>NW_026892550.1:2975000-4250000 GCF_033815535.1 Pezoporus flaviventris | reverse complement strand
TAAAAAATATCCTTTCTTTATTCTGAATCTACCCTCCTTCAGGAAGGTAGAAAAGGAGCAAAGGGCAAGTCCATGAGAGCTGGGTCTCAGTGCCTCCAGAAAGGCCAGGTTTGACACCCACTTTCTGATGGTGAATTCATTGATTAGGGAATTCGTCCTCCCGACGCCTCTGGTTGAAGGATGTGCTGTCAGCAGTTTAAGTGACATTTCCTATGGAAATGTAATGGACAGCCCTCTGCAGGGGATGCCTCCAGAGGAATTATCTTTGATTAAGGAGGCTGTTGGCCTGATGAGTCCCTGATTAAAGGCTGCTCATGTTCACTCTACTGCTGCTCCTCAGCAACTTCCTCATCTTTCTAACTGTATATTCATGACTTTTTGAATCCATTTCTTTGTCTTCCTTTCTCTTACCCCTGTTTTCATTAACCTAGAATACCACAATATAGAACAACCCCCTCACTTATCTGCATTAAATGGATCTAGCAAGAGCTTAAGGATCACAGAATGGTGTATAGAAACCTCTATACAAGTACATATAAGTCCATCATAGAGAAGAACTGTAAAGATTCATTGCCTCACATCATTCCCCTTCCCCACCACCATGCTTATCAAGTGCTGCAGATAGGCTGTGATTTGGAATTAAATATCTTCTTGCAAATACCTAAAACCCAAGAATTCTGCAGCAGAACTTCAGTTCTCGGACTTTGGTGGTCCAAATTACACCCTCAAAACCCTTATATTACAGCAAATGTTGCTCTCCCTTCAACTGCCATGGCACAACACAGCACAGTGTGAATAATCACTGGAAGTTTTAACATATTTCGTATCAATCTGCCTCTCTCCTCATTGCATTAAGCAAACTCCATTCAAATACTGTCCCAGCTGGCTCATGGACACTGAAAATCTTGCGACCCACAGAAAAGGATATTTTATTGGAAATACTCAAGTACACTGGACTGTATATAGAACAGATTGCCCAGAGCCCACTCCAGCCTCATCTTGAATGTTTCCAGGGATGGGGCATCTATTTACCTCTCTGGGGCAACCTGGGCCAATATTTCACCACCCTCACTGTAAAAAATATCCCTTCTTTATTCTGAATCTAACCTCCTTCAGTTTAAGAGCATTACCCCTTGTTCTATCACAAGAGGCCCTACTAAAAAGTCTGTCCCCATCTTTGTTATAAGCTCTCTTGTATTGAAAGTATTGAAAGGCTGCAACAAGTTCTCCCTTGAGCCTTCTCTTCTCCAGGCTGAACAGCTCCAACTAGGAGAAGTGCTCCAGCCCTCAGAGCATCTTTGTGGCCTCCCCTGGATTTGCTCCTCAGGTCCTCATCCTTCATGTATTGGGTCCCCAGAGATGGACACAGTACTGCAGGTGGGGTCTCACCAGAGCAGAGCAGAGGGGAAAATCACCTCCCCTGACCTGCTGGCCACATTCCTTTGGATGTAGCCCAGCTTACAGACGGCTCTCTGGGCTGCAAGCCCAAATCCTTAAGAGCAGAAAGCAAATATCGACTGCAGTCACAGTAAGTTGCAGTGCAACTTCTCCATACTCTGCAATGGAACGGATCACCTACTCATCATTAGCCATTGTCAAGCCTGTGAGGAGCCCTCAGGGAGCAAGGAATCTGCACAGAGATATCCAGTGGGCTTCTGGAGGTAAGAGGATGCAGATCCCCAGGAGTTAAAGTTACTTACGGAGGGTATCCAAGGAGTATACGTTGTAGCTCATGTTTTAGGAATCACCTTGGATTCTGAACTGAATGTAGCTCAAATTAAAAGAAAATCTTCCATACATGAGTTAGAGAGGAAACAACACAAATGTCATTTAATTTCCATGACAAAGTGCTGCCATTATTTCAGTGTGACAGAATGCCACTAAGGGCAATTTCTGAAAATTATTTAAACAATGTAATGACTTAAATGTCAACGTTAGCTAATTATGTTTATGCTAATTGTTAATTAGCTCCATAATGGAGACAGTCTTAATTAACAATAGTTATGTGTGTATATGTGTGCGCTAAAAAGAGTGTGCGTTGGGAGTGAGAGGCTGCAAAAAGATGTTGTAAGTAATTTAATTTCCTGTAATCATAAGTATTTCATTTCAGACATTAACGAGAATTTCTCAATATACTTTAGGAAAGATGTGATTAACGCACAATGTATCTGTGAGCAATGCTTTCTATATAACATCTGTTCGGGCACAATAATAGCAGCATTTTTTTTTCTTTACTTTCTTTACCTGAGTTGTGGAAAGCAGGTTCAGCCTCCTCTTCTGTGACAGGAAAAACATACACTTTGGAAATACTGGCAGGGTTATGACAGAGAGGTCAGCATAACTGAACCTCAGGCTAAAGAAGATCACTAATTTCCAAGATACCAGGAAATTCTTGTTACGTATGTCAGAGGAAAATTCATTAAGAGATTGATGCTCTTATCTATGCAGAGTTGACACTTTTATAACAACAAACCTCCTACAGTGTGATCTATTCTAACAACACTGATCTAAATTTAAAAACCAGTGAATTTTCTTTTACTTATCATATAACATGGGAAAAAAACACACTATGGCAAAGCCTGAACACTCACAGACCAGGGCTTAGAGCACACACTGGTAAAGTATTTAAATGCAGGTTTTGCTTGAAGCAGATACTTCAGCACTGGTGACACGGTTTAGTGGTGGACTTGGCAGTCCTGGGGTAAAGGTTGGACTTGATCTGAAAGGTCTTTTCTAACCTAGTTGATTCTATTAGAAGACTCTGGTACCTACATCTGCTCTTGCTGTGTACTGCAAACCTGTGTTTCTGACTGGCCTTATGAAGTCAGCAGCTCTTAGCTGCTGTATTGCTCCTCCAAATGAGAGTTAAAATCTTTTCTGAGCTCTTTTGTGGATTTAGTAGGGGAACACATTCTCCCACAGCCATGAAGCACATGGGGAGGTAAGAGTCCCTGGAACAAATACAGGGTTCAAAGAGTCTATAAGGCTGAGGAAAGCTTGTAAAGCCCAGGTCATCTACACAGATGATCTATCACTACAGCCATGGGTCTCTGGGCCCCTCTTCAACTTCCCTATACGCAGCCCTGAGGAAGTCTCATAGAATTTGGTCTTGAGGAGTTCAAGAATATATATTTACAAGTGCATGACATAAAACTGTGGGAAAAACGAATTCCTATCTAACATGCCAAATTGTCTGCTTTGATGCCTTTATTCTGTAAAGGAGAACACGAACAGATACCGTACTTTTAATAGGCTTAATTAGTATCTGAAAAAATGACTGTTGCCTTAGAAACACAGTTCTGCCCTTCACTTCTGCCATATTTATGCAGTAATGAGTATAAATGCAAGTGATTAAACATAGAAGCCTGCAAAATTACCTTTGTAGTTAGTTGTATATAACATAAAAGCAGCTTTCAGTCGGCGAGACATCAGTTTCTAATTACATTCATAAAAATAAATTGCAAACATCAATTAGTTCTACAATGGCTACCTAAAAGACAACAGACTTCTCTTTCGTAATTGCTTTTCCTACTTCTTAGCCTTTATTCAAGCAGTGGAAGTTATAAGTTTGTATACAAGTTTTTCTAACAGCAACATCTGTTTGACCCATTGCAAAGAAGTCAATGAGAAAATTGTTTCTGTGTGAGATCAAGGCTGAAAGGTGGGAAGTGAAGAAAAAAGAAGCAAGTGCTCTGCTTCAAATTAAACATTTCAGTGTAGTTCCCCTTTTTTGTTCTACGTAAGGCAATATCAGCTTTTTAAAATGAAAATCATTTTAGAAGTGAACTTTCCAATTAGGAAGTTCTGTGCAGGGATGGCACATTCTGCCATTGCCAAGACACGGGTGTCAGGAGAAAACTCATGTTGATACTGTTCTGAAAAGCAGTTCAGTGGCAGCCAGCAGCCTCCACCAATGGGAAAATCAATGTTTCCCTTACCTGTGTTGTATTTGCTCTTCAACACAGCCATTAGTCTATGGATCGGTCTACTCCCAGCTGCAGGTACTCAGCTGTTTTTTTAAGTTTCTCTTCTAGGATCTTTTGCAGTTCTTGAGCAGAAGGAACTCTTTAAGACTAAATCTAAAGGTACCCAACTGATTGTGGATGGCAAACTCCCTTGGATACTCAGGTGCCTAAGTATAGTTGAGAATTAGGACCTTGATGGCTTCGTTATAGAAATTTCGCCTGTGCGAGGATTGAAACCTACAATGTCTGTTCAGATACTCAACCAACTTATTCTAGTAAAGTTCCATTATGGTGCATATAGCTATTCTGATTTCTGACCCTTTGGCATCTGGCCCCTAAGTTTGTAGGGAATTTGAAATGCTCATAAGCAATTTTTGTTGTTTAAAATTTCATAGATTTCATAGAATAGAATTTCATAGAATAATTAGGATTGGAAAGGACCTTAAGATCATCCAGTTCCAACCCCCCCTGCCATGGGCAGGGACACCTCACACTAAATCATATCACCCAAGGCCTCGTCCAACCTGGTCTTGAACACTGCCAGGGATGGAGCATTCACAACTTCCCTGGGCAACCCATTCCAGTGCCTCACCACCCTAACAGGAAAGAATTTCCTCCTTATAGCCAATCTAAACTTCCCCTGTTTAAGTTTTAACCCGTTACCCCTTGTCCTGTCACTACAGTCCCTAATGAAGAGTCCCTCCCCAGCATCCCTATAGGCCCCCTTCAGATACTGGAAGGCTGCTATGAGATCTCCATGCAGCCTTCTCTTCTCCAGGCTGAACAGCCCCAACTTTCTCAGCCTGTCTTCATACAGGAGGTGCTCCAGTCCCCTGATCATCCTCGTGGCCTCCTCTGGACTTGTTCCAACAGTTCCATGTCCTTTTTATGTTGAGGACACCAGAACTGCACACAATGCTCCAGGTGAGGTCTCACAAGAGCAGAGTAGAGGGCAGGATCACCTCCTTCGACCTGCTGGTCATGCTCCTTTTGATGCAGCCCGGGATACAGCTGGCTTTCTGGGCTGCAAGCACACACTGCCGGCTCATGTTCATTTTCTCATCAACCAACACCCCCAAGCCCTTCTCTGAGGGTGCCACCACTACACATTTTGTAGATTATAAACTAAACCTCGTTGTAAACAACAATGAAATAAGGACACTTCTCAGTCTCTGTCTGCCCTGTGTCATCACACCTAGATGCAAGAGTGTAAAAGGACACGCTACACACACAGTTTGTGCTCTTCCCACAGTGGCTATGTTGGGGAACAGATAACCAGGATGGACTTGCTCTGCTCATGAATTTTATCAAGAGCTATTGAGCAAATGCAGTGTGCCTGCTCTAGCCCTGCCAGGCTACTATTATAGACTCCAGGACCTCATTCCCACGCTGAGCAAGCCACAAAGTCATGTCTATGTGAGTTTGGGACTTCAAAGTGAAAGGTAGGTTTGCAAGCAAGTATAGGGTGAGTGTCTGACTCAGACAGCAGAGGAGACATGAGATCTGGCTTTAAGGCTGGATCTCAGGGTTAGCAGCCATCTGCACCACTCCCTACCAAGGGCAAAACCTGCCTTTACCGCACAGTCCATTCTACCCAGCCCACAGACCAAGCAAATCTCATTCAAGCCAAAGGATTAAGGCAGTACACGGACATATGAAGGAAAGAAGTCCAAATCAGTAAATAAAACATTATGATAATACACCACTAGTATCTAACCATTCTTAGTTTTTCTCAGGAGAGATTTCACTTGCTGCTGTCCTCATGGGGTCTGACACATCTTTTTCTTGCTAGGCAGCTTTATTGCTCCTGGTAGGGGAACACCTTACTTGGGAAGGCAATTAAGCCCAGTGGATTTTGGGTTTAGAGCTGAGAATGCACTGGTCCAGATGGCCCCGTACTGATGAGCTCCCTGACTTGCCTTGAGCATGGGTAGAGGTTTTGCAGAAGCCCACCATGAATTGGATGCGAGGGAGCTGCATGTGGGGCAGTAGTGTAATACATGCAACCATGGAGCCTTGTGCACTCTGTACCTGTGGGGCCATTCCAAGGGGTGAGGAAAGGCCAGGTAGAGGCAGAGCATCCTCCCTTCCCCTCTGTAAAGCATTATTGTAGCACAGACTCAGGTGCTATGGAGAGCCCAGGAACCTGGCTTCCACAGCAGGAGAGATGCAGCTGAACAGTCCACTCTGAGCTAAAAGTAGAGGACACAAGTCCTTGTGATGGGACCCATGTTTCTGCCATGCATCACCCAAGCATCACCCACTGGCCACAACTAATTCAGATTACACAAAGATCCCAGGTTCAGGCTATGGCACTGAATAAGCTCAAAATTCACCTTTTGTAACCCAAGGCCATGTTTGAGCATCAGTTTCCGTGCAGTTATGTGGTAGTAGGTGATGTTGGACAACTGAGTCAAATCTGTTTATATCCAAGAGCACAATTATATCTGCTGTAGGTGCTGCTGGGGAAGCACAGCATGCACCACTCCAGGTCAGGGCTGCCTATAAGAGCACATGTGCCATCCCATCGCTCCCAAAGGAAAATAGAGGCTCCCTGACCTCTGCCCACATAATCCAAGCAGCCTTTGCTATTCCAACATATTTAGTCACGACTCAAAGTACCTGGGGCAGGTAGGAGAAATTGGTCTTATTTAGCAAAGCAGACTGTACGTGCTACTGCTCCACATTTATGTGGTTGAGGGAACATATGTTCAAGGAAACAATTTTGTTGTCACTTCCTTTGTACAGTGGTTTCTAAACAAGTGGGTTATTGTTTTATTAAGGACAAGAATTCCCTGATTGATGGCCACATTCACAGGATGACCTTGTCATTGTTTTCTCAAGTACTTGTAATTGTTACAGTGGAGAATATTGGGCTTTAATTATCTGTGCTAAAAACTCATACACTGTGGTTACACTCTGCTGATTGTATTGGATACACTATGATATTTATTTGCCAAAGAGGGAAAAATGGCAATGGCAAGTCAGTCTAAGGACTCTCACAGGAGAAAGTAATGGTGGATATTACAGGTTCCTAAAATACTGTAATAGCATATAGTAATTCAAGCAAGCCTGGTAATCAGTTGGCGCTCAGGTTCAGTACAGATTACCTGCTATTATATCAGGCAGTCTCTCAATCTCAAGAAAATATCTGTTAAGGTATAAACATTTAAGGGAAAGAGGTATAGAATGTAAATACCGTGGATTGCAAATGGTGTGTGCTGCACAAATATTGTGACTTCTTCCCTTTATTTGAATGCAATTATTCATTTCACACACCCAGTCAGTAGTTAACATTACAAGGCTTCCGTTGCCATGCATGCTTATTATCAGTAATTTAATTCAGATAGCTTTTCTACAAAGTTCAGTCCCCGTGAGGATTTCCCACCAGCAACCTGAGCCCAAATCCTTGAACCAGTCTATTGGCAGCTACAGTGGTGGCAAAGCAAAGAATCAGGGTTCAAAGACACTAAAAACTTACAGTTGTACATGGAGAACATCAGAAAGACTTTGAAGGAAAAAAGAAGTATTTATGTATATTTAAAGTCTTTTCCAACCCTAACTATTCTATGATTCTACTACATATGTGTGTATGTGTAAATCAGGGAGATCTATACCATGCCAGATCACCATTAGTATAACAATACAAAAAACTTAGGGTTTCTGTTGTCAACTTACTATAGAAAATAGCCAGATAGTATACAAAAACAATAATGCTATGTAAAATATGTCATGAAAGTAGAGCTATAAACTATTATCCCTACACGTATATAAGAACAGATTGCTTGGAATGCAAATAGCTCACGCATTTGGGAGTCCCCGAGTGAAAAATACCCAATGACTTTGACAGTATATATACATTTTCCCCATGCTGTGTTGCTTCAGATACAGTCAGCAGAGGCATGAGTATTTGAGAAGACACCACTATGCCATTCTCTGGGAGAGGCGCTTACCTGCAGCATCCTCTCTCTTGCCTTGGACTAAAACACCTTGGTTTGTTTATCCTCAAGAAATGGCAAGAGACCCTCCTACTTTCACTGGCTTTGGAAGGAGAAAAGTGGCAAAGAAAGATTACCTCTCTGAAGTCCCATCCAACCTGGCCTTGAACACTTCAAGGGATGGGGCAGCCACAACTTCTCTGGCCAATCTGTTCCAATGCTTCACCACCCTCACAGTGGTTTAAAGCCATTCCCCCTTGTCCTATCACTACTTGCTCTAACAAAAAGACCTTCTCCAACATTATTGTAGACCCCCTAGAAGGTCTTTTTTTTAGTTCCTCTCCCAAATAAATGTTTTTTATAAAGGCTTATTATTTTTTATAGTCTAAACATCAGATTTTATATTTTACAAGCATATTTTAAAGTTTCTTCAGTCCTTCATCCAGGTAAACTTGCATATTACTAAGACTGACTTAAGAGCCATCATTTCAGCATTGTAGTAGAGAAAGAAATATTTGACACACAAAAACACTGATGCAAAATGACTTCATAGAATCGTAGAATAGTTAGGGTTGGAAAGGACCTTAAGATCATCCAGTTCCACCCCCCCTGCCATAGACAGGGACACCTCACACTAAACTGTATCACCCAAGGCTCTCCAACCTGGCCTTGAACACTGCCAGGGGTGGAGCATTCACAGCTTCCCTGGGCAACCCATTCCAGTGCCTATCACCATCCTAACAGGAAAGAATTCCTTCCTTATATCCAATCTAAACTTCCCCTGTTTAAGTTTTAACCTGTTAAATAGCTAAAGTTAAGTAAGTCATACTTAACTTGGTTCATAAAACACATTCAATAGTGAGAAGCGATTTGGGAATAATTTCGTTTGACATTAACATAATGTGGCAATGCTAAAGAAAGCACATATTCAAGCCAATTCTTTTCATTTTAATTCTTTCAGTTAAACTGAAAACATATTACAGTGTGAAATGAGCAAAAACACAGCAAGAGATTTGAGCCAAATTCTGACCTAAAGCACACAGAAAGATGTTGCTTTAATTTTACACACCTACCGATACCAGCCTTCCATCTCCAACTCTGGAAAGGAAAGAATAGCTGAAAGTCATTTAAAGTGAAAAATGGGCAGAGTCTCTGCCAGTGCACACACTGTGGAGTGATCTGTATTTTTCTACTAATGTGACAGACACTTAAAGGAAAGAAGTGAATTCACAGGTGCAATAAAACAGTGGCCAAGTCTCCCTTACCTTTATTTTATTTCTAGCAACAGTAATAAAATGGCTGTTTATTGAGCCTTTCTTCCCTCTTTCTTCCCTCTTTGTTTCACAACCAAACAAAAATGTTATTTTTTGAGAAAATAAAATAACTTATTTTATTAAATTATTTTTCCTGTGGTTCCACAGTAAATGGTGGCAAGATTTTATATATTAGCTGGTGCTGATGACAGCATTTTCTGCTCTGAGAAATGTTTGGATTCACCTACACAGCTGAGGCTTTACTCAAGCATTAAGGAAAAAACAGCTAAGCATGAAAAGTAAAACTGTGGAAACACCATGATCACTGGGCACATGGTAAGGATGATGAGGCTATGTTAGTTTAAAATACCTATAAAGTTTGAAACACCAACAGAATGAATGCAGTGTGTGCCTATGTGTGGGGTATGGGATGATCAACACTTTGCCTTGAAAGTCATCCCAGAGCAGCCAACGATCCTCAGGGCTCCAGCCACTGCAAAGATACAGTGGCAGCCCCTCGGCGTGCCTCATTCATGGTAGAGCCATTCAAGGACAGCAAGTGGGGTGTTGGAGGACTCACACCCCTGACATTTGCAGAGTCATTCCAACAGACACATCCCAGTTCCTTAGACCTCTGTGCACCTTCCTGAGCTGGACCACACAGCCCTGTTGTGCTCAGCACACCCTGACACTGGACAAGTGGTTCTCTCGCACACATGTGCATTCCCATTAACCCAACCTGGTTCTTAGCATGAATCAGCCACGTAAAATTTGACCCATTTCCACAATAACCTCTTCATTTCATCCTTCCCTAGAAAGTGTCATCTGGGATATCTGTTTCAATAAAGTTATTGATTTCATATGTTCAACACTTCTGCTACGGTGTTTTAGGTCAGTAGGCCATGTGACCCTGCCTCATCCAATAGCTGTCTGGTCGATAACCTTAAAAAACCTCAGTATTGACTGCTAGAAGAATGATCATGCAAAGAAATGGACCTGACATCAGTCAAATGGATTGTGTTTGGCAACCCACAGGGGTAAAAAGTGAACCTATACTGATAACTGGGTCATCTAATAAAGATACATGTGTCATCAGCTTTAAAGCAATGAAATGAAAACATGACTGAAACAGCCTCTGGGACTGAGCGAGTGCCCACTAACACCAGAATTGCCCTCAGTTTCAGTGAGGCTTAGTACCAGGGTGTAGGACTCGATGGATGAACTAAGAGGCACATGTGTCTGATACGAACCCATCGTCTCTGTACTGCAGTTTGGAAGTAAAAGCAGGTTTAAGGCAAAAAGAAAACGTCAGAACCATCAATTTCTTCAAGGCTTATGCTCTTCACTCAGCCCCCCAAAACACCCAGGAACATGTATGTGCATTTCTATGTTTAAACAGGAAAGTTGGAACCAGGAACCTAGACTGGTTTCTCTGCCTGAAATGCAAAAGGAATAGTGCTTGTTATCTATCACCTGCACCATTTTAATGTGTGCCTTACATCCTGAGGCACCCGAGGCAAATGGAATGAAATGCCCCATGGAAACATTTTCTTCTATGCAATAATTAAGATGCCAGCCTAGAAAACTAACGTAGACAATCAACTTTTGGACAACGAACTAAAAGATGAAAGTTGTAATTCCCAGCCTCATCTATTCTGATCCAGTTTCAAGCCAAGTTTATCACCAGAAATAACAACCAGAATCTGGAAGTTGGGAGTTTTGTTGCTATTCCTGGTTCAGCCACAGGTACCGATAATTTCATCACCTGTATCTGCAGTTGTTTCAATAGCCAGAAAATGGGGGTCACAACATTTATGAGAAAAAACTATTATTACAGGTGAACTTATATATCTATTTATGACTTCTTCTCCTTCAATTTATGATGTGCTTATCAAAGTAACGTTATATATACAGCTG
Source organism: Pezoporus flaviventris (assembly GCF_033815535.1). Lineage (NCBI taxonomy): Eukaryota > Metazoa > Chordata > Aves > Psittaciformes > Psittacidae > Pezoporus > Pezoporus flaviventris. The sequence goes on along the minus strand of NW_026892550.1, from coordinate 4,238,927 downwards.
TTCTTAAATTCCAATCATCCAGTGATAAAAACACATGAGAAACACAGCTTGCCATGAAGAGATGCTAAGCTTGAGCAAGGATTCAAGGTTTGACACAGAGCTCTGCTTGGTAAAAAATGATGTGTTTTACAGAATGATACTGGTTTCAAAACAAAGTCCTGTATGCTTCAGTTACAAATAGCTCAGGGTTTAGGTTTATTTGTTATTTCTGTAACTACAATTGCTGTACTGGCTGACTCCTGTTTTTAATGTTCTAGGTATTGATAATTTGCTACAAAGGACAATAAATATTATCCTTTACTGTATTTTTATATGTAGGGATAGGATGGGTTTCTTTGCCATTTCAGACTTTAAGCTCAGCTGTTTTTATGTCTTATCTGCAAATCTTTTCCCTAGTTTTCCTTAATCTTCACAAAATGAAGAGGGTGCTCTTCCATATGTGGCAGTATTATCAGCCACTGATTTACCACACTTTAGGATGTTTTCCGTCACATTTAAGATTCCTGGTTGATGCAGTTTAAAAGCCTGTGATCCTGTCGTTCCAGCCATGCAGTTAGCATGTGCCAGGTGCCCCACAGATTTCCCTGCAAAACACACATCATCTTACACTGCTTGGATCCTTTGCAGCAATCAGTCAAACTGCTTGATGAATACTCCAGCTGTTCATTGAAATCATTCTGAAGTTATAAATCAGTCTTCAGAATCCAAGGATTCAGTATCCAAGGTGCCTGGCTCAGTTCAGGTTCAAATTTGCATGTTGAATATGCAGCAAAAATAGGAGTCCATAGTTGGATTTGGCTTCCAAATGCCTACAGTAAAAACTGTTTCTCTCTAGCACTGAGGCACACAGCATTTCTGTAGCTTTTTTGCCTCATGCAGGTTTTTTGTATCTAAGTGCACAGAAAATGGTTGCAAAATGCTCTGGTATACCCACTTTGTTTGGCTATAAATAGGAGAACACACTTTCAATAGGCATTTAGGCAGCCTGAAAAATTACTTTTCCCCCTTCCCCAGTCTGGAACTGAATAGCGAATTACCACATCTCATCTGGGACGGTAGTATTAAGGAGAGGAGTAACTGCGTGCCAGGCATGCCTTAAAACACTCCAACCTGGTTACAAAAGCACATGGGGTAGGGCTTTCAGTATACTTACCTGAATATGCAGGAAGCTTCTCAGTACTGGCAAAACTGGGATTTCAAGTACCAATAAGGTCTTGCAATCAAGCACCAGTCAGTTTTGTATTCCTGATGCAAATCAGCTGATGGAGCTGGCCAGTTGCAGAGCTGCCCTTTGATTAAACTCTCTAGTTCTAAAAGAGTAACCTTTTTATTCTCACTGTGTCTCATATCTCTGTCACCTTCATTTCTAAATGCTTAAATAACAAAATCACAACAGAGTTAGTGCTCACCCATCTGAGATTGTCTTTGACAAGAGTGATGCATAACTGCATGTGCAATCCACGTGCCTCCTCTGTCCCCTCCAAATCAAATTCATCACAAAGACTGTTGCAGGGACTTCAGTGAAGCTCTGAAGCAGGGAGCAGAAGTCTGGGATGTGGTGGAAGGTAATCAGGTTCAAGAAACTGGGACGTGACTCTGGAAACACCTTGGCACCATTTTCGGTAGCATGGAGTATCGGCAACACAAGCAGCCCAGAGCAGTCTGTTGATACGGGCAAATTAAGGATGTGGCAGTCTTCATTGAGCTCACCAGGTTTATTTTACTGAACAATTAAGCTAATAGGGTTTGTGTTTTGGCTTTTTGCTTTGCTCTTGAACTGAAAAACTTGGAGGCTCTGTTCCTCCTCCCTCCAACTGCCTGATGCACACTCATGCTTCAAAAGCAATGCCATCATTTGAAAATCACACACAACCATCAACAGGAGGCAGAGCCATTTTCACTAACCCATCACAACTACCAAGCCAGGCAATATTGTTAACTTCCTGTCTAAATATGAAGGGTAAACCATCTTCTTGTTGATTTACTCCTTTACATATAAGAACAATGAAAGAAAGAGAAGAATCTCTTCCTCCTTGGCAGGTGGAAGAAGGATCTTCATTTGTTCAGAGAGCTGTCCTTGCCTGAGAAGGTGCTATGAGCAGTACCTGCAGAAGTTATGTCTCCAGTGGCAATCTCAGGACTTCACAGGTTTGCCTTCAGTTAGCACCTCGTCACCCTCCTAATGGCCTTAGCTAGGCACTGGCTAGGGAAAAGGGAGAAATATCCCTCCTCTTTGTTGGATGAAAAGGAGACATAGGCTAGGGCCTATTGCAACACCAGCCTATTGTTAGCATCTCCTGCAGGCTCTGCTTTGGGTTTCAATTAACATCAGAGAATAGTTGGGAAAATACTGAATCCTATTGAGCAGTTTTCCAGAAAAGGCTCTGCTGTTGCAAGTGGTTTTTTAAATACTTTTGTGGTTTCCAGATCTGAACAAGGACTATCTTATAAATAGAGCACTGAGAAAAGTATGTCCAAGAGAGGCCTATTGAAAATGATGGAATTAAGATGTGACTTGGGAAAAGAAAGGATTAATACCCTGGCTAATCTAAGCATAACTAGAAAATGTGGTTTTCATCATCCTGTATGAAAGGATGTTGTTCAACACACCCTCCTGTAACTAATAAGGGTAGAACTAATTTGATAAATAATACACCCCTAGAAAAAGGATTATTGTAGCAGTAGAAGGAGTGATTTTTATAATCGATGTAAAATAGGTAAAGCCCTGAGTGTCACACCTAGGATATTGGTTAGTAACGCTGAGCGAGAAGAGAGCTTATGATTCACAGGGTCTGACTTGAAGTTCATTTGCAGAGGAGAGAATAAACCATTTTATGTGGCTGATACATGCTACACACATAAACACTTTAAGATAGATAAATAGATGTATTTACATATACATTACAATGCAGTTACTTTTTACTCTTTCACGTGTGTATTTGTGTATTCTGTGTACATTGCTTATATAAACATGTATCTACAGCAAGAAGTATATATAATGCATTCATAGGTGTTGATATTTACACTTGCATGCATGTGTCATTAGTGCATGGATGTTAGCATACATCTCAAATGACTGCACAACCCCAGGCATGGCAAAGGGTCTTTAGATGCGACGACCAATGTCAGGTACTATGCCTGCAACGAGGAGTTTAGCAGTATCTGGAGGGGGGGGGAAGAACTTCCTGAACGGTTCCCACATCCCAATAACAAGAGAAATTTGCTGCTGAGGCCGGGCAGGGACAGATGTGGGTGACTTATTGGGGTTTATTTGGGATTTTTTTCTTTCTTTTTTTTTAATATGAATTCCTTAATTCAGACCCAAGCTTTTTACCTTTCCGTAGCTTCCCTGGGACTGTAGCATCCCAGTGAGATCCAGGCCTCTGCCACAGGCTATAGGTACCCACACAAAGGGGCAAGGGGAGATGCTATCGTAGGCAGACCCTCTGACTGGGAGATGAGAACAGCAGAGGTGTGTGCACTGAGTCTGCAATAGCCCTTCTCCTTCCCTCTCGTTCTGTCTGAAGTCTGTTGTATATTTGTTCCTTCACGGCTCCTCGTCCTTAGATTAGATTTCTCCTTTCTCATTACCAACCTTAATAGACCCTTCAGACCTCATTCCAGCCCCAGATATTATCTGACCCGTATAATTAATTAATTATAGCCCAAATATTATAGATTATTAAAAATAGCATAACTAATAGTGTAATATCTCAAGCTGTCGACTTTAATAGTCAACATTGTCTTGGTCTCTCTTATCAGGCTGGGACACCCGGTGAGAATATTGATTTCTGGTAATTTTAACCATCATCTGCCATCCTGATGGGTAATTGTCAGATTTTCACCAGAGTCAGAGCTCATTTGAAATCGTTAAACCGTCGGCAAGGCTCACAGTTGATCTTAATGTTTCCTTTTTCTCCCCCTTCAATATGTTTCAGCAACAGAGAGGAAAAATAAATAGAGAAAGAGAGACCAAGCGAGAGCTGCCTGTGTGCCAGCCATCTGATTTCTCTTTTATTTCATCGTTTACACTGAGGTCCCCGAAGGGGCTGCTTGTGCCATCCCCCTGTCTCTTCCATCCTTTCATTAGAAATAATAATAATTATTATTATTATTAAAATAACAATAATAAAATAAAGGGGCTGCTTGCTCCCAGGCTGCATCCCTGCTGCCCCGCAAACGGGATGCTGCTGCTCTCGGGGCATCACCGCAGCTAGGGAGATAGGGGGAAGACTAGGAAATGGAGGGATGCAGAGCACCCCGTTCTGCACCCCCACAGCCAAACCTGACCCACACACATATACCCCGAAGCTGCTTCTCTCGCTTGTCTTGGCCGTGCCGGGGGCTGGGGCCGCGGGCGGGGTACCTAGAGGTTGGTACCTGAGATGTTGGGGATGCCCCCTCCTTGCCCCGCATCCCGCATAGGGACTCCAACCTCCTGCCAACAAACCCAGTCGACTTTCACGAAGTACGTGAAGAAAAGCCCCTGCAGAGGCGATCCCAGCCGCGATAAGTGACAACAAGGCACTTCATTAGTATTGCATAGAAACTCCGGGCTCGGGGAGATAAGCGCCCAAATTAGGAGGCGGGAGGAGAAGTGGCTGTCTCAACAGGGGTCCGTCGAGCTGAGGTTTGAAGGGCGATGGGGAACTGTGGGTACCGCTGTCCCGCTCCCCCTTGTGACCCTCAGGGGTATCCCTCTGTCCCATGCACCCCCTATCCAGCAGCATCCATCCCTGGCTGCCCCAGGGGCTGCTGCTGGGGGGGCCGGGAATAAGCCGGCAGGATGGAAGGGAACTGTTTAATAGATCCTCCGAGGATTCCCCTAGAGCATTATTTAAACTTCTAATTATGATTCATGTGTGTGATAATATTAATTTAATAATCAAGGAGCTGTGCAGGAAGCATTAACCTCAATTAAGCTCATTACTACCCTAACCTGGAATCCCCAGGGCTTTTAAATCTTCTACTATGAGGACCTGACACTGCATTGATAGAGGGCGAGATCTGCTTCAGAATCTTCATTTTTTCCCTAAATCATTTGGCTTCGTGGATAGAATTAATTAATTCCCTGATTTTGGCTCGGGGTGGGGGGGGGTGTCCCATTTTCCACGGGAGAGCCGAGCATCCCGAGGTGACCGCCTGGCCCCGGTCCTCAGCTCTGTCCTGCGGGGAGAGACCCTCCGGGGGCACCAAATCAGGTTGAGACCGAGAGCGCTGGGCGATGCAGGGGCTGGCCACAGAGCCTAATAATAATATAATAATAATAGTAATAATAATAATAAATAATATAATATCTAGGGAACCCACTCAGAGCAGGAGACAAGTTTTGGAACCCAGCTGCATTTGAAAAGGGAATGGAGAGAGACAAGAAGCCCATGGGAGCTGCAGGACCCCCCAGCTGGGTAGATGTGGGCTCGGTATCGGTGCTGCGCGGAGGGACGCGGAGGCTCCGCGCCTGGTGCAGCCACACCGGAGTGACCTTCTCGACTCAGTGAGGGCTGCTAAATTGCTTTACCTTGGCGATAAATGCTTTTAATTACCCCGGAGCTTCACACCCGGGGGCCGGGGCGGAATGGTGAACAGGCAAAGTAAAGATTAAGAGGGAAAATAAAATGATCGTTCTTTAATCCGGAGTCCGCTGAAGTCTAATTTGGAATTCGGTATTAACTAATCAAGCCTGAGGCCGAAAACCTCTCGGGTCCTCCCCGCCGGCCTCGGCACAGACCAGCGGGAGCAACCGCGGTCCACAGCGGGGATGGGCAGAGCCCTATGCGGGTCCCCCCTCTCCCTTACAAAACCAAGGGACCGCATCCACTCTTTAGACCTCCCAAAGAGACACAACCCCCCCACCCCATTTCCAGGAGCACTCGGTACTCAGCGAGTACCCGGGGGGATCGGGAGATGCTCTGCTCGCCGGTGCCTTCAGGCTTGGTACCTCCCCGCAGGTATCATTCAGCCCAAGTACCGAGATGGGCATCGCCGCGGCGGGCGGCTCTATTTGAGAGAAGGAATCCTTCCCATGGGAGCTTTCCCTGTCGAGGAAAAGGGGCCAAAATACAGGGCACTAGCTCTGCGAGGCGTCGATGCTGCCCTTTGCGGGGTTCCCTGCCACCCACCAGCACCCCGTCCAGCTGCTCCCGCAAGGCAGCATTTCTCTCCCGGGAAAAGCTGTTGCTTTTCCCTCCTCTGCAAGGAAAAATGGGAAAGATTTTCTTCCTGGAGAGCGAAAAGGGACCGGTCACCCAGCCAGCTCACGGGAGAGATATTACATGTCACAACTCATCTCGGGCCCCGTAATCAGCCCTAACTTTCTGGTGAACAGATAACCAGAGATGGCAGATGGATGGCGATTGCACAAATGAGGCTCTAATTGACAATCAATTGTGATTAGGAGCAATAGAACATCTTTATAACACTCGCTTTAAACCGCCAACAAACAAAAGGGCCAGGCTGCATGGGGATTCAGTCGGGATGGGGGGCGGCAGTGCCTCCCCCCCCCCCTTCGCCAGCATCCTTAATGCGCCACCGTACCCCGGGGTAGGGCGGATCTGTCGGTGCCCACAGGGCCGGTGGTGCCTGCGAGCACATCAGGGTGCCCAGGAGGTGCCTCTTTTTGTGGGTGCTCCCTGGGGATGTGGCTCCTTTTCCTCCAAGCCCCCAGGAATCTGCGCCAATGTCCCCGTCCGGGCGCTGTGCACACAGATTTAATTCTAATTAGGTTTGGGGGCTTATTTCCTACAATGTAGTGACAAGGGGGATAAAACCTATCCGTGCCGCCACCCCCAAAACACACATTCACTCCGAAAAGGGTACAAATGCAGGCGAGTGCCAGAGCCAAGTCATTGGTACCCACCAAAATTCTCATCCACTTTCCCTAGATAATATCCCAGAACTGCGGGCAGAAGTAACGGGAGGGGAAATTACCCTAAAGAAAAGAGAGGAGGGGAAGAGGAGCTGTTACAAACAAACAAACAAGCAGATAGGGGGGGACTTTCGTATGCACATGCAGATTAAAACTTCGTTCCTAGCAGCCCCGTCGGTAAGGTCAGGGAAAGGGGGAGAGGTAATTACCTACACATGATCAGAGATTATACATATACCATTTCAACCCGGGAGGTGATTTATAGTTTAAAGATAAAGCGTAATAAAGTCATAAAAGGGAAAGGACACTGTTGTGGTGTCTGATTAAAATCTAAGGGCTGGTGTATAATATATGAGCGGGGGCTGCTGTGGGCTCCGGCTCCACGGGACTCCCCTGGGCCCAGCCCGCTGATGGACTAATCATGTCCAAGCCCTACCAAAATTACAAGCTGATTGTTTTACCCATTATTTCTCCCAACTTTTAATTTCTGCTTTCTAAAGGATCATTGCCCGCGGTAATTGCAAAGGACCTGTCCTTGTATGTGTCACCAGCCTCAAAGACGGAAAAAAAAATCTCATTTTCCTTTTATGCTTTCTCTATTTTCCTACATCCCCCCCCCCCTTTTTTTTTTTTCCTTTGGCAGCTAATTCAAACCGAGTAGCGACTGGAGCGTCCAAAATAAGAATGAAACGGATATGATCAAAGCACACACGGCTCTACTCGAAACGGAAGGAAATGAGGTCGGGGAAGAAATTCGGGGTTTATAATCCGCAGTTAACTTTTATTCCCATCTCCTAATTTCCCGTAACTAAACCCACTGTTAATAAGAGAGTATTTTTTTCCTCTCTTTACCCGAAAGAGGAAGTTGGGGCTGGTCATCGCTTTACTCCCGCATGGGAGGGAACAGACCTTTTCTCACAGTTACTCAGAATTTATTGATCGTGGTGTTTTCTCTTGTGCCGTTTAAACGTATTCATTTTCTTCTGGCACATACATTTGATATTTAATTGTAATTAATTAGCTAAGGAGGAGAGCGAGAGAGGCGAGGGGGGGGGAGGGAATTCTCAGACTCCAGCCCCGCTCCAACGGGTAACCCTCAATTCCATCATTTTCTCCTTTTGTTCTAATTAAATAAAACCAGAGGGGAAGGGAAACAGGTGCTGGGCGCTGACACTTCTGCACCCCCCATACACACACACATATAATCCCCTTTGGATCATCTAACTCCGCTATTAGGGATGGGAGACCTTAGATTCCCATTTTCTACGTATAATATCTTCTTTATATTGATCCCGCAATTATTTAAAAGAAAGCGTCATCTCCTCCCACTTCTCCAAATAAGGCTATTTAGATGCTTTCCAGATGAGTGGAGGTGTGCTGAAACAGAGCTGACAGCCAAGTATATCACCGCCACCACCATCCTTCACCCGCTCTCCCTCTCTGCCCCCCTCCCCCGGCGCACACTTTCACCGTGTCTCTCCTCCAGTGATGAAGATTACAGACTATTACAGGCGAGGGATTAATTTGTAGCCAATTACAACCCAGTGCTAAATATGAATGCATAAATAAGATACAGCCTCGCGCCTGTGTGTACGTGTGAGCGGTGGGGGGGTAGCCTGGTGAGGATGATGAGAAGGAAGAAGGAGCAGCTGAGCGGAGGCTCTGAGCAGAGCATCACCCTGTGACTCCCGGCGGCTCCGGCCGGCTGGACCCCGGGAGCCCGGAGCCCGAGCGGGGCCGGGGAGGAGTTTCCAGCTCAACTTCGCCGGAGGAAAGCGGAGGGGGGCCGAGCAAGGAAGAGGGGGGTGGGAAGGGGGGGGGGGGGGGGGGGAAGTTGCAGCCGAGAGGGGCTCTGCAAAGAGACATGAATGTGAGCAGAGACAAGGTCGGTGACATCTCCATCCCGGCAGCGGCAGCCGCGGCGGTGACAGCGGCCGGCATCGCCGGGGAGTCCTGCGGCTTGCACGGGGAAGGCATGGACAGCCATGGGGAGCAGCGGCTCTCGGCCGGCGGCGAGCTGCCGCTCTACTCCTGCCCTGGGAACCGGGACAGGCAAGGGGACAGCCAAAGCAACACTCCCGGACAAGAGGGGGCAGTGGCCGCACTGCCTGCGGTGCACAGAACCACCTCCTTCTCCGTGCTCGACATCCTGGACCCTAACAAGTTCAACAGCAAACGGAGGCACTGCGCGGGCTTGTACAAATCGGTGGGGACCGAGTTCACGCTGGGGGCAGAGGATAAGCCCGAGGACTCAGGGACGGAGCTGGCCGAGCAAAAGGTTCTCGCCGAAGACTTCGAGACGTGCAAGAAGCCCGCAGGCCTGATAAGTAAGTGGGGCTGGGGACTCGGAGTCCCCCCGGGACTGGGGTTGCGCCCAGCTGTCAGAGGAAGGGGTTTGCATGCTTCTTATTCCCCTCTTCCTCCCCTGGCATCCTTGGGGGCAGCCGGCTCTCGGCGCAGTGCGAACGCTCCCCGCGCTGCTGCTACTTGGTGTAAAGAGGTGGAAAAACTGCGTTTGATGGGGGAGCGGATCGCCCGGGGCTGGCGGCGTGGCACCGGCCGGGCTCCGCTCCCTGAGAGCTGAGCAGGGACACCCCGGCTCTTCGCCCTGTGCACCCCTGCAGCGGCAGGATCAGTCCCGGGGGCCGGGCCGGGTGGGAAGGGGAGTGATCCCTCCGTCCTCATCCTCCTGGGAAAAGGCAGCCCGGGATGCGAGCTCTGGCTCAGGGAAACTCGAAAGCGGCTCGTGGAGCTGAGGCTTTAGGGGACGCGAAACCCGGCCCCGGGGAGGCGAAATCCTCTCCCCGTGTCCCCGCTGTCCCCAGGCACCCAGGACATTCGCGTCTCTCCCCGCCTGGCTCCAGCGCCGCTGCCCCGGTCTCTCCCTCCCTCCCTCGTTCCCCGTTGCTCTGGGCGACAGATTCAATTTTCTCTCTCCCCTTGGCTTTTTTAGGACAAATCAGACTAATTGTGACAAAATGCTGGTTATCTCTGGAAAAACAATTAAATTCCTTCGATTACATTTAAGGTAAAATGTGCTTAGCAGCGTAAAGAGGTTGGATAATGGGAGAAATCGCCCCAGAGTGGCATGTAGGACTGCCTGGATCGATATCCTATTATCGAATTGTGCATATCTCTTTCAAGCACCTTGCAAACTCTTCCCTAACATCTAAATTATAGGGTCAAAATTCGGATAATTACTCGATTAAAACCTATTACACTTATTAGGGCTCGCTATTGATCGGGAATTGCATTCGACCCAAGCTCCAGATTGCTTTTTTTTTTTTTTTCCTGGTCCAAATATCCCAACTTTCTCACCTCTAAACACGGCGATTGTGGGAATAGCGGAGGGTTTCCGGGAAAAGACGGTAGTTGTGGAAAAATATCTATAGCTACTCTGTATCCTGAGAAGGGAGAGAGAAGCCGGCGAGTAGCGGGGGAATAACTTCTTGGATTGGGAAAAATAAATTCCCTGTGCCCGGGACGGGAAAGGAAAACTCGGAGCTTCCTAATCCCGCCATAGCACGGTTCGTTTAATTAAAATTAGGCGGGGAATAAGGTCTGGAATCTCCATCCCGAGATGGAGATTTTCTAATCCTCATTTTCTCATCTCTAAAGCAAAAGCGAGAACGGGGCAGTAACAGAACTCGAAGGCGATTTTTAACGGCAGAGCGTGGCTGGGGTAATTATTCGTCTAAACTCATCTGACTTTTTGTCATACTAAATAGATCTGGGCGATCAGAAAGACTGACGAGGGCAGCCTATCGCTAATCTCACACTTTTATCTCCAGACAAGCAGAGAAATGTATTTCTCTCCCCCCTCTTAAAACAAATCTATTCGAAGGCACCACGGCTCGGGGTGCTTCGTCTGCGGACATTGCGCCCTTGGGTGCTACGGCCTTGGTGTGGCAACGGCCACGAATAGAGCTGGGACTGCTCGAAAATCACGACAATTAATTCCTCTCTTTCCCCATCGTCATTAACACTCGCTCAAACAGTGATTTTATTTAGGTGAAGTGCTCCGAAAAGTAGCGCCTGCACCAGGCAAAACCTGAGGCTCGCCGGCATAAGGGAAGTTCGGAGAGGGTTTGCCACTCACCGCTCCTCAAACTCGTTTAATGTGACAAAGCAACGCTTAAAACTCCGTTTAAAAATAACATTTAACGTTTTCCAGAAGCAAAATCTCAAATCCAGCGTCTATCCCAGTCGCGGTTGTATTCGCGCTGCTATGCTCTTGTTTAAAGAATGTTTTAGTGGAGGTACGGGTGGGATTTCGTGGAGTTTACTGGGGAAAAAAAATAGACTGGCACACGAGCTGTTCTTTGCCTGCTCGAGGTGAGTGGGAGCGACGTGTCGGCTCTATCCCATGCGTGGAGATCCACGCACTTCTTAGGAATTGTTGGTGCAGGAATTGGGCAGCGCCGTTCCCGGGATGTGCTACAGGTTGCGAGTGGCAGCGTGTCGGGCCGGGGAAGCTGCCGGCGCTGAACTGAAAGCTGCCAAGGGCTCCGCATGGACCCCCAGTTATCCAGGGATATTTTATGATGGGATATTTACCGGGTGAAAGGGATTGCATACAACTTCTCTGCCCCTTTCTCTCCTAGCTAGCAAGGCATACCCGGTGTTAGCCAAAATCAACTCGTTGAACAAAATGCACTTTTTAAAAACACCCCTAATCGCAGAATCACAGAATGCTTTGGGTTGGAATAGACCTTAAAGATCGTCTTGTTCCGGTATCCTGCCACAGGCAGGGCCACCTTCCACTAGACAAGGTTGTTCATACGGGCTTTAGGGTGTTGGTATTAGGGCACTGACCACGTTTGAGGTGAGGGCTCAGGATTTTGAGGATTAAAAATAACCGAATTACGCTGGGGTAAGGGTGGCAAATGAGCGATTCAGTTTCTATTTCGCTACCTCGGTTAACCAAGTTAAAGTGGCCCTTCATGGGGGCTTGCCGGGGGTGCTTCCCCGTTGTAGGTGCGAGTGGAGGGAGGTTTAGGGTGTCTGAAACCTAAAAAAGAGAAAGGATTATATTGGGTTTATAAAGGATTACATTGATGGGCTCCCTCCGTGTCCCCGCAATCTCGGCCCAGCAGCGTGGGGATTTGCATCCCGGTTCCCCCAGAGGAGCCCTGGTGGGGTCAGGAGCCGCCGGCTCTCTGGAAACGGCGATCCGCTTCCAGGCTTCACGGTGACAGAATGGTCAGCAGGAGTCCAACAGCCTTAAATATCGGATAATTACCCTGTTCTCCAATGGAGACTCGTTAATTGGAGCCTAATATAAACCCAAATAAATTAAATGACCGTTAACTAGTTTGCACGTTACACAAAATGAGTTTAATTAAGTTTGTATCTGCTCTGCTAATCAATACAAGAATTTACTCCACTTTAATACTTCCATCTCAGGAGGTGACAAGAGGTCAAACCAGGCGGAGGAAGGGTTAAAAATGCCAGAGTAAAAACCAGTAAATTTCCCATGGATGCAGACATTTCTGTCACTAAAATTGCTAAAAGCGATGTGACATTTTTGCTGCCCGCTTCCAAAACGCTGCTCGGCCCGAGCGGGGACTTCTCCCGGCCGCAGCTCCGGGGATCCCCCATTGCCTTCCCGAAGGCCTTCCCGGCCTTTGAGGTCCATGCCCTGCCCTGGCCACGTCTCCTGCCAGCTCCTGCCCAAGATGAGTGGCTCGGAAGGGGCAGCGCTGGCAAAGTCCCCCCGGGCTGCGCAGTCCTTTCCCAGCTGCAGCCCTCGGAACGGCTCCGAGCCCTGTCCCGGCTGTTTCCGAGCCCCTGTACAGCGCAGCCGGATGAACGGCCGCGCAGCAGAGGGGTGCCCGGCCCGGCCGCATCCCCACGGCTTGTCCCGGTGCGGCGAGCACCGCGGCCCTGCTTCCCGAGCATCCCTGTCCCAGTAACAGCGGGGTACCGTCGGTTGGGGTCACTCCACGGGGAGGTAGAGGACGGTGGGGACCGCGGTCGGGACCGGGCGGTGAGTCCTAACCGCAGCTCTCATTGCCCGCAGAGGACGGCGACCTCTACAAGGCCGACGACTGCGACCTCGACTACAGCAGCCGGCCGAGCCGCAGCCCCGACAGCGAGCTGCCGGACGACGAGGAGCTGTGCAGCGAGGAGAGCGGCAGCACCAGCAGCAGCACCAGCAGCTCGGCGGCACCCGGCGAGGCCGACGCGGGCCACCTCCACGCCGAGGCGGGCGAGGCTGGCGGCGTCCCCCCGCCTCCACCACCGCCACCGCCGCCCCCTCCGCCCCAGCAGCCGGCAGCGGGTCCCGGCGGGACGCAGCAGAGCCAAGCGGCCAAGCCCAAGAGGAAGCGGACGGGCTCGGACTCCAAGTCGGGGAAGCCCCGTCGGGCGCGGACAGCTTTCACCTACGAGCAGCTGGTGGCGCTGGAGAACAAATTCAAGTCCACGCGGTACCTGTCGGTGTGCGAGCGCCTCAACCTGGCGCTGTCCCTCAGCCTCACCGAGACGCAGGTCAAGATCTGGTTCCAGAACCGCCGCACCAAGTGGAAGAAGCAGAACCCGGGGGCCGACACCAGCGCTCCGACGGGCGGCGGCGGGGCGGGCGGCGGGGCGGGCGGAGGGCTGGGCGGTGGGGCGCTGCCCGGCGGGCTCAGCCCGCTCAGCCACTCGCCGCCCATGGGCAACCCGCTCTCCATGCACGGGCCCGGTGGCTACGCCGGACACCCCGCGGGCGGGCTGGTGTGCGCCGCGCAACTGCCCTTCCTGCCCAGCCCCGCCGTCCTCTCGCCCTTCGTCCTGGGCTCGCAGACTTACGGAGCTCCGGCCTTCTACACCCCGCACCTATAAGCCCGACGACGCTTGATCCTTCTCCTCTCCTCCATCCTTCTCTCGGCCATCCCGTCTCCGAGCGGCTTTTCCCTCCGTTCCCGAAAGGTGAAACCAACGGCAGCCCGGAACCGAGGGCGGAGGGGAAGGGGCTCCCCCCCGGGGCTGCTCCACCGGCCGCAGTCGTTTCTACGACCCTTTTTGTACACGGTGTGTCCGGACTGTGCTTCTGAGGGGAAGGGGAGGAAGAGGAGGAAGTGGAAAACCTCCCTTTCCCGTGTACATACACGTAGATGTAAATCCTCGTTACCTGTATTTTTATTTTCCCCGTCCCTCGTTGCTATGTGAGCTTGATTATTTTTATTATTATTATTTATTAATTATTATTCGTTTTTATTCTGGTCTGGCCACTCGTAAAAGACTTCGAACACAAAAAGGTTACGTACCCATTTGACTCTCAGGGTAAACCAGACCTATCGGTCCTGTCCCTCGGCTCCCCCCCCCCCCCCCCCACTCCCCAACTTCCCCACCCGTGACGTCACAGTGACGACAGTTGGGTTTTACATACGTCATTCTTCAGCGAAAGTCGGACCCGGGGAGGGGGCGGCGGGGTTGGTTTTTTCGTTGATCGTTTTTGTATATTTCTGGTTGTTACAACAAAAAAGAAATGATAAAAGAAGAAGTTTTAACTTTATAATTAATGTATAAGGGAATCGTGAGCAAGAGATGACCTGGAAGCACTTTGTTTGCTAAACACTTTAAATCAATCAATAAACTTGAAGGAAACGGCCGCTTCCGTGGTGGCGAGTCCCTGGGTTTCGGCTGGTTTGTTTAAGACAACTTGCCTCTGGCAAAGCCCGCTACAGATGTTTGAGTCCTTTTTTCGTTCCGTTTATTTCATATCCGCAAATGAGCTTTATTCTAATACCCCAAGAAAGGTCTTTCCCTTCTTAGTTCCCTTATTCGCATTGTCTTAACTGGCTTTGCCGATCGCTGGTGTGCAATATTAAGAACAACAAAAAATACATCGTTTTTGCCTCGTGAGAGAATCCGAGCTCTCCCGTGTTCCCGCAGCCGCGGAGGCCGGGATTTGGGATTTCTGTACATTTAATAAACCGGCTCTTTCATTCCGATTCTGCCACTTTAAGAATAAAATGGTCTTTCCGTCGCCTTTCCGCTGGTTTTAAACTAGAACCAAAGCCGCCCTTTTTGAATCCTTTCCTTACTTAATTATCTTTTTTCTCTTAACCTCAAAGAAAAAGTCTATCACGGCTGTGAGCATCCCAAATGAGCTGCTTCTCTAGCCCGGACCTTTTATCCCGTTTCCACACTTCCTCCGTGATCTCAAAAATCACGCCGGGGAAGAGCGAGCTCTCTTTCCACTAGTTCTTAGGTTTGGGGTGTGTGTGTCTTTTGAGGGTTTTTTCCCTTTCCCTCCCTATTTCCTCCCGCCTTCTCCCCCAGCCCAGGAATTTGCCGACTGCCTTCCCAGGGGTGATTTTAAGAAACTGGCCTTTTACGGACCGATTTTGGGGAGCAAAGAGAGGGGATGAGAGTTTCGCATCCCCCATCCGCACCCGCTCCTCGCATCGCCGACCCCGGTGCCGGGGTGCGGGGTACCGGGGCTCCGCTCTCCCTCAGTTCCCTCCTCCTGGTCCCCTTTCTTCTGCCCCCGGCCTGGGCTGGCTGCGGGGCTCTGCGGGGAAGAGGCACCGCGTCCCGCACACCCGCTGCAGAGAGAAAGGAAGACCCAAAATCTTTCACCCTCCCGTAGAAACACCGTCTGCAGCCAGCGCTGCTGTTACAGGCAAGGGGCGAGAGGAGGTTCAGAGCCCCAGGGACGCGAGTTGCGATCGGCTGGGTGGGCGCCTGGGGGGAAGATGCGGGCAGCCCTGCTCCGTTCCGCGTATTCATCTCCTTTCACCTCGAAGCGTGCAAGCGCCAGAAGTCCCCGAGCAGACTCGTTTGTGTCTCTGAAAATGAGAACTTTCACGACAAAAAAAAAGGTTTTCAGGGAAAGTATTTACAAATGGCACCTGCAGTACAGCTCCGCGCAGCTTTCACTGGTAGGAAAAAAGCGGCTCCGCTGGGAAATGGATACTCAAGCGACTATTTCACACTGTAAAACTAAACCGTTGCTGACCAGGTTGGAGCTGGTGCTATGAGCAGCTGAACTCTTAGCTCAGATGGGACATGACCCAGTTTAATTAAGAGATAATTCAAACACCGGAGCTCAAAACAATTCCCTTCCAGGTGGAGAACAATTAAGCTCTAACAGGGAGCTGCTCAGAGATCCCGAGTAGATGATTTTCCTACTCCACGTCAGTTAGCATCCCACCGGTGAAACATGTTCTTGTATTATTACTCACAGCTGCTGGAGGAAGGAGTCAGCCTGGGATTTCCTAGTCATTAAACTCCAACAAGGCTTTTCACGTTTATAGCAGTGTGGAAAACAGAGCCACAGGTATCTGTCTCAGAGTAGTTTAGGAAGTTGTTGGTAATCCTGGCTCAAATGTCTCATCCAGAGGTCTGAACTCACAGAAGTCAAGAGCAAAACTGCAGAGCCTCAGCTCTTGTACATGTCCTTCCTGGTGTGCAGAGCATGCAGCAGCACAGAGCATGCCATATCCTCAAGTCCCAGATCCCAGGATACTGCCTGTATACAGAGGCTATTTAGAGCATCAGCACCACAGGGTGAACCCTCAGACGGTGCTCCTTGGTCCATGGTGTTGGACCAGGCTGCACGGTCGCAGACCTGGCATTAAGAAGCTTGATGGTATCAGCTGAGAAACACCCCTGGTCTGAGTGCTCAGCACCCATTGTGTGAAAGCCAAATGCTCTCACTGCCTGAAAGTCCTAGCTCAGACATCAATGCTCCTGCCTGTTGATGCTCTGGCTTTCTAAGAGAACAATACACGGATTGATGCAGCAAGCTGAGGTTGCCACACTAGATGGACACAGCCAGCCTCACAGCTCCCACACTGACATCCCGCCCACCCCCCAGCAAGGCCCAAAAGCTGATTCCCATGTAGTACCTACCTGATGTACCCACTACACTACACCGCACACAATGCTCTCTGCTCCTGCATAGGGTACCTGAGGGGATGCAGCATGTTTTCAGTGAGTGATCAGTAGGAAACAGAGACCCTGGTACAGCATAAGCAGAACCTACTGTCTGAGGGGAAGACAAGCAGGACGTGTTTGCTCTGATTTATCCTGTGAGTTAATTATTATTTTTTATATTACTTTACTATTTATTCATAACCTTCAGTGTTAGGGGATTCAGAATGCAGAACACATTCAAGAGAACACTTTACAAAGCATTTGCCAGAGGACAAATTCTCATTGCAGATACACGGAGGAGCACATTCAGAGTCTGAATCAGTGTTTTCAAGTGAAGTCTTTGGCACGTACCAAAGAAAATCTGGGGCATCAGCATATTTTGAACTAATTCTCACAAAGTCGATGTTAAATCCAAGGGCGCGAGTTTGTATTAGTGAGAAATGATTCCGGATATTAACTGCATCTTAGCATTGTTCACCATATGAATAAATGAGGTAAAAAGAGATGGAAACTTCTGTGCCTCTTTTACTTCACATATTTTAAGTTACACTGAAGTTCACATTCACTGAATAGACAACAATAAATACGTCTTATAATTGCTTATGCAAAACAGTCAATGATGTTACACCAGATCATTGCAAACTAGTGTTCTATATTATCACCCCCACTCATGCATTTCTTGGAGTTATCTCCAGTTGAGCAGGAATGTAGATTTAGTGAGTTACTATCTTAGATGAATTCTTTAGGGTTTTCTCACATGTATTGCAGACCTGTTTCAGACTGAACTCACACTCACGTTACCTGTTTCTATTCTTACACTACATGAGCAAAGCGTTACAAATAAAGTTTTGTCTGCATGAACTCCAATCCATTTCCCCAAAATACAACTTGCCCTTAGTCTTCTATGTTGGCAAATACCCATTAGCTCCTTTATTACATGTATAAAATTGTTCTGCTCAAACAGAGGTGTATTTAAACTCTCAAAGGAACATTATCTTACAAAGTCTGAGCAGTTTTGGTCTTCAGGTTCTGTCTCAAAGAATAAGGAAGCAAAGACAGTAGTCATAAAGCCCTTCTTAAGAGCAAATACAACACTTACAAAGATTTGCCAGACTCTGTGACATAAACCAAGGCATCGATTGGAGTGGACACTGAAGCTGAAGGGGACAGGCAAAGTAAACAAATGGTATCCTAAGTAGTTGGGATCACAAAGTAAGTTTACATAAACCGTATTCTTCTCTATCTGGTGCTTTCCCCCCCCCCTTTCTGCCTATACTGTACTATTCCACACACTCACATGACACAGATGTCTCTGGTGAATGACAGCTGTCACAGTGAAATAACCCTGACAGTAAGAGCTCTTCCTGTTTTCCTGATGCTGTCTGGCAGAGAGGTGGATTCATCATACAGAATAAGCTTCAAATCAGCTTGGGAAGTTATCACAGCCTCAGAAACCCAGTGCTGCAAAGTCTGCAGTGCCCATTCAGAAGTCCTGGGGATGCTGGAAATCCTATGGATTGACAGGGAAACATCAAGGACACAGAGGGCAACTCATGTTCAGGACCCAAAAGTCTGGCCAAGCAGGGTCAGGCAATACCTGTAGATGATTTACTAATTTAATCTCATTACATGACAAATCTCCATCTGGCTAAAACTAGCTCATTCCCTGCAAAGTGCAAGACCTTTTAAAACACATCCTTTGTATTTTCTTCTCTGTAATGTCACAAACCAGAAACATTTTACGGTGACAGTAAAGGATGACACCACAGCAAAGAGCTGCAAGTCACAGAATATGTGGGATGATCATAGAATCATAGAACAGTTTGGGTTGGAAGGGACCTTCAAAGTTCATCTAGTCCACCCCCCCTGCAATGAGCAGAGATATCTGCACATCACCACATGATGATGATGGACAGAGATTCACTCCCTTCAGTGAACAGCTGCTTTTTCAGAAGAAGGAAAATAAATCCACTATCCTTAGTACAAATATCTCCATTGTTGCTCATTTTCTTTCCTATTATTTCCCACAAACCACACACAATTTGCCCTGCACGTAAAAGGATTCTTTCCTGTCTTTCCACCCATAACATAGGTAGGATGACCACCTTTATTTCCCCTGCCTTGGTGCCCAGAGGCTGCATGAGAAGAGAAGCACAAGAGGAAAGCATTTGGATGGGCTGCTGGCAGAGCTTCCCCTCCTTGTGCTGACCAAGAGTTTGTAGGACTGAGCAGAGCTCCGTGACCTGTTAAACATGTTGAGATTTGCAGATAAGAATGATCTGTGGAACTTAGATCAGCAGCACTGCACCTCACAGTGAGGATCTGGAGTGACATATGTACAGTGTTTGCGTGGAGCATGCTCTGCAGCACATCCGATCACACTCGTTTCCTGCTTCTGCTTCAGCACTGGGGAAAATAAACACTCACACCCATGTGGAAGCAACATCTAATTCCTACCCTGGTCAAAACCTGTGGCAAACTCTCCTCTGGGTGCTGTTAGCCTTCAGCTGCCAAAAATACTATTACAAAAATCCAAAGATATCCCAAAGCAATTTCCAAACAAGCAGAATCATTTATTATGTTTCCATATACCTTATATAGTGCATGAGGATAAGAGTGGCTCCGTAATGGTGTTATAAATATCACAAATTAATGGTGGATGCAATGCCAGCACCTTGTCATTATGCAAATTGGAATGTCGGCAGAAATGGTTATTCAACAATCCCTTTCAAAGTAACCAGATGCCTAATGCTGCTCATTACAGCTAAACTAATTAGCACCACATTTAAACCATTTTAATAAGCTTTCTCCTTAACCCCTTGACAAGAGGGGTTTTCTGATGCTACAACCATACGAGCGCTCGGCTGGGCTTGTGCTGAGGGCACTGATAGGCAGAAAAGCAAGAAGTCCACTCAAAATTACAGTATTGAAGTTCCAGACATTTAGGGACAAAGAAGCAGATTGCACTGGAGTAAAGTCTAGTTCAGTTTGCCCAGCCTCAGGTGCAGCCTGTCACTAACACAAAGCATCACTGTGCCCTCCTCCCAACACAGCAGAGCCTGCTCCCTGACCGCTCTCCTGAGACAGTGCTAAATCTAGGCTCTGTACTACCCAGGCCTAACTAATAGTTAAAGCTCAACAAGGACATGAGTTAATTTCCTCCTCCACTCACTCAGCTTTGAAGGAGAGGAAGAAGAGGGAAAGCAACTCAGAAACATTAACAATTAATAGCTCTCTCCACTTCTTTTCTTTCAAGTCCCACAGATGGAAGGGCAATAATTTGGTCCCTATTTGTCCAGCTGCCAGGCAGACCCAGCTCTCCTCCATATGTATTTTCCAGGGCATGTACTAAGTCTTGGGAACTTTAGCATCTCACCCAGCTGAAGGGGTCCTCAGTGCTGCTGGAAGGGGAAGGTCCAGGCTGGTGTTGATCTAGGCTGCTGCTCTGAGGCCTTAACAGGAAAAGGTTTATTATTTTGCTTTCAAAGAAAAACGTGTGGGTTTTCTTCTCCAGTAATGTTCACTTTGAGCTCACTGATGCCTTCCCCAACCTGTAAGCTGTTCTGTGTGCCTGATGCACTGTCCATGCAGAATCACTTACAAATCCGGTGTCTGGATTGCTAAAGACAAGCCTCAAGTAAGCTCAGAGAAAATGAAATCACAACGTTATTGTGCAAAAGACGGGTATGGACCCATCCTGCCTCAAGAACTTCAGAGAGGATGTGCCGAAGGATTGTTTTTATTCAGAAACCCTGCTCATATTGTGATGTCACCTATTGCTCATTTACGTCACCAAGTGCTTTGTATTAGAGCCAGTCCCTTGATTGCGACCTTAAACAGCACTACAATCATATGTGCTATAGTCTTTTCTATAGTCTTTTCCTCCCCACATGCAACTGAGTGCTCAGGTATGAACACCCATGGAGAAGTCTGCTTTCAGTTCCCATTTTACCACCAAAACAGCACTAGTTATAAAAGGATGACTTGGGTGCATCAGCACAGCGAACTGCAGCTCAGAGTTACCACATCCTTTTAGAAACACAGACTATTCATTGAGTAGAAGTATGTTACAGCACAACTGCAAAGGCACTTGAGTTATAAAGGCAAAAGCATACAACAGAAATTATGTGAATGACATATTTATTTATTTCTCCAGAAGCCCTGAGGACAGGAATAGAAAAGTTCCAGTAGAAACATCACGTAGTTTAGCAACTAAGATGCTTGCAAAGCTGAGATCTCAGAGACCTCAAACTTGTAAACTGCTGGAAGTGACACACAAAGAGGTGTGACATTTAAAAACCAGACTGATTTATCTCAAACTTGAAAGGATTTCTATTTAAGAAAAGGAGAAAGTTCTCCAAACGTTCAAATGACGTCTGACCACGTCTAATGAGAATGTTCAAAATGGCAAAATTCAAGACCTGTTGCGTGTATGTACGCTGAGTTACCCTGTAGAGAAATCACTTGATTAAACAAGGCAATAACTAAGATGGGAGGTGAAGCACTGGAAGTTCCTCAAGCACTGGATGAAGGGAAGTTACATGCTAATAAGAGGCAGTGCTACAGAGGATGTGTGTTTAACATGTTCTCCTATGAAAAGCCAATGGTCTTTCTTGCTTCAAGGCAGAAAGAGGAATTAAAAAATATCATATCCAACTGGGTTAATTCTCCACCTTACAATGAAAGTTCTTGCAACAAAACCAGAAAAAAGGAAGAAGAAGGGCTTTAGAAAAGGGCATTGCTAACCTGGACCAAAGTCCATGCACCTGTGTCTGCTTGCTGGGAAACCTTAATTCTGCACAGAACAGTCATTTTAGAAAAACACCTTTTTGCATGTGCTTTTAATAAAGAAAGGGGCAGAGCAAACAGATCACACAACAGGATCAGGTTTAACTGGTAGATCAGACATTCAGGTCCAGATAGGAGGTTTCAGCTGCTAGTTTTAGAACTGATGTGACTGAGTGGCATCATAACTGAGTATTAATAACTAAGCACACCTTTTTCTCATGTATTTCTACCACTTCCTTTTCTGATCTTGGTCTTTGGCCTTTATTTTTATTGCATGTTTTTAATTCCACTAAAGGCCAAAATGGTAACTCCATGGGGTAAAGCACACCTACTGTTTGCTGGAAATTTTCTAGTGCTGACATCTGATGTTCACAGCAAATAAGGGTTAAGTGCCACTGGACAATACAAATTCCCCAGTCTTTCTACAGGGAGAAAACATGTCTTATAAATGAACACCTTCAGTCTGGGCAGGCTCAAGAATCTCTGAAACAGTGGCATAGCAACCTTTGTGGCTCTTTTAAATGTTAATCTCCAAGATCAAAGAGCTTCATTTGGACTGTTCTGGGGTCCCAGAATCCAGTGATCTATTTTACATTCAAATGTGCAGGATGTGGTTGTTGATGAGTTTGTCTTGTTGGGGTCTTTTCATGCGTGTGTCTTTAATAACAAAATCAGTTTAGCAGTTGATTCAACTGATCTGCTGATGAACTTGGTTTGTCCCCGTCTTCAGTTTCACCTGAAGCCTTTATTGTCAAGTTAGCTAATGCTGATAGTAAGAGTGGCTTTGCTTCCAGTGCAGTGGACATCTTTTGCTGAAATCAAACTTTGCTCCATTCATTATTTGAAGGCATCAGTTGATTTGGATATTTTTCTGTGTGTGTACACAAGAGGTCTTCAGAGGTAGTCAGGAGCTCCTGTGCTGTGTAATGTAGTGCACTTTCTAGATTATTAGGCTGAGCAAATCGTAGAATCATAGCGTATATGGGTTGGAAGAGACCTTAAAGCTTATTCAGTCCCAACCCTGTGCCATGGTTGGGAGCACCTAGAGCCGGTTGCTCCAAGCCCCGTCCAGCCTGGCCTTGAACACTGCCAGGGATGGGGCAGCCACAGCTTCTCTGGGCAAACTGTGCCAGCGCCTCAGCACCCTCACAGGGAAGAATTTTTCCTAGTACCTAACCTAAATGTCCACTTTGTCAGTTTAAAGCCATTCCCTCTTGGTCTGTCACTACATGCCCTTGTAAAAAATCTGCCTCCAGCTTTCTTGTAGGTCCCTTTAGGTACCAAAAGGCTGCTTTGGTAGATGCCTTTCTCTGGTGGAAATCTTGACTGTTTCTAAGGCATCTTTTTTTCTAAGGCATGCAACTGGAGGCAAATTACAACACACATGTTCGTAAAGGAAGTATAAATTACATGAGCCCCTTAGGAAGGAAAAAACTCCAAACATTTCATCCAGAGTATGTACAAGTCATAAAACATGCTCTATTTCATGTATATTTCAAATAATTGAAATAATTGTGGAATGCATTCCATTCTATACTTCCACATCTTTGTCAAAATTCATGTTATTATCAAATAAGTTAAAGTTGAAAGCAAAAGAGATTATCCCAGTAAAACCACACCAAGCACAGTGTTTCAGTACAAATATGAAGATCTATGCTAAAGGTTTTGTGCACTTGCACTTTTGTAATCACCTGAAGGGTAAAGAAGATTAACAACTTAATTCAGTGCATAGTTAAACTGGTTGGCAAACTTCTCGTGCTTCCTTTGGTCCACTCGGTTCATCGCTTTCACCACCCGTTTCATGGCACCTCTGAAAGAGAAACACAAAACAATAAACCCAGTTATGTTGATTCTACACAGTATCAGAGAACGTTTATGAATGGGGGGGAATGAACTATGATTAATCACTCCCAGGCTTCTGAATACTGCGCTGATGAGGCTGAACAAATTTGTCTTGTTAACTAAATTAGCTGCAGCAATACAAATAGTTTAATTCAAGCAATGTTTTTATTAACAGGAGTAAACAAATGAAAGTCCTTCAGCCTAATGGCTGTGCATTCCACCCTCTGAGCACTATTTCTGATAGTCACACACAGCAAGTTTGATTTTTCAAAAGCACCTAACTTGCTCTCGGGGTGTGTTTGGGGGGGAAGATAACTAAAGGTATCTAACAGGATCTAAAAAACCTAAAACCCAGAAACCCTTATGAAATCCGACCTGCAGAATCTAGAATGCTTGCTGGTCAATTCATGTAACTATAACCTATTTAGCAACCTTCCTTTCAGAGGTTACTGAAACCCCATTTCATCAGCTGTGTGCAGAGTAAAATGCGTTTGCTCACACCAGCAGCATCCCCACTCCTAAGCAGCAAGTTTTTAGTCCACAAATACAACACTAGTTTAGGAAGACACCAGAGATTGTCATGTATCTCTCTGCAGAGAGATGGATAACTGCTGCAGAACAGCCAAGTGTTTAGAGTTTAGCATTGTAAGGACAGTATGTCCATTCCAGTGGAATGGGATCTCTGCTGTGTCATGATGGGCAAAAGCATTTTAGCCCTTCACAGTGACTGCTGTGCTTGAAGACAACTCTGTTGTGTTCTTCGGATTCAAAAACGAAATAAAGAAATCAACTTTGGAGCTCTTAAGCTTTCTGATGCTCTTAAATCTGATGAGTGTTGCTGCTCTTTATTTGCTGCCATTGCTGCCTCCCAGTAAAGATGGTGCCAAGAGATTATCTTCTTTTGCAAGTGACTGTTATGCTTTTGAACTGGGAGACTGGAGACATGGACAGTTTTTCCTTACACAAACTTTGAGTGAAGATCGCACAAGCTGAGGTGTTGAGGGTGAGGACAATGATGCCTAGACAGCATGTGTAGGAGCAGGAGATTCTCATAACAGGCACAGAGAGAGTAAGTCTATATATCCTTTAACTAGCAAGGCAGAGGACCGTGTTCATAATTCATAATCACGAGGGGTAAGATAGCAGAAGTCAAAAGAATGCTCTGTTCTGTTTCTGGCCCCACAGAAACTTACAGTAGCTGTTGTGCACATCTGAGTTTATCTTATCTAGGGAATTTTGTCCTTCACTGATTCTAGAGTTCCCATATTTACAGGTTACTCTGAGTGTCTCTAGCACAAAAGCTCAGAAATCTGAGGCTGCTATTTGCAGGTGTGCTGAGATGTCACCCTGCCTCTGTTTATGAAGAAGGAAACTCTCCTGACACAACTCTGTAAAGACCTGGGTGCCCTGCCAACACGGGAGGTATACCACCTAATAAGGACTTGGTTTGAGGAACTATGTCTCGTTTAAGAACATGGGCACTGACTGATGTCTCCTTTGATTTCTACACCAAAATGCAGTTGGCAGGTTCCATCACACATGGATGGTTTCAAGCCTAGTGATGTTAGGCTCTATCACTTCTGAGGATGCTGAAGGCTGTGCAGAAGACAAGACATTCACCTACTAGTGTGCACCAAGCTCTTTCAGGATCAGGCCCTACAACCGCAGAAGCGGAGCTGGAAGGGTCTATCTCTGAGAAGCAAGCTGATGTCTGTTTTAGCTCTCCATAACAACTTCATTTCAAAAGCCATTTTGAAACATCTCAAAACAGGGGATACTTCTACATGGTGGGATTAAAGATCTTCTCAGCAGCGACTGTAATGAAAACCAATATTCTGAAAAAATGCCTTGGGAGAGGTATGCTTTTAACAAAATTCTGCCAATAAAGTTACCAGAGTAAGGAAGATGTGGTCATGGGTTTGCACTTCAAATATTGCTAATTGGTAGGAGAAAAGTGAGCCTTTAGCAGTGCAGAGTGGCCTTGACACTTTCACGTCATGTAGGTTTTACATTACCACCACTGGATTGTGCGATACTGTAAATGAAATGAGATCCCACTTTGATGATCTGTGTGCAATTTCACTTAACTTTATTGGCAGACTAGAGCTTGGGTTTATCACCTATACATTTCAAGTAATTTGGGGTTGTTAGAAGGAGCCAAGGTTATCATCTTATTTAGTGCTGCAAAGCATGAAACCTATTAAAACATGACAGGTTTGATACCCTATGCCTGGCACTAACACACACTCAAAATCATTAGCACAAACCACAATAAACCAAAACCAGCTTTTAAAATTTGTTTTGTGAAAGCTGATATGAAATTCTGATCATTAGAACTGTGTGTCCCTGACTTCTAAGATAGGTGAGATAAGAATTCCACAGAAAACGTGTTATTTCTGTGACTAAGAGCAATGTGGATTTGGCTTGGTTATTATAACCATTACAGCAGAAAAGGGAAAATAGAGTTTAAACAAATATTGTGCCTTGGATGCTGTTCAACTAATCCAGTATGTTTAGGGAATAAGCTACCATTAATGATCTTATAATAATAATTTTGCTTTTTTCATTTGAGAACTTTAAACTTTTCACTTTCCTTTGACTACTTGAATTTTACATGTGAAACTCTTTCAATAGCTACATCTGCTTTCCATTTGAGGAAGACCAGAGCATGCTTAAGCAAATTTATGTTGCAGCCACATCTAACCAAGATTAGACATCAGAAATAGCATTACAGAGTGGACACGTGGAGATAGTATACATTCTAAAACCATAGGCTCCCATTTCTCTTTGAGCTAGAGTGTCTGCTTTAAAGTTAACATATGTCTATGTAAGACAAGGACGTGCCTTTGTTCTACATGTCTGAATGCTAATGCCATCCAAACAGGTTCTTCTCAGTCTAAATGTAGGCCAAGAGATACTGTTTTCACATGTGCAGGAAGGAGAGAGATACATACTGAAACAGCACCATGGTGGGAAGAATACTGTGTCCACATGTCTCTGGTACACCGAATAATCATCTCCAGACTCCTACACTGAGAAGAAATCTGCAGTAGGTCCCAGGCCTTGATATTTACAGAGGGCAGCAGGGGTTAAGTGAACAAGGACCATAACACAAGGATCCAAATATTCATGGCAGGGGGATTGGAACTAGATGATCTAAAGGTCCTTTCCAACCCTAACTATATACTATGATTCTTAACCAGCTAAATGCATTCTTGGTATAGGAGAAGAAAACTGTAATGACAATGTGTCCCTGAACAATACAGAGGAAGGGATCACTGTGTGGTGGGAAGGCACGGCATCAGGCCCAGCTAGCAATTTAGTATGTCCAGGAGTGAGAGAAAACACACAGTCAAAACTTTGGGAAGGTCTCTGAGCATAAACTAGAGGTGTGAGGGCAACTGTCAACATGCCAAAATCCAAGGGGTTCTGATAGATCCTTTTATTAACTGAAGTTCTGCTCAGGACAGTTTATCTTAGGCTTTCAAAAGAGAAAAACTTCATTTTCATTCCATTTACACTACTACAGTGCTTCTGATGCTGTAAATTGTGTCACTTTGAACACATCATCTTCTTTCCAGATCCAGTACTACTTGCACACGTAAAGTAGCATCCATCCGATTAATAAATGATCATCCAGAGAAGCTAGTACAGCAATTAAAGATAAAAATTTGTGAAGGATGGAAAAAAAAAATCATAGGAATACAAATCAGGGGAATTCTGTAAATTAACTGAACATTGTCAAACAAATAACCTTGGTCATGAGTACTGGCTGCTCTTGACCCTCCAGAGATACAGAGGGCATTCCTGCTCTGCAGTTAGTGAAGAAAGTTGTTTAGTAAGTGCATGTTAATGTAGAAACAGAAAGTACCAGTGAAACATAAGGAAATAGCAATTTATCAGGCTTTAGAGAACTAAGTGTCTTACTTATTGAAGACTTTCTTCTCAAGCCGGGAACGAGAAGTGTTAGCCTGCTGCTTCAGGTCTGTCAGATTTGGGTATTTTTTCTTCTTCCCTTTCTTTTTCCCTTCTTTTCCATTAATTTTAGAGGAACCAAGATCCACTCCTGTGGCTGCTTCAATTTCTCTCATGAATTCTGGATCTCGCCACTCTGTTTAAAGGGAAAAGCACACACTTTGAAACTCCAAACCCAGGCAGAATGCAGATTCTTCTAAGGTAAAGGCTTTGTCGCTGCTAGGAGAGGACAGTCACTGTGCTGTAAGTTGCATACACAAAGAAAGACTGGATAAAGCAGTTAGCCAAAATGACAGATGTTGATGAAGAAGCCCTGTGAGTCTGGGATTAGTATCTATTAATAGCTGCTACAGATAAAACCGTTCTGTAGGAAGACTTAAGTTTTTGCAGTACCACAGCAGCAAAATTCCAAGGAAACTATTCCATGCAGGAAAGGTGACACAAACACAGTGATTATTATTTAGAAATGGAACAAAAGGCCAACAGTGTAGCTGAGCACCTTATCTCCAGAGATAAATTCTGAGTAAGCTTTAAAATAAACCTAAGCTAAATAGAATATGTCAACTTTTGAGCAGAGTAGGGTGATGACATTGGAACTCTTCTGCATCAATCATATTTGCTTCTAAACATGAGCTGGTAGCTGACACCTAAATAGCGCTTGTGAGTATGACAACATGACCCTGTTGCCATGAGCCAAATTTTGTATCTGAAAAAGATGTCTAAATCAAGTTTATTCTCTTCACAATAATAAGAGTTAAATTTATCTCATTGAAAACCTGTTTTATGGTTTTATCAAAACTTTAATGCTTCAGAATCCAACCGTACCCTGTAAATGGATTCTGATCAGAGATGCCACCACAGGAAAAACTGTAAGCTCTTTAAGGAAACTGTGGTCTTTCACCTGTAGTAGAGCCTTGCATATCAGAATGAGGTAACACAGTAGAAAGTAAAAAAGTGGCCAGAGGATGGATATCTTCAAGGGCAAAGTTAGGAAAATGGCATTGCATTAAAGACTTCAAGCATAGGGATTGGGAACAAAATGTAGCAAGCACCACTTCAAAGAATAACATGGTCCCAACTCAGCATAACTGCCAGAATTCTGCAATTTAACAACCGATAGCTACCATTCGTTATATAGGTTCTTGTATGTCTATCAGCCTTTTTTGCCTGCAGACATTCTAACACTAATGTCTACTACCCTTATTTAACATCTATGTAGGTATAGAAAAATAAACAGTCCTAAACAACTCTACAATTTCACTTACACACCAAGTGACTGTGTATAAGTCACTGAGTGTGATAAGTATTGCTAACAACATTTCAGGAAGGTCAGAGGCTATGTCCTCACTTAAGAACACAATGTTTAGGAATACCAGAGCAATTTTCCAAGGAAAGGTTAGGTCTAACGTGCTATGATATGTGAAAGCAAGGACCGATTAAAATCCAACACACCAAAAGCAAGAGGAAAATGAAGCTGTGCAAGGAACTGAGCAGGAGTATAGAGGGAGAAAATAGAACACATATAATTGATGGATCATAAGACCTCACAGACTTCTTTTTTTGAAGGAATACAGAACAGCACAATTCAGATACAGGAACGATTAATCCAAGATTAAGGAAAAGTGTCTAAACAGTTTATCTCCCAGTAATAAGAAGGCGTCACAGTTTAGGAACCCCCTGAATGGAGCAATTGTTTAAACACAACGAAAAAATGCCGGCATCCAGTAGAGATGAAATGAGCATTTGAGTAAAATGAAGGAGCAATTTAAAAGCCTTTGAGAAAAATCAATAGAATGCCAGGAAGAGCAGCCTTTTTGAGCATCGATGGGCCCCTAAAGCTCTTCATACATTGTTACTGAGTTTAACAGCAGGGAAAAGAAAATTACACAGTTTGCAAGGGCAGGCGGGAATCAATACCGTAGTTAGTAAAGAGATGCTATTTCACATCTGACTGGCCAGCGGCCTGCCTTCACCAGCCTGTCCTGATACCTGTTTGTTAACAAGTCACTAAGGGCTGAAAAACCAGACACTCTTCAGGGTTGACACAAAAAATAGGCACTTAATTTGCTCCTGTGTGCGAACTATTGGAAAAGGATGAACGCTGCAGATTAGCAGGTCAGCGTAATCCCACCTGATTCATTGTTTCAGGACTGAAGAGCCCAAAACACCATTCTGTGGACATTAGTTAGAGTTTAAAATCTTATACTAAGTTAAAAAATGCTCTTTAATATCAATGGCAGTGTTGTCAAAACATGGGTATTATCACACAAACTGTATTATTTTACAGAATTATTTTCCACTTCAATTACTCAAGGATGAAAATAAACCTACTATCCAATAGGAAAACTTGTAGGAACAATTTTGGTGCAATTTAACCTCACCTCATCTTTTAATGCCGTCTCAGAATTTTTCAAACTGTTGTCATTGGCAAATGATGTTGTCAATGGTAAGACCAAAGCACTTACAGTACAGAGTGGATTCCCACTTGTATATTTCCCATAGCAGCACTGTTCAGACTTGCTTCAACTCCTTTGCAAATAGAATCCAAACCAAACACATCCCAATGGAAACCAACCAACAGCCCCCCTACTCCAAACCACAAGCCCAAACCAACAAAAGGCCATTTTCAAAGGTTGAAGAAAATACTATAAAATAAATATAAAAGTAGTGAGAAACAAAGCAGGGAAAGTGGATAAAAATATTTAGTGACATCTGGTATATGTGCGTGCATATATATAAATGTGTGTATATGTATATATATATGTATATCTATATATGGTTTTATAAACCTGCAAGGTTTTGTCCAATAAACTAAGCACTACAGCTTGTCCAGTATCTCCCCAGACAGATGAGCTGGACCTTTGTATGACATCTCAGCTTAACAACGGCACACAATAATGCAACGCAGCAATGTCAACACTGGTTTGGGACTAACATACACATCTGTGTGGGCCAGAGGTGAGAATCCTCTAACAACACCAAGCTGACACTGTAATAAAAATAAATATTATGTCTAGCCTCAAGCAATGGCAATTTCACAGAAAAAAAATAAATCAATATTTTTCAGTGCAAGTGATTTTTAGACCAAGAGTATTAGTTTCTAGTTTGAAACTAGTCCCTCAAGAACACCTACTAGCTTAATTTGCTAGTTTAAACATAGTTTAGGTTTGTCTGGATTGAGAGCAGTTCTGAGAAGGACTTAAGGGTGTTGGCTAATGAGAAGCTCAACGTGAGCCAGCAGTAGGCACTTGCTGCCCAGAAAGCCAACCATGTCAGGGGCTACATCACCAGCAGCATGACCAGCCCATAGAGGAAGGTGATTCTCTCCCCCGACTGCTCTCTTGACAGAGGGACATGGACCTGTTGGAGTGAGTTCAGAGGAGGCCACGAAGATGCTCAGAGGGCTGGAGCACCTCTGCTCTGGAGACAGGCTGAGCTGGACTGGTTCAGCCTGGAGAAGACTTGGGGGAGACCTTAGATCAGCTTCCAGTACCTAAAGTGGGCTACAAGAAAGCTGGGATGGGGCATTTTACAAGGGCATGTAGGGATAGGACAAGGGAGGATGGCTTTAAACTGGCAAAGGGGACATTTAGATTAGATATAAGGAAGTTCTTTAGTGCAAGGGTGGTGAGGCACTGGCACAGGTTGCCCAGAGAAGTTGTG
Source organism: Pezoporus flaviventris (assembly GCF_033815535.1). NCBI lineage: Eukaryota > Metazoa > Chordata > Aves > Psittaciformes > Psittacidae > Pezoporus > Pezoporus flaviventris. The sequence goes on along the minus strand of NW_026892550.1, from coordinate 4,207,924 downwards.
CCCTATCCCTAGCAGTGTTCAAGGCCAGGCTGAATGGGGCTTGGAGCAACCTGCTCTAGTGGAAGGTGTCCCTGCCCATGGCAGGGGGTTGGAACTGGATGAGCTTTAAGGTCCCTTCAACCCAAACCAGTCTGTGATTCTATGATAACAACTAAGTTGGGAACTCTCCTATTTGCACAACACCCAAACCACTGCCCTGGTTTCACAATTCAGCTGTGCCCATGCTGTTGCCTGGATGCCAGTTTAGAGCACTTCACTCCACATGGGCAAGAATGGAAACTGCCTGTAAACACAGCACTTCGACACATGCAAATACGAGGAGGGGTTCAGTACCCCCTGCTTTTGGGGGGTGTTGGTAACTGCCAAGCACACTAACTCAAAGACAGCCAGATCAGTATTAAAGGAAACAGGGTGGATGAGTTGCGTATTTAAAAGCACATTGATTTGACATAGACCCTTATGAATAACAGACCAACAACTGTTCATTATGCTCTGAAGGGATTTCGTGGAAGGTTTAGTAAACCTCATTAATAACATATATGACTGTGAAAGTGATGAAATACTGAGAGCTTAAGGGAGAACTAACTCTTTAAAGGGAGCATACTACAAGTTATCAAAATGATAAAGCCTATAGGTAAGTTTAATTAGAATGCAGAACACTCACCTAGAAAAAATAACTTAAACCGGAGAAAGCTAAGGTCTTCTGGAGGAAGACAGATTAAATAAAAGCTTTGAAAACAAATCTGTCCCCTCCAATTATACACTATGTCTTTGCTGGATAGATCCCTCTCTCCCATCTTCCTTTGCAGTCCATCAACTTCCAGCAGTTCCCTGGTTGCAATCCCCCTGGCGCTCTATGAAAATCTACCTTCTGTCCATTACTAATGAGGTTTAGTTGGACTATTGCAAAAAAGTCTCTTATTCTCCTTGGAAGTCTTCCTGCCTGCGTATTCATTGCTTGCTGACTTTTTCATTGCCTGTATTCCTTACCTAGCAGTCTAGAGCTTTATCCTGGCTAAAAATGCCCAAATAATCTTGGGGAAGGATGAGCTTTCCCTCCTCACCTGAAAACAGCATAGAGGACACAAGGAGAAGTTCGTTAGTTTTGCTGTCTATCCGCATTGTTTGAAAATGAAATCCAGAGTATTGCACAGTAACACGTAAGCAATTAAATAGCAGAGGTCTGCTTGCTCTTCTCCCCAAGCCCATCACAAATATCATGCCTATTAGAACATCCAGACTAGTTATAATGCCAATAAAGCCCAAGGTGAGGGCTTCCCTTGTTCCAAGTATTTTCCAGTGGTGCTGCACAGATGCATAACATAGCAAGGCTAAGAATTCTTCTAAAACACAAGTAGTAAGTGAGTAGATATAGGAAATAGAGAATATATGAATAGATACAGGAAAAACAAGTTCCCACAGTGTGACAAAAAAACAACTCTGCCAATATCTGTGGTAACACAGTGATCCTGATTATATCAGCATTACATTACATAAATCACAGCTTTTAGGGACCAGCAAGATAAGACAAGTTCTTTTCAGAAGCATGGGAACAAGTCAAGCATTTATCACGAAATAGGTTTAATTGTCCTTAATAAACATGTTCCTTAAGATAAAGGCTATAACTCATCTGTCTGAGAAGCGTTAGGAACATTGTAACTACTGGAAATAAAGAACAAATGCAATGTTAACCTTATTCAGTGTACACATGCATCCATATTTATCACATAAGTAAGAATCACTGCAAATGATCCGCAAATTAGAATCAACCGAGAGAATATGGTTAGGAGCAAACCAGAAATATGATCCAGTTCTATGGATCTCAGCCTCTGCCTTTACCCACAAAAGTGTCAGCTCTTCATACAGCCTGTCACATTTGATGTCTAAAAAATGTCCTATACAGAGACTGTTGTCCAATGCGTATCTACGCTGTATCTATTCATAGATACAATATATAAACACAGTAAATGAAATACATAGATACTATGTAGTTACAATCTACACAATAATTGTATAGATTATGAATAAATTGTAGATATTGTGACTATTGTATATAATATATACACAAACATATAGACAATAAGGATATGAAGCTTCCATTTACAGCTTATCTCCTACCTCTGGCTTAGTATTTTTTGGTTTGTTTTTTTTTTTTTTTTAAGATGTTATGCAGACACAAACCTGGCTGAGCTGCTTGCTTCTCAAACCGCATCTTTTCTTCTCTGGCTCTGTCCTCAGCATTTATGGGAATCCCAGATTCATCCCGAGGAATTATCTTTCCATGGAAAGGACACTTCAGAAAGAAAGGGAGAAAAAAAAAATATCAGCTCCCGAATGGAAAGAATATGCTTACATGTTATACAACATATTTTAAAGTCAGACTCTGGAATCAAGCAACAAAACCCTCTACTTGATTCTCATTCCCCCTTAGAAAGCATGAAGATCCCATACACACCATGTGTTTAATATATTCATGATCTCAAAGAAATAAGCTCTTTGTGATATGAATATCCAATTTCAAGCAGTCAGGCAGCACATCCTGTCAAGTCACAAGGGCACCAATGCTGTGTCATATACTGTTGCTTATGCAATATCCCCATCGTGTAACAATCCCATTTAAAGTATTTTAGTGCATTCAGATCCTTCAATCTCAGATAACAGAGGAAGAACAGGGATATTAGAACAAAGTACTTAAGCAAAGTATTTCTGCTCATAGGGCTCATAATTTAAGGTTGCATAAGGATTTAGCTTTCATAAAACCTAATTTGCCCCTCAAACACCCAAGTTTCTAAATACAGTTAATACCAAATGCGCCTTTAAATAAGAACTTTTCAGCAACTGTCTCTGCTTTACTGACAGGTAAATGTACTCATATGTAATATGTAAAAATAAAGTATAAATAAAAATGCCCAAAATATTTGAAAGTTCCTTAAATGTTCACAGCTTCCTTACCAAAAGGATTCTTCCCATACGAAACACATATAAATAGTAAATTTAGAATCATAGAATGGTTTGGGTTGGAAAGGACCTTATGATCATCTAGCTCCAATCCCCTGGCCATAGGCAGGGAAATTTCTCCAGATACAATTTTCTTCTACTGCCTCAAGCTATATTTGCAATGTGAAATCAACATTCATGGACACGTTTTAATGAGATCTTCTCCATATAGCACATATCCTGGAAGTTAGGTAACTTAGTGCCCACCTTAATCCGATCTTGTCTTTCACACAGCCTTCCATCAGGCATCCGTGCTCGACATTTATGTTTCACTGGTTCAAACTTGCCAGCAAATGTGATATATCTAGTTTTTAACATTTCACTTATTTCTTTATTTTCCACCTCTTCCTCTACTTCACTGGGTGCCCAAAATCGATGCTCAGAAGCAAATCTGGGGAAACAACGAATGACAATTATTCACAAAGTTGTAAGAAAGCACATAAAGATGCTGGTATCATCCTGCGGTGAACTTACATGTAAAAGGAAAGGAAGCTTTACCAGTCAGTTGGATAAACCCAGGAATCTAACATTCTTTCTTATGACTCCTATATTATGAAGATGTTTTTCAAATATCACAAAAGCCTGTCTAGTATTGATTTCTTGTCTAACCTACCAACCTATTACGAGGCTTAGCTGTGGCTCATGATCTGACATTCAGCGTCAGTTATCTGATATCCAGTTCCAGTGAATAACTTTGTAATTCTGTAATTAAGATTCTTCATAACAAAATACTTCTGTGATCAAACACAGAAGACAGATTAGGGAGGAAACAGTTTGATCTTAACTTCTCCTGGTAACTGTATTCCTGTAGCAGCAGAGAAGCAGGAGCTGAAATCAGTGTTGCAATATACTGAGACCAAGGACGAGAGCAAACAAGCAGCTGAACCTTATAAACATTCATTATTCTGGGTTTTCTTATACAGTGTCCATAAGTCTGAGAAACTTACAGGTGTTCCTCTAGGAAATTAAACTAATCCATTGGAAATCTATTTTAAAATTAGATTTCTTTATTTACAAAGGTAAATTACATAGGCAAATGGACGATTAGTACCATGACAGTGGATGTGGGAGTGGGAGAGAAGGGGAGCAAGAACCCTTGAGTGATGGAGGATTTTCAAATTTTCTTAATAGTAGTCATATAATTTCATTTTAGCCACCCTAGGATGCCAATAATGAAAACAGGCAACCCCAGAGAGTGATTACCTGACATTTTAGATGCCAGTCTTAGGATGCAATTCACTGTCCCTCTGATGTTTCTTTCTGCTAATCATGAAAACAAATTAGGGTGACCAGCTTAAGTTTAGATATCTAACTTTGAGACATCTGAAGTTAAACAACAACAATCCCATCCCAAATTTAAGGAAAAATAAGGTCAAGAGTTAAAAATACAGCTAAACTAAGAGAAAAAAATAAAATTCCAGCCTGCATGTGGATATCCCGAGATGACACGTCTTGAGAAGGATATCCTTTAATTCATAAAAGATACTTTACAATCACTTTCTTCCACATAGCTTTTCCACCCAATCCATCCCAGACTTATATGAGAGGAGGAAATTCTTTCCTGTTAGGGTGGTGAGGCACTGGAATAGGTTGCCCAGGGAGGTTGTGAATGCTCCATCACTGGCAGTGCTTAAGACCAGGTTGGACGAGGCCTTGGGTGATATGATTTAGAGTGAGGTGTCCCTGCCCATGGCAGGGGGGCTGGAACTAGATGATCTTAAGGTCCTTTCCAACCCTAACTATTCTATGATTCTATGATTTCCTCTATCCATATCCAATTCCTCTCACTCATTAATATCTTTGGATACCATCCCTACCTCTGAGACTTCGCCTTCTGCCACAGCCATGCACACATGAACACTGGCTTCACTAATCACAATCTCAATTCCACGAAGCACATAAGCTAATACTTAAAGTATTACTTTAGTGGGCCTGAAGAGTTTTGATGAATTTTATCTAAGCAAGTTTTCAGCAGCTGATAAGGGGAAAAAAAAAAGGTAGAGGAAATGATTTGACCTTTACAACCTACAACATATACAACTGCTGGCTTTACTGGAATAGTTGACCATTTAAAACTATGTAAAGAGATTAGAAGTAGGTTAAAAGAGGGATCAAGCAATTTTGAAGCCATTCTAGGATTTGCCAAATCTTCAGGAAAATGTTCAGCAAGTCAAGTCCTTGTTGAAGAGATTCATGTTATCCAATAATGCCTTCCTAGAATAGATCTTGTTAGTGCTAGAAGAATTTTAACCTGCTATAAAGTACAAATAGCTTCCTTCTGGTAAATCAGGTGATAAAGGCAAAAGAGATAGAGGCTACTTTAACATTAAGCTTTATAATGTGTTTCCATACTTTTCTTTGTTTAAAATAAAAAGTTTTCAATTCTGCAAACTACAGCCTAAACAAAAAAGCTCTAAGAATCTTTATAATACACCAACGTGACTTTAGTTAGATGTTTGAATGGTGAAGTATTTTAGCTTCAGGAATTATGTGGCATGAGTGTACAACAGACAGGACTACAAGAATTAAATAGGTTTCTTATTTGTTTAGTTTGAAAACAATTCTGAAAACAACACTGACCGCTGGCTCTGTGTTACTAACCTTACAAACACATTGAGGGGAAAGCATTGCTAAGAAGACACCACACAGGATTTCTACGTGCAAGGTAGCCTTACAGAATCCCTTTGTAAAATTCTGGTGTCCTTTGGTGGTCTGAACTCTGCTCCCCCTCTAAATTATCAAATTACAATTATATGAGAATGAAGCAGCATTTAACAGTCGTGCATGCCAATCTTCTCAATTAAGAAAAAGACCTATTTTACATCTTCCTCTCCAAATCTGCATCCTACAAATCCCAAGAAAATCAAGATTAATGTTTTACTCTATATGTCATCAACCACTATTTGGGAAGTGGACTTAAAATAGCCTGATTTCTACACAGATATTAATATATATTGTTTACTACAAGCATAGAACTTACTTTCTCCCAGCATGACTTATAAGCACGTGAGAAAAGAACAAAGCAGTGTGAATTCCCTAAGCGTTCTGCTTTCCTGCTGTTGCAATGTAAGCAACATTGTAAAAAGGCAGAACATGAAAACTTTCAAAACAATGCATGTGACAAGTGAAACCTTTTTGTAAGAGGAATCAGAAGGAAAACAGATAATCAACAGATCATCACCCCACTCACACTCATAGAAATGAGTGTTACTGATCTAGACAAATAACAGAAGTTTTAATGGAAATTACACAGTTATATATTAGGAGGAATAAAAGACAAGTAGTGGTTAACTGAAATCTAAGACTAAGTTCCTGGAGAAACGCTGCACTCCTTCAACAAATCTGTATCAACTTCATTCCTAAGCTGCTTGGAAGGTTATATCAAAAACTTGAATAATGTAAATGTATGATGCATTTAGGAGGGTTAAATGAGCTAATTCAAATATCCTAGTCACAGCATTAAGAACTGCTGCACCAGCTAGTTTACTTATGATCCTAATTTAATTCAAGGAGGAGGGCAGATGAGTTTGGAAGGTCCATGCTATCCAAACCAGTCAGTTAGGCTGGCATAGTCTCTACACAGTACAACACGGGTATACACTCTCTTCCCCCCTAAAAAAAGTACTACTAGAGCTTTATACACTCATTTTAACAGTCCTTAAACTAACTTAGTGAGTTCTGTGAGTGAAGGCAAAAGTAGGGAAAAGGGTTTGGTACAAGGTTTTTGTAAAGCCCACAGTTACCTTCTAGGGAAGGCGATAGTTCACCATTTACCAGCTAAACAAAGCTTTAGAAAATCATCTTCCTGGTAGCTGCATTCTATTAAAATCTAAATTTATTGTGAATGCTCCAATTAAGTCCATGTACTGTTAAATAGGTGAAAGAGAAAGACTCTTCCACTTCAGATTTTAAAAATTCAAATTCCATACACATTCTATATGTGTTGTCTGGTTTTTAGGTTTGATTTTTTCCCCTAAGCATCTTCTAGAGATGGTATGTGTGCATACAGAAAACTTAAAGGATTTGGCCAATGAATTGCTTAATTTCACAATAAATATATTTTATACCCGGGGTCAATGGTATTGTGTGTGCAGAGTTACTTAAATTATCTTTAGTTAGATTGGCATATCTGTAGTTATAGACTAGGAGGTTCAGAAGTGTGCCCTCTATTTTATTGGAAAGCATAAAAATAAAACAGTACAGCACAAGGCAGACAGGCAGTGAAATATGCTTCTGATTTCACTTATGACTTGAATAACTCATTTGCAATGTAAAATAAAGCCTTACTACCTTTTTGGCATTATCACAGACAAATGCTTCTTAGAGCCCTGCTGAAAATCTTAACCATTTTATAAGCTTTGAAGAGCTTACACCCCATGAGACAAAACCCAAAGCTTGGACCGACTGTACTAAGACACTAATATTTTGCTGGCTTTCAGTAATTTAAAAGATAGTCTGTGTTTTATGCAATCAGGTCCAGCAGCATGGCTTTTCTCTTGCTCCTTTCTGCAAACACTGTGATTATGGACTGGGATTTTTTTTTTGTAAGAAACTAAGGTAAAGTAATACTGCTGAGAATATAAGAGTTTGATTTGCAACCCAGCCAAGTCAATGATTTTTGCCTTATTCAAGCCAGGTATAGTACACACTGATATTAATGTTCTAGCAGACTTAATGGTATTTATACATAGAGGAAGGATTTTGTATCTCAACTTTCATATAAAAATACCAGTGCTGAAAAAGGACTTAAAAACCTGATCGCTAGAAACAAGTTCTGATGTATACCTAACACCTCTTCTCCCAAGCATTGCTAAAGCTTTCCCTAAATCAGCAGTGCTTGAAGTCTAAGAAGCAAAACCTTCCCAGACAAGAATGGAAAGTGAGAGATCCAAATTCACATCCTGTAACTGCCACCTATTTCTTGTGTGACTGAACAAGCATACCAATTTCTTCAGTTACCACTCTAAAGGCAGGAAAAATACCCCTGACACCTCCTCAGCCTTTCTCCTACCTTGCCTGCTATTTATTTAGCCTGTAAAGTCTCCATCAGAAGGAATGCCTATCCTGCACTTGCACAGCACTTTGCATAATGAGGTACCAGTTTAAATTGGAGTAAGTGATGCCATGCTGCAGATAACAGACCAACATGAAAAGAGAAGGGGGGAAAGAAGTGCTTTGAAGCATCAAAGGATATTTAATTAGTATCACATCTTCTCAAAATAAATATCATTTAAAGGTAGAATTTCTGACTTTGTTTATGGATCCTACAACACAAGTGAAAGGAGAAAAGTAATTATCAAAAGAAATGGGAGTTACCCCACGGCATGACCTCTGATTACAAATAAATCTATATATTTGTTTAATTTGTCTTAAAAGAAGAAGAGCATTACTTGAGAATCTTCCCAGCACTTGGCTGATCCTGTCCCCAGTAGTGAAGATCTAATCCAAAAGGCATGAGGGGAGCTTTAGCCCTTTCTTCTTCTAGTTTTCTTCTCTTACTGTCAGGCTTTTCGAAGCCTGCTGGCTCAGTAGTTGCAGAGTCACTGGAGAAAATTGATGAAAAGTCAATAGAGAACAGCAACGACCACAGCAACTTTTCCTGTTTGCATTAGGTTTTCACACCAACACTAATACTATCTTAGATCTAGGACTACAATTGCTTTTACAGAGTTATTCTGTGTTGTCTCTTTTTTTAAGGAAAAAAGGATACAAACTACAACTCCACACACGCTACATACAGCACATTGCACCATGAAGCTTAACTGCACATTCAGCGAGAGCCAGCTAACAGATATTATACCATGGGTGCAGAGACCTAATAGAGACAGTAATGGATCATGCATGCTGTACACCTAACAGATGCCTCCATAAACTCATGCCCATGTTTGTATGTCATGAGTTTGGGAGTCACACTGATTGCAAAGTCTTTTCTTTTGTTGTCATAATTCCATCTTGCAGGTTTATAATACTTACTGTACAATACCACTATAGAATTCATTAGTCCTCAGAGTACTACTGTGGAGACCTTGGGTAGTCACTGACAAAGCTTCAAATAGTCTGGTTCACCTTACTGAAACATTACATTTTTAAAGTTTAAAAGTCATAATGTACACCTGAATACTCCAAACCCTGTACTTCTAATGAAGCAAACCGCTTTAGCTTGATTACATTCCAGTCTGTCAGGTTTTGGAGGCCAGTGCAGAAATACCTTTTCAGGAACACACCACTAAGTAGATTACTCCAGGCTTATCCCCAAATCACAGATAAATGCTAGACAAGGCTGGAGTTACACCAAGCTTTGAACAGGATTGACAACAAATACATCTTTGGAATCAGTGTAACACATTTCCAGGCAGCACTGACAGCATAAGTCACTAGGAACCAAGAGATGGCTGAAAATACTTTCCAATGTATTATTAAGATATTTCAGTTTAGTTGCAAACCAAAAATTACCTCAATAAATGGGGATTTTTTGTTTGCTTGTTTGGAGAGAAGAGAACACTTTATATTTTCATAGATGTCACACACACCAAATAAAACCTAAATCAAGTGCATAGTAAATGATTCCTTAAGATCCTGGTGTAATCACTAACAACATCCCAAATATTAAGCAGTGAATGTGTATTTAAGTAACAAATTGTAATGAAACCAAAAGCAAGACATCTTTAACAGCTTGTCTAGTTCATGAGTGCTTTTCTGTGTGCTTCTGTGAGTGATAAATACAAGAGCAAGAGGTTTCTACAAGAATCAAAACAAAGATAACCTGGCATGTGAAGGTGGTAACTTTGGCAGTTTGTCTCTGATAAGTTTCAGTGTGGCAGCTGCACAGGTTGGATCAAGTTCATCTTCATTCCCCTTCAGCTGGGTGCGGGAACTCAGTGGAGCTGGTCCTGTTGATGTCGTCCCCACCAGGGCTTTTGGAGGTGACTGGGGTTCTAGCCCTGCAAAACAACTTGATGTTTAGAGGTAATTCACTCCTCCCAGCTTCAACACTTCACAGTGGGACCAACAGGATGCTGACTACACGTTTACTGCTTTCAGCTTGCATTAGACATCAATACATTCACAGGGAGATACCTCTGCCTATGCATTTTTTTCTATTTTGGAATAGAAACACACTGAGTATCTAACTGCAGCAAACCAACTTTTAAATTTGTATGACGTGGTGTGACAACAAAGAATGATGTTACTTCACCTCAGAAGGATTTTAACAATACATGTTTGCTTTAACTGCAATACTGCTTTTAAGTTGCTACTGTCACTTCCTGGTACATCATTTCTGCACTCAAGGTTATACCAAGGTAAAACAGAAGAAAGGAACTCTTGGCACTACTGTTAAACACCTAGAGTCCCAAAAGACATCTAAGAGCAGCAAAAAGCAAGAGGGAAGGTATACATCAATATCCTCCTGTGCGCTAAGATCAGTTCTTTGTGGTTTCTCTGCCAAAGTCCTGCTAAAACACTACAGAGACCACTTCTGGCTGGATCACTGCAACACATGATGGACAATGTCACCTAGCACAGCTGGTGGGGAAGCACACCCAGTGAAACAACAGCGTGTATGGGGCACATCCCTGTTACTTGATCATTCTCAGCTACCATATTGACCCTTCAGAGCCGAGAAAATAAAATAGCTGTGTTTTTTTATCTTCCTGATTTTTTAAGAGGCAACACCATAGAGAATAGTTGAATTTGGATTTCTAAACATCTGCAAATTATATGTATCTAAGTAGGTCTGCAGAATTAGCTAGAGAACGTTCTTTCCAGATACTAAACCACACAATTTGCTAAGATAATGTATTTAAATGCTGGCAGAAGCCACCAATATATCCACAGAATACACCCAAGAGACAGTAAGTGTCTGAGCTACACCTGAGGAACAAACCCACTGCAAGGCAGTGCCAGGCACTGATGTCCAGCACCAGCAGCTCAGTAATGGGGCAACTTTAATTACTTTATATGGCCAGATTAGACAGTCAGCATGGACTGTAATGATGCAATTAGACCGGCTGAGCAGTTAGACAGCACATGCCTCTACGCACTGAGCTAGAGAAGCAACTCTATTAGCTGGCAGTAGTAACAAGAACTGTTCAGCCAATGACACCTAAAAATGGGAAGATGTGATCCCTCACACTAATGGAATAGACTGCATGTTGCCCCTTTAGAAAGCCTTTTTATAAAGAACTGACTGAAATGCAAGACCCCATCCCTCAAAAAAACACCCCTAAATTAACACAAAGTCACAGTTTCACAAAACTAAACTTTTCAGCAAATTATCACAACCTTCTTATGAAAGCAACCAGTTTACCTAACACATTTTAGCCATTATTTAGTTGTGACTTTTAGTCTCTTGCCTACTTCTCGCCAGCCCTGAAGCTATGCCCTGACGTATTCTTGCTTTGCTAATTTGTTTGCCTGTCATTACATGTACCACAAGATGTCAACTAGAAAAGGAACAGCTAAGGTGGCATTCCTATGAGTGGGAAATTAGAGGACCTGTAGTGACAAGTAGCTTTAATACACAAAACATTTTCATTTCAGAGAGAACCATATTTTTCACAAAGTTAGAGCAACTTGCCCTGACCACTTTTTCCATCTTATAAGGCCTTCCAGTAATTCAGCCTGACCTTGATTTATTTGCACTGCTCATTCCCTGTAACCTATGGGATGCAACCATACAAATGGTATTACCTGACTTCAGTTACAGTTCAAGAAGGTTGCTGACCTTTTAGATCACCCTGTAGGTACATATGGGTTTACATTTTTTAAGTACCCAGGATCAGCTGAGTCCTCTACCTCTCTCTAGTAGGGCATATCCCATTGTCAGAGCAATCCCAGGCACAGCTACAGGTTGGGCAAAGAAGAGATTCAGAGCAGCCCTGCGGAGAAGGAGGTGTTGGTTGATGAGACATGAACATGAACCGGCTTCAGTGTGCGCTTGCAGCCCAGAAAGCCAACCGTATCCTGGGCTGCATCAAAAGGAGTGGGACCAGCAGGTCGAAGGAGGTGATCCTGCCCCTCTACTCTGCTCTTGTGAGACCTCACCTGGATCATTGTGTGCAGTTCTGGTGTCCTCAACATAAAAAGGACATGGAACTGTTGGAACAAGTCCAGAGGAGGCCACGAGGATGATCGGGGGACTGGAGCGCTCTCATATGAAGACAGGCTGAGGAAGTTGGGGCTGTTCAGCCTGGAGAAGAGAAGGCTGTGTGGAGACCTCAGAGCAGCCTTCCGGTATCTGAAGGGGGCCTACAAGGATGCTGGAGAGGGAATCTTTGCTAGGGACTGTGGTAACAGGACAAGGGGTAATGGGTTAAACTTAAACAGGGGAAGTTTAGATTGGATATAAGGAAGAAATTCTTTACTGTGAGGGTGGTGCGGCACTGGAATGGGTTGCCCACGGAAATTGTCCTGGCTGTCCTGGAAAGACTTCAAGTAGCCAACTGTCCACATGCTCACAGGCAGCAAACACTGCAGACTGGACAAAGAGACATTCTCCACAGTCTGGAGGCAGTGTCAAACCCCACTCTCTGGAAAACACTCCAAAACCAAAGCCCGCATTCCTAAAGCAGTGTATCTTGAAAGACACAGTTGCTTGAGCTGTCCAATGCTACCTGGGAACTGAAGTTAGCACAGAATCATAGAATCAACTAGGTTGGAAAAGACCTCTAAGATCACCAAGTCCAACCATTATCCCAGGACTGCCAAGACCACCACTAAACCATTAACACTGAGGTCTCGTCTACACAGTTTTTGAACGCTTCCATGCATGGACTGTGATGTGAAGAAGGATCAGCCCTTTCTAATTTTTATGTCCTCAGACTGGAAGTTAGAACCTGCCTGCTAGCTGTAGACAGACATGGGCTACCTTGTTGCTGGCTGGTGATGCTGCTACTCCCTTACACAGTCGTTCCCGCATCACATACTTTAATGGAAGGGCTGAACATGCCACATTCACCTTGTTATCTAACTTCTTCCCAAAGTCAACAAGGTTTTAAAGAACATTGTTAAAGAAAATCATTTACAGGACTAATCTGTGCCTAACTTCTAACCCTTGGAAAAGGGTCTCAAAAAAGTGAAACAGAATCAATCCAAAAGATTCTGTGATAGCCACACTTTAGAATCATCAAGACTTAGAAAAGCAAACTTCATTTTATGACAGAAACAGTTTGAACAGGCCCTTTGGCACGAACAATGCTAGCTGAGACAAATATGTGATAGACTACCTGTAATGTAGAATCGCTTAAGACTTTATTTAGCATTTTAAATTGCCATTTGTCTCTCTATTTAACAAGGACAAGAATACCTTTCTAGACAGCACTGTTTAAAGCAACTGTTTTGAGAACACTTGCATGTGTACTCTTTACAACCCATCTTGAAGTCAGAAGGTATCAGGTATGTCTCTCTCACAACACATACGTGCATGTGCATTACAAGTTCTCAGCAAAACCCTATTTTTTTCCTATGATGTTTATGGAAAGCCTGACTGCTTGTTCACTACAGTAGTTTTGTTTGGAGGGGGGGGAAAGGAGGGGAACAGCAGAGACAAGCAGTCAGCAACACAGAGGAAAGGCAAGAGAGATAAAACGGACAATGTGACATTTAGCTAGATAAAATCACATCCTGAAGATCAATACAGGAATTCTTAAGAGTTACAAGAACAAAATATTTTCCCATTGATTTCTTATTTCAAGCCATTAACAGAAAAATGGCTAAAGGTAGATACACTACAGCATCAGTAACTGCACATCTACTGTGGATCTTTCTCAATAATATTTGCTTATAAAATTGGTTTTCACTAACACGATAAAGACAAGAGTGACTGTGCAGATTGCCCCAGCTCAATGGTATCCAAAGTCAGGGTAGGTTTTTTGTTTTAAGACACAGATGGGATTAAGTGCAGTTGCAAAAGTAAAATCCTTCTTAAGAATTCTGGTGTTCTGTGTGCTTTATTTAACACAGGTACAGTACCTGGGTTCAACTGTTCCAATAGCGGCTTTCAGAAAGAATCATAAAGATGTTCAAATCCCCTTTTTCTGTTTAAATTGACCAAATGGCACCTATTTGCCTGAAGCAATAAAGTAGACTGTGTTCCCAAGATCAATCGATAGAAGGAAAGAGAGAGGCTGGGGTTTCAGCTGAAGTTAGGCTGCTGAATGCTGACATTATTGATTTTAGCTAGTTCAGCTGGCCTTCTAATTAAAATGTAAATTTGAGAAAGAGATTATGTCCTGACAGAAATGGTGGGATTAGGGGGAGATAAAAGCCCCTCTCAGTGAAAATTCAGGGAAAGAGCAAGCCCAGGTTTCCTCAGCTGTGTGGATTTAAACGAAATCTACCCACTTCAGATTCACTGAAGTTTAATTGAAAACATGGAGCTAGAACACAAACAAGTATTACAGATTTCAACTTTCCTGGAAAAAATGAAACAAAAAAAGTCTATTTCCCATTTGTTGAATCTTAGTCAAGCCAAATGTATGTGGTTTGTATTAGTGCAGACACTCTCCAAGGCTGTCAGGGAAATCCAGCAGTTCACGGACAGTATTTCCCCACTTACCCTCTACTGTGCTCACAGTGGAAAAAAATACCCTGCATGTTTTTTACTCAGGAAGCACAATAAGATTTAGTGCTAAGTGAACAGAACTTAGAATCACAGAATGGTTTGGGTTGGAAAGGACCTTAAAATCATCCAGTGCCAACCCTCTTCTCATGGGCAGGGACACCTCACACTAATTCATGTCACCCAAAGGCTCTGTCCAACCTGGCCTTGAATGTTGCCAAGGATGGAGCACTTACCACTTCTTTGGGCAACCTGTGCCAGTACCTCACCACCCTCACAGTAAAGAACTCCTTCCTTATATCTAACCTGAACTTCCCCTGTTTAAGTTTAAACCCAGCACTCCTTGCTCTATCACTACAGTCCCTGATGAAGAGTCCCTCTCAGGCATCCAACTTTGCAAAGCTTACTTCATACGGACTTGCAGGCCAGAGGGTTCAACTCAACATCTGAGGCATTGCTTCCAAACAGCTTCAGTGCCTCAGGATCAGCTCTGCTATCTCTCTCCAAGCACAAAGTTGTGTGTGAGCAAAATTAACATAGGTGATCATACAGCAGGAAGCATTCACCATGCCTGAAGGTTCTGCTGCTCATAAGGGATGAGATTTGAATTGTATGTCACCCCTGACAGATACCTGATCTTTATGAAGCCATTACAAATTAAAGGAATAGTCACTTGTGGGGTTCTTGTTTGTTGTTTGTTCTTGGTGGGCTTCGTTTGTTCTTGTTTTAATTGGGATCAAGTTTCATCTATATCTACCTAAAAAAATTAGGCTCTTTTCTTGTTAGTATCCCTTCATCTACACAGAATGAGGAGAGAAAAAACCCAAACTGTTAGGAACAAAATCTTAAAAGTATTCATGCAGGGATAACACTGATAAAAATTCTTACTTTTATTGTAGTACAAAACTTCATCTTTAATTTTAGATAGACACAGTTTTTTATCTTACCCTTGAACCCCACAAAACTAACTGCTCTCTGCAGATGCTAAGGGAGAATGCTGAAATGCCAGAGGTGGCTTTAGTAAATATTCTCACAGTACACACAAGCTGTGTGTTCACACAAAGCAACTTCTCACATGGACAACTGCACATATTAATATTTGTTTAAATTCCACAACTTTGTAAAACTAGTCTTGACAACTTGGTCTTTTATAACCAGAGGTTTTAAACAACAAAAAAAGATGCCTCCAGTGCCTTTGAATGTAGTTATGCTCACCTACATTTATCTGAACTTTTAGAATTCTACTTTGGAAATTCAAATTAAAGAAGGAGGATAACTATGTTAGCTAACTAGAAGAGTTCATTAACATTACCAAAGAAGTGATAAATACTCAATCCCTGGCAGTGTTCAAGGCCAGGTTAGACAGAGGCTTGGGCGACATGGTCTAGTGTGAAGTGTCCCTGCCCTGTGGCAGGGGGGTTGGAACTAGATGATATTAAGGTCCTTTCCAACCTAAACCATTCTATGATTCTACGATTACATTAATACTTTGTTTGGCTTACTCAAACATCAGAATAGGTTATTATTATTTTGAATTACAGAATATGTTATAATATTAACTCTTATTAATCAACCCTATTTATTGTTGTTTTACAATCATAGTAAAGCATCAGAATAAATCAAAGCAGCAGAGTTTAGATTAAAACCTTTCTACACCTTCAACCCTGATCTTTTCAACTTCTTGCTTATTATTTGGCAGTCCATGGCCGTTCATAGTGCCTGTGAGGTACACAACCATCACAAACTATGCAGAGGTATATCAACATCATGTGCAGTCACTATAAATTTCTAAGAACTTTAGTAGGAATCAAATACATCCCATGTCCTGTCAGATTTTCTGGGAACCTTAATTACATAGAAGGAAGTCAACTGAGAGTGAGAAAGGTTTGCAGCTGATTAGATATGCCTGCAGTCAATACTTGTGCATGGATGCAGAAGCATTTTATTGGAAACGCTAATCATATTCTTTTGTAAATGTCAAATTCATAATGATGATTCTATTATATTTCACATTTCCAAGGTAGTTTTAACTGTTGTGTTCCCTGCATGTCTTGATAGATGCCAGTTATGAGAATAAAACTTTTAGAAACAATATGCATGGAAGCCTGCTGCTTAGCTACAGATTAGAGTATATCTAGTCAATACAAACAAGTGCACTTCTCTGAATAAATGCCGCACAAGAAATGACTTTTACTTCAGATCTGAAAATTCAATTGTGCGTTATTCTATGCAGTGTTTTATTGTTATTTCTAATACAGGCTTCAGAGGAAATGCAAAAGCTATAAATCTCCCCACCTTTAATGAATAGTTACAAAAGGCAGTTTGTCCATGTTTTTTTTTTCTTTAGAGAGAAACATCTTTTTTAGCTCAGAGAGAGCTGCACTAGAACAGCTTTTTCAGCCTGAAGCACTCCCAATTCTATGCAAAAACCAGGTGGTGACTTCTCTACTCAGGAAATAGCCTGGATTTGTACACCTTACGTGTTCAATGGAGTATAAGCTTTCTTTTCCAGCTACCATGACATTTCGTACTACAAAACCCCATACTACTTAACACACAGAAAAGACATGACTCAGACACCATCAGCTTAGGAAAGACAGTATGGGAACACCTTTTTTGAAGGGGGCCTATAAGCATGCTGGAGAGGGACTCTATTAGGGACTGTAGCAATAGGACAAGGTAATGGGTTCAAACTTACACAGGGGAAGTTTGGGTTAGATATAAGGAAGAAGTTCTTTACTGTGAGGGTGGTGAGGCACTGGAATGGGTTGTCCAAAGACATGGTAAATGCTCCATCCCTGGCAGTGCTCAAGGCCAGCTTGGACAGAGCCTTGGGCAAGATGGTCCAGTGCGAGTCATCCCTGCCCACAGCAGGGGGGTTGGAACTGGATGAGCTGAAGGCCCTTTCCAACCCAAACCATTCTATGATTCTATCTGACCCACAAAGGCACATTGCTCCACGATGGGAGGAGAGAAGAATTTCTGAAATGGATAAAACTAACCCTTGGGATTTTAGAACTGCAGCTTTGATCCTGATATGAAAGAAATCCCAAGCAGGTTTAAAGATGCAATATGAACCACTGAATTAGTTATCAGGGACCTAAAAGCATTTTGTCTTAAGGCTCAGATGCAAGAGAAATAATCTGCTTAACCAGATTTGAAATAACAGTTTGTGTTCTTGACTGTACAGTCACTTCCCATATAATTTTGCATAAGGATGAAACCTGATAACCAGTAGACTGTTTCCATGCTAATATTCCCAAGTCAGATGGCTTCCTCATGTCACCACTTGTAAAATGGCAACAGCACTTCCCTGTACCTCAACATAGTATTGCGTAAGAAAGGTCATAAATGTATGCAATCAAACACAGACAAGAACTATGAACTGAGAAAGCCCATTAGTAGACAACAGCTGCTAGAGATGGGTGCTCTGAACTAGATCTGGGAATTGTTGTGGTTTAAGATGGAAAAATCACACCTCAAAAAATGGATCACCTCCCATGAGGTTCAGAGCTCACTTGCCAACTACATCAAGACCAACCCCGGCACCAGCTCCAAATTCTGTCTGTGGCATAAGAATGACAACAGAAGCTGCACAGTTCCATCTCTTACCTTATCCACCTTTGACTGTAAGCCAATGCATCCAACAGCTGACCAGCAAAGCCCAGAATGGGGAAAATCTAGTGGAAACAAGATTTTATCCCTCCCTAAAGCTTTCTTTTAAATGCACAATGCCTCAGTTTTTAACAGGTTCGCAATACCAGCTACACAAGGGTACATTCCTCTTCTGTAAATAAAACAACATCCCTGCTGAGAACCAGAGTAACCTTGTGAAAGTTATTTTCACAGCACTGTTTCTTTTTCAGCCCAATATTTCCCTTTAGCAACACAACATATTTAAAATGGCCCCATGGTACCACAGCATGGCTGGTCTCTTGTCTGCAACAGACATCAGGTGCAAGTGTAAATAAGGATTATACAAATGGGAGGTCGTTAAAAGTCTGGTAATGCTAATTTGGCATGACACCCCTAATGGATTATATCTTCACACTTCACTTATCTAATCACCTAAATTCTTTTAACAAATTTACATTTCATCTTATACATGGAGATTCAAATTGATTTGTTCAATTCTCTCTCCACCCAAACTGTACCGATGTTCACTTCATTTATATATTAAACATCATCATCGATTTTGAAATCATCAACTATATATAGATAATACCAGCTGCACATGTCTATATACTTATGCATACAAAGCTGCCCCATCTTAAATATCTAATTTGTTGGGGGTTTTTTTTCACAACCTTTTCAGATCTCAGGAGGACCACAAATACATGTATGTGCCATCAGAAATAGCATTTCAGATGGAACTTTGCTTTGTCAGTAGGATACTTTGATTTTCCTAAGAGAAAGGAAGTGAAAAAAGTGACTTAAAAAAAGAAATAAAAAATAGAAATTTAAATGTCACATTTCAATCCATTTCCAGAGGCCATCCAATATCTGAAGGGGACCTACAAAGATGATGGAGAGGGACTCCTCATCAGGGACTGCAAAGATAGAACAAAGGGTGATGGGCTCAAACTTAAACAGGGGAAGTTCAGGTTAGATACAAGGAAGAAGATCTTTACAGTGAGCGTGGTGACATGGAACAGGTTGACCAGAGAAGTGGTAAATGCTCCATCCCTGGCAGTGTTCAAGATTGGACACAGCCTTGGGTAACATGGTCTAGCGTGAGGCATCCCTGCCCATGGCAGTGGGGTTGGAAGTAGATGATCTTAAGGTCATTTCCAACCCTAACTATTCTATGATTCTATGACCTGTTTTACAACTTTGCTTTCCTGTTTAGTACAAAAAGTTAATGTGAGGAGCTGTTCACTTCTCCTGGTTTGTTCAGGAAGTACCTGAAGGGGGCCTATAAGGATGCTGGGGAGGGACTCTTCATTCGGGACTGTAGTGACAGAACAAGGGGTAATGGGTTAAAACTTAAGGAGGGGAAGTTTAGATTGGATATAAGGAAGAAATTCTTTACTGTAAGGGTGGTGAGGCAATGGAATGGGTTGCCCATGGAAGTTGTGAATGCTCCATCCCTGGTGGTGTTCCAGGCCAGGTTGGACAGACCCTTGGATGGCATGTTTTAGTGTGAGGCATCTCTGCCCATGGCAGGGGGGTTGGAATTAGATGATCTTAAATTTCATTCCAACCCTAACTATTCTATGATTCTAAGAGTAGCAACTCAAGGGAAAAAACACCCCTTTAAACTGTTTACACCTTCCACATAAGATAAAATCTCTTATATGGAAGGTTTAATGTTCCAGTTGGAACATTCCGCTTGCACAGGCTTCCATTTTTTTTAGCTCAGAGTCCTCATTAACTAGATGTGAACTAAAGAAATGTATCAAAAACCCCATCCGAATTATATAAAACTAAAGTCACTGCTATGATAACCATGCTTGTATATGGAATAAAGAACCATATTTAGAGGTGGTTGCTTAACACATCCAGCTCTTGATAACATGCTACTATGAAATGAATGTATCCTTGTTTTAATATGATAATTCACTTTTCTAAACAAAATGTGCCAAAGGATGCTTATTTTGGTTTTACTTATTAAAACCATGCAGAACAGAATCTAGCAGGGCAAATTCAAATCTCCATTTTCCTCATGCAGGCCTAAGGTAATTACACGAGAAGCCAGATGACTTATGCAATAGTTACATATTGGCTTCTGAAATAGATTTTGAACTAGTAACTGACCAGCTGGTGCAAGAAAGCACTCAAGTCCACACAGACAGAAAAAAAGTACATGCTTAAAAGGCTGCCTGAATTCTTTTCAGGAATGCTGAATTATTTTCAGACTCTTTCCTGAGCTCGAAGCTCACATAATAACTTTAAATAACAGCAAGCAAAAGATGAATGATTCCAGGAACATCAAGACTGGTTCATTTCTTTCTAAATGCTATTTTTAACAAACACATCAGATAAAGAACAGCCAAGTGTGACCATTAGTTCCTTCGTAACTACATGTGTACAAAATGAGAGGTTTTGTTTGCTGATTGATTGGCTTCTCCATTATAATGAATTTTCCTATCAGCAATAGTTTAAATACAAATTGGGAATTTCTTAATCCATTTTATATAGATTTTAAAAACATCCTTGAGGAGATTATATGCTTGTTCTTTTATCCTTTTCGTGAGAAGAATTCAAATAGCAGTAAAGTACTTTGTTAGTGTGGTACAAAGGGTGATAAGATGTTTTATTTTTTAAGTGTGTCCATGAGGAAGACCAGAGAGGAAAGGGATGAGTACATTTCACTTCCAGGGGAAGGTGACAAGTAGGAACAGAACTTTTGCATGTCAGTATTCATCAGGATGCTGCTAAAGATATGGAAAACAAGTTCCAGTACCTGGAAGTATTGAGACAATACCAGTTTTAGCACAAGGAATACTGCCAAAGGAAGGGGAAAAAAAAAACCAAAGATGACCCATAGCTATGATCATAACTTACCTCATTTGCTCATTCATTTACTATCACTATCAATGTTTTGGACTCTCATTAGCCATGCACACATAAGAAGCTGTTCCCAACTGTCTGGAAGGCTGCTACCCCTTTCTTTCATTATATTCCTTTTCTGAAAGTCCTGCTGTTAGCAACAATTAGAACCCAAAAGCCTAAAGACAGTTTCAAGCAACACATATGGTAAGAGAAATGCCAAACCACATTGCAGCTACCTGATCCCTAAGGCACTAGCCTAATCTCAGTCCTCTATATGACTGATAATTTCCACATGGACGCATGGAGGAATGGAGACATCTACCTCCAAACAAACTGGTTTCAGTCAGTTGGCCTTGTTGCATGTTCTTAGGTGGGGAACAGAGATATAGAGATAACCAATACAGGGCTTACTTCCCAGGGTGTCCTGGTAGGTTAAGTCTAGATGGGGTAGATGGACTGCAGCAGTAGTAGGACTTCACACCCGAAGACATCCTTGAACTGACCCCAGCCACTACAGGTTATTGTTACTGATCATCCTTCATTGTCTGTAGCCAAATTTGATGGCAGAAGACAGTAAAAGAATCACTTGAGCTACATCATGTTGGGTTTACACAGGCACAGCCCCTTGTTTCAGCAAAATTAAACATTTGGCTTATACAGGTAATGCCTACAGCCTGACTTTTGATGGAAACTCTGGATATGTTAAAAATGAGCGCTAACAGGATTGGAAAAAGGCACAACACAGCACCAGCCTTACACAAATACTCATGGAGAAATGCAGGAGCAAGAAACTTATACAGTGTCCAAGGTTTTGTATGCAGTGGCAGCTGCCCTCTCCTTCTCTACAAGGTACCAAAATCTTCTGTATCTTAATATACACAATGCTATATAAAGGCAAAGCTGCAGACACTTAACAGGTTAGATGGACAAAGGAGAAGGAGTAATGCACTGAAACTGCATTATTCAAGATGAATTTTCCTCAGTAATTTCCCCTCTTGATTTCTCAAAACCACATTATAACTTTATTTAAAAATAGCATCTTTAGAATGCATTAAAAGAAGGCAAGATTATATTTTGTCATCTGGTACATGATCAGTGGCTATAACTCTGCACTTGAAGGCAGAGCTCCATTTAACATCTTGTTACCTAAATACCCCTTCCCTTTTCTTTCTGAGCTGTATGTTGGCCACTCTATGAGAGGAAGTGGCTGCACATCTCAAGTGCTATTAATGCAGGTGACAGTACAAAACCTTATCCCATCTCACCAGACTGTTACCAGTATTTCCAATATTCAGGCTCATTTACAGCTTTATTTGCAATCCCTTCACTCCCACTATGTGTTTAGCACACTTCTAAGCACACGCTGTGCTGCTTCTGGCTCTAAACTACAGTGGAACATGATGGAATGAAATAAGCTTCTCGTCTCAGTTGTTCTTGCTCCTAGAAAGTATTTGTTTATCTGGAGCCAATCGCTGCTCCTGCATCTATGTAATGACTTCCTCATAGCAGGCAGAGATTACCCACACCGCTGATCACTTTATTACTTCAGAATGGCTGTTTATTTATCTTAGTGCAGCAGTAACATGCAGGGATAAAGCTCGTCGCAGCTGGGCAAACTCACCATATTCCTTACGCAGGTGGTCTGGAATGTGGGGCTCATAACCTTCCTTCTCAGGGACCTCCACAAATTCATCTTCATCCTCATCGTCATCATCGTCCAAGGCTTTCATCTAGAGACACGTTGAACATGTGAAGACTGTTTTTTGTTTACTTTCACAGTGAAAATATTTCACAGACATCCTGATTGCCCTACTGAGATGTAAAAAGTATTTCCCTAATTATGTATTTAATCTTTATCCAAGATTAGGCCTTTGCTTAACATTTTATCTCTAAAGCCATACTCTATCCTAAGGGCTTCTTTAAAGCCCCTTTTATCCATTAGAACACATGCAGTTGGTGAAGCCCAAGAAGTGTAAAGCTATAAAACAAGACCATAAACCTTAAAATATCCTCAAGATTTTGACCTAATGAGAAAATTTTAGCCTTACCTCTGCTCCTTCCACTGATTTTACTCATTTATATGCACTCAAATAGTCTGTGGCATGTTAAATAGTACCACAGATTATTTCAGAGCTCAAAACCAGAGCAGGCACACAGAAAGGGAAGTGGATGGACTGGTAAGCTAATACTGACCAAAGAAAGAAGATTCAGATCTGTATACTACAGGATTTCACTGTGCTTCTTCTCAACAGCACTAAAAATAATTTGATACATTAATTTCTCTACTAATTCAGTCTATCCTAACCATTCATACCATTAGACTGCACCCATTACTATGGTCAATGGGCACTTAGTCTGTGCTGCCTTCCGAAACTGAGGAACTATTACTAGCTGGAAAACAACTAACCAGGGTAATTCATTCAGGTAAGTGGCTTCCTATGTATCATTTCAGCTAGCTACTACTACGTTTGTGCCAGCAAGCCTCTACACTTGTATCTAATCTTGTTCTATACCTAAAAATGAATTTTTCTTCTAAACTACACATAAGCTAAAAGAATCTGTGCCACACATGTGTCCTGTACTATCAGAACTTTAAAGTAGCAAATGCCAACTACCCTAAAAAGGCAGCAATGATGCAGGTCTTATGCTTTATTTTCTTTGACCACCTTGAGAGTCACCTAACTCTTAACTACAAGAGAATTAGCACATTATTGTATGTCTACTGTCCACTGTTACAAGCCTAGGAAATAATAAGGGGTATCCACTAACCCAACCCTACCACAGGCTATCACTTTTTTCAACTGGGCTGCAGCAAGCCAAAGTAATAGATAAAGAATGGCATCATTTTTACTATTTTCAGCAGTGTTCTCTACTTCTCTTCCTGCACCTGACTTAGGCTGATATTCATACCAGCTAATCATTGTTACAAGCATTGGAGGATGCTGCAGGTTTTGCCTGCAGCAGAATTTTCCCAATTTAATGCAACCCTCTAATCTCGTGTCACAGCTGAGTTCCTTTAAATCATACATATAGTCTGAAGCCAAAGAACCTAGAAACCAATGTTGGGCTACTGAATGCAGTTAAAAATTTAAAACAAATAATAATGAAAAAAATAATCAGCATTTCTTTTTGGTCAGTATTACTTGGAAGCTGGACTGTATTAATTTCTAACAAAGAACATTAACTGATATTAATAGATACTGATACACTTTAACATATAATGAATGGAAGGTGCAAGTCAGAAGTACAATTCTTCGCTTTGTTTAAAAATATGACTTTAAGAAGCTGCAGTTCCAGTGAAAAGAAAAGATTTACTGTCCTGAAGGACAGAGTAGATTTACTACTGCGTTCTTACCAGAGAACACCTCATAGTCTTCATTTTACAATAAAGTCTCAGCATAGTCATGTTTGAAGGTACCCAGCTGCCAAAGCCAGGTAACAACACAATGTAGTCTTTCCAGCCCAACTGTCACTACTCTGAGAGCTGCCAACCTTCAGACTAGGCTGGAGCATCCTGCACCCTAGTTTACTTTTTGTTTCCAACTGCCATCATTTTTCCTCATCTGAAAGAAAGCTGCAATACAAGCCCTACCTGGCATGGCTGAGGCAGACACCTGCTGCAGCACAAACCAAAATAGAGCTGTAATGGAAAGAAAGAATTCTGCCACCAACCACAAACTTGCAAAGCCACTAGACTGAAAGAACATCTGTGTTAAATTGCAACTTCTGGGAGATCTTCTCAATTGCCTTTAGAAAGAAAAAACAATCAGGTTTTGTAGTCTGCACAACAGAAGAGGGCTAGAGATTGAAGTTAATGTATTTGTATTTCGGTTTCACAATTCTTCTGATGTTGTCATCCCCTTTTTATCTGTTGGGGAAATTTAATTAAATTCAGAAATAATATCCACTACTACTTCCCCAGCTCCAAGCAGGGCAATGTCATATTATCCATTCTCAGCTTCCACTTCACATTTAACAATTTAAAATGATTTCACCAAGCTAAAACTTGTCATGGATGATCTTAGAATCACAGAATGGTTTGGGTTGGAAAGGACCTTAAAATAATGCAGTGCCAACGCTCTTGCCATGGGCAGGGACACCTCACACTAATTGGGCAGGGACACCTCACACTAATACATGTCACCCAAAGGCTCTGTCCAACCTGGCTTTGAACACTGCCAGGGAGGGAGCATTCACCACTTCTTCGGGCAACCTGTGCCAGTGCCTCACCACCCTCACAGGAAAGAACTTCCCTGTATCTAACCTGAACTTCCCCTGTTTTAGTTCAAACCCAGTACCACTTGTCCTGTCGCTACAGTCCATGATGAAGTCTTACCACTTTGTGCCATAATGTAAAAGCTGACTTTTACATTATAAAACAGGGAAAGTAATTTTGGTGGATTTCTATTGTCATTACTGAGAAGAAGTCTGTAAACGAATGAACAGCAACAGGCTTAAGGATCTGAAAAATAAACCACTAAGAATAAGAAAAATCAGCTCAAACTGATCATTTAACTTAAATCAACAGATACCTAAAATATCAGTGGGTACAAGTAGTCATGTGCATGACATAGGTGAGAGCACTAGAAAGAGTTCAGAAGGGTTCTACCTTTAATTGCAATTGCTCCTGATCTGTTCACATGTCACTTGGGGCACGTAGCTCTCTGCATTAATACACTAAAATTCAGCAGGCTTCACTAATCCTCAACTTGAAAACTGCCTTAGAAGCAACTCTGCTGTATTACCTGCATGGTCTAAAACTTGAAAGCACGTGAAAAGCCTGAGGGAGAAAAAGCATAATCAGATGCAAATTCACTTTGTTTAGGTACAATCCATGAACTGTGCATTCAAGTACTATAGAAAACATTAATCATAGGAAACTGTAATTTTTGTTATCAGTCTAACACTAATCAAAAGGGAAACCTGTCACTACCACTGACCTGTGAAACGTCCCAATTATACTCTTCGGAAATGACAGGAGCACTTAACTTCCTCACTGAGTAAATGACGACAATCCATCAAGTTGGAATAACAATGAGCCACGGAGCTGAAAATTATTTTTTGTATAGAATCTACCCAGGAATTTATGAAAGGTGAAAAGCAACCCAAGGTTTTAGGGGCATTATGGCTTTCAGCTAGTGCAGCACATATCAAACACTAAACAGAATTTATGTGTTTTAATTTTCTAAAAGGTAGATGTGGACTTGGTGCTACAATGCATAACATATAATGCCAGATTTTAAATATGGGGGTCATTTTCATAAAATATTATGCGGATTGTTCACACCCTTGAATTTCCCTGGGCTGTTCCAGTAAATCTAGATTTCCTGTAGAAAAAATTAACTGCTTAGCTAACTATCGGGAATGAAGCCCCCTTTTCCCTTCAAGCAGACATGAAGTCTTTCTTTTGATGTAATCTTTAACAAGATAACACTCATTTTTTTACTTTAAAATATTCAAGTCATCACTGGTGGGAATTCAAGAAGTTGCACAGTAGTTGGGGGTAGTTGTATCTCAGTTTGCTTGCTTCCAGCGGTACTTCATCAGAACCACTCATTTATGCTGTTTTGTTCCATTCCCTTTCTACAGAGAGGAGAGCTCATACGTTAACATTATTAGCTAGAAAAATGTTTCTTTTTTCTTTCCAAATCCACTTTTCAAACATGAAGGAAGCTCCAAAGCAAGTTCTACAGAGGCAGTGTGAGAGCTCAGCCACCCACTACCTATATTTCTACTGTAGGTGAACTTTTTCAGTCAATTAAAACAATTAAAAAGATCACCAATTCACAATTAAATTAAAGATTTAAGACAACAAACTTAGTAAATGATAATCCTTTAGGAATGAGGGGTTAGGTACTTGCAAACAAGAAAAATAAGACTAAGGTAAACCCAAGCAATATGCCATTTCTAGTGGGCCATACCTGAAGGGAAGTAAAGTATAAGCTCAGGTGATAAATACCACAATGTAAAGCTTTTCTTGTATTATAGGGAATTAAATACCTCTAAGATAGTCACTCAAGTGTTTGTTTCTCAATCACATGTTAAAGAATGTGGAAAAAATCCTCAGGTCCCATTCTCAAATTCATTCTAATTATCAGGTGATTTGAGGGAAATCACTAACATAGTTTGGCAGCCTTACCAGAGACAGAGGGTGAACCACCTCCTCTCTGTCACTAGAGGATGGCCCACGTGAAGGGACACCAGATTCCCAGACACCAGAAGCTACTTCTTTCACTATCACTGATTCTGAAGTTCCAGGGAGAGGGGAAGTTTTCTGTTCAGTGTTAATCTGCTCTACAATGCTGGCAGTTATTTATCTAAATGAATCATGTGTTTGCAAAACTATGTGTTGGGTTTTTTGTTTGTTGGTTCTTTTGTTTGTTTTAATGTGGTAATTTCCCTAACTAGATATCTCACTGTGAGAGGAAATAGGATTTAGCTACACAGTTTCCAGATTCTTGGGCTAAACTTATTTGTATATGAGGATATAACTTAAAATAAAAGGACAGAAAACATACACGCGTTATTTTCATTGTAATCAGAGTTAGAACATCTCCATTCTCCTGACTTTCATTAAAAACTTACAATACTGTTGACTTTTCCAGCTGGACAAATGTAATCAAACCATTTGTTCCCTAACTCATTAAAAACCCAGATGTTTCCTTATTACTTTCCACCTTGGAGCAACCTGGTCTAGTGGAAGGTGTCCCTACCCATGGCAGGGGGTTGGAACTGGATGAGCTTTGAGCTCCCTTCCAACCCAAACCATTCTGTAACCTTATTAAAAATATTGAAAACAAACATGGGATGCCAATAGGAATGCAATCGTAGCTTTACTTTAGAGTCAACACTCCGAGAGCCTCCAGCTATTAGCATAGCTCAGTGCAAACACAGCTCCAGTTAAATGCCTTGCTCATCCATCCCAACCAGTAATAAATGCAAAATACCCTCCACAAAATGCACAACACATGAAAAGATGTAAAGAAAACCCTTTGGTTCTCTTTCCAGTTTTACATGAACTGAGCGCAACATTGTGCTAACAGGATTTCAAAACCTGAGTCTCCAAAGAAAACAATACAATGACTGAAATATAAAGTGTAATCAGTTTATAGGACTAGAGGAACAGCATTTACTAATGATTTTGGAAAAAAGAGGAAGGGAAAAGACAGCATATGAAAAAGTCCTATCTACTTACTAGAACACCACTCGCAAACTACAGCTGGGACCAGCAAATAAATTCTGCATGGTGTAATTAACTTGGTTGCAATCTCAATTACTTTTCAGCCAAGAAATCACTTTTGTTCAGTTTTATGTGTGTCTGTTCCTTTTTTTTTTTTTAGAAGAAAAAAAAAATGATGTAAGGCATTCTCAGACAAGTGAACTCTAAACTTCATTTGTCTTTCCGCAGGCTTGATGGCTATGCATTTAAAAACCCATTCTATCTTATAAACTAAAAATTAAATGTACTCAGCTGTGATGGTCGTCATTGCATCTGCTATTTATATGCTAATACCCTCCCTGGAAGATCTTGCAAATTATTCCACCATGCCAATATCTCATGTGCATCTACTCAAAGCCAACTAAATATTTTCGAGAGGCAGAAGAGTTTGGTTAGGGAACCAGAATATTTATTGCTGTAGAATCTAGTTAAAGGGGCAACCTTAAGCAAATACATTTTTTATTCGCCTGTAACACAAAATGTACTTCAGTCATCTGAAAGGAAATTTGGGGATATTCTATGTAAGTAAATAGTGACTGGGTAGAAAGAATTTCTTCAGCACCAGTAATAAAAACAGAATAGTCAAACAGTGTATCTTACATGTAAGGGCTTTTACAAGTTCCTCCTTTTCCATCCTTTTATATTAGGATGATGTGGAAATAAATGTTGGCATTTTGGCAGATTTCAGACCCAGGCTTGAGTTTTCCTGTGTGCCACACAAGGAAAACAAACTACTAAAAGAGCTGTATTTATAGGGACCTCCCATATAGACCCCCTCCCCTTTGCTCTGTGATTTGAGCATAAATTCAAACCTCAATGACCGCAAATTAGATATGTGGTCCAGGAAAATCACATTTTATGTTAACCAGTAAAAGTATCACTCTTCATTCTATTTGTAGCTGCCCAACAGCACATCAGCTACTGGGCCAGGCTGACTTTTATTTAGGAATGCATATTTCACACTTTCATAATTTCCACATTAGGAAAAATGCTTAAAGGGTTCCAGCCCAACATTTAGCCTAAGGGTAATGCCGGAGAACCAGCGAGCCTTGGTCCAAATTGCTTTAGCAATATAAACTACCTAATGGACCAGCTTCCCCTGAAAGCAACGTACATTTGCCAGAGTCCGTGAGTATTGCTGGAGTCCTGGAGGTGCAAGCATGAGGCTTACTCAAGACATGTGCCAAAGCCCTTGCCACCTTACCCAGTGATCAAGGCAACTTGGATACATACACTGGGAGGTCAATAGTGAGGGGGAGCATTGCACAAAATCTATATCACTCCGTGTTACTACCTGCTGCATTTCTGGACCCTGGCAGGCTCCAGGCCCCAGATAAGGTTAGGAGGGATTTTAATAAAAAGCAGCAAAATAATCACCCAAAGAGTCCAGCTGGTCTTAAGGTGCAAGACAATTTAAACCCCTTTGGATCTTCATGAATATTGTTCACAAGAAATTAGTATGTCCAATATACGAAATGGACTAGCAGGTACATTTACAGTTTTAAAGTACAGCAAACAAAAGGTAGTCTGGAAAACTGGTGCATTTAACAAAACATCTCAGGAAGATATTGCAAGCCAAGTTTAGTCCTTGTTTAGCAATAACCATTCAAGATATACCCTCAGATGTATTTTCTTACCTTGCTACTTGGGCTCCCATCATCCACCAAAATCAACAGATGAAGGTCTCTTGCACAGCTGAATTTTTCTTCATAAAATAAATACCTCATTCAGGGGTGATACAACAGTTTTATTTAAACTACCAAAGATCTCCAAAGCCTAACACCACCTTTCCTGTCCACATATGGCAGGGCACTAAGCCAAAAGTCCGCTACCTTTCATTATTAAAGCAAATAAAGTTCCAACATAAAAACCCAAAATATTCCTACAAATTTCTGCTGGCCATCAGTATTTGATACCTATATTTAATTTGTTTTATTGAAACTGACTGAAGTGTTACTCCCTTAAATATCTTTGTGTAATATATATACAAAAACAAAGGTTACGTCTTACTTTTAGAAATACAGGGATGTACTTCCTCACATAGTTACTGCACATATTCCAGGCACTACATCTTGTTACATAGTAAACAATAACATATTTTATAGTATCTGGTATGATTTCTTCCACCCAGTTTTATAACTCACACTGTTAGAGGACCTGAGCATGTATCACTCCATCAGCCTGAGTCTGAGTAAGTAAATTTACTCTGAGTAAAGACTGACCTTCATAATTGGATCTGCATTACCTGAGCTTATTCAGTTACTGAAAGGGACACTCTCACTAGGCATATAATGCTGCTACAAAAACCTCTGGATTAGGTTTAAGTTAGTTCAGGTCCCTGCTGCAACAGGAGGCACTGGGAATCAGTAGGGAGGAACTGACAAGACTATCCCTTTTGATTGCTGCTCATGTTTAGATCATCTTTAAGCCAAAGATGATCACTACCAGAATGTTAAGCTGCTTCCCTGTTCAGCTCCCACAAGCAGTACAATAGCCACCCATGCAAGAACATCCACCTACTAAGAAACAGTTTTAATAGCTACATAACACACTAAGAAATACTTGGCAGAATTTAATTTTTAATGTTTCAGGAATTGTAGAATAGATGAAATAAGTTTAACAAAGGAAGAGGCAAGCATAAAATAGTGTTGCACACATAACTGGGCCTTAAAAACCAAACTTGTTTTCTTAATTCACAGATAACCCACGAGCAAGGAAACTCTGTGAAAGTGCTCACTCAGTTTTTCACTCATCTTGACATAAATGTTTGCAGGTTCAAAGAGTGAGATGTGATGAAGCCAGCAAATCTGCAAGCCAGGTGATATGAAATCATATTTAGAGTCCATGTTCAGACAGGAATGTACCCACAGCAGAGTTCCTGAAATGTTTTACTTTCCCAAAAGCAGTAGGAAACCCCTTATTTTTGTCACTGAAGAAACAAGCAACTGTTGTACAGACACTATCAAGGTTAAAAGTGCTACCCTAAACAGCCACTATACCTGAACTACCCCTCCATTCTTCCTGGCCTGTTTTCCTCTACACAGCATTCCCTGAAGACCAGATTAAATTCTTTAAAGCCATTGCATAGGGCTGTAGTGAGATCCAGAACTGGCTATACCCATTTCTGGACCATAAACTGTTTTTCTATGGTCAGTAATTCAAAGGTAAACCAAAAGTACCTCTTTCTTAACCCCTCCACACAGAAGCCTTTAGGTTTTCCAGTGGTTTCTGGCTAGTCCAAGTCATCTACAAAATGATAAACAGTATTCCTATGACCCCTTGAAATATTACAGGCAATGAATGATTCTGAATGATTTTTGTGATTCAGAGGCCTATACATAATAAAAACTACATTTTAGAGCTGGGGGGAAGGGGACATTCTCATTTCCAGTAATTTTCTTTAAAAAATTTTAGGAAATGTGATTTTTATCAAAACTGTGTTACAACAAGACTCCCATTCATTCATGCTAAAAGTCGTATTGTACTTGGTGGATTACCTCCTGGCACTTAGACCAGATCAAACTCGCGCTACTACAACTCTGTATACACCACCAACGCACGTTCCCCTCTCTCATGATATAGTCTGCTCACACATAAACTGTAAAATCAGGAACTACATTGCAGCTTGCTCCAATGATCACATTTATGAATGAACCTGAACTGCACACTGGTTGAAAATTATTTCAGATGCTGGATTTTAAACAGGTAAATATGCATCTCAATTAAGTAAACCTGATTTATTACAGACAAATCAACAAAATATACGATGCAAGACACATATAACCCTACCCATATTCTTGATTGTGGATTTTAGGCTTAAAGCTATCTTTACACGTGAATACATTAACTTTAATATTTACTGCACTAATTAAATTTAAATGTGTTAGTCTGTGTTCCAAGAAAAATTTCTTCCTTTTCTATTTTTATAATTCCATATTTAGCAGTGTGCCTTTATAAACCTCACAAATACATTCAATTCACTCCCATATACTGTTTCCCCTTGTAAGGTATGAGGGATAAAAAGCAGGAAGCAAATTTATATCTACTACTTGCAGAGTACACACTGCTCAGTATTCATAGATGAATCAAGGGAGATGACCCTTGGGCCTGAAAAACTTAAATACTTAACATAAGGGTTAACTTGATGATAGAGACATCCTACTTTATTTTACACTCTATTAGA
This sequence comes from Pezoporus flaviventris, assembly GCF_033815535.1. Classification (NCBI taxonomy): domain Eukaryota; kingdom Metazoa; phylum Chordata; class Aves; order Psittaciformes; family Psittacidae; genus Pezoporus; species Pezoporus flaviventris. The sequence continues at coordinate 4,175,470 of NW_026892550.1, read as the reverse complement.
AGAGCTCCAAATTGCATTGTGCGACCTGCGAATCAGATAGGGATCAGAGGTCGTCACAGTGACAACTTTAAGAATTCATGGCTAGATCTGCATAACAAGATATTTTTAATAACTCTCTAACAGCAGCAGGCTGCATGGCGAGTGAGAGGCATAAAATATACCACAGCCACGTTCAGCTCCAGGAAAAAAACCCAACCCAAACCCACCACACTACCTGATTAAGACTCTTCTTAAGAGTACCATTTTGAGGGTTAATTTTAGTGTGGTGGTTTATAGCAATCCTACATTCTAATAAGACTTAAGAAACCTGAGAGCTCTTTAGGTGAAAAGTGATTATGGAAGAAACATTTTACAGATAGAAATAATAATCAGATGATAGTTAAAACAGGGGAGGAGAGAAGAGGAAGCATAAGCATCTGTATGACTTCTTTAATATCTTGTGTTCATTTTTACAGTTATGACTGACCGGGCTTTCTGATAAATGTTAGCTAGACAAAACCAGAAATAGTTAAAATGTTGCCTTGGCTGTTACTTTGACCATACAAACACTCACATTACATGCTAATGATGTACAGTCTGATAGAAGACATGTTTAGATGTAATGCACACTAACAACGGACATTAAGTTCAAATCTTAAGCACTTATGGTTTTCAAAGAGCAACTTTGTTAAGAATGAGGGGTTTTGCCTGTGCTGCTTAAAAGCATCACCTTAGGAAATGACTTCTTTTACAAAGGTGTCTCTCTTGCTCCTTGGTCTGAGTATGTTTTAGCAGATACAGGTTCAGGCATAGGGAGGGATCATTAACGACAATTACTTACCCCCCCCCCCCGAAATAACTTCTCTAAAAGGAAGAGTTAAAAAAGAAGGATGTGAGCACAAGAAGCTGCTACAGAAAGCAGTCAGCTGGACTAGATATTCTATGGCTACAGAAAGAAGCAGAAAGGGAAAACAATACAGCCCTTGCTTCTGATCTAAAATTCACGTGTGACTTTTTTTAAAGCAGACAGTGACTTAACTAAAAGACAGAGTTGAAAAAGAGCTACAAAACAATCAGGTAGAAATAACTCATTCACACTGATAAAATGCCACGCTGTAGTTGAAGATACGGAAAAAATCAGCAATAGTCTTGCAGCTAAATAAACAGCAGAATTCTTGGCTTAGTTTATTACATGTTCAAATTTTAATCTTTTTATATATAAAAATATTTTAAGATTGAATTATAACCAGCAAATATGTCACTTGCAAAAAGAATTTGTAACTATTTTCTGTCATTATTCAGGAAAATCAGACTTATAGTGCAATAAGGTTTAGGGATCAAATCAGGATCAAAAGGACAGCTTTATCCAAGTCTAATTATTAATGGCATTATTGAATTCACCCAGATGTTTCACAGGATAAAATTAACTACATGCATGAACCAAGATCCAAGTGCATTCTTAGATTTGACAGAAGATAAAGAAAGGTGAAACAAAAATTAAAGATTAAAAATCTTTAAATTAAAAACTCAAGATGTAATAGGCGTGTTAAATGATCACTGCTGACAGACAAGTGAGTGGGATATTTCTCACACCATATTGCCCAGTAGCTTCTCTCTGTTTGAATCTTAGCCAGCCCAATTGGTAAATCTTTTACTTAGCTTCACAAAGGTAATGACAGAAGAGATAAACATACTCTCAGTGTACACAACATGGCTTATGAACTACGTTTCCATTAATGTGAGGACTTCATGTACTATCCTAACGGATAAACTTTTATGGAAATGATGTAAATGAAAGGTAGTGTGCATGACTGAAAATACAGCACACACCTGTCCTCTCACAACTTTAGATACAAATGACCTTGCAGTTTTAAATCAGCTGCAAATCAGACAGTAAATAAGAAAAAAAAGCTAGCATTTTAAGACAAGCAGGAAGGTATTAATAAATTAAACTATTTCTCAGCAGCAAAAAATCTTTTTAAGGAACATTTTAGCCATAAGTAAGTTATTCTTAAAAAGGAATTAAACCTCTGGAAAGAGGAATTTCTATTTAAACACCAATCTCAGCCAGTAATTAAAATCGTTCTTCTATAATAATTCACCTAAACGGAGTGAAGGATTAACTCGAAGTGCCTCTGGTGTATTGCTGCTGTAGTGAGTTCCACCTGGAAACACAGATTGAGACGATGGCTGGTTTTGTATAAAGCTGGTGTAGAGAAAAATTGTCGAGCATGCAGTGTGCACTCCCTCTACTGGGCACTGAAATTATCCTGGTTCTTTCAGAGACTGGGCTGCGTCCGAGCCAGCCCGAGCCAGGTACCATGAAATAAAAGCCTTGATACAGCTTCTGCCTTCTTGCCCTAGATTCAGCTAAAACTCAGATTCACAGAAAAAAATGAAATGATGTCGAAATTCCTGTTTACACTCCTAAAATACATTTCCTATCAGAAACCAACACCTGATTTGCACCCCAAACAAGTATTTACTTGCAGTGAATGTAACTTGTGTAAGCACACAAAAACTTATTTGCCTTTGATCAAAACATCCTAACAGCTCAGGAAGAAATGTCTTGAAGACTTCTGATCTGGGGGCAAAGCAATGAGAAGGAGGAAGGCATAGTCTGGGCAGCTGGGCTGAATTAACATTTACAAGATCTGCCACAAGGGATTTGTTTCCAGACAGTCAAATCATAACCTTTGTTGCTGTTTTCCCTCTCCTCCCACAGCTCCAGAGAGGCAAGTGCAGAATGGCACTGTGGCTACTTGCATTAGCAAGGTTTAAGTATTCCATAAAAATGATGGTGTCTTTACAATTAAGGCTTTCTGATGGTTTGAGATGTTCACTATCAGAGGAGAAAAGCAAGAGGTAGTTATACCTTACATCACTCTAACCACTCAGTCCAAGTGTTTCATTGCGTAAAATCCTGTGATTTCTTTCAAGTGACTTGGTGCAAGAGAAGTTCCTACACAAGGGTAGTGATGACATGTGGTAAGGGACTCCAGGACCTCCCTTTTAAGTGGCAATTTAAATCTCTGCAGGATTGAGAGGTATAGTACAGTTTATAGTAATAAACCTCCAGTTTCACTGTCTACTACTAAACTCTTCCCTTTATCAACTTTCTCAATCTCAATTTGAGGATGGGCAAAGCCTTTACTGCCCCCCCCCCCCGCCCATCCCTGGACAGAACAGGGAGAAAATGCAGAGTAGAACAGGTGAAAAGGGGGGAAATTAGAGACCAGAGAAGGACAAAGGAAAACCAGAAAATCAGAGGACACTGGGCAAGCCCAAGCCACCAGCCAAGTTTCCAAGTCTCTACCATTCTGTTTTATACTTGCTGATAAAACCACTTTCTCCCAGAAGGAAAGGCTTACCTGCGATGCAGGATCATAATTACACTGGAAATGAGCAAGTACACAAACAATTCACCTTTATGTTCTCCAGCTAACAATAGAGGTATCTCAGACTGCAGCCACTAGTTGCTAGGAAAACTGCTATCTTATCCAAATGTAGAGATGTCACAGACCAACTACAAATCAAACAATTCACATGGGACCACCTACACTCAGCACTTTATTTACATTCTCTCTGCTTACTAAATGCTCCCTTTCATTTCTAGGTGTGCTCATTTCTACATGTGAGCAGGTACAGCACTCACTGACTCCATGTGCTAACTAATAACACCACTGTAATGCACTGAGCTCTGCCTGGACAGGGTGGCTCTGAGCCAGTGCTTTGAAGGACAGACTAAGTACTTCCCTTGGATTTAAAGACAGAGAAGATAGGAAAACTTTGGCATAGCAACTTCAGCTTCAATGACACAAGGATGTACAGACAGAAGCAATAACACAAACAGCAATGCTGAATTCAAGAGGAGCTCTGTGTAGTCTTTCATATGCTGACACGTAAAATAGTTGACAGATGAAGATTTAATAATCACTAAGATAGGCTGTTTATTTTGTTCTATCAGACTCATTTTACTGTGGTTTTAACAAACTCATTTGACACATGACTAAAATATAATTAATACAGTTTCCTTCTACAGTACAAAGCTCTCTGTGTGCAGGTTATAAATTTAAAGTAACTAAATTTGGGTATTTTCCCACTGGAGAAAAACCCTAGGAATAATTATATATTGTTTTCCATGCCTAAGTTAATACCTCAATCTGCACTGCTTCATTTTGAATGTATTTGTGAGCTCTGTTATGTATTTTCCTTTTTTTTTTTCCTTCTAACCACAGAATTTATTAGCTTTCAAAACTCATATAGATAGCATTGATCAATCTCCAGAAGTGGTTACAATACCACTTTAAACACTCACACACACACACGCACACGCAAAAATCCAGGCTTGAATGTCCTTTATATCTTGCAAGAAATATAGCAACCAATATTCCATGCAGAAGTGCAGCAAATGAAGTCCTGTCAAGCAAATGGCAGGAATGACAGCAGATGTCTGGATTCCTTCATAGCTGGTTGCATAAAGGTAGCACACATATTTCACTGGAGAAAAAAAACCTCTGACAAGACAGCCTTTCAGTACTTTTCATTCACAGCTGGCATTTTTGACTGCTGTGGTATGTCAGTAGGTATTAAGATGATGAACCAGATTAATCTTGATAAAAGCTTCATTTGTACAAAGAAAGCAAAGTCTACAACACTCAGTCACAGCTAAACAAGGCTACCACAGTTCAGACCAAGGTTTAATGTCCAGATCAAATGTTACAATCCAGTCATAAACCAGACTCTGCTCTGGACCCTGGCCCTAAACACTTATGTCAAGCTATACAGTAATGATGTTTGATTGCAGCCAACAGAAATGACTGTTACGCAGCTCTGCTTTTAGCTACATCAACAAGCCACAGGCTCCTTTTTGGATCTGTTTGAATTATTTGATCTTTCAGCTTCTGTTTATTCACAAGTTCTACCAACTTCACAAAAAACTATCATAGGTAACTAATCTTTGTGAAATATTTTGACACTTTCAAGCTTTACATAACTAATTCTCTTAAGATATCTTCAATCACATTTCACGCTCGCTAGAGAAAGGAAATGCTTCAAAGTAGAGACAGACACTGCCTTCCTGAACTGAGAGACTCTAGCACAGCTGGGCCAGTTGTAAAAGACCATACAGTGTTTAGGGATAGACACACACAAAGGAAGCTGAGGGCTGTTACCCATGTGTAACAGTGTTACATACAAAGAAACTAGGAGTAAATACGATCTGAACTTAACCGAAGTGCTGCCTTACATGGCTTTGCACACTCTGCAGGTGTTTAGTGCAACTTCCATGAGTGAAGCTGCAATCAGGTGTATGTTTCAACAGAACTTGTGTTGAGAAGTCCAGCTTAATGTTTAAGAGAAAGTGAGTTTTTTTCTACACAAGGCAAGCGTTACCAATAGTCCCCTCTAGAAAAAGTTTTAAGAAACTCACCACTTTTCTTTTTCTTGCTCTAAACGAAATGTTCATTTCCCTGTATTTCTTCATAGCAGTCTCCATTTTATTCTTGAGATCAATGGCACATCTTAACCGATCATCATTTATTCCTGCTTTGGTAAATAACTGCAAAGCAAAAATGAAGCCACTTCTTAATGAAGCCACTTCTTTTCCATCTAGAATATAAAATCTAATAGCAACTACTAATGAAAAAGACCTAACAGCTGGTAAAAACATTTCCTGAGAGTGTCCTTCTATAGGCCAAATTCCATGCACAAGGTTCCTGAGCAGTAGTATCAACTGACAGAAAGGACATACTGTTTTTCTGATAGACATGTCTGACAAAAACAAGCTGTGTTTTACTTTCATCCTTTGTGAAGAACCCCCATTTTACTGTATCTTTACAAAACAGTATGACTGTAGGTAGCACATCTAATGCTGAGAGCCTTCAAACAAGTTATGTAGCTCCTGCAGTCTTTCGTCCGCCCTTACTGAAACAGAAATCCTCCCTGTTTGCACCAGGGAGGTGCTAACCTTCATTTCTTTTTTTGCTCACTCTCAAGACATATTGTACGCCAGTCCTTGCTTTTCCATTCTCTTTATAACAAACAGTAAAAAAAAATGGTCTCTATCCCACCTGGATCCAGGACTGCACAGAAGGCCAGAACTTATTTCTGAGAAGTCTGTGAGCATCCATGACATTGTTTATTATAGCAGTATTATCTTCATTCTCATGCACTTTTATATCTGCTCAAAACAGGAAAAAAAGTGTTAGTGCACAATATTTATAGTATCTTTACTCCAGGAGCTAAAAGAAGTAAGTGAAAGAAGTAGACGTGAACCTTTCCAAACTATTTCATCACTTCATCACTACAAACATCAGAATGTTTCTCTGTTCAGTATTAATTATTCTACCATTATCCACACATTCAAAAAACATCAGAGGAAAAGATGAAAATCTTTCAGTTCAGTGATGACAGAGTTGTTAAGTCATCACTACTAAGGAATCACCAAATAAACCACAGACAAGTGCAGTCTTACTACTGACATAACAGGGACTTAATTGTCAAAGAAGCCAAAGTATGCCACCATCCCAGTAAAAATGGTACTTTTTACCAGTTAGCCATTCACAAGTCCTATGGATACATTTCCAATCTGTTGTCTGCAAGCCCACAGGTAGGTTCATGCCTTACTGGTTGTTAGCACATGAAATTCTGTTAGGACAGTATTTTAAAGAGACTTCACTTGGCCTGCCAAAACACAACCGCCTCATTTTTTAAGAGGTAACTCACATTAGCAAAGTTATATTAAAAGAATATATAATATAATGCTTAAAACTTCTAGCAAAACTACTGATTCTTGCAAGTTCCCAACAGCAAGGGGAAAAGCAAAGTTTAAGAAACACTCAACTGTTAAGATTTTTGAATCAGCAGCTTATACCCCAGCTATAGAAAGAAAAAAAGTGAGTAGTGAAGTATATGAGAAAGAAAATTACATATGGAAAACTTTTTAACACAGGAAACTTATAGGTACTATGAAGTGCTGAAATGTGGTTACAACTAATACAAAAGTTCAGTCTCAGAAGGTGATTAATCAAATCTGTTAATCGCATACAAGGACACCCAAACCTAAGAATGGTTACCAGATGAACCAGAAATAGGAAAGAACTCCAAAGGAAATCAAAGTGCTGTCTAGAAATTCCAAATCAAATTGGTGTCTAGGAACCCCAACATTTAAAAACCTCACAACTGCAAAGCACTTCAGACCTAAGCTGCCTCTAGCTAAAAGTGAAAGATACTCCAGGTACCTGTGGAGACTTCAATGTCTAGAGTATACTTGTGTGAAATAAGCCCATGGTTCCTAACAAAAGTCTCATAATCATCATCATCATCGAGAGCAAGGACACCAGATTGAACTTCTGAGCATGTGCCTTCATCCAAGTCTTTTTGTTCCAGCTTTTCCTGTTTCTCATCTAACTCTGTATCAGTTCTAACACACTGAGAAAGAATGTCCTTGCTGCAGCACGGCTGCTCATCATCCATGCATTCAAGGTAGGACTGGTTCACTTCCATCTGAGAAGACCAGGGGGATACAGGTCTACCCTCATTAGCAGACACTTGTTTGTTGGGTTCCAGTTCTGCGTTGTGCACAGTGAAGTCAAAAGGGTCTGGCAGGAGAAGCCGGAAACAGTTTTCCATCTCTGTCAGTGTGTCAGCAATCTCTTGGGACATTTCTATCAAGACACAAATGTTTTAGAATATCATTAAATACTCTAAAATGCCCACAATAACTCTAAAGCAGACACAGATCTACAGAACAAATATAACTGCCAAATTTAACTGCCAAAGGGGTAATCCATTTATCCTGTAAACAGGGATAATTCAGCCATACAGGTCTCTCTTTGCTCAAAAATTGTTCTTATAAAAATGACAACACTTTCCTTAAGCAGGAAATGTAGAACCTCCTCAGCAAGGAATTTAGGATCAGTGTTTCCCCTTTCTCTACCCTCTCTAAAATTTCACAATGTGAATATGACACAAGTACTTCATAGAATTTGAAGGAGAACAAGGTTCAATGGGAATATTCTTAGTGATGTTAGTATCATTCTACGGCCATGATTGTTAGAGCTGCCTATAGTTGTAGCCGTGAATATATGCTATTGCTTGATGCTGCCAATGTAAGTGACTTTAAGAAGGTTAAATCTCCTTAAAATTCCACCCTCATGCATGAAAACATTTCCAGCATGCAGAATAAATGCAGACACAATTGGATGCATTACATATACCAGAGTAATTTAATTAAATAACCCTTTGCAACAGCACCATAATATATTTACTATCTCTGTTCTCCTTTCATATTACAGAAATATGTTTGCTATGTACATATCACTTGAGATACAGCCCTCAGTTAGACACATTTTTTAGCAGTGGTATGATACTTCTCATGGATATCCTACACTGCATTCAGAATTCCTGTGCAGACTACTCCCTATGCCTCTGGAACATGAGGACTTCATTGTTGAGAAACCTGTGTCCACTTAATGACACAAACTAAATCACTAGCTCCAAAAAGTCTCACAATATGCTTGCTTGAGGTTATGCATTCATACTTTTCCATATTACAGACCAGACCTTTACTTGCTAACTTTTCTTTTTTGTTTTTAAAACTCTTCATACTGCCTGAGCTCACAGGATTGTCACTTGTTTCCCCTGATAACCTTTAGGTGAGAGACTCTAACAAATGTAGTATTCCTGTCCTTAGTGCTCAGCTATCATCGACAGCCATCCTTTTCAATTTGTTTTATATAACCTTAAAAAGGATTGCTTTAAAAACAAACAAAACCCCCAAAGCAATCACTAAAAGAACCAAAGCAACTCACCTTCCATTTCTTTTTCAGCTCTTTTGGCTTTTTCTTTGTAAACATTATCCAATCGTTTTTGCTTCTCCTCTTCCCTCCTCCTTTCAGCAATGGTTCTGGCATGCACATCTTCAAAATCTACCTAAGGAGGAAATGAACAAAGTGTAACATTCCTCACAAGAAATATACAGAAAACCCATTTCCCAAGATGCTTATCTGGGGTGAAAAATCCTCTAACACCAGCAATCAGCCAGAAGCTCAGCAGCACTTCCTTTTATCTCTTCTCCTCCTAGAATCAATAACTACAGTAATTCTGAACAGAGTTTTTATTTCTACTAATAAGGGACTGCTGAGAATCAATGACTTTCAGAAAGGAATCATAAGGCAGAAAACCAAAACGCTTAGATTTCCACAACTAAAATGCAGGAATAAACTAGGCTTTGGGAGACACAGGCTTAGAGGCAACAGGCAGGAAGGGACTACAAAGGGTGATCATTCAAATTATATAAAAACATTACAGTAGGTCCACTGTTAATAAAGAAAGCTTAGGAAAATATGTAAACACAAGTATACATATCACTTACTGAAGAACTTTGTAAACAAGGAAAATAGAAGAGAACATGTTCAAATTCATTAAAAAAGATCAAATCTTGAATTTACAATTACATTTGTTGTATTGTGGGATTGAGGGAAAAGGTTATCATTCACTTCCATTTCTTATGGCTAAAATATGAACAGAAATCTGAGTGTTTTGCTATATAAATGTTTCTACTGCAGAATAAACCCTATGGTGTGCAATAAGCCTTAAGGCTTTTACAAATAGTATTTATGAAACAATTTAAAGACAAATGTTTTGTCTATAAAAGCCTCTAAGAGCAAAAGGATACTTCAGTTTGCACAGAAACTGGCATAGAGAGCCTCTATCAGTTTAGGAAAAGAGGCAGACTCACCAAGCTCATTTTTAGTGTGAAATGGGTCGGCAGAAGGAAGGTACCAGAATACCTACAGCAGAGCCACCTGCCCACTCTTTCTCCTTCTCTGTCCCAAAAAGACCAGCCACATGCTGCTCCACTGCACTGTTTCACACTTTGGCACTTGTCCAGGTACCCTTCTTACAACACCTGCAAAACTGTCATGGTTTGACACTGATAACCAGAACACACCTCACATACAAGGTATCCACCAACAACCAAATTTACTGCACACAAGAAGCTTTGAGTTGTCCAGCACAGGACACAGCAGCCTCTTACAGAAGCCTCCCAGGGTCAGAATAACTCAGGGCCCAAGTTACAGATGTGCACACGGAGTCACCTGCTATCTGGTGTCAGCACTAACTCACTAATTTGGTCAGAAAACATCTAACACCATTTAGGTGATACAGATCGACATCAGAGTTGTTCTGCCTTCGTATCAGTGCAGGCTGTATGAAACCTTTTACCAGAGGTCTATAATTATGGAACTGGATGTGATGAGGTGCAATTGCTCTTGATTTAAAGAGTGTAAGTAGTGAGCCTAGACACCTATGGCAACTTGAGCAAAAATACTGGCATATGGGAGTAATATTTATGTATTGACCTGTTAAAAATTCTCTTCACTCTGGAATTCCAGTCTACTCCATAACCCCATCCATGCATTCCTCAGAGGCAAAGACACTATAATATGATTCAGTTGCCCTGATGAGCAACTTGTTCTTGAAGTCAAACATTTGTATAGTTACCTACTTGACACCTACTAAGATTAGATCAGTGGGCAGCCCTCCAGGTTTACACCCTAAAGGGGCAGCAGTTGTCATCTGCTGACCAACTACTGATAAGGTGATTCTGGTGATAATAAAACCCCAAACCAACAAACCACAAACCAAAACCACAAACCACACACACAGCTAACACTCCTCTCAAGGTGCCCTATACTACTGTGCCAGTCCTGCAATACAGAACAGCAGATGTACTTTACTACCAGAAAGTACAAATGTCTCCTCAAACCTTTTGGCTGTTTCTTGCACTTCAAGTATTAAGCTGGCAAAAGGCCAGTTAGGTCAGTTAGCATATCTAGCTATCCAAGTACAAGAGTCAAACTATGTAAGACTGTTTCTGTCGGTATCAATGTTTCCTGAAGTACTCAAATTCAGCTGCTCTAAAAAAGAGTACATTGAACCTTGCTGTACAGCTTTGTATCACAAATACAGAGAGTGACAACCCAGATGTAACTGGGGAGCAGCCTTTAACCACAGGAGCACAGACATGTCAAACTTCAGCAGGATTGTTGCACACTTATATGCTCAACTTGGTAGAACTGTATTATGTGTTAAAGCTCCATCATTTCAGTCTCCCATTTCTCCTTGTCACTTTCATGCAGTTCTTTGTCAAACAAGACAGACTAAAGGGGAATTCAAATCACCTTTTGTGAGCAGATATCAAAGACTGTACAGAAGAAGAACACAGTATAATAAACACCTATGGCAAGGGGGTTAGAACTAGTAAAGTCCCCTCCAAACCAAACCATTCTCTGATCCTATGAAATAATAGATGTAGGGCAGACTATTAGCTTAGTATAGAACCAGAATGGAAACACATCATGTATCACCAGGGTTTTTTGAACTCCTGTTAAGAACACTGAGCATTTGTCTTTCTGATGAGAAAGAGAATCAATGTTTATTGAAAGCCTAGTATTATCATAATCTCACCTCAGAAGAGATACATACAAGAAGAATATTCTTAACACAATAATTTGAAGCCTAGAAATGACATCAAAATGTATTTACATACAAGAAATTTTCCATTAATAAAGCTGTTGTACACCACAGTAACACATCAGCTGAGGGGGTATAGCGCCTACACTTTAGTGTGTTGTACAGCAAAAGGACACTAGAACTGGACAGCTCAGTACAAAAATCAGGCTAGTTTTAACTGACACAGAAAGACTTAACAGCTGGTTATCCTCAGTTTAAGGTACCACTATTATTTCCATTTTAAAAAGTGCTCAACTTTGGGGCTTCTGGGAAGAATCAGTGGATGAAAGCCTATTGGTGAGCAATACTTCTTGCACTCAAAGGAAAGCCTAGTTAAGCCCAGCTCCAAGCACAAGCCTGGGGGTTTTAAAACTTGACGGTACTGCAAGATGACAAAAATTGAGGTTTGTTTTTCAAAGACCATGCTCAACAGGCTATCTCCTAAAGACAATGCTGCTTCCAACATTTTCTTTTCTATTTACTGGTTCCCTCGCTTAAAACACCTCCTAACAATCACCACCTAAAAACACACTCAGAAATAAAAATGCAGAGTACCTTCTTATTCTGCTTTAAGAAGTGGTATCCCAGAGCAAGCTTCTTGTAGGCCTCCCCATATTTCTCATGCCATTCTTGCACTGACTTAATGGTTTCTTTCCTCAACTTCTGTGCCACCTCTTTGGGTGGCGGAAGAGGCTGCTCATGGTCTATCCCCACTGTGAGCTCCAAGAAATCTTGGAAGCTGGAAATAAGTAGAGTCCGGAACTTATGGGATCTGGAGAACAGCTCCTGCACGATCTGGAATGCCGAGAAGCGTATCTCGGCGTGCTCCTCACGGAGCCGTGTCAGCAGCAGGTGACAGGCATGGCTGATATGTTCATCTGAAGACCTGAGAGACGAAAAACGGGTGAAAGAAAAAGGGAAGGAGTTATCTATATAGAGGTTTAGCACATAAAGACGTAACTTTTAACCAATTCCGCTAAATGTTTTAATGAGCAGCAGTTTCTGTGCTGGCAGCAATCTGTCCCCAGCTCAAACAGCAGGCCCCAGGGCGATCCTCGGGGGCCTCAGCCGCTGTGCGGGCGGCCAGAAGCGTCGCTCCCGGCTGAGGCACGGAGACCCGGCTCCCCCCTCACCCCACCTCACCGGGCGGCCGTACTTGCAGATCTTCTTCAGCTCCTTCATCTTGCCCGGCTCCAGCCGCGGCTCCCCCGAGGTAGTCAGCTCCTCCACCAGCTCAGCGAGGCGCAGATCCATCTCCGCCGCCAGCGAGACGTCTACCCTACGGACAACCGCCCCACCGAGCCGCCCAGGCCCGGCGAACACCACCGAAAGCCCGCAACCGGCCTGTCCCGTCCGGCTCCCCGCGGCGCCATTGCCCGCCCCGCAGGAGAAGCCCCGCCCCTCGGGGACCGCTCCCCCCCCCCGCTGCCCCGCGGCCGGTGGTACCTTCCAACCCCCCCTCCCGCGGCGCCTACCACCGCCCCGCCCCGGCCGCAGCTGCCGGGAACGTCACAGCAACCGGAAGCGCGAATAGGGGAAGGCGGGGAAGTCCTTAAAGGAGCCGCAGCCCGCTTGGCGAGGGGAGGAGAGAGTGTTAACTCCTTGTTGTCCGCGGGGGAGCACCGGGGAGGGCTGCAGTGCCCTGTGCTTATGAACCTGCTCACTGTGTCCCCAGCGAATCGTTCAAACAGGCAGTGAATGAGGCCCGGACACGGCCTGGAAGGAGCAGGGCTGCATGCTGAGTTGGGTGCTGAGGCACTGGTGGGCACATGAGGCACTGAGGAGATGGAGGGCACATGAGGCGCTGAGGATGGAGGGTACATGGGGCAATGAGGAGATGGAGGGTACATGAGGCGCTGAGGAGATGGTGGATACATGGGGGCACTGAGGAGATGGAGGGCACATGAGGCGCTGAGGATGGCAGGCACATGAGGCACTGAGGATGGAGGGTACATGAGGAGATGTGGGCACATGGGGCACAGGATATGGAGGGCACATGAGGCACTGAGGAGATGGTGGATACATGGGGCCACTGAGGATATGGAGGGCACATGGGGCACTGAGGAGGTGGAGGGTACATGAGGAGCTGAGGAGATGTGGGCACATGGGGCACTGAGGAGATGGTGGATACATGGGGGCACTGAGGAGATGGTGGATACATGGGGGCACTGAGAAGATGGAGGGCACATGAGGCGCTGAGGAGATGGTGGATACATGGGGGCACTGAGGAGATGGAGGGTATGGGGGTTGGAATGTGTCGAAACTGTCAGAGACCATGGGAAGGAGGAAGTACAGCAGGCAATTAAGAGTGACCCGTCCCTGACTGGTACTTGGAAGATGTTGGAACTGGCAAGGAACAAGGACGGCGGAACTGGAAAGAGGATGTCGATAAGAAAATCAGGTAGACCTTTCACCTGATGTAACCACAAGGCAAACACAGATGTGCTTGGCTAATTGCTTGGAAGCATATAAATATCGTGTAATCTTTGCAATAAACGATCCAGCTTGCAATCCACCTCTGGGTCCGTGCCTCCGTCCTCACAGGAGGGCACATGGGGCACTGAGGAGATGGAGGACACATGAGGAGCTGAGATGGAGGACACATGAGGAGCTGAGATGGAGGACACATGAGGAGCTGAGGAGGTGGAGGGCACATGAAGAGCTGAGATGGAGGACACATGAGGCGCTGAGGAGGTGGAGGGCACATGAGGAGCTGAGATGGAGGGCACATGAGGCGCTGAGGAGGGGATGGTGGACACATGAGGCACCGAGGAGATGGACGGTGAAGCACGGAATCAGACTCTACAACTCAGAGTTATAAAGCAGGTATGTTTGTTAATGCGCTGGGTGCAAGGGGGATCACTCCTCCTAACTTGCACACGAAGGGGTTAAGCAAGCAGATGTTTATTACACACAAACATGCATATTCCTTAGGTTCCTGAGAGAGCTGCAGGGATATTACAATTAGTTTAGGTACTCATTATCATAAGTCTCCTCCCTTTTGGTGCTTGTGCACTGCCATCCGATGGTCGTGGGCAGGGGTCTTCAAGATGAAGTAAGCAGTCTTCCTCACAGTGCACTTTTCACTTTTGGCACAGTTGGATGCCCCAGTAATCACAAAACCAGCTGAAACCAGCCACATCTGTAAGTTTCTCATAGCTAGCAAAGATTTAGGACAGTGTGACCTTCGCACAAAGTTTATTGCAAGCAGAACAGGATGGGCAGACAAGGAGTATCCCAAGCTGGCAGATGTTCCAGAGGCACGGTCTCCAAACTAACTGATAATTAGAAGGATCATAAGAAATAATTCACTCATTAGAAGGATGGAAAGAAATCATTCACTCTTGTTAGTAAGACTACTAAATTCTGTTATCACACCACAGACTTACAACACAAACATTGTTCCCTATCTTAGACCTAAGTTAAAAATATCTTAACCCTATGTTTTCCGGGCACTTGCTTTCCTTATATCATTAGACATGCTTTGGGGTTTGGGTGCTCAATCAGAAATGTTCTGCAGACCACCCAGCTCTGAAAGTGCTGATTAACCAGTGGGAAAGATGAACCCCTTGCAGGTGCCTGCTTTGAACATCCTAAAGAAGGGAGACATCTAAAATACATATTCCATGGGAAAATTTTGTCAGACGATTGAAAGGTATTTCCATTTGAATCCACAGTTAAGGCATGTGTTGGAAGTAATGTACATGAGTTAGTGTTGCAGATACCTCTGCTGGTTCCTGTGATAGAGTAAGACATCATTAAATACTTTTCATCAGAAATAAACTCATATGTTTTCAAAACAATTTACTGCAGTAAATTAATACATGCATTTTGCAGCAGTTCCGTTATTTATGATTCGATACGTGAAATCAGTGGCATCTTACTTTTTAATAATGTTTCTCCTTTTTTCATTGCCTTCCATTACATAAAATAGATTTCCATGTGAAAGCCACACAGAGTGGCACAGCTTATCTTTAAAGTTGAGATCAGTTTAATCTTTTAATAGTTCTTTTTCTATTTCTCTTCTTAATTTGATTCAAAGTGCCTGAACAACTGCTTCCTATTAGGTTATTGCTTGCAAAATTAGCATTGCTGTACTATCTAGAAACGTTATTTCAAAATGAGCCTCAAGCAACAGACTTAACATCTACAAAGGCACCAATTTCATATCCATGCATAATATTTAAAGAAATCCCTGCAAGGAGCCATATGGTTTTGCAAAGAATCGGCTGATGAGTGAATGCTGAGTTGTGTAACTCATCCGTGGTAGTCCCTAAGGCAAATCCCAGTGAGAGCTAAGCTATTTAATTTATTATTTTTCTAAATCAAAGACAATTACATGAAATCGTGTTTGCTCAAGTTGCTGATTTTCTTTTCCCCTTCTCCTTTTTAATGAACGTGGTAAATATCCACCATTCAAATATTTCTGTGCTCTCTTCATCTGGACCAAGCTGATGAAAGGCTGAAGAAAGCCAGAACACTGAAGAATTAATACAGCTGCAGAAGTCACAACCACTCTGCACCAGCATTGATCTTCCCCTGACACGACTGCTGTGGGCTGTTCAGCACCAGGGAACACAGGATGCTGTGGAGGGGGATGGCAGAACTGAACACCACCTTCTACCCCTTCAGAGCCTCAAGGTTGAATGTTACTATCAGTTTACACCTGGTTTCAGCAAAGCTTGAGCTGCTTCATGTTACATGGATTATGACATGTTGTTAATTCAAGAAGTTGCATTTATTACTCTGTGCTGAGAGATCAGCAAGACCAATGCAGTTAGATGTTGCAAGTTCTCCAAATTGAATGACACCTTGCAGGAGCAGAGACTACTCCAGAAACACTCTCCTGTCCACCACCTCTCCGTGTTACCCAATGCTGTCATCATTGGCAAGAGGCTTTTGCAATGGAAAAGTTCTCCTACAAGATACCTCTAGGTTTGACCAGTTGGTCCATCCAGAGATCACCTCCAATTGGTCCAGTATCTTTGGCCAAATCACAGGCAAAGAAACCCCCAGATTTTGTCCACTGACACAAATTGTTTATCTATGGGAGTTCTTACATTAAAGAGCCATTTGTTCCATCACAAATTTAAAAGGTTTGACTGTTGGCTCTAACCAGGATTGGTTTAGACTCTTGTGTAATGCTAAATTTTCTTGTGTAGTGTATTTATAAAAGAAACATATGAGTAGGAGACAGTTCTACCATCTTCCCAGATGATTCTTTGCCTAGGATTGTTTTCCAGCCTCACAATAAAAGAACATGTCAGGCAGACAGAAACCCCACTGAACTTTGGAGATAGCTGTGTTCAGCTTAATGATATGAAATTAAAGAGGAGGGTTTCTTTTCCTGCCAAGTTGGAACTTGGGCAAAAAAAGCTACAAACAATTTGGAGTCAAAATAACTTTGGTTTCAGGCCTGAAGATGCAGAAACATGATAAACACCGATATTAAATTGTCACAGAGTTTGTGCCAGTTGGGTTGCAAAGAAAATACTGACCTTCTGTAGGAGATGAATAGATGCTTAACCACTGGTTTGATTCAAGCAGAAGGATGACAGTTATTTGAAAGCTCTGAACTACCTCATAAGGGATAAGCACTATATTTAAACAGATGTTCTCAAAGGAGAAACAGTCTATTCATTAAACCATCAATAATGCAAGGCCAAAGATACTCAGCGACCTCCTCTAATTATGTGAAATATTGACTGTGACAACACTTCAGCCTACTGTAGCATTTTATAATGCTGTCATAGGAGGAGATGGATGAACCTTCTCTGTACAGTCTAGATCACTAATTAAATAACCATTTGTGAGTTGGATGGAGCGGGAATAGCTGTAGGAGACCCATCGCAAATCAGGGAGCATCTTCCTACATGTAGCTTATATTCATGTCTAGAATGCCTTTTAACAAGGATCCTACAGCATTTCCTGAAACTGCAGCCCAGCATTGACACATTGACTGGTGTCAACAAGGGTAAATTCCTTTTCCCTCCATGGAAAGATCTGTGCAGGCTTTAAATGGAACCTAATGAACATTTTTTTGTGTGTTAGACAGTATGTGTCTACATCACAAGTAACATTTCTACATTTAATATTTAATTCTTCTACATGAATGCACCCAAAGAAGATGAAGGCACATCCCATTGCACTGCAAGCAGGTGGATTTGAGGAGCAGGGGGATACCAGCCTCTAAGGTAGGACTCAGGTCAGGTGGTTCAGCAAAGGAGGAGCTTGAAGCTTCTTAACATGAAGAAAAGGAGAGTGCAGAGGAAGAGAAGAGCCCCAAGCTTCTAATTAGAGGAAATGCAGTCCAAATTCTGCTTGAAGACCCTGTGATTCTAAATCATACAGTGACAGAAATGCCACTTCAATGCGTATGCAAATAGGACAGCTTCCAAACATATGATGTTAGCAGAAGTTTCTTAAGCAACTTAAGGAGACTGCTGTGGGTGTCACATTGACTCCTAGATGGTATTTTTCTGGAAGCTCTTTCTGCCTGACGTCTGAGCTGTCCTGTCCTTGCAAAGCCACAGCCTGTAATAGAGGTGCGGTTGCTCAAGCTGGTTTCTCCAAATGAGAGACTGCACAGAGCTGTGGCTTCAGAGACCCAAAGGAATTACTTTTTTCTTCTTTTCCCAAGGATGTGGGAAAGAAGAGAAATGCTCTGAAGCTGCTAAAAGCTGTAGCACTGACTACAGTTAAAATAGGAGAGATGAAGTCCGTTCCTGATGTGAAATTGTCATTGCTGTTGGACAAGGGCAGGCAATGGGTCTGCGTGTATCACACCACTGCACAAACACTGTATGATCAGTGGTTTTCTGTTTCAGATGCCTGTGTCCTGTTTATGCACCAAGCAGCTTGAACCCACAGAGACACTGTGATCACTCATTCCCAGGAGAAAGTCCTCAGGCACCCATCAAAATCCCCTGTACTCCTGCAGCAGCAGAGGGTGCCCATATGAGCATGCTCTCCACATCAAGGCCTGTTTGGTATTTCCATCATCTTATATGAGCAGTGACCAAAAAAGCCACATAGATCAAAGCAGCTTTTCTAGGGAATTTCTCTTACTGTTATGATAAAGAAATGCTTTGTTTTTATGAAAAGATTATTTGTACAGGTCAGCTTCTGCAGGCAAAAGGAAAGTCCCGGGCTTGAGGAGGTTATGAGGTAGTCAGGACAAAAATAGAGTGCAAAGACCACAGTTTGAGAGAGAAGTAAATATTGACATATAACTAAAAGGAAGAAGGACAAGAAGAAGGTGGCAAGTTGTGTACTGTCTGGAACCATTAATTTCTTTATGCTACTAAGGAGGTGTTTTGCACCTCTGTGGCTCAATATACCCTATCCCTGGCAGTGTTCAAGGCCAGGCTGGACGGGGCTTGGAGCAACCTGCTCTAGTGGAAGGTGTCCCTGCCCATGGCAGGGGGTTGGAACTGGATGAGCTTTAAGGTTCCTTCCAACCCAAACCAGCTTGGGATTCTATGTTATGGAAAATACTCATATTTCACATATTAGGACCCCTTTGTGTGCCCTCTGTTTCTGCAGCACCAGCACCCTGACAGTCCCACTGACCAGAATACAGCTCTTCTTTTACACTGTGCGCTACTAAGACTCCTGAAACGTTTCACAAACTTTCAAGCAATTGAATCTCTATACATCATGGAAGTAGACTTGTAGGTACAGTCAACACGTACAAAGAGTAATGTGATTTTAAGAAGAATGCAGGAGCCTTCCAGAAGAGCTGAGTGCAGAGTCTGGGGTGCTGTCTCCATCCTCTGAGTTGCATATTTTTGCTCCCCTAATAATGTCATCCAAAAGAAATAGGTTCATTATTGATAAACAGTAATATGTAGCCAGGGTGGGACTTTTTTCTGGCAGAATCTGTGTGAATCCATGATCTTTGGTGGCAAGTCATGTATACTGTCTGGAGCCATTAATTTCTTTATGCTATTAAGGAGGTGTTTTTCACCTCTGTGGCTCGATATACCCCATCCCTGGCCAGGCTGGACGGGCCTTGGAGCAACCTGCTCTAGTGGAAGGTGTCTGGGCCCATGGCAGGGGGTTGGAACTGGATGAGCTTTAAGGTCCCTTCCAACCCAAACCATGCTGTGACTTTATGGTTCTATGATCTGTGGATAAGAGTGAGTCCACTCTGGAGTGACCCCTTCAACAGGCTCCGGCAGAGGCTTACAGAATTCCAAATATCCAGTTCTGCTTCTGGTCATGTAACTTGAATTCTAGAGAAGTGCTGGGGTGCTTTTTGGTGGTTTTTTTTTTTTTTTTTGGTTTTGTTTTGTTTTTTTAGGTGGTGTTTTCTTTTTCTAAATATAAACACAAAACTGGCAGTAATTTCCAATGGACAAGATACAAGATATATAGAGATATATATATGTATAGGAATAGCAGAGGAAGCTGCGCTGCCAGCAGTGGTATGAGCTGGGCAACCGTGACTGCCTTCCATCATCTTAAATCACAGAAAATACTCTGTCCTTGCCTTTGTTACTACATTCTTACCTGGCTGCAAAGAGGCCCAGGCACTGGGAACCGGTGAGAGCCACAGTGCTCTCCTTCCTGCTTGTTTAGGAAACAAATATTTTTAAATGTATTTAGAAATTATCTTTTTTATCTACAGGAAAAAAAAAAACAAAGCCTAAAGTTTTATCTTTGTAAGGAAAAAGCCCATAACTGATTATTTAAGCTCACGGCGCTATGAGCAGTATAAAGTACTTTGTGTTTCAGATCACAGTAAAAAGGGACTTCAGGATGCGAGCACCCCCTGCTTTGCAGAGCCACTCTGCCTTGGGGCACAGCCCCCAGCAGATGGCAATGCAGGAAAACCTGTAGCCGGCCCAGCAAGGCAAGAGCAGGGGCCGAGATCACTGTGCTTGGGAGCTAACACCGCCTTAGAAACCCTGCTGGGTATTTTTAACCTGTCCTGCAAGTGAAAGAATCGTTTTCACTGTCAGCAAATTCTTTTCTATTGTTCTTAAAGTGTAGGATTTGAACTTACAGGCTACGGCAATTGGTTTGGGGATCCATATCCAAAACCTTAGGGGTGACCTGTGAAGCCTGTAGAATCACAGAATCATTTGGGTTGGAAATGACCTTTAGGATCATTGAGTCCAACCTTCAACCCAGCACTGCCAAGTCCACCACTAAACCATAGCACTAAGCGCCACATCTACCTGTCTTTTAAATACCTCCAGGGACAGTGACTCAACCACTGTCCTGGGCAGCCTGTTCAAATGCTTGATGGCCCTTCCAGGGAAGACATTTTTTCCTAATAGCCAATCTAAACCTTTCCTGGTGCATCTTGAGGCCATTTCCTCTCAGCCTGTCCCTTGTTACACAGGAGAAGAGACCCTCCCAGGCCTCACTACAAGCTCCCACCTGCTGTAGGGAGCAACAGGGTCTCCCCTGACCCTCCTTTTCTCCAAAAGATAGCCACATGCCATGGGGTTTTCAGCAATCAGTGGTGGAAATAACAACTTCTGTATACAGACACACACATACACACACTTACATATAAATGTATGTAAGAATCCACATGAATGTAATTGGGGAAGGATATATTTATCTGTACATATACATACACATATATAACTGTATATATATAGTTATAAAATGTCACTTAACAACTTTGAGTAAAACACGTTCTCCCATATTCCCTTGTTGCATCTTCTGTGTGCAAGACCACCCTATTTCCAGGCCAGGAATAAATCTAGACAGAGTCTTTAACATGACCAGTCTTGCAATGAAATAAGCTACGAGATGTTATTTGAAGAAAGGATTCTTGAGTATCACATCAAGGGAACTGCTTTTAATGGCAATCAAAAAGAGAACACATCTCTCTGAGAAGGCGCTGAAGGTGGAGGTATTTTCCAAGCAGAACAACTCACTGCTTTTCCTGTGCCTGTAGAGGAAAACGGATGTGGTAGAACTCTCAGGAAAACATAAAAGCGTTGGAAGTCTCTAGTGGCACACTTTGCCTTTTATCTGAACACCCTCCCACCAAAAGAAAACCAAACCTAAAACGAATAAAACACCCTCTAGAAATAAAATAAAACCCAACAAAAAGCCCCCCAAATCTCTGAAGTGAAGCAAAACAAGCATTGGAAGATGCGTGGGCTGGTGAAGAAATTAATGAAAAAGCTTGATTGTTCAAGTTGCCCCAAAAAGCTGGTGAAAACCCTTCTTTTTCCCATCGTATTAAAACTGAAATGACTGCACCTGGCAGAGAAGTGGCTCTTTCTTGAAAGGCCAACGAGAGTGAACTGAGTTCTCAAAATGCTGCCAGGGGCACTGTAACCACAGGGTGGTTAAAGTGGCTCCAGAGCAAATGATGGGAACACTGTGAAATCCACTCATGTATAAGCACAGCGTAAGCTTACTTACTGCAAACAAGGAATCCCAATTATTCACAAGCAATATGATTTCTCTCAGCTCCACATGCTCATAACCACTGCTTGGACTCTGTTTTAAATGGTGCAAGAAAAACCTGTTTGTGGTGCTTAGGAAACAAATGCATATGGTGCAAAAACACACTATATTGTCTCCAAAAGGATCTCAGGTAACCGGCCTCTAAGGGCATGGGAATAGAATCATAGGATGGTTTGAGTTGGAAAGGACCTTAAGATCATCCACAGTTCCAAACCCCTGCCATGGGCAGGGACACCTCACACTAAACCATGTCACCCAAGGCTCTGTCCAGCCTGGCCTTGAACACTGCCAGGGATGGAGCATTCACAACTTCCTTGGGCAACCCATTCCAGTGCCTCACCACCCTCACAGTAAAGAACTTCCTCCTTATATACTTGAATATTGATCCACGTTTTGGATATACTGCTTACAAAAGCAGCAGTTCTCACTGTTTCAGAACCACCAGCTTATTTCAGATATGTCTCTATTATATGGAGTTGTACTGTGGCAACAGCAGGGTTAAACAGTTCCAGAGTGGTAACAAAAAGCTGTAAGTGGTGGAGGTTTACCTATGTATAACATGTGAACAGCGTGGCCAATACTGAAGTACAAGTTTTCATTTTAAAGTATCTATGATGTATAGGACTAAGAATAAAATGCAGAAAAGAAAGAGTTACAATAGTGCCTAAGATAATAAATCAGCTTTGATTAGAGAGGTAACTGGTCCCTAAAATAAAAGGATCTTCAGGGGGCAAATACCATGTATTAAATGATCTTGAGTGTAACAGTGAAAACCACAAGAAACAAAAGATGAATTCAAACTGGAAACCGGGCACATATTTTACCAGTGAGGAAACAGATTCTCTGTCTCATGATGATGTTTCCCTGACAGATGTGCTGTACCCAAACAACGCTGGGTTGTAAACAGCTTTGAGACTCGACATCTGAAATCAGGGCACGGGAGATCAACCACTCCTGGCTCTTTGGAAAGCCTAAAGTGACAGAGGAGAATTGTTACACAAAGCAGAGGGGGCAGGACATGAAAAACCTGGTGATGCCAGCAACAAATGTTGAAGACGGAGCCTTGGCTGCTCCTGCTGTGAAGCTGTCAGTGGATCCGGGAGAGAGGACGGGATGGAGGGAGGGTATTCTGCATCCTTAAGAAAAAGGATGTTGCAGCACTTTGAAGAGTCCTTGAGGTAAAAGCAAGTGTCCAAGAATGCTCCCAATTTCAGGACTCGGATAAAGGCCATCGGAAAGTTCCTCTGATGGTGGAAACTATAGGAGCAACCCCTCTGCTCACAGCAGGGAAGCTGCCTGGAGCACAGGAATTCGTGAGGCTGCATTTTTAATCTTGGGGATTTTAACAGAGCTGATCCATGGTGTTTTTCCATGGGGTTTGCGTAAAGGTTTGGGATATTCATTGTGCTATGGTACTTATGTTGTAGCCTAGATATTTTAGTCATAGAATCATAGATTCCCAGGTCAGAAGGGACCTCTAGGATAACCTGCTCCAACCTAGGATCACTTAAATCGAGCATGAGACTTTCTGGAGGATCCCAAAACTCTATTTTGCTGCTTTCAATATGCAACCAGGCCATACTCTTTATTTCAGCTGCTACAACAATTCTGATGGTTTAATTTTACTTATGGGGTGAAATAATGAAGATAATGATTCATTTTAGACTTGCAGGATTCTAGACAGAGGTGTTATTTTGCAATAATAGCTTTTATTATTATTACAAACCACCACAATAGAAATGTTGGCTTTATTGGCCCAAAAATGGTGCCAGCACTCTGATTTCTTTTCATGCTCTTCTTGGGAATACAAGGTACGGAGGGGAAGAATTAAAACAAATACCTCATTCAGATCAAGATTTAATTCAGCATCTCATCCTCACACACAGAGATCACAGCCTATGTTATTTATGGTTCTCGATGCAATGAACCCAGTCATTATCCCTTGTTAACTGGTGTAGAATAAAAGAGGTATTTCTGGATACAGCAACTGCTAATCCTACTTCAATGAGGAATTCTCTATTTTACCTCCTCAGAGGAGGGCTCCACACAGAGACAGGGAATGTGTTTTGGCCAAGGGAAGGATAATTTCTCTCTTAGCAGGGCAGGTGACATTCTTCCCAAGCATTATAGAAACTAGACAAGTAAGGTGTGTCTAAGAAGGTCTTTTCTTCACTGAAGAACAAACCAGCAATTCAGCTGTAGCTCCTGCGCTTTCCTCTGTACCTAGTAGTTAAACTGAATGACTGACCGCCCCTATAAACACAGCACCCTCTTTATTCACTGGGTTTTGAAGTAGGATAATGCATCACTGAAGCTCGAGAGCTGGCAATGGATATGACAGTGAAATTCAACATAAACAGACACACAAAGTGGATCATCAGAGCTTATGTGTGTCTGAGACCAACATCTGCAGAGTGCTCCTGCAGAAAAACAAAACCCCAACAGATACGCATCAGCAACATCAGCTCCCGTCACTGTCCGACCACCTCAGGAGGTGAGATCACAGACTTGTTGGTATTCATCCCATTTAAGGTCCCTTCCAACCCAAAGCATTCTATGATTCTGATTACAGCACAAAGAGGGGTGATGGCGCACCTGGAGAGAATTAATGTAGACCCCTAAGTAATGCTTAATGACTGCATCCAGGACAAGTTGAGCTTTCCTCCCTCATCCCCTTCAATATTTAGTAACACATTTCTATGGTTTGAGTCCTTAAAGCTGCTACTTTAAGCAGAGGAGACATCCCCACATGGGGCACACATGTACACACCCAAGAGCTTCCCACAGCTCTGGTCTTGGCTCTTCTGAGTGATTTATCTTGCTGTGGTTTACAAAGAAGGTAGAGGAAATTGTCAACTGATTTTATTATCTGTTTATTTCCTTTTGGGGAACTTGTCTATGGGATCCCTCTTAATCTCCATGGGTGGGGACCAAAATATTGAAGTTAGTTAATGATCTTTTTGTCCTGAAGTGAATGGAGTTTATCATCTTTCTCTCCTCATTCTTCCTTCTGGCTCCGTCAGGAAAAAGCCCTGGCTGGGAACTCAGATGAGCTCCCTGGGAAAATCTGCTCCTCTGCTCTGAGGGGTAGATAAAACATTTCCTTGAGGCATGCACAAAATAAAGCTTAATCTTATGGGATAGGAAATAGGGTCAAAGGAGTAGGTACAGAGGTGGGTTTCAGCCCCTTGAGTATTATTCCCTGCTTAACCTGCTTTGGTTTTCCACATTAATTTTGAGTATAAAGGAAATGTTTTACCCTGAGCCAGCTGGGCTGGGCAGGGATTTTTGCTGCGCTCCATTGACCATCTCAGTGCTCCCTCTGCTCCAGCTCCAGTGTAAGAGGAACAGACATGAACAAGCAGGACCCTACTCCAGCTTCCAGCCGCTTGGCATGAGGCCCCTTCATAGCCCTCGCTACTTCCTCCTGATGGCAGCACCACACTCGGGTTGCATTTCTCTGTTCCAAGGATGCAGCACATGGGAGGCTCAAAGCCCCCATGATCACAGTGTAGAATGAGGACACTCTCAGGTTAGGTCCTAAAGAATTGCTGAACGGACTCCAGTGCTAAACCAGTCTTGTGCATTTGTCAGGCCACTCCTCAGGGTTACCTGGGTTTCTGCCTGTGTAATACACCAGCAGTCTTTAGAGATACTCAGAAGCCACTGTGCTGCCTGATGTTGTACGCTTCCTAGAACAGGAGGCTGAGCAAATCCCAGCCTGGTTTATGTTGGAAGGGACCCTAAAGCTCATCCAGTTCCACCCCCTGCCACAGGCAGGGACACCTTCCACTAGAGCAGCTTGCTCCAAGCCCCTGTGTCCAACCTGGCCTTGAACACTGCCAGGGATGGGGCAGCCACAGCTTCTCTGGGCACCCTGTGCCAGCGCCTCAGCACCCTCACAGGGAAGAGCTTCTGCCTAAGAGCTCATCTCAGTCTCCCCTCTGGCAGGTTAAAGCCATTCCCCTTGGCCTGTCCCTACAGGCCCTTGGCCAAAGCCCCTCTCCAGGTTTCCTGCAGCCCCTTTAGGCACTGAAGCCGCTCTAAGGTCTTTCCGTAGCCTTCTCTTCTCCAAGCTGAACAACCCCAGCTCTCTCAGCCTGGCTCCATAGCAGAGGTGCTCCAGTCCTGATCAGACTTGATCAACTACCCTGTTCATTTGGGCTGGGGTTAATTTGGTGCACTAAACTGGAAAGCATGGAGCAGCTGGGAGAACATGTCACTAAAACCCAGGTTTGCCATTGAAGGTGCAGATTGTACCAAACACCAGAAAGTCAAACCATGGAAAAATCACTCTTCACACACAGGCAAACAACAACAAAATAGCCCTAAGGTGGAGTGTGCTGGAGAATGCAACCAAGAACTCTGGCCCGAGGAGTACAAAACTGAAGCAGGAAGCCCCAAAGGCCTGTTACTGCTGCTGGGATATGGTGCTCATCCTGCTGCAGACTTCGGGGACACAGCAAGGAGAAACAACGTTGCTGAGCAGAGCCTGACACCTTGCTACAGGGCAGAACTGATTCAGTCATTTTGCTGTACCAAGTGACCTCCATGTGCTACAGGACACCCGGTGCATAGAACCATAGCGTAGCCTCAAAGCATGCCCTGACAAGAGTCTGGTGCATCCCCCAACCCACTCTGCTCAGGCTACCTGATGCAGAAAAGAAGGAAGTCACACTATTACTTCTTTTCCCTCAACAGTGCTCTGATAAGCATGTTCGGTGGCTTCCTTTTCTTGACTACCAACTGGACACAATTTTATTTCTTCCTGTCCTCAATGATCTTTATTTCCTATAAAATTAATCTTATTTATGAGTAAAAAAGGACATGCTTCTATTAAAAAAAACCCAAACCATACCAGCCCGTCACTCTTTACAGCTTCCTGCAAAATGTTTTGCCCGGACATGGTATCAACTTCACTACGTTCCTACCTACAAAATGTGATCACATCTTGAACCCTTCTCAGCCTGGTGGATAATGGAATACTTGAAGCTGAAATAGGTATCAGAGAGACCTGTGGCATCGTGAACGGTTACCAGTGCAAATAACCACCAGCACGCCTCTCTCCTTTCGCAACACTGGAGAAGCATTTAGGAGTTTGGACCCCAACAGACAGGAGAGATGGAAGCAATTCTCAACCTCTCCTGCCCACAATGGTGACAAACTGTTGCCTTCAAAGAGGAACACCACAACCAAAATCCCTAGCCTCAAGTCTCATTTTGTTAGATTGCTTGGCAGGACTGAAAAACCATCACAGTGAAGGACGTTGCTCATTTCCAGCTCAGCCAGACCTTGAAAGGAGATAGTTTAGAAATGGAAGAGGTTATGAAGACAGGCTGAGAAAGTTGGGGCTGTTCAGCCTGGAGAAGAGAAGGCTGCATGGAGACCTCACAGCAGCCTTCCAGTATCTGAAGGGGGCCTACAGGGATGCTGGGGAGGGACTCTTCATTAGGGACTGTAGTGACAGGACAAGGGGTAATGGGTTAAAACTTAAACAGGGGAAGTTTAGATTGGATATAAGGAGGAAATTCTTTCCTGTAAGGGTGGTGAGGCACTGGAATGGGTTGCCCGGGGAGGTTGTGAGTGCTCCATCCCTGGCAGTGTTCAAGGCCAGGTTGGACGAGGCCTTGGGTGAGATGGTTTAGTGTGAGGTGTCCCTGCCCATGGCAGGGGGGTTGGAACTGGATGATCTTTAGGTCCTTTCCAACCCTAAGTATTCTATGATTCTATGATTAGTTAATGTAGAGCCTAAGTCCTTCGTTGTACAGGCCGTAACTTGTGCCTTTGAGGACACAGATGGATTGGCTTTTGTCTTCCAGCTCGGCACACTGCCAGGGATTTAGATGCTGCAGCTTATCCATAAAAAAGCCAAGGAATCTCAGCTAAAGGAGGCAGCGGTCACTCTGATTGATACAAAACACAGACATCACTGGTAACACGCCAAGACACGTAACTGGCAGAAGCAGCTTAGTTTCTATCTAGCAGGTCATGGCTGTATTTGCTGAAGTTTCAACATCTGGTTACAGTCAGGTTGTGTGATTCCCCATCCTATACTTTACGAACTTACCTCTATGCAAGATCTTAGTAGAATGAGACAGGCTTAACAGGATCTCTACCAAACTTCCCACTGTTGAGTAAAGCCTCTGTAACCCTGCCTCACCTTCAACGTTACACAAACCCTACTCTCAAAGTCCTCTTCTTGGCATATCCACAGGTGGAACAGTTATGGAAGGGGTGTTTACAGGCAGTAAGATTGTATTCAGTAGGAGTCACACACTGCCTTTGGTTCAATGTCTGAAACCACCCATGATACAAGGTATGAGCTGACAGCTCTGCTGGGCTGTAGAAAGCAGTCAGGGAATGAACTCCAAGCCATAATGAATCTGTTCCTGACACCACTTCCAACACTCATAGAGCTGGAAGGCTTCTAGTCATGGCAAAGTAAACTCAAGGATGAAGCCAGGCTTGAAGAGCATATTCTGAGGGCAAGTCCACAGGGGCCAGGCAGGAGGCTGCAACTGCCTGTGTCAAACAGGTCTTGCTGTAGTCAGAACAAGCTGGTTGACTGCAGGTTCCTAAAGCAAGCAGTCCTGGCTAACAAACAGCCAAAGCTCCCCTTTGCTCCTTCTGGAACACCATCTTTGTGACACACCATTAGCGGTTCAGAGCTCAGGCTGGCACCAGTCCCTCTGAAGTGATACTCTCCATAAAGACAACTGCTCTCCTCTCCTCCCTTCCCACATTATTTGTTTTGGGAACGTGGCTTTCTCTACCACTCTGCTTAGGCCACAGAGAGCAAAAAGGGGCTGAAATCTCAGGAAGCCACAGCTCTAACTAGTATTTAAAAGAAACAAAAGCAACAATTTCCATACCCTACAACTGTTGTGCTGTTACCAAACATTTCCTCAGGGCTGATAAGAAATCTATGCTTTCCTCTCTGCTTTGGCTTTCTATACTCTTCTGTGAAGTCAGGAAAACCAAGGTTGCCTCCTCAGTTACCCCTGCTGTGAATGGCCTGTCAAAGCAAAACAGATGCTATTGCACTTGAGTTTAAGCAATGCTGTGCCCCAGGGTGACACCCTCTCCCCTTGTGAGCTGATGAAGCTTCAACGCTTGCTCCAGGAAGAGGGAATCCGACACTGCTTAACTGATAGCCAATTACACCAGCTACTGATGCAAGTTCTCTCATTCTCTGCCAACACCTACTCTTGGCACACTGCTCTTAGTCTAAGGAATCACTAAATCTGTGACTGAAGAAAATGCTAAGGGAGACAAACCCCTCCAGCGGTTAAGTGCAGGAAGAAGGTGGTGGCTCTGCAGTGCTCCTGCGATACTGACACTTCAAAACAGGTCTGCTTACTGAAAATGGAGCCTTTTCAGCCATACCTCACTGGAAATGCCAGTGTACTTACAGTTTCAGAGCAGCTGGTTCGGGAACTGATTGTATCTGATCTCTGTGTGTTGAGCAGGAATAGAGTTATTTGTCAGCATTGTTTAACACACTGGGTCATGCATCAAAACCTTGCACCTAACACCTCCCACAACATGTTATTATCAGAAAGTCGTTAGGACGTTAGGCAAGCTTCTAGAAGTGACAAAAAAAGATGGGTGATTGGGAGCAGACTGTTCATATATGAAAAGTCTAAACCAAATAGAGTTATTTGACTAAAATGCTCAAGAACTGTCTGAAAAGCAAGAACATGTATAGCTGCGGTGGTGTTTTGGTGTGTATCATCACATCCTGTAGAACACTAAGAAACAACACATAGAAGTTGTGCTCCTTTGAAGAAAGACCCTTACAAAAGGGTTGATTTCCCACATTTAAATACAAAGCAGCTTTCTAGTATTTATATAACCAAGGAATGGAAAACAATTTTTATTAACATGTTGTACATTTACAATCTTTTATTAGCTAATCAACATCAACATGCAAAAATAAGCGCTAAATACAAACCTCTACAATATGGTTTTGTTTAAACTACAATGGTTTAATTCTGTTTGAAAAGTCATAAGGATGTGTTCTGTAGTTGTTAAAATTGAACTATTAGTTTCAGTAATGAAGACTATTTAGACCCTAAAATTATGTAATCATCCTGCAAGGCATCTTCAGAAACTTTGCCCAACACTTAAGAATACCAGCTCATTTTCATGTGAGTACATTCTCAAAGCAAGAAATAAGGCAGTAGCACTAATGATTTCATATTGAACCCTATGCACATAACTAAGAACTTTAGAAGGACTTTAACACTATGGTAGACTGGAAAAAGAACATTTAAACAAGCATTGGATTTTGCCTGAAATGTTCTCAGTTCCTCTTGATACTTATGCAACCTCCTTAAAAGATCTGGGTTTGGAAAAAGCCTTTGTACTCCTTCAAAGCTGATCCTCCAGAGAAGCCACTCTTGCGTCAAAGACATCAGTATCTTCCCACAGAAATAAGTTATAGAATTCATGTTCAGGAGAACTTCACGAGAGGATCATAAAGAAGGCAAAGAGGAGCTTCAAGGAGAACATATTGGTAGTACTGAAATCTCTGCTAACAAAAGGGTCTTGGACAATTGTGAAAAAAGAGGGAAGAACAATGGATTTCATTTCAACTCTGTTGTAACCTTTCCCCCAGTGCAAATGTCCATCTTTAAAGAAATTTATCCTTTAAAGAAGATGAAAATACTTTTGAGAAGTCCAATTTTTGACCTTGTTACAAAACCTTAACAATCAAAATTCGTTTTCATTTTTATTCAAGTACAAACTTAAGTCATAATTCCTCTCTTTTTTTTCCTGTTTTGTTTTTAAAGAGTGTTTATTGTTGCTTATTGATCTTTGGTCGCAAGAAACAAGAATGCCACCGACAGGTCTGATCCCCAAGGTGGCAGGTTTTGCTTCTTTGCCACACATTAAGGCCCCCCCCGTACAGGGTATGCCAATATACACTGTGTCAAAATTCCAGCGGCACTTCATCAGGAGTTGTATGGACCTACATGATGTAGACTTTCTCAGCTTGTGAGAAGTTGAAGACTTCTTTGGTTCTTGGGCAAATTACTTTGTCGTCTTGACGAATAGAAAGCAGAGACTGAAAAAGAGTGAAAGGAACAGGTAACAGTCACAGTAATAACTCGAAGCATTA
Source organism: Pezoporus flaviventris (assembly GCF_033815535.1). Taxonomy (NCBI): domain Eukaryota; kingdom Metazoa; phylum Chordata; class Aves; order Psittaciformes; family Psittacidae; genus Pezoporus; species Pezoporus flaviventris. The sequence goes on along the minus strand of NW_026892550.1, from coordinate 4,144,407 downwards.
TTTAACTCTTGAGTAAAAACTTGTTAAATGAGAAATATGATGTTGTAGGCTGAGGTCAAGATACCTTTGCCCACAAAAGTTACTTATTCTATATACCTTTAAGGTCCCTTCCAACCCAAACCGCTCTGATTCTATGATTATCACTCGCCACAGAGAAAGACTCTCAATACCACTTGATTTCATGCTATAGGCTCATACATTCAGACATTAGCTTCTGTAAAGAACAATGTAAGCACACAGTCTTTTAAAAACTGCTACAAGAAGCTATTTTTCTGCTGTTCATGCAGAAGATCCTTCTGGCTTTCTGACTGCATTTATAAGCTCTCATTCGGATATGGAAAGTTACTCTAACTGAAGTCTAAACCAGCAGCGCCAAGTCACTGGTTTCAACACTTACATTGTATCCATAGACATATCCATTTGGTAACATCATAGGAGGATTGTTTTCGTTCATTACATCCCCCGAAATCTTGCAGACTAGTCGGGAGTTGGCACAATGTGCCATAGGCAGGGGCTGAGCCAGCTTGTTCAGGGATTTGCTACACACAGGGCAGTCTGGGTTTTTTGAGCTCCCATCCTCTTTATAACACTGTCTGTTTAACAGCAAGGTAAGGAACAACCAACACAGAATGCTACAATGGTTAATGAGAGGCACTGGAAAAAGTGAACTATGGCAATACAGCCTAGGCTAGAGAATACACAGGACCATTTAACCCAAGTTTAAAGAGTATATATAAGAATCAAGTGCTTCAAGGAACAAAAGTGAGCAACAAGTGGCCGGCACCCTCTACAGGTAAAATTCCTGACTTAGAACACTTCAGTAACACCAGTCATCTACACCAGAGCTGCAGAAGATGCAGAATGTATTAAAGTATTGACATGAACCCAGGGTAAATTTGTGTGCAAGTGCTTAAAATAATAATTCTGCCCCATCTCACTAACCTGTACAGATACATTCACTAACTTCAGGCATATGGAAATACAACCTACTATGCAAGCACAATGTAAATGTCACCTTAATTGTGGTTTGGGCTTTTCTTAAGCCATTTATTATACTCTCCCCTTAATTAAATGGAGAGACTAGTTCAGAATCCATTTAAACAACTCAAAAATATTTAAGTGTCACATTTCCTCTTTGAGCTCTCTGAACAGAAGCCATAGAACAAAAAACCCACTATGTTCTTTTGCACTGGACAGTAGTACGGGCATTAAAGGATACGGTGTTTTTATAGCTGAAAGGCCTGCCTGGAGTGTTATAGTAAAAACAGAATTGTTTCCCAGCTGATGTAGTCTGTAGTTATCATATCTAAACTGTTGGATCAGCATTCTCCATCGAGCGGGGTCCAAGAGATCCTGTTAAAAAACAACACAACTATAAGTTGTTTTCAATGTAATTGTTCCAAGGGAGAACAGCTTGGGAGTGGTAAATTGTGCCAAACCCACTAGACTGAATCCATCACAAACCAGAAGTATACATACTAATGCATGGAAATGTACTTGTTTCGGAAGTACCTTTTAACATTATTTTACTAGAAAGACAGTTTAAATCAAGTATTATTTTAAATAGTTGGTTTACTATTCAGTCTCTCTCTGCCATCTACCAAGTGTCCTAACTAAGGGATGCAAACCCTGGTAAGGCTATTTCTTGCATTTAGCTTTCTAGAATGCTGGCCTGCTTATAGAGCAACACCAGCATTGTGGAATGTCTCCTCTGTAGCCTCTGAACCATCAACACTGAGCAGTCAGAAGTGTTTCTTATCTCAAATCAAGCTAATTCTGCAGATACCTCTTTGTAATATCTACTGTTTGCAGAATTCTGTAAGGTAAAAAGCACCACTTCAGCCACCAGCCTGCACGTCTGTCTGCTCTATGACCTTCCCCATCTAAGGCCAGAATGTTCCCAGAGTTCCAGGATGAAGCTTTTGTTCTGACCTCAAGGAAATTCTTGAGAAGGTCGAACAGACAGAGCCTACAGCAGAGCCATAATAAAGAGATAAAGAAAGTACTATTAATGATTGAGAAAAGCCTGTGATTAGGGTCCTAGATGATGGAACACAAAAGTAGCAGCTTACTAAGAGTCCAATTGGAATAATTCCAGCCACAGCTACTTAAACTTGTTCACAGGATAGCAAAAGAAGCTATTTTCTCTTGATGCAACATTAAATATGGTTTCCTTAAAGTACTAAAGGATAGGTAATGAGGTAGAGAAGCTTCTATTCATTGATTATAGGAGACACTTCTTCCCTTGGATTAATAAAAATCAACTAGTTAGAGATATGATCTGACAAACTTGCTCACAGACTTAGAAGTTATTTTACTTAAAGCCATTCTAAGAAGCCATTTATGCACAGAACTCCTAGTCAGCCTAACAAAGGCATTTCCAAACTAGCATGCAGTTTATGTAGGTAACTGAGGACCCAAAACATAACTTCAATAAACTTGAAACATTCAAATACAATCCATAAAAGTAGTAGGGAATCTGTTCCAATTGTATGGCTGTATGTGAGACAATACTTGCTTTTCTCCTTGACCTCCCTCTGAAACATTCTGTTCATACTTAGAACAGAATACAGGGTTTTTATTTCTGACTATTTCTAATTACTAAAACAAACTCTGTCTTAAACCCAGTCTAACTCATCTATGCTTTATGCTTGTAACTCACATCAGATGTAGAACCCATAATAACAGGATCCTTCCAGGACTCCAGGAATTTCACATTAATTCTGTGGTTTGGTTTTTGTCTGTTTTGTTAAACCATTGATTTCATCATCAATTGTTTAACAAACATTTATACTGGCATTGCCACATACTGGCTTGGCATTTCACAGGATTCTTGTCTACCTTCTGTCTCCAATGCCAAGGTAAAAAAAACCCAAGTCAACTGCCACATAACCACAGAACAAAGTCAAAAATCCATGGAAACAGTTACGACCTATGAATTTTGCTTGATTCAAGTTTAGATATAGATATTACTGTTAATATCTACATTAATTTGTATAATCCAAATAAATGAGCAAACTTTTAAGCATCAAAAATACTGCTTTCAGAGCATTCAAATCATCTTTCCTTTCTTCATCCCAAAAGAAGTAGAATTAAGGACTGCTGCTAGTGTACGAAGGACACAGCCGAGTATCATGAACAGAACTGATTTTCTTTGTACTTCCCCATCTCCCACCTCTTACTGTATATTAGTTTATCATGCTTCCAGTCCCACAGATCTTTACTACTGGGCTTGTGGTAAACCTAGGTTGGTGTGAATCTGTGTTACTATTAAGATCCAGCTAAAACACCACAAATACTACCCGGATTGATGTACAGGCAAGGACTGGTTATTACAGTTAAGGACTATTATAAAGGTGGATTTTAGAAAGTACACTTAGAACAACAATTTGATCTGCAGATTATCAGTGTATTTTCCTGTCAGGAAAAAGCACTGCAACCTGTATTTTATTATTCTGCTGTACCACTGAGTTTCAAACAGAACATTACCTTATAGGGGGAGATATGAGTGTCTGAAGGAAAGGCCAACATTCCCATCACTTGTCGAACCTCATCCAGCTGGCTTCCCTCAGCCTGACTGAAATGCTTTCTTGCATGTCTGAAACACAGAATTTATACCTTTATTAGATAGCCTTGTTCCTAAAGCAAGGAAGTTTACATAATTATGTAAGATTTCAGAGAAAACTCTAGATTCTGCTCTCAATACATGAACTCCAAGAGGTAATGCATTTGAATGGCTTGAAAAAGTACACCCTGCAAATGTGAATACAAGAATGACTGAGAATTCCCAGTTATACACTGTAATTTCTAGAAACCAGAGCTTACTGTAGCATGAAGTCTTACCTCGCCTACATCCAGGATGACAGATCTACAATTATTGAAGAAATGCGTCTCCTTACGCAAGCTCAATGTATCACACTTATTCCTTTGGCATCCACTTCCAAGCGAGAGAAATGCAGTCTGATAATCAGCTATTCCAAACCATTAAACATTAAGAACGTTCAAATATCTATCTTGTTTATACTGACATTTGAGAGAATGTTTACTTTTGAAGGAATGAGTTAGTCTTTTTATAGGCTAGAAAGCACTATCACTTTCTGTGCAGACTACAAGGAATTGCAAGGTAATGTGGTTGAAAACACCTTAAGAGAAAATTTTTTTGCCAGGGAAATAAAAACCTTAAGTAGAACTTCAGAACAAGCTTTTGTACTTTAAAGCACACTGATTGTAGCACATATACGCAAAGCTTAAAACTTGGAGACTTGAAAGAAGTGACAGAATTCCCAGAAACTTAAAGTAAAAATACAAACTTTCATGGTTTTCAGGAAATTAATACTAAGAAACCAGAGAATTATCATCAGATTATAAGGATATTCAGCTACTTTAAAACCCTGCCTGGAACACTCCCCCACCTAGTCTTCAAGATCACCAGTTTTCAAGGTGCAGTTTAAGTGTGCAGGAATACCCTTTAGCCTTTAAACTGGATGATTAGTTCAGCATTTGTGCTGAAGTTCCTGTTTTCAGTGGTGCACAGATATTGCACAGTAGACTGAGCATAGAACTAGTGCTATATTGAACTTCTAGCATTGCTTTAGTGTAGAAAACTCTCGTGATGCTGTATTTTCTCCACAGTTTGCATTATGGGGAAGATACCAAGTTATGTCTTAAGAGCTTTGGTGTTTCTTCTTATAAAGAGTCTTTTTTAAACTTACAAATTACTTTTAGGAATATACAGGTTTTTCCAATTGCCCATTTCATGTGTTGAATTAAAGAAATAAAGTCTTCCCCCCCCCCCCCCAATTCTGTGTTCTACTAAGTACACTTAGGTCATCAATACCATGAGAACAGTCTCTTTAGCAGTGTTTCAGTACTCCTACTTCCTCTCCCACCCAAACCAGGAAACAATGGAAGTTATGTAGGACAGACTGTTTCCACCCAACTTCCTATTTTGGGTGAGCAATTCAGGAATGTAAATATTGTTCCCCAGGTGATTACTGTTATGAGAGCAGAAGTACAAAACCCATGGCCTGAGAGGAGAGACTTGGCAGCCTGGACATACTGGGAGAAAGCTAAAGTAAGTGCTAGTGCAGAGCTGCAGATGAAAGCAAGAGCTATTTAGAAGAAAGCTGAGGCAAAGCAGAAAGTTCAGACCTACCAGTAAAGCAAAAGGATGGAGAAGAAGAAAAATCAGTTAAGATTAATTATCACTGTGCACTTGTGCTCTGTTATGTTAAAACTAAGCAGATGTTTAGTTCTGCACCAGCCTTGTGGTCCCACTTCCCACCAGGCCTTCACAGTTTGCTCTTAGAGACAGCATTCCAACAATATGACCCACTTTCTTGCAGGAAGACCCTGAGCTGCAACAGGCAAATACTGCCCACACTTACTCCACATGTTCAGGAAGAGCTAGAATCAACATTGATTTTGTGTATGTATGATATATAATCCCTGTGTGCTAACTGATCAAAGGAGAAACACCCAGAAAGCCAGTGTTTCCATCATTTGTAGAGTACGGAACACTGGGATGTGGTGGCCATTTTGGGGTCAGCCGGAAGGAATTAAGTCTTCTAAAGAGACCTTCTGTTAGTCTTCATTTTCTGACTTTACCTTCCACCTATGCCCCTTAAGACAATAAGCCTATTTTCCCCACAAAGCCTGCCTTGCCAGTGTCTGAACTTCATCCTCCGAGTGCCAGCACATATAAATTAACATGCAAGAGTACCCTTAAAAGAGAAGCACGTTCATTAATTCATAGCACTCTGGAGTCATTTTTAGATTGGGAAGCAAGAAACAGCACTATGTGAGTACTGGTGAATGCACAACATTTAGAGAACACCTTATTTGCCATCATGCCATTATTCATCCATTCTCTTTTCATTCAGCTATTTCCATCACTTTGGGCAAGCGCTGTGTTCTTGGAGGCATGTCTGATCCTTAAAATGCGTATTTACCATGTTTTAACCACCATTAGCACACAGTAGTCAGTATGGCCAGAGCCAGGAGACCATCACTAAACCACAGAATTCTTTTGACAGATCAAATTAATAGGCAGAAATAGTTTTTCTCCACATCCCAAACCGATTCTGTAAACTCTGTGGGGACAAAGTCCATCATCTTTTGTTTGAAACTGCTGTCCCTCCATGTACCCCATGTGGGTACGGCAGGCATATTGCACTTGACAAATCCAAGAGTGAAAGGATATTTATGAAGACTTGATTTACAGTTCACTGTCTACTAAAGGTACATTAAACTGTTAATAAAGTGTAAGTTACACTGTATGGTTATACCTACATATGCCTGAATGTAAGAATGAACCTATTTATCAGGAAGTAGCAACAACTGAACACAAGTATGAGGTGTTATCAAGAAAGGACTTGTTCTCCTGCTCAGCCTTTCGACTGACTCCAGAATGCCTTTATCTCAGGGACCAAAATGACTACCAGAAAAATTTGTACTCAGCGTGCTCAGAAGTTTTCTTTCTATACGCCTGCCAAACCCCATGCCCCAGCCCACAACAAACTGTTTATTCAGCCTTATAGAAGTTTACCAAGATGAACAGACTGTGGCAACCTTTTCTTATCCCCATGCACCATCAGCTATATTTATTCCTTTTGTCCTTTATAACCAAGAACAAGAAGTGCACAGGGTGTTTTGTTAAGCGTTTAGCTAAGAACTCCGTGTATCTCTGGCATCCCATAAAAGCAAAGTAGTAGAATGCTGTCAGATTTCCCAGGATGAAATTAGTGAGAGCCCCGACTGTGTGAAATTAGTGTCATCAGTCATTCATTGTTACTCTAATAAGTATGAGCTTTACAAGAAAGACCTAAGGAGACTGTGGGAGTTAAAACCGAATGATACAAGGCAAAACCTTTGATGCACTGAAGCTTAAGATACTTCTTCTTTGTAGTCAAGGAATAGTTTTCGTACATTCTTGAAACTCGCACTTTCAAGACTACTCTGATGAGCTACCTTAGAGGAAGCTCTGTTTGTACTCCTATTCTAAAATGCTACAGAAATTCAAACGCTCACTTAGCAAGATGTATGCTTTTAAAGCTCACATTAATTCTAACCTAAAAGCAATGTGTCACTTTAGGGGTTCTCAGCAGGCAGCAAGCAAAGCTTTCAAACTTATTTAAACACCAGCTGCGTTTCAACAAAATGTCAGTTCTCTGAGTTCCACTCGTACAGGAAACTACTTGGTAAACAGCCTCTTTCTCTGCTTTCTAATGGATGCCTGACCTATTTATTGCGCCACGGACACAATGCTGAAAGAATCCTGCTGCAGGCACTTAACAGAAGCAAGCTAATAAAAACACAAGTTGCAACAGTTTGCTAGAAGCAATGAGATTTATGCTACACCTTCCCCAAATATATTCCTTTTTCCATTACATATTCATTTTGAAGCAAAGGAGAATAGTAAAAGCTAACATTTTAGAGCCGTATTATTTAAGGAAAGTGTTGAGATTTTGAACTCTGAATGTACCTATTTATCAAAACTCACCCTGATAAAAGGAGTGGATTGAGATACAGAACTTCTGTGGCTCCTTTTCATTTTACAAGTCATTATGAAGTCAAGGCAGCATTGTTATGACTGGCAATTTATAATTGCTGAGTACAAGATGTATGTCAACCCTGAATTTCAATAGGTATATGCAATATATATGCTTCACCCCTAACAACATTGAATATCTTATGCCTATTTGCAATGTAGATGGGGCTGTAATTTTTAAACCTCAGAGGCCATGACAGCACAAGTTATTCTGCACCAGGAGTGCTTGGTCCTCTTGAGGGTTGACAACTTGCAAATTTTAACAGTTCCAGTGTGGAAAAGGGATCAGAGGGAAACAAATATCCAGTAGCAACAATAAACCTTATCTGCTTTGTCCTAGTTCTCAGCCTATCACCTTATTTCAGCTCTATGTGTGCCCTCTGCTTTCCAACCTACATCAGGAAGCTGCCACTCAAAGAAAACAGTTTTCAGAGCATGGACTACTCATTGTTAAGACGCACGACTGCACATTTGGCAGAGAAGTAAACTTAGCAGAGAATGAGGCTAAAGGCACAAAGGCACAGTATCCGTTGGCTATAAAGAACACTGTGGACTTCAGAAGATAGATAATGTCGTTGAGTGCCTTTCATCCTTTTCATAAGTACCTGACAAGTCCTTAGGACTTGAGAACTCCATCAAAGGGTAGCTGCACATCTCTAAAAGCCAGCATGTAGGTGCTTGGTTTTTTCTTTAATTATTAACATTAAAATTAGCTACAGTTTATCAGATTGCACATTTGCATTGGCTGGGATCAAACCAATGATTTAGGTCCAAGTAGGGCAAAGTAGGAATGATACAAGTTAGGGAGCAACATATTTGAATGCAATTAGAAATAAGCAACTGAAAATAAGCCGAAAACTTCAGGTGAGTAATTCTGGGAGTGGTGGTAGTATTAGACTGGCCTTTCCACATGCTTCTTTTAACTTCCTTTATTCTTGTTTTAAATAACTCTGGCGCCCATTGTATTCAAGAAAAGTTATGTGGTTTGCCCTGCAAAAGTTTCTACATCTAAAACTTGGGAATGAGCTAGAATGCTTTCAGCCTGTGCTCATGTTATGATAAATTATGTTTTCTATAGCTTTGTGTTCCTGACCAGCACAGAACTTTGCCATAAATACAAGCTCCTTCCTGCTGGTTTCAATTTCTGGAGCACCTACTATGGTTTCTAAAGGCAGGAAGACTTGAAACTCCCTTAACATAAAGATTATCAGAAGTGTTAAGCAGCAACAGTGTGATCACCAGAATGTACCAGCAAAGCTTCAGTTCTGGCTGTAAAGCTTGTCATTTCTCCAGAGATTTAAGTCTTCTTAAAACAGAACCTGCTGTGAGTTCCTCCCTCCCTTGTCCATGTGTAAGCTGCCACTTGCAGCATACTTTGTGGCGCTGGCAAGATCACCGCTTATCAGAATTATCGACACACTTTACAGTCCCACTATCAGAATTCCATTCAGTTCAGCAGAACTGGTTTCCTGTGTTATCCTGCAACATTACTGCAACACCTTAAATCAGGATCACTACCTTTAAAGCATAATACCAGCACATGAAGCAATTTATAAGTATTGCCATAAAGGTTGTCTTGTAGTTGAAGTCAGCCAGTGATGAGGTCTAATTCATACCACCTTGAGAAGAAAGTAAAACTGCTCAAATTAGCCCCCAGTGAACTAGCTCAAAAGAGGTGAAAATGGATATTGAACTAGTTTCTTCATTTTGGTCCAGGGAGAGGGAGTAGTGGGAATAACAGAACACAGCTCACTGTTCTCACAGACATGACAATAGAGAACTCCATTCAATATAAAAGGTGAACCTGACCTAAAGCACAACTTACAGAACAAAAAGTTTACTGAAGATAGTAAAACAGAAGACGACTCAGTAAAAATTGAAATGTTAAACTTTAGATGGGTGTTTCATTAACCTATTAGTATTTTGCGATTAAAACTTGAGTTCTTATGAGAAGCGAGCTGCTCCTCTTGGAAACTGGATAAGGGTAAATGTGGTCATTACATTGTATGCCACAAGAAAATACCATTATTTTATAAAAGTAAGAAGATACCAAATTTCAATGACAACTAAAGTTTGTCAAAAGGTGCATTTGTGGAATGACACCTGGCCTTAAGAAGAAAATGCAATCCCAGCTTAAATCAAAAGACCGATTACAACACTAGTAAGATCCATTACAGGAGTGGGGCTTCTGGGTGCTGCAAAATGTTTCTAATGAAGCATGATACCATCTTGTTAAGAACATGCTTTGGTAAGCGCCCTGATTTCATACCTCACAGCATCCAGTCTCTTGTTCTGTCGAATGAGTTCGATGAACTCCTGAATCCTTAGGCTGAACTCCAGACAGCTCTGAGATTAAAGACAAGACAGGGTTTTAGATGGTGCCAAAACTGCACTGCAAAGTATGTTAAATACCACATGTGCACAACAAAAAAAAAAAAGCATTAATAACATGCAACCTTGTTTGCTTGCTTTTAGGCATTCATGCAATTGAAATGCTGTCTCTGTGGAGAAGACATCAGCCCAGAATTCCCTAAAAGCAAACAAAAATCTCCTCTTTCCCTCCTTCAAAACTCCAGTCTTTAGCAGGGATAAACTTTTTCCTAATGACTACAAGCATCGTTACCTGAGATGCAAGTGAGCGTAAGCAACTGCTTTCTTACTTTCTTACAACTTAAAGTAGTAGATTCAACACCAGTTCAGGGCTATGTGATAACTTAGATAAGAGGTCTACCCAAAGACTGCAAGGAAGAAACAAGTCTGAACACTACTTTGAAAGTCCCCAATATTAACAACAGCCAGCACAGAGCTCACGTTGCTGCAATCTCCTCCCTCCTTTTCTTCAGAAACTTCTATCCCGCTCTTGTTGGCAAAGATCTAAAAAGCCATGCTGGAAACAAGTCTCAAACAAGAAAACCAAGTGGCATTTACCTGTTTCTTTTGGAAAAAGGTAAAATGTGAAGCCTAATGAAGCTGACAGTGTCCCTTTAAATCAAATTCCATCAGCAGTTCACAAAATCTATAAAACAGCTTGGAATATGTGGAATTAAAAAGATCCCCCCCCCCCCCCCCCCCAAAGAACAAGTTGCTGTGCTTCTTTATAGGGACACAGTCAACTCTTTTAATACCTTAAGAATACAATGACAACCCAAAGTCCTCCGAATCTAGAGAGGAGTTGTATTCCCCGAGTTATCAGGCTCCATTCGGGAAGTGTTTTTTATTTCCCCATGCTTCTAATGAACAGTTGCCTTTTGTTTATTGTCCATCAGCACAGTAATATCAAAATTCCTCAGTGACTTCGACAGGAATTTGAGCAACTCCAAATCTATCAGTTAACTGCTTGGGGGGACTACTGCACACCCTGCAACAAACAGTTTCTTTTCAGATTTGAAATGTAACCCATTTGAACGTAAAAGTGATGCATTCTGTGCATAGATGTTAAGATATAGACGTTTAAGGAACAGAAAGCAAACTGTTTTCCAGCTATGCATTTTCCTGTACTCAAGCCCATGTTTAGCAGAGAATAAGAATTTATTATTTTAAATTTTCAAACAGGACTATCATAAAATACTGTTACTCAATCTACACAAACCCACACAGAGAATTTTAGTTCAGTTTGTTTCTATGACAAAACCAATCAAGCTTTTATTCTTAATGATACTAAATCCTAGGGCTTATTATTTCATTAAGATATTTCAACAGCAAAAAACCCCACTGCATCCCAAAACCATCTTCAGAGACTGTGTTTTGTTTTTATAAATCTTGAAGTAAGCTGCAAGCCAATGGCTATATGGGCTCTGCAGACAAGTAACTAAAGAGCCCTAGACAATCAGGTGATGCATACACCTCAACTTCGTGTATCTTCAAACAATTCCACAGCACGTATTCACAGCTTACACAGCTCACATCTGTAGAGACCGCAAGTCTGTAAATGCTCTCCCAGGCCAACATACCATTTAATTTTTAGCTTAGGCTTGCATTAAGGTGGTGGCTGGGATTTTAGAACATTAACACTGATGAGTAGCTAAGCAACCAGAAACAGAAGAATTGTTCATTTGTGTCGCAAAAAAGAAGCACAGTGATTTCTCCTCTTCTAACGCTGATCTCTCACAACTTCAGTTTTGGTTTTCGCTTGGCTTAGGAAAAAAAAATAAATTAGGGCTTGCAGAAATAGATTTTTGTTTTACAAAAAGAGGAATGGGGAGGATGTTCCTTATTTATTATTTGTTGAAGATTTGGTGATGAAAAAGATGTTCAGATTTTCTTTCTTATATTACTTAATATATTAAAGATTACACAAGGGGGATTTTTTAGCAATATAATTATGCAGTAGTTACATACCAATTCTGGTTTTCCTTTAAAGGCTTCCATAACAAGATCATCACTGTCTTTAGAGTAATCACTGGTCGATTTACTTTTGCATCCCATCTTCAGTTCATTCTCATTTTGGCGCCCCTGAGTGACAGAGAATGTCACTCTTTGCTTATCATTAAGAGCACTTAAACACTTTTTAGTTAAAGAAAGCGCTTAGTTTAAAAAGATCAGACACAAACGTTGTTGAGGGAGGCAGGGATTTTGGTTAATATCAGTTAAAAACAGATTTCTGCAAGCCCTATGGAAGACTACAGCATGGTTTGAAAGGCACAATTTAAGAGACAAGGGAATTTAAACCCACTACATAGGAACAAGTAGGCAGCATGTTCAGATCATGGTATTCAGTGGCTAGAGAAAGACCTACCATGTTTATTACTTGATTACACTCTGCTTTTATTCTTGGAAAAGCATTTCAGTAATAGTTTCTCACACAAAATTAGTTCTTTCCTCAAGTTCTATTTTATTATATGCAACACTTAAATACTAAGGCAAAAATCTGTATGAAATACCTTTCGATGTTAAGCATGTGGACACTGGTTTACCATTAAATACCTTCATGTATAAGCTGAGTTATATTCTCAGCAGGATGCAAAGAATCATAAATGCAAGTTCACATGCACAAGACACTGCATACTTCAGCATTTACACGTGTAAGTCACACTGAAACCAGCTGAATGTTATTAGTTTATTTGAGCACAATTTGTTGAGACAACACTTGCACCCATAAAATCACCTGCGCCCAGCTTCAGGTTTGGCATTTGCATGAGCTAGTGTAGCTCCAGCAACCTATGTCTTCTTAAAAGGAGAGTATTGTACTTACTGTCCTTACTCTTATACAAGGCCTCATTCAAGACCTATAATTTAAACCAAATTGACCACATCAAATATCCAAGTAGTTTAGAAAACACTTAGAAAACAATTTAAGCAAAACATGAACATGTTATATTTTCATACCTTCATTTTTCTAAGCCTGGATTTGTTATCATGACACCAAGCCAAGCAAGTCATCGTCTCTTGTCTTTCCAATGACTCTTCCACTTCTTTAGCAGTCAAAAACATCTCAATATTTACCAAGTCCTTCAAAAACAGAAAGAAAGCAGGTCTTATTAAATTGCACTGATACTTTACACAGCAATCAACTGTTCAACAGAACTAGAATAGAGATACAAAAGACTGAGACCTCTGGCTTTTAGGACAGCTCTTGACAAAACATTGCAGTGTATTTTAAAGACTGCATCTCCATGCACTGAAACATTCCAGAAGTGACATAGCAACAATATTCTTCTGAGTCTATTTATAAAACAGAATGTGAGAAAACAAAGATTAAACCTAGGAGCTCTGCACAAAGTGACCAGATCCCACCATCACTTCTGTGCGGTTCACACACAGGAGTACTGGGTTTCCTCAAAGCTTGGCTGACTACCTCAATCCAACCATGACAATCTCGTAACATTTGCTCAAGCAAGCAAGAACTATATAAAAGAGGAGAATCTAATTCTACTTTACCTACATCTACAATTATTGAGTTTTAGTTGAAGTCTAATATTGGAAAAGCGTATGAGATCAGGTTAGGTTTATCAGAACAGAACCAAACAGGCCACATGTATACAAATGCAGCACAAGTTGCAGCTTTTACTAAGGACTGCTCTGGTATGCCTTGAAAGTGAGTTTAAAAGGAAAATATTAAGAATATTTAGCTGCATTTTATAGATTGCATGATCATAACAAAACCATGACACCATCAAAAGAATACAGAGCCTCACACTGCTCTAATGGTGGTGTTATCAAATCCAAGTAAGTCAGAGCTAAGGCAGTTACAAGTTGATAGAACAAAATTAAAACTGGACTTCCACTGATACTCCCATCCCCTTAAGGATATGAAAAAATACTAATTTTACCAATGTGCTGGCAAAATGGATTGAAAGAACGCCAAGCTTATTCTATAACAGGAATATCTCTCTATATAAAGTTTTTCTACAAGACCATGAGAGTAATCTTCCTTTTTGGTAGTCTGAAGTTTTTCTGATGATATGCTTAAGTGGAAAAAAAGTGCATTACTCCCCTGTGTGCGATAAGGTGGCCGTATAAAAACCCTCCTGTCTATATAACTCATCTGTATAAGTAATTTAACATATAATGCAGCCATATTCATTACCTTGCTTGCATATTTTCCTTACAGCTGCTGAATGGAAAGACAATTCAATTTAAGTTAAAAATAATACCACTGCATCTCCTCAAGCCTACTTGAGCTGTATGTCCTCTTGATGAACAGCATTTGTTTTTATACCAAATTAACACAAAAGCATTTTCTTCTACATTAAAACCAGGACTGGATATGGTAGGCAGAAACAAATCACTGGTTTCATCCCATTTGTTAGCTTTTTATAGTTTAAGCTTCATCAGAAAAAAATAAAGCAGCATAAGGCAGCATTTGTTTTAAGTCGATGAGCTGGTGAGAGAATCCTAACTCCACGCATCTATCAATCAGATGTTAGCATAGCAATCTTCAGTGATGAGCAAAAAGGTTGTAGCTGCTGCTGAGGCAGACAAAACTCTTAAATAAAAAGAGAACCTCTACATTCCTGCTGAAAATTTCAACTAAAAAAAGGTTCTATTTGATGCAGAAATGCAAATTAGATTTGCAGTTGCCAAAAGAAGTCAAAGCTTGGCAGCCGTCTCTATTAAATAGAGAAGATGTATCCAGAAAACAGAGGAGAACATTTTTAACTAAAAGAGTTTCTTTCAGAACTAACAATCACATTTGAACTGCACCAATAAATAGGATTTTATTCTCTGTTGACTGGAAAGTTAAGGAACAATATAAAGAAAGCATTTAAGAAATCATTTGTAGAATCAGAAATAGCTTTTGCATTTAATAAAAAATTAGTCAGAAGTCTGAATCATGCACATCAACAGAAGAAAAATACTGACACACATTAGGCAATAGGCATCTAAAAAACCCACACGTGCTCTTATCACCCAAGTTTTTTTGATCTGATCATGCTTTCCTATCTTCCTTTTTCAGTGGTGCCTACTCTTGATGCTTCTCCATGGTATATTGCATTAGCTAGGACTAATGAAATAGAAGAAAGGAGTAACAGGATTATTTGGCTTTATAAAAACCACCACAGCTCTTCTGCACAGCCAGCACTGGAGTACTACTTGTCTACCACATCTTGCATGAATAGGAACCAGTTAACAGCGTCAGAACCATCTACATTGGTTCCAGTCAGAAGAGTCCCTATTAAGACCCTAATGCTGAATAGTTTTCTGAAGGTATTCTGCAATTCAGAGTTGTATACGCTGTACAGAAATACTGTCTCAGCTCCCAAAACAGCATTAAGATTTAATATGCTGCTATGAAGAGCCTCTCTTATATAATTTGTTTACATATAATATTGAGTGAATGTAAATACACACTTTTAGAGACATATTGCCACCGGTTCTGCAGGTGGAGAAAAAGCTGAAGCAGGGAATCTGTTGCCTGACACAGCATTCAGCAGCATGGCAAACGTTTTCTGACTTGTATATAAATTAAAAAGCAATTCTGAGGTCTTTAATAACCGTCTTTTGCAACACTGTAAAGTCCTGCCTCATTTCACAACTTCAGTTTTCACACTGTAAAAGTGATTGCTATACTTGACCTCCAGTACTGCTGAAGTACAGGAGAACCCTATGCTGCACATGGGAGTGTTTCAGTACTGTTACTGAAACTTTTACCACAGACTTCCCAGCCTCCTGTGCATCGCCATGGATGTTTTGCCTAAGTTACCTTGCCTTAACTTGCTTACCACTGCAGAATACCTGACCCTAGGTAGGAGGGCTGATTAACAGCACTTAGTCAGGCTTCTACAGTTGTAATAACAAATAGTTTCAAATGGCTCAAGGAGGAGAACTCTGTCCTTAAGTAATGCTGACAATTACCCAGATAGTAAGAGGGGGCACACAGCATAAGTATTCTTCTTTCTAGTACAAGCAAGGAAGTACCACCTAGACTTTATCATTTCTGCTTAAAAAAAAAGCCTACTGGACTACAGTGAACTAAGCTTCCCTTCTATTCAACAGTCACTAACCAGGTATCAGAAGGCCAACTATTCAAGCACTGGATGAACTTTATCATAAACTAACTATTTAATTACATTCCAATGGTGCAAGCCTTAGAGAAAAGCATTTACTATTACAGAAAGCTACTGCACATGAAGGCTGAAGACACTCAAAGGAAATCAGAGTGACTTATTTAAACTAAGAATACATCTATCCATCACTCTGATCTGCCTGATTTACATATATACAGCTTTTAAAATATCACTGCTGCTTTTAAGCTGCAAGTGCCTCCAGGGAGGGAGGTTACCAACCCTATCATTCTGCACACAACTCCAATTATTGAGGTATAAAATACTACAAAGAATGAGGATTCCTTTATCATGATGATTACTACAGATATACTTCTGAGCAACACAGAATTAGAAGAAAAGTGGTAGTATTTCCACATATTTACAGGAATTCTGTAAATACAAACAAACCAGAGTCTTGCTAAAACCAGCAAGTGCCTACCAAACTTGTTCACCTTTCTTCTTTGGTAGGACTTGTGCAACTCCTGATAAAATGCTCAAGTATTTGGAAGACCTCAAGCAAATTTTACTCCCTCCCTACAAAACTAAATCACATCTCAGTAGTCAAAGTATGATGTCCAAGTTCAGCAACAATAACTTAACCCAAGTGGTTTGGTTCAGTCACATTCTAGAAGTGACCTCTTCAAACATGGAATTTATGAGTGCCCCTGGGATGCCTTCAGAAAGATCTGACTTTCCATTTAGACATCAGACATACATAGAAGCATTACATCTGTTTTCTTTTTTTGAAGTAAAACATCCTTAAATCATAACTACACCCCAAGCAAATTGAAGTTTTTCACTTACATTATAATCATTCATTGGTTTCACAGCCATAACTAAAAGACAGCAATACATAGATTAATATGGGAGGTAGAGTTTTATTTCAGAGCAGGTAAAAATTCAAACTTCACTACAAACAGGTTTTAAAGAGTCAACAATGATTTTGTGTCTAAGAGATAAGAGTGCTTCGATTAGTCTGTTCCCAAATGTAAAAACTCAAACTCTTCAATATTCAGTTTCAGATCTAGATGTGTGGCTTTAAATTCGCCAAGACAACTGCCTATGTTTTAGCGCCCGTTAAACAGCAACTTTGCATTTGATCCTGTCAAAAAATGACTTCAGAATCATGTAATAGTTAGGGTTGGAAAGAACCTTCATATCATCTAACCCCAACCACCTGCCATGGGCAAGGACACCTCGCCCTAGACCACGTCACCCAAGGCTCTGTCCAACCTGGCCTTGAATACTGCCAGGGATGGAGCATTCGCCACTTCTCTGGGCAACCCACTCCAGTGCCTGAGCACTCTCACAGTAAAGAGCTTCTTGCTTAAGCAGAATAAAAGCATCATTTCTCTAGTAGCCATACAGCCTTCACTCAAAGTTTATGTAGTGTTCATGCAAGGGGTTTAATTTATGTAACGTATTTTACTGTTTGAAGCAGTCAGGTCAAGTCATTCCTCTCCATCAGCCTCCACTCTGCATATGTATATGTACTTTTTTTTAATGGCATCTCTAGCCACAAGTCTGGAAAGCTGTCAAAATTAATGCTTGATAAAATCCCTTATAATTCACATGAACATTTCTGGCTTAAAATATAAGCCAGAATATTTCACATACGAAATGTGAATCTAACAAGGCACAGAGATGGCAATCAGAGATGAGTAGCAAAACATGAAATACTTGATACTTTCAAATCCCCCCATGAACTATCCTCAAAACAAGATAATTCATCAAAAAGAAGAAAAATGAGGCTTAAGACAAGCTGAAAAAAAATTACTCAGGTGGAAAAAAGGAAGCATTTTATAGAGAAGAAAGCTTCCTTAGTGGGAAAAACCCCAACAGTAATAAAATTGGTTATTTGTTGTATAAAATAGGTGATTCACAATATCATAAAATGCTGTTTATGTATTTTTGAAGATGTAAATTGTCTATTTTTAATTGCTTACTAACATCAATACAGAACTGAAAATAGGCCAGCATGCCTCAAGCATTCAGTGGCTTGCTGCCAAGAGTACGTACCAGAGACAGCTTTAATAAGATTGACTATCTATACATATTACATCCGTAAGAGCAGTACCTTCGTATTACAAAAGGCTTTGCTGATGCACTTGGACATCCACTAGCATGGTAAACATTCATTTAAACTCTTTGTATATAACTACAGTAAACACTGACTTGGACAACTTTAAAACAACTTTAAAAAACACTGTGTTAAGCTTTCAATGACTACTCGCATACTATATACTGCACACCCCCAATCTGCAACATACCCTTCAATGGAATTTACTTCTATACAAATGGAATAGAAATGTAATAATGAACAGTTACAAACAAAAAGGTCAAATTAATCTTCTATATTAGTTTAAAATTTCCTGTGATCAATAGAGAGTAAATCCAGGGATCATCTATAAGCCATGCTTATGCTCCATCCCTGACAGTGTTCAAGGCCAGGTTGGAAAGGGCTTGGAGCAAGCTGATGTAGTAGAAGGTGTCCCTGCCCGTGGCAGGGGTTTGGAACTGGATGAGCTTTAAGGACCCTTCCAACCCAAACCTTTCTATTATTATCATTACACAGCTGGGGAAGAAGGCAGACTCAAGGAGGTTGACAACAGCACCATCTGGGAAAGCATATTTTTACGGTGGGAAAACAGCAAAAAAAGACAGAGTTGGCAGGCACAGGAAGACTGGAAAACACCACAGTAACACTGCCTACCTGAAAACGTGCAGGTGAAAAGTCAGACAGCAAAATAGGCTTGGACTGCAGTAATATGAATTGTCACCCAATTCCCCTACCCCTACACAGGGGAGGAATAAAAAGGTGCTGGTTACAACAGTTACTTCAAAATCAATGTGAAGTCTCTGTAAACTGCTTGAGATTGAAGGGAAACCCAAATTAAGAAAGCAATGCTATAGGTGGTGACTACAGCAACGCCAGTTACTTAAGATCGGTTAAAGTGAGGCATAACTAACATTGAAGCTCCCTTACTCTGCTCATAAAAAAAAGTCTGAAGTTCATTAAGCTACTATTAAGTATTATAATGCTACACACATTAACAGGATTACAGAGAAAATAAACAGCGTAATTGACAGAATGTCCTACTCAAAAGCCAGCCGCAGAGCTAGCTGTTAGGAAAAAAGCAAAGACAGCCAGCCAAACCACAGATTCATCAACAGAAGAGCCAGAAAAGTTATTGTCTACAGAGTAAACACAGTATCCCATGGTGTACACAGCTCAGCTTTCACACGAGAGCATCTTCCATGGCCTCTGTGTAGCACAGATACTCTGGTTTTACCTGGCTATTTTTAAAGCACCCCAGTATCACAGTATGCTAGAGATTGGAAGGGACCTCAAAAGAGCATCTAGTCCAATCCCCCTGACAGAGCAGGAACACCTAGATAAGGTTACACAGGAATGTGTCCAGGTGGGTTTTGAATGTCTCCAGGGAAGGAGACTCCACAACCTCCCTGGGCAGCCTGTTCCATTGCTCTGTCACCCTCACTGAGAAGTTTCTTCTCAAGTTTAAGTGGAACCTCTTGTGTTCCAGTTTGTACCCATTACCCCTTGTCCTATCATTGTTTGCCACGGAGTGGAGCCTGGCTCCATCCTCGTGGCACTCCCCCTTTATATATTTATATACACTAATAAGGTCACCCCTCAGCCTCCTCTTCTCTAGAGACCCAGCTCCCTCAGTCTTTCCTCATAAGGGAGATGTTCCACTCCCTTAATCATCTTAGTTGCCCTGCGCTGGACTCTCTCCAGCAGGTCCCTGTCCTTCTTGAACTGAGGGGCCCAGAACTGGACACAATACTCCAGATGGGGTCTCACCAGGGCAGAGGAGAGGGGAAGGAGGACCTCTCTCGACCTACTAACCACCCCCCTTCTAATATACCCCAGGATGCCATTGGCCTTCTTGGCCACAAGGGCACAGTGTTGGTTCATGGTCATCCTGTGGTCCACTAGGACCCCCAGGTCCCTCTCCCCTACACTGCTCTCTAACAGGTCGTTCCCCAACCTATACTGGAACCTGGGGTTGTTCCTGCCCAGATGCAGGACTCTACACTTTCCCTTGTTACATTTCATCAAGTTATTCCCTGCCCACCTCTCCAGCCTGTCCAGGTCTCGCTGGATGGCAGCACAGCCCTCTGGCGTGTCAGCCACTCCTCCCAGCTTAGTGTCATCAGCAAACTTGCTGATAGTACACTCAATTCCCTCATCTAAATCGTTGATGAATATATTAAATAATACCGGTCCCAGTACTGACCCCTGAGGCACTCTGCTAGTTACAGGCCTCCAACTAGACTCCGCCCCATAGACTACAACTCTCTGGCTTCTCTCCTTCAGCCAGTTCGCAGTCCACCTCACTACCTGATCATCCAGTCCACACTTCCTCAATTTAGCTGTGAGGATGCTGTGGCAGACTGTGTCAAATGCTTTGCTGAAGTCAAGGTAGACCACATCCACTGCTCTGCCATCCATCCACCGTGTTATTTCCTCATAAAAGGCTAAGAGATTGGTCAAACATGATTTCCCCCTGGTGAAGCCATGTTGACTGCCCCTCATAACCCTCTTATCCTTGATATGCCTTAAGATGGCACCAAGGATAAGGTGTTCCATCACTTTCCCAGGGATGGAGGTGAGGCTGACCGGTCTGTAGTTACCCGGGTCCTCCTTCTTGCCCTTTTTGAAGACTGGAGTGACATTTGCTTTCCTCCAGTCCTCAGGCACCTCTCCCGTTTCCCAAGACTTGGTAAAGATGATGGAGAGTGGTCTAGCAATGACTTCCGCCAGTTCCCTCAGCACCCGCGGGTGCATCCCATCTGGACCGATGGATTTATGGATGTCCAGATTGCTCAACTGGTCTCCAACCCATTCCTCATCGACTAAGGCAAACCGCTCCGTTGACCTGACTTCATCTAAGGTCTCAGGGGTACAGGGCTCTTCAGGACTGCCCGCAGCAGAGTAGACAAAGAAGGCATTCAGTAACTCTGCCATCTCTTTATCTTCTGTCACCAGGGCACCCATCCCGTTCATCAGTGAGCCTACACTGCCTCTGGTGCTAGTTTTATCTGCCATATATTTGAAAAAGCTCTTTTTGCTGTCCTTGACCCTTCTCGCCAGGTTTAATTCTAAGGAGGCCTTAGTCATCCTAGCTGTCTTCCTACATCCTCTAGCAGCAGCCTTATATTCCTCCCAAGTGGCCAGCCCCTCCTTCCATGACCTGTAAACTCTCCTCTTCCACTTGAGTAACTTACACTGACTGATTATCTGTAAGAACACTGTCTTTAACATGAGACAATACTGGTGGTACTTTTAGTAATTGGTTCTAGCAACTAAATCATGTTCTAATCTTGTGTTTGATTTCAAACTTCAATTTGATTCCAAACTTCAATTTCTTTACTTATGATTCCATGTACTGTTTCATCCCTAAGCCTTTCTGCACTAGACGAAATTCTTTGGTATATGACTTCTGTTCTCATACCAAGCAAAAGCACCCATCCCTTCCATTTTCCAGTCACCTTCTCCCCTCAGTTTTTCCAACAGCTTTTCTAAGGTGTGGTCACCAAAACTATACATATTGTGCTATTGACTGCTCCAGTGCCAAATAAAAAGACACATTTCACCCGCCTCCTGTTACTGATGGCACATAAGTCATTTCAGTTGAGCCCTGCAGTGAGGGCTAGCACTTAGGTTGCTTATTAGCAAGCTGCTTTCCCAGTGCATTCCCTACTCCTGCCTCAGCAATTTCAGCAGCTCAGCAAATGGCTGCATCTTACCCTGCAGTACATTATACTGTACTAAGTACAGTAATAAATGACTACACTGGGGTAGTGCGACAAAGCCTCTAAAGCTAAAGATGCATCACTGGGCAGGAAAAAAAAAGCCTCTAGTTTCAGCTTTACCATTTTCTGTCACAGCCTCTTTGAGGAGAGGAAAGACAACTGATCTTTTGCCAGTAGAGAATGAGCCCTGCAGCTTTTGTCCAAGCAGAATCAGTCTGTTATTAGCAGCTACACACCTTCCCTGACAAAGTTAACTCCTGTCATGTGGCATAGTAGTCAGTGTTAAATGTCAAGTAACGTTTCTGCTTTGAAGGAACGTCTGGCAGGAGGAATGTACTATTGAGAAAAATCTGAGATGCAACTGAAGCCAAACCTATATGTAGGCAATCTACAAGTGACAACACCGTTCTCCCTTTACATAACACTTCAACTCTATCTTCCTTGAATCACCGTTTTTCAATATATTAGCTCTGTTACGATACACTGCAGGTAATCCATTTTGTCTAAAAGGACTGAAAAAAAAAAAAGACATTCAACATCACAGCACACTTCAGGTTGTCGGCTTTTGAAGTGTCAAATGATCTCTAATGAGAAAGTTTGTTATTCTGCATTGATCTTGACTATTCCACATTTACATAATTCTAATTCCCAAAGATGCTCGAGACAAACTGCAGATGTAAGGCTGTTCAAGAATTACAGCACTTTGAAATTCAGATGAACACACCAAACATTCATTATACCAATCTAGGGAAAGTTGCCATGCCTACGGTAGGAACAGCCAAAACACATTTAAAGGAGTTTCGGAGTCACTCATCTACGGCTTAGTGCTGTGAGGTAGCTAGAAACCGTACAAGTTAATATCCTAGCACCTTTAAGTCGTGCCAGTTTAGAAGCTCCTTTATACAGTCTTCTCAAACATCTATGTGGGAACAGCAAGTCCTAAGAAAGGGACACAAATAGACAGAAAGACACCTTTTGCCATTCAGCTGGCATTTAGAAAGTCTTGTCTATGTTCTGCATGACACTGAGGCAAAGAATGCAGCCAAGCAGTATGCTGAATATTATTTACCTATTTGAAATGGAAGTGTTATGAATATAAACTTGTCTTGATGAATTAATTTAATACACATTTGTGTGTTTGCCTACAAGCCATTCTTGGACTACATGTCTTAACAAGGAAGACTAAGGGTACACTGCTAATATTGTTCAGAAGCACTTATTCAGCTTTTAAGAGCATACAGATTCCTTCATTCAAGCTTATGTTCTTCTTAACATTGACATGGATTTCTTACTGAAGTAATCATGTACTACTGAAATCTATCCTGCACAAGTATTGAAAGTTTACTGATCCAATGGTATGTCAAACAAAGCACATGCTTATTTCTTCCATGTATTATACTACTATAGGTCTGCAATGGTGATAGTCTGTACATTCAAAGTAGAACACAGCTCTAGCAGGGTTAAAATTCAATGGAACATAGATGAGTCTCCAAAAACACAGAAGCAGTATCTTATGTGCACACATCTGCCTGCAGTTGTCAAGATGCACTGACAAGAGAACACTTTAATCCTGCACATCCCTCAGAGCAAGAACACCAGGTCACAAACATAAGACACGTTCAATCCAGAGGGACAGGCAAACACAACCAGCTTCTTCAATATAGTACTTTCCTTAAAAATCCAAGCAGTTATGTGTTCAATACCATCTGCTCTGCTGTCAGCAGCCAGGAGGAGAGCTTCAGAGAGACCTAAGGAAACCTAACCTATCATGTTTTGATTAGAGTAGCATTCTTAGTGAGCATTTTTCATTCACTTTTTAAGACTTAATACTGTTCCTGTTTGTGCAGATCACTTTCCATCTCCCATTTTTTGGGACAGTCATCAAGCAGGAATGGTTATTCCAGGAAAGGATGACTTCAAAAATGGTAGCTTTAAGACTTTTGTCCCATAACAGACAAAGAAATCATTCAGCAGTATTGTACTGAGATTTTAGCTGAAGGGTCCATTTCAGTGTTGAACACTTTCATAAAGCAAGGAAAAAACCTTTAATTTGGGGACTGCGAAAAGGAACAATGACATAGAATAACACAGAGATCGGTTACTTGGTTAAGAGCCATGCAGCTTAAAGAATTCAAGTTTCTCTTATTCCAAAGGAGATCAGGTAAGATTTCATGACTTTCCACAACAAAATTAAGACAATGGAACACAAATTTGTTACAAGTATCTTTCCAAAGACTCAGGCTAATCCATTCAAAATGCTTTGCAGTTATGAAAACTGAAGCCATATTTATGCAGTAGGAATAAGAGAAAGAATTGGACCAAACTAGACGATAATCAGCTGTGTGACTACTATTCCTTTTATTTATACTAATCAAAATTAATATATATTCACTCTAGCAGTTTGAAAGATAATGAACTATTTGCAGAATGGCTTTGCAGTATTCTCTAGGGAATAACTGTTACTACAGAGTTAGAGGAAAATTGCTCAAGAAGGAAAACCACTGAAAAAATTGAAGCTGTTAACTCCTACTTGAGGAAAAGTTACCATTTTAGGCCTGCTGTCAGTTGATTTAATGCTATTTGAAGTGTCAAGTAAGCCCTTCAGCATGATCACTAAGGCAAGGACATATTTTGTACTAAAATAAGATGATTTACAGCATAAGAGACTGACAGGTTCAGAAGCCGGGCTTGTTTTCAATCATACAGGTAAAAATCACTGTGGGCATTACATAATTAGGCAAAGAACACACCTCAAAACAGCAAACCAAGCGCTACATGCCTGATTATAGAACTTACCTACAAACAAGAACCAAATTCCTACTGGAACACCGTATTTCCAAAGCTAGATTTGCCTATCAATTAATGGCACAGAAATGAGATAGCATTTAATGTAGCAGAACATGGAGTAGCAAAGTTAATTAACATACAACCCTGCCAGCTAGCTGAATATATGTATCTGCAGATGAAAATACTCATTTTGATGTTGGTTTTGCGCTCCAGGGTCATAATAGAGTTAAAATAAGACCATTAGTAAATATAACAAGCTGATACTGATGAGCTTAATTTGTAATGCAGTAACAAAAACTTAACACCTGGTTTGTAGCTTCAGCCCAAACTGGTTTTCACATCATTAGGTAGCCAGAAGACATCAAGAGGAAAAAAAAAAGAAGTCCACAGTAGAATCCATATTTACTTTGGCACACACATGACATCTCTGTCCTTGACTATCAGCTCTTATTTTAATATTACTCACATTTTGGTTTACTTTCTCAAGCAGCATTACATTTCTTTAAAGACATATCACACACATTTTATGTTTGTAGTTTATTTTTTATATTGCCATATAACATTATGCTTTATATATGCCATATGCCAGAAGTTATTCCTAACCTGAGCTAGTTCATAACTCTTTAAGCTTCCCTACAATTTCTCGCACCCAGCAGTTGTCATTGCTGTTTGCTTCCTAGGTTATAAACAGCTTTTAAGCCCTTACCCTTCTACTACAAGAATCCAAGAATATCATTCCTGTGAAGGTGGTTAATTTAGAAAGCAGATTAGAATCTCTCACAGCCCATCAATAACTATTAGAACTGGACACTACGGTGTATAGTTGATCTCTGAGCAAACTGCCATGTATCGCTGGCACACATATGAATGATTTAATGGTTTGGTCACTGAAACTAAATGCTTTCTAAACTGTTTTCACCCATGAAGTAACCTTTGCAGCTCTGCAGCTCTCTCTGCATTCAGAAGCCACGCAAAGAACTTAAAACAAGCAGGCTGAGACTTGCTCCCAGGACTGGTCTAACAGCTACTGGGAGATGCTAACCTAAGATCCACAAGCTGCAACTGAAATAAGAGCAGTTTCCCTCAGCCTCTTCAAATAGTGGCCAAGGGCGCTTTTAGCCACTTAGCCTGCAATCATAGAGACAGAATCACAGAATGGTTGAGATTGGGACCTCCTGAGGTTTTGTAGTCCCCTTGCTCAAAGCAGGCTCATCCACAGCAGGTTACACAGGACCTTTCCCAGTCCAATCTGGGGTTTAAGTATCTCCAAATACAGGAAGGCTTCACACTCCCAGCGTGTCCACTGGGGAGCCCAGAACTAGATACAGCACTCCAGAAGGGTATCACTGGTTCCAAGCAGAGGGGATGGATAACCACTGTTCCTCGCCCTGCTACTGATGCACATCCCAGTGCAAGCCAGAGTACTGCTGAGTCTTCGCTGCCACAAGAGAACACTGCTAGGTCACACTCAACTTGTCTACCAGCCAGAGGTGAGGCTGGTGAACAAGTAGAGAAAACCCCCCAACCTTTCTTTCAGGTTCCCACCTAGGTTATAGTGCCTACCCAGTAACAATATAGTCTTGATATATAAGAAAAATGAAAATCAGGCAATAGACATGACCAGGTTCACTATACAGCAATGTGCTTCTGAACCCTGCAGTGGTGGAGACATTTATCAAAATGACAGTTGAGACTACAGTAAACAGAAAGATTACTTTGGACCAGAGAATACTACCACAGTATTTTGTAATGTGTACAGCAAAGTTACATTACTGAACAATAAGAGGATATTTCAATGCTCATGTCCTTCAGCAAGAAAGGAACAAGAAGAAACACAGAAGTTGTCCTATTACACCAGCAAACACAAAGATTCTGTATAATAAGTAAGTCTCATTACCAAACTGTTGTAAAAGCTGCTCACAATGATTATCAGCATACAGTACGGACAACTGAGTACCAAGTTGTACCAAGACTGAAGGAAGCCCATCCATCCTTATTTAGCCAAAATGTAAGCTTTAATATTGAGTAAAATGCATAGTGTTAGCAAACTATGTGTTAGCAAAACAAAAAAGAAATATGGCCTCAGTGCATTCAACATGTGCAACTCAGTTCTGTGTTGTTCAAGCTACTTTGATGTTATGCAAATAAAAATACTTCAGCTTATTTAACTTCTGCCTTCAAGCCTACAACAAAAGTTTCTATTCAGCAAGCAGAATGAAAAGCTTTAAGGCTTTGCAAATGCAACACTCTGTACTGCAAGGTCTTGCAGTGTATCACAACAGACTTCCATGCTCATGTGTAAACCAAAGCTGAGCGTAACAGGCATCATAGAACTTGCTATCAAAGGGAAAATACTTCCCTAGTGCTTTTTCAGCAGACCTAGTAGGTAGGGTAGCATGATGATTCAGCAGGAGATTAGCTCCTGCTCCAAACAGAGGGAAACATCTACCAGAAGTGGAAGAGCTGTTGTCCATTCAGCTGCAGTTATCCCAGAGTAATTGTCTTGGTTTTTTGATTCACATGCATGGGCTACCCTCAGTGAGACACAGCAGCCTCTTCAGTGCCTTTCTTCAGGACTATTTCCTATCAACAGTTTGTAACCCACTACTCCCTTCCCTTCAACCTCTGCTAGCTGCTTCCTTGGTATTTACTGAAATCTGTGCTGGTTGAATGGAATCAGAGTAGTAAAGCAGTCAAGAAGTAACAGACACGTGAAATACGCTCCTTGTCCAAGACAGAATGGGTACATATGCTATAGTTTGACATCAGTAACAGAAATATCTTCTCTTGACTAGCCCAGAGAGATGTGTTCCATTATGTCAAAGAAAGGCAAATCACAGAAGTTGCAGCTACACTCTCAGCATCTTTATAGAAGAAAGATTTAAACCACAACAGTTCCATGCCTTCTGGAATCAGGACTAACAAAAAAGCTTGAAGATGCAAGGAACAAAAATTTACAATTCAAGACCTTAGAACAAGCTTCCAGTACTCAAAGGGGCCTACAAGAAATCTGGAGAGGGACTTTTGACAAGGGCATGTAGAGACAGGACAAGGGAGAATGGCTTTAAACTGGAAGAGGGGAGATTCAGATTGGATGTTTGGAAAACATTCTCCCCTGTGAGGGTGCTGGTGCTGGCACAGTTTGCCCAGAGAAGCTGTGGCTGCCCCATCCCTGGCAGTGTTCAAGGCCAGGCTGGACAGGGCTTAGAACAACCTGCTCTAATGAAAAGTGTCCCTGCCTGTGGCAGGGGTTGAAACTAGATGAACTTTAAGGTCCTTTCCAACCCAAACCAATCTGCGATTCTATGACTACCAAGGATCAAATAGCAAGTGCTACCTAAAATCAGCAAAACATGATTTATCTAAATAAGCAGCAAATCTTAAAGCATCAGTTTTTGTGTCCTTGTGTCTGACAGGACCACAGTGCAGATTCATTGTTCTGCATAAAGAAGTTAAACCAAGGTGCATGAACTCCAAGCACTCCATAAACCATTATGAGATAGAAGCAAAACCCACCAGATAGCCAGTGATAAGTAAAGTGACAACCACAGAATTGTCAATTGCTAAATAAACAAATCAGCAAGAAGTTTCTATGGATATAGTGGCTACTAAAAAACCTAAACTGCATCAAGATTTATCTTCCAAGGTGTAAGCCAGCTTTCCTCTCGATGTACTAAATAATAGGATGATTTCATAAAACACTTGTTCCTGCAGTCAGCATATGCTATTCTGCTCAGTCTGGTCACCTATGTGTATCACCTAAGTGTTACTAGACAGATGGAAAGCTCCACCAACTGCTTAATCAGCAGCCCAAAGGCCTCTAATAAGAAGTTCTGTATGACATTTGAGAGCTACTTGAAGTTTTAATAGGGCAATGTGTTTATCTAAAGCATTCAATTTGTGACTACAAGTTATGCCTTCAATTTCTACTTATTTAATACATTAACATACAATTTATGTCAAGTAAGGAGAACAAAGTTAGGCCTAAAAAGCTTAACTAATAAACATCAGTAATGAGGTCACAATAATACGTAAGTATAGCTGCTACAGGGCTAGCTAAACCAGCTTGTGCTTATTTCCCAACTTCCTCTTTACTGCTGTTTTGTTAGTGAGATACTGCACATTGCTACCAACCTCAATACCACTTTGTCTCGCTAGTTTTACAGCTGTATTGTAGTAGCCACAGCGTAGAAGATGTTCCACCATCATACGATCCATACGTTTCTTCTTCCACATGTTTGCAGCAGCTGGCTGGTCACTACTGTGCTCCTTCAGATGTTCAATCCTACGTTTGCAAAGTTTTGCACTTTCATCTTCAGCCTGGATTGATTCAACTGCCTAAAGAAAAAGTAACAGGGACAAATAAGAGCTATACATATGCAAGTTGGTTTTAAAGCAAAAGAGAGTAAGAATTGTTTGCAAACATTCTTTACATACTACACAGTTACTCCCAGTAGCATTGCTTTCATTTAGAAAGACATTTCCTATAGCAGTGCATATATTTCAGTGTGGCTGGTCCAGTTCTGAGACATTCACGCATATTAATAAAGTTTTGATTTATTTGACACGGAGTATATACAGTTTTCTTCTTAATGTGCAGTTAGTCTGAAAACAGCAACATATCAACTGCTGTAATAGTCTGCAAAGAGCTTTGTGAAGGTCTGCAGCCATCTGGTCCAAGCAGCTGAAAACCATGAATTTCCACCTCTAACCTATGCATGGCTTCTTCCTCAAGCAGCTGTCCTGCTGAATTAGTTCTGCTGAGGGGTGATGCAGAGTAAACCCACATTACTTCTAATGCACTGGAGCCATTTTAATCAGTCATGCAATAATGAAAATTACATAAACATTTGGCCTCATGGCACTTTTAATTCAAGGATCTTAAGAGTAGTTTTGCAGAAGTTACCAGATTTTACTTCTGTGACTGTGGGAACATGGATCTACTGTTAGAAGCTTTACTTAGGAAAACAAATTTGTTCAGGGGAAGCAGAACTGTGTTTTAAACCAACTTACTGACATGCTCAGTGCAAAACACACACTTCAAAGTACCTCCACTAAGTAAAAAAAAACCCCAACCCACTCAGGTTCCCTTCAACCTTATAGTTAGTTATACTGCAAATTTTACCAGGCAAGTTTTATGACAGACATACTGTAATTCAAAGCCAGCTGACTCAGCGTACAGCACGTGACAACTGTGGGTCATGCTGGGCTACAGCACACAAGAAAGCTTTGCAGTACTTTTATATGCTGGCAAAGGTGAAAACAAACCAGAAGACAAAGGAAGTTTAGTACCTCTCCCATCTGTGATACATCACTAGTGATGCAATTTCAGGTTAGGCTGCCTTCTGTGTGGTGGCGTTAAACTTGCTGGCTTGTGTTTGAATAACTGCACAGCTGTGGCAAAAGGGAAGCCCATGCAAATTTGCCAACATGCTTTAGGCAACCCACTCTGCACTCCACGCTGGCACTGGTAATCTTTCCAGTACTCAATTTATTCAACACTATTCAAGACTACACTATGTGATGTCCTCAACGACATGGAGCTGTTGGAGCAAATCCAAAGGAGGGCCACAAGGACTGTAAGTGGGCTCGAGCACCTCCCATGCAAAAACAGGCTGAGAAAGTTGGGGCTGTTCAGTCTGGAAAACAGAAGCTGTGTGGAGACCTCAGAGCAGCCTTCCAGTATCTGAAGAGGGCTACAGGGATGCTGGAGAGGGGCTCTTCATCAGGGATTGTAGCAATAGGACAAGGGATGATGGGTTTAAACTTAAACAGGGGAAGTTCAGGCTAGATATAAGGCAGAAGTTTTTTACTGTGAGGGTGGTGAGGCACTGAAATGGGTTGCCCAGAGAAGTGGTGAATGCTCCATCCCTGGCAGTGTTCAAGGCCAGGTTGGACAGAGCCTTGGGCGACATGGTTTAGTGTGAGGTGTCCCTGCCCATGGCAGGGGGGTTGGAACTACAATGACCTTAAAGTCCTTTCCAACCCAAACCATTCTATCATGATTTTATCATCCCTGGATAACAGCCCCAGCTCTGGAAGCACAGGTTGGTTCCATTTGCTTTTACCATGCACACTTATTTACAGACTACTTCTGAAAGGATCATTATTTGAAAAGCAAAGTGAAATAAATGTCAACTAGTGCAAGAAATGCCTACCAAGCATTTGCCACAATTAAGCCTGACTCTGATCTGTCCCTTGATACCAAGTTCAAGTATCTAAACCTTAATCATTACACAAGACAGTACTTTACCAAAATTCATGTAAACATCTATAGCCTGATTTATTTTTATTACTAAAGTCTGAGTTATTTCTACTGCTGAATTTAGCTTTATTTTGTAACATACTGTTTGGAGATCAGTATTTTAAGTTATAAACTGAGTCTTTTCCTATTTAGCAAGCAAACACTCAGGCCAAAACTCACTTTCATTTGTTATGTCTGTAGTATCACCAGCTATGAAGGCAACCTCTAGAATTACACAACTAGGAGAACTCAAGGCAGCCAAGCACGAAGGTTGAGCCCTTTCATGTTCCAAAGGGTTTTCCCTGTATGGTTTTGTATCTGGACTTACACAGCTATTGCTAGGGTTTTTTTTTTTAATCTTTCTAGTGTATTCAGAAAGGCTACAGAGCCTTTTCAAAACCCTCTGAAGCAAGTCTAGCAGGACTTGCCTGGCTGGGCATTAACAGAACTTGAGGGAACACGCATATTAAACAGGATACAAAAGGGAGAACACAAATGCCTAGGTTTCCCCAGGATCATTTTCAGAAGCCAAGAAACCTGCTGTGTTGAAAAGCTCATTTTTAAGAGCAAGTAAGGTGTTAACTAAAGGAACCATCTAATTCTATTATGGCCATCTCAGCAGTTCATCAGATCCTTGTCTACACACGAGGAAACAGAGGCCCCACCATGGGTCCAATGGCCCTAAAGAAAACAATCATTTTGCTCCAGAAAGAGATTACAGAGAAGACAGTTGAAGTTGAGGGTCTGGAGCAGAAACAAGACCTTTTATTTCAGAAGATTTACTGTTAAAATAGGTTTTTTTTTCCTTGCCTTTTGTTTTCTCTGAGCAGCTCTAAGATTCCCCACAGTCTTTCAGGCAGTCAGAAACAAATGAGCAATTACACTAAAATGGAGCCTTGCACCCAAAACATTCAGCAATGCCTTCAGACACACCCCCGCAGTCAGCAAAGATTTAGCAAGTAAATAACTTACTCCTCCACATCATTACTACACACCTACAAGCAAAATCTGACACCTCTTTCAGAAATAGCAGCGATTTCCTTCTGTAAGTAACAGAAGTGAGGAAAACATATCCTTCAAGATCTCTTTAAGTCTCACAAACCCAAGATGAAAACAGCGACTAGATTTATGAAGTCTTTTGCAGATCAGCTTTTCAACACTTCGCTAACCTGTTCAAGCAGAAACCCCCAAATCAATGTACATGACAGCCTTATTTTCATGTTAGAAACCTCCAAGGTACTTTGACGCTTCACTTAATGTAGTCTCAAGATCTATCTCTGCTGGTTATTTAAGTTTTAATGAAATGACACTGCTACTATTTGTTTCAACTATTTATTTTTGGAGAAGCACTGCTCTAAGGCCAGGCAACAACTATTTTCATTTTTCTGCAAGATGTGTTTCAACTAAGTGTCTGATGAGTCTCAGGATGAGCAATATTCCCATCCAAAAGAAGCATTCCTCATACTATATAGTTTGTATTTTTAACTCATTCTTCTTAAATGTGGCAAAGGCATGAAGCTACACAAGTGCATGGAACCTGATGAAATCCATCCACGGGTCCTGAAGGAGCTGGCAAATGAAGTTGCTAAGCCACTCTCCATCATATTTGAAAAATCATGGCAGTCAGGTGAAGTTCCCAACAACTGGAAAACAGGAAATACAACCCCCATTTTCAAGAAGAGGAAAATGCATGACACAGGGAACTACAGAGCAGTCAGTCTCACCTCTGTGCCTGGCAAAATCTTGGAGCAGATTCTCCTGGAAGGCATGCTAAGGCACATGAAAATCAACAAGGTGCTGGTGACAGCCAGCATGGCTTCACTAAGGGGAAATCCTGCCTGACCAATTTGGTGGCCTTCTATGATGGGGCTACAGAACTGATGGACAGGGGTAGAGCAGTTGATGTCATCTACCTGGACTTGTGCAAAGCGTTCGACACTGTCCCACACGACATCCTGGTCTCTAAATTGGAGCGACATCAATTTGATGGATGGACCACTCGGTGGGTAAAGAACTGACTGGATGGCCGCACACAAAGAGTTGTGGTCAATGGCTCAATGTCCGGCTGGAGACCAGTAACGAGTGGTGTCCCTCAGGGATCGGTGTTGGGACCGGTCTTGTTCGACATCTTTGTCGGTGACATGGACAGTGGGATTGAGTGCGCCCTCAGCAAGTTTGCCGATGACACCAAGCTGTGTGGTTCGGTTGATACCCTGGAGGGAAGAAATGCCATCCAGAGGGACCCTGACACGCTTGTGAGGTGGGCTGATGCCAGTCTTAAGAAGTTTAACCAAGGTCCTACAGCTGGGTCGGAGCAATCCCAGGCACAGCTGCAGGTTGGGCAGAGAAGAGATTCAGAGCAGCCCTGCAGAGAAGGACCTGGGGGTGTTGGTCGATGAGAAAACGAACATGAGCTGGCTTCAGTGTGCGCTTGCAGCCCAGAAAGCCAACTGTATCCTGGGCTGCATCAAAAGAAGTGTGACCAGCAGGTCAAAGGAGGTGATGCTGCCCCTCTACTCTGCTCTCGTGAGACCTCATTTGGAACACTGTGTGCAGTTCTGGTGTCCTCAACATAAAAAGGACATGGAACTGTTGGAACAAGTCCAGAGGAAGGCCACAAGGATGATCAGGGGACTGGAGCACCTTCCATATGAAAATAGGCTGGGAAAGTTGGGGCTGTTCAGCCTGGAGAAGGGAAGGCTGTGTGGAGACCTCATAGCAGCCTTCCAGTATCTCAAGTGGGGCTACAGGGATGCTGGGGATGGAGATGGACTATTCATTAGGGAATGTAGTGATAGGAAAAGAGGTAACGGGTTCAAACTTAAACAGGGGAAGTTTAGATTGGATATAAGGAAGAAGTTCTTTAAGGGTGGTGAGGCACTGGAATGGGTTGCCCAGGGAAGCTGTGAATGCTCCATCCCTGGCAGTGTTCAAGGCCAGGTTGGACAGAGCCTTGGGTGTGGTGTCCCTGCCCATAGCAGGGCGGTTGGAACTGGATGATCTTAAGGTCCTTTCCAATCCTAGCTATTCTATGATTCTAAGTTTTGGTTGTATTTCATAAAAGTATTCAAGCTTAACAGCTAGAAGCAAGTTATCTTGCTAAACATGAAAATGCTTTTAGTAATATCCGCAAGGAACCTTTCAACTTGCAAGTTTAGTGTTCAAGTAACAATCCAGGACAACTATTACCTTCCTCTGCAAAGAAGGCTCTATTACCCTCCTGCTCCCCATGGGGGTTTAAACATTTTTCAGACTTATTTTCTATCTGTCTTGCTTAACTGATCCATTAATGCAACTGTACAAACCTTTCCATTAGAGAAGCAGGAATTGATACAAATCAATTCTTCTTGCTGCTACTTCTGTGGGTAAAGAAATTCCTTTTCAGGTCTGTAAATACATATGAATTCTACTTCTCAAAAGAGGTTTCTTCTACTTAGTCACGGAACACCAAGTCATGTTTCATAAGTGCAGTGAAGCAAGATACAGTAAGTTCTAATGTTTTGCTGTGCATTCTAACGCCTTTGTTCACAGTGCCAGTAATACCTATGTCTTGAAAAGAAAATCCAAGCAAACAGCATTGCAGAAAATTACTTGGGTTAATTTTGTAAAGACACAGCAATCACAAGGTAGAACACAGCTTACCTTTCGTTTCAGAACACTGAGTTTTTCAACTACTCCATCCAGGAGACTAACAACTGAATCCACAGCAGGACAACTGCTCAGTGTCTTCTCCAGCTCTGCCACCACCATTGTAACGTGGCTGGTCTCTCGGTCAATGTTTTTCTGTGCAGCTCGAAATCGTTTGTTCAGTGTTTCATATGGCACCTAAAGAAACATCAAGTCATTATAACTTCTGTATTAAAATATGTGAGGTCTTCTACAAGTTTAGAGACCGCTGATTTCATCTGATGCACTCAGGACACCTCCGAGGTTGCAGGATACCAGAGGTCATTAATCAAACGTGAGTTCTCTTGTCAAAGCCCTTATTTAAGCCCTCTCAGCAAGCAGACAGCACTTCAAAGATAATGAAAAACCAAACACTGACAGGAAATAAAAGATGGTAGATCCTTCTCTGTTACAGATTTTACCTATCCTGCTTTGACTGCAGCAAGCACTCATGGAAATGGTTCAGGAAGAACCAAAAGCCACAACAAATGTCTATCCAACAAAGAAAAGCAACAAGCTCACTACAACTAGGAGATCACACTTTAAAACATGGCTTTTTAAGTTTACATTTATTTACATTTAAGTTTACATTTATTTCTGTAAGAGAAAGTTAACTGAGTAAGCACAGATAATATACATCAGCTACTGAAATATTTATACATAGTACACCATAGTTATTCAGGAAATCTAATAGGTCTCCTACCTACTTCTGCCCATGAAGGACTACTTATTAATATTAATTCCAATAGGACTATAACAAGTGCCAAAACAAACTCCATGGAAGCTTTCTTAGTGGGAAAAAAAAACCCCTGTATAATTAAGTTAGTTAGATTCCTCCAAGGCTCCATTCCTCAGCGTGGAGACGAACCAGTCTTGAAGGTCTCCTGTCCCACTTGTTCCACGCCTTTATGGAACAACCACATCCAAACCGCTACTGATGGGAGTTAGGGACACATGTACAGGAGCAGTCTACAGCCTGGTTGAACTTTTAAGGTAACTGACTGATTTGGGGAAAGCTGACAGTAAACACTGAGCTGCTCCCATCATTTTGCCTCCACTGCAGTAACAGCATGAGTAATCCAGACAGGAAGTTCTATTACTTCACAGAAACAGGAATTTTAGAACTAAAACCATTCCGGTGTTATACACTTAATTCACCTATATCTTTTATCTTGAAAAAGTCCACCAGAGGTTCTTTCATACAGTTATGATAATTTTGATTGCTTTTCCATTAATCAGAGGTATCATTTAGCTAGCAATCACATTACACATATTAAAGGTAAACCAGGAAATGCAAATCAGTGCTCTGTTTAGTACCACATATATGTTTGATTATAAATCTTTCAAGTATAGCACTTCTAATCAATTACATCAGGATTGTCTCCATTTTCTTTCTTCTAATCACTGGCATACAAGAAAGTATCCCCAGGGTCCACTCTACTTTTAGACTCTATTAGGAGAGAGGTTACTACTAGAGATGCACTTTGAAACAGTTATGCTCAAAGTAAGGAAGATGTGCCAAAGATTCATAGGATCAAGGACTTGCTTTCCAAGGCTGTGTATAACCCACAATAGATTGTTCTTATTTGTAGCAGAAGTACAACACAAGCATTCTTCTGATAAGATATAAAAGGGCTCCTCTTCCTCTCAGAAACACTGAAGTGATCTTTTTAATGTTTTTTGGCATCACAAACTAAGACCTAGTCAAATGACAGAACAAGCCCCTACCACAGGAAGTATCACACTAGACCAATTATTTTCCTCATATATCCTTCCCTAAAATCCCAGCCCAAGTCCTGCAACTCAAACCACATAAACCATCACAATACATGAGTCTTCAATACCTAGTTAATTGTCTATATAATCATCTTCTATTCTAACTTCAGCTATTCTTTGCCTTCATTTCCTCATAATGATAGGTTTTAAAGCCCCATAGATAGAATGGGCATTGAGGCAAAGAGGGGGCATTATTTTGAACATGCTTTTAAACATGGAAGCCTATTTCCAACTCCAAGACTTGATGCCAGACAGCATCAAGACAACTTCTTCCCTTTTTCTCCACTGCATTTTTCTTAGTATTCATCAGAAAATAAGTTTCCCTCAGCTACTCACATCTACTGAATTTAACTTCTACAGGTACTTTGCAAATCAGCTTTCCATGCCACGCTGAAAAGCTACATCAGTCAGGACCTCCACAGCTATTACTGATTTGAGGTATCTGCTTGACTGCAAAAAGTAGTTTTGCTCAATTTTGAGCAGTCAGTTGAACTGAACTGAGCACAGATCCAGTCAGTTTGACAAAAAAAATTATCTAGGTTTAATCTCCTTTTCCTTGTAGTTTCTTATCTGCACATAAGAGCAGTAACAGTTCTCGTTTCCCATGCTCTGTCTCTTTAGTTTCTGGCACAGGCTATGTTCATATGGAATTTAGAACAATTGCACTTTCAATTTCAACTGGCATCATTATATAGCATTTCTAATGTGTTTAGGTGCAATAGGTTTGAATCTTGTTTTATCTTTATTTTTTCCCTACTCCCAAAAAACATCTGAATATCCTGTGTGGAAGGGACTAGTAGTTGGTTTACTATATACTTTGAAAGCAAATACAAATAAATGTATTACAACTGAAACTGACAGTAAGTTTTTCATAATCTACGTGGGAACTTGTTTCTTACTACAGAGCTATACTGTAAGTTATATCCAGGTACAGCTTTCACACTTACCTTACAGGACTAGATCCTACAAGTGCCAAAATTTAGAACATTCCTTACTGAGAAAGCATCTTATCTCAACTCTGCATCTTGAGCAGCTGGCTCTTTTGTTACTAATACAGCTCCTATGCTCCAAGAGACCCTGTTTCCCAGCATTAGCTTGATTTACTGCAGAACTCCTCAGGCACTGTACCATTGATTTTTTTTTTCCCTAACAATGAAAGTAAATGGAAGGAGAACAGAAAACAATGCTCTAGAAGATGTAATCCTAAAAATTCTTAATTATGGTTCACTTTAATTTTCAGGTACCACAGTACAAAATAGCAAACACCAAACATTTTGGACTAACAAGACAGCTGCCACAAGTCTATTAGACACTTTCCACTTTATGTCACTGCCAGTGACATCTCTGTAACCAAACCTGGATTACATACTTACACTTCAGGGGCAAGAGTGACCTGCAGAATTCAGCCTAGGGAAGCATTACCTTAAGCTGCTAAGTAGCGACAAAAATTGAAATAAAGCAGCAAGGATTAACCAGAATGTATTGTGTAGAAGCACAATACCGACTTGTTCCATCCACTCGAGCTTGAAAACCACACCTCAGTAGGCTCATACCATAAGCACACAAGAAAATATAAAGGAGAGATGTAAAATATGTGGGCCGCATGTTTAAATTCAGTGTCACTAAATAGATTCTGCTGCTTTTGTTCATCAGCTGCCGAAACAGGATTCAACTTAACCACGTACTAAAGCAGGTCAACCTTAAACCTAAGGAAAAGGAATATGACTGAAGTTAGAACAGCACGTTAAGAGGTGAGCAGAGCTAAGAACGTCAGAAGATGTTTTTTTAGCTCACACTTAGGACTTCAACTGTGATGCTATCTGGCCTTCAGCCCAAACACACTGTTCTTCTAGCCCATGAAGAGGAATAAGCTATGAAGGCAACACTGACTAGGTCTAAAACCATGGAGTAGCTAAAACTGCTTAAGTTGTGCAACTGCAGGTAATATTTCTTTCAGTAAGTCACATCAAAATCAACTTGAAATACCCTTATATATAGTGAATTTAATAATGATATTAAATATATTCCCTTCAACATAAATTTTTCAGTAAGCCATTAATTTACTGATACCAATTTCTTAATCTTTTTGAGTACATATTAAAACTAGAAACAGCAAGTATTCAATGCTTGCATATATTCTATCCTGATGGTC
Organism: Pezoporus flaviventris; assembly: GCF_033815535.1. Lineage (NCBI taxonomy): Eukaryota > Metazoa > Chordata > Aves > Psittaciformes > Psittacidae > Pezoporus > Pezoporus flaviventris. The sequence goes on along the minus strand of NW_026892550.1, from coordinate 4,105,966 downwards.
TGCAAACTGTATATGCTTCCTGAGTGTTTCTTAAAGATCTACAAAAAAGTTACAGAAATAAAACTAAGTCAATCTTCTACACAGAATCCTACAATGCATACCTACCTTGGTTTTCACATTCAATACCAACATTTTAATGAGATTCTTAAGTTTCCTCTTCTTCTTAAGGATTTTAAAGTGTATCTATGTGTACACATTTATGTACATCCATAAATCAAATATATAAAAACAGAGAAAATCTACTGTAAAAAAGCATGCCTGAGAACACACTTTTAACAACATAGAAAGGGAAAGCAGAATGCAAGTCATTTCCCCCTGCATAGAAGCTCATTAATTACAGTGATCCGAACTTAAAAAAAAAAACCCTACTTCAATGGTATTTATCTTGGAGGGAGCCAGACAGCCAGACTGGACTTCTTATGCTGGTTTTAGTGCCTTGAATTCCACTAAGCAGCTTAATGGCATCTTAAGAATGCGGCAAAGTTTCAGCCTCAACACATACTTGCAGCTTCCATGACAGACACCGTCACTCACTCAGCACCTGGGGTTTCTGAGAACTAAGTGAAGACATACAAAGCTAAAGGGTGCTGTGCTTGGGAGAAAATATGAGATAACAGGAGAAATATGAATAGTGGCAAGGTATTCTTCACAAAGGTGCTATAGTCCATCAGCCATAATGGAGGGAAAGCATTCCAAGTCACAGCTAGAAATCCAGCACTTGTTAACATCATGGCCAACATACACATCCACTTTATTCAACTGGAGTTTAGACTCAATTGTAATTACAAGGGCTTCATAGACAGATGAGCAGCATAAGGAAGAGGAAAAGCATCTACAGAATTGAGTTTGTGACCTAGCAACAAAGGACAACAGAAAGTCTCATGTCTAAATGCTGCCTTTGTCTTTAATAGTGAAGTCTTCTACTAAGCCTTCCTGATTACACATGAGCTATTGAGTCTGGAAAGAGATGCACTATTTGCACGAAAACTTTAAAGCAAGCTGAAGACATACAGGTACATGGGACCAGAAAGAATAATGGTTGGTGGTTTAAAAGCTACCCAGTGGCCAATTACAAGCACTGCCTGATTCCTGAGGAATGTTATCAGCTTTAACATACACATCCTCTCCAGCCATCTGCACTATGGAACAGAATATGCAATCAGTAAGCTCACAGAGGACAACACATTGGTGGAATGCTTGATAATTCTGGGTGGCAGAGCTGCCATTCAGAAACACTCCAAGAACTTTATGAAACACAATCAAGGCAAAAACCAGATCCCTGTACTTGGCACAAAAGTACCCATCCATTAGCACAGGCTGTGGAATAAATGGCTAGGACTACTTCTGCAGAAAAAGATGAAGAGGTTCTGATGGACAATAGATTAGACACAAATCATCAACAGACTCTCGTGGCAATGAAAGTTAATCACATACCAGGCTGCATTAGTGGGCTTAGAGGCAGTGGATTGAGAGGAGCGATTGTTCTCTATGCTCAGCACTCACACTCATCTGGAATACTGAATCTGGTTTTCAGGTCACTTCCCCTGCCCACCAAAGAGATGTTGACAAACTGGAAAGAGTCCAGAAGGCTATTACCACAATGGTTGAGGAGACCAAATCCAAACGAGAGGCTGAAGGGGGGCAGGCTTACAGAAAGGAAGACTACATGGAGCTGGGAGTGGCACAATCTGATAGAAGTCTTCCACTACTTAGAGGTGAAGGTTATAGGTAAGAGCCAGCCAAACTTTTCTCAGAGTTACAGAGCAAAAAAGTAAGGAGACAGAGTTGGCAACTGACAGCAAAGAAAATTGCAGCTGGACATTAGGAAAATATATTTTAAACCAGGAAGGTTGGTAAACACTAGAACATTAGCCCAGAAAGGTGGTGGAATCTTCACCCTTGGAAACTTTCAGAACTATGCAGAGCTCTGAGCAACTCAGATTAGCTTTGAAATTAGCCCAGCTTCAAGCAGAAAGCTAGACTATAGTGTCTGCAGAAGTCCTTCCTTACATTAATTTTAGGATTTCATCTAGAAAGAGACTGGATCAGAGATCCCCACTGCTAATTTTGACACCAAATTAATCTCCATATGAAAATACTAGCCACCACAGCAAGACAAGAAGTCCCTCTTCTGTCACTATCCTTTATCTGAAAACACCCAGAAAGATGACAACCCCTGAAGAAAGGCAAAACCAACGCTACTAATCCCAAACAGTCTCTTTAGACTTCTTGAGCTAGAGATAGGAATTCTGTACATCACAGGTGTTTCTCATCCATGAGCTCTACTGGTTGCTGTTGACCTGTAGAGTTTCAGCACTGCAGTATCCTGTGGTGAGACATTTCACAGCCTCACACATTATGCGAGAAAACTCTCCTTGGTTTTGACTTGTCAACTGCTGGCCTAATTTGAAACCCTTTATGTTCTTGTCTTTGGAAGCAAAAGAGGGAATATTCATTTTCTTCTGTGCCTCTCATGTCTCTTGAGCCTGAAGAGGCTCTTTCTAAATCATTCTTCAAAGACAACCATTCCAGATCTCTTACGATACTTGCCCTTCTGTAGACATTTTCCAGTTCTGCTATATCCTTCAGCAGGATGAGGGAAGGGAGAAAATAAGGGTAACTCATATTACTCGGAAGAAGAAACCACTGTGGATTTTCACTGCTACATAATGAGGCTCTCCATTCTTCCCTTCCATCCTAAATTTGTCAAATTAACCCAGTCATTCCCAGAAAAATATTCACTATAACCCCAAAGATCCCACTGAGCAACGATGATCATTTCTAACTCTGCTATCTACATAAAATTAGGACCATTTCTTCTTTCCACCATACCCAAGAACTGTATCACACTATACCTGCCAATATCTAATTTCATCTATTTTAATACTCAGTCTCATTTTTCTCTAACGCTGCACACTTGAGTTATATCTGCAATACCTTATCTTAGTAGCATCAAGGAGAGCAAATCATTTCAGGACTCACTATCTCCTCCAGGCTGTACAAACACCTGAATATCAGCAGTACTGACCAGCACAACACTAATACTAGCCTTCTTCCATTACTGAGGTCAGCTACCAAATCTTGATGTTTGTTTCTTACCTTGCCTTGTTACCCACCCATGTAAGAACTTCTGCCTTCTGGTAAGGGATCTCAAAAATCCATTCAGTAACACCACTAAGCTATGAACTAAATCCACCACCACTTTTTTCCCCTCAACACTCTTTGTATGCCATGACTTTTTAGAAGTCATGCTAACGGATGTACATTATTCCCTATTTACTAGTCAGGACAGTACTACTGTACTATTTTATTTATAATAAGCCATTGATTGGGAGGGGAAAAAAAATAATCAACTGCATGTATTAAGAATATCACAAAAATTCTACTTAAGTAGAGGCACTGAAACAGTCTTTTACTTTGTCTTTCTTCCACAGCTATCAAAACAACTTTTCAGGTTATTTCAGCATTTGTCAGAGAGAGGACTGGACTCAGGAAAAATAGATTTTTTTTCCCTAAACCCAATAAGCTTATTTTATAATAAGCGTTACATCCTACATTTCTACTCCTTTAGAGGTGCAGTATGTTGGGCCAAAGTGTGATGCCTACTATGTGAAACTTTAAATACCAGCCTGAGGCTTCCCATCAGGTTTTGTAACTGGTATATAGTTATACTGAAAGACTGAATTCTATATTTCTTTCACAATTAAAATGTTTGTGAAAAACATAAGCCTTTAACCTCCCCCAGGGTCTAGCCTTACACTAGACCTTTAGCACACCAGTTCTCAAACTGATTTAGTCACATCCTGCAATACAGACTACACTCCTTCTTCACTTCTGCAGATTCAAGCCTAAAGCATCCCAAATAAAACCAGAAACTAAAACCTTAACAACCTCTTTCAGACCACAACATTAATCAAAAATAGTTTCTCCTCCACAGTGACTACATATAAAAAGCATTCAGATGCAGCAGAAAGACTCAGAGTAAAAAACAGTTTGTATGGCTATCATTTTGTTGCTGGAAATGATAGATTAAGAGTGATACTTCAAAAAAAGTCATCACAATTGAAGCAAGAATTATTTAGTAGTAAAAGTAAGACCATGAATCATTCCCCAGCCTCCTGTTAACAGGAATTTTCAAAGGGTTATTTTCTAAAACCTGATTTTCACTGAAAACAGTACAGACAACAGAAACAATCATCTCTTACATAGGTTTGTAGTTCTGGAAAACAACATCCAATTTCTCCCTGTACCTGGGAGAAAGAAGTTCATCATGTCTAACTTCTCACAGAAAGACACCTGAGCCTCATGGTCAAAATAAAAGCTGTGGCATGTGGACTAAGTCTCCCTGTGTCACCACCATTTCCTCAAAATCCCATCTGAGACTTCCTTACAGGAGGTGTGGTAAAGCTGTCAACTTCTATTCCTGTGAAGTTGTGGCTGCCCCATCCCTGGCACTGTTCAAGGCTAGGCTGGATGGGGTTTAGAGCAACCTGGTCTAGTGGAAAGGTGTCCCTGCCCATGGCTGGGGGTTGGAACTGGATGAGCTTAAGGTCTCTTCCAACCCAAACCAGTCTGTGATTTTGTGAGTCTGTGAACTTGACAGCATTACCAACTCATATGCAGGAAAGTTTTAGCTACATGTCCCAACTTTACCGATGGCTGTGTGAATCATCCTTTAATGTTACAGTCTCCCAGATGAAAGCAACTCCTTCCCACATAAAGTGTGCATTTACATTTATTTTAACAAATACCTACATCATGTATCTCTTCAAATGAACTGGATCATGGGCAGGAGGGAATTGGAAATGGATCTTTAAAAAAATCTTTTCAGGTACATAAAGTCAGGCAACTCTAACTACTGAGAAGAATTAAAGAGACGGTTCAAGGAAAATAAATTAGAGTCCTACCAGATTAAGTGGGGGGAACCGTTACAGAACTATGCCCTCCTTTCAAGGGTGAGAAAAATCAAGTGCTTCCTTTCCTCAATTGTGTTAACTTATAATACCTGAAAAGCACCAGAGATTTGCATGAATCTACAGGTACCCAAGATAATTCAGTTGAAGACTTTGAGGATAAATAAGCCTTTTCAAATGCCATATATTGTACCCTTATACAAAATTAAGCCCAGCCACAGACAGGTAAGGAAAAGAAAGTGATAAGTACAGTGATGTTTTTGCCTTTGACAAAAACAGAAGCAAAGACAACTTAGTTATACTTTATGCAAAAGTATAAAGTATACTTTATACATTATGCAAAAGGAAATATTTTTGCATATACTATATGCAAAAGGAAAGAGGAAGTATGAGAACATGGAAGAAAAACTAAGCACCTCCTAAGTAGTTTTAGTAAACAGTGTCAAGAGAAAAGGTAAACTCAACAAGAAACACCTTTGAGCATTAAGATGTCTCCTTGAGACTAAACTGGATCACCATGATCACCTTCAACAAAACAGAAGAGGACATGCTACGCACGATGCTATTTGAAAAGTGAGGCAGAGTACAACAAACAGTTGCAAATCTGCCCCTCAAACCAATAACAATTAAGTATTTCCATACTGAAATTTTGTATTTTTATACACTATTTCTTCCTCTGTAATTCTTGGATTATTTCAGAACTGAGTCAGCATCATTATTTGTCAATGAACTCATCCAAAAATGTAAGATGTGTCACCATTTATTCACAGAATGAATTCTTCTGATGGGTGGCTCTTATCAATCCCTTGAATTAGCATTATTTTCCATGCTCTAGACAAAACCAGAAAAGGAAAAGAAAGTTAAAAGAGAGGAGAAGTAGTATTTTTCAGGGATAAGAGGCTAGATTTCGGTTTAATTAAGTGCAATTATTAATACAAACTCTTGAAAAGAAACAGATCAAACCAGAAAATTTTATAAGCCTAAGTACAGTTGCAAGATCATTTTGACTTAAAACCAGTTCATTTTAAAAACAGTTTCAATGTAGCTTCCCTTAGTTAAAATCAAGTCAGTTTTACAACTTAGGAAGACAATATCGCACATTCTAGAGCAGATGTGTCTAGAAAGAAAATAGCAGTATAATATTCAAAGCTGCTACTTCAATACAGGAGAGAATTAGCAGTGAAAACTTGGACTATCCATCTGCCACACACATACTTACTCAACAGAAGTAACTATAATCCTTCCAAATATTATCCTTTTCCACAAACTGCTAGAAACTTCTTACTGAATACATTATGAACTTCTGAACAAGGCTTCCAACTACAGAATTAAGTGCTTTACAAAGCCATTTTACAGTTATATGAAGCTCTCTTGCATCCCTATATAAGCAAATTGAAAGCCATTTTAGAGTCCCGGCTACAGCCACACTGGGGACATCAGAGACCAGGCATTTTGTATGCACTTGCTTACAGCTGCCATCTTGGACTCATGCCTCAGAAGAAATTTCTTCACTCTTCTCCTTTTAGTAGAAATATAAGAGTACTAATAAAAACCTTAACATTCCTCCCTATCCAGAGCAGCGGTCAAGCTGCTAAGCTAAGGTCACACAGCAGGTTTGTGCCTTGAGCAAGTCCATTTGTTTTGATCCTTCCTTCTTCTCCAAATATTTGTTCATTTTAATCACAGTATCACCTCTTTCATTTAAAGAGGTTACCGTCCTCCTGTGTGTTTGCAAAGTTCAGACACTGTGATACTGGCTGGAGCCTTTAGGCTTGAGATCCCATTTCCAATCAGACCACTCCCAAAATAACTTATTCCAGCTAAAATAACAGCACTTCTCCTAAGACAAATAATTAAGGATTATTGATTCAGCAGACCTGTATCAGCATATATGGATGACCGAAGTTCTACTCAAGATACCTGTTGTACTTTAGTTCTTACAATTGAAGGTAATCAGCCAAGCACTGAAAAAAGCTCAGGTGAATCAGAAGTAGGTCATAAAACAGTTAAATTACTGGTTATCAAAATAAGGATATCTTTACAAAAACTTGCCTTATTTAAATAAGCAGTAATAGACTGTAAGTGACCAAGTAATATGGCATATTTCACATTCCGAGTTAGAAAATACTTCCTATATAGTGCATCTTCAGGCTGCAAGCTATGGGAGGCCAAGAGAACAATGAAGGCAGTTTAAGTTTACAAGGACTGACAAATTTTGCCAATATGCCCTTCTAGCAAATATCTGCCAAAACAGTACTTTCCTAAATCAGTGGACCCCAAAGGCACACTATTGTGCTGATTCATATAGGAACTACTGCACTGAAAAACCATGGGAAGAGGTTTAGAGAGAGAAAAATTGACAATGGGTGGTCCATGTCATCTAGTGAGAGTTCCAACCCTATCACACAGAGCTATGAAGCATTTTCCTCCTACTACAGTATCTAGCAAATGTTTGAAGTTCATCTTTCCTCACGTTTCCCAGCCCTTGAAAAACACTCGCTAAGCAAAGAACCAAAGTTTTCACAGATATTCTTGCCTTATGTCAACATTTAAAGACCCCACGTTAGCTACCATCCAAGCACATTATTTCTATACCAGAAAACATACACAAACCAAATTCACAAGGGCACTGTCCTGTGAAAACACTACAAATCAAGTTTGCAACTGCAGCTGTGAATTGCAACATCAGATAAGTATTTGCTTTGAAGATAGTAACAGAAAGTCTTCTGTAAAACGTTTGAGAGTATTTCTCTTGAAGTATTTTCCTACAGGCACAATGGAATACTGATGATCAAGCACCATCTCTAGCTTATGGCCACACTGTTCCTTATTGCTTTTTCCTGCCTTTTCTTCCTTCATCAATCACTTAAAAATGTATTTTATAGGGAGTGGAGCAGAGACCAGTTCCCATAGGAGCCAGCTCCTACTTTAGCTGCTTTCCAATGTCAAACTTCTTCTGAAGTTCCCACAGTATCATATTTTTCTTATACCAGAGTGGTGCACAGAGCCCTGTGCAGAACAGCAGCAGCACAGAAGATGTCACACTTGTTTGCTGACATGCACAATGTGTCAAAACAGGAAGTGCATTATTCAACGGCACATGAATGCTTGGTATGGACATTCAGTGCACACTCAGTGAGTCAGAGCACTCAGCTGGAAGACTGATTTAGTGTGAGATACAAGTGTTCACACTGAGTTAGTACAGAGCTGACTATTACCATTATCCATGTTTAGCTTATCATGTCAACCTTCTACTTGAAGAGTGTTTTAGACGTCAAGTAACAATCTAGAAGTGCCACATACATGTTTTTTGTGCACTGATATACTGACAGTGCATTAGATGTTGGAAGCTCTGTTACTTCTGTCCTCAAGCTCTGCCTGAACCACTTTCACTGAACAACTTTTGCTGCTGTATGTTCAAAGTTTTGACAAAAGTACTATATGGCTCATAATAACACAATCCACAGCTATGCTCAAAACCAACCTACAGTGAAGCATATAAATGGGGGGGGGGGGAATAAAGCAGTGCAACCAATTATACAAAAAATAATCCTGCACCTTTTCTACTTCTGCGAAAAGAAGTTGACCTGAGCTGTTTGACATCTTCATCAGCGACCTAGATAATGGGTCAGAGTGCACCTCCAAAGTTTGCAGATGATACAAAACTGGGAGGAGCTGCTCATGCCAGATAGTTGCACTGCCGTTTGCAGAGGCCTCAACAGGCTGGAGAAGTGGACAAATGAGAACCTTGTGAAATTCAACAATGGGAAATGCCAAGTCTTACAGTTGGGAAGGAACAACCACATCCACCAGCATGTGCTGGAGACCAACAACCTAGAAAGCAGCTTTGCAGAGTAAGACCTGGGGGTCCTGGTGGACAGGCTGCCCATGAGACAGTGACGTGCCCTTCCACCAAAGAAGACCAACAGCATATCTGGGAAAATCACAGCCAGCAGGTGAAGGAAGGTGATCTTTCCCCTCTACTCAGCATAAGTTAGACCCATCCAAAGTGCTGTGTCCCGTTCTCAGCCTCCAGTACAAAAGAAACATGGACATACAGGAGGAAGTGCAGCAGAAGGCCACTGAGATAAGTAACAGAGTGAAGCATCTGACATACGAGAGGCTGAGAGCACTGGGGTTGTTTAACTTAGAGAAGAAAAGGCTCAGAAGAAGCCACATCAATTTGTATAAATACCTAATAGGGGGGGAGTAAAGGAGATGCGGCCAGACTGCTCTCAGCAGTAACCAGTAGAAGGACAATAGGCAATGGACATAAATTGAAATACAGAACATTCCATGTAAACAAAAGATTTGGTTTAAATACCATAGCACTAGAGAGGATGGAGTCTCCATCCTGGAGATAATCAAGAACAGCCTGGACATGGCCCTGAGCAAGCTGCTCTAGCTGACCCTGAGGGTAGGCTGTAAGACAAGGCTGTCTCCAGATATCCCTTCTAACCTCAGTTCCTCTGTGATTCCACAGACTCAAGATAGAAATGCATCATATGATCCTATTTTCCTCTCAGTTTCCCTCTTTAACAACCAGGTAAACATGGCATTTACATGAGAAATCAGCATTTTATTAAATCTGCTGCCACCATTTCCCCTGCCACAGCTGCCAGCAAGAGAAGCCAAACAGCAGCTCTGAAAAGGTGCTCAGACATTCTGTGCTTCTACAGCTCTCCTGATCGGCTGTTTTTGAAAGCAGTTGCAGTCCAGCTAACCCTGAACTGTTTGCCAGTGAAGAGCCCAGATAAGAATATTTTCACAAGTGATCATCCCTGCTTTCAGGCCTTCCACTTTCAGGGTCTTACTCCATACAGTTTGCTAGTTCAGTTTAATGATTATTCATACTTCTAACAATATGAATGAATTATCTGGCTTCCTGTCATCACCTGTTTATTAGCGTTTCAGCAACGAACTACAGTAACAATGTTCGCATTCAGTCATTTTTAAGTTGTCAGCTTTCATGTTACATATTCTCAGATGAGACCAGCACAGTTCTCTATTAGAAGGCTTTTTAATTAAAAAAAGGGAAAAGAGCACTTTAAAGGAAGAATAGCTGGCAACCACTTGTCCTTGAGAAGGGACTGGATTGAGGGAAATCCTCAAGTAGTACTTTGTACACTTAAATAGCTTCCCTAAATGCAGCTGAACAAGTCTATTTACTTCTGCTGAGCTGAACTGTTGAAGAATGGCGGAAGCATTTCCACTCCTGCAGCAACTACAGTTTAGCTATGGAAAAGGGATTCCCCTTTGCAGTTTTAAGCAATCTTTTACATGAAAGGCACTCTGTGGAACATACTGCAAATGTAGAACTATTGCACAACTATTATCTAGTGATGTTGGCATGAGGAAGCTTGAGGGAGGAAACAGGAAGGATATAAACACAAGTCTCCAATCTTTTACATTTTACTCGCATCAGGAAGGATCACCAGCATCCAGAGTGCCAAGAGAACCATCTGAGCTACTGTGTTGGTGGACAAATGAAGAAAAAAGTAGAAATTCTATGGATTCATTTCTCACAGCACTGGAATAAACTGGAAATGAAAACTCACAGAGGCTCAGTTCCACATAAACTTGTAGGCACCTGCCTCCTGATGAACAAAATGGGATTTGATCTCAACTTACTTTGGTAGACTTTAGCCTTAATGCTCATTTCTCCCTGCTGCTTTTTCACCTCCACCACCAAAAGTGTTTTGATATATGACTCACAGTTAAGAACATTTAAGAGGACATATTCAAAAGATCTGAGCAGACACTGTTCTGACAGGTTTTTTTTAAACAATGAAAAATACTATTAAAGGTTAGAGGAACAACCCAGAAGTTGAATGGGTGCTGCGAAGAATCAACAAACATTACCTTTGCTAGGAAATTAAGAGTTTCAGTGCAAGGATGTCTCACCCTCGTACTATTTAGCTTCCCAACTTTACAAACAACATTCCATTCTCTCATGTATATTTTTGTTGAGATTTTTCAGGGAAAAAGAATGCTTGTGGAAATAAAAGAATTAGTCCAAAATACTCTCTACCTTTTAAATGCCTGGCACTTTGACAACTCATCTTAAGACATAGGCAGCAAAACAAAACCTCACTGATCCTCGCTGCCAGTAATTTTTCAGGAATGCAACAAGCAAAGCTGTGATAACAACTGGAATACATCTAAAACACAGTCTTAAAAAGATCTTAACTTTAAATGCCTTCACAGTGTTCTGGCTGTGGAAAGTGCTAGAGTGCTCTTCACAGCTATTTTAAATTTTAAGCTTGATGCTGTCAGCTGCAAAGTACTCCAAGATGACAGAAAGAAGCCTTCAGAAGTAAAATGGGACACTTTGTCCTACTGTTTCTTGGACGTTAGAATGAAACTAGGAGAGTGGAGAAGGAGGATGTACAGAAGAACAACATGGCTAAAAAGCCTGCAAAACAAACACCGCAAAGAGCACACAATACTCAATGTGTGAAAGTACAGCACGATCTTGGCACAGCAAAGTTTACTTTGCATAAGCATCTTCTATAGATAAATGTTGATATGCCAACATGAGAGACATTTAAATAAGCATTTTGCAACAGAGATCCTTCTCCTAGCTGCCTTCCACAGTTATCGCTATTTATGTGGTAGACCTACTGCCTACACAAGACTTCAAACAAAGGTTTCCATTGATTCCTAGGAGCATCATCCTTCCAGTTGAACAGTTCTCAGAGGCGATGACCTTAACGCTCAGCATCGAGTCCTTCATTTGCTTTACAATACCTAGTTAAAGCCAAAGACCACCTATGCGGTCTTGGGAAACTACCAGCCTCCAGTTAGACCTAGGACCTTAACGAACACCCCATGCTTTTACCAAACTGTAAGTACTCCGCTTATTCGCCTCCACAGGCCTCCAGTCTTTCCCAATGCGTTTGTCCCTCTTTATGTTTTAAGCTCATCTCCATCTTTGGGGGGACCAAGAAGCCAGGGAACCATATTCTACTACCACCTCCACTCCCTCCCCTTTCACACGTCTCCTAACAACGCCACGTAGATTCAGCTGATCATCTGGGATGAGCATTTAAAGAAACCCTCGGTCTTCTCGAGCCATCATCATCACTCACACGCCCCTACACCCTCTCTCCCCCAAGCCCCACTCCCCCCTCACATCACCCCTCGCCACAAGGACCTCACTTCTCCCCCGGCTTCGACCGGCTCCTACAAGCCCTCAACGACCCTTTTTGTGTCCCCAGCGAGGCCGGGGGCCTCCCCTTTCACCTCAGGGCACGGAGACACCCGTGGAGAGCGGCATATTCCAGGCACGTCCCTCTCCCTCAGCGGAGGGGGAGGGGACGGGAGCAACCGTAGCGACAGAAGCCGAGACACCAAGCGGAGGAAATCAGGGACGGGCGGGCAACTACGTGGTGGGAATCCCTCCCCACCCCAACCCCGGAGGCTCCTGAGGCGGGGAGCGGGACGGAAGGGGGGGGGGAAGCTAAGGAAGACCAGCTTGCCAAACCCCCATCTCCCTCTTCAGCGCTGCTCCGACGGGACACCAACGGGTTTACCCTCCCTTCCTCCGTGCCAGGGGAGGAGAAGGAGGCTCGGCACCCACCTTGAGAGTGGGATACTCCTGCACCTTCAAAGTCATTGAGAGCTGAGCAGCTGATTCCTGCACCGCCATCTTGGATTGGGCACCGACCTCCTCCCTCCTCCTCCTCCCCCGCCCTCCCCCAGCCCGGACCGACGGAGCTACCTACAGCGCGCGCGCGGCATGACGGGCAATAACCGGCTTCCTCCGCCCCATCCCTAATAGAGACGGGGCGAACCAACGGCCGAGGCACGCCCCCTTTCCCCCCTCCCCGCCGGCATTGTGGTACGCTCCACGGGACAGTGGTGGCGGAAGAGCAACAGCGGGGAGAGAGGCGTCAACCAATGAGAGCCGTCCTTTCGCACGGACCGTTCGTGCAGGTTGAGTTTGAGAAGCCGCGTCTGATTGGGTAGTGCTCCGGGAATGGGCGGGGCCTCCTAAATGCGCGGACAAATCAAGTGGCGGGACGGCATTAAGATAGGCGGGATTTTCGAGGTTTATGGACATCCAGCCAACCAATCGCGATAGGGAGAGCTTTCCAGTCGCCCAATCAGAATCTCTCTCGCTCAGTAGGTGGGACCTAAAAGTAAATTTTGATGGTGACGGCCGTTTTAACACCCCCCCGAGGTGTCCGGAAAGGGGAGGGGCGGGGCGAGGGGCGGAGCCTGGTGGGAGCGTTTTGATGGGCAGTACCCCTAGCCAATCCGACTGCGCTACCTTGTTGACGGGCAGAGAACTGAGCGAATGGGTAGCAAGTCTGGGGAGGGTGGGCGGGGCAGCGGCAGCCCGGCGTGTGGCTGTGTGTATATTGGCCGGGGAGGGGAAGGGAGGGGGCCGCCCCTAGTAAGTTCCGTGGGGAGGAGGGTGTGAGTGAGTGAGAGTCAGTGAGGCGCAGGCGGCGGGAAGAGGTTTAAATAGCGGACACAGCGTGAGTCCCCTTTCCCTTAGTTCCCTCTCCCCGGTGCCGGGCTCCCCGCCCGTGCTCGCCGCTGCGCTCCCTCAACCGGGGCAGGCAGAGGCGCCCGGTGCCGCATCCCTTCCCCAGCCCACCGCGGAGCCGCTTGCCCTCACTGCTGAGGGGGGGCGGCCCTCAGTCGCCTCACGCCGCGGGGTGGGGGGAGGCCGCGGCGGGTCCCGCTCCCGGGTGGCCCCGCGCTAAGTTTCCCCCGGTGAGGTGAGGCGAGGCGAGGCGAGGCGCGGGGCGGGAGCCGCTCCTTCTCTCCTTCAGCAACCGGGCCGGTCTCGCCTTCCCCGCGGGGCAGGGGGGTGGGGAGAGGAGGGGGGTTGGCTCCCGGCCGGCCGTTGAGAAGCGTGCCCGGCAGCTTGTCCCGCCGGCCCAACGCCGCCCCCCCTTCCCTGGCCGGGAGGGTGCAGCAGCCCTGCAGCTACTTCGGGGAGCGGGGAGAAGACATGAACTCCCACCCCGCTGCCCTCGCCTCCGTGCTGGGCACGGAGCTGCCGCTGCCCCCCGCACTGATCACCCGCCGGTGCCCCGGTGCCGGCGAGCGCCACGCTTTTAGAGCCGCGGGGTGCAGTTGTTTCTTCTTTCGTTATTTCTTGTGTTGGTCGGGTTTGCCGGTGCCCAGCTGTATCTGGAAGGAGTTGTGGATCTTTCCAGCCGCAAGGGCTTGCTTGTCTTGCTGACCTCTGTTCAGTCTCTGCGAGCGGTCCACGGGAGTTGGTGGGCCGTAAGGTGAAAAGCACTGGTTGAAAGGAGCGGTGATTCCTTTGCTGAGCATACGTGAAATGTTTCGGTACTAAACCCAAGAGGGTTGATCCTGCAGACTGTCTCTACTTGTGTGTCTGAGGGAATAAAATCACTTTTTGGAGTGTTAATCCCCGGGCTATTGACATGGAAGCTGTTTTCTTGGGAATGTGTAGAGGGCAGTGTCAACCATAACACATAACCCTCTGAAGGAAGCCCTCTGTGAAGCTTCTCACTGTGCTTTGGGTACCTCAGTCAAACGGGAGGCACTTTGTCAGATCTTTAAGCTCTGAGTTCTGAACCATAACTAAGTGAAAACGTACTGATCGGAAGCTGTGCATGCAGCAATACGAACTTGCCTCTCTTGAATTCAGTGGCAAAAGTTGTTTCTCAATGCAGGTGCTTGCTGTTGTCAGCAGGTATGTTTCAGGTAGTGTGCTGTTGTGGTTTCAGGCTTTAAAGAGCCCCCCAAACCTGTATCCATTGATGTGGCTTGTTTTCTGTCTTTCCTAAACATTGTGGTTATGTTATTTCTGGTCTGCAGAAGACTGTAGAAAAAAATAAACACAACTATTTGCAGGAAGATAAAACACTGGTAATACATGTAATGGTTTGAAAGAGCAAGTCCTATTTAACAAATGTGTTTCTTAGAATATTCAGTAACATTATTTATTGCCAATGTGCATGGGCCCTGTTGCAGGGGGAGCATCTGTCCACCACAAAGAGCTGGTGATAAATAAAAGGAAAAGTGTCATGTACTTGAGGGTTAGATTCTCTTCAGTTTTTGACTGCAAACTGTTTACTTGTGTTTACTCTGAGCATTCAGTTGGGTACTGAACATCATCAGCAAATGTATGTCTAAACATAGTTTGCCAAGCCCAAACCAAGTGCAAAGCCTTTGTTTAAAAAGTATATTAGTAAAACATTTGTGTTAGTTACACCTGGGATTAACATTCATGTCTAGACTTGATCTTGGGGCCAGATTCTGCAAGAGGATTTGTGTAATGAGGATTTTTGACTCCATTAAGGCTCTGTGCAGGGAACGGTTCACCTGAGCTTGTCAAGTAGGGGACTGCAAACTTAGTTGTTGCTGTATTTACAAACATCATTATGTGACATTGTAAATCCTTCCAGTTGCCTCTGTCTTAAATATTTTGTAAGCTAATATTTGGAAGGAAATATGCTGTTCAGTATTCCATATCATTGATGTTGCAGAACAGCTTGAACATGACAAACTTCAGGCCTGTGATGCTTACAGGGACTGAAGAAGTGTGATTTCCCATGTAATTTACTAAGTCATGTATGTATTTGTCCACTTATGTTTTGTGTAATCTCTTAACGGTCCTTTGTGACAAAACTAGCTAATTTAATGTGAAACAATTTTGGATACAGGTTATGTGCTCAGACTGTATCTGTCTGTAAACTGCAGAATTATTGGTGAAGGATTGTCAGACATTGGTAGCCAAAGTTAAAGGCTTTGCTTAATGGAACAGATGGCCAAGCAACTATCATGTCAGAGAAAACAGCATGTATTCCGTGTATTCTTAGTTTAACACAAGAGGGAGCATGTCTAATCTTTAACCTTTAAATACTGCAACTTCAGAGAGGAAGCTTTACGTGCGGAGTGTCGGCTAATTTATGTCTGGGCTCCATGTGCAAATGTTGATACAACCTATACATATTTCTGGCATGTTTTCAACTTTAGGTTGCAGCTGTTAATTTATAATACAAATGTTGGTGTGATAAATGTGGAGATAAGAAATAAGCTAATGATATTTTGAGCTTGTTAAATCTGTAGTTTCCTGCTGAATTTAACAAAATATTTATGGTTATTTTGTTGTTTTTTTCAGCTATGGTTATTCATATACTGGGTTTGTACTTTGTTCTTTAATATTAGGTTAATAAATGTCTTCTGCTTAACCTACCATACTAAGTTCTAAAGCTGAGACTTCATTTAATTAAATTTAGTTTAATTACCAAGTCAACTTTGCTTTTACAGTCTTATAAATTCTCCTGTGTTATCCTTAAATAGGAACTACGCATTCGGGTCTACTAAGGGGGTTTGTGTACAGCATCTTGTTTATTTTTCCTTGTCCCCTACTGGTGTAAAAGGAAGAATAAAAATGAGCTTCCGTTTTGTATTTCTCAGCATTGTCCATTTGAATCAGAATCTATTAATGCTTGTCCTCGTGTAGTGTCTTATTAATGGGAAACAGCAATTAGTTAAAATTAAGCAGTGTGTACAGAATACTCCAAACCTTTAGGAGAACATTGCTTATTTGGTGGTATCTTAAAAATGTTTCCAGTAGTCTTCTACTTTGCTCCAGATTAATGATTAGAGAAGAACATCTGTCTGCCATTAAGCACTGCATGTAGATATTATGTCTTTCAAAAACATAACTGTATGTTATTTGGTGGAGCAAAGCAGAAACCTTAGGGCTCTGCTTCCATGTGCCAAAGAAAACTGCTGTGGATGGAGATTTTTCTATGCTTGCTTCTCTTCCCTCTTTGTGGACATTCTGACCTTTTTGCTGGGATCGCAGAAGTGACTAAGAGTCACCATCATTTCTTGGTTTAGTAGCAGAGACTGGCATAAGACAGTGATACAAAGTCCTGTGTTGGATCAGGTAGGAGAACAGGTTGTGCCGCTGGCTAGAAGAGCAGTCTTCCTCTGAGCAGATGGGTGGCGATTGTGCTGTCCATCTTAAAATGGACAAGTAGAAGCCTCCACTATATTCTTCTGGTGACTTAGAATGGTTGTGAAATATTAGGACCTTACCTTTAATCTATGGTATTTTTTTTTTCTGGATAATAGAAGAATTTTTGTTAATTTTTAACTACTACTGTGCACAGTGTTGACAGGTTAAGGTGTTCCTATGAAAGCAGCTTGCCTTCAGCATCTGCCAGGCAGCTGCCTTTGTATGACAGAAATGCACAATGACCTGTACTAATATTAGATACCTTGAGAGAGGTACTCAGTAACTGTTCTGACTTTTAGAAGATAACGAGGATGAGACAATTCCTACTGGGGAAATTGTTGCTTTACTGAGTTTCATTAGATCTACTAGTTTACTCTCCAGGGAGTCATAAACTGCAAATTCCTGTTGAATTCCGAGTGCTGTGTGGCCAAGACTAGTGACTGCTGCAGCAGGAGCACCTACAACCAGAGAGTTTATTTAACTTGTGAATGTAAAAGTACTCAGACCTCCAGGTCTCCTGTATAAAGCCTATAGTTAACTTACCCTGTTGCTGTAAGGGTGACCAGCAAACACTGAGTGGTCTAGAGATGTAAGGACTATGTTGATAGAAAAGTGTTGCTAGAGCACTGACTGTATTCTGCCCTCAAATACCAGCCCCAAGACACCTGCAGTCCCATACAGTCCAAGCAAACAGATCAGACCAAGCAGTGGAACGGGGAGCCCAGGAAGTAGTGGAGTCCACATCCCTGGGGGTATTTAAAAGGAATGTAGATGTGGTGCTTAGCGACACGGTTTAGTGGTGGCCTTGACTGCGCTGGGTCAACTGTTGGACTTAATGATCTAAAAGATCTTTTCCAGCCAGAAAGATTCCATGAGTCTTATCCACAGCAACCAAATGTTTGTAATGGATTGCTCTGTTTTAGTGGATGCTACTTGATTTTCTGTACTAGGTATGCAACAGTAGTGTGGAGTCAGAAATTCAGAGCAGAGGGATGCCTAACTTGATGAATTGATACATTGAGTTGTAAGGATGGAATGAACTGCCTGTTGTCTTGACTATTCCCTATCAGTCAAAAAGGGGCAAAACTTAGGCTTTGATTTTCTTGCCCAGCAGACTTCAGGCGATTGCACATTTTTGACATTAAATGCCTATATTTTTACCTTAGAAGAAAGTGGTATTATGACTAGAGTTTTTCTGGTTTTGGTATTGAAACTTTAAGCTTATAACTGAAAAGTGTATTAGTGCATCTGGCTTATGTAAATAGCCTGGAGAAACTGGTGGTTTTATTTCTGTATCTGAAAAGAAATTACCAAGAACGTAAAAAACCCAACACGCAAACAAAAAAGCCTCCCCCCCCCAACCAAACCCCAGCGATTAACAGCAGCAGGAGGGAGTGTCCTGGTGTGCCACAGTTTAGAGCATCCTTGTAAAGCCCGAATTGCAGATCAAATGCTTTGTTTCCTTATTTTAGCATGATTATAAGGGCACTTTCCTTGTCAGGGGGAAACGTAGATTCGCTCAGCAAGTGAGGTTACAAAGTTACCGTAATGGACTGGAGTTGAGACCTCGGTGGAGGCCATTGTCTGTGCTGAATCAGCTGCGTGAGTGCACGATTTAACATCTCTGCTACTCATCTAGTACCTTTCAGGCAAGAAGTTATTTAGAAATTACTCCATTTTTACACAAAACGGTTTTTAGGTGTCAAAGTATTTATTAATTTGCTTTTATATTAAAGGGGGGGGGCAAAATTCACAAGAGAGATCAAATTCTTGTGAAATCTCCTTTTAAAAGAGTATTTGCATTAAAAAAAAAGGCATGTGGGACTGAGTGCTAAAGTGCACAGACTCCTGCAACTTTATGAATGGATGCTTTAAAATGCAAAGGGGGGTGGGGGTTACCTGTGAGCTAATTTTTAGCCATGACCGCTTTTTTGGGGAGGTTATTTTTCTTTCTGAATAACAGCCCCCTGAAAACTGGGGGGGGGGGGTAGAAAGAAAGTGCTGACACAGCCTTAACTCCCGAGCAGTGCCCTGCGTGCTGCTGCAGTAATTGCCCAGGCAGTGCTTGCTGCTTTCCTGCCATTGTGCTTTACATTCCTTTAATTCATTCCGTTTTTAACTTTGGGAAAGTTTGCTATTATTGAAAGCCCCCGGCGGTGTGTGCAAAGCTGGAGGAGTGAGGCTGTCGGAGTAGCATGGACTTGTTCATCTCAGCCTGATCTTGTCAGCAACAGCAAAGCAGAGGGAGAGGAACTCCGGCTGGGGCAGCGCTCCAAAGGTTCGTCTGTTATTTTTATACCTAAATTACGTCTTAGTAGCAAACTACTCGGTTCTCGGAGCGTTGCCGGCGGTGTGGAGGTGCCGGGGTTGGGGATAGGTGTGCGTTTAGCCGTGGGGTGTGTGTACGGGAGGGGAGGTTTTGCCTCGGTGTGTGTCGGGGAGAAGGGAGTGTGTGTGTGTGTGTGTATGTGTGTGTGTGTGCTGCGAGCGGGGAAACGCTGAAGAAGAAGAAACCCTGTTGGTTCTCCATGCAAATGACCGCTTTGGTTGTAACAAAAGCCTTGATGTTAGGCTTGGAAAAATGATCTGACAGTGTAACAACCCCAGGCCACTTTCGCCATGTTTTTGTTTATTCATGTTTCATTCCCTTTTCCGTCGCTATCGCGCAGATGTTTCCAATTTCACTGCTTTTATTTTGTTGGTTCTTTTAACACCGTTGAGCCTTTTTGGAGTTAGCAAGAAAATGTGTGAAAGAATGTTAACAAAACAGAGAGGTGTTGCAGATGTTTATACTTTAGTTCTCGCCTTGCGCCTGACGATACTGGCAGAGGGATACAGTGCATATGAAGGAACGTAAGAAGCATCTGTTTTAACTACCGAGCTTGTAATTTCGAAATGTGCCCATTGTAACTTGAATATTAACATAAAGAGATGGAGTGAGCAGGTTCCCGGTACAGTGGGGCCAGTCGAGATCTCATTTGTTTGCTGCTGTTTTGGGAAAAAGAAAAGGGGGATAAAAAAGAAGGCGACTGAGAGCAAGGAGAGGAATATCTGTGACACAACATGTATGCTCCTAGATAAACTCCTGCCATCTCGGAGTGCCTTTAAATATTTGAACAGCTTCTGCTAAGTCAAATAATAATTGGTTACCCTGAGAAACAAACAAAAAAAAGTCTAATAGAATAGTTGAGCACACTAATGGCAATCTGAATGTAAAATTGCCTTGGATCGTTCAAAGAATTGAATTAGACAGAAAATCTTTTCAATGACAGGCATAGTATCACATTTAAACATTTTAGCTTCTGAGATCCTGGGAAACAACACACACAGTACAGAAATAGCAGAGGTGGTTAGTATGTTATCTTACAGTTTCATACACTGAAATGTAATCGTGTACTAAGGATATTAAAATCAGTCTGGTTTTAGGATTTTATGCTTGTTGAATGCATCGAGGCATACACAAATAAAATCTGGAATCTTAAAGGACAATGATTCAATGTCCGGAGCCGTGGTTAAATCAGATGTGGTAACTATGGTGAGAGGTAAAGTTACTTAGCCTCTCACAGACCATGCATATATGGATTTCTTTTCATGTAATGGAGATTAAGGAGAAAAGGATTAGAAAATCTGAAATTTTGAGCAGGAGACCTGTAGCCTTGCTCTGGGAATTAACCCTGAGGAGGCATTTAGAACAGGGGCAGGGTGGGAGTAAACACTCTCTTGTATATATTGATGATAATTCTAGAAAGGAATCTTTCTGGTTGGGAACATCAACAGCAGCTCATGCATACAGGAATGAAATCAATCCTCTCCATATTAAAATAATCCTCCTACTCCAACAGAACAAAACCAGAACCCAGCATAGATTTTTACATTACTGAGTGACGATGTAAGATCAGGTAAAGTCTGATGTTCTGAATTCACTCATTTTAGGCTCTCGCAAGAGTAAGCAATATTGATTTATTTGGATTGTACAGCATTCCTATTTTTAAGCATGCATATGATATGTAGTTAGGATGTATTTTTTATTAACTTCAAAAATGGTGGTCATGTGAAGTGGAAAAGAAAATCAGAGCTTGGCGCTCTGGCTGGTGAATACTGGGGGAGTTTGAAAAACAGCCAGAGAGACTTTGACCATGTTTCTGAATTTCTTTGAGTTCAGAGGGTTCAGTGTTAACATGGGCTTTTAATGGAAGAGCTTCAAATTGTGCTGATCACCTCAGAGGGGTATGGGAAGGATTGTCATGCTTGGCTTGTAAGTGTCATGTGTTTTGAGAGAACCACCAGAGATACTGATTAGTGATCGGTTATTTGGAATACTTGAGGCTTAAGAAACAGGAAGGGGAGAGGTCAGGTTTAATTTCCATTATAGAGGGACCATTTCCCTATAAAAGTGAATAGTACATTCAGTATGACAGAGACATCTTAAGGGTGTGAGGCATGATCAGGTTGTTAGTAATATAGGTTAGAAAGTACTGGGGTTTTGGCAATGTATTAGAAATATGTTTAATAAGATATTTAAAAGTTGAGTTCCTTCCCTGCTCCCCACCCAACATAGTGGTTGAAAACTATTTATGGGAAGAGTGCAGAGGAACTGCTAGTTCAGCATAGTCTAGATACTTGGTGTTACAAGTTTTAAGGTACTTATGGGTTTGCTAGGAAATGCTCTTAGCTTTTTTTGGGTCATAAGCCCACACTTCCCTTTTTCAAGTATTCCAAGAGTGTGTTATCAGATCTGTGTTCAGGAGACTGCATTTGCTGCAGTGGTGCCACAGTGTGGGCTAAACCTGTGAGTAGAATGTATGGTTTTGGACTTCAGGCCAAATGTCAAATGGTAAGCCCAACAGCAGCATCATTTGTATTTGTTACAAATTGTTTTCGTGATAGAAATGATCAACTCAACATTTATTGATTTTTTTTTTGATTCTTGAGAAGTATCAAAAGCTCACTAATTTTATTCTGTCCTAATAAGAAGAAGAGGAAAAGGAATTCCATTGCTGCTGTTAGTGGACAATGTTTTGCTTTTATTCCTATTGTTGCACTCGAAATTTGTGTGGAATTGAACATTCTTATTGCATTGATAATGGCTTATTATTTCAGATGAAAATTTTTATTCTTATAAAGATTGCCATTTTAGTTTGAAGCAGAAAGCTTCCATAAACTAGAGCAAAATTCAGATTTATCTACTGATGTGTGAAAATTTATTTCATTGTTCAATGGATTTCAGAATTGTTTGATCGTCCCCCGTTATTAGGATATACTATATTTAAGAGTGATATAACTGATATTTCAGACACAGGACACTGTACAACCTAATGGACAGGAATAGTGGCATCAGAGCAAATAGTGTTTTCCTTGCTTTGCTATTAGATTAGGGCAAGTCAATTCACCTTTCTGTTTTCCACCTATGGAAAGGGTATAATGGTAATTCCTTTTTAAAGTGCTTCAATATCTACTGTTGAAATTTTGAGACAAGCAATATTTTGGTTTACAGCAGCGCACATGACCAATGAACGGTGAAATCTTGTATAATATTTGCATCAAAAGCATTAAAAAAATGAAATCACAACTGATTTGATAATAAAATGTTTCCAGAAAAAAGCTCTGGGGTATCACTGTTGCGGTATTTCCAGACTGTTGCTGCTAATGTAGAAGTTTTTTGGGTAGCTGAGTATCAGGTGGCTGGTTAGTACCTTGGTATGGAGTACTGATGGATTATCAATCTCTTTTAAAATTTATAACAGAAGATGGGCCTTCATTGACTTGTTCAGCTGTTCTATCGGGATTCAGCCAAGAGTGTAGTGTTAGCAGCATTTTAGGATGTTGGAAAAAGAAAAGAACCCTTCATTTCCCCAGTGAGACTATTTACATTGGTATCAAAGAACCTCTGACCTTCTCGATTAAATTTGTAGATTATAAACCCAAGAAATCTCAAACAGCTGAAGAGTTTCACTTATTTACCTCAGTAGACCCAGTGACTCTTACGGGCTTTCAGGATTAAAATCTCCTGTATTTATCTTGTTCTTTTTGCTCTCGGTTGTGTAAATTCTCCAGTGCAATGCAAAGTTGGAATGCACTGGGACAGGTTGCCCAAAGAAGTGGTGAATGCTCCATCCCTGGCAGTGTTCAAGGCCGGGTTCGACAGAGCCTTGTGTGACATCATCTGGTGTGAGGTGTCCTTCCCCATGGCAGGGGGTTGGAATTGGATGATCTTAAGGTCCTTTCCAACCCTAACTGTTCTGTGATTCTATGGAAGTCTGAAGTGTTCTGAGATCTGAGAGATGATCCCTTTGCATATTGTATGAAGCTGTGTAAGTTCGTTTTGAGCGCAGTGTCAGGTATATGGGATAGTTTCATGCTGAGAAAGTGTGAAACAAAGTTGAGAAGGAATTAGAGTGGATTGTCAGTCCGTACAGGTTATTATTCATCATGGTTCACAATAAGGCTTATGATTTGTGACTTGCCAAGGACTGATCAGTTCAATCAGTTGCCAGAAAGAAGCAGTTACATATTAATTTTGACAGGAAAATTTAAGAAGTCATAACTTGAAGTACAAATTGTATCTTAATTTTCTACAGTTTCGCTTGTATAAGACCCTGCTTCAATTATCTTTGTCTTGGTAGATGGCAGAGTCGGTATTTTATTACTGGAAGTGGCTATTTGCTGGTTTCTGGTTCTGGGTATAGTTGAAACAGCCCCAAATGCTTTTAAGAACACACTTTTATTTTGTTGTTCAATGAATAAGATTTTATTCTAAAACAAATTTTACAATCTGAAAAAGAAATTTCTCCCAGCAGTTTTCCATTTGACAGGAATATTTTTCTTCATCTGGAGAACAAGCCAATATGGCTTAGTTTGTAAAATTTGTTTATGCAATGGTATTTTCTGTCTACACAGTGCCTGGAATATGTCTTAGCACATGAATAATAGGATAAATAAGAGTTTCTTGTATCAAAACAGCATTTGTTTGTATTTCTCAGCAAGAAATGTGTGTGTGGAGAAGGATTCTTTTAGCTTTGAGAAGCTGAGTGCATGCTCTGTCTAGTAAATTATGTCATTTGTTAGATTAGTAAATCTCAGACTATCAGCTACATGACAGTTTCCCTTTAGAGCAGTAAAGATTAGGTGGGGTTTCTGTGGAAATCGTTACAACTTACACTATGTTGTTATTGTGTTTCTCTACCTTAGATAACTCTGTGCTTGGATTTCCTAGAGGAAAAGAAGAATGGTGTAAACTGCTAATACCTGTGCAAATATAATTTCTGTGTTTTGCACAGAAATAATGATTGTTTGAAAGCTTTTGAATACCATTTTTTTGTAGATCTTTCATTATTTCCCTGCTTTGCTTTCTGATATGCCTCCAAATGGCATGGCATTTTCTTATATATTCTCTTACACCATAAAATGAGTGTGCTGTCTTCTTTTTTGTACTTTGTTTATGCTGCACTGTGGCAGGCAAGTAGAGATAGAAGTTGGTATTTAAACAATACATTGTTCTAAGTACTCTTAAGCATACTGTGTTTTTGAACATCCACTCTTCTTTCACCCTCCATTTCTGCAGTGAGAGTGATATCACTGTCACAGTCATTCTGACTTTTCCATGTCAGTGATGTGAATTTGATCTAATGCAGTTGTTATATTGTCCCTCAGGCACAAACAGATCCAAGAAACAAAGTCCAATATATCCTTCAATGTGAGTTGAGAGAGAGGGTAACCAGTGGAGTTCAGAACGTGCGACAGAGTCAAAGAGATCTGTTACACTTAGGTTGTTGTGCATGGGTTGATGTGTTTCCCTAAATGCTGGCACGGAAATTAAAGATCCTGTTTACTTTTAAGGTCAAAGTATCTGGGAAAGATTCTCTGGAGAAGCAATTGCTGTTTCCCATTCTACTCAATAACTGTGGGATAGGAAATTGATTTTGCAGATTTTTACCTCCTGGGAAAATCAGCTTGAAGAAAGTAAAGGTTGTGATAGAGTCATTGCACCATAAAAGTTAAGCAGATGAAATCCTTTAATCTATACAAGATATACTGTATTACTTTCAGCCCTACATTTTTATACTGCTGAAGATGTCAAAGCCAAGGTGGTGCGTTCACCCCTGTAGATGCAATTTAACTTTTCTGATCCTGATGTGACTATAGCACATGACTGTGTATCAAGGTTTCTGAACCTTGTTGATACTTGCTTTGAATAAAACTTAATTAAGTGTAGGTCACACTGCTTTTGACTTGAGCATCTTGCCTGCCAAGTTCAGGGAGGACTTAACCTGTGGAAGGGCTTAAAACCAGGATGTATGTGTATGGAAAAGATTACCTGCTTCTGCTGTGACTGGGGGAACTGATCTAAACCTGGAGAAGATAAGAAATTAGCAATAGAGTGCACAAGTTGTAAGAACATATAGTTTCAAATTTCTAATTAGTGTTGTACAGCAAAATTAGTAGATCCATAGATAAATATGGCAGATACTTTAAGCACTCTTTAGTGACATTCTGACTTTTGGATGCTTGAATTTGAGATGGAGTTTTGCTTGTGCTTGACTACATCTTTACCTCTGTTCCTCCTTATTTTCAGTGTTTATGGTTGGTTGATAGTGTTTTGCCTTGCAGTAGTGTGTTCTAAATGTATATATGTAACTTTATTTTTTGGGTTTTGAGGACATTGTTGATGCCTGCAAGTCACAAGTTTCCCAGAAGTGCCAGTAAGTTTTTGTGTTCCTTTGGGTGTGTTTCTAGATGGAACATAAAGGCACAGCAGTGTGATCTTGAGGTACTTTGTAGACTGTGATTATCCTGATCTATCTTCAGGGAAGCAGGTAGTCTGTTAGCAAGCCTGAAGATGTAAGCAGGTGTTTTCTAGGTGTATATAGGACAATGTGCTAAACTGACCTTCTCCTAGCATAAGAGACCTCACTTGGAGTTGAGACCTCACCTGGAGTATTGTGTGCAGTTCTGGTGTCCTCAACATAAAAAGGACATGGAACTGTTGGAAGAAGTCCAGAGGAGGCCACGAGGATGATCAGGGGACTGGAGCACCTCTTGTATGAAGACAGGCTGAGAAAGTTGGGGCTGTTCAGCTTGGAGAAGAGAAGGCTGCGTGGAGACCTCATAGCAGCCTTCCAGTATCTGAAGGGGGCCTATAGGAATGCTGGGGAGAGACTCTTCATTAGGGACTGTAGTGACAGGACAAGGGGTAATGGGTTCAAATTTAAACAGGGGAAGTTTAGATTGGATATAAGGAGGAAGTTCTTTACTGTGAGGATGGTGAGGCACTGGAATGGGTTGCCCAGGGAAGTTGTGAATGCTCCATCCCTGGCGGTGTTCCAGGCCAGGTTGAACAGAGCCTTGGTTGACAAGATTTAGTGTGAGATGTCCCTGCCCATGGCAGGGGGGGATTGGAACTGGATGATCTTAAGGTCTTTCCAGTCCTAACTATTCTATGATTCTATGATTCTGTGATATGGGCAGCATATTCTAGTGAAAGTTGAGTACAGCCTTGAAAGTTCCTTAGTGAGTTTGTTTGCTTATGTCTCAAGAAAACAGCTTTCTGTCAGATGTTTTCTATCCCAGTCCTTTTATTTTGTCGGCAGTTTCCCACCTTCATAGTATTGATGAATCAGAATATTGTCAGCTGGAGATCCTCAAATTATATTGATAAGGGTAGAGTTCAAAGGCTTTTCTAGTGTTTTGAGAAGAGGCAATGACATTCTGACACTTGACAGTGTCATAATTGGAGATGAATCATAGAATCATAAATAGCTAGGGTCTTAATGTTTGAGAAGAAATGATTCGGATGTGGAACAGTAACTTGTTTAATATCCAGTGGCAATTTAACTCTTCCTTGGAGTATCACTCCTTCATGATATATTTAATAGCTTTGTGTTCTAGAAAGTGAGGGGTTTTGCATAGTCTTAACTGTAATGTTCAGGCTGGGATAACACTGTATCCTGAAAGGTGTTCTCTTAATTTCATCATTTGGCTTTAAACTTTTAATTACTAAAATTACTAAAATATGTTATTGTTTGCCATCTTTGTGAACGGTTTCACAGGGGACTTTTTTAGAGGTATAGACATTAATTTCTAAGAGTATTCCTGCTGTAATTTCAGCATTCTTTCCTAAATTCATAATTGGTGTCAAATTGGTCTTGGTTGGCAGTAATCAAGTTTGTGTAGTTCTAGAAGAAGTTCCTGTGTGTATGTGTTGAAGTCTGTGATGCTGGTGTGTACCCAGAGCTGCTATGAAGGTGATTTTTGAGCCAACAGTTATTTATTCTAAGTATAGGAAGTATTTTATGTTAGTAGGCTGTTACCCAGTGCTAATTAAAAGTGACAGTCACTACCATTGCAAATGGTAACCATTGAATATGCAGTAAAAACATCCAAGGCAGCATATTAACTGCAAAGTGGCTAAAAATATGCAGTGCAGGTATTAATTTGTCCTAGCATCTTGAGAAGTTCGCCTACAGTAAGGAGCTATCTGGTGATGTGGTTTTTCTCTTCAATTAGTTTTTTTGCTATTAGCAATCTGTGAATGTGCTTTGGAGCCTTGAAATGAAAGGCATGATGTAAACAAGAGGTATTATAAAGATCAGATAATTTTAATATGATTTTTAAAGAGGTATTTGTAAAGTTCTGTCTTAGATTTGGTGCACTTTGATAGTAAAAATATTTCATCAGCTTGGCATTGCAATAGAATTTTAATTTAGAAAGAGTGGCATGCCCAGCTACTTGCCAAAAGAATCCATTTCTCTTTCTGGTAATGGCTGCATTATTTAGTTTCACTGCTGTGAAAGTTTGACACAGTTTGCAGCCTCATTCTGTGTTGTTTCAAATTGGTGTTCACATTGATGTCAAGACTGAGAATAAAAATAGGTCTTATAAAAAGAGTAGGTTAAGGCACTAGGTTATAATTCAACGTTCCCTTTTTGTTATTTGTTCAACATCTGGGTACATACCTCTGTATAGGATAGTTAACTCAAGATTAAATTAAAACTAAATTTAGTTTAAATTCTAAATGAAATGAAATATTGGCACATTAAGTATCACTGTACAGTACCAAAGAAATAGTCTAATATGTGTGTGCTCATTCTGTAAGGAAGAATATAGTTCATAAAACCAATATGAGTAATGAAAGTGATATGTATATATATATATGCACACACAAAATGAGTAAATATGGAGTTTTAACCGATAAGTGATGTATCAAAGAAGGTGGTTTCCAGCAATATTTTCTTGTCAGATGTGGTGTACCCCTTAGGATTTACGGGTGCAGCTTGTCAGCAGAATAAACAAACATCCTGTCCTTTAGTCTTGCTATCAAAGTAAGTAACATCATATTCAACCAAAAATGTTTTACTTTGTCAAAGACAAACATGCTGTGGCAATTTGCTGCCACACATCCTAGAGCAGACCTTGTGCTGAAGATTTCCCCTCTTCAGCATTGACTCTTGAGTAATTAGGAAGGTTATGCTAAGTAAGTATCAGGGGGAATTTCTGCTACAGTTCTCGTGTGGGAAAAGAATTTGTCATATTGCCAATTGCAAAACCCGGATCCAACAAGAATCTGCAATTTGAATTGTCAGGCTTAAAGCTTCCATTGTTTGAGTTTTCACAGATCCTGGGACAGTCCAGAAAAGGCCTTGAGAGCTTTCTGTTTTCAGAAGTGTGTGCTAAATGGTGTGCGAGGTTAATCTATGCAGAATATACATTTAGCCTGATTACAGTGCCTTATTAAACACAGATATAGACCAGTTTTCTCTTCTTTGGACACTAACACAATCTGAACAAAAAAGTGCATCCCTGAAGAGTCTGACAGTGTGAAACAGGAAACAGAAGATGGATTCCCACCAGCAGGAGTTAACTTCTTGTGACCATGAATAGAAAGCTGTGCAAGCCTGACATGTGCTGCAGGACTCTAGTGACACTTGCTTGGATATACAGCAAATGAGCTGATGGGTAGCAAGAGGCTGGTTTTCAAGGGCTCTTATAGCCTGAAAGAGTGCAGGTAATGTTATGATAGGCTGTAGTCTCAAAAATACCTACCTTTTTGTCACACTGGTAAGAAAGAAGATTTAGCCTTGTCAATGTCTGTACCCTGTAGAGGCTTAGAGAGGAATGCTTCAGTATCTCTAGAAGCTCCTTCAGAGCAAACAGTATTCAGTAGCAAGTTGTGTCCTGGTGGCACCTGGTGATCTATATGTTCCTACCTCTTCTCCAGAGAAAACATCTGGCATCTTTTCACCAACTGCTTTTAGTGCTACAACTCTAACCATTAGCGTCTGTCTTCTCCCTTCCATGTGGTGTGTGAATGGATTGCTTGCTAAGACCTCAGCATATTTAAGCAGAGCAGAAAATTCACTAAGTCTGGAAATACAGCTATGTATTCAAATAGTGAGAGTTGGTGCAACATGCTCTCCTGTTTAGTGATGGTTATCTGATATTTGGAAGAAGTCCCTTAACTGGTGAGGATGTGATAGTCATTTAGATTATAGAGCAGGAGGGATTGTGAAAGTGCCACCTTATTTTTGTGGCTACTGTTTGTCAAACTGGGCATGATTTTCTTTTGCTGTTCTTTTGACTGTGGGGTTACTATTGCAAGAAGATTTGAAATAAACTACTAATTACTTGTATTTGCTTATTTTTGTTTTCTAAACCCAGGCCTATAGAGAATAAAACCTTCATGATAGACATTGAAAAAATACGTGTTGTAAGATCAATAATGCAATAAAGTGTGCTGGGCTCCTTCATGTTTAATCTGTGATGTTATAACATGTGTCTCACAGTTTGATGCTAAAGAAAATATTTGATATTGACCCAAACATGTATTTTTTTTTTTTACTATGTTCTTAGTTTAGGAGTGGAGGGATAAGGAAAGGAGACAGAAAGAAGACTGAACTTAGTCAATTTTTGTTAACCCTACTACAAACTTCACAAGTGAAAGCAGAAAAAACCTAAAGGATGCCATCAGTTTTCAATTCTCTATGTTTCAAATGTAGACCGTCTTCACTGTGGATCATTGCATCCATGCGAATTTTGTGTTAAGGATTATGCTATATTCAAAGTATGAAGCAATGTAACTTGTTGCTTTAAGTATTTCAGTAAGTTCTGAGAGGGGTAGAGGGGAAAAGAATTTGTTCCCTCCCCTCCCCCCCCCCCCCCTTCGGTTTTGGAGGATGAGGTTTGTACTTGATTTTATAACATTGAAGCAACCATTATGTTTAGTTCTAATTCCAGATCAAATTTAGGAAGGTGGAAGATGGTTGTGGGCATGCGCTTTAGAGAGATGTATGCTTCTCTGGGGGAAAAATGCTTTTTTGGCGAGGAGTTGATGCTGGAGATCTCTGGATTTTTCTTTGGTCATTGAAAAAAAGATCACATAAACCCACAGATGTTACACAAGTTTGTGTTAAAACAGGGCTTGGATCTCGCTGAAAGGGCTTGGGTCTCCTGGCTGAAGCGGTTGCTGCTATTATGAGGTATACACCATATATTCAAGATGGCAGTAAGAGGAAGTGTAACTTAAAGATGTAGTTTTCTCTTGTGGATTCAGTTTAACATCTAAAACTGTTGTTGTATCTGATGCTGATTGAGGCATGGGTTAATTTAACAGTCACGTTTCTAGCTTTCAGTATAGTTTTCTGTAGTTTTAATGGGTTTGAATTACAGTTGATGAGCTACAAAGGTGATGTAGACCTGAAAAGTAAGGCAATAACTGCTGCTTTTGTCTTACCTCTTAGTCAGCTTTACAGCACAATAAAGCACTGCCAAGCAATATAAAATGTTGTTATCATCTGTTTGGTATTAAAGCATGTCACTGCTACTGTAATGGCTCCTTTCTCATCAAGTTGAACATGGTTTCTTTGTTGTACTTCCATTGGAATCAGGGGATAATCTCAGTGATCTAGAAACGTTGTGTTAAGTCATGGTATGGCTAAACGATCACTAGGACAAAATTAAGACAATGCCTTTAGGATTCCTTTGTATTCCTTCTCAGTGTAATGTTACTAGATTTTTGGTTTCTAAAGAACCAGAAATAATTGCGCACTTTGTGATCTGATGTGTTTCCTGGTATTGCCTATTAGTGTCCAAAAATACAGGGCTGAATATTGGTGAGAAATCAACTGAGGTGTTGTTTTTAATAGAAGTCTGGCTGACATAAAGTCCTTTTCTCAACTAGAACAGGTAATAATCAGACCTGTGATAATTAGACCAACAGGAATTAGAGCTATTATTTAGAGACCAGATTGTTAATTTTGATGACCTAAGGTTTGGAAATTGGCTACAAAAAGAGTTTTCAGTTTTGGTTTAAAGAAACTTCGTAGCTTTTTCTTTTTCTGTATAATGGAGTACTGGAAGAATTATCTTCTAACAGCTGCGTTCAGCTTTTATTTGGGATGTGTTTTTGTAATACAGCATGTTTAATGTTGAGACAAAATAAAGAACATTAATCTGTCATGGAGAAATGTCTTTCTGTGGCATAACAAACTACTGTGGCTGGTGAGAGGGATGCATGGGCTCCACACCAGACATGAGCTATGGAACTGAAGCAGTAAAGGTGGTTGCTCACTTCTGGCAAACTGTTGATAGTTATTTTTTTTCCCTCAATATAAATACTTCAAACTTCCCATCCCTGGCAGTGCTCAAGGCCAGGTTGGACGGGTCTTGGAGCAGCCCAGCCTAGTGGAAGGTGTCCCTCTCCATGGCAGGGGTGGGAACTGGATGGGCTTTAAAGTCCCTTCCAATCCAAGCCATTCTATGATACTTTAGGATAAGGGAAGGTGAGCAGTGAAAGTAAGAGTGCTTGCCAGTGTGATAGTTATATGAGGAAAAATACACTTGTCACTTTGTGCTTTAATCAGTGAAAGTTTCTGATAAAACTGTGACATATTATTTCACCTGTGGTGATGTTGAGGTTGGCTAAAAAACTGAGACCAAGGAAACCCTTTAATCTCTCACATTCAGCTTTATAAAATGTTTGTTTGGTGTGGGGTTGTTTTAGGATTCTGTCGAGAGTTTATTTTTTGGTTCATTGTACTTAATTTTCCTCTGGATTTCATTGCAAATAGCAAGATATTAAATTGTATTACATGTTATTAAATTTTAAATTAAACTGTATTAAATTCTCATCTAGACCTAAGTCTTGGAAAACCTGATTTGAATGGGGAATAAAAGGACTAAGAGTTTAATCTGAAGAGATTGTTACTAAGGGTAGACATAACAGCTGTCAGGTGTGCAAGATGTTTTTGTAGACTTATGGTGGATAGTACAAGAAATAATGAACTTGGATCACAGCAGGAGAGGGTTGGGCAGGTTGAACTTTATTAAAATCAAACCAACAGATTTGTTTTAAGCATAATGACATAAACTCTGGGATCGGCTGCCTGGGAAGCCTACACAGTCTCTGTTATCTGAGAGCTTTAGCTCTAGTTTAGGCAACTTCCGTCAGGAATGAGAGGAGTGTATATGATCTGGGCTTGGGAAAGGAGGGGGCCAGGTAAGCTTTTGAGCTCTCTCTTCCAGTTTCCTTTTTGGTGAACCTAAGATAGAATAGGGCAACCATGAAAAGCTTCAGTACCTCTCACTCTTTTTTAATTGTGTTTTTTAATGAAGGGAATATAACTTTAAGTCAACATTGTTTGTTTGCTTGGCACATGTACTTCTGGGTGGTTAACTGTCAGCAATAACTAGCATGTTTAACTGCTTTTCAGTATGAAGCTGTGAGTACTATATGCTACCAGTTAGTTTGCTAAGATTCAAGCTGTCTATTCATTTCAAAGCGTACTTTAATACTTTCAACTGGATGCAAGGCCGTTAGTATGCAGCTGTTTAGGAGTGCCAGTCAATGGGTTGGTGTGATCTGTGTTCTGTTTTTTCTTGCTTTTGAAAAATCTCTCTTTAGAACGTGCCAGCTTTTCCCACTCTGCTGTTCGGCTTTAAAGATATTAGACACAGCTCTGAAGCGTTTTCATCCTGTGGGTTTTTTTAATCTGGTGTGGCTTGCTATTTTATGAACTCTCGAAGTGCATTTGTGTAAATGCTTATTCAGCCCTCATGAGTTTATTCATGACTATGTTGCTAAAGCGTTTGGGAGTTCATTGTCTTCATGCTTCCACATGAATGAAGATGCTTTCTGTGAAAGTGGAGTTTTTAAAGAATTTTCTTCCGAATTTCCAAAGCTATTGACCTCCTGTTATGTAATTGTGCAATTACTACTTATGCAGTGAGAGCTTGGCATTTGCATGCTGCCTTCTTAGGGCAGCAAGCACTGATTTAGGTGGCTCGGGAGAGGTGGGTGGGAATTCAGGTGCACAGACCAGGTTCCAGGCTTGCTGTTTGCACCCTTTCATGTTGTGCACATCTGGAAGTGTTTGAGAGTCCCTTGGGTTTTATTTTTTCAGGGTTTCCCCACTCCCATCCTCCAAAAGATGAGAGATTCAATGAGAAAATCTTAGTGTCCTCCCAGCACAGTCTTAGTCACACGTATGACCAAGTGAAAATCTGGAGGAGAATGTCTGTATTTACTGTCTCATCTGAAACCTGTGTCCCAAAATTTGATTATTAGATTTATCTGGTTGTCTGTAAGGACAATTCTGTCTGCAATTTTAGGGCTGATAATCTCATGGTGTCTGGACAGACAACCCAAAGTTATGCTGGAGAAACAATAACTTTTATTCCTCATGGCCTGAGTGTTTTGTGAGATGTAGTTAACCTGGATTTTGAGAGGCCCACCTGCAGGAATAGTCTGATGAAATTTGTCAAATGGACTTTTAATTAAAGCAGGCACCCACTAATGACTGGTTTTTTTTGTATTTAAGGTTTTATCTACCGCAAATTTGTACTCAGAGGACTGGCTTTAACAGCAGATTTGACTCAGAAGTGTCTGGATGAAAATCGCTCACTTGCTATTTAAAAGAAAAATCAGACTTTTGATGTGGAATTTGGAATTTGAATGTTGGACTGTCCATTTTGAGCTGTTCATTAATCCAAAGGTTTAATAAGGCTATTTCCCGGACCATTTCCAGTAGCTGATTGGCAGCTACATTCTCATGTTTTACCGTAGGAATGAATGTCTTTTGTACTCCAGCCTGGTTCTTTTTGTCTGCCTTTTTCTCAGGGTGAGATTCTTTAAAACATCCTTTTGGATGAAGAGCTGTCTGCTTTCTGTTGCTGAAATAGCCCATGGAAACATGGCAGTACTTCATGTGGTTCCGAAAACGAAAGCAAGGCGATGTGGAATGTGCTACGTTAGCATGGCAGGGACTGGGATTTGTTTAGTTGTTCTTATATTAAAACTGATTTATGCCCAAAGAAGCTACTAAAGCTTCCAAGATTCCTCTTTTTCCCCCCTACCTCTTACTTTGAAATTTCCATAGAGGAAAGCGTGTTTCTAGATAACCTAAACAGATGGAACCACTTACCCAAGAAATTTTAAAGATAAATCAGTGGAGTGCCTGGTATCTTCTCTTACAATCATGTGGGTTTTCTTAACAGTCTCTTCAAGTTCAGAAAGGAATCTGAGCTTTTTATCTTGTATTCTGTTGAGGGTTAATGTGTCCTGTTGATCTAGTTTGTTACTACAGACTGTTCTCCGCATCAATCTAAGTGGTACTGTTGCTTGGAAAGAGTTCCCATTAAGTCCATTACACTGCGTTTTGCATTCTTTTCTGGCTTGTTCCAGACAATGGCTCTGTGTTGTAGTAGTAAATTTGTGCTGTTCAGTAACACGAGCTAGAAAAACAAAATAGGTAACAGAAATTCTTGTGCTACTTTTGAAGCAGCTTAACCCTTAGTAAATCATGTTAGGTTACCAGAATGATGTCTGGAAATAACTTCAGTTGAAATAGTGTGCAGGTGGTATTGCTTTATTGTTTACTTTGTTTTTTACATTTTATGTTGCAGTTGAACCTCTTTAGTATATTAAAAATGAACCAAGAATATATATCTGTAGTAGCTAAATTTTAAGTTATAGCTTATATCACTACAGTTCTGGAGAAGAGAATTTGCAGGCTGTTTTCTAAATGTTCTTGCATGTTGTAATTTAAAATAATGAGTATCTCATTGTGTTACTAGAATTACTCATAAATTTATGTTGCTTGTTTTTCATTCTCAGTATGTACATTGCTACAGGGAAATTTCAGGACAAAGTATGCTGAGTCTCAGAAATGTTTATTAAGTTCTTCTTTCTGTGATTAAAATTTGTCTAATTCCCAAGTGCTTTAAATTCAAGTTTGAACATATATTTTAATAAATATCTTTTACTTTTTTTGAATAAATGAAGAGTATTTTAAATAGTATACCAGACCTTTTTGTAGTTTAAGCATTTGTAGTATGGAAGCATTTGATACTAAGAAGCCTTAAGAATTAGTTATCGTAGTTTTGGTTGGAAGGGATCTTAAAGCTCATCCAGTTCCACCCCCTGCCATGGGCAGGGGCACCTTCCACTAGACGACATTGCTCCAAGCCCCTTCCAACCTGGCCTTGAACGCTGCCAGGGATGGGGCAGCCACAGTTTCTCTGGGCAACCTGAGCCAGTGCCTCACCCTCACAGTGAAGAATGGTCCAGACTTTGTGTGTCTGTTTACTTTGAATTTCACTGTCATATCCATTGCCAGCTCTCCAGCTCCAGTGGTGCATTATCCTACTTCAAAACCCAGTGAATAAAAGGGGTGCTGTGTTAACAGGAGTTGCTGTTTTTAAAGAGCAGAGGACAGGAGGAATCTAAAAGAATGCTTTCATTTGTTTTGAACTTGGATATTTGAACGTATAAAATGGTAACACTTTTATGGGAGGATTATACTTTTTTGTCAAAAAAGAATTTAGATAATAGAACCCAAGTATTCTAAACTCTGTCAAGCATTTTCATACTTTTTTAGTCTTCTGGGAAACAGAGTTGTAGGAGCTCTGAAGAATGGGAATTGATCTTTGATTGGTGACTAGTAAAAGAGAAGGTTAGAGTCAACTCAGCACAATTAGGAGTAAAAAGTAGAATAA
Source organism: Pezoporus flaviventris (assembly GCF_033815535.1). Taxonomy (NCBI): domain Eukaryota; kingdom Metazoa; phylum Chordata; class Aves; order Psittaciformes; family Psittacidae; genus Pezoporus; species Pezoporus flaviventris. Next base: position 4,070,104 of record NW_026892550.1, on the reverse strand, counting down.
ACTGATTTGTGGCACTTTGTGATATGTGGCTTCTGAAAGTCTCTATATGAAAAGCATTTGGATGTTTAAAACTGTAAAAAGTTGGCTACCAACTTGTGTGTTTCAGTATTTCTGATACTTGGATTACTGTTTGATTGCTGATTATTTTAATTACAGGCCAGTAGAGTGACAATAAACTGCCAAAAATTGTGCAGACTTGAATGCTGTTTACTGATTGCCAGACATCAGCACAGGAGCTGATCTGATTTACAGTACCAGAGGTTGAACAAAGGGATGGAAACAGCAGACTAGAATTCTTTCCAGTATTTCAAACAAACCTCTTTTGTTTGTAATTTAGCTCAGTCAGGGGTTTTGCTGTTTAAAAACCAAGTAAATGAAAAAGCCTCAATTTGATTTAAAAAGAAATTTTGCAACTTGGTTGTAAATCTTTCCTGTAAGATTGTTGGAACAAGCAGTTTCCGACGACCAAATCCATCATGACCGTACTAACCATGTGTTAATTTTCTATTAATGTGGGATGCTGCAAATAAATAAAAGCAAACATTTTAAAAAGGCAACTTAAAAATCGGCATTCAAATGAAAATGCACGTGGAATTAGAAATATCTCCAGAATATTTTCAAGACTTCCATGGAGAAGGTATTTCTCCATCTCAGAATGGGGTAAGGAGAATGAGGTGTATCTGCAACTTAGAAGTGGTTGAAAGAGGAAACTTGTTCAGACAGCAGAATAAAGAGCTTTCCAGTGCTTGTGAGAAATTCGGGATGATCGCTTTTGGAATTCTGTCTGGCTATTAATTTATTGGAATTTGCCCCAAGCACAAGTTAGTTTGATCAAAGCCTGACAAAAGCACTGCATGCAAATACAAACCTCAAGTCAGTGAAGACATTCTGACTGTGAACCTGCAGCCGGTTAAAATAACGTTGCTGTCAAAATAAGAACAAGGGAGTTGAAAATAACAATAACGTTTGGACTGTTGAATCTTGAAGTTACTTAATCCTTCCCATTCCCAAAGAGAAGGTCACATATTGAATCGAGATGAGAGGAAAAGAAATACACAGTGTCAGGACTAACAAAACGCTGTTCTTAACACTTCATATATGCAAATGGAATTTGATGTTCTTTCTCTCCTTATTCTCCATTGAAGTATAATTCCTTTTGGCTGTATAAACTTTACTAATGAAGTAAACTGTGCTTAAAATGTGGCTGGTCTGGATTTTTTTTTTGTTGATTTTAATTAAAAACCCACCCCAACATTACAGTGCTGTGTTCCACCAAGCATTCCTGCCAGCAGTTGCATCAGCATAGCTGGGAGTATTTATGGAGAGAAGCCCTAAGGCCTGGTCTTGTTGCCCAGAGACAATTTATATCTGTTTGTTTTGTGATCTCAGCCCAAAGTTGTCACTGTCCGTGTAGCATAGATACTATGGCAAATACAAAACTTTTCACTATCAGTAATATTGTGGGTGACAAAGTTTTTATTCCTTCATTTGAAAACAAGGGTGCTGGGGGGCTCGGTGAGCCCATAGTACATATTGAGATAAGTTGTGAGGCTTCCAAACAAAAACCCTTAGAACTTGGTGAATGTTAGTATTTTGCTAAAATAAACTGGATCTGCTGTTCACTACCATGGCACCTGTTATTCCTTATCTGTATATTCTGTTGTCAACAGGATTTCCGCCTTAGTGTGCGAGAGGTGTCATTTGTGTGCTTCATTTCTGTGCAGCCTATTTGTGGAAGTCCAGCAGTCTGGTATGTAGAAGGGTCAGTGCAAAACTATAGTAAAATAAGTTACAACTTAAAAGGTCTTTCATCTTGTGTTGCAAGAACCAGGATGCGTATGGTTTTCCAAGAAGTAGGCTCTCCTCATGGATAGATATCTTCCTTAGGAATGCAGCAATGAGGGGTAATAGAGTTCAATATCAGAAAATCTGTTTCCTGAGGAAGCGAGATGGGTTTTCTTCCTTTTCCTGGTGCAGTGCTGGAAAGGTTTGTGACTGCTGGCTTTTCCCTGAGGTATTTGCCAGCTTTGGCAGTCTGTTCTTGAGCCATTGCAGTCCGAATTGCGAGGAAGCTAGTCAGTCTGCTGGGTGTGATGCGTGACCTGATACAAGAGATGATTGCCTCCAAGAAGGGAAATCCCATTCCTTGTCCTGTATCACTGTAGCTGTATCACTTTTCTTCCTTTGGATCAAATCTTCTGCTTGCCCGACTGTTTGACAAACTAGTTTAGCTCACTATGTCAGCAGAAGCTAATAATTTGTTGTGGTTATCTTAGTTTAATCTTTGTTCTTTGGGATACAGTGATTTGCTGAATAGTCAAATACCAGACTGTACAAGTGAAGAGTGGAATCTCATATCAGGAAGAATGGAGGGGAGAGGAATGAAGATTGCCGCCTTTTAGCAGCGGCAAGGTATTAGATCAGCTTATCAGCTGACTGACCATACCTTTGAAATGGTGTGGTGTGCTTTAACGCATGGCTTGAATATTTGACTTGATGAATTGCTGCTCGATATTATGTCCTTTGAGAAATCGGGTCTAGGAATCTGACATTAGCCATCTAAAGTCATTTAATACCTGCCCATGGCAGGGGGGTTGGAACTAAAGACGATCTTAAGGTCCTTTCCAACCCTAGCTATTCTATGATTCTATGAATACCTTGGATCTTGACCTTTTTGTGCCTTAGTTTCTTTATTTTGCAGATTGGAAAATACTCCTCCTTCACCATACACATTCTGTGAAAATAGAGGAATGTGTCAGTATTTGCGTGCTACAGTGGAAATGCCAAAGAAAAGCACACTAAGAACTTCTTCAGAGCAGGATTTGAATAGTGTAGAATTAACAAATCTTTGCTGAGCAAGGCAGGATCTCTCTCATGATGCTTCTTCATGTTTAAAAAATGCAGAGCATGTTACTTTCTAATTTTAGTGGTTCCTACTTTGGCGTGCCTGATGTTGCACCCTTAATCATGTTCATTTAATCTGATTTAATTGTGTTAGGTAAGTTTTCTGTGCAATAAAACATAATTGAAAAGACACACTAAGAACAAGCCTTAAAACCAGAATCTTGGATACATGTACTAACCATGTTATTTTAACTAGTCAGTAAATCAGTTCAATCGAGTTTTAATAAAAGCTATGCAAGATACTGCCTTTTCTTTGGTTATGACGTCTTTATTCATTCTTTAGTCACTTTTATCACTTACCTCCTTAATACACAGGTGCTAAATATGAGTGTTTTCAAAAATACTAAACAATATAAGCCTAGAATTAAAATAACTGAAATAATAATAAACAGTGGTAAAATGATTGATTTCAAATAGAATTTCCATCACCAGGAACCTATCTCTTGGTTGCTTATAAATTGGTTTAAGAAGTTGTTGCCGGGTTTTGTACTTGATGACAAAATTATGGAAGTAAGTAGAAAAAAAGAATTAAAACCACACTCAACCTTTGTGAATTTCCTCTCCCATCACTGTAGTTTTGGATTCTCATGCTCTTACGCCCAGTCCTGTCTGCCTCTTCTCTGTTCTGGGATTGCTGGAACAGCTGCCTAGATGCGTCCATCTCATGGCCAGTCCCATGTGCAAGCATCGTGCGCTGGATTTCCAGCCATGGGAAAGGCAGAGGTATTCAGAGCTGTTGCTGCTGACTAGACATTTTGCTGACTAGTGTTCTCTGGAGAAGTCTTCGGGAAGTTTCCAGTCCGGTTGTTTGTTGAAAATTAACCCTAAACCAGTTTGGGTATTTTGGCCAAACTGCCCACAGTAAAAGTACTGCAAGTCTATCAATAAATAGTTTAAAAATTGTAACTTCCTACTTAGACCCGATTAAACACATTTTCTATTGCAAACATTGGGTATTAAAAAAATCTCATTTGAGCTCCTGACTTCCTATAGTGCGTAACTACAGTAACTGGAGACTATCAAGAGACATAGTAATAAAGAGAGGATTATAGCCAGAGGAAACAAATGCTCCATCTCAATGCTGGTTTTTCAATAATCTGAAGACAAACCTGGGTTTTCAGAGTGCAGAGATCTGGACACTGGCACATGATGCTGAGAGGTTACATTTAATTTTTATTCACTGGAGAAATTGTAATTCACAACTGAGACTTGTCCAAAGTCCAGCTTCCTTTTCTTTTTTCCATGGATAACATAACAGAAGGACTGATCCGGTAATTCAGGCGTAACAGACGGCAGAATTTCAGGAATGGAATGAAAATTAAAGTGGGATTTTAAGCTAGGTATAATGAATATCTGAGATTTTGCTGAGAGAAAATAGTTCGAAGTGCTTCAAGGGTCACTGTTGGCCACATTTAAGAGTTTGCTTTTTCAAGCTCTTTATGGTCATATGTTGATTATTCTATATTGGTGTTTTGTGGGGTGAAACTGTTGCTTTGTGCTCTGATCCTTACTTCGATAACACATCATTTGGGGGAGAAGGAGACAGTGATGTGCCTCGCCTACTGAGAGGAAGAAAGCTCTCTACCTTTAAATCACCTCTGATATCAAGGAGTTACAATACTATACTGTAAATAGAAGTACAATAGAGAATAATGGAGTAGAATAGTAGAGTAGAATAACAAAGCCCATGTTTACATGGGGAATACTTTGAAATAGCAGACCTTGACTAGCAATCCCAATTATGTTCTGCACAGCTGTTCCCATTCCAGAAAAAGAATGTCTTGTTTTGACTTGACTTCATTCACTTCAGTGGGGAGTCTTATTTATAGATCAAAAGTATTTGCATGGATCTAATCAGGAATGATATAAATTAATGTCTCATCGTAAACAAGTGCAAAGACTCGTAAAGTTTCTCTAATATTCCCTTTGCCAAGTTAGACAAGTAGTTTACAGCTACTACACATGGCACAGAGATTTGCGCCACTCTTGCTCCAGTGTGCTGTGAGCGGTTGTTTCCCATTTCTAGCAGGTGGCAACATGTATTTGTTTACTGGCTTAGTGGGATACTTTTATGAGAAGTGTTTCTGTAGCCTGAGAATAAGGCAGTAGGAATGCTGGCTTACAGTAATTGTGTCTCGTGAAGCTGGAGAATGAGCGCTGCCTCCTTACCTTTCACAGTATAATCATCTTGAATAACCTGCTTTGGAAGCTGAACTTACAAATTTGCCTGGTTTTTGAATGTCCCGAGTGCTTTCTGCAAACTGCTGCAATGATTTCAAAAGCAGATCACTAAACCTGAGCTCTGTCTCAGCTGGGTGTCCTTTTCCTTAACAGAATAGTCTCTCACACTTTCTCTCCCACCCCTTTCAGCTTTCAGTTCTTACTGGTGCCATGCTGCACATGTAGTCAGATAAATAACCTATTCTAGACTTGCTTTGCCCAGAACACTTTTGGTAGGTGAGAGAGTTGGGTTTTAATCCTTCAGCTGAAGTAAAGCATTTGGGGACCCTGTATATAAAATGTGGATGGTGTTAAATCTTCCTCTGCCTTTTTCCTTGTGGAGCATCTGGTTTTCTAGTTGGTCTCTGAGGGTGCCTATTAACCACTTGGGCATTGAGGTACTGTAGATGTCGTTTGGGTTGGTACAAGGTTCTGAACCACTGTAACTAAGTGGATTTCTTGATGTTTATATGGGAGCTTTTCCCAAGTGGAAGGGAGACATCTTGCAGCAGCAAGCTCAGAGGTGCTTGTTTGAAAATGCCACAGGAGTGTTGGTGGAGTCTGGCTTCACGGGGTTGGGAAGATGCAAGTCAATTCCTTTTTGCTGGGTGAGAGGCAGTAGTCTTCAGAGTGTGGTCTAAGTTTGTGTTCACTGCAGTGAAGTGATGGCTCACAGGAGAAAAGGGATGGAATATTCAAAAGGTAAGCCAGGTGAATTTTATAGTGGCATGCTGGAGGCTCCAAGAGGGGAAAAATCTGTATTTTGAGGTCAGAGAAAAACCCACACAATAAAATAATTGAAGTGTCTTTTAGTAACTGCCTGGACTAGAATTTTAGTTACATGTGAATTGCAAAGCTTTGAATCAGCAATATTTAGATGTAGCTTAAATGTTAGCACCTGGAGAGGCCTGAATCTAAAACTGGCTCCAGTGTTACAAGCCTAAGTCATAAACATGACGTTGATGATGTCTGTTGTGACCAAGACTTAATTTTGTCTTTCCTACCACAGATGCATACTGCTGTTCAGCTAAAATAAAAGAAAAACCCTTCAGCCAAGGTTTGTCCTCAAGAGACTGAGATCTTTTGCTGTGCCACAAGCCGATAAATCAATTGATCTAAGGTCAACCTTTCAGTTAATGCTGAACATTTCTCACAGACAGAAGCTTTTGGGGGAGGATAAAGAGGCAAATTTGCAGTTCCTTCTTCTGCTTGGACATAACAACTGTTGCAGACATTCCTTTCACCCAACAGCAATATTGCTTTAGATTTAGATGGTACTGTACCAATTGCTTAACAGCTGAAATCTGGAGGCATTTTTCTTAGGAGCAGTACTTGACTCAGTTAACAAGTCTAGTTTTAGCAGAAGTTAATTTACTTGCATGAGAAATTATCTTACAGTAGATAAATTTGATTTGGAATTTGACTTCTCTTTGCTAATAGAGAGAACGTTGCTGAAGGAAAATGTCTTGTTAAGGTATGAAAGGATTCTTGCAAATGGTTCTTATAGATTAGAATCAGAAATCTGTGGAGTGTATGAGACCTCTGTAGCATATCTCATCCAAAGCAGAGCTGTTGACAGCACAAAGTCATGCTGGCTCTGGTGTTGTCTACCTCATTTTGGAGACTTCCAGGGCCCAGTTTATACCATCTCTCTGGTCAACATATTTCACTGCTGCATTGCTGCCCTCTGAGGAGAAAAGCCTGAGGCTGATTTGAACCTTGCAAGCTGCAGCTTTTCTTTGGATGCCTGTTCTCTGCTGCTGAGAGGAGTTTGGCTCCATGACAGTTGTTCCCCAAGCTGACTCGCATTCATGTTGCACCCACAGGAGTGTTCTGCAGGACCTTTTCAGCAGTGCTGCAGTCTGTTACCAGTATGTAGGGTCCTTTCTGGCCCAGCTGTGCTGTTTTTTTTCCTCATGGGTACTCATCTGTTGGCCCAGTCCTCTGCTTTAACAAGGTTCCTTTGAATTGCATCTCTACTGCTTGGCCAATCAATCTCTTCTTTCCCAGCTTGATGTTGTCACTGTATTTGCTGTAATGCATTCTATCTCCAGTTTACTGATAAAGGTATCAAACAATAATAACTCCTGGGGTTGCTTGGCTTATTACATGCCACCAGCCAAGCCACTGATTTAATCTCACTGGGTTTAGTGATGCAGTCAGCTTACAACCATCTAAACCCTTGATGCAGCTCGTGCTTCCTCACCTTCCAAATGAGGCTGCTGTGAGATGTGGTGCTTTGTCCAAACCAGAGTCTTCTCTTCTGCCATAAAAGGGGACTAGAGTTGGTCAGGTGTGCCTTGTCGTTGGTGAATCCATGTTGACTGTACATAAATACCTTCTCCTTCATGTGTTTTTCTGCTTCATGCATTAATGTGGGATGATTGTCATATTAGTAAATGCTAAAAATAATCAGCGCATGTATGTATGATCTCTGTGATATTAAATCTCTTCCTGCACCAGTTCCCCTTCAGTACAAAGAAGCATGTTTTTACTTGGATTTTGTAGGGGAGATAAAATAAATAACATAGAACATATTTTTCTTTGTTTGTATAATAAATCAAAATGTTCATACAAACTAAACTGTAACTGGTACAAGGAGAATTCGTACAGTAAGCCGAAATGTCACACAGAGCACTGCATGTCAGTACTGAATAGCTTCAGTACCCTTGTGGTGTAGCTTGTGATGGTTTCCAAAAGCTTTCCTGCAAAAAAGCCCAACAAAACAAAGAATTGACTCTAACTTTGCATCCTCAGGATTTGGAAGATTTGGATGCATAAAATATGTATTAATGTGTGGGGGAACACTTTTGTAGAGCTTAAAAATCTGGCTTGGCTGCCTATTGTCTTATTCCTACTAAAGCAACCTTGAAAATGAGAGGAAAGCAGGAATTACATGGGAAGAGAAAGAACAGAGTTTGCCTCTAGCAAAACCTGTTTACAGTAACAGCTGCTCTCAGAGGAACTGCAGGATGTTCATAAAATAGTTTATTTTTAATCTGTATAGATGGTAAAGAATCAAATTAATTGACTTGTCTATATAGGAACCAAGTGTTAATGTTCTGATAAACAACTGCATTTTTCCAGTTGAGGGTTTTTGGCTAGTTTATGAATGCATTTGAAGAGTGAAATGGAGCAATAGCTAACAGAATTAGGAAGGGATTTCCCATGTAGTTACGGGGAGGAAGGTTTATTTTTTCTATTGTCTCATAGGCAGACATTTAGCTTTTGGGGGCATTTTTATGTTCCATCTCATTTTTCATGCCTTACAGGACAGAAGGTGAGGTGTCACTGATGCAAAGTCAATGAAAGTTTACTAATTTTGATTTTTATAAAAATTCTTTTTTTTTTAAAGTCTGCTTTCCATATTTTTTCTGCATGATTTGTATATTGTGCCTATCTTGGATAAATGCCATCAGCCAAAAGCTAAATCATAAACAAGGATATAAAGCTTTTTATAATTTGGGTAGTCAGTGTTGAAGCACTGGCTTAGATATGGTTATGACCCATCCCTGTCAGTGTTCAAGGCCAGGCTGGACAGGGCTTGGAGCAAGCTGTGCTAGTGGAAGGTGTCCCTGCCCATGGCAGGGGGTTGGAACTGGATGGATTTTAAGGTCCCTTCCAACCCAAACCAGTCTGGGATTCTATGACTGTGCTTCAGATCAGGACAGAAAAATAAGCTGAATCGAGTAAGTCTGGTTCTTTGAACTATATGAAATGCTGAAGTTTAGCTAAAAGCATATCTAGTGTAAAAAAAAACCCCAAACAACCACAAAAAACCCAAGCAACAAGCAAAGGAACATGTGAAGACCTCCTGGACACTGCAGTAGATGGATGGTGTCCCAGTGGTTATGTATGTCTCTTGAATTTTCAATTCCAGCCTTTACGCTACTGGTACATTCATACAAGCTGTTGTATTGCATCAGTCTTTGCCCACTATTTTAAACTCAATAAAGCTGCACTACTTTGTCATGACACAGCCTAATATCTCTGAGAAGACAAGGTAAAAAACAGCTCAAATTTTGGTTGTGTTTTCTTCCATTTTGTGTCATCTGAACTTAGTGATGTGCAGCATGATAAAATTTTGCTTGTATTCATGCTGTTTATTTGCCATTAGAGATTGAATTTGTGAATCCTGAGTCTTTTCCCAGCTATTGAATATGATGAGGCAGTGCTTGAATATACATTTAAAGCACTTCATTTTACCCAGAAAACTCCGAAGAGGTTTCAGGCAAACATACCACATATTAGGAGGATTTGCACATTCTGTTCCTGGTGACCTTTTACACTATGTTTTCACAGTTGCAATTAAAGATGGCTTCATTTGTCCCTCGCTGTGTTTGAGAGTGCTTCATTCCAGTTTCTGAGCCGTTGCTGGACAAAGTTTATCCGTAGAAGGTTGAGGTGTATTCTTCACGAAGAACATGTAGTACTGAGTTAAGTTTGGGCTTTGCCTGAAAATGTGAGACTTTATTTTTTAGCCAAAGTCTCACTCACTTTGTCAGCATTGAGTACCTAATCTGGTAAATTGTGGGGTTTTTAAATCTCCTGCCATGGATGGAATGTTCCAGGGGTGCGTTTATCCTATTACCTTACAAGAAAGAGACATGTCAACATCAGGCTTTGTTCTTCACCCTGAACACTGAATCTGATGCTTTCTACAAATGTTATTTTATTACACATTGCTATTATATGGTGCAATGATGTGTGCTGACTGCTGTCTTTTAGAGCCTGTATATTTTTAGGTATATACACAGAAAAACAACGTAGATGTTCCACGTCCTTTACTTCTCAAATGCGGTCTAAAAGCACATAAACCAAAAAGTATGTGGATTCAGTTCTTTAACAGCTATTTAAATGAAGTTGTGACAAACGGCATATGAAATATAAATAAGAACATTCTGAAGTGGGGGAATAAGGTGTAGTTCTCATGTATCTCCTCCAGAGCCCTATGCTGAAAATGAAATGGCTTAATCCACTGTGACTTAAAATACTTATAAAATATACAATAAAAGTAAGGTATAAAGGTATTTGTTGTGTTTTATGTTATATTTAATGCTGTATTGGTTTTGGTGCTGCAATACTTTCCATTTTCTCTAATAAATTCAGAATGTACATTCAGGGCTATATTGCATATTTGTTGCTTCTGCTTATGACCCTTTTACTATGAGAGTCAATGAAATGAATCACTTGCAGAAGACACCCTAGTGACAAGTTCTCTATTAAGATGACTTAACAGGTCTTTCATGTCTCCTGGTTGTACAATAAGGACAAGTCTAAAGTTGTCTTGGGTGGAATTTCTGGATGCAAAGGGTGTCTGAAATGTCATTGGTAATTATTTTCTTGTGAATTGAAGGATTTAGTGTGTTGTAACAATGAAAGAGAGAAAAATACTTGGAATGGTTCTAATAAACACAGAATTGATGCCTGTAACAGAAGCATGTGGATTAAATTAGCTGTATCTTCAAACTGGTAGTAGATCATTAGGTGCGTATATACAGCTACTGGTTTCCAGAGCTGAGTTACTTGTACTCATGCGTCAAAAATTGTGTTTGAAATGGACGCTATTAATCCATTAAGTTTTTCATCAATGATCTACACCCATAATAATTTTTTTCTGGGTCTCTCCTAACTGCACTGTTCTATAAATTTCCTGAATACCTGAATATCTCACTTCCCCCAAACACATAATGGCTTAGTGTCTGCAGTATTTCCTCATCGGAATAATCCATCCTCATAAAGTAATTTAATTGGAGTTGATTGAATGGGTCATAGAAGTTAGCCATTGCCTTTAAAAGGCCTTAATCTTAGAATTGCCTTGTGATGTTTTCTTTTCTTGCAGCGCACACCAAATACAGATCCTGGTTTATATTTGGACAAGGGGGACCTAAAAATATGTGCTAGAAATGCTTGAATCAGTAACTGTTATAGCTGGGGTTTGAGGGAGCGAAGCTGGGGGGGGTAGGAAAAACTTATCTCTCCATGTTGAGATACAGCTTACTTTGCTAAAAAGGAAGCACCACAGGCATTTCTGAAGTGCAGTGCAGTTATGAACAATATGCAGCGTTATTACAGTGTAGTTTAGGTTGGGAAGTAATGAAAATGCCATTTTACAGCGTTTCACAGTTACAACTGATGCTTTCAGTTCTTTGTAGCTGAGAGGAACGGGATGGATGGGAAGAAAGATATAACAAAAGGTAAAAATGAAATGTTACTTTTTCTCTGAAATGGAATAAAAAAAATCACTGAAAATGTTTAAAGTACATTTCTGAGGCCTTTCCTGGAAAAACCTGCTCCAGCAGGCACAAGTCTGTGACATGTTTGTCAATAGAAGACAGCTGAGTTAGTGTGGCTGTCACTACAAGAGAAGACACTGTATATTTTATATTCAAGAAGAAATAATGGCCTTAGGAACAACTGTGGGAGGATGGATATCAAACAGTAGGAGCCTTTTTAAACTGCTTTAGTCTGTATCTCTTTGGTATGTTGAGAGTTTATGCTGTGGGAGAGCAAAGTTCTAATCATTGCAGAAGTAGCAAACTGAGGTTTTAAACTGGTGGCCTCCAAGTTTTTTTCATGACGTGCAGATTCAGTTTCCCATGTTGGCAATGTGAATATTATTAGACTAATATTTGAACATAAATGTTTCCTTAGGGGTTTTTAATGTATCACATAATAGGTGACTACAGTTCAGAGTTTCGCCATCTTTAAAAACACAATTTGAAATGTCTCTCTAGGGATACTTATACTGAATAAAGTATCTTTGCTGCTCTTATGTAAATGCGTATAAAGGAAAGAAATAAAAACTTCATGTCTGACTTTGTGATCAAATGAGCTCAAAATCAATCCTAGTAGCTAGGCCCTGATACAATGGTTATATATTTTATTATATATTTGATGTCTTAGGCCTTTATAAAAGGACTAATTTTATTTTTATCTGTATAAGTGGAGACCTCATAGCAGTCTTCCAGTATCTGAAGGGGGCCTATAGGGATGCTGGGGATGGACTATTCATTAGGGACTGTAGTGACAGGACAAGGGGTAACGGGTTAAAACTTAGACAGGGGAAGTTTAGGTTGGATATAAGGAAGTTCTTTACTGTGAGGGTGATGAGGCACTGGAATGGGTTGCCCAGGGAAGTTGTGAATGCTCCATCCCTGGCAGTGTTCAAGGCCAGGCTGGACAGAGCCTTGGGCGAGATGCTTTAGTGTGAGGTGTCCCTGCCCATGGCAGGGGGATTGGAACTGAATGATCTTAAGGTCCTTTCCAACCCTAACCACTCTGTTCTATTCTAGCCTAGTCTAGTCCACTGTAGTCTAGTCTATTCTATTCCAAGTCTCTTTAGGGATTTTAGTGTCTGACTCAAGGGCTGGGGAAAAAAGATTCGTGTTCAGAGTCTTACTATCAAACTGGGGTAAATGCATTAGGAGGAGACATCAAGGTGTCACGGACCAGAGGAAGGCTGGTTATCTCATGCCTCAGAGCTCTTTTTACTGGCTGATGTATAACCAGGGAGTTCTGAAGTGCCTGTACTTGTGTCTTTTTTTATTCTCCTCTGAGTTTTTATTTCAGACTAAAAACTTTAAATCATTTGGATAGTAATTTGACTGTAAATTATTCTAAATCTGAGGCCCATGGGCCCAGACACTTGAATCTCATTTTGTTAGGTACGGCACTCCATTTATGCTTGTGCAGTAAATGGGAGATCACCTGAAAATCATCTATAACTAAACATACCAGAATGGAAGTTTGCCTCATTGCTGCTAGAAGGAGGAAGGAAATTGCTCTCAGAATGGTGATTTTTCATAAATGAGCAAAGTTGGTTTTTCCTTACACATTGCATTGTGAGGTTTCATGTAGATTTTAGCACTGGAAACAGTGCAAGTAATTTCAGGTTTCTGGTTTGGTTATTTTTTTATATTTCCTTTTCCAAAAGTGGGAATATTTGATCTTTTGTTGGTTACAGTTTGGGATACCAATAAAATATGTCTTTGTCATGCTTCTGGAAAAATGTGCAGTTTGCCCTGTGACCCGTTCATGTTCGCACCTTAAGTTTATGAGGCTGCTGTTGAGCAGATGTATGGCAGGCTATTTCTGGGGAGGCAAAGTGTTACTGGTTTCAGTGGGCTGAAGATGATTGTTTCAGCATGACTGCAGATTTGCTACAAGCAGAATAGCACCATGACATCCCCTTGCTTTGCCTTCCCTCTTCAACTCGTGAGCTCTCTTTCCTGTACTGCCTGCCTAGAGCTCCATCCTCTCAAGCCTCTACTTTGCACAGAAAGGGCTGCCATTGCTTATTTCTAAAGCAGCTCTGTTCCTTGATGGCTTCCTAGCAGGTCTGGATCAAGGTGTACACTATTTTTCCACTGCCTTGCTTTCTTTGAATTTGGCTTTGTTTAGTCCTGTGGAGACCTCAGCTGCCCCACGTGCTGGAGCCATCCTCTGGTAGGGCTCTAGCAGAGCTGGCATCAAGCAATTCCTGAGTTCTTTGGCAGCAGGTTGGCAGGAGACATTACACAGTTTTCTGTGAAATAGTATTACTTGAATATTGTTATTAAAGCTCTTATTTACTAACAAGCACATGCTTTATGCTTCTGTGTATTATGGTTGCACAAACTGGGAGATAATACTTTTCGTTGCCCTCACAAGGAATGGGAGGTAGGTGCGCAAGGCACGTGTGTTGCTACGATGGCAGATGCTGGGAGGAAATCTGTCATAAATACTTAGAAAAGCCCTGAACAAGTCAACTCTGAACAAGCCAAACCATAACATTCCCTGTGATTATCTGGACAGATTGAACTGTTTTTTTTTGTCTCTTCTGTTAAGAGTATTTTTCAGTTTTCTGACTGTCCCAAGTGTATTTTCTGATGAACCTTCTGTTTCAGTGGTCTTACTGAGGCATAGGCTGGAGGTCTCTACTTACATAGCAATGATGATTCCACTGCTTTCAAATTTTCTTTTCTGTGTTTTCTACATGTAACGGTCATACACCAAGGGATTGCATTTTGTACACAGTAAAGCTATATTAAAATGTAATTGTTGTTTTATCAGTAATAAGTAGGTCAGTGCACTTAAAATCTTGACGCACTGTCTGCATTTCAAGAGGTCTGCTCACTCTCTGTGTCTAATGTCCTGTTCAAGCAGCTGAGAAAAAATAAGGTAGTTTTCATACAATTTTCAGGGGGAAAAAGCAGATTCAACCTCTTTAAAAGTGTAAAAAGGTTCCCTTGGTAGATCTGTGGGAACAAAAATTATCAGTGTGCTCTGAAAAGTGTTCCATGACCATTGATTTCTGAATTTCATTCCCAGATCATTAGCCTGGGGCATACAAGATATTTGGAGAGGGAATTTTAACAGGGAGAGTAGGCATAGGACAAGGGGGAATGGTTTTAAACTGAAAGAGGGGAGATTTAGATTAGATATTAGGACGAAATTCTTTACTATGACGGTGCTGAGGCACTGGCACAGGGTGCCCAGAGAAGCTGTGGCTGCCCCATCCCTGGCAGTGTTCAAGGCCAGGTTGGACACAGGGGCTTGGAACAACCTGCTCTAGTGGAAGGTGTCCCTGCCAATGGCAGGAGGTGGCAACTCACAAGCTTTAAGCTCCCTTCCAACCCAAACCATTCTGTGACTTCAGTTAGATTATAGTTAGAGCTTACAAATGTATCTGAGATATGATGACATAGAAATATTGTCATAATATCAAAAAATGAAGAATTCTAAAACTGGTCCATGCCCCTCTGGAAAGCAGGGCAGATCTTAAGTAATAGTTCATACTAGGACATACAAAACTTTGTATGTTATTTTGCAACATGAAGGCACATTACTGAGATGGCTTTCTGGAGTTCTCATGGTGTTTGCCAAAATGACAAGGTTATAGTCAGCTTAATTCCAGATGTTGCCTAAGCCAGTTGTAGCTTGTATTAAGTTACATCTGTCTGGGCTGTGCACTAGTCGTCCTGCAACTTCTAGTCAGCCAGCAAGCAGTCCAACCTGTAGCAATGAATGGGCAATTGTTTAATAGCTAAAAACTCGGTTCTGTTTTGTTGGAAAGACTGTGTGTCACAGGGCAGGGCTTTGGAGCCATTTTGCTTTGTATTTATCTGCTAATTAATTCTTACAGTTCCTCTATGGTTATCTCAGGTGCAACCTTAGAGCAGTAAAGCCACTCTGCTTTTAAATGTTTGTTAGGTATCATTTTTATTGTTAACGATTGTAATAACACTGCTTGGGATACATTGATTGCCAAGCTTCTTTTAGGTCTTGAAACCATGAGAGATGCTTTTTTGTACATTTGTTGCTGTATGAGAATATAATATATTTGAGGATTAAAACAAATGTGGTCTGCAGAGGAGGGGAGGCTGCTGGTTTGTAGCTGTAGGAAATTCTGTTTTCTGATCCATGTACTTATTTAGAATCTATACAATGGATGTTGTTTATTGCTGGTTTTAGAACAAAGGAGCTTTGTGTGAACTTTGCTTTACTACTTCAGTAAAAAGGTGGGAGCAGATGAATGAAATGAATGCCAGCATTTTCTGATTGTGATTTTTGTAACTGGCTGTTCCAAGTTATTTTGGGACTGTGAATTGCTCATTCTAATTTAGCTTTCAGAGTAAGCAGCAGGTATGATAAGTTCAAATCTGACACACAGATCCCTCTTTTAGCAAATACTTTAAGAGGAGAAAAGCCTTCCGTGCTTTAGATTCCAGTATTCAGTAAGAACCAATATTCCATATCCCCTGTAATTCTTTAAATCTGTTTTTCCATATTTATTAGTTTCTTCCTGAAGTTTTTCTAAACCAGCTGTGTTTATCCTGATTATTTGCTCTTTGCTGTTTTCATCTTCTGAATGTTGACAGTTGACTTCAGATACAAGCTTGTTTGGAAGTGTCATTTCTACTGAATCATTTCAGGTATGTTGTATTTTCAAGAAGGTTTTGAGAAGTGATTTCCAAAACCAGTAACAAGAACAGCTGTAGTCTTTAAAGCTGTAAACAGAAAAGGGTTTTTTTAAGGGCTAGAGTTTGATGGAAAGCCAAGCAAAATGCACAAACTAACACTTGATGTAATACAGATGGTGTAAATTTCTCAACCATGTAGGGTCTAGATTTCTCATCCTTGTAGTTAATTCACTTTCAGCTGTTGAAACCTCTGAGAAATTAATCTTTAACTTCTCTGTTTCATGATCCCATAGTTTAACGTTGATAAAGTAGCGTTAGACTGAGAACTGCCTAGATTGATTGCTGCACATTTAATAACAGGATTTTTTATAGTTGCAGATATGTTTCATGTGGATGCTTTTCCTTTTGTCCATTTAAAAACTTGAAAGCAATTAATGATTTTACTGTAGGAAAGTCCTTTTCTGAAATTTGTTTTATATATATATTTTTTATTTGCCTTTGGTTTGAATTTCAGTTTTGCGATGGAACTGGAGAACTTCTCCATGAATTCTGTATTCATATTTAAGCCTTTCTCTTAAGAGATGCTGACCTCAGATTTCCATAATGGCTGTTCAGGTGTGTTGAAGCATTAATTTCTGGTTTATAACTACACTGCCTAGTACTAAGGCGATTAATAATTGTTCTTCGGTTCATTTCTGGAAGCTATAGCTCTGTTCCTGAAAACAAACTTGGCTGAAAAAATAAAGCTTTTAAGGGAATTGCTTACAGAAGGAAAGCAATACTGTAAGTAGCACAAATTGAATATGGATATGAAAAGCAGGCATGTAAGTTCTTGCTTTTGTTTTCAGATACTTCAGCTTCTGTCCTGTCTTTGAGTAGCAGGTGTAAATCTCGAATCTGTAACACATTTGAATGAACATAGGAATTAACTGGTCTCATGTCAAAATGAGAATGCCTCTGGATTTAAATACCTGTAAGATTCTTAAAAGTGCTTATTGCATAAACAGAGTAGGAAACTTCTGATGAACATATTTGAAGATTTAGACCCTTTAAGCACATAAATACATATAAATGGAAAACTAGCTTATTAGATTAACATATTAACAGCTGATCAATACCAAGTATCTTCAGCCTGCTTTTAGATCAGGGCAAACAAAGTGTGTTAGACAAAAACCTTATTTCCATTACTTCTCAAATTTTAACTGAATATTCCATCATACAGGTCATACGTTGTCAGTTTTAACTGCTTTTTCAAGTGATGTTTGATTGACATGTGACTATTATCCTTATTGCTGCCTGGCATCATCCGTGAAGCAGGATGTGTGCACAAGCAGGATGTGATCTGAGCAAAGGCAGTGTGAAAAATTGGAATAGGAATATTTTATAATGCAATTAAATGCTAACCTTTTTTCACTTTGTACATATTACCTTTGTTATATGCATCTTATGCAAGTTTTATTGGCAAATCGGATTTCAAAAATAATTTGGTTTAAAACGATCAATTTTAGCATGTGGTCATAATTTTTTACGGTTGAGAGATAATTCCCTATTCCACCCTTCCATTATCTTCAGCTAATAACTTCTGTTACTGCAAAACTCAGGTATAGCTGGAGTGTTACTTCTAGAAATGTTACGTAAGGGTAGAGAATAGTTATATAGTGTTAGTTTAAAAGTTTTACTTCAACCCCCCCTTTGTTTTGCATAGAGTGTTAGTTACATCTAATGGAAGTCAAGGTTGAAAGGGATTATATGTTGAAAATACACTTTTAATAATGTGATCTCCAATTCACAGCATTGTCTTTAATTTTCACCTGCAGTATTGAATCATTCTTGCTCCGGGTGTTCACTTATCTATCATGATAACATGTTGCATACAGAAATAAATCTTGCTGCAATATGCTTTTGTTTTAGTCAATCATCCGGGAAGCTGAGTACCAAAGACTTAATTTTTTTTACAGAAAACATTAAAATATCAATAGCTGCTGTTGCTTTTGGGATGCTGAAAGATGCGTTTCACTTAATATTATCTATTTAACTTTGATGGAATGACAATCGAGAAGGAAGTTTCTTTGTAATGGAGGTGCCCAACAATAGTACTTATAATTGGTTTTAGGCACGGCTTTTAGTGTATAATAGAGGTCAGATATTGATCTCAGTAAAATAAAACTTTCTATGGGGATCATTAAATCATTTATTGTGTGCTGGCGTCGGTGTAAGTTATTACTTAACTTGTCATTGTTACAGCCAAAATTTCCTTTGAAATCATTTACTGCTCTATGGGATTTTTAACTCTGCTAATTAATATGATTATTGGTTACTTCCTAGTAATTAAGTATCTAGTATGACTTTGGGGATCTCGTGCCTTTGTTCATTAATCTGTCATTTATAGTAATAATATCCAAGATGTCAGTATCAATTCAACCTGTGTGCAGTCAGTATTATTAATTTATGCTATAGCTATTTCAGTCCTTAGGATATGCGGTAGTAAGTATCCTAACTCCTACAGTCAAAAAGTGCACAAGGGCTCTGTAGGCACCCGTTTGTTTTAAGGATTTTAGGATGTTTTATTGATACTTAATATTCTGTTGTTTATTTCTATATTGGTTTTTAATAAGCAACAGAATAGTAAGAACTAGAATGGAACGAGTGATTTGCTTCTGGAGCAGTGACCGATGCTTTGCAGCTTTCTGAACCTGTTGTATTTCTGCCATGCACTCCTCCAGTTTAACACACTGGAACAAACAGAGCCTATTACAAATGGCAGCCTAAGGTCTGACCAGTACCACTTCTAGAAGTGCATAGGTAGCTTGTGTTGTAACATTGGGTACAGATAGAAATCGAAATGGCAGTGTTCAAGGCCAGATTGGACAGAGCCTTGGGTGACATGGTTTAGTGTGAGGTGTCCCTGCCCATGGCAGGGGTTGGAGCTGGCTGATCTTAAGGTCCTTTCCAACCCTAACTATTCTATGATTCTATGTGTCAAGAAGGGTTTATTTTAAAAGGGCATTTATTTTCAGAAGTTGATTGTTGTACTTATAAAAATGTTTTCTTCAAACTGCCAAGAAGCGACACTTCCAAATAAAGTGAAAAACTCATTGAGCCTTAGCTTAAAAGGTTAAAGCTTGCTGTGGTAGCCCTGTACAGAAGTCGGATATCCCTGATATGTAAGAGTAAAACCAGTGCTCCATGGTATTGGGTCTTCAGTTGTAAAGCAAACAAATTATAGAAGTTAGTGGATGTCCAAGCTTGCTATTTCCATTTCATTCAAATGCATGTTCTGGCTGCTGCTAAATCTGTCATGGCAGAGTAATAGTTGAAAATCTCCTACTCCTGTAAAATTCTGTTTCTTTTTGTTCGAAGAAGTAATTGTATGTTACATTCGAAGGTATAGTACCAAGGGAATGTACATGTAATGGCAGGTGAAAGCTTATTTAGTGGTAAATTTTTTGGGAGTTCTAAAATAACAATATTTTTAGAGTTTATAAATACCCAGTCATATAATTGCCAACCCTTCTGTGTTCTTCCATATAAATTTCAAAACATCAGATAACAAACTGATGCTTCAGGGGGGAACAAGTTTTAGCTACAAGTTGTTTGAGGAGTTGCTCCCAGTGGAACTGATAGTGAAGTCTTCTCATCACCAGTGCGAATGTAGACTAGTTTAGATGAAGTGATTTTGGGGGATGTATTCCGCACAGAGGACGTGGCAAGGGAAAGAAATAACTCCAATTTCTGTGGGGTAAGATAGGGATTTTTTTTTGTGGTGTAGCTATTACTTGCTGTTGGATTTTTCTCCGTTGTAGGATAATTGGTCATAATTTAGGATGATACTGGACTTAATGAAAAAGTGAGGTTAATTTTATCTCTTTCAGGCATTTCATTTTTCCTTAGTCGATTCCAGTGTAATAATCTGTTTGCATGTAACAGATTTAAATGCTAGATACTTTTGAAGTCCGTTGCATGGCAGTCCTTCAGCCTTGTTAGGACGGTTCCCAAGTCAGGATGTGGGAGAGTTTGACAGGAACCTTTCTCTGGGTCTGAGCAGCTCTGAGCATCTTGAGACAACTTGTGGTGAGCTTGAAGTTAGAGAAGATCAGATGTTCTGTTTTCTGCTGCAAAAGGGAGGAGATATGGAGAGATCCAGCACTATCACACAGGGAGGCAAGCCCTGTCTGAAGGAGGATGACAAACTCAGCTTGGCGATACAATGATGAGTGAACTCCCAACAAACTCTGATCTGTGGTGGAGAATCTCTTCTGCAAAGCTGCCTCTAGGCAGCCCTTCTCTGACTTGCTTTCTAAACCCAGAGTGTACCCTCTGGAAGAAAGATGCTGAGCATCTGAGCTCTTAGCATCTCAAACTATAAAATATATCTGCATTTGAGGTATGCACTTGCATAGTGCCATTGTTTACCCAGGCAAGATCTGGATCTTATTAAAACAACTGGGAGCAGAGTTTTTGTTTTCAACCTTGATTTTCATTGATCAATCAGAATGGAAATCCTTGCACAAATGCAGAAGGAGCTTTATCAAATCTTGAGCCATGTATTTTCTTCTTTGTTGTTTGCCTGGTGGGCATTTTACGGTGAAATAATAGTTTAAAATTAAGGTCCTTAATTAACAAGTAAAGAACTGACCCAACGCCAGCAGCAACTGAATCACTAATATTTGAGGCCATCTGTTGTAGAATTGTCAGATAATGTGGAATTTGACATTTTACTCCTTATATACAGCTAATTTTCATGTCGATCTTGACACAGAGAAGCTTAACAATCTCAATCCAGATATGCCACACTGTTAGAGAAAACAAAAGCACAAAAAAATACTTCTGGTCTATTTTAAGACTTGATTTTTCAGAGGGCAGTTCTTCATTTGTTTTTGTACTGTACTATAATTGCAAATATACTTGTCTTGCAGGATTGTTGAACTCCTGATGTTATGTATTCAAGCAAAAGACATTTACATTTTCAAATCTAATTATGTATAGAAAGAGCTGTTCTTCAATTACATTGAAAATATTCAGGAAAAGGTTGCAGGGTCTTTGTCTTTTGTGGGCAGGTTATCTACTTGTGGAGAAATAATGCCAGCAGTCAAAGTAAGGTTAACATTTACCTATCCTTGATAGAAATTAGTGCCCCCAGTTCCCGTGTTCTTCCATATATGCAGATTTCATAACTATTAACCAGTTTTACCGAGTTTAATATCCCTTTGTATGCAGTAAATTAAAACATAAAGATCATAGTGTTTATTGTAAGATGTACTCTGCATTCCTGGTTCTTTACATATGAATACCCTGTCGTCAGGTTGTAGACCACTGTTTGCTTTTGGGTTTTAGAGGGCTTTAAAAGCAAGACTTATTTTGTCGGTGACTTGCTTTGTTTGTTGTCTCAGTGAAAAATAGTAATTGATCAAAATACAGATAATATTGTGATCAGGTGAATGAAGTGGCAGAGGGATGTGAGCATGCCGAGATGGACTGGAAACAAGCAGCTTAACGATATCAATGGTGAGAACTGTTATTTTATGAAATTACTAGTTCATAAAACTGCACAGATGTTGTGCTAAAATCGTGCTCAACAATGTTGCAAACTAAATCCATTAGGAAGTGGTAGAACAATGTGTCATTCAGTCCTTACTTCTGGGGAGGCAAAAATGGAAGTGCATCAGTTTTCAGCCACTCAGCTAACGGAAAAATAAGGTTGTGGCTGTATAAAGATGTAAACCTTTAGTTTGTTGCTTACAGTTAAATATATTTTGTTACCAGCCTCTTAATTGCAGTAAATAAGATGGTGAGAAAGCTAGTGAGGCGATTTGTCTGGTGTTCCTTTCTGAAACACCTCTAAATGTGCACTTTCAAAGATGACTTTCAAAGAAAATTCAAATGGTGGTATTGCTACCCTTGACGTTGTAGGATTTATTGACAGTTATTTCACTTCTTGCTTCTAGCAGCTAAAAAGCAGAATATTTCAGTGAAAGACTCTGAGGACTAAGCTTTTAGTCTGTTGTTTTTATGTTTTATTTAAAGCTCTTTTTCTTGAGTCAGGAGATCTCTTACAGGATTTTTTTCGGCATTACTGCAGTTCTAACCATACTCCAGGTATGGTTTCGGGACGTTGCTACAGCCTCTCTTCAGCCATGGATTCCTGTTACAACATGCTTAACACTTGGTCTGGTGGCTGTTGACCTCTTATGTATTTGAGTTGCCCATATTCTTTTGCCCAAATGACAGTTCATGAAAGGTGCAGTTGGGCAACTGCCAAGATGGCAGATACTCTTCCCCACATATCGAGTAAGTCAGCACTTCATGCAATGTAGGATATATTTTCAGAGTTAGAAAGTAACTATTTCCTTCTTCCTTTACACCATTACAATTAATTACTGTACAGACTGGGAAGGAAAATATTTTGTTTCTTGGTAAGAGTGTAATTCTAGCATCTCCTCGTGTTTGCTTTAGAGGGAGCATCGGGATTTTCTCCTCTGAAGTTTGTTTTTGGGCTGCTTTTGGGCTTTGTCTCCTTTGTTTTCTGATGACAAGACAACATCATCTGTCTAGTTGTGTTCTAGTATTAAGCTCTGAAACAGTTCTGAGTGTTTTATTGGGGATGCTAAGGCTGTGAAAGTGAAGAAGAGGCAATCTGTATTTGAAATCTGATACTTGAAAGGATACCTAGAGCTTACTCAGTTCTTGCACCTCCTTACAGATAGCTGAGTCAATAACCCAGGCGGTCTGCTGGGATATGGAGCTTTGTTTTTCTGACAGTGCAGCTAAAAACCATGATGGAGCAAGGAGAGGTATAACCAGCCTGCAGTGTTCAGGAGTCATCTTCAGGAGGAGATGGCTCCTGAAGATTGTAGTGACTCCAGGAAGTTGTAGTGAGAAGAAGAGAGGACTGCAAGTATTGCAAAGCTCCAAAACCAAGGAAAATGTGAAATACTGAGGTTTCCCAGCTATGAGAACAGAAACCAAGAGCAGGGCTTTTTTGCAGCAATTCTTGCAGATCTTCTGGTGAACACCCATTACGAGTAGTATTTTTGGAGCAGTTGGCTTACAGAGGAGTTATGAATAACCTGGACTATTAATAATCAAAAGTAGCACAGTGGATTTTTCATGGAAGAATTCTCTGTTTTCTCCTCCTGGATGCAATACTGCTGAGCTCTGTTTTCTCCAGGTGCTCTGATTCCAACCAACCATCATTCATTTGATATTATTGGAGGAGCTCATAGTACACCTGAAATCAATGGGAAGTTCATCTAATTTATGTCAGGTTTTGTCTAGACCTTTTTGAAAGTCAGCATTGTGGCAGAATGTGCCTCGGAAAGCAGCACAGGGCACTAGTGAGGGGTCTGCTGGTGGGCGGTGAGTGGATGTCTCCTCTTTGTGGCAGTGTGGAATTCTCATTGGCAAAACATGTCATTCTCCTGTTTGACAGGACCCCAATACACTAAAATGGTTCAAGAATGTCTTGGAGCAGCATATTCAGTACAGAGTGACACAGTGTGCAACCACCACATCTCCTTTATGAGTCCTACGAGGAATAACTCTTACTTCAGTTACAGTCATCTGCCTCATAAGTGGTCAAAGGGTTTGAGGATGAGAGCTAGCGCTTTGGGTGCTGGACATAATGTGCCGTATTACTTCTCTTGTCTTGTATGTTCAACTTTAATCTGGAATTAAGGAACACTTCCTGCAAACTACTTTGTCCATGGCTAGCTTTCAGTCTTTTTACACATTTTAAGTTTCTGCTTAGTTTTTGAGAGACTATTAATGTTCATGCCTTTGGCCTTATCTTCAAGATGTAAAATGTTATGAACTTCAGATAGTTTAAAAGTTTTTGGATAAAACTTGCTCTCTTCAGTAACAGGAGCATTTTAATTAATCAGGAAGAACTAACCTTCAAGTTAATATGGGCTGGAAATTTGATTTCCTAGCGTAGTGTGGGACTGAAATGAATTTCCATTAAGGACTGTTACGGTCTTATCGCTTTCCAGACCAGCTGCCAAGTGCGCTTCTTGCTTGATCTTTCTTCTGTAACAAGATACAAAACAGCATATATGTTCAAATAAGGAAACTAAAAATAGCAGGCTGCACATGCAGCTCTCTTCCCAGATATGAGAGGGAATAAACTGTGAAAATTTATAGTTACATTGGTTATACTGCAGAAAGATACAGAGATACTGTGATAAATGTAGTTGCACTAAAACCTTTTTGGAATAAAACACAATAGCTTGTTGCATTTGGGCTGACTTACTGTGCCAGGTTTGTGGTGTTTATAATGTGGGGATCTTGCATCCTGGAGTCAGCATGGAGAAGCTTTCTAAGCTGTCTAACACCTACCTAGTGATTTCAGTGTATGAAAACATAATTGGGTGGTTTTCCTTTTCTGCAAATTTCTATATTCTTTTACAGTAAAAGTAAAGTAGTTTTGCATTCAGGTACATCTCAAAAACTGAGCAAGCTGCCGCTGGAGAGCTCTTGAGCGTGACGTTTGAATGTAGAGGTAAAGGACATGATTCCCAATTCTTTAATGTGCTTTCTCTTGAGACTCTATCTCATCACTGTGGGTGAACAGAAGAGGGAGAAATCCGGTTTAAAATCTGTACCCCCCTATATCTTTCTGGAAAGCAAGTTTTGCAGAACTCCATAGCGGAGCCTCTGGTTCTCCCCTCTGCCTTCCCCCTACTGAATAAAAGTAAGAGCAGATAAGCTTAAATGCTGAATATCGACAAAACATAATCAATGTAGTAGTGTATGCTAGTGCTGGCTACAAGATATTATATCATACACAATTGTCAGTCACTCAGGTGCATGAGACTGTTTAATTGTACTTTTAATTCTTTGTTTCCCCACACTTAATTGCATTAAAGGATATTATATCCTAGCCACTAGCATTAATCTTCTACATAGTTCCTGTAATTGCAATGGAGATAGCTTATAAAATTTATCCGCATGTGAAAACGCTTTGCATTTTACTGTGATTGAGATAGGAGTGTGGCTGGCTGGGAATTTCTTAACGGAATGTCATGTCAGGAGATGCGGATTGACACCAAAATGTGAGGAAATGAATTGCCGGTTACACAGTTTCTCTAGTTGAGTATGAAAGTTGACTGCGGGAAGATGGTCAGTGATGCCTTTGAGGCTAGATAGCTGCTTCCAGGAGCCCTATGGTGAATGAGCCACAGTGGGAAATAATCTGGCAATTATACTTTTAGATATTCTTGCAGTATTCAGTAGTATTTCCTGTTTTACCAGATAGGTGTTCTGGTAGTTGGGGAGGGGATATAGCCACAGTTTACAGCATTTGCAAACTGGTTTTGAGCTGTAAAATTCATGCTGTTTTGTGGTTGTACATCCATGGATCATTGGAAGTGTTCAAGGCCAGGTCTGATGAGGCTTTGAGCAACCCAATGTAGTGGAAGGCATCCTCGACAATGACAGGGTGTTGGACTAGATGATCTTGAAAGCACCCATCAAACCCAAACCGTTCTATGGTTTAGAGGACTGTAGGTGAAAGTGCAAAGCTCAACAAAGATGGCTTGAATAAAAACATAAAGGGTAATACTTTTAAAGTAAATAGCACTCGACTTGTTTGGTCTCTTGTTTTGTATTGCCTGATCTCCAAGTTGTTATTGCTTGGTAAGGAAGGAAAACACTTTGCCAATATCTACTGTTATACTTTATATATGTATATTCTTAGTGTAGCTATATCTGCTTATTAAAGAAATTTAGCTTTTCTGACCCCACAAACTTCCAAAGGATTTATGTGAGATATATTTCTACTAATAATAAAAATGTCAGAGAAATGAAGAAATGCTGCATTGTTAATGGTCATGTATGAATTGCACAATTTAGTACCTTTTTAATGTTGATTTCTGGTAAATGCAGAGTAAATGCTCTTGATATTTACTGGTTTACCCTTACTAGGTGGCGGAAATCGTCTTGTCGTTAAACTGGGAGGAGGTAGTGGTCCAGCATTTCTACTGCATTTAAAAATCTCAAACTCATGTCTTTTCTTACATGGCTATGTACAGTTTTTAAGAAATACATTTATGTGCTACTATAAAAATGGAGTTTTACCAGGACACCTAAGGAAGCAATAGATAAATGCCCTGAACAGGTATTGTTTATTGTGACTCGAGTGAGTTGCTGAGGTGTTAAGAGTAGGAGCTATAGTAGCAAAACTTTATCCTTGGTGTTTTCTTTTTTCACCCAGAGCACAACTGGAACACATTCTCTGGAAGTCTGATCATTCAAAGCATCTTCTTTTTCTTTCTTCTTCTAGTAATTGAGTAAAACCACTGGTATCTGCAGTAGTTAGTTGGTTAAACAGTTAAAATTGTGTTCCTAAGGTCTCTAAATGTGCATCCTGATCAACACGAAGTATTACAAGATGAATTTATACTTGTCTTAAAAATGCTTTCCATGAAGGATGTCATGTGTACCCAGCCTAGTGCTGTAGTACTGCACAGTGTGAAATCAGGAAAGTTAACTTTTTGTATGAGAAGTTTATATGATAAGGTTTGTCAACAGTATAAAAGAAAAGCCTGTTGTGGTGATACTGATACTGCGGTTGGTTTGTTGCTGCCACAGAGCAGTAATATGGGCAAACTGAAAGGATGGCCGAGAACCATATTTACCTTATATGAATAAAGTTATATCAGAAAAACACTTCTTAGGAATAAAAGCAATTTTGAAGAAATGAGGCACGATCATATCATTTAAATATTGCACAAACAGTTTACTGCTCAAGTGGAAAGTACAGCTATTCAATCTCAAAAAGATATTTTCCCAGTACTTAACATGCTTTCTTACAGCAGCATGTGTGCACATATGCAGCATACTGGGCCTTTTGGTGCAGAGCAAAAACCAACATAGGTCCCACAGCTCTTTTTCTAGACTTAATTAGCCTTAACTAACTTCCTAACCTAAATGTCTTCAGGCATTTCTCATTCGCTTTCAGAATATAACGTATTTCTTTTCTCCTCACTCTTTCTTTGCCAGTGAACAAGCATATGCTATTTTAATCAGTAGTTTTAATAGTAAAGCACAGGTCTTTGGACATTGCTGGGCTTCTTCTAATAGTAGGAGATCTGTGACAGAGAGGACCAGTTTCACGTGTGGAGTCCATGTGCCTGGCATTTTGATGTGCGTTTGTGTCTTGGAGAAAAAAAGAGAAGGGTCAATAAATCAATAAAAGGTTAAAAGTAATCTTTTCTCCCTGCTGGTTTGAATCCTTTCTAGCAATGGAGATTCATGAAATGCAGCAGTAATTGTTTCCTTTCCTAGAGAATTCATTAACCGAGGCATTAGCCTTTTTATTGTCATGAGTGATGACTAATTCTTTGCATCCTGTTATGCTTTCTCAGGTGCATTAAAATATTAAATACATATTATTAATTTTGAGTTTCCTCATTCAAGTAATGAAAATCCTGTGTTTTGAATTATTTTCTGTAGAGGCAGTTCAGTTTCACTGCTGTTGCCCCTCAAAATCCCAAATCTTTTGTTTCTTTCATTTACACAGTTACTGTCTCTTATGCCCAACTTTCCAAAAGGGAAGGAGGTTTTCAGCTCTTCAGCCTGTTCAGAAAAAATTGAGTGGAGGTTGATCTTCATAGACTCATGGAATGGTTTGGGTTGGAAGGGAGCTTAAAGCTCATCCAATTCCAACCCCCTGCCATGGGCAGGGACCCCTTCCACTAGAGCAGCTTGCTCCAAGCCCCTGTGTCCAACCTGGCCTTGAACACTGCCAGGGATGGGGCAGCCACAGCTTCTCTGGGCACCCTGTGCCAGTGCCTCAGCACCCTCAAAGGGAAGAGCTTCTTCCCATCACTTGTCCTGTCTCTCCATGTCCTTGTAAAAAGCCCTTCTCCAGCTTTGTCAGCCCCTGCAAGTACTGGAAGGCTACTTTAAGGTCTCCATGGATCCTTCTCTTCCCCAGGCTGAACAAGTACAACTCTTTCAGCCTGTCTTCATAGGAGAGGTGCTCCAGCTCTCTGAGCATCTTCAAGGCCTCTGGACTCTTTCTAAGAGGTCCACATCCTCCTTATGTTGGTAATCCCAGAGCTGGATGTAGTACTTGTGCTTGGGATTGCCCTGATCCAGGTTTAGAACCCTACACTTGACCTTGTTAAACTTCATGAGGTTCACACAGGCCCACCTCCTGAGCATGTCAAGGTCCCTCTGGATCCCATCCTTTCCCTCCAGCATGTCAACTGTACCGCAGAACTTGGTGCTGAGGGTGCGCTCAATCCCACCGTCCGTGTTGCTGGCAAGGATGTTAAACAGCGCTGGTCCCTATACCGATCTCTAAGGAACATCATCTTGTTTCAAAGTTGTTTTCTCTCATTTCAGACTTCAGAAAATAGGGAAGTGATTACAAATACTGTTTGCTGAGTAGCATAGCTTGTGGAACTACTCAGTGAGTGACTGTTTCCTGACGCTGAGGATGTCTTTTTAATCTCACTTAAACTGTAGGTGTCTCGGGTAGCCATTAATAATTTTCTAGTCCTAGTCTGAGCTTCTGAATGAAGTTTTATGCATGACCTAGAAATTCGAGTTAGCAGAGATGCTTCCCATCACTCTGTAGTCATACACATCTGTAGTGACACATTTTCAGCAGTGAGTAATTTGTTGGCTTGTGGACAGATGCATAATTGAGAGAGAATGCTGCTGAGGAAAGAAAAGCATGGGGAAAAAAAACCTTATGGTGAAGACAAGCATCTCGTAAAATACAATGACAGAATTGCTATCTCAGCCTCTTCTGCTTTTGTTTTTACCACATCCCCTGTCAAAACCACCATTTTATAATCTTGTGCCATAACGATAAGGGATTATGATTATGGAATTAATTACACTATATTTTGGAAAACATTTGGTAAATTCTATTAAAAACACAGAATAGGACAAAAAAGTTATTCACAGGATTAAAAAATTGTGGGCAATAGGTCAAACCCCCATAAGCTTTGTTTTTAATGATGTGCTGGTAAAAGGCATTCTTGGCCTTATTTTGAACATTTTTATCAACAGGAAAAAACCCTTCACTGATAAATATAGTAAAAACTGCTGATGTGATCAAAAAAAGAGATGGAAGTGCTGCAGAGCAATCAAGTTTGCGTTGATAAGCTGTACTCTATCAACTTGTGTTCAAATTTGAGGTCATAAATACAGAGTGAGAGACTGTTTGCTGTACTTACAGGGTACTTAGGCTTACCCCATCCTAAAAAGAAGTGGCTTTGCACTGGTGGTGAATAAACTGAACCAAGTGCAAAGTCTTTTCATCATAGATGTGGTCCCAGAATGTATCCAAGGACTGTGAAGGAGAGTAGTAAAGGTTCTCCTGTATTGGATATCAGTGTAACTGTTCCTCCAAGGCTTTGTTGTGTTCTAGACTCACAGAGCAGTACTTTAGTGACTTGCTGTTGAATTTAATACTGCAAAGGTTTGACGCAATTTAGAATGAGAAACATGACTTTCTAGGAGAGGATAAATGAGCTTGGTCTCTTCTGCAAATAGAATCATAGTATAGTTAGGGTTGGAAAGGACCTTAAGATCATCCAGTTCCAACCCCCCTGCCATGGGCACAGACACCTCACACTTAATCATGCAACCCAAGGTTCTGTCCGGCCTGGCCTTGAACACTGCCAGGGATGGAGCATTCACAACTTCCCTGGGCATCCCATTGCAGTGCCTCACCACCCTTACAGTAAAGAATCGATCAAGGTACGACTTTGTGGTACCAAAGGGGTACCTTGAGGGTATGAAAATAAATCTGTGACTGGAAGTTTAAGCTAAACCTATAGTTAAGCAAAACCAGTTAGTAGCAAAGGTTTCTGGAAGAGCTCACCATGTAGCATGGTGGCGTTTATGGCACTGGCAGCTCTTTAATTATGATCATTTTCAAGGTGTCTCCTATCATCTCTATTGGTGAGACTGTCAGTTTGATGATTCTAGTATCTTTTAGACATGCTATTACTCATTCCAGTTTATTTTGTGTTAGGATGTTTTTTGTGCATTCCTGTGAGCTGTGGACCTCACTTTCTGCGTGGCTGGACCAGTCCATTTTGTACCATACCTCTGCATTTCCTAAGAATGTAAGGTGTTGCCCACATATCACAAAGGACTGCAGGTCTATTTGTCCTTTGTCCTGTCTCCAAGAGTAGCTGCTAGTGGATGTTTAAGGAAAGCATTGTGTTTGTTACTGCTCTCGCTGTTCATGAAGCATGTAATTTCATGGCAACTGTTGGGTGCTGAGCTAAACGGACATGTGGTCCGCATAACGTAATGCAGCAATTTCTGCGTATGAGAACAAAGCAAGCATGCACTGATGGTTTTCTTGCCTTTAGATTTACCAGTATGGATTTCTAAGCAGGGTTTGCATTGTGGACATTATTATCAGTTACCACTGATGTGTTTTCTATAAACTTGTCTAATTCCTTGTAAGACCTTACTAATTCCAAGTTTTGGCATCCACAATACCTGTGACACCAGATGTTACAATTTAATTAGATCCTTGGTGACAGAGCTTCCTGTTGTTTTTAATATGCTGGCTTACTATTTCACTGTCTGCTCCCTAGACGTTGAGTTGAGACGTGGTGCATATTTCATATGCATTTGTTGTGTTCTCCACAGTCGTGTCTTCTTCAGGCTGGGGAGTACCAGTGCATTAATTCTTCTCCTTTTGCAGCAAGCTATTCCAGGCCTCGAACCAGGTAATGCCATTAGAATGGTTGGGGTTTTAGTCCTGTTCTAAATAGTATCTAACCTTCTTTTTGGCATCTAATTTGGTAATCACTTCACTTTTGTGATTAATTTATTGATCTTGAAGCTCCCTGTACGGTTTCTCTTAGACTGTACTGACATCTAATGGTAAGGCAAAGTGGCTTAACCACATGTAATGGTAAGATAAATTGTCTGACGGGCAAATATAATTATGTATTTTCTTCTCAATTCAGTATTAATTTTTGTTAGACAAGATGGAATAACTTCAATTTTTGCACAGAAAGTTTGATCTAATACTTTTCTGGCAATTAATCTCTTTGTTCTGCTCTTTGGGTCACAATTATTTCTAAATGTAGTTTAAATCTTTGCAAGAGTAGTTTTGAGTGCAGTGAAAGTGATGTGATGGTTTTACTCTGCAGGAGATTTTAGTATAAGTCACAGTATATCCAGAAAAGGATAGCAGCAGGAGGTAAAATGTAAAAACAGATGCTGTCCTATGGAACTTCAGAATAGGATGATCCAGTGTACTACTGCTGTTAACACTAGAAATGTTCAACTACAGATTGTGAACCTCTTTCAAGTAGAGTGTTCCTCTCACATCATCAACTTTATTTTTCAAATTCTCAGAGTTAGAGCCGTCTCTTTATAAGGCCTGTAGGGCCAGGCCAAGGGGAATGGCTTTAACCTGCCAGAGGGGAGACTGAGATGAGCTCTTAGGCAGAAGCTCTTCCCTGTGAGGGTGCTGAGGCGCTGGCACAGGGTGCCCAGAGAAGCTGTGGCTGCCCCATCCCTGGCAGTGTTCAAGGGCAGGTTGGACACAGGGGCTTGGATCAACCTGCTCTAGTGGAAGGTGTCCCTGCCCGTGGCAGGGGGTTGGAACTGGGTAAGCTTTAAAGCATCTTCCAAACCAAACCATTCTGTGATTCCACGAACTCCTGCCACAGCCTTAGCCATGTAACAGCATCTTTGCTTTTGTTGGAGCATTAAGCTAATTTCTCTGGACTTGGCATTTTTACATGTCATTTTACTCTGTGCTGTTTATCAAATTGATACTGTCTTCTCTTTTGCCAAATACAAGGTACTTTGTTTTGTACTACCGAAGTATTTTGAAATTCAGATAAATGTCCATTTCTCAGTAATATCTCAGCAGTAGCAAGAGTCTAAGTTGTCTTCAGTGTATGTTGTAGCCTGTCCTTTTCCTGAAAAAGGGGGAAACCTGAAACTTGAAACATAACTTTAAAGGGACATAAGTAATTATTGTAGAGTGAATAATTCTTATTTGTGGGGTGTGCATTGAGTTAGGTTTGCAGAAAAGCTTACTATTTCATGCTTTGGGAAGAGTGAAATCCATAAAAATGGATGTCAGAATTCCAGAATATGTGGGTTAAATTCATACTCTGGTGCTCTGCTTTTAGGAGCACAAGCTGGGGAACCAGTTGTGGCACAGAATATCTCAGATGCTAGAAATATCTGCCATTCAGCCATGAAGCTGGTGTGCATCCTGCGAGTCCTTCTGGTCATATTCAAACGTCAGTGGGTGAGGAGAGGAGAAACAACAACAGAGAAAACCCTCAAAACTGTTTTGTTTCTCACCTGCTCAGATGAGCAATGTGAGGTCACATTGGGCATGCATTGGTGGTCATACAGTTGCAACACTAGTCATTGCAGAAGGCAGCCTTCTGCTTGGTGAGCAGCACTGTCCAGCTCACTGATGAGTGTAACTGTTTTATCATGAAATCTTAGGTGTGGTTGACTTAGATATACCAAAGAAATATTTCATGGTGAGAGTGGTGAGAAACTGGAACAGTTGCCTAGAGAACCTGTGGATACTCCATCATTTGAAGTGTTCAAGGTCAGGTTGGATGGCACTTTGAGCTACCTGGTCTTGTGGAAGGTGTCCGTGGCCATGGCAGGGGGTTTGACCTATATGATCTATTTACTATCTGAAGCAAAATATTTACTTCAAAATGTATGATAGTTTAGGGTAATTAACATATCTATAAGAGAAACACCCATTTTAATTCTATTATTGCTTTCAGGGCTGTGCAGAATAGACTTACAGGCTATTCAAGGCTTGTGAGTTGTCATCGAAAATAGAGATCTTCTTGATTTGGGTGGGAGAGAAGAAGCAGCAAAGCATTAGTCTGGGTTGTCTTGGAAATTTATTCAGTTTTTGAAGTAGTCAAAACCTGATGGCCATGGAATATAGAATGTACAAACTTACCATAGCCTTATAGTGTACTTTTTGAAAGTTAACAGTAGAAAGAAAAATATTTCAGCAACTCAGTATAGTTTCCTGCCAAGGACCATATATCAGAAAAATTAAATTAAATGAATGTTGAGATTCCCAAGGGTGACATGGAACTTCATAACCCTATTCTTGATGCGTTAATGATCTATCAGTCTATTCTGTGACTTTCATTTCTGGTTTTGATTTCTTACGCCTCATCATCTGATTTGGGATAGCATACAAATTGTTTCATGCAACAGAAGCTGACTGTGGTAGACATCAGCCATTTGCTGTTCCTAGCTGTATAGGTAAAAATCTGTGCTCAGAAGAGTTTATACTCAAACCTCTTTGCAAGTGGGCTAACTAATCTGAGGTGATGCATGAGAGGCTTTACTATTTTTGGGCTAAGTTTTCCTCACCTGTTCAAATCCTGGAAGCATGCTTCGGTTGACACGAAATTCTCACATTAAACTGATGCAAAGGAAATGGTCCTGCACTGCACACTGCAACCTTTTAGGTTTGAGGGGAGTTCTTCCCTGATGGTAAGGGCTTTGTCTCAACCTACCAGTATGTGTATGATTAGCCTACTGTTTGACTTCAATAAAAATTAATTTCTTCATTTTCTTCCTTGTCATCCTCTTTATCTGATAATGAGTTTTGAATGGACCTTCCTTCAGATCTTCTCTCTTGCAGCTTACTCCATTATCCGTGTTACCTGCTGTCTGAAAACTGGAATCCAAATTGACTTATTTAACATTCCTGTTTTAGCCAGTACGATTTGCTTGCTGTCCTGTAAAATGCTGGAGATTCCCTTTTTATGAAGTCTTGAAAAGAGTAAAGCTCTTCCTTTCTCGAGAAAGAGCTAAATGTTCCAGACTGCAATACCCGGAGGCATATTATCTTTAAAAGGATTTTCAAACGCTGGAATCATTTGCTTAACTGAAAGAAAAACCTCTTACATTGTTTTCAACGGTGTATATTTTAATCTAAAATTTGTACTGCTCAAAAGGGTTCTGTACATTGATGGTTTCTCAGGTGGCTTTGTAGCTAATACTTGACATATAGGATAAGCAGTGCGTATTCTTATATCACTTGGATTCTCACTTTGTCTTAAAATATCAAATTGCAGAAGTCTGATCTTAAATACTATTTGGTATTTTTGTGCTGATTTTAATTCGTTAGGCAGTGTGCGTGTATTTTTAGTGAATTTCTCAAATACAATTATTCATGTTGTGGTTTAGTAATTGTAGTAACTAATGCTCCTGTAATTATAAGGCTTTTGTTTTGCTGGGAAGTGCTTCCCGTATCATCATCTTCTCTTTGTGTCGGAACACGAAGTATAATAAAACTGCATGAGGGTTAAATTTAGAACTGTGTTAACATGTTAATTCAATTTTTTTCTCAGAAATGCTTTTTTAAACTTGCAGCGAATTCCTGTGAATAAAAAATACCATCAAATTATGTTGAAAAGAAAAAGCCCTCGATTTATATTATATGCTTTGAAGCTACTGTAGACAGATAGAAAACATCTGGTGACACTTTCAGTGGTAGGTCAGTAGTTACAGATGGTCTGGTTTTTACAACTGTCATCCAGCCTTGTATGGAGAATGACTACAGTGGAAAAATCTGATGCTGAATGAATAAACAAAGAGCACAAGGAGGCCAGCAGGCATATATGTTTCTAGGAGATGGGAAATGAAATGAGCTATAAAAATTTAAACCAACACTAGTATTTAAAATGTTCATTATGTTCTGGTTTCTGTTTCTTGTTCTCCAGATCTTTTAATATGACTATTGAAGGAAGAAGATTATAAAACAGGAAT
This sequence comes from Pezoporus flaviventris, assembly GCF_033815535.1. NCBI lineage: Eukaryota > Metazoa > Chordata > Aves > Psittaciformes > Psittacidae > Pezoporus > Pezoporus flaviventris. The sequence goes on along the minus strand of NW_026892550.1, from coordinate 4,035,308 downwards.
GATAAGCAAATAAATTAAAGACTAGTTTAGGATTGATCTTCTACACAGGTTAGGGGTGTTGGCTAAGCAAAGGCAGGCAGCTGTATAGCAGGCTTTGAAGGTTTGAAAATACATATTAGATTTGATGCAGTGTTTGTACAGTCTTATAACAGAGCCACAATCAATAATGAATGTTGTATTTCGCAAGAATAATTGATATTAGGAAATTTAACAGAAAATTTCTGACAGGGCAGCATTCAGTTTGCTTCTTAAAGAGAAAAAACTGGTCTTCTCTTTTCTTCATCAACTTCTCGCACTCATGGTGGGATGTTACATTCAGCTGGGATCAGACAGTGTACAGAACAGCAGAAGAATCTTGAAATTGAGGGTAAAGAAAAGAGGTATGGAGGGAAAGTGAAGAGGAGGATGGGACTGAATAAAGTGTTAAAAGCATGATGAATGTTGCACGTTAGCTCAATTTTTAAATGAAAATAAACACAAAGAACTTTGTTAAAAGTCCAAATGTACCCAGCAGGGTTGTGCTGGTAAGGACACCCATTTTAATGCATATGTGCTCTTCTTGATATTCAAAGTATTTATCATTGCATTGGGAGTGCATGAATCTTCATAATATGTTGATGGAATTTGCCTCTAGTTTTGGTTTTAGAAAAGTTTAGCCTCTAGACAGAAACAAGCAGAATTCTAGGTTCAGTCACTTGTAATGCTGTTTAATGCTATCCACTGATGTTGAAAGCTGTTGGGCAGGAATAAAAGGAAACAGGGAAGTGGATTATTTGGCTTGTTGTCACGTGCACTGTACAGAGTTCTTGGAGCTTGTTTCTCTAAGCCTACCGGGGTATTTAAGTGCAGATAACAGTGTTGTTCTGACTATGCTTTATAGAGGCCCTGTATACTTAGTTATGCCCCGTCCACTTGCTCATGTGTATTTTATAATCTACTGCTGTGCTTAGAATCTGCATCTCAGTGGTTTGGCTTAAAATGCAGACTGCTTGTTGCAATACCCTTACGCTGTCTTGCTCAGCTACATGGGATCTGAAAAGTGCTTAGCTGTATTTGCTGCCAAAGAGCTTGCCTAGTCATGCATAAACCTACTTTAAATGCCATTTGGTTGATATAGATGTTGGCGTTGTGTTGTCACTGTGATGCATTTCCTCGGGTCTGTGCTCTCTGAGTTATTTCCTTCAACTTCCAAGTACCAGACTCTGCTTTACTTTATTATTGGCAGCTTAGAAGTTAAGAATGAGTATTTTTCTCTGACTGTGAGTGTTCTGATGGAAAAGTTCCAGTTTCATTCCAGGTGGCCACATTTCTGTTGCTTTATGGGAATCGTGTACCTGTGCCTGCCCAAGATACATTCTTCAGCTGATGGTGTGTTGAGTGAAAGGGCCAATATCTGAAAGCCAAGAGGCAAAAAGGTCTTGGAGCGTTTCTTACACTGGCGTGTTTGAGCTGTGCTGTGCACTTTGCATCTTTATCTGTTTAGAAGGCAGTTTGCTTTGAAATATGGGTTCCCTAATGTGATTTAAAAACCTTTATGTCTTTTCTTCACAGTTTCAGTTATGTGTAGAACCTCTTTCTAGAAAGAGGTAGGGGGGAAAAAGTATTTTAAGAAGTTTATCTTCCTGTTCACAGGTGCAAATAAGTTTATAAAAGACAATAAGCATTTCTGACTTGTGGCTGGCTGGAGAAGACCATCACCAAGCTGTGTGGAGACGTTCTTTGAGCTTCTACTCTTATGTCTCTAATGGACAAACACAAAGTGAAGCGACAACGTCTGGATCGCATATTTGAAGGTTAGACATTTAAATTTCTGTTAACTGCATTAATTTTGTGGATTATTGATATTTCTGAAGACTTGGAACTCTTGGTCGTTCAGTGTATTTTTAATTGAGTTGCAGTTCCTGTTGAGATTATATTAACTGTGCAGAAATGCTAGTTTTGGATGAAAACAGATCTAGACAAATAAAAGCAACTAGTGTGTGAACTCTGTGCTATTCTACAATGTTCTACCCAAATATTGTGAAATATTGTGGGTTTATATAAAATAACAATCACAAAAGGATAAAATGAGCATGTAATGCTCTCTAGAGAATTTTGCTACGGGATTGCTTTATATAGATTTATTTAGCACCTTGTATCTGATCCTAGGAAGGAAGCAAAAGTCAAATGAAAACAAAACCCCCAAACTTTAACAAGTATTGATAAAAATAGGCAGAAATCTAGTACCAGGAGTGTAATCATTTGGGTCAGTGGTTTTACATAAGTCACAAATGACCCAGTTGTATATTTCTGGCATTCTTTGTTCATTTGGTTTTAGAGTTGATATGAAAGCAGGTCGAGGGACAAGGAGTACTATATTTAAGAACACACGGTAGGATTTGGGCTAAATGAATTTCTATATTAAAATGTTAGCTTCTCCTTGAAAGGGAAGGGAATAGTTAATAGTTCACTAACCCATTTTGATATGATGGGAAAAGTGTACGGGCTTCTGGGCGCATTGTCTCTGTATCACGGCTAATACCGAAGCAGTGAACTGCAGTTAAAACATTTGCTCTTCCACGAATTGGTCTTGAGACTCTTTTTTTTTTGCAGCAGCTGTGTTGGTGAAAGCTGTCCCTGGCAGCTGATTCCTGTCCTTGTTTCCCCCCCTTTCTTTGTGCCAGTATGAGTGTAACCGTGTAATGAGCTACATCGAGAAGATGACTCAGGCTAAAAAGGAATGTTTTTGTTGGTATATTTTCCACTTAGGTAAATTCCTCCCTGTACAGCTGACAAAGCAGTTGCATTGAAGGGGGCAGTTGGAAAGGATCAGAGAGAGGCACTGGGGCCATTTACCCTGACAGAGCCAGAGAAAGAGACACTTCACCGAAGTATCAAAGGGTGCAGTTTCACATTGGCTTTAGATGATTAATCTCCTTGTCGCTTCTTAAACTGGCCAAACCTGCCCATGATTGCCAAGTCCAAACTGTCATTGTGTCCCACCTAGACTGGTTGGCCAAGCTGAGCTCTCTGGAGACCAAATCCAGCTCAGAGAAATGAGGAACTGGCTTCTGAGGACAGGAAATTTGGGAAGGCTGCCACTCTTTCTGGGCAGCTCTGGGGTTGGATCAGCTGGAAGTGACCTAGGAGTGGTGCAGTGCATGGTTGCCTTCTCTGCTGTCAGTCTCAGGTCCTCATGCTGTGACCCCTCAGTAAGACATGCACAATGTTAACTCTGTTTTTTGCTTTTGTTAGTTGGCTGAATTGTAAAACTGTGAGGACAGAAACCTGTTCCTTTTGATGGCAGCAGCTATTAGATCAGCTCAACCCAGTTGGTAGCATTTCAGCCTCCTTTTGTGCTTATTTTGTTGATCAACAGGACACCTTAAGAGGAAAATAGAGTTTGTGATGATGTGGCAAGGAATGTTGTCAGGGACAGACCAGTAGCCACTGTGTCTGTTTAAAATAGCAGTGGCATCCCCCAGGCTTTGTGTTCACATCTAATCAGTGTCTTTTGTCTGACTTGTTTTTCCCAGCCCTGCACACTTCACTGGCTCCTATGGTAAAATCTGTGTGGCCATGCAGGGCAGGGAATTGATCCAGTTGAAAAATAACATAAAAAAGTTGTTTTAGTTACCTCAGCTTCCTGATCCCATTTACCGTGTGCTAGACAAACAGCTGTGTTGGAAAAATAGTGGGAAGACCAGGCAGAAGATGATCAGAGGAGGGGTGGGGGGGAGAAAGATGGATATGGAAAAATGCTTGAAATTTTAGGGTTATGGTAATCCAGATTGGCTCTTTAAAGTGTCCAGGCTGTTTTCTGCTCTTGAGTGTCTGTGTGTTCAAATGTCCAGATGTTCTCTGAGGTTTGTAAACACATCTTTGGCTGATGGTTTTGGTTTTAAATCGCTATCGCTGCAAGTGCATAACGTGGGATGAAGATTAGGAGTCGGTTTGTTTCAAAAAGGTTTTTCTCTACGTATGGTCCTGTTCATGTTTAAAAATCAAGTATGCAGAGTTGTTTGCTGATATATTCTATTCTATGATTCTATTCTATGATTCTGTATGTGCCTTCAGTAACACAGCCTGAGTGTTTTATGTTTGAGAAATACAGGTAATGTTTTACCAAGCTCAGGAATTATAATGAACTCAATAGCTATTGAAGATGGTTTATCTTCTGTCAGCTATTTTGTTTGCCTGCTGTTTATATCTTTCTTCTCTTAACCTTTTCCCTCCAAAGATGCATTTTCTTTCTATTGGAAGTTCCATTTAAAACCAGGCTATTGCTAACTGCTACTATTACTAATACCTATGTTTTCATAAATTGTTTAGCATAACTTGTGATGGGCAGACATTAATACATTATTATACCCATAAAGGGACACGGATGCCATGCTGGTGGTGACAGAGCATTACATTACTGCTTGTAGCCCTGTTTGAGGAGGGGATGATAATGAGCTGAAATTCACTTTCTGAAAAATGAGGGGTATGAGCCTGATTCCCAAAGTGAAATCTCGTGGTGGGAGCATGTGCACAGCTTTTTCTGTGGAGTTCGTGGATTACACAAATGCTCTTCTAAGTTGGATAACTGTGCTTGCATGCTGTTACTGAGTTGAACTGTTTTCCTGTGGCTTGAAGTAATTCGCACACTTGCTTATAGTAACTAAGCGTGCAAATTAAGCAGCAAATTCAAGAGGCATCACTGAATTTACTATTACTTTGTGAGTAATAGTAGTACGGTAGTAATACTACTGAATTTCAGTTGATAGTCAATGCAGTAGCAATGCTGTTACTTCAGGAGAGGTCAGTTGTCTTTTAATGTAGCCAAGTAATTTTGTCCCTAAGGTACCTATGATTCCCTTCAGTGATTTCTTAAATATGAAACCGAATATTTGCTTTTAATCCTCAGGCTGTTTGCCATTATATTTTTATGCATGTTTCAATGGTCTGCTGTGGAAGATTGTCCCTTGAAAAAGGCAGATACTGAATTCTGGCTTCTAACTTCCCCCAGTAGCTGTGAATTAGACTTGGGCATGAAGACATGAGTCTAGTTATTCTGAGATGCTAATATTAAACTCACTTCACCATTTGTGATATAACATTCAGGATTCTTCCCTTGAAGATAAATAACATCAAGGCATGTGAAAGATTAATTAGTTACTGATTATATTGTTCTTTGTCCCCCTCTCCGGTGATGCTGGTGATTGCAAAGCATAATTATAGGAGTATACATTTGGCAGAACAGTTGGAAATGTCACAGTGCAATAATAAAATGTGTTCATTTTGTGGGTAATTTGAAAAATTCTAAATGTTTTTGCCATTTTGAGAAGTTGTTATCTCTAATTAAGGTATTATTGTACTTTATATTGTAACAACACTGTAAACAATGCTGTGTATTTGCTTATATTCTAGAAATCTTTAATTAAATGTGTGTATGTTTTACTGACCGTTGCTTGGAAGTTACCTTGGGGATGTCCGACCTCTGCTGACTTTGCTGGGAGCTAATAGATGAATGGGATTGATGAATATAGTGAATTTTCTTTAAATACATCACACTGTATAATATATAGTGTTCAGTCAGACACTGCTTTTGGTGGGTTTCCAAGCTTTAGGAAAGTCTATAAAGGGGAGACCTCAGGGACATTGGTGTAACTGGGAGGAGGAAAGGGGTGTCTCCTTTTGCTTTTTGTGCTTGTTTGCGCAGGTATTGGGGATTACACTACAGCACAATGCTGGAAATGTAACTGCCAAATTGTGAGAGTGACTTTTCCAGTTTGATTGCTTGAAACCAGAAATTTCTTTCCAGAGCCCCTCATGTAATATTCATAGCAAAGACTGTAGTGTATGCAAGTACAAGTCTGTGAAGACCCAATATGACCCCAGACAGATGTTGTATTTTTGTCTAGCTCTTGTTTTGAGGAAGAAAAAGCATCTTGGCACACCTCAGAGCTTCTCAACAACCATTTCAAGATGCAGCAGTGGTATTCATCTTAAGGTTATTCTTCATACACAGGTTGCCTCCTCCTTTTTGAAAGTGCCCAGAAGGAAACTTCAGACGTACTTTAGCTATTTTAAGAGCGCTGCTTTGTTACCTAAGAAAAGTTGGTTGGGATCATAGACTGGAAAAGAAAGTGCATATTAATAGGATGATTGTCTGAAATTCCAGATAAAATCTCTCATCTTTTGCTTTTATGAAGGGCAGCCTTTCTTTGGGAAGGTCCAGTTACTGGCAAATACCCAAGTGGAAGCCTCTTTGAAGGACAGTAAAAGTCCACGATAAAGGAATAGTTTCTTTTCAACAACATGGTCTAGGCTTTGTTTCCCTGTAAGAGAACATCTGTGTTTTTAAAGCTTCTTTTTTTTCTGCTTCTGGTGCTATACAGCATGAGATTTAATAAGATGAATCTTCAGTGCATAGCTGATGCGGTATATTGATGGTTCCAGGAGGACTGCAGAGAAACAAGCAGATATGAATTGAATTCTCCTTCTTTCCAAATTTATGAAGAAATCTTGAGATACAAAGTGACTTAGTTTAAAAAACCACATCCTCTTACCTTATTTTTTTGTCCTTGTGCATGTAATGGAGAGCTTGGTTCCTTAACTTGTGGAAAGTACCAGATTGACAAATATCAAGTGTTTCATGACCACTGATGGAACTTGGGTCAACTGTGATTTGACCCATTGCTGTTTTGAAATTAGGCAGTTAGGACGAGTTTTCTGCATATTAATGGGGGAGATGGCCTGCTTTGGCAATGCTTGGGCTTTCTCTGAGTGGAAACAAAGGATTTTTACTGAAGTTGGTATGTACCTTGTAAGGTGATCTGTAACTAAAAGGAAGGAGGAGTAAATGCTTCCAGGCAGCAAGTGGGTTTAGCTCTTTCTTAGGTAAGTGGCACTTGCAGATGTCAAGTTCTTTGGAAAATGAGCTATCAGTTTTCTTAAGTGATGTCCAAATTTGAGAATGGTCATGGCTGTCTCACTTCATGCAGGTATCAGGGAAAGAAAGGAAACAATAAAACGTGCAGACAGTTGTAAATCACACAGTACTTTATACAGTTGTCTTTGCGCATACTGATCTTAGTACCAGGCATACTCAATATGCCAAGATGCTTCTTGAAAAGAGATTAATGGGGCTGCAGAGTTGCTTGGTGTCTTTTTGACAGGCTTTAGAAGGAGGCTTATTGAAGGATTAGGGCAGCAGAGGGAGCTAAAAGATTCCTAATATTTTATCATTTGTTGTTTCCTAAGTGAAAGTTGCCTCTTCATAAAGTACTGATTAATGTTCACAAAATTGTGCTTTTCTAATCTTAAGTGCCTTTAGTGAATGAATAAGGATTTTGAACTGGAGAAAATTCCTTTTCTTCCTAGCGATCCAGTATAAGCTGGGAATCAGGTAGTAAAAGCTACCAAAATCTTTCTGCAGGAGCAGCCATCAAATCTTTCAACTGTAACAAATGAAAGTGTTTAAGCAAGCACAGTTTTCTATGAATAACCCAAGTAAATCAAGTTACTTGCAGATACAAGTGTCTTAATGTCAAAAAGCGTAGGTTCTTGTGTTGCGTCCAAGGGGGTTTTAACTATTCGATGCTTTTTTTTCTGTTTTTTGCCTGTAAGAACTCTGAAAACATTTTTATGAGCTTGAAATACAGAGAATTAGGGTAAATACTGAATCTCTTTTATAAGAACTGTCTTCAAAGAACAGGGAGGCTGTTCTGAGGGCTAAGATGACTTTGAAATAGTAAAATGAAAATGATGCTGCCATGAGTCGTACAGTAACAAGATCATGTGCCACTTACCACACAGTAAGGGAAGTTATCTGTATTTGGAACATGTTTACCCTGATGCCAAACCATCCTTTATCTCATTATAATTGTAGGTGAAATGCTTATTCACAGGCTTATGTTCGGATTTTGGTTTTGCCCTTAATATTCAGTATTTATGGTGTAAGGTGGTTTTGGCTTTCTTTTGTACTGCTGCAGTAACCTGCTTTTGTAATTTGAATCTTCATTATGTGCTACCTAAACAGCTTCTGAATTTGCATGCACTTAAGCTACTACAATGTTCCAGAGGTATTACTAGTAACAATGCAATTCTCTATGGAAAGAAAATTAGCTTAAAAGCCCATTTTGCCCTAAATGATGCTGAACAGTAGCTGCTAATGAAAAGCATTATTTTAACAAGAAAACTGGGAGGAAAAAAACCCACAGAGAAGAATCTCAAAGAGAGTTTAAAATTTTGCTGAAACATTCAGGTCACTGATTTAAGTTACTAATACCTTAAAGAAAAGCTGATTTTGTGGTGTCCAGCACTCCAGATTTTACCTATATAGTTGCATTTTCATTGGTGTATTGGAATAAAATAATAATGCAGACAGCAGTTACAGCCAGCTGTGATTTATCAAGAACACTACATCTTACTGCTATAATAAAGTCAAAATAGTTATATTTAATGTGTCAAACCCAGTTAAATACAGTAAAGAGTACAGCCTGACATGGGGTTTGCAGGGTTGTAGTGATTGTGTTTGCAATATCATATGCATATATTTGAATCAGAATCCAGTACTTAGCCACACCTCACCCACACCTAGTTCCTGAGTAACCATCAGAGAATTAAAAAAACCCTTTTGGACTAGATATTTACCTTTTATACAGTGCAGATGAGTGCCTGGGAAAACTTTTAAAAGCTTTAGAAATTTTAAGTACTTGGTTGTAATAGATGCTTAGTTCTGCCTGGCGTCAGGGAAGATGCTCTGGAAGCCCTGGATTCAGGCATTGCTTTACATTTGGGCTCTGGAAAACTGAACTGTACAAGGATTAAGTGTCTAGGTAAACATATTGAAAAATTTAAATAGTCATCTAATTAGAGCAGACCTGTTCAGCTTTCATAGAGGCAGATCCCATCCCTAGGGAAGTGCTGTCTGAGATGCAAAGAAGGTTTTTATTTTGTTTCCTCCCTTGCTGCAGTCAGGATGGGAGTGTGGTGATGCAAGTGGAAACAAGAACATAAAAGTGGAGTCTTCTAGTACTGAATCCTCGCTCCATGAGGTCAGTACTGAACTCGAAGGCTGCTCCTGCTTAAACAGGAGGAATTGCATGGAAGCTTTGCCAGGGGAAGAATATCTTGCAGAGAATCTGTTCTCCTTAGAAAAGTCGTTGCGGTGTGATGGACACGTCATTTGGAGCAAAGAAACCTGTGTTTTATCTCTTTCTAAGTCAGATATCAGCTTAGAAAGCAACTTGCCTCTCCACCTCTGTGCCTTTTCTTTGACAGAAAACAGTCAGTGGAAGACTTTAGTAGTTGCTGTGATATAAATAACAGCAGGCTGCTGTAATAGGCTTGGAATCCCTTTACAAAATGAGGCTTTGCCAACTGTGAAAGCACATGGCATTTGCAGCAGGTAAAAGCGCACCCATGGGTGCCACTGTAGATGCAGTACTGCAGTGGTTCATCACCCTGCTCACATGTTTAAATAAGAAGGTTCCTTCTTCCTTCCTTTCCTGTGAGAATTAAATTTAAATTGCTTGGGACTTTGTGTAGATGTGTTTGTTTTCTAAGCCAGAAATTAGCTGTTCAGAATTACTCATGTTTCCCTTTTCCTGATGTTTCTTTGTGAAAGTATCATCATATGCACTGCATTTTCAGACCTCTCATTCTGCCAATTAAATGGTGGAGACACACCAAAAAACCCAGTAAAAATTACAGGCAATAGCAGTAGGACAGCAAAAGCTGAAGAGGAAACACTGTTTGTTCTTTTGATCCTACCTCTATGTGTCAGAAAGTTTCCTCGTATGCTAGATGATGACACTCAAATACAATTAAGAGTATGACTCCTCTTAATAGGTGATTAAGAATAATTATAAGTATTAATTAAATACACGATAAATGTCTCTCTTTGTCAAGGATTGTACATTTGAAGAAATAGGTTTATTAAATGCTAATAAAACTTTTTCCCAGGCAGTTTTATCACTGTTTTGTTCCCTGCTATTCATTTCTTACTTGGGTGTTTTTTTCTGGGTACCAAATTCCCCTTAGGAAGGTGTTACTTGGCTTCCACAACATCTGCCAGTCATTTTTTGTTGATGTTAGTTTATCTACCATGCAGATGGTCATGTTTGCCTGTTTGTGTAGTGCTCAACTAACTCCTGTGCTTGTCCCCCCAGTGCTGCTCTGCTCATATGCAGGCACCATCAATTTATCAAACTCAGATAATTTAGTAACAGTTCTTCTTGCAATAAACAAAAGCAGCTGTGCTCGAGCTATCCTTATATGCATGAATGCATAGATTGTAAAGGGCTCTTCTAACAAACAAGACAAAAGTTTGGGATTTCAGACTGGAATTTAGGGCATGTAAGTCAGAACGACTAGACGCTGATGTTTAGAAACAATATAATAATGCAGAGAATGAATTAGTTACCATAGTAACTGCTTTGTTTTAATAATTTGGTGGGGCAGTGAATAGAAGGAGCTCAGAAAGAAGTAGTAGGAATCTTAATTGCATGTTGTGCAACGTGAGTGGCTTTGTTCATTAATATTGAAATTAATTTGATTTTATAACAGATTGAAGATTGAGTGTGTAAGTTTTATTTTGGAAGGGCAATAAGAATGATTTACAGGGGGGTTTTATTCTTAGTTATTCTCCCTCCTGGGAAAAAATAAAATATGATCACATTTTACATTTGGTTATGGCAAACACAGGTTATCGATTTCTTAACAATAAAACATGCTCAATATGTTGCATTGTAAGTGTGACTTCAGTCTACGTGCTGTGATTTGTTGCCTGGCAGTTCTTGGCAGCCTAGCAACATGCTTCAGTCCAGATCTGCAAAAGGAGATAGACACCCAAAGTTATGAGTTACTAGGAAGGTGGGTGTCTCAGTACTTTAAAACCCATCTCATCAGCACCTTGAAATCCCTTTATGCTGTATGGATCTAGTTTAAGTACCCTCCACACTTTAAGACCATCTTCTTTTGAGCAGTTTAGGACAAGGCAGGATCTTCAAAGAGAATTAGTTCTTCTGGAGGCAGAAGCACAGCAAGCTGTCCTCTTGTGAGCACCACTTACAGAACTCATCAGCAGGACCCTATTTTGCAGGAAGATCGCAGGCACGATGGTGCTTTAGTCAAGAAATTCATGTGCAGTGCCTTCAGTTCCAGCATCTGTCTTAAAGCATCAGCTGGCTGGGTCTGAGGTGCCTGTGTGCTGGTGAGTCAGTCCATGTCTGGGACCGGCTGGTGTTGTGGAAGGGATTACTGCTGATGTCCGTCCTACGCAGCCTTTCACAAAGCAGGGCCTCTAATTTAAGTCTGTCTTCTCATCTGGATGCCTTTATTTTTGTTTTCTTTCCTCCTCCTTAATGAAACTTGCAGGAATTTAATTCTTCTGAAGAAGAAAGTTCCTGCAAGAAATCCTGGTAGCTTTTGGATGAAATTTGCTACTGAGTTAAGGATTTAATTAAGGAGGGCCCAGCAGGTAGACGGACCGACACAATTACATCAGCCTGGTTTCGTTTGAAAACCTGTCTAAAAAGTGCTCAGATATTACATACAGAAACAAGAAGTGCTACCTGGTCACTCCTTGGCCAAGGAAGTGCCTATCACCGGACTCAAATGGCATTCCGTCCCTAGTGGGGAAGTCTTGCAGTTGCTTCTGCAAAGCAGCCCTGCTTTTAACAGCAGCTCTTTAGTAGGTACGAGCCTCTCTGGACATGGGGAAACTGTGTTCTTGATCATCATCATAGAAGCATTGAATAGTTTGGGTTAGAAAGGACCTTAAGGTTATCCAGTTCCAACCCCCCCTGCCATGGGCAGGGATGCCTCACACTAAACCATGGCACCCAAGGCTCTGTCCAGCCTGGCCTTGAACACTGCCAGGAATGGAGCATTCACAACTTCCTTGGACAGCCCATTCCAGTGCCTCACCACCCTCACAGTAAAGAACTTCTGCCTTATATCCAATCTAAACCTCCCCTGTTTAAGTTTTAACCCATTATCCCTTGTCCTGTCACTACAGTCCCTAATGAATAGTCCCTCCCCAGCATCCCTATAGGCCCCCTTCAGATACTGGAAGGCTGCTGTGAGGTCTCCACACAGCCTCTTTTTGAGGGAGATTCATTACCCTTTCTGTGTGCTTTGTGGCTATCTGTGTACCAGGTAATGCAAGACCAATTCATTGTACCAGAAAGAAAAGGGATAACTGACTCAGTAATGAGCGCTTTAACTTGGGAAGGGAAATTCAAGGTTCTCTTCCCTGTTTCTAGTACTTTTGTATATATAACTTTCTGGTTAGAAACTTGAAACACTGGACTGTTTCTTTTCTCAGAGGTGCAACCCCATCACTGGACTGTTCCCTTCTTCCTGCCCTCTATTCCCATAGGAAACTTGCCTGATAAAGCATTACTAAACCCAGTGTATCATACTTCCAGACCCATGTTTTCTTCATTCTTCCCTTATCTCGTAGCAGTATCTTAATAAAATTAAATTGCAATGTCTTGGAAATAGTCCCTGGCTTGCTTTGAACTCTTCTTGGGTCCTAAGCCTTCACTGGAGTTCTGAAATGCTTGTTAATATAATCTTAAAGTTTACAAAATCCTTTCCTGTTTAATTTTTGAATGAGAGTCTCTGAAGCTTCCCAGAAGTAAAAGTAGAAGGGTGTTCATTCCAGAGGTGAAAGCATCCAATGAAGAGTTTTTTAGTCAGTTGCTTCCTTTTATCTGTGTTAACCAGGAATCAGTGGTTATTTTATAGGTTCCTTAAGATTACAGTAACCAACAAATGCATGGGTGCATCCTGGGATTGGTTGGTGAAAGGAACTTTAGAGCAGCTTCTTAAAGGCCTTGGTGTATGAACATAACAGCATGAGTGCATCTGGTGATGAAGAAAGATGAGTGTGCTCTTGGAGTTAGATGTGGTCTTTAGCTGCCTCTTTTACTGCAATTCCAAGGCTCCTTTTCTGTGTTTTTCTGGTTCTCTTTTCTGATGAAAGGAAATAATTTCTATGTAATTCCTTGTTTTATAAACATGCTTAAAATATTCTTTGTGCTATATTCATGTTGCTTGGTGACATACAAGTGGATTTCCACTGGAAATCACATTAAATGTTTATTTCTTAATTTATTATTCAGCTCTGACTTGTTCTGATTTTTAATGCATTAGTCCTTTATGAATGGAAGCTCTTGCAATTATTTCTTAAAATCATAGTTTTCCACATATTGCAAAGTACTTAACTGTTTATGGAGTGGTCAGTTACAGTCTTTATAGATGAAGAAGACGTGAAGGCTTTTGCAAGTAGTGGTGTTGACATGATTTAGCTGGGAAAATACTAAGTAGTATTCTGAAAGAACCACCTCTACTGAGATTGACTTATGTCTACAAAAGCAAGTCTGGAGGTCGCTCCATCTCTTTCTGCCTGTGCCCGAGTAACTGGAGCAAACCCATGCTACAGGCAGGTATTCAGTCTTTGCTTCTGAGTTCCACATAGAAAGCACTCCTGCCCTCAAGCTGTGGGTGCCTCCTTTTACAAAGGAAATATCAGGGGTTTCCATGTCAGCTCCACTGGTTGTCAAAGGCTTGTCAGATGCAAGCTGTAGCCTTCCTGAGTCATGAAGTGCTCCAGAATCATAGAATCATATAGAATGGTTTGGGTTGGAAGGGACCTTAAAGCTCATCCAGTTCCAACCCCCTGCTATGGGCAGGGACACCTTCCACTAGAACAGGTTGCTCAAAGTGCCATCCAACCTGGCACGATTGACTTGTGTCTCATTCACATGGTATGATTATCTAATTGGAAACCATATTTCCTAAGCAAAGACTGTTGGATTGTTACAGATAGAAACCTTGTGTGCAATTTTAAAAGTTCTCTTTTAAATGGTTTACAGGCAAGTTTATCCTTTTGTGTTGATAAAATTTGACAGACGACTTTCAGGTATGAAGGTAGAGTTCACAGGAAGAAAAAGTACGTTAACCTCCTTCTACGCAAGTAACTTATGAATGCTTGATTTAGCAGGAAAGGTTTGTACTAGTAATTGTGATAATGAGCCAATGGATGCACGTTTTGAGTCCAAAAATGGGGTATTGCATTAAAAAAGCTTGTTCGAACATGCAGTTACGGTAATCCTGCTACCTGCTTCCTTAGTCTTGGAGTTGCTGTGACCTGATTTGCTTCAAGTTTGTTTCTGTTCGTGGCTTTTTGTCCCTTTCCTTGTGCGGTGTTCTGGTCTGGGTGCAGTTTGTACCTGTTCCCCTTTCCGTTTTTACTTCATGCCTGAGTACTGCAGAGCTTGTTCTTACATCAAGGCTGGCACTCTGGTTCCTGGAATTCATCTCCTGTTTACAACACTTCTGCAGGTCAGAACTGCCAGGAAATACAGAAATTAAAGTTTTATCAGTGTCTCTTTGTACGGGGCATAGAGGTCTACTTTCTGTTGAAGATCTCATTTACTTTAATCCTGTGCTGTAATTGAGCTACATACATCTGGCATAATAGAAGGCTGATTTATTAGTAGCAGTTAATTTAAAGGCTGCTGGATACTTCCCCTTCTGCAGCGTGAGCTTTTTGTGTCTTTCAGAAGTTTTCAAATGTAGCTGAAGCATGGGACAGATCCTGGCTTAGGTTGCCCCTGTTTTCATAAAGCTTGAATTGTCTTTTAGGTAAACACGTTATAAAATAGTAGAAGCAGAGTTTTCCCAATGAACAATTCCATAAGTCTATAAATTCACATTTAACTTAGATGGGATACTTTATGAAAGGTTAAATTGATCTAAAAAAGTTAGCAAGAAAAAACTGCTAAAACTTCAGATTTGAAGTAAACGTATTGAATGTTGGAAACTTGTAGAGAAGTAATTCCATGCAGACATCGTGTGGCTCTGAAAGACAGAGCCCAGGCAGGGAAAGCTAAACTTATATGCGAAAGCAAGTTCAAGCTATCATCATATCCTTGACATTACTCATATAATCTGTATTGTAGATTGGCAGTAACACCTAGCTATTTAGCCTAATCATCCAAAACCTGATGAAATTGTTCTCCCTATTGATATGTGCATAATATTTTTGTGTTTTCTATTAATGATCCATTTCCCTTTTTATTGGTAACTTTTTAATTACATTATGTCCTTCTGGTAGCATTAAAGGATTATGGGGTGAGATAATAAAAACTTATTTGCTATAACAGTATCAGTTTGATGAAGGGAGTTAATTCCCCCCCCCCCCCAAAGCAATATTCAGCTACTGATGACCATTCAAGAAACAGAGAAGTGCTGACATTATCATTCTTCACTGTGAGGCCCTGGCACAGATTGCTCATAGAGGCTGTGACTGCCCCATCTCTGGCAGTGTTCAAGGTCAGGTCGGACGGGGCTTGGAGCAACCTGCTCTAGTGGAAGGTGTCCCTGCCCATGGCAGGGGGTTGGAGCTGGATGAGCTTTAAGGTCCTTTCCAACCCAAACCATTCTGTGATTCTATTCTTGTCAATCTTTTGTCTTTTATGACACGAGGGCTTTGAACCAGGTACTTCAAGCAGTGTTCAGCTGTACCTGCTCCATTGTCAGATGTGATCTATGATGCTAATTTTGGTTTCAAATATGTTGTCCACAAATAGTAAAGTATTAAAAGAAGATTTTGAATGTTTAGCTCAAATCAGAGACAATGATCTAGTTTTATTTTACTTGCTGGAAGTTTTTTTGTTAGATCTCTACAGAAAGCAACAGGAATCTAGAGCCCTGTCATTCTAGGGTTATTTAAGAATAATATTGATCATATGATGTTATTGGCAAGTATAGAGAATCAGCGTAGCTGCTACTGAGACAAAAATATATCTAGACTTGAGGTTTCAGCAGTTAGTAAGGTTATTTTAAGGTACAATCACCATTTGAAGATGTTCCATTAATGCCCAAGATTAGCATTTTTTTAAATGGCAGAAAATTTGCTAGAAGCCTTCAGTGTACGCAGGATGGGATGTTTCCAGAGCTCGGTTTCTGTGGAGCTGAGGAATAATCCTCCTCAGATTGTATTTAGGGTTTTTTTTTCAAACGACAGGACAGTCCGTCTTCTCTAAACATATTTAACTGATTGGACGTAAAGTGGAGGGGAAACTTAAGATTTCATGATAAACTAGGATGTCATTCACTGAATTCAGCATGGGTCAGTTCAGAAGTGACAGTGGGAAGAGCCTTTAGTAGAGTTACAGAGGTTTTTATAAAATGCCTGCATCCCCATCGTGGTGACCTACAAAATATCATGGATGTTTTGTGTAGCTGTCAGCTAGATCAGGTAATTAGGAAACTAAATCTCCTTTCAGATATTTTCTTCTAGTTCTCATTTTCATATGCTTGTTTTACTGTGTTTCAAAATCAGGGAAAACCATACTAACTTGTTTGGGGGACACAGCAGTGCCCATGGTATTTTAATGAAATCACAGATTGCTGACAGTATATTGATTATTGATCTTGTAGCTGGAACCTAGATTGAGGCCGTTGGCTTGTCTGTGTTCTGGCCTCTTCAGAGTTTGCTACCAGCCAAATGAAGGAAACAAGAATTAAAACAGCAAGCATGGTTTGAAGATAAGAACCTGTAACAGAATGAAATTATGCACTCGGCATGTCTTGGGTTTGCTGATTTGATTTGATGGTGCTTCAGATACCCAAGCTACGTGTGGCAGCTTGTAAAGACCAGGGACGTTGGTAAGGACTGTTGCAGTTGAAAGTAGGTGCCTTTAGGGAGCAGTTCAGGACTTGACAGGAGTTTCTGATGTTCTCCATGGACTGTATGTAAATCCAACTGGCAAGCAGGGGTAGGGAGCAATAACATTTCTCACTGCAAAAGTCTTGATGAGCGATGCTTGAAAAAGTACCTGACTCAGCATTGCACTCTACGCTATTGACAGTCAGAACGTCAAGTCCCTCTCTGGGAGTAAGTGAAGATTTTAACCTACTTTCATTCAAGTGCAGCAGTTAAAATGTTCTCCTCAGCCTTAGGTGAGAAAGCAGCGCTTTTGCTTCCTGCAGTGTCCTCACCTGTTACCTTTGCAAATCTGTTTCCATTCTCTGTGTGATAACCAGTGGGCATCAAGTGAGACTGCCGCACATAGGTGTAGAAAGCATTTCTTCACACATCACGCACTCCTTACTGCAGGGTGTCGTAGGTTACTGAAGTTTCGTGAAGGTTGAAAAAGTGAATAGGGACATCTGGAAGAAAAATGCACTGTGTTTGCTGGAACACTTCTGATTCATACATCCTTGTACTGCAGATCACTGGCTCTGGAGAGGAATTACTAGTCTTGCTCTTTTTTCCTGTTCTTTTGTTTTGCTGTTTTTTAACTCAGTCCAGAAGCAGGAAAAATCCATTATTGAGCAAGGTGGACCTTTGGTTTGAATTCATCACAAGCTTTTCTTGCACCCTTGGTTGTAGAAGGCTACTATTCTCCTTGCCCAGACTTAGTAAAACTTTGGAGGGTCCTTATCCTGTTCTTTGAGGTTTCCAGCGTCATTAGCCTCATTATTAGGGTCAAAAATTGAAGTAACACTGCTCAGTTGCAGTGCATCGGTATAGTAACCCAGCATATCAATGTCTGGGGCCTCAGCTACATGCTGCTATGTGTTTCTAATACTTCCCATTAGGTCTGCCAGTGCAATAAATATGTTTACAGCTTTAGGTATCTGTCTATTTAGAGATGTTGTAAGAAATAAAAGTTTTAGAGGCTCCCTTTAAATTTCCTTATTTTTTTTCCTAACTCTGAATGGCTGAAGAGTTTAAGGAAAGAGAAGCAGGATACCTTAAAATAAAGAAGAACAAGTAGTAGTCCTCCGTGTATTAGGTACCTGTGGTGATGCACAACATGTAACAAATCTATGATCAGATCTGTGCAGGTGGTGCGGTATGTGATTAAAGATCTGGGAAATCAAAACAAGGTGGGCTTACAGTCCTTGTGGAAGTGATTTCCCACTGTAGTTGTTTCCTTACCTGTGAAATGATGATAAGACTTACGCTGAGGCATAACTCATTATTGGTTTTGGTTTTACAGCAAGGTGAAAAGGATGCATATAGTGAAAAAAATCCCAACAAACTATTATAGAATAATGCTACTTAGTATTTAATAATTTGCCTATCCAAGCAACTGTCTTTATTAAGGAATAATTGAAACATATTTCCAGAAAAAAATGTGAAAGAAAATAATATCATTATCAAGCTAAAAAGCTGTAACACGTAATTATTATACACTTACTTCATGATTCAGCAGTTGAGCTGTTTTTGTGCATGTAAATGATTTTCACTTAATGGATTATTGCAGCACTTGTGAGCAGGCAGCGCAGGACTCTCCGAAGGACGTACCTTGAGGACACTGCAGCAGCAATATTTTGCTGTGTCACTAGATTTTATCATGCGTAAAGGACAGATTCTTCCATACTCGGGAGTTTTCGGATGGAAACCACTGGCACATTTCTGACTGATGTCAGATGTGCTAGCAGCGTAGAGTAATTCAAGAAGTTCTTAAAACCAAATTGGTTCTATTAGTACAGGTTTATTGTCCTTTTATTTAAATATTGCCTCATCGAGTGTCTAACTATAACAGCAGTTATATAAACTACATCAAGAAAATGAGGAAACTTATGACTACTTCTTACAAGAATTTTATGACTGGTATCTTTCATTTTTTGAAGCTGAAGTAATAAAATTATAAGTGGATCTGAGTTTATTGTTAGTGCTCTATAGTTGTCAACTGCCATTACTAAACAAATAGTAAAAATACTCTGTTGATTTTATTGCTTTAGTAATGCAGTTACTTTACCAGACTTCTCCAAGATTTTTAACGTGTTTGAGAGTGAGTATGTAGAGGTAATGATTCAGGTTCAGACTTCGTCCAATGTGCCTCATGGATGATCTTCTTGAACAGCCAGAGATTTAGGTACTGGATAAGGGAGGTGTGGTTTCATCAGGATGAGATTTATCTCTGGAAAAGAATTAAAAATGTAATTAACAATAAATTGCATTGAACTGAGGATCATACCCTAAAATAAGGGCTGTGATGCAAATGTTAACTAAGTCATCTACAAAAAAACGTGGTGATGCATCGTTTCTAGAACAGTCTTGGAGATGGTCTCAATTACAACTCTGTGCCAAGGATTCTTTACATCCCTAAACATGTGAAATCAGCATGATAGTCCTGTAGGCTGCACAGTACAGTACTGTGGTAGCTTTTGGGAGGTTTTCAGAAGAACATTTTTCTACTGCACTGATAACATTGAGAGAAATATCCAGTAAACTCGTGGCATTTCTGACTCAACCTTTAATGTCAATCCAAGAAGTAATAGAGCTACAGAGAGATATGAAGATGCATAGAATGAGGCTGGTATAATTGTTTTCTTTGGCCTTCCCCCAGACATCTGTGTGATAAAAGGAAACTTTCTGTTGAACTTAGGAGTCAAGGAAATCAAAACAAACATGCCTACATGAAAGAACCTAGTCCTCAGCTGTAACTTTCTGGTTTCTTGAAATGGAATCTCTCAAGCTGTTGAAATGTAACTAACACTAATGCAAAATTTTGGGGTTTGACTAGATGCTGCACTATCAAAACTGTGTTGCCATTGTCACTCCTGTTGATGGCGACTGATCATGCTGCTGGCAGTTTTTCAGTGAGGAGACACTAGTTTAGCAACCATGGAGGTGGAACAACCTTTTCACTATAATGCGTAGAAGAAGGTTTGACACTTTCTGCAGAGATTTGCTGTATAAACTACTTACTTCTGGTTTGAATTCAGAGTGTTATACCTGAGTGTAGCAGTGATATGATGAGCCACAGTTAAGCTAGCTTGCTAATGAGTGGAAGAAGAAAAGTGGTCTATGAAGTGACTGGGATGACATGATCTGGAAGTATCTGTCATTTCCAGTCAAATATAAAGGAACTTCTAGGTTGAGTAAGGTACCTCGTTCAGGTTCTTCAGGTGGTGGGAAGGATCTGAGCATAAGAAGGGCTCAGACTAACTTCTTTGGATCTGAAGTTTAAATGAGAGAGCAGTTTCTTCCTCCTACTATCAGAATCCACTTGATCATCTCAACTAATTTTACCAAAATCCTGGTTACTTGTGCTTCTTCACACACTACGGTAACTTTGAGTTACATGTTGCATCAGTTTGCTTGCAAAGCAAAGCAAGATAAAAGCAAGAGCTCTTGTGCCTTGAATGAGGAAATCAGTACTTACTTTGATTACAAAGGCATGCCGTATGCAAAGAAAGAGGACACTGTTTTCCTTGAGAGTGTAAAAAACAGTGCAGCGTGAATGCCCACTTGCATCACTTGTACAAGGTACAGTAAAAGGCATCCCAGATGCCTTCAGTTTTCCAGGTAGATGCTTGATTTATAAAACTGTCACAAAATGGAAAACATTGGTACCAAAAATTTGCTGTTTTGAAGGTACATGTGGACAAATGTGCAGAAACAATTCTTTGAAGCTTCAGCCTTTACTTAGGTCCTCATCTCAGGGACCTGCCTGACCAGATTCCAGAGCTGCATATCTCCTGCTCATCATTTCTTCTGTGTGTGTTATGTTTTATATATATTTTCACCTGGATCTATCAATGAAGCAGAATGTCTGCTCTGAGCAAGCACTTTGGATTCTATCTCCAAACACTGCTTTAATATCGTTTGCTGTGGTGGAGTGCTGTGTAGAGTCTTAACCTCAGCTGGAGAATACAACAGATGGGTCTCACTGTGCTTTTTTGGCAAGGAGTAGCATGAAAATAGAAATAAACCTTATTACATACATGCTTCTCAGCATGACACATGTAATGTGCAATAAATATCACTAAAAAAGTACAAAACTTATTGCCAGTTAACCATTAATCAGGAAAGAAAAAGTTTAATAGAATGAGCCTGAAAGCAAATGCATCTTAACCTTCACATTAAAAACTTGTAGTAGGGTGTTTTTCTTCTTGTATGTAGACATGCACACAGACAGTATATCTCAAAGTTCTGTCATGAAATGAAAGATGCAGTTAAATGTTTTTCCAGAAATAGCAGATAGATTGTGTGAGCAATATAACAAATATGTAACATATAACAGACTAAAGGAACTAATAGAATTAGAAGGCAAAATGGCACATCCATCATTTTACTGTCTTCAACCAAGCCTATTTTCTCAAATTACCAGTTAACATTTTAATCTGAAATCTGCCATTATGTGAAAATCACGTAGGCCTGTTGGATATTGTGTACTCAGGAAAACTGTAACATGTTTTCTGAGCTTCAGATGATAAAGCTTTTGGCAAGGCATTCAAGGTGATAAACACTGATCAATCTATAAAATATGTGCAGCTGAAATGGAGATGATAGAGGTTGTCTTTGGTTGCCCATCTGGGATAGGAGTCATGGGTATGTTGGCATCTGCTGTGTATCCCCTTATATCAGAAAAGCAGAGGGAAAGTTTCGCTGATACAGCTGTCTGTGGGGTTTGTGGAGGTCATAGATGGGGACGTGTTTATGCAGTGCTAACAGCAAGATTTTCATAACTGTTCATTCAGCCTATTGTTCAGCTCAATTCTGCAACTAGTTTCTGTATGTTAGTATTCCAAGTGATTTATATATATATAAAAAAATCTTATCAACTAATGTAAAAGCTTAAAAATACCTTTAAATTTAGAGATTAGTGGCTGCTCAACAACTTTGAATGAGGCTAGATTTCTGGACTGTGTGAGATGCTGCATTCTGTAGGATAATGCACTGTGATATGCACAGGATAGCGTGCGGTTCCCGTACATCCATTTTCCTAACAGCAATTTCTTGTTCACCTCTGAAGAAACTTCTTCAAATCTCTTCTTCAAGGAGACACCAATCTCAGTGCCATCTAGAGCATGTGATAAAATTCAAGACCTTCCATGTTTATATATGGGAGGCAATAGAGATTCAGGTGATGATCCTGGTTGCTCTATATTCCCCAATGGCTGATAACCTTCCCTGACCCACTGTAGACTCATCAGCCATGTCAACTGCTCCCTAAAACCCTAGCACTGTCTCTTTAGGTAACTGGATATGTGTTCTAGTCTGAAGGAAAAGTGGATGTCAACAGTTCACCCTTCCTATTCAAAGCTTTCATTGTTTCACTATTACGTGCTTTTAACAGTATAGAAGAAAGCAGTCAAGATTCAGTGGTAGCGTTTCATATAATCCAAAGGCAAATGAACCCCATCATTCTTCCTATCAGTTCTACTCGATAGCAGATTTTACATTCACATGCAACACCTTCAATTCAATTATATAGTTCTGATACTGGTTGGTTGTTAATATCAAAAGAAATGTCTCTGTTCAAAGCCCGAGTAAATCAATAAAGCTTTTGAGAAACATAACAAAACAGAATGAAAAGATGTTTTCCACACGTGTCATACTCCACAGCTCTCAGTAACTGCAGTTTCTGGTTTTCTTGAGTCTCAGAAAGCTTAAAGCATGTGAGACTAAGTTGGCTTCCAGAGGGGACACTCACCCTTGTCTCCCGTCATGCCTGAAGCACTACGCTCCTTAGAGACACCCATCTCTGTTCTCGCTGCAGACTTCCCTGACCAGGAAACAGGGGAACCCCAAAATAGCAGTAGCTAATTTAATGCAATCTCCATTTACTTCTATTTTTCTAATTCAGCAGTAGCATTTTGTGCTTTTGTGTAAGCAATGGGCAGTGAGGGTCTGCTGCTGCTCTTCAACTTTAGTAAGACCAGAAAATTTTAGGTAAAGGAGGGGGTTTTTAATGAGTAAGTTTCGCCAGTTTTTCCTTGACAGTCCCTTTGAAAATTGTTTTGTCATGGCTAGAACAAGTTGGCTTACCTATTTTTATTGAGGCTCCTGCTGTTCTCTTACACAGAGACGCTATTTGTATTGTCTTTTTTTGACATGAAATACGTCTTATTTATTTCTTTAAGAGCTAGACTGTAACATGGTTCAAGTTCGGTGGGGGAAAAAGGTGAAGGAAAATAAACACTTGTACAAAATACGCGTTTGCTTGCACTAAGTGGTCCCGAACTCTTTAATTACTCAGAGATTAGAAAGAACTGTTACAAATAGTTTTGCAAGGTCAGTTTTTGTAAGCTTTCAGGTTCTTTGCTCCATTTCTTACACGCTGTAGCCGTGGGTGAGAGCTCTGCTGCTGGCCTCTGCCTGGTAAGGATCCTGTTGCTTGCTGATCCTGTAGGTCCTCTGAAGTTGAATGTCAGGTTTGCCACTTCTTGAAGAAGTTGTCATAAACATTTTTGTGCATCTACTTTTAAGTTAAAAGAGTATAAAGCAAGCTTAAAGAAAAAGTTCTTCTTTTTCCCCCCTTTCTGTTAAGGTGTTTATCCCTTCCTAAAGTATCACTTTATGAATATGTGTAGATCCTTTTTATCCCAGATTCATAGTGAGTCCACATATATTATGGAATTATATTCCATATAATATTTCATATTAATTCCCCAATTCTAAATTGCATTAAAGACATTTCTAGGCCGCTATTGCCATTGTAACAATACCTACCTAATTAATAAAAACCCACAGATAGGTATAGTAAACCTCAAATCTTTTCATGTCGCACCCCTTTTGCCTCATGCTCTTTTTTGCTCTTCCATGCCTTTTGGTCGCCTCTTCAAGTATATGAAATCTGTTCTCTATCCTTGTAAAATCCCATTTCTTTAAGATGTTACACGCGCTACTGAGCCATTTCATACAGATATCTCTTGCTTTTATTTACTGATGTTGTAACTTGATATTTTACTCTTCCCCACAAAAGCCCAGTGGACCAAAAGGACAATTTGGTGTTTTCAACTACAGCCGCATTTAAAGAAGTAGTTTACCACTCTGGTGATGGGATTGCCTTGTGGGTGGTTGTGGAAAGTGTCAGATTAAAAATATCATGTGCTCAGCAAATGGAACAACTGAGTTTGAAAATGAGAACTTGATTAGAAGTGGATTGAGGAAAATGAGGGGAGTAGCTTAACTTCTGACATGTCTTAATGCCTCTTGATTTTGATTTGACTGATGGTCTAAAATCAAATGATGTCATTTTAATGATATCTTGTGTCTGAAATATTATAGTGATATGACAAGATTTTTCCTTTCTCATTGCAACCATTGCACCTATTTAATAAATACAAGACTTGAGTCTTTCTAGACATGATCCCGAAATTATTTAGGCACAATATTAATAACATTTAATAATAGAAATAAATTTTAGTATATTAATGCTATCCAGTAATCACTGACGTCAATACTGCTGTTGCTTATGGACACTTGAAGTATTTATAGTAGGAAGTACATTAGGCAGTGCTGGATTTGAGAAGAGAAAAGGCTGAATTTCCTATCAAGTTACTGTGGATGTCAGTTTTGGAAGGCATCTGGTACAGTAGGGTGGTCTGCATGGATTTTTCTGCTCAAAATGAAGTAATTTCAGTGAAGATTAACTTTTATTCTTGCCTCATTATCCTGCTGCTCGTCATTAATCCTTCATCTTTTTAATTTTGTGCATGTCTTATTTTAAAAACTGTTTTTTTTTGTCTCTTGCTTTTTTATTCTAACATACTAAGCATTTAATGTATAATAATATATATTATATATTTATTACATTTTTACATATATAAATATATATTATATATCATATAGAACAATATATTATATACGATTATATATAATAGTATATAATTATAATATATAATATCAAAATATACAATGCATTATATCTATAATATATTATATTAACATATATTTAATATATATTAATATATCGGGTGCGTCAGAGTATCATAGAGTTCAGTCTTCGTTACAGCTATAAATAGCTGTTTAAATATCTACGTAGGGCATTTAGTTAAGTATTCCCTGTGCAGTTTGTGTGTGCGGAGACTGAGGCAAGCGTTGTGGGCCCTTTCAATGGACTAAAATATTTCTGCTCACTTCTTCACTAGCGCTTAACAATAATAATACTTCCTAGTGCCACCCAGAAAGCTCTGGGTGCCTCAGACAAGAGATGCTACAAACTGACAAAATACTGTTGAATGCATTTATTTGCTTTGTTACTTTGGCTTCAAGTGTTCAGGTGATTGAAAAAATAAGGATGTTTGCTTAGTTCGTGTTTCTTCTAGAAACTACTGAAGTTTCTAGTTCAAACAAGATGAAACTGGTTTCTTCTTGAATGGCTGTTGCTGTACAACCCATGTTAAGTGTTGCTCATGCCAAGGACTGCTGTGATGATCTTTTCTACCTTGTTAAGGTACTCCCAGTTTTTCTTTTTTTCAAACTCTATAGAGATTCTCTTCTGTGGTTAAATAAAAAGTAACCTTCTTCAGATAATTGGGGTCCTACAAGTCTTTGGGGTACAGTGGAAGCTGCTCTTCCTCATCCGTCAATCATATGTTAGTTCAGGTGGTTGAGAAGGAGACACGTGCATCGGGAGCAGGGCTTTACAGCTGGACTTAAGTTAAAGCACTTCTGGTTTTCCATTGTCCCAAAAGTGTGTCCAAAACACAGTTAATAACTTTAAAAGGTGTCCAAGCCTGACCATAGGGCAATATATAGGTTATGTGCACCGTATGTAAAATAGGTACAGCTTCCCTGATAGTCACTCCAGTCACTGTCACAGTGTTATTTCACTGTAAATAACATACCGGGTACTGTGTAAGTAGCTGGTTTTAGTGGCATTTTCTTTTGGAGAAGGATTAAGGATATACGCTTCTTTTACAGGAAGTGACCTGGACCACATGTGCTGAATGCTCTGGAGGACTTGTTACAGCCACTCTGGCTTCATCTGCCACCTTCTCATTAGATTAATGGTGAAAAAAGATGAATACAGCTAGCTGTTGAGCTTTATCTCCTTTTCCAAAGGTAGTAAAATGCTTAGTGCGTAGTGTATAGAATTTAGGTGATGTGGAACATCTTTAATGTTCCTATAAGCTAAAGGTAAATTCATGTAGAAATGACCTTGGGCCTTAAGTGTGTTGCTAAATGAAATGTATTCACACTCCAATACATTTTAGCAAAGAACTGAAGTTGGATGCTTCAGAGTATCATAGAGTTCAGTATTCGTTACAGTATCAGTTGCTGCTTTTTGTGGAATTAGATGTCTCCTCTTCACAGAAAGAACCATCAAGTACAGGGAAACACTCAGGTTTGAAGCCTTGGTATTGCCAGCGCTTCAAAAAACGGTTAAGCCTATTTATCTTCTTTTTTTTTTTTTTGGCAGAACCATTTTTAGAGCTTCTGAAGGCTATTAAACACTTACAGAGAGGCACACAGGAACAGACAATCTTAAAAATAAAATTTAAGCTGTTGTTTCTGATTTTACCCATCAAAACCCTATTCTTAGCCAAGTTGCAAGATGGGCTGCACAGAGAAGCCTTACTGTAGCGAGAATGGGAGTGCGAAATGCAGCGAAGGATGTTAATTGCTGCATATTTTACCTAGCTTTATATCTTCAGTTGGTGGATTGTGTTCTGTATTTCAGACAGCTTTGAAAACAAACACATCCCTTTCATTGAAAAATAGGTTTATATTATCCAAACTGAAGAGTATTAACATTACAGATAGACTAAATATTCTGTGTTCTGTGTTATCTGTGATCCAAGGAGCTTACGAAGGACTAGAGGAAAAAAAAAAGTAGCAAAAAAGTCTATCTGCTTTTGTTAAAGGAACATTAATTAATAAATATATATAACCCCCCCTCCAACCCCTTCCTTATGTACGGAGAGCTGCCATGCAGAGGTAGGCAAGTGGAATGAGGTGTGTTGACCTCTGTGAGCAAATGGCAAAGCTCAGAAGTGTTTTCAATGGAGGTGTTCATGCTTGACACCATTCAGGTTTTTTAATCCACTGGTAGTTTCTGTCAGAGTCAAAACAATAGCTGAAACCCAAACAATGTCAGCTCTGCAGTCAGTTTATTATGGGATTATGATAGATCTGAAATGTTATCTTAAGACTACTATTAACTGTTAATTGAATTTGGTTCTACTTAGTTTTAATATAAACACTTTTCTGCTAAGTGTTTCGCAGAACAAAGGGAAAAGTGTGTTTGTATACATACACACAGAGGCAGTTTTAGTGATGTCTGAGCTAACGCTACATCAAGGGGAAACAGCTGTGATTTAATGAACCCACAGCTAACAGAAGTTCATAACTAGGACTTTGTTCCTGATGTTGTTGGAAGGGTTTAAGAAAAGCCGTCTCACCCTGCACACATGGCTTCAGAATTTAACAGCTGAAGTAGGTCGTGCCAGGAAGGGAGGGTTGTGTCTGCAAAGCATCAGAGCTGGGTCTCCGCGTTCTGTGTAACTGCGTAATTAAAACACAGCATTTGGTTGAACACGCCTCGGCAGAGGTCCTGCAGCTACCTGACATCTCTGTGCAGAAATCCCACCCTTTTGGTGATAGGTATGTGTGCGTGCTGGAGATCAAGCCAAGGATCTTCCCCTTGGGACAGACCAAGGTTCATCATGCCGTGACCGCATGCATAGCATGGGTCCAGCACCTCCAGAGTGGTCTTGAACTGCTTTAATGATACTAAGATTTAATGATATCACTTGATCGTTCTAGGGATGGGGAGACAAGTACAGGCAAAGACTCTGGTTTGATGCCTTTTACTGGCAGTGGTTCTAAAAATGGTTAAACCTACTTAATTTAATTTTTCTGGCAGAACCATTGTTTTTGTGGCTTTGAAGATTCCACCGTGCCAAGGACAGCCATGTGATGTGTGGCACAGCCTCTTGCACCTCCTCCTCAGAGGCTTCACTCTTC
This sequence comes from Pezoporus flaviventris, assembly GCF_033815535.1. Classification (NCBI taxonomy): domain Eukaryota; kingdom Metazoa; phylum Chordata; class Aves; order Psittaciformes; family Psittacidae; genus Pezoporus; species Pezoporus flaviventris. The sequence continues at coordinate 4,007,605 of NW_026892550.1, read as the reverse complement.
ATCTCTAAACCAACATTGTGTTTTGAAATCCACACATTATCTCTTGCTCCAGACCCCCCTGAACACAACTAGAAACTGAAAAAGCTTCAGCTCAGCCCCCAGCTCTTATAAGTGTGAATTTTGTAGAATACTAAGGAGCTTATTGTGCATTAATTCAAGACTCATAAAAATTAGTATTTACGGCTACCAAGAATTACAGACTTCTACCTTAGGAGCTACCAGAAGTGAAAAGACAAGCTAAGGTTTTGGTTTTGCCTGCCTTTTGAAGATCAGTGGGACCTTGGTATTGGAGTAAAGCATCCACAAAGTGTGAGTGTGACTCCAACCATGGAGGCATATTCCTTGGTACACATGCAGTGTTGTTAAAGACCTGGAGCCAAAACATGTTACTCATGACCATCGGATGAATAATGATGTTGCAGTAGATACAGTCTTCATATAAGCAACCATCAGAACACTTTAATTCTATGTATCTTAACTCTTAGCCTAAAGATGAACCAGAAAGCAGGCAGGCTGGTTGCAGCTGGAAAACGTGGCTAAAGAAGATCTTTTTCTTCCAGCATAAATTCACTGGCATCAAGTGTTATTCAAAATGAAATAATATTTTTCTAAAAGGTGTGGTGTGCAATAGAGGTTACCAGTGGAGTATGGAGCCTGACTGCTTAATGTGGATCAACTGGCATCAGTAGAGGGGCTGGGCTAATGACAAAATTGGGAGGCATCCTAAATATAGAAGAGAATCAGGATATTGTACAGAAATAACTGAGATGACATTGAAAACTGGGCTAATAGAAGTGGAATCAAATTCAAAATGCATAATCGAAGGTCATGTCTTCTAAGTGAGTAAAAGCAGAGTTCTGTAAAATAGGAACTTGCAACAAGATCCTCATTATAGATAAATAGCACGTGGTTGATCATGGGATGTGCTTTAGCAGTCCCTGCGATATGCATAAAAACAAGTGAACAGAATTTTCTGCTCTGTCAGTGTGAGTTTATCATTTCTGAACAGTTTTAACAAGTAAGGTGAAGAGACTGTTATGTAAGAGAGACATGAGAAGTATAGAGCATTCATCCTTGGAGAGATACAGTATTTAGCAAAAGGAAAAGAACTGAAAGCCAGTGGCTGCAGAATGAAAAGATGGTACCAACAAACACTGAATGAACTGAGGCTGAATGCTGGAAGAGGATTCCTGATGGGCAGAGCACCCCAACTCCACTATAGCTTTCCAAAGAGAGAGGTGGCAAAAAGATGCAGGGATTTCCTTAATGAGGGAGTTCATGAAAGGAATTATTTTGCTTAGTTCCTAAAACATCCCAAGGGAATGCCTTCTCAGATCTGTGCTTCCAAGAAATGCGTTAATGCCAGTAGCACTCTTAATGCTCTGGTTAAACTATTTTCTTTCTGGGAAAAGTGTGGATGTTCGCTGCTATGCTCACGATAATCTACTCTTGGAGTAAAAGCCCATTGTGAGAACTGTTGCGATACAAATATCTTGATATATGGGCTAAATGTGTAATGTTAAGAGAAGAATATATTTAGCTAATGGATTAAATATGTCACCACAATAACATGTACAAAAGTCCTTCAGAAGGAGCTCAAAAAACCCCAAAGTCCAGGGAGGAAAATTTAGGAGGAAGTAGCTGGGTTACAGATACTCATTTCTAGATGATTACCCTATTAGTTGCTGATCTGAGGAAGCTGATACATTCTCAAAAGCCTACTTTAGATTTTAGTACAGTATCAACTGTTTTCTTCAGTTCCTTATGGTCTCAAGATTACACCCATGAAACATCAGCTATGTTTACCAAAATATTTTCAAATGTAGATGAGGGTTGCAACACGGGGAGATAGTTCAAGGAAGGAAGCGTGTCTCTGGTGTTGACAGCTTTGCAGAATGATGTGAATGTGCGTGCACAATGTTCAGAATCTTCATTGTAAGTAAAAAGAAGAAAAAAAAGAAAAGATCTTTACTCTTCCAAAAAAAGAAACCCACCCAAACCCCCAACCCTATCATTATGACAGATTTGGACTTAAAAATAGCATTTGTTCTTGTGCTGTAAATCGGAAAGTATCGAGGCTTTTCATGGTTGCAACATATTCTATCACCATTGAAAACCAGTGTGGAAAAAACAACTGTATTGGGTTGCCATCTTTTTGTTTCTGTGCGGAGCGTAAATATCTGGGAATCCAGGGGGTTTAAGCCTGGATAATAGTGGAAGGCATAAGAAAAGCTTAAACAACAACAACAAAATTAAAACTATCTGAGTTCATTGTTGTATAACGTTCACTGCATAATGAATGCTGCAAATTTGACATTTTAATCATAGAATCAGAGCATGGTTTGGGTTGGAACCCCCCTGCCACAAGCAGGGACACCTTCCACTAGAGCAGGTTGCTCCAAGCCCCATCCAACCTGGCTTTGAACACCGCCAGGGATGGGGCAGCCACAGCCTCTCTGGGCACCCTGTGCCAGTGCCTCAGGACCCTCACAGGGAAGAGTTTCTAATAGCTAATTTAAATCTACCCTTTCTCAGTTCAGAGCCATTTCCCAATGTCTTATCCCCACATGCCCTTGTCAAAAAGTCCTCTCCAGCTTTCTTGTTGGCCCCTTTAGGTGCAAATAAGTGAGTAAAAGAAATGTTCAGACTGCTGAAAATACAGCAGTTGCCTCGGCCCTCCCCAGACCTGCCCCAAACCTCCTGTATAACCTCCCTTCTCTCACCTAACATGTTCTGTCACAGAAACAGCCAAATGTAAAGCCATGCAGGCAGGACTAGAGGCTCTGAAGAGCTAAGGGAGTGAAGACAGTGCCCTTAAAGCAGTGCTTCTGTTAAAGATCTGCAGTGTTATCCCATGTCTTGGATGAATATCTGGGTAATTGGATGCATGAACAAGAGAAATGCAGCAACCTGTTTGAGTGGCAGGCCTTTGCAGCATGGTAGAGATTTAGCAGACGTGTTGGTTCCTTAGAGAAGCAATGGTCTACTAAGTCCTCTGGCGAAGAGGAAGGTGCTTGCTTTGGGTCAGAACAGTAGTGCAGGACTAGTCAGATTTGAATTTGCTTTTCATTGAGTGATTTAAGATATTCAGTAATTGTATTTTCCAAGAAAATAATGAGGTAACTTGGTCTTGAAGTACTTAAAAAATGATTTTTGAATGGGATCAGACCAGAAGTGCCACCTATCCCAGTGTCCTGTATCCAACAGCCAAGAACAGGCCAACTTTGTTTAGTATTTCTAATACTTCCAGCCTTCAGATATTTTCAGAATATGGAGTTCTGAACCTGATGCAGCTTCTGTGTTGTACTCAGTGATATATAAATATATATATATATATATATATATATATATATATATATATATAAATACAATATCTTTCCCTGGAAGCCTGGTTGATGCTCCTTTTGACTCCTTTGAACTTAGGTCTTTGCACTCTAGCCTAGGAAGGTTTCTAAGACAACGCACCAGGATCGAGTGATTGGTACCATGCAGATAGACAGCAGTAGTGAGCATTTTTGACCACATTTTTGACCAGGCTTACAGATATTTAGGCTAGAAACCTTGTCATTCTGGGTGATATGGTAAAGATGTCCTGGTGGTTTTGATTATGATAGTTAACATTATGCACGCAGCTACATTTTAAGACCAAGTACGCGCATGTGTGCAGTCTTAATATCAAGGATAAATGTAATTATAGCTCATAATTTGTCTACGTTGCAGCTATTTTTGAAAGTTAAATAATTGCTATCAGAGGGAGTGGTAATTTATGGCAAGAGAAAACGCTCTCGCCTCATCTTATCTGGAGGGTGGTGGGTGTAATCCTGAAGCTGGTCCTGTTTGCTGCTTCCCTAAAATATGCTTTGCTGCTCTCTGTAGTCACGTTCTGGTGACTGAAGAGATTCGTGGCAGTGTGGGTATTTTCTTAGTAAATGAAATTATCATAGTGCAGAGCATTTGTGAAAGATTTAAGTAAGTGGGAATATTTGGGTACATTTTCCAAATATTTCCAGATACTTCATTCTGAAAGAAAATAACGTTTCATAATATATTCTCAGTTGCTAATAATATGCTAGAGAATAGAGATGCTCCTTTTTAACTGATCTAGGTTGCCATAGTTAGGAGAAGACAGCAGCTCATTGAAGTAGTAAGCCATTTTTAAGGAGCAGTGCCTGTTTATTAACTCAACAATGTTCTATAAATGATGAGCTTGAAATGTGGGCATGGCCTTTGAGAAGCTGAATGTCATGAGAAAGAGCTGATAGAATTATAACTTCAAATACGTTCCTGTTTGTGTTTAATGTATTATTAAATGTCATTTGTTTAAAAAAGGAATTCAATTCATAATGGATCTAGTATAAACAAATCATGTTTTTATATTACTTAGGCTCTGTTTGATTTTTGTTCCATGACAGCATTTCAGAATTAAGGTTCTATTATTTATTAGCTAGAAAGAAGGATGGGGAATACCTTGTATCATGTGTTTAGCTCTGAAATCCATGGAAGTTCAGAAAGTGGATTTAAAATACTCACTGACTCTCTGCAAGTAGGAAGGTATGCTTCCAGGAAATGCTGGATGTTTTACTATGAAAGAAATACTTGGAAGATCTGTCAAGACCTCACCCATGGGAAGATTGCCCAAGAGCACCATGAATGTGGCATTGTTGAGGATTAAAGCTAATTTTAGGACAGCCTTCTTATGCTGTTGGTATGGTGTAGTCAGGGTGCAGAGACTTGAGTAGTGCAGAGACTGAGTAGTACAGAGTTTCGGGAACTTGCAATTGCAAACTGTAGTAAACAGGATCTCAGTATTTTAAATTCTTCATTCCGGATCTGTTTCAAAGTTGTATAGCAACAACCTAACCAGGATAAGGGAGACTGAGGATGTGCCTAAGTGTTCTCTTCCCAGAAGTAAAGCCTTTGCCGTAAAGAGATGCTCCATCTTCCTTCCTGGGGAAAGAATGACTTCTCCAGCACCTGTACATGAATTTGGAAAAGCCCCCCTTGATGTATTTCTCAGCAGTGGAAAATACCCTTGCAGGAAAATGCTTTACCACATGTGTAGCTTCAGTCCTTCAAGTCCAATGGGATTCATTGTATTCCGAAGTTCAAGCTAATACTTAAAAGTTATTGAGCAGGCACAAAATTTTGATGAGCAGTGTCAGTCTATCAGGTTAGACACTTGTCTTCTCCTTTAAAGTCAATTTTCCATCATTCTAAATGTACTAGAAATCTCTGTGTACTCCAGTAACGGTGATTGCTGAAGTCTGACTAGTTAAGGAATTAATTTGCTGTAAATATTCCCCTATGTAGGTAATCTGGTTTTATTACTTTTAACACCAAAATCAGCAGCATACTGGAAGGAATACATTACAAAGCAAGGAGAAGTCTAGAAAGTAATTATTATGGATATGGCAGTGAATTCTCTATCCACCACTTCAATGATGGGGTTTTTTTCCTCCTTTTTGTTACTTTCAGCTATGCTTTATAAAACATGTTTATAGACTATGTCAGCAATGTTCTTCCTCAGTTGCTGTTGCAAAGACTATTTTCGCAGTTTATCACAAAATGCCAGATTTGCTCAGCATGTAATTTAATCTTATGCTTGGAAGCATCCCCATTACTTGGTTATCATGAAATTATTCTTTAATAAAAATGTATGCTTTGTGATCTATATTTTATTAATTTGGTGAGTCGGTTTATCGATTGTTGCAGATGCCATGAATGTATAATTTGTCACAGTTATCAGTTGCCTGTCAGCACTTCGTAGCACCACAGAGTTCTTGGCTCTTGTGGGCACCTTAGAAATAAGCCTTTCTTGATCTGGGAGAGAAAAGCTTTCTTCTGTAAATTATCATCAAGACTTGGGTTGATATTGGGTTTATCACTTCACGTCATGTATTATCCTGTATTAGCCAAACGGTGTGACCGAATTAATAACGTGGCCTGTTCAGGCAAGAGTGTTCAGCAAATACAATTTAGTGATTCTAAATGCTGGGGATGAGGTCAGGAGCACAACATTACAAATGGGAGGCACGGGTTTTCTCACTGTTTTAGTTCACTCTAAAGAGTAGGAATTATTGGGGTCATGAAACTGAAAAAACAAAATATCCAAGTTTTTTTTTTATCCCCTCTTTTACAGTGTATGTTTTTCTGCTGTAATATATGGCAGTCATGGGTTTTGTTGATTGAAAAGCTTATTTTTGGGGCAATGGAATCATAGGATCACAGAATGGTTTGTGTTGGAAGGAACCTTAAAGCTCATCCAGTTCTAACCCCCTGCCACGGGCAGGGACACCTTCCACTGGAGCAGCTTGCTCCAAGCCCCCTCCAACCTGGCCTTGAACACTGCCAGGGATGGGGCAGCCACAGCTTCTCTGGGCACCCTGTGCCAGCGCCTCAGCACCCTCACAGGGAAGAGCTTCTGCCTAAGAGCTCATCTCAGTCTCCCCTCTGGCAGGTTAAAGCCATTCCCCTTGGCCTGTGTCTTCCTGCTCCTATAAGAAGTCCCTTTCCAGATTTACTGTCACCCCCTTTAGGTACTGGAAGACTGGTATATGGTCTCCCCAGTGTCTTATCCAGGCTGAATAATTAATGAATCTCAGTTTTTTAAAAATAAAAATTATTATTTTTTTTTTTAAATAAGACTACACATGCAATAATTTATATGTATGTTTAGTAAAGCAGATACTAATTTCCAGAATGGTTGTACTTAAGAAGCTTTACCTTGCTAAGAGTTTTGCAGTGGTCATACACCTTTGCGTGCTGCAGTGGTATGGCTGAAACACCTGCTGGTTTCGGTTTGGTATTGTTAAAGGCTGGGTTCTGCAGCCTGACAGCTTGTTCTGGTCACACACTTTGTGTATGGTGTTATTAAAACCCAGCGGCTGAACAAACACTCTTGGAGCCTCAGGTTTCACCTGGTCGGAGGAGTTTTCAACTCATACTTTCCTGGGCTTGGAAGTGGTCAGCGTGAGGTTATTCTTTCACACTTGACAGAACAAGTTAAGGAGCACTTCAGGTGCTGCTGGAGTTTTTGGTGTGTATAATGTACATTGGGGGTACTTGAAATGTATCAGGGAAAAGGCTCTCCACAAAACAGAAGGGGGGGAGGAAGGGGATAAAAAAGGAGAAAAAAATAAGGAAAAAAATGAGTGAAACAGTAAAAGGGAAAAAAAAGGTGGAAAAGGTGAACCCGGGGTTTGCGGAGGCGAAGCCTGGCCCCATCCCTTCGCCGCTCCCGCAGCACGTTCCCCACCTCCGCGCCGCCCCGCCGCCGGCCGGGTAATGAGCCGCGCTGTGGTTGGCGGAGGGCTGGCGGCGGGCAGCCGCTATTGGCTGCGGGCAGGCGGCTCCCTGCCGCGATTGGCTGCGGGCGGGCTCCTCTCCGCCCCGATTGGCCGCGCCCGCCTGCCCCGTGTTTTCAGCAGCAGCGGCGGCGGCGGCGGCGGCTGGCGGGTTCCGGTGGGCGCCGGCGCGGGGATGCAAGGTGGGTGCAGCGGCGGCCGTGCCCCGTCCTGCGGCCGCGTCTCTTGGTTTGTCGCTTGGGTTTAGTGGTTATTTAACGGTGTTCGTGGTTTTATCGCCCCTCTCTCTCCCGGCTGCGCCACCGCGGTGCGGCCGGTGCCGGGGAACGCCACGTCCTGCGGGCAGCGCAGCCCCGGAGCCTTGGTGCCGGAGGTGTTTGTGTGCATCTGTCCCTGCGCTGCTGCGCCAGGCGCGCCGCTCCCTGGGAGTTTGCCCCGGTAGCGCTGCCGGGACGGGCTTAAAATGCGGGGTGCGGTGAGGATGGAGTCGGGGGTTTTATCGGTAACCGCGCCGGCAGCACCGGGCGCCGGTTCGGAGAACTTCGCGAAGGCAGAGGCCGCGCTGCGGGAGCCTCGGGTCTGAAAATCGGGCGTGAATAGCGGAAAGTATGTGCGAATCGGCTGGGGAGGTCGTTGCATCCCTGCTGGAAACGCTGGGCTCTCCCCGTGAGTTATTCCTGGGGCTCTGCTAAATATTAAGTTTCTGTTTCCCCTTGTAAGGAATAGGAGATTGATGCCGTTGTGGTTGCTCTCTGAACACGTTCGGTTTGGTTTCAACTTAAAATCATAAATGTGAAGTTAAGCATGCTTCATTTTTATCCTGCTTTGGAATTCCTTGGCACAGTTCAGGGGCAAATTTGGGTCCACATTATTTTGTAACATATCTAATTTCATCCTTTCTCCGTCAGTCAACTGTATTATTTCTTCTGTATGTTTCCCCTCGTACCAAAACCCCATTCCCCTTCCTAAGTTCTCAGTTTCTAGTGGATTTCATGGCAAAAGTTATTTCGGGTTGAGGTTCGTTTTAAGACAGAAAAATCTGATTTCACAACTTTCTCTGTGGCATTTTCTCAGAGGAACACTGCAGTTACGAGTGGGTTCCACTCTTCTTGTGCCATCTAGAAAATTCAATACACTGTATGGCATCCCCAGCTGGATGGAGGTAGTGCTTGGAACTGTTGTGTTTCAAGCTAGCATGTTATCACCATATCGCAATAATTTCTGTGATAGAAGTGTCATTTTAGATACAAATATGTGATTTGAGCAGGTTAAAAATCAGTGCCTATTGAATGTTCCTATGGAATAAAATTGTCACTGAACCTTTAAGGTACTGTATTAGAAATCTCGGGGGAAGTCAGTGGTGCTGTTAGTGCGATGCTGTTAACCCCTTGCTGTGTCCTTCAGAGAAGGGATGCGTGTGGGTCCAGGTCTGTTGCTAGGCCTAAAAACTGGGTATTTTTGTTGCTACCCCGAAGCCCTAGGAAGCAGTAGAGGTTTGTCTGGGGAATGATGGAAGAATTTCAGTCTAGCTTTACCTACTACGAGCAGCCCTGGTTCGGGAAGCAGAGGATCTCTGCTGCTGTGGGTTTATATGTCCTCATCTCTCACCCATGGGGGCAAAAGCAGCCTGAGTGCCCACAGGGACCATGCCAGCGTGATCCCTGTTGTGAAACCCAAGGTGAATGGGAATGGTACCTGTTGCACCACCAGTGATTTGTCAGCTCCTAGGAGAAACCTGCAGGTGTATGATCATCTACCCAAATCACTTAGATCCTCTAAAATTATAGATGTCTAGGGAGTTTAAATTGAATTTAACAATGTATTACATTCAAATGGTTGTGGAGGCTTGCGTATATGAGAAATATAGACAACTAGACATAAAGGTGTTTTTTTATTATAAAATGAATATTATTTATACAAGCTCTATGTGCTTTTAAAATGAAGCCAGGTCCCGTTCAGTAATTACTGTTTAAAACCATCCATGTGTTCCTTTTATTGTAATTTCCATGTTGCATATAAACTTCTTCAGAGAATCTTGAGGAAACAGGCAAAATAATGTCTGTGCTTAGTTGATATCGACCGAGAGCTCTTTAGCCTAAATAGCAAACTGATTTCTAAGAGCGTGTACACAAGCTGCAGCCAGGCTGGCAGGCGTTGCCTGCTTGTGGTGGTAACAGAAGTATGAAAGATGACGTGAGTACTGCAGGGCTGGATTACCCCTCCACGCCTCCTGCTTGTGTCTCACCCAGGCAGGTGAGAGCGAGCAGATGGAATCTTTTCTTTCCCTTTGGCACAGCACCGGCTCGCTTCTCTGGTACCGCCGGACCCAGTGGTTCCATGGAGCTGGAGAAAAAAGCCCTTGGTGTTTCATACTCTTGCACTTAAATTGGTAAATGTTATTAGTAAGTGCCCATAATTACCTAAAGGAGATGTATGTTGTAAAAGACAGTATTTCCATATATAAAGAAATAACAGCCTTAATAAGTATTTTTCTAAATAACCAAGCATTAAAAAATATAGTAAAATCGGGCTAGAAAAAGTAAAACTCAGGATTTTTTGTGATTAGTTTCTTTTCCTAAGTGTGTGAGCTAGATGACAATTTAGACTCCAGTATACGCAAGCAGAGTCATGTGGATACAGTGAATCTGCGCACAGGTTACTGAAGGATCAGCATCAGTAAATGCATAAATCATAGCTCTATTAGAAAGCAGTCTCTTACTCACCTATGTGTCTAACTCAAAGGATCAGAGTTTTAGCAGGTATCATTTTGTTGTTTTCTTGCTGATTTTTGTTCTAGTCCATTATCATGAATTTGTTGGATGGAGAAAAAATGTTTCCTTAGTAAAGTGTGAGGGTTTATTGACTCTAAGGCTGTAGTTTCTGTCTGATGGCAGTATGACTTGCAGTAGCACTTTTCCCTGATAGCAGTAATGTTTATTTTGAAAGTATCATTTTCATCTTTAAACACATGCAGCATTAGATTGGAAAAGTCCTAATGACAATTGCATGGCGTGTTTGTTTTCAGATGGTTACGTTGAATGATGGCAGAGAAATTAATTTGTACTTTTCTAAAGATCTGCGATTCCTATATCTGTTATTTAATAGAGCTGTAATGTTATCAGTGAGCGCTGCCAGTTCAGTATAAAGTGCAATGTGTAACGTTTTCTGGTGGTAGAGTTGCTCTAAGTGGAGAAATAATTTAAGCGGTACAAGGGTTTTTATAGCCCTCTTGTCACAATTAACTGTGTTTATGAAATATGAATTTACACAACATCTGCCTTTTGGGGCTGGCATTCCCATTGGAGCCCGCTCGCTTCGCAAACCAGCACTGTTGTGTCTAAAGCAGCATGGCAAGGCAGGACGGACTGAGCCTGTGCGGTATTTGGACAACCAGGACAGAGAAGTTACTTACTTGATGTATATTTTGGGGAAGCTTGTGCAGGAAATGCAGATGGTTTTAAGTCTTAAAACCTTCTTTCGGTTTCATTCTAGGAGGCAGACTTACTTAGGCGCTGCAAGATCCTTTGGCCTGTAACTGGTTCATCCCCTTTTCACTCCCTGTGGTTCCTGCTTGTCCCCCTAATTTCTGAGCTAGGGCATAAGCAAAAAGGGTAGCACATGTGGCATGCCAGTGGGGTGGGATTTGGGGTCTGGCACACACCACTGCAGCTTGTCATCAGTGATGGGCTGTCTCCTGGAGACCCCTCCTCCTCTATGGGCCTATAAATGGTCAAGCCTTGATGGAGACAGAAGGGAAAAACTGGCGTTTTATATGGTTACACCTACCCAATTTGTCTCGTCATGGTCCACTGTGTGTTACTGCTTTATTTTCCTCCAGCACTTGGTGTTCTGCCTCACACCTCTCCTGGCAAAGCTCAAGCATCATCATTAATGTTCAACTGGTAAAATTTTTGTAAGCATCACAGCAAAGGCAAGCTTACAGGAGGACAAAGTAGCTTGAAAGATACCAGTGTTCCTCCTCAGTAAGGGGTAGCTTGTGGGAAAGATCTGGAGGTGCTTTAGGAAAGATGCAGTTTCCCGTCATGGGCTACCTTGGAGCACAGGTAGTGTTTTGTCCCAGTGAAGAATGGGCACAATGGTAAGAGGCAGTGAAAAACCTTAAAAACAGTTGTGTACCACCTCTCCCACTTTTCATACATCACTGCTCTTGACTAGTAAACATTTCAGGTCTAGCACTGTCCCTCAGAGCAGAAGCTGTGTAATGTGTAAGGTTTCAACCTAGCTGGCATGTCAGGATATGCAATATTCAGTACATGGAAATTGCTCTGAGACGTTCACAGTAAGTGCTGTTGGCACAACATCCTGCAGATTTTGAGGCACGATACGAGTACTCAGACTAGAGGTTGTACGACTTGGGAAGCCTGGTGTGACGGTTCACTTGGGCTGTGGAAGCGATCTGAGTGCTCACTGCTATTTTTGCCATCATTATTCACGGCAAAATAATTGAGGCTGTTCATGCAAGCAAGCTGTGTTGTCGTGAAGAATAGCAGCAGACTGTGCCGTGTGTTACCTTCACATCTGAATTTTAGGAGATGAAGCAAAAATAACCTCAAGTGTTATACCGAGGGGAAACCATGCAGCAAAACCTCCGTGTTCTCGCACAGATATTTAGTCCAGCCTCTGCTGCTGCCTCCTGAGGGTTTACTGCTAATTGTTCTCTTACTGGTTTTTGCAAATTGTCATGGTTGCTAAGTCAGAGTGAAAAATTATGTGCAACAGGTAGTTGTTATAGTGGAGATCAATCGTATTATCTCAGTGCTAGTTTAATCTGATGAAGGAAGGAGTCCAAACTAGGTAATTATCTCTTTGGGTTATCCTATAAAATAGGAATAACCATCATCATAAAAGGTGCTTTAAGACTTACTAAATATTTCTAAAGCACTTAAGAATCATGATTTAAAAAATAATTGCCTAGTAAATTGTCTACTTAATAAAATGGAAAAAATAAAAGATCTAGGGTATATTAGACTTCATAATCGCTTAAATAGATGCACGTAGTTTATTTACCTGCTCAGTGACAACTAACAACCATTGAAAGCAAATAGTTCTGGAGGAGAACTGTATTTGCAAACCGCAGTTATTTAAATGAAGGTTTCCAGTTCACCAGTTTAAGTTACTTTTACGTGTATGATTTAGGCTTTGATTTAAATCATACTTTGTACTGTTAATGTTCAAAATATATCATCAACACTGAAGCTGTGAACACAAAAGACGTTCTTGGCAAGACTTGCAGAATGTAATGTCAGTATATTTCTCTGGAATACTAAAAATTTAGAAAACAAAACCTTCTTCTCAGCACTTGCAGTGTTTCATATCTGAGGCAAGAAAACAAAACAAGCTGCAAAGGACTGGGTTTCAGTCAGAGGAATGGGTGGCTCTTACAGGGCCTTAATACAGGAAGGAGAGGGCAGGGTAGAGGTACTGCAAGCACGTGGCTTTGGGATCATGTTGGAGGAATACTTACAAAGATTTTTCTTGAATAAATAGCATCTTTTCATCAAGTAGGAAAGGACTGGTATTATTTGCCATTGCTTTTGTTGATTTGGAGTAATACCAAGAAAGAAACTTGTTCTGCGTTACCAGCAGGAACAGTGCGGAGTCGAAAGGACTTCTGCAGCTTTTTATTCATGTATTGTTCTGCCTAGCAATTAGATAAACAAATATTTTTAGATTGTCTTTACATTTGACAGATTGGCTTTTGTTTTTCTCTCTGTTTGGGGAAAAAAAAGCCCAAACAACCACCAAGAAGCTGAGATTGTTTTCAGTCAGTGGGGAAGTTTAGACCAAAGTTCCTGGAATTTGTGACTCTTATTCTTTTGTTACCACAGCTAGGAATACGAAGGGCAAGGTATGTTCCTTGGGTGGAAATTGTGTGTAAATGCGCAAACCAGCCCTCCTTCTGAGCAGTTTTATGTGGAGCCCAGTGCTGTGTGGTCCCTGGGATGTAGGAGCTCTAGGGGATGCTCAGGGAAGCACGTTGCAAACGTGGTGTACTTACCTCTTCTGTTTGATCCCTCTTGGGTGGTGAAAGGGAATGGACTGCTCGATCTTTCCATGGGACCCGTATATGCTCAAGGATTTCCCAGAATTGAATGCTTGTGAAATTAGGAGGACAGGAATGTCTCTGGGCAGCGATTTACTAACCCTTCGTTTGCCTTCAGGAAAGGTTGCAAACAGGGATCTAATTTGCACATGTTAGGAAATGGCTTTAAATAATTTCAGCTCCAAATAATGACGCTTTAAATTGTGATTTGCGTTTTGATCTTTAAGGAGTAAATACCAAATTGCATATGCAGGTACTCTTAACTAGTTACGTAAGAACTAAAACCACATCATTAAATCACTGTTAAAACTAAACGAGAGAAAAACAGTCTAGTACTCTACCACCATTTGGTGTATGGATACCTGAGTTAGGTTTTTAATATTTCAAACTGCTGTAATGTTTCTGAACTGTTGAATTGCTGTTTGAGTGATCCATATTATAACTGTAGGTTTGTACCTTCCCATTTCCATTCTTACTCAGAATACCTTTAAATAGAACCTCTGAGTTGTTGCTGTGACATATATCGGTACTGCACTTAAGAAACCAAGATCAATAATCCATCTATTGATGGGGATAGGAAATATTAATTTAATAGTATTAAGTATTTATTAAAAATAAAATACAGTAAAAATCCATTATTTGCTGCAGAAATGGCGTTTGGCTCATTTTGTACCCACTTCAGTGGCCAGAATGTCAGTGGAGGCTTTGTTTAAATGTTGTTCTCTGTTTCCCCCCCTCTCACCCACACATACACCTGTTCATCGAGCCTTTTGGGTTTATTTAGTTGGGCTTTATGGCTTGCTCCCCACTCCTTCAGTCAGTTAACTGCTTGTTGTCAGCAGTTCTGGCACATCTTCTTGTTTTCTGTAGGCTGCCCGTGAAAAAAGGCTCGGTTCCAATGGCAAAGAGTTAATGTGGCTCGGAGTTAGATTAACTGTTGCAGTAGCTCATGATAAACATCTGTTGCAGTACTCCCAGATGAGAACATTGCTTTCAAGAGTATTTACTGCACATTTTGAACCCGTGCACTTTGCTCAGGGTTTAATTTTTTTCCCTTCCAATTACTAAATTCTTTTGAAAGGACATAAATCCAAGGAGTCGATCTCGGAGGCTGTGTTTATTTCACGTTGCAGAGAAGGAAATGTGATTATTGTGTTGCTGTTCGTATGCTTGAGCCCCCAAATAGTTCTGAGTGGAGCGAAAAGCGTGTGCATTCCTTAATGAAAACCAACTGTGGACGCTGGCTCCTGGGAGCACTGTCATGTGTGTCAGTGCCCAGCCCGCAAGCAGCCGGTGGAGCCTTTGGATGCCTGCCTTCTGGAGTGTCCTCCTGCTCTGCATTGGGCAAGATAGGGCTGGTGGCGAGGGAGCAGAGTTAGAGTTGGGCCTGGAACTGAAGGCTGGGTGAATGGTTGGAAGGGTCTGCCCAATGGGACTTGGGACTTTGCCATTGAGGAAACCTTCTCCTATTTCCTGGAAATATATTTATATATATGACTATGATTATTATTATTTTTTAACTTTTTTTAAAGTTTTTAAATTCTGGATTCAGGTTACCTATAAGGAAGAAGTTCTTTACTGTGAGGGTGGTGAGGCATTTGAACAGGTTGGCAAGAGAAGTGGTAACTGCTCCATCCCTGGCAGTGTTCAAGGCCAGGTTGGACAGAGCATTGGGTGACATGATCTAGTGTGAGGTGTCCCTGCCCATGGCAGGTAGTTGGAACTGGATGATCTTAAGGTCCTTTCCAACCCAAACCATACTATGATTCTATAGATTTAGTGGATCCAATAATGATAGTTTCTCCTGTTAAATCTTCTAGAAATTACTTCTTGCCGTAGCTGAGGATCAGGAGCAGGCAAGCAAAGCAAGCTTTGGTAGCTTTTCCCAAAACATCAACCACCTTCTCCCCTACCTAAACCACAAAACCTGACTATTCTTGGTGTCTCTTGGAAAATAATGTTGGAAAACAGCATGAAATATCTTAAATGGTGCCTGTTTCCTGACAAATCGTTTTTGTTCCTTATGCTAGTAAGGATGATGCTAATAAGAATAAACTCATGTTCAAAGCATTTTAACCTATATTTCTCAGCAGGTGAAAAGCATTTTGTGCTATATTTCTTATGCTCAATGTTTCCTATCACTATCAAAGAAAATACCTGAATACTTTACATATGTGCTTGTCGTCACCAGAATTAACTCTTTTTGAACAGTAGTCTAATGAATGTAGATGATGAAGTGGGGGACTTCCATATAACAAAGCTGCTTGTAGTTAAAATGCAAGAGTCTGTAACTTTAGTTCTCGTTGTTTTTCTTAGGTCTGGCAGAAGCATTTGTTTTAGCAATAAATCTGTAAGAACAGCTGCACCAATTCAGATCAAGCATGTTTAATTCAATATCCAGTCTCTGATGGCTATCAGCAGCAGGTATCCGGGGAAGGAGATAAGAACAGTGATAAAGTGGTAAAAACTAAAGTGGGATTTCTTAGTTTACCAGTTCTGTGGTAGTACCAGGATTGTCAGAATTTGCTTCCTGATCATAATGCTAAAGTGATGTATGTGCAGTACATAACAGTCTCAGCATTGAGAGCGACAGGAGGATAAAAGAGAAAAAATCCCTATGAAAAGTGATAGTATGTGAGAGAAATAATGGGATAGACTGGGAAAGGGAAGGAAATGAGGGCTATAATCACTGCATAGTATAAAGAAATGGCAGAAAATCTTTGTTTGTTACACAAGAGGTGAGGGCCTCCTGCATTGGAGCTTGCTGAGACCTTGCTCTGATGGGTTTTCAGCCTTCACCTGTGTTTCATCATTTAGGCATGGGGAAGAGTAGGACATAACCAGGACATGGAGCAATAGTTGGTCTCAGCCTGGTTCAAGGCCACCTAAGTTGGTGGAGGGCAGATGACTAAAGTGTGAGAGGAGAAACACATGGCAAAGGGGAGCAGGAGTGATGGGAGTGTCAAAGAAACCTGTAGAAGCTCTGGATTATTCTCTGACTATAAATACCTACCTATTCAACTTAATGAATAAGATTGTCTGTGTAGGAAATATCTTGTACAGTTAGCACTGAATCCCTTGTATCATTGCTGTACTTTTCCCAGGCTCCAAGACACCCAGGTTTTATTTTTAGTGCTACCCTGGGTTCTGTTTTATGGCAAACCTGCTCCAGCTTGCTGCAATCATTATTGCTAAGGCCATCTAAATAGCAACTCCAAAATACTGAAAGCAATGTAAATAGTAATAAATTATTTTGTCTTTGTGTGGCTTAAAAGGTACATCTAGGATGGACTTGTTCTTGGGTCACGTTTTTAATGCTATAGAGCAAAAACATGATGAGCTTTACATTATTGGCATACAGCTGTAATGGTACTGTACTTTAAATAACAGACATGAAGGCGTTGTGACTAGGATATTGTTGCTTTAGCATTCACTTAAAAGTAGATTTTTTAGGGAGCTTTTACAAAGGTGTGTGGAAAACTGTTATTGACTGTACAGTGAATTCAAGAATAATACTGATGAGGAGGTGGCACAGCGATCTGCTCACCAAAGTCATACTTGCAGCCTTACTGCAAGTTAGTATCAAACTTGACAAATTTGAGTTTTATTATATATATCAGGATGAAGAGAAGATGTTGCATTTGAGTACAAAAGGGTAAAAACCATCTTGAATTTAAACACAGTAAATCCTATGAGCAATGGAGTTTGTTTGGTACAACCAGAAAAAAAGGGGTGCTTATGGTGACCCTATAGAAAGGATGGTTTCATCTGTAGTTGAAGACCAAGTAAAGGAAATTTTTCAGCTTGTAGACAAGATGGGTACAAGATGAAAAAATACAGACTGGGCATTACTAAGTTGGTATTTTGATATATATGTATTTAAATAAATAAGACCAGGTTGGATGGTGCTTGGAGCAATGTGGTCTAGTGGAAGGTGTCCATGCCTATGGCAGGGGGCTGGAACTGGATGAGCTTTAAGGTCCCTTCCAACCTAAACCAGTCTGGGATTCTATGATATTCTAAACTAATACTGTCGGTAGTATAGTGTATTTATAATATTAGAACAAAGTTTCATGCAGTTAAGGGAGAACAATTCAGAAACAGCCTCACAATATAGAAACTAGAGTGACTAAGAAACGCCATGCATTTCAGGATGGAGCTTCGTTTACCTTTTTAAGAGGATTATAGGAAATTGATCCTTTGAGTTCCCCACAAGGCTTTTCCCAGCCTGGCATTCTCAAATCCAAGGAGCCTGGGATGTGGGGCTGGTTGTCTCAAGTACATACTGTGGAAGGTGCTTTGATTTACATCCCATTGTTACTGAGGCAGCAGTGGACAGGAGGAGTGCAGGAATGAGCTGTGCTCTCTCCCTGTGTCGAAGCAGTTTAGCTTTTCCACTGGTTATCTATGCTCCTCAAGAACCTGAGTCTTTGTACACTATTAGTAAACAAAATGATGGTAAATAAATTGAAATGCAACTTCCGCAGTTTCCACTGTGGAAAACAGCAGCTCTAGCGGGGTGTATATAAAATAAAGTGCAATAATCTGGCGTGTACTTCTTACTGTTACTATGTAGCTTTGTATTGAAAGGTTTATAAAACTAAGATGTCAGTGTTTTGTCTTTCTCTCCCCTCATTGACACAGTGTTTCTTCTGGTCTTTTAAAGAAGTCATACAACTCCCTTAGAATAAACGAACAGTCCCCAGCTTCAGTCAGGATGCGTTCTTAAACCACACAGAGGGATTTTTTTAATGGATGGTTTTGTATTTTCTCTTCTGATCCAAAATCCTTTCTAAACCTCCCAATGGTTTCATTGGCATGGGAAGGTAATGTATGCGCTGTGCCTCTGCAGTATGTATTTAACATAAAAGAGAATTAACCCTTGAATTTCAACCTTCACATGAAAAAATTTACTTTTCCTATATCATATAGGGACATAGAATGGTTTGGGTTGGAAGGGATCTTAACGCTTACCCGGTTCCAGCCCCCTGCCATGGGCAGGGACACTTTCCACCAGAGCAGGTTGCTCCAAGCCTCATCCAGCCAGGCCTTGAACACTGCCAGGGATGGATTCCAGGGATACCCTCATAGATTGACTTGACTTTCAAAAGAAGATTCCTTGGAATCAGAGGGGAATCTGACAGCACATTTGCACATCAGTTTGCAGTAACTTTTTACCCTCGGACTTTATTGCCTTCTGTAATTTTGTTGTGGTTTCCTTAGTAAACAGAAATAGTCCCACACTTCTCTGTCTTAAGTGCCTCTTGTACTGCATTGTTAATGGGCCTGTTAGTATTGTTAAAGTATTAACAGAATAATTGCTGTGTTCTAACTGTATTGAGTCTAAAAAAGCATTCTCATAGAATATTAATGAGAGCCTTTTTACATGTATGAATTATTGTTCTTAGGACAGAAAATTAAACTGCGAAGAAAAGAAAGTGCCATTCTGGAGGAACATAGTAGTAAAAATCAATAAGCCTTCGATTTAGTTTCTAACTCCATTGCTCCTCCTCTCCTCACCCCATTTATGCTTCCTGTGTCTATCTCAGGAACCTGCCCTGGTACCTGGGCAGGACAGAGGGGCTGGGTGCCAAGTGGCAGTTTTAACGATGAACGTTCTTTTTCCGTTTGTCTCAGCCTTAAATTAACCTTATTTAGTCTTAAAAGCTGTGACTATGGAGCTAATATTTTATGCAGCATTGAGAGGAACTGGAAGCGCTTTTCATTGCTATGCGAAATGCAGCTGGGGAATGGTGCAGAATTAACAAGACGGAGCTGTGCTGTTGGGAGCGCGGGCAGTGGTTTATTTTCATTTCTGTCATTAAATATCTTATTACCAGCTATTTGTTTTTTCTTTCCTCTCTCCCGCAGTGCTAAAAAGGGTGATTACTACGTGGTGGGAATTGTACAACTGCTGGAAACTACCTTAAATAAGTGACCTTCGGGTGACCTCTGCAACTGCTGGTGTTTTTTCAGGGCTAAGTTAGTACCTCTGCGATCCTCTTTCTTCCATCACATCTTATTCCATGTTGATACCGAGTGGCTGCCTTGCAAGTGAGATCCAAATATAGGAATATTAAGGCAAACAGTCTCTTGTAAATATAAAGGCATCGGTGCATAGTAAAGCTGCAGAAGTGATTCCTGGGACTGGCTTGAGCATTAAAACTTTGCAGTGTATGAAGTGTACTATAATTTCCCGACTGTTTTTGGTAGCAGTTATTTCTAAATAGGCAAATGAGCCGCCGTTGCAGTTCTTGGCTTTTTGCAGACCCGTTGATCTGAATGAGAAACACGGCGCAAGCTTTGGTTTGTGAGATTTCAAATGAGCTTCAGTTTATAGTCTAAAACGTGTAATTTCTTTTCGCGTCTCATACGGCAGCTCCTTGTCATCCTTTACTCTCCCCCGTCTGACATCAGTTTCTCCCTTGTCCATTTAAAACAAACTTGAAAAACTGCAGCTTTATACTTTATATTATTCTTCTACCCCGGAGCTGTTTTTAGTGTCTTTATTGCAAGTAGACAGATGGTGATATTTGGTTTCCTGTCAGTTTTAATGAATATAGATAGGAGTGATAAGAACATTTGCTTCGTTTAGCAAACTTCCTTTTCTGGCTTTTAATTAATGAAGTGCTCACTGGTGTGCCGCTGCTTTTGTACAGTTCAATCTTTTATACAATTCAACTTGTGTCGGAGAATAAAATAGAGGATGCAGATAACTTCTCTCGGTATCCTTTAAAGTTTGCTTACACAGATAGTGCAGACATCAGAAATGTAGCGTGCTTGTATGAGCTGTCACAACAGCACTTGGTGTTTTGGTGATACTTCCTTTTCATGAAAAGAACCCAAAGGAAGTGGCCTGTGTTTGGTGTTCACCTTGGGTAAGGTTCAGCTCAGCTTTGGAGCACGTTGCTTCTAACGCAGCTGCTTAAATAGATTAAGGTCTACGGCAAAATAATTGATGAAATAGAAAAGAATTCCTTGGCTTATCAAGCTGCTTTTTTCTTTTGCTGCATTTTGTCCTGCTTTGGAGAGAACTGGAACATTAATCCTGATATTGATTTTCTTTGCAAATAGTTTGATTTCTGTGTTAGCTTAGCGCAGACATCATTTTAGATTCTTGTAAACTGGTTTAGAGTCCATTGTTCTTAAGATCTTTCTCCAATGTTTAACACTAAGATTTTTTGCCTTTCTTTTTGTGTATATTGTGGGTTTAATACCAATTCAGTAGCGGTACGTGTAGCCCAAATAAGTAATTTCTGCCTTGCCACAGCAGTTTGCATTCTTTAATGGTAAAAGTAACCACGTCTGTGTGCATAAAAATATTTGAGTGAGTAAAGCCTGAATACTGCCTGTAGGTGTAAAATCTTGGCTTTAGCTTTGTAGCTGTAATAGGTTAAGAACCTCGATGGAGAGAGTGATTTGGGGTGAAGGATAAGAGGGTGACCATCGGGAAGATGATTTTCTTTAAGCATCTGATTATAGCTCATTCTGAAGAAGCTGATTTTAAACTTTCTTGTAGCTTTGTACCCCTGTTTCTCTAGTTAGAAAATGCACTTGGTTTTGTACTTCTTTTCAGAACTTTGTTTTGTTGTAACCTTATAAGGATAGGATTTGGTTCCCTGATGGCAAATCTGTGCAGGGAAAAAAAAGTGGATTTATTTTAGCAAGCTGTTTTAAAATACTCCAACAAGCCTGACAGGAGGCAGAAATAGTTATTTTATATTATTTCTCTCTGAAAATGTCACTAAGTGCAAGCCTTGTTCCTCTGAAAAACTTTTATCTCAGTAAAAGATGCCTCTAATTTCCATGAGTTAAAAACAAACAGGAAATGTTTTCACCGCTGCATTTGGTTGGCGAAGGCAAATAATAGGTGCTTTTGCTGGATTTATTGCATGAATGGTATTACCCCTGCAAACAAACTGTGGCTGAGGTTCCGAGCGTGTCCTTCCTTCCTGAATGTCACCAATGAGGAAACAAAATCACAAAAGGCTGCCCCAGACACAGCTTATGTTTAAATAAATAATCACTTTCTGTACTTGTGTTCAGCGTTGGTAAGTTAACAGTTCTCATTCCCGTGTTGCTGTGTGCAAGGGTGATGAGGAAGGACCTGCTGGCCATTATAGAGAGAAATGAACAGCTTTGTTGGCAGCTCTAGCACGGTGCCTTCTGCTTGGGTACCTGGAAAATTGTTTGTGTGCTACAGGGACAAACCCTGTGCTTCAGCTCACGGACATCTTTGGGTACCCTGTGTTAAGAAGGTTTCTTCTTCTGAAGCAGAAGTTAACCTTGTGCCAGGATAGCAGTGCCGAATGCAGGGTCAGTTTGTCCCTCATTACTGTCCTTGCAAAAATCAGTGTAATCGTGGAGCCTTAGGATTTTTAGACAAGAACATTTTAACGTTGCTAGTTACAATATTCGAGTTGTGCTTTTATTTCCTGCTGGTTTCTTGCCATCCTTCAGGAAACAGCACCGCGCATCTTCCCTTTTACAATAAAAGGATGTTTTCTGATGCATGTAAACTGGTATGCACAGCTGTATTAGATATAGGTATTTGTGAACTTTATATGAAATCCATGCTTGAATGTATGTGAAAAATAAGCAGATTTGATTCAGACTGAATAAAACCTCTTCCCTCTCAAAGGAGACCATAGTCTATAGGGTTTATTTTTCTCAGCATTTGCTTCTTATTCTCCAGATGTAGTTGCATGTTGCTCCTTTTTCAATATTTGCCAGAATCTCCAGCAGTTCTTACTCTGTCGTATCTCCTTCAGTCATGAGCCAGAAGGAAAAAGAAAGTCATCTCTGGAAAAGAAAACCCACAGGGCTTCATTCCCTTCCCACGCCCCATCATTTTCTCTCCACAATTTTGAAGATGTGAAGCAATTTAGATCAGCGTTCTCCATCGTTCCTTTTTCCTAACCTGATTCCTCTTCTTGCAGAGAGAAAGAAAAAGGAAGATGCAGAAGAGAAGTTGAAGAAGGAAGGAAAGAGGAAAAAATAGTGGAGAAAATCAGAACAGAGTTGACTTTTCTAAGAGGAATTATCCAGGAAGCAAAATGTGCAGCTTCCCTCTTCTTCTTCTTTTTTTTCCCTGTTTTTAGCCCATCCCAGATACTGCTATTTGGAGATAAGTGGGTCAGGCAAAAGGGCATAAATAATAGTGATTTCACAGTTGCTGTGGGTATGGGAGAGTGCAGCAGGAAGGGTGGATTCAAGGAAATGTTGGCAGGCTCTCAACGGGAAGCTCCTAGCTGAGCCACGGGTTGCTGTGCCCATCTTCTGCCACAAGACTTTGGGCTGTGCCAACCAGGTGGGAGCGGGATTAAAGTGGAAATAGAGCAGATGGTGAAGTGCAGCACATCTAGACTTACTGAATTTACTATGGGACAGTATGTATTTGTGGGAGCAGCTGGGGGAAGGATGAATCAACCCGCTGAGCAGCACCATAGGGAAACAACCAGTAAAGTACCCTGATCAGGGACATTAGAAAATGGGGCATATTTTTTATATGTCAAAGATCCTGAGCTTATTAGCAAGGAATATTTCTTCTGGCCCACATGTGCCTCCCATTTTTATTACCCTCAAGTGCTTCGTTTCCTCTGGCTGGTGGTCACATATCATCAATGAGGCATATGTGGGATACCCTTTCTTCTTACAAGGCCAACAATCTCTGCATTTCTGCTGAGGGCTGAAATCAAGTTTAACATCTGAAAATAAGGAGAAGGAGATAATACACCCAGGTGCAGTTTGAGGATGTTGCTGCAGAGGAACTGCTTCCCAAAAAGTGAGCTATAAACCCTATAGTGACATTGCTGTCATAGAGGATGAAAGCACACTCTACTTAGTTGTTTGCATCAGCTTTCTGCGAAGTTTAACTTGTATTTGCTTTTATTCTTCTTTTCCTGGTGGATCAAGGTTACTGTGAACAACTGTACTGCATTGTGGTTAGGGGATAGTGCTCTGGCTTCTGATGCTCCTGAAGCCCCATCAGTTCATTCTGAGACCTGGCACCCTATCTTCTAAGCAAGTGGAGCCTCCTGGCTTCCAACAGACTCTGTGCTTGGATTATGTACCCCCAGCATCACCTGCTAGTGTTGCCACCAGTGCCTTTTTGGTTCTTTTTCAGCTCGAGAACATACTGCAAGAAAAGCTTTTATCTTGTTGGAAACGCCTGAACAGGAGCTTTTTACATCCTTATGACTCATTCAACTCAACCTTGGAAATCTGGAGCAGCGTGTCCTGGTTGCTGCAGTAGAGGCTCATAGAGATTTACTTCATCCAGCTGGGACCTTTCAGGGCTGTGTGGAGACCACTGAACCGCGTCCCTTGCTGGAGATGGGTTGTTTGCGGGTGTGGGTGATGCCCTTGCAGGAGAAGGGCAGTGTATGGGGTGGCCTTTCCCTGATACGGAGGAGGAGCATGGCACCTTGGGAAGATGATTTTTCCTTGCCTCCAGGAACATAATACATTCATGCGTTTAGATCTGTAAATCTGCTTGCGGGTACTAACATATTGCAGAGTAGCTGGCTGCATAAATCTCTTGCTGTTGAATGCAGAGGATCAGGTAGAAGGGTTGGGTTGTTTTCTTTCGATCAAGTCTGTTTTCCAGATTTTAGGACATTCTTCATCCTGCTGTTTCTCCATATGGGTCTAACAGTGTTATTGCACCTTTGTCCTTCTCATGGAAAATAAAAAGATGATTCTTTCTGTGGCTTTACTCATGATATATTATGATTAAATAACTTGAGATCTTTCCTCTCATAATTTGAAATACTTTGGGACTATTGTTTACCCCCAACTTCTGGAAGGATTTTGAAGGAAAAAACCTCATTTCTTTAAAGGCAGCAGCTCAGTCATCAGCAGGTCTGTTCCGAGAACAAGAGTGTGCATGCCCACACAGGGGCACGTTTGATTGTCTGATAGGCATCAGTAACTGGTATTTTCCTTCACAAAAGACCTTCTTGCTTAATACTGGAGACCTATATATTCCATTCTTTGAAAAACAACATCTGAAAACGGCTTTATTATGAAAGACAAACTTTGGAACATTTTGATTTTTCTAAATTATGGTATGAGGACAAAGGAGATGAATTGGAGCTTTGCAGTTTCTCCCTGCTTTATACAAAACATTTGTGCATCTGCATTTTTTTTCCATATGTTGAAAATGCCATATGGAGAGGTCACTCTGCGTTTCAGCTTGCAGATGAAATAGGCTGGGAGTAGGAAATCACTCTAAAGCAAATGGTTTTTCAGCAAAAAAAACCATCCCAGAAGTGCATTTGTCACTTGGTGGACATTTATGCTGTTGACTAATAATAATGAGTTGTGGTATTGTAACAAAGAGACATTGGTGTGGGACTTTTTGTGAAGGGGAAAAAAGATTACATACTTTGGAATAATGCTGTCTATAAAAGCCAGAAAGCTTGAAGGCAAATAGAGCAAGCTGCTAAATGGTGCTGTGTATTTTTAGTAGACAGAAAATGTTGGTGAGCAACTGTAATTACATCTTTTCCATGCAGTGGGGAAAAAAGGCCTGAGTCGTGCCTGCGTTGATAAGGCCAGTTAAATTTCAGGGGTTTAAAGAGAGAGAAATGAAAAGAGTAAGGGAAGAAACCAGCCAAGGAACCGTATTTGGCTTGGTGGAGGAACCTGGTTGGAATAAAGGCCATTGGGAAAACATAAGGTAGATGACTTCAAGGTCATAAGAATGAATTGTGTTCCTCATCAGTTTTATTCCTTTACTTTGCAAAGTAAAAGTTGCACAACTTGCATGTAGCCAAAAATTTCCAGGAAGAGCAGGAAACAGATTTCTGATGATGCTCTGCTGTGGCCTGATGGCATTATCTGCTGAGAGGAATAATTGGAGACTGCTGAAGTCTCAGGGGAAGGTTGGAGAGCGAAGTGATGGTTCTGCTGTAGTCCTGTTGAATGCACATTCTGTACCTCTGTAAAAATCACTATTAGTTTCGTCTTGAGGAGTTTGAGCTGTCAGCATAAAGGTGGTGGAGTTTGCTCACATCAAGGAACAGGATGGGCAGAGAAAAAGCAGGATGTCAATATCTGAACCTCAGTGGGTGTTGGAGGAGAAGGAGTCGTTTCTGGAAAGGGAGGGATATCAGAAATAAAATAGAAATAGGAAGGGTTAGCCTTGGGAAAGTCAAGGCTGAAAGAAACCAGAAGAGGTTAATGATGTGAAAGGGCACAAGAAATTGGAGGAGGATAAGGCTGTGGCAGATGTTTTGGATGAGGAGTTCTGCACTAACCACCATTTGCCAAGAAAAGGTGGCAGAAACTGGAATACAGGGCTGGAAATCAAAGTCTGTTCTTCCTTAAAAAGATTTCTCCTGGTTATTTCCTCCCCCCCCACCCCTTGTGCAGGCTGAAAATAGACCTTTATGTAACAATAAAAGAGATGAAGTTTATTTCTTCAAAGAGATGTTTAATGCTAACACGTCGGGACACTGTTTTCATTTTGTTTCTGTTCCTTTCCTCCAACCAAGAGAAGGCACATGAAATTTATCGTTAAATCAGAGTGACAAAAAGGTTTTCTCAGCAATTCCACGCTGTATTATATCTCCTGCACTCCAGTCGTCACAATATGTTGTTCACATTATGAGCCCATGCTTCTGGAAACCGTGTCACTTCCTTTTTATCACAGGATTTTCAAATTGACTATATCTGCTCCATGTAATTTCAAAGCGGAGAAAGAGACTTCTTAGGGCATGTTCTAGCCTTTCTATTTCAGTAACAAAGATCTGCAACTTGGTGGTAGAAGGCAAATGACTCATTTTGTCAGGAAAATGCCACTTTTCTATGTGGTTGTCAGGGCACGTCTAAAGCAAATATATAAAGATTAAAAGCAATCGTCTTATGTAAACGTTCAGCAGGACTATGGGAAGCAGATAGTGGATCAACAGTCA
This sequence comes from Pezoporus flaviventris, assembly GCF_033815535.1. Classification (NCBI taxonomy): domain Eukaryota; kingdom Metazoa; phylum Chordata; class Aves; order Psittaciformes; family Psittacidae; genus Pezoporus; species Pezoporus flaviventris. Next base: position 3,981,317 of record NW_026892550.1, on the reverse strand, counting down.
AGAAACTTTGGGTGGGTTGCAATAAATATCTTGTCCCATATCCTTGCGAAGTGGTGTGGGCTTGTAAATTGTGGGGCTGGTTGTGAGGAAAGCTCTGAATGTCAGTGATTTTGATGGGGATTTGGGTACCAATAAATGAAGTTTTGTCTGGGCTTCCATGGCTTAAAGAAGCATTGCGCAACCGCAGTGTAACTTTCTTCAAGCAAACCAGGTTGCAGTGAGAGGGAATATCGCCTTTGCTATGAGGGTGGTGGGGCACTGGCATAGGGAGTCCAGAGAAGCTGTGGCTGCCCCATCCCTGGCAGTGTTCAAGGCCAGGTTGGACACGGGCTTGGAGCAACCTACACTAGTGGAAGGTGTCCCTGCCCATGGCAGGGGGCTGGAACTGGATGAGCTTTAATGTCCCTTCCACCCAAACCATTCTGGGATTCTGTCATTTGAATCCTAGTGATTTGAGGAGCTGTGGAAATGCCTTGGAAAGTCACTGCAGTTTATCAGCAATATTATCGTGGTGAAAAAAATATGGGGGTTGCTTTATGCTTCCCTCATGAGTCAGGAAAACCCCTGCAAGAGGCAGGGGAATAGCATTTTAAATCTTAACCATTGTTCCCTTTTAATTTGGTTCTGTGCCTTTCTAATTAAAAATGAGGTCTATATAAATCTGTATTATATAAACATTTTATATATGTAAATTAGGTGAAGATAACAAATGCTCTTGGAATTGTACGTTCTTCATGCCAAGATGTGTTCATTGATAAGCTGTAGATAAATAATTTTTGCAAAGACGTATTAGAAATATTTTCATGAACCTTTTCACCCCAGTTTTGGTGCCTTTCCAGAAAGGCGTCATTGCTTCTTTCATTCATCATTTAGTGTGATTATCTGTTGTTGTCAACAAGGGTTCTGACAGAAGGTTGTCCTGCTGTGAAAGGCTTTTTAGCTGGTGGTGGTAGGAGTTTCCTGCTGCTGGTCCATCAAGCTTCAAGAGGGGACCAAGGCACTGAACTCCCACCCGCTTACAGTAGAAAGAACCTGATGGGAGCCTTTGAATGGAGGTCATTGAGCACTTTCTTAGATGTAGGTCCACTCTTTGGAAATAACTGTTTATATGTGGAAACGGCAGTTGTCTTCCTTCCTGCTTGGTCCAGTGTTAACCCTTCGCACTCATCCAGCAGCTTCAGCATGGCTGGTCCACCAGGCCCTTAGAAATTTTGATATTCATTTTTGCAGACCATATAAGAGAAAAGAAAAACCAGTACAGGTTCTCCATGGTACAGTTCTGCCTTTTTTTAACACCAGAAATGCACAGCTCAAGACAAGTACTGTTAAGTCAATACACTTTTTCTTCGGCTAGCTTTGTCACAGCACTGGTTTAGGTTTTGGGGGTGAGGATGCCAAGCCCTGTAGAGGAATGCAGCACTTTTTGCCCAGCTCCTCATTTCATTTATTAGGTCTTTTTGCAAATCTGTGTTTGTCCTGATCCAGCTAGATAGTGTGATGCTTTATCAGCAGTTTGCTACCTTTTTCCTCCTGTCTAACCCCAGCACTTCCTGGATGCCTCGAGGAAGTTTCATCCAACTGGTAAAACCTCCCATGCTAGAGACATTGATCTATGCTGATTTATTTACACACTGTAAATGGATTCACGTGTCTTGACTGTTTTGTTCATTAACTGTTAATAAACCTTGACCACAGCTTGGATTTGGCCTTGTAGCTGCTTGTGTTGCAGCATCTATCACCGGTGGTACTACAGGTTCATGGCATTCCCTGGACTTCTTGACCAGTATGGTCATTTCCCAAATCATCAGAAATGAGCAGTGTACAGATTGCGTTTCGGAGCCCTGTTTTGAGAAGGAGGTTGGGTTGAACCAGATACCTCCTGCATTCTTTTCCAGCTGAAGTTGTTATACACATTTCATCCTAAAAATACCTGATTTCTATTAATCTCTTAGACGTTCTATATCTTTTGCGCAGTGGGTTAGTTTCTAGAGGACATATAACTTGGGTGACTTTACTTGATAGTAGGTGTGATTTTTGGAGCAGTAATGCCTAGGAAGGATAGGAAGAAAGCTGTTTTGAGTTGTTACCTTATTTTTGTGTATGCCTGATTCCAGGGAGGTAGAGAAATCCACATCTGTATTTGTCCTTTTCACGAGGGAAATGGAAAATCTGTTTTTATGGTAAATTTTAAAGGAAGGTATTTAGAGGCAAAGAAAAAAAGATTAATCCAAGAAATTGCAGATCCTGTTACTTTTGTTGGGTGTTTTAAGCTTGACCTAGTTTTGAATATCTTTGCAGCTTGAAGTAAAAAAGAAAGGGGGGGGGGGGGGAATGAAAAAGAGAGGAAAAAACCTCCTATTAAGAATTTAATTCTGGAGACATTCCAGCGTGGACTACTATTTCACATACATATTTAATATTCTTAATTCATATTGAGGGTAAAAAGAGCACTGTTCTAATGTTACATATGACTTAGATTAAATATGCTGCTTCAACTGAGCTCTCTAAAGGACACGGAAGTGTTTATAAGTTTATTTTTATTCTCAGTTGTTACTAAAGCTAGTTAAGGGGGTTGAAAAATGTCTCATTTGCAACTGTTTTTCTTCCTATTGCCAAATATTGTCATTCCCTCTTCTCCTCCCCTTGCCTCCAGGTTTTGAAAGGCACCAAAATTAACATGCCTGTCCCTATTAATTATGTTTCCTATTTACATGGTGCGATACAATGACAAAACGAGTTTCCTCATGTGAATATTATTGTGTCTTTCTTTTCCTACACCAGGTCTGAACCCATTTTAGTGTTTTGATTTATATTTTTAATTAGCATGGTGGGATCTGGGGAATAAAGAGGCCAAAGATAATTGCAGGGGGTGCGAAGTCTTCCTCCTCTTCGGAACGACTGGTTTGGCCACAGGAGCGTGAATGGTGCATCGGTGGGAGTCACTGGTTGAGAGAGGTGTTCTTAAAATGACATTATAGCTGCAACTCGGACACATATTGTCAGTAGTGCTTGGTTTAACTCCCAGGTTGAGCTTCAGAAGGTTTTGAGTCATTTTTTCTCCATGGTGTAAATTATTTTCTGCTGATTACAGCTTCTTTTTGCCTCTGCTACTGGTTTTCTTGCCACGTGTTAAATAATGGTGGGGGTTGAAACTCTAGAAACAAAATTAACAGTAGGCTACATAGATTTATAGTATATAAATCAAACTGCAGGCTCTTTTTATAGGATTATTTTTAATGAGGATAATAGTGTTGATTTAACAACCTAGGTTTCTTGATGACATTTGACTTGATACCATGCAGCATTTTAATTGGAAAACTAGAATGATACAAAATGAACACTGTAAAGATTAACTGGATTAAGGGCAGTTTGAACTGGAGTCCTGCAGAGAATCATTTTTTTGTCTAAATCCCTGTTGACATTTTTATCCATGATATGGAAAGAAACTGTAAAGATGTTATTGGTGATGTTTGTAGTTGAGCAAAAGACGGAAATTACTGAAGAGAAGGACCCATAGGCATGGATAGCTCTGGATCATCTGGTTTAGTGGGGTTAATTCAATATATTATTTAATATCATAGAGTCACAGACTGGTTTGTGTTAGAATGGACCTTAAAGCTCACCCAGTTCCAACCCCCTGCCACAGGCAGGGACACTTTCCACTGGAGCAGGTTGCTCCAAGCCCCTGTGTCCAATCTGGCCTTGAACACTGCCAGGGATGGGGCAGCCACAGCTTCTCTGGGCACCCTGTGCCAGCGCCTCAGCACCCTCACAGGGAAGAGCTTCTGCCTAATATCTGCTCTGAATCTACCTTCTGTCAGTTTAAAGGCATTCCCCCTTGTTCTGGCACTACATGCCCTTGTTAAAAAGGGCCTACAAGAATCTGGAGGGGGACTTCTAGGTATTGGAGGACTGCTGTAAGGTCTCTATATGTTATAACTACGATGGTGTGTTGTTTTGACAAGCAGTGACTCTAAATTTAGGATGGCTTGGCAGATGAATATGAGCTTCTGGACTTTCTTTGCAGAGCTCTAGCCAAAATGAACCTAAATTGCTTCTGTTTCTCTAGTGGAGCTGAGGGGGCGTGGGGTGGTGTCCTTCCATCAGGTGGGAAAGGTTTTGGAGGAGATGCAGAAGAATGATATAAAGGCCTGGGAAACATCATCTGAGACAGAAGAGAGAAACTTTGGTACTCCAAGAGGAAACAAAAAAGGCAAAAGTATCATAAGCTAGATACAAGGTGGTAATTTTTAACCCTAAGATTAAACCCTCAGTTTATCAGTGCGAGGGGGTGTGCAGGGGATGCCTGATGCAGTGAGAGCAGTGAGCTGAGTGTGCAGGAGTTTGGGGATGGAGCCAGATGTTACCGAGCAGCAGAAAGCAAAGATCCCATCATCTGCAGCTCCCTGAAAAGGAGCTCTCAGTGACAGGAGCCATCATCCTGTGGGTTCTGCATGGAAAAGAATGGGAATGCTTTAATGTGAAGTTAAAATGGAAACAGGAAGGATGAGGAAGGGTGAGCTGTGTTGGTGGCAAGTGGGAGAAGAGGGCTGGTGGAGATGTTCTGTTCTTTTCTGACTCCGTTTTGAAGGAGAGCGCTTGATGCCTCAAGGAAAAAGAAGCAGTCAAAAGCCGAGAAACATCGTGTACATTTTAAACAGTGACACTTCCTAGATGTGAGGGAAACCCACAAACGTTACCAGTAGTGCTTGTAACTGAAATCCCCACTGCATTTTAGAGTACAACAGGAGAAAAGCGATCGGCCAGGTGTAATTGTGTGGCCTCCTGAACCTGACTTTGGGAAACTTTGTGACCATTGCCCGAAAACTGGCTGTTCTTACCCTAAATTGCAGCAGCTGGATACAGTCTCCTCTGCCAGTGCTGAGACCGCTTAATTGTGGAAAGCAACTGCATTCAGCTGCCCAGGGGTTGGGGTGAGGAAGGCTCCATTACGGCATCTTCACATTTGCAGGGAGTTAAGGAAACCCGATGGGAACTGATGAGCTGCATTCCCACAGCCGGTCCTTCCCCTGAGGTCGGCAGCAGCATGGGTGGTTTGGCATGCGAGTGAGATGATTATTATTGCTTTAAAGCTGATATTAAATCAGAGATTGTACAGGGGCTTCTGCCAACCCAAACAAAAACATTCACAATCTGAGCGGGGCCCTTCAGGGGTGCGTCAGAAATGAAAGTTTCCGAAATTACTCAAGTATACGTGAAACAGCTGGAACTGCTTCGGGTGATGTTCCTGGTGTTGGGAGGTAATGCTATAAAAATCAAATCTGTTCATTAGTTTCTTAATCTTTCTGCAAGGGTTTTTACCAGGGCTCTTTAATAAGCAGTTTGCATTCAAAGAGCCATCCTTCTGTAAATAATATCTATCGCGGCTTTAATGCCTCTGTGACGTATATTGCTGTAAACAAGGCTGAAATTAGAGATGGAATCTTCTCCTGAAAATTAAAGCCCAATTAATTTCAATTGGAAGGAAACAAGCACTTCAGAGAACTGTATTTTAAGATGAAGCTTTCATTATTGTTTAAAAGCTGGAGGATATCCTGCTTAAAAGAAGTTGGGAGTTCGCTGGCACCCACCCACTTTCCGTTACCTCCCTTGTGCCGGGGACTTCGGTCTTGGTTTTGGTGCAGTCTCAATCCCTTTTGTTTCTAAGGGATTTTTTGCATAGCAAAAGGAGTCCTCAGCCTTTCTATTGGTTAAATGCAGTGGTGATACAGAACAATGACAGGAGCATCACAGGCAGGTGTCACCTCTGGATAAGATCACACCGTTTTCGGAGAAGAAATAAGCTGGTTTTCATTAGACCTCACTTTAGACAGCGCTCTCCAAAGCAGACACATCAGAAAATCAGCGTAAGGATTTTTAGTGGAAGCACCATAAAGTTTGCAGTTAATATTTTAGAAGCATGATTGATACTCGACATTCGCCGCAAGTCTGTACGGCCCAGGCAAAGATTGTTTTTCACTTCATGAAGAGAAACGCCATTCACCCGTTTCCTGAAAGCACCTTTTGTAGGTACATTTTAAATAATTGGAAAGCAAGAAACACAATTTTTCTCTTGTTATGGATTTCCTAAAATACCTCTTGTAAGCTATTTCTTGTTGTCTTGAGGGAGGAGGCAGTAGAGGAGTTGCCATGGCGATGTGATTTCGGTTCCATCACCAGTCAATACAGCAGTGCTATGTTCTACACTTGGCCCATCTGTTCCCCTTGTGGAGACCCCATTCAGCTGGAGGCTGCTTTTGTGTTCACAAAGTGGGGCAATAAGTGACCTTTTATTATAGGTGGAATGGCTGCGTGGGTGAAAAATAACTTACTTTGGATGTGGATGCTTTCTTTACAATGAGGGGGGAATATATATGCATTTAAATTTAAAATAAAATTACAGAAAGCTTTAGAGATTTAACGATTTCTCCTTTTTTCAGGAATAATCTGCGAGTCCAGTTCAGAAGTGCAAAGTGCCCATTGAGCCCAGTGCTGGAATAAGCAAATACATTCTGTATCATAGCACTACGTTTAACTAGAGCTGTCTTAAAGAATGCCAGGTCATGAGATTGCTTTTAGTTGCCAGTGCTACTCCTAACTGACCCTTCCCAAAATGGGAATAAGGCTTTTCCTACCAATTAAAACCTGAACAGTAGCACCATTCATGACTTTCGGTGTTCCCAGAGGGTTTAGCTTGGGAAGGTGAGAAGCACCCCATGGGGACGAAGGCATGGCTGGCTGCGGAGTGCTCAGCCCTCCCTCCCGGAAGGAAAATCAATCACCCTTTGCAGGGGTTTTGCAGCCTTGACCCTGGGCACATCCCGGTTTCTGCCTTTTGGGGAAAGACTTGTTTTTCTCTGTGCTAAAACGCGCTGTGCTCCTCCCTAATTTCCCAGAAAGGGAAGCAATGCATAGGGATGCTTTTTCCTCCCTGCATTTGATACCATCGTATGGTAAACGTTAAGGTCTTTGGTTTTTCTACTTTGGAAAAACAAAAAGTAGTTTATTTTATTAAACTTGGAGCAGTAAGAGTGTGCGCAGTAGTGGTGCTGTGGCAGACACAGTGCAAAACAAGGCAAACAACTGGCAAACATGTAATCAAAGGAAAAATAAAACCATGAATTGAGGCAGACCTTAAAATCATTAAATATGCAATACAGAAAAATGTCTTTAAAATCATTCAACTTGTTGCAGGTGAAGAGAAAAAAAGGATTTCCCTGTCATTTCTCCATCTTTTATGACTTTTTTCCTATTTACTTTATGGCTGCAGAGATTGAACCTAAGTTTTCTGAATCTATTTGGGTTGCAGCATGGAGGAGCATGAGCTAGTCTCATTTTCTGTAGGTTTGGGTTTGGACCATGGTAGTAGCACTTCAGCAAAGGATGAACTGGTTGCTTTGGGCAACATTATCTCTAGTGTTCACATGGATTGTCATTGACTTCTGTCTTTCATCTGGGCGCAGATCCCTTTCAGGTCAGTGGGGATGAGTGCTAGTGTACTGCTGCATTGATAGTGACCCGTGCAGGACTCTGAGACTTATGTGAGGGTCTTGGAAATGAGCTACATGGGGATGAAGATTGAAAGGGAATGGCTGTTATTTGTTATGAAGTGTTAATCAGGAATCATAAGCACTATCTCCATTCTTTAATTTTCTGATTTATAATAACAGAATCTGCATAAACAGAGCGTTACGGTGTAGCAGTTTTACTCGTCTAATTGAGCCTCCTGCTCATAAAAGGTAATTAAATACAGACTGTGGTAACAGTAATTAATGAATATGGGTGGAACATCAACTGCAGTGGATCCATAACCACTTGTGTCTGTGGTTTCACAGGTCACTGGTGAACACAGATGCTGATGTAGATGTAGAGCTGCCAAGGAGGTGCCAGCCCCTTCTCGCTGTTGTACTATGTGTCTGCTCTAGGTGTAGAGGTGTTTTGACTCTGTAATATATGAGAGTTGTATTACAAAGCAGATGTGCTCAGTAACTTTGATTTTTACCTATCTGAGCTTTAAATCTTCAGAGAATAGAGAATTCTGGAGACACAGTGTAACTCGGTTCCTTTGGAGGTATCTTCAAATGCAGTTGACTTAAGTTCCAAACCCCATAACTTTCCTGCAAAGCAAGAATGATGGTTACACTAAGCCCTGTCATGGTGGTTTGTTAATTCATTTGGAAGTTAATAAAAACCCATGATGTTTTAGTTGGATGTGTAGTACTCTTTGTTAATGCCTCATTGGTTTTGGCCTGAGTGAAGCAAAACTTGGGTAGTGAGGTTTGGAACTGATTCATCTCTCATGTTAATGTTTTAATCTTTTTAGCATTTTATGTATTAATGTTTTAATCTTTTTTTTTTGTTTAACAGCTATGTTGTCACAAATCTGAGTTGTCTAAAAGTCTTCCAACCCACTGGTGAAGTAATGACTGTGTTAATAACACATCAAGGAACTAGTAGTGTTCAAGGCCAGGTTGGACAGAGCCTTGGATGACATGGTCTGGGGTGAGTTGACCTTGCCTCATGGCAGGGACTTGGAACTAAATGATCTTAAGGTCCTTTCCAATCCAAACCATGATGCAGTGTGTAGAGCAGAGGCATTTTCAGGAGGAAAGCCAGTAGTGGAATTAAACTGCAAAGCTTTAGCCTGTACAGCACTCATTGATCCTATTAACTGGACTCTTATACAAGAGACCTCAATTGTGTTAATGAAAAGTACAGTAACCCCACAGGGAAATACTGTATTTTTTAAGACAGGTGTTTAGGCATATGCTTCAGTATGACTAAATGTGGACCAAAATGGCTGAATCATAGAATCATAGAATAGTTAGGGTTAGAAAGGATCTTAAGATCATCTAATTCCACCTCCCCTGCCATGGGCAGGGGCACCTCACACTAGACCATGTCACCGAAGGCTCTGTCTAATCTGGCCTTGAACACCACCAGGGACGGAGCATTCATAACTTCCTTGGGCAACTGTAGAAATGAGCTCTTTGAACATCCCTTTGAGTATATTTTCTGCCACTTCTCAGGGTGTTGTGGTTTAAACAAAGTCAGCCATAAATCACGCAGTCGCTCTCTCACTCCCCCCTCCTTTTCCCTCCCCCTACTCCTGGAGGGACGGAGAGGAGAATCGAAAAGGATGCAACTCCCCTGGGTTGAGATAAGAACAGTTTAGTAACTAAGGTATAACACAGATCACTGCTGCTACCACCAATGATAATAATGATAAAGGGAATAACAAGGGAAGAGAATACAACACCTCAGCACCAGCTGACTGGTAACTTGGCCCCCCCAAGCCCGACCAAGCACTGACCCATACCTCATCCAACCCCGCAGTCCACCAGCCCTTCTGGGTAACTCTCAGTTCCATCCTGGGCATGCCGTGCTGTGGTATGGAATACCTCTTTGGTCAGTTAGGGTCAGGTGTCCTGTCTCTGCTTCCTCCCGGCTTCCCCTCCTCCCTGGTAGAGCATGAGGCTCACAGAGTCCTTGGTCAGAGTAAACATGACTTAACAACAACTAAAACCATCGGTGTTATCAGTGCTGTTCCCAGGATGAAAGTCAAAACCACAGTGCTGCACCAGCTACTAAGAAGGAGAAAAATGACTGCTACTGCTGAACCCAGGACACATGGTCAAGGTGTAGTTGTTAACCATTCCAGGTGTTTTGTCTACTGTTGCCATTTCTGTTTGCACATTGTCATTCTCAAGAGTGAGAGCTATTTGGCAGTATTATTGAGTAGTTGAGCAGATAATCATTTATTATTGAGATGCATTTATAGAAACATTTGTTTTCTAATTTTGCATGTTGCTGCAAGAGTAGCCTGCTACAGATACATCGAGTATCTCTGAGATAACTCTAGATGTTGCTGTTCAGTGATTGCTGTGTGGCATGAGCTGCCAGCTTCAGCATCCCAACCAGATGTGCCATGATTATGCTGGTAGCTGGTGCTTGTGAGGGGAGAGGTGACCATCATGTGGTGTCTGTCACCTCTTCAGGGACCTGAGTGGCAGTCTGGGTGACAAGTGCTGCCACCTTGGTGGCATTTAGACCACCTTGACTTGGCAAACTTTTTTGACTGGTTGCCACTGTTTTATGTAATACTATTAATTTCCAGATTGTTTCTTTGTAAGAAGCAATAATTCATTCAAAACATAGAAACATTATTTTCTTCTTACGGCTGTGAATTCCTAACCATCTCCGACTGCTGCTCAAGAGCTGTTTGCCAATGGCTCCTTTGTTCATATAAAAGTCTGTAGGTGTTAAAATCACTTCAGCAAGACCCAATTTCAATTAGTCTCTGCTTTGTTACCTGTTAGCGCTGTTGGGGGGGAGGTCAGCAAGAGAAACCAGACGTCTTTAGCTTCGCCACTGGGAACTGGTGAAGACATTGTTGATGGGACTCATTAAGAGGATGAACGTGGAGAAACAAAGGCTTCATTGACCTGACTTCTGTGCAGGGGATCTCCCATGACTTGTATATAGCTGTTTATACAAGGAAAGAAATCATCCAGCCTGGCTTCTCTATGGAGGGAGCACAGGGGATATACGTTAAATCATTTTCCTACTTAAGTTCATGACATTGTGTTTCAGTTCAGATGAACTCCGTGGTCTGTTGCGAGCAGGAGTGGAGATCACAGAACTATTTCTAGATGATAGTTTGATTCAATTAGAAAATCAGGTTACTGAATGGCATTAGTACAGCACTTACAGAGTTTATAAAATATGAATTATAGATCAGATGGGGGATTATATTTGGAAATATGCACTTACGCCTTGTGTACTGTGGCAGCAAATACTTCATGAATGCAAGGGTTTCAAATTAAATGGCTGGTAATAGAAATGCTATTCTGTAACGCCAGTTCTTCCCATTGAATTCAAAGTGAGAGACTTCCAAATACCTTCTAGTTCTACACATTATCAACTAAAAATAGTCTTTGTTAAGCAAACAGACAGGAGACTCTTAAATACTCTGCTAAAACTCTTAAATAATTCCCTTAGCCATTGCAGGTACTTTCTCAACCGTCCTCCTTTGCATGTTACAGATGTTTGTTTTACAGTTTGTTAGTCTAGATTTTTACAAATGTCAGGGCTCTGTATACGAATTGCTGGATTTCATAGAATTTACTTCAGTGTTGTTAACAAGGGTTTGGATTTTGTATGTTCCCCTCCAGTTTTGGGGAAGCTGCCATTTCTACTCTCAGTTTTGCCTGAGTTTTCTACCGTTCCATCTGAAAACCTGAAGCTGTGAGAGTGAGCTATAGGGCAATACAAATGTCTGATGGAAATTCCACTTTTGATGGTGAAGCAAGCCCAGATGCAGCTGAAGTTTGCCTGAAAAAGTTTGAATGCAGAGGTTTATCTGGCTGGAGATCTCCATAGCACAAGAAGATACTGTGCCAGGTTACTGGGACTGGTGTAGGAGAGTTATAGTGGGTATCTCTGTGTGATGTTTGTTAGATGTGTTCTGCAGCTCCCATAAGCATACAGAGCTGGTTTTAAATACAATAGCTTTAAACAGTTTTGAATAAAATAGTTAAAATGCTGCAGCCCTTCCAACAGCAGCGCTGAGTTCAGTCTGAGGGATCTGCTTCTGCATTAACCCAGCTCCTTGGGTAGGTCCAGCATTACTGCTGCCCTCCCTGAAAACGCTGTTGCATGTACCCAGGCTAATTCATGTGTGTCCCACATACATGAAGAGAGTATCCGTAAATCAGGAATGGATTAGGAGTGTTAATCCTGTTACCATTAGCGTGTCGGTTGTTCATGTAAAATGAGCATCATGGGCAAAAGAAAAAGATATTGAGCTTATATACATATATATATATATAAAAAAAATATATACATATAAGTGCATACACAGACATAAAAATAAATATATATGAATATATAGCCATTTTATACATATATGCGTGTATATTTACATAATATGCAGCCATTTTAGCATAGGAAACAAGAAATTACTTTGCTTTCAGAGCATCAATTATTACAAGTGAAATAGCCCTCTGCAGCTGAATTGCTGCTTTGATTGTTGCTTGATGTGGAAGATAAACTGTATTAATCAACATTTTATTCAGTTACTTGTAAGTTGTGATGAAATTGTGTGATACCAGGTTTTAAAGGTGGGAACTTCAGTTTGAAATGTTTTCAAGAGATGTTTTTTTCGTTATAGTTAAAAGTGCTTTTGTTCCCAGTCATCTCATTTAAAGGAACAGTCATGCAATTAGTCATCTAATCTAAAGGAATAACAGCTCAGATAATAAGAAAAATCTGCTTATTGCAAAGTTTATAGTTGAATACTGGTGAGTTTTCCCAACTTCATTGTTTTTTTTCTGCTGCAATATTAGACCTGAATGGGGAGTCAATACCAGAATATAGGAGCAGGCCGGAGGATCCAAGTGGAGCGGTACAAGATGCTGATGTTTTTTTATGTATATATATTCTCGTAAGGTACCAGTTGTGGTACTATAATTCTTTCGTATATTTTAGGAAAACTTGTTTTAAAACTGATATTTGCACATGTGGAATCTCTTCTGCACCTTGAATAAAGGTGGGCTAGGGGAGGGGGTTCTTTTCTTGAAAGACCTCATAGCAGCATTCCAGTATCTGAAGGGGGCTACAACGATGCTGGAGAGGGACTCTTCATCAGGGACTGTAGTGATAGGACAAGGAGTGACGGGTTGAAACTTAAACAGGGAAGTTCAGGTTAGATGTAAGGAAGAAGTTCTTTACTGTGAGAGTGGTGAGGCACTGGCACAGGGTGCCCTAAGTTGTGAATGCTCCATCCCTGGCAGTGTTCAAGGCCAGGTAGGACAGAGCCTTGGGTGACATGATCTCGGGTGAGGTGTCCCTGCCCATGGCAGGGGGTTGGAACTGGATGATCTTAAGGTCCTTTCCAACCCAGACCATTCTGTGATTCGGTGTTTCAGAATTTCATATGTGCTATCTTGTAATTTGTGAAAGTACTCTGGGTCTCTGGACTCAATTCCTGACCAGGTTCTTCATTCATGTACCTACCGCTTTCCTTTTAAACCCACGGAGAGCTATATATATTATATATGTCCCCTTCTTTAGTCATCTCAGCCCCTGCAAACAGAATTAAGAAGCCTCAGAAGGACACAGCAAAAATGAAGGAAAGCTGATTTTCCACAGCTCTCCTCGCACCTCTTTTTGGCACCAGAGCAGTGTGTCCCTGCTGCGGCTCTGTGGCTGAGTTGGACTGGACAAGGCTTTTTCTGCTGGGTTTCTCCTTTCTTGCGGGGTGCTGGCATCTTCTCCAGTCGCCTCTGACAAGTACTTGGGCATTCCTAATTTCCCACAGATGCTTGCCACTTAATGTATTATTGCTATTTTAGGCGTCATCCTATGTTATATGTTATTATAGGTAACTCTTCAAGAGCTTGGGTCAACACTGTATCAATGACCAGCAAAATCGCTGATGTTGCGTATTTATATTTGTTAATTTAAAATATTTATAATTTTTAATATTTATTACATTGTTATTACAAAATACCAACTAGAAGCTGAATTTTAACTCCAGGTGATTACACATTTCTCACCACTTGGGTGGTGCGTGGAGGAGAGGGATGATGTTAAACACTGAGCATCTCACACTGTGGGAAGCAAGTGAAACTGCAGGAGCCGGTTTGATGCTCTGTGTCCAGCTGACCCATGGGTTGCTGTACATTTCTCCTTGGTTATGGCTACCATCTGAATTTATGGAGGGATAGGTCATATATACCTGCTCATGTTAGCCCAGACCGTGACTGGCTCAATAGGTTGCTCACAAAGGTGGACATGAGGAAAAAGCATTTTCTATACCTGTAATTAGCATTTTTGACACCTATAACCTCTGAAATCTGGTTAATCAGGATCTCGTCTGGTTTATTAAGCTGCTTCTGGCTTTTTTGTGTCCGTTAAGCACTTAGGTGCCCGGCACCAGTGTGTGAGCTGCAGCCTCTCTGATTAACCATCCTGGATGTGAACTCTGGGGGTTTAATTATCTTCCTATAACCCAGCATGCTGTTACCTTTTTAGAAACACATGTTCAGTTCTTATGCAGATGCTGTTCTTAAAGTCTAGATGAAAACATCTTGTGGGGGGGAAGAGGGAAGAGGTTTCTTATAGCTATATATAGTGATCTGTGATTTCCTGGGGGACCGGCGGCAGTAAATCAAGCTCTGTCAGTCAGCCTTGCATCCCTCCTGCCGCTCGCAGTTCTCGTGAGAAAGTTGAAAGATTCGTGAATTAAATTACACTTAATTGGTAATGAACTTGAATTCATTCAGTTGGTTCCAGTTTCTTCTGCTGCTTGGAAAATGATTTCAAATCAAGGGTGCAGATGCCAGCAGAGATCACGATGTCTCATAGAGCACTGAAGCAGGGATGTTGGATGATGCTTTTAACGGATGTTTGAAGGATTCGGTGGAATTTTGTGGAATGGATGAAAGTACTTGCATGTTTTCCCTCCGTGACTCACAAAGCCAGTGTAGACTGAAAGCTGGTTTTACATCTCCATGTTTACATATAGAGGCCAGCAGATTGTATTTCCTCCTAGTACCTGCTTGTGGCTTAATATCTCTTTTTTGTATTGCCTCTTATTTCTGGTCAAGAAAATTGGGGCAAAAAATAGTAATTTGTGTGTCTTAGTTGCTAAACTTTTTTATTAATCATCTGTAAGCTTAGAAAGTTGGGGCTGTTCAGCCTGGAGAAGGTTGAGTGGAGACCACATAGCAGCCTTCCAGTATCTGAAGGGGGGCTATAGGGATGCTGGGGAGGGACTCTTTCTCTAGGGACTGTAGTGATAGGATAAGGGGTAATGGATTCAAACTTAAACAGGGGAAGTTTAGAATGCATATAAGGAAGAAGTTCTTTACTGCGAGGGTGGTGAGGCACTGGCACAGGGTGCCCTAAGTTGTGAACGCACCATATCTGGCAGTGTTCAAGGCCAGGTTGGACAGAGCCTTGGGTGACATGGTCTAGGGTGAGGTGTCCCTGCGTATGGCAGGGGGTTGGAACTGGATGATCTTAAGGTCCTTTCCAACCCTAACTATTCTATGACTCTTCTATGATTCTGTGCTAAGGCACTGGTTTTTCTCAAAGTGAATATTATTTATCAACTGCGATGTAACAGGTTTTGCATAAGGAGATGGCCATAATTTGTCTGTTTACCATTCACAAAACTTACACATGCATTTGCAAATCTCAGCTGTGTAAGAACAACCTGGGGTAGAATCTACCAGCATAAAAACATCACATCTGCAGAAGTTTTCTTTCTTGCAGGTACAGGTTTCTTTCCTGAATTGAAGCTTCAGAAGTGAAATGGGAAAATTCGGGAAATGGTTTGGGTATTTGGGGCATCAGGAGTCTATCTTGTGAGTTAATCCTCCCCAGCATCCATGGATGCATGGATCTCTTTATGGATCTGTATGAATTGTGTGCCCTTCCAAAAGAAGTGAAACTTCTTGGAAGTGTGAAGTTTCAGCCAGATGTTGAGCATGGCAGTGAAGTTGTTCAGGTGTGTGTGGAGAGCTGCTCCTCTAATGGTCCTCACTGTAGATCATGAAAGAAAATCAAATTCATATATAAGTCCTGTCTCCTGTTTGAAGTGGGTTTTTCATTACTTACCTCCTGTTTGTTTGAGGTGGACCCATAAGCTTTCACAGAGGGGGGAAGCTGATAGAGCACTTGGAGCTCACATGTTGCAGTCACTGGAAATTGTACTCGCTTGGGTTTATGCTACTCCTTCTTCTAGGGTTTTAATTGTTAAATACCACCTTTGTTCTTATTTTCTGTTATGAAAAATTCACTTTATATCGTGAAAGGTGCAAGTTTTGAAGCTTTGAACTGTGGGTTACCAAATATTGAAGATTTTTTAAAAGCAAAGAAGAACACAGTAACCAGGCCTTCTTCCCAGCAGCTGTGCTTTCTATTAACTTCTTTAGGGGCCAACTCAAACATAACAGCAAATCAATAATTACTGTTTAATTATGCGTTGGTAATAATACAGTTGCTAGACTGTGGAGGCTAATGTTAACCTTTGTCCTTGCTGGAATTGTATTGCTTATGTGCTACAGGTAACAACTGAGTGAGTTATTTGTTAAAAGATGAGGTTTGATGGCCAGAATCAAGAGAAAGCTTTGGATAAAAGGTGAGGTGATAAATTCAGAGATCCCACGTCATGTTATATACATAGAACCCTAGAATGGTTTGTATTGGAAGGGACCTTAAAGCTCATCCGGTTCCATCCCCCTGCCATGGACAGGGACGCCTTCCACTAGGGTGGTTTGTGCCAAACCCCGTCCAACCTGGCCTTGAGCACTGCCAGGGATGGGGCAGCCCCAGCTTCTCTGGACACCCTTTGCCAGCGCCTCAGCACCCTCACAGGGAAGAACTTCCCTCATCAGGGAAGCCTAATGTCTAATCTAAATCTACCTACTTCCGGTTTAAAGGCATTCCCCCTTGTCCTATCACTGCGTGCCTTTATATCAAACAATTAATAAATGCTGTGATTAAAAAGTCGCCTATTTAGAAAGAATATCCTAGTTGCCCTGCAGCTGGATAAATAGTATAAAGCTCATGCAGCTGCTGAATCAAGTTACTTTAGACTTTTTGAAATAGAGCTGGAGACTTTGTGTAGTTCAGCATCAATGCTTGAGAAGTGAGTGGTGATGAATGGGGGTTTATGTGCTTTCAGAGCAGGGTTTTGAAGAATTTTTTGGGTTTCTGTGATTGTTATTCCTGAAGCTTTTGATAGAAAAAGCATCTTGACTTCTTGATGCTTTGCCAGAAGCCTGTGCAAGTAGTGATCAGTTTACTTAGGAAGGGGGTAAATTTGGGAGCCCTTTTGGCTGCGCTTCATCTTCATCACTATCCCTGCTAAAAGGAGGTTTTAATGATATAAAATGATATCTTTTTCACATTCTTGTTCTGAATGGGAGTCTCTAAAATACAATTTGGATTTCCTCTTGAATGACTTTTCTACCAAACGTGCCCTTTCAGGCTCAAAACCACCACATGCACCCTAAGAACTTGACCAACCATTTTTGGTAGCGAGATGATAGTGTGGCTGCAGTTGCACTGGTCTTTTTAGAGCTGCAGCTTTACTCATGCAGTAATAAACTTCTGATCTGTCAGCACCAGCCAGGCATTCGATGCTGTCCTGGCTTCATAACTTGATCTTTTCTGCTACCTCTCTGTGTTTAATAGGGACACGTTTTAATTTCGGTTGGGTTTTTTCTTTATTTGATGATACATAAATTCCCATCTTGTTTTATCTTCTTGTTATGCATCAGGTTTATTACTGCATACATCAAAAACCATTTACTGAGGAAGCCCAGAAACTTACGCTGAAGATGATGCTTTCTCCAGAGAAGCAACTTCTAACTAAATCAATAGTCAGTCTGTGCCAGTGATGCTGGATGGGGTTTGGGGCTTTTGGGGAAGTCAGAGGAGTATTCAGGAGTGGGGGAAGGAACACTTTCTAAGGAATATTTCCAGATGACATTCTAAAGGAGAGTAAATTTTGGTGCAGATTCAACGTTGGCTTCAGGTGATTCCTGGGGATATGCTTTCACGTTGAGTAAAGAACCGGCTTGGCTAGTGAAGTAAACCAGTATATATTAAATGTAAAAAACAGAATGTCGGTGCTAAGTTAGGGTTGAGAAATGAAACAGATAAAAACTGATGGCATCTAAGGCTACATTAACTAAAACATTAGCATGACTAGTTGGTGTTTATTTAGCAGTAAATATATTGTGTTGAAATTGAGTGAATGCAGACAATATTGCTAATAATACACTACATGCATAAAATGAGCTGGAGTTAATCTTGGACTAAGAGCCTGCTGCCACGTAGGGTTTACATTTCAGATACTGCCTTTTGGGTGCATGCAATTGATGAAACTTTTAAATCCTTCTTTCTACTTCATCCTGTTTTTCCTGTAAAGCCGATTCAGAGTATACAAATGCACATTGGTTCTAATTACAAGAAAATCAGTAATTATTATTACTATCCATCAGAGCCCATCAGTACATGCCACAGGAGGCTCCACTTCAGTACTGGTGATTAGAAATTCTTCATTTCCTTTGCTGTTACAAAGCTTCCCTGGGTTTATTTCCAACTTTCAGCACCTCTTTCCCAAATGCGTTTTCATCTTTAGCACTGGCTGCATTAAAGAAAAAGGGAAATGAAGGCTTTTTAGAAAAATAAGCTTGCAAGAAGCGTGAAACATAAACACGATAATTTAACCGAGGAAGGACCTGGCAAAGACTTCCCTGGCTGCTTATGTTGCAGATGGCTTTTTGTTGAAAGCACTGTGAAATACTACACAAAAGCTGTTTTGAACTTTAAGTGTAATCAGGCCAAGCATCTCCAGATCATAGAATCATAGAATAGTTAGGGTTGGAAAGCACTTTAAGATCATCCAGTTCCAACCCCCTGCCATGGGCAGGGACACCTCACACTAAACCATCTCACCCAAGGCTCTGTCCAAGCTGGTCTTTGAACACTGCCAGGGATGGAGCATTCACAACCTCCCTGGGCAACCCATTCCAGTGCCTCACCACCCTCACAGTAAAGAACTTCTTCCTTATATCCAATCTAAACTTCCCCTGTTTAAGTTTTAACCCATTACCCCTTGCGATCAGCCTTTTTTTTTTTTTTTGCAAGTTCTGTCAAACCCAATGCAATGGTTTTGTTGGGTTTTTTGTTTCAGTTGAGCCACCTTTTAATGCTGTAAGCAGTTCCATTGCAACTTTAAAAGGTGGTTGTTTCTGCTGAAGCTGCCTGTCCTCACAGTCCGCAGCTCATCTTGCCTGTATGCCCCAGGGATGCGCTATAAGGAGGCATTGGGTGGATGATGGTGTCTTCAGAAGACTGGGCCGTCATGCTGCAGAAGTCACAGTCTTGAGAGCATCTTCTGGAGTAGGAGCTCTGGGCAGCATATTAAGAGTAGGCACCTCTCCTGCTCCCAGCAGGATGAAGGACAGTGAAAATAAACTCAATATTAGGTACGACAGTTGTTTCCAAGAGGCCAATTTGCAAATCCTGGGAAAAATAGATGCCATCAAAGCAGTTTTAAAGTTGTATCTTGTTTAATGCCCGTCTTCTGCACAAAAATAAGGTCCAGCCTTCTGGCTGAGCTTGTACTTGCTGTTTGTGTACATCTCAAAGTTGATATACGTGATACCCAGCAGAACTTAACTGCTTGTGTAGTAGTGGCTTGAGGAGCTGGGACCTTCTCTGTTTCTTACATCTATCAAACAGAATCATGTTGATGTGTTGTAAATCAAAACTGTGTTAAAGCAGCAATTTTTCTGTTCATCAGGGAGGAATTCAAATTCTGAAGTTAATCAGAGTTAAACTGTTGGAAGCCCAAAGTGGGGTTGTTCATTTACCTTCATCTGTAAATGAATCCTCCCAAAGGAAAGCAACCCAGACTTCACCAGGATGTTAATAACTTGTTACAGGAGCCTGCCCCAGGACAGGTCCTAGGCAGCAGTTATCCAGGGAGCTGTGTTGTAGGTGAGGTTATCATTTTTGCCTAAAAAACTTCCTCTTGCACTTCAAAATCTGGTATTTTCCTAAATGGATGAGGCTATTTCTGCTTCCAGAGTATATGATAAATGGAAGGCTGATGGTGAAACTGTGCTCCCATCCACTGTGACCCCCAGCAATGCAGCTGGGTTTGCAATATATGCCTCTCTTATAAGGATGCTGTCTGTGAGAACTGAGACTGGGATGAGAATGGTGAATTATTAAGAGGAAGTTGGCAATAGAGGAGCAAGTTCTGTGCTCTATGGGAGCACAGCAGTCCTTTCCTTACCTTTATAATGTAGCTGTTTCCCTAAAACACATTATTTATATGCAGCTGTGTGAGACAGTGAACAGGGTTGTGTAGCAAGTGAAAGCAAAAGCTTGTCTGTGGAAGGTGCGTGGCTTAGAGCATCATGTTGCTGTCAGTAGCTGCACTGTCGGGTGTCTGCTCTTCCAGTTGTCCCATAAGTGGGTTAAAAAAGGGGAAGAAAAGCTGTATTTGGGTGCTGCCTGTCACTTGTAGCTGAGGGTTTGGCAAATTAAGATTCTTCTTTTCTTTTACTCTTAAAAAGTCATTTAAAACAATGTAGTCGAAACTGAGGAGTGGCTTTGTCAGTGGGTTGTGTCCCCTGAGGCTCTGTTTCCTCTCCATCTCCACTGCTCTGCTCCATGTGGGCTATGCAGCAGGCTGGGTGCTGCAGCTGCAGCCAGCTGTGCTGTACAGCTCCATGGCCAAAATGTTTGCCCCCATTGTTTGTACTGATGTTATGGCCTATTCAAACAAGGCAGAGCTTTGGCCTCACAAAACCTCCTGTATCACACATGAGGGTTTTGTTTTTTTTTGATGAATGTTAAAATTTTCCAAGCAGAAAGAGTTGTTCATTTTTTTTAGTATTATTATTTTTTCTTTTTGTTTTTAAAGTGTTCACACTGGAGGAATTACAATATCCTCTATCATTGCTCAAATATTCACATCATGACCCTGATGGACAGTGAAAGAGGCTGGCTGGTTGGGCTGGCAGTCTCTGAACTGGTGGTGTGATGCCTGTACCTTTCGTAGAAGTGATGAGGTTAAGGGGCACTGCTGGGCACCCCTGTATTTTTGGGTTAATGCAACCCCCCCGTATTGTCTGTAGATAAGATGTCTTGATGTGAAGCTCATGTGAATAGTCAGTAATGTAAAAATCACAGGTAAATGGTAGCGATGTGGAATGACAATAAAAATGAGTTAGTTGCGTGCCAGATGTAACAGTGGTTGGAGCTGTTGCAAAGACGTCAGCCTGGGGCTCACAGGAAAATAACAAGATAAAATTAATCAGGTTGCCCAGAGAAGCTGTGGCTGCTCCATCCCTGGCAGTGTTCAAAGTCAGGTTGGACAGGGCTTGGCACAACCTGCGCCAGTGGAAGGTGTCCTTGCCTGTGGCAGGGGGTCGGGACTGGATAAGCTTTAAGGTCCCTTCCAATCCAAACCATTCTATCATTAAAAAACAAAGTGCATCCATCCCTTTGAAGTTCCCCTTTGAGGTGGTTATATATATAATTCATAGGTTTTTGTAAACCTCTGTCAGATCCCACAGGTCCTAAGCAGAGTAGCACAGCACAGGTTTGTCACATCTCTTTCACCACTTGCTTCATCTCCGGATGTACCATCCAACAGGTACAGGGGACTGTTGTAATGCAAACAAGTGCTTTGCTGCTACGGCCTTAGGTCATCTGAAAATCTTATCAGATTAAGGTGTCATAAACATTGCTTAAGATGGAAGTGATGGCATAAGGAATATGTTAGTTATCACTTTGACATTTATGAAAGTCTGGAACCGTTGCATTATGGGATTGAAATACAGTATTAATCACTTTTCATTCTTGGTACAGAATTTAGCAGGCAGATTTCTTACTTGCTTAATAAACAAGGCTTTAGCTTGAATGTTTTTCAGTTGTCTCCCCTTGTTTGTCTCAACAATAATTGTTTTTATCACAGTGGTACACATCCGACAAAAACCCAAGGCGCTCTGGCTCATCGGTGATATTAGTCTGGCATTGTCTTCATTGCCTTTATTAAAACCTTCTTTGTCCTATTGTTGCTAAGTGATCTATCCATCTTAATATTTTCCCAGTGTCTAAGCTACTGTCTGTTAATGGCATCCTAATGCATTCTGAATTGACATATTTCACATCATTTAAACTCCGCTTACCTATTTGTCATGCAGAGGTCATAACTTAGTAAGTGAAAGTCACTTGAAGGATTCTTCTTTGCTGTTTCTCTAATTTCCCATTGCCATGCTGTAAGGAAATTACAGCTCTTCCACTCACTTATTGTACAGTTGTGATAAAGGCTCTTCCTCGCCCTGGCATCTGATATGCAGAGGAGCCTTGTACGTTTGCTTTCTCTCCTATTTGTGTCCGCCTGACATGATATTAAAAACTGGGAAGCGGGATGTTTCGTACAGCCGTTCCTGGCCCTGGGAGGAACAAAGATGACCTGGCTGATGTGGCATCCATCCTCCAGCACTGAGACTATCAAGTCGGTGCTTGCTGGGGCTGGGATTACGTGTCACTCAATCTTGTCAAAAATTCTATGAATATTCAATGAGGATTTTAATGTATTGTCATCAAGGAAGCACTTTCTATGTAGTCATATTAAGCACGTTGTCATCTCTGCAGTTTAAATACATTGTTTTGCCCATGAAGTGACCTTAGGCAATTTTAAAATGGTCTTGTTGTTTTTTTTTTTTCCATTTGCCTTATACCAAATAAATTAGTTTTACCTAATAGGAATGAACCTAATACGGATCTCAGACATTTGTATAGGGAGAAGCCCATTCTAATAAATAATCAGGGCATTATTCTACATATACCAGGATTTCTCTTTCCCGCTTATGCTTACACAAAAGGTTGGAGATACGGCCAGGTGCGTTGCAGTCAAGTTGTTCTCTAACTGAGGTTTCGTAATGAGTTCAATTTTCAAAGGGAAGCCTGTTAATTTAGCACCATACTTCTACTGCTGCTACTGTTTAAATCGCTGTGTGCTTCATCGTTGTATGTTTAGGTGTCGTTTAAGCTTCATTGCCCAGGCAAGCTTCTCGTTTGCATAGATGGTGTATGAGCATATTTTGTTGTATACAGGTTACTGGGGGAAATCCAACTGGCTGCTAGTGAAGTATAGATTTTGAAGTTGATTTTCCTGTGGACTTTCTAAACTGCAGAAGTTTCTAAGCGCGTACATAGATGAGAATGTGAGCATTGTTTTTTCAAGAGAAAATTGGTGCTTGTAACGCTGTGATCATTTGTTTTTGCAGCGTGCCCTGAATTACTTGGTTTTCTTCTGAAATCTGGACAAACTATTTCAGGATATACTGATTGTGGCTTTTAAAACTGAAATGTCAACAGCAAAGCCATGTTAGTCATGCCAGAGGTTGTACTGGAAACAACAGATACACTGTTGGATGGACTGGGACGTTGGGATGTTTGATTGCAGTGAAATCAAGGGAGAAAGCATTAGGGTATGAAAACCCTTTGTTAAAGAGCTATTCATTAGAAAAGCTGAAAATCCTGAAAAATGCTACAAAGTCTATTTTGCTTTAAAATGATCTGAGAAGGTGACTACTTATTAACTCAGTTAAACTGCATTTTGGGGTGGGAAGAGAACAGTGTATTCATCGCTCCAAACAGCATATTCATACCTCTGGGGCAATGCTTTAAAAGTGAACTGGAAAATTCCAGTACTTTTTATGTTTGTGTGAGAACATGAAAGTATCTGATTTTTCAAAGAATGGATTATCGTCACTTCCAGGCCCAAGCAGTAGTCACTTTCGAGTAATACAGTCAGTGCTTCTAAGGATACCAAGGCATCTTCTTAAAAGTGACTGTGTTCCTGCACTGAGTATCCCAATACCGGAGGAGAAGCTTTTGCCAGTTTTGTAAGGTGGCATTCACAGCCTTCAGCTTTGCAGCTAGACTTGAGAAAACTTTCCTTTGTGCCTTCCCAGGATTGTTTCCTCTCTTCTGTAAAAGCTATCAAAGTAACTTACTGATAAGAACCTTCCAGACGTTTATTTTACTGAAGTTACTTCATGCGTCAGTTATGCTTGTGAGCAGTAATGCTCTTTGGTCATATCCTGTGTGCATGGATAAATATACTGAACATAGGATAAAACTGAACTCAAGTTTCTGACTGGATATGTCCATTTACTTCTAAAGACAGGCTGTGAGGTATGTTTTATTCAAAGACACAAAGATGTCATTTGTAAATAAAAAGGTTATCCTCATTGGAAAAGCGTATGTTTTGTTCTATAAAACCAGGAATGATTGATTAAAATCATTGTTATCATTTCTTGTTAATATTTGGACTGGACTATAGGAGAAGAAAGATCAGAAGAACCTTGTGTGCTTTCATACAAGTCAATCCATGGCGTCATTGATATTTTCTATACATTATCTAGATCTTCAGACACAGGGGCCTGCTCTCAGCAGTGAGGTGTTGGACATGGTGAGGTTGGTTAGGTGAGGTATCCACCTGACCTGGTCCTTATCCAAAGTCAATAGGTGTTGAGTCCTTCCTAACTACAATTAGTGCTGCTCTATGAACGTAGGAGAAGATGAGTATTTTTGGTGGGTTTGGCCCACTCCAGATGAAGGTTAGTTCAGTTGTGTGGGGAACAAGAGAATTTTAGACCTTGTTTGCACCAAAAACTAAGATCTGTGGGGCAGCATGCCTGGAGGGTGGGAAGAGCTGGGGCAGGGATGGAGTGATGCAGACCCAAGTGGTATATCCAACCTCAACTCATGCATTACTGTACCCTATGGTTGACAGCTTTTCTCCCATACTGCGGACGTGAGAGACATGGAAAGGGTTGGGCTTTTGTAGTGGAAAATACAAAGTTTCTCTTGCTGTGATCATTTTCATAAATAAGTAAAGGGCTGGATTTTCTAACTGCATCACATCCCCATTTGATCGTGCTCTTAAGAACTTCAAAGAAGCTTCATGCACGGGTGCAATCGTGTGCAGGGCCCTGGGTTGCGGCAGTTCCAGTGACTTTCCATCATTTCAGTGGGTCTTCTCCAGTGAGCTGTTCTGCAGTTGGAAGTGGATTAAAGCAAAATGGAGAAAATTGTTCAGTTTGATCATTGCCAAATGAAAAGGGAAGGACATCACACACCCCAAATTCCTGTTAGAGGGTATTTGCAGTATAAGGCAATATGAGGGTTTTTTAAGCTTCATGTTTTCAGCTGTGTTTTTTCATGTTTCCAAAGCCCTATGGTAAAGTCAAAGCAGACTACCGCAGAATTAACAAATAGGGCTCTGGTACGCCTGCAGGGCTCTGGATATACATACAAAGTAGTAATCCTGTCTGAAGTGATTTCTTCTGAGTCGCTTAGAAAGTCTTTTGACGACTGCGTGTGTTTAAAAAGCATTTATTGTTGTGGTCAGAAGAAATGATATTTTTCTCATGATTTCCACTGAGAAAAGACTCTGTGGTTTTCTGCTGTTTGTAACGTCTGGCAAAGTCCACAAGCAATTAGTACTGAGGCCCAGGAGAAGGAGTCGTGCTTCATGGCTTTGCTTTGTTTCCCCTGAAATGTGTGTTAGATGTCAGTCCTGCAGAAAGGCAATTCGCGGTGTTTTGCATGCTGAGCAAGCTCGCTCGCGTGGTTTGAAGCTGGTTATTTTACACAGTTGCACTTGGGTAATAAATGAGTGCAGAAGTATTTGCAGGGGAGAGGGAAAAAAATCCTTATTTGTACAAAGGACTTGTCACTGATTAATAAAGAATCTATATGCATTACTCTTAAGCCCTTAGCTAATTGCTGTCTCAGAGACTTCTCAAAGTCGTACATCTGTAACACCATCAGCTGAAACTCTTGGAGAAGTATTTTAGGGGTGTACATAAATAAAAGTACTGAAGAATTGGCAAGCAGCAGGTATGTGGTGTTTGATTCTAAAGGTATGACAAGTCCTGTGAGGGTTTTATTTTACCACATGGGGAACTGAGGAATGGAAGAAAGACATAAACCAGTTTAATGAAGACTTGAATGTCACTCCTGCTTCTGATACCTGCTTTTGAAGTTGGCATTGGTCATCCTTTCCTCCTTTCCCTCTGTCTGGCTGTGCAGAGGTGCTGGGGGTCCTCTGCTGTCCTGTGACTACAGGAAAGATCAAACCAAACCCATACATTTATTTCCTCCCCTGTAAATACTCATTATTTAATGTCCTGTGCACACCTATAGCTGCACGACGAGGTGCTGTGAGAACACTTACATGGATGGAGCCAGTTTTGTTCCTTAACAATAGGCAGCAGAAGGAGGTGAATTCTGCTGTTGTGCTGTCGCATCTGCACTCTCTTATCTTGCCAAACAACTCAGTTTTGACTGTTATTCAATATACTCCTCTGGAACATTGTTCTGTTTGCAGTGTTCTTGCGTGACCTAAAATGAATAATGTGGGAGCTGTCAGAGTGTAAAATCAGGCACACTATAAAAAACCTGTGGAAGAAAGATTTGTTAAGGTCAGGTAATATTTTCTTCTCTACTGGCTTTAAAAAATAAAATCAAGGGGGCTTTGTCTCTTCAGAAATCGCACTAAGCTGACTATAGGTACACAGTTATGGCTTACCTACATGTATATCCGCTGTTATTATTTAGCTGCCACATAGATAGGTGTGTGGTGCCTTATGGTGTATATATATATATACTTTAAGATCTGAGTTGTGCAGCCATCTAACAGTGTGATCTGAAATATGGAATGTTTGGGTTTGCTTCCCAAAACCATGTCATTACTGTGCTTTGCATGCTGGTTGGCAGCTTCCTCATCTCAAACTGCTCCATCAGGTGTTCCCCTGCCACTGAGAAAGGCATCAACTAATACGATCTGAATGAAAAATTAGAAGCTTCATCTTTTTGCTGTATTTGAATATAAAAACGTTATGAATGGCAGTGCCATGTCAAACCAAAGTACTGAGTGATTCAGCTCTGTCTCTGAGAAGGATCAGATACTAATGGAGGAATTTTTGAGCCTGTTGTGATTTATTCCACAAGCCCCAGATTTCAAGGAGACCTGACTTTGGAATAATATTGAGCTTGATATCATAAAACTTTTACTATCTTAAGTTCCCTATTGCAAAATGGATTTTATATCCTCTCTTCGTTCCTTTTTATATTCCTTTTCTTTATCCTTACTATAAAAAGAAGAAAATTTGAGCCAAAAAGTTATCAGCAGGGCAAATAATTTATTTCTTCCTCAGTGCCAGAGTGAATAGTATTTAAGAAATGTATGCATTTCTACTGTGCATCTCAACCTCCTCAAGTCTGTGCCATAAGCTCCAAGTGGCAGGAGGGTACAACATACTTGACCTCTGCTCACCCAGGGCTGCAGGTTGCTCCATTAATGTGCTAATGGTACTTCTGGCTTGCTCCAAGCCCAAAGGTGAGGTACTCTCAGTCACCTAAACACACTGCATGTGTTCCCGGGTTAATCCAGCTCTGAGTGTGGGATAGTGTTAAATCATAGCCTAGAAATTACTGAGTTGTTCAACAGATCTGTCTCAATGCTGGTGTTAACGTGGAGAAAGTTGCTTTAGGAGCTGGTGGCATCTAGAGGTTTCTCAAAGGGGTAACTTTGGTGTTACCCTGAGGTGGTGGATGGGCTAAGGACCTCTTTAGGTCCCATCCAGTCCCAGTTTTGAATGATTCCCCCTGTGGGAGTAATAAAAAAAACCTGGAAAATCCCTTTTTCTTAATAGAATTTGATTTATTAAACAAGTACCTGTATCCATAGAAGTCTGTATATGGATAATCTATTTGTACACAGACTTACTGTGATTTTAATATGTAAGAAAATCCTCTCACTTCTCATTTTGCATGATGCCATCAAGAAAGAAAGGAATTTGTACTCTGAAAACTCTTCATACTCTTAATAAGATTTCTCTGTTGCTTCAATGTGTAAAGCTGGCTTTTAGGCTCACAGTGTGGAGGGGGGGAAAGAGCCCAAAAGCCAGAATAAACTCATTTAAGTAAAAGACAATGAGGCATATATCTGTAAATGCAAACGCAATAAAGGATCATCGAATAAGAAGTTCATGAGGTAGACCCTGATAAATAGTTGTTCACTCCTTATCCTCATTTTTCAGTGGTACTGTGGTTGTGGTGGGTGTAGAACACATTGCGTGCTGTTGCGGAGCCAGCAGATGGAGCAAAAGAGCATGATAAATAGATGGATAAAAATACACTGGATGCACTCACTCGGAGCTGGGGGAAGGGAATTGTCTTCAACCTTTTTTTTCGCTCAGTATTTGCCCAGCACCATGGTTTCCCATCTGTTTAATCCAGCTCCCACTCCTGCCTGTAGCAGTGTGCATCACTTGCTCTAACTTCGCACGTAATGACTGATTCACCTCAGAAGAACCCAGGTTGACTCCACTTCTTCATGCCGACTGACGGAAGTTTTTGGTAGTGTACTTCTGTATGAGGATGCCCATGGGGAAGTCCAGCCTGGAGAAGAAAAGGCTCAGGGGAGACCTTATAACGGTCTTCCAGTACCTAAAGGGGGCCTACAAGAAATCTGCAGAGACTTTTTACAAGGGCCTGTAGGGACAGGGCAAGGAGCAATGGCTTTAAGTTGACAGGGGGGAGACTGAGATGAGCTCTTAGGCAGAAGCTCTTCCCTGTTAGGGTGCTGAGGCACTGGGTGCTCAGAGAAGCTGTGGCTGCCCCATCCCTGGCAGTGTTCAAGGCCAGGTTGGACAAAGGGGCTTGGAGCAACCTGCTCTAGTGGAAGGTGTCCCTGTCCGTGGCAGGGGGTTGGAACTGGATGAGCTTTAAAGTCCATTCCGACACAAAACTATTCCGTGATTTAGTCTTCTCTTCCAGAAAAGTTTGGCTTTCAGATAATTTGGAGTATAAATCATTGTCCTGCGAGTGTCTCAGCTGATGGATTCAAGATGATAGCTGTAATTTTTTTGTCTTCTTTTTCGTTATGCTGCAAGAAGACTTCAACCACACGGCCAGCATGAGCTTAAACTCATATCCAACTCCTTTCTGCTTATGCATGCTTTGGGATAACCATTGTACTGCATTGTAAAGCTGCTTTGGGGTTTGGGAAGGATGTGGAAGGCAAGCACCTTCCCACCCCTAATAGCAGGGGAGCCTCACTGGGCACTCTGCAATGGGACTTCATTGTTACACCTCTTGAATATGAAAATACTACATTGCAGTTGAGTTCTGGTGGGACCCCGGTTCGATGTTTCACCCACTAAGGTGAAATTAGGTTGTTGAGTTGGTCACCCTGGAATAAATCAGGATAAAGGGTTGCTGCTGAGGATAGCAGGGTGCTGCTAACAGGATTAGCAACAAAATCAAGACTTTTCTTGGTAGGAGGAATGAATTTTCGTTCTAAAGCGCGGGTTAAATTGTAACTCTGTTCTGGTAGGTCAGTGGTAACCGTTTGGGGGTTTTTGACAGCTTTTCAGCTCTGTAATCACACATTTTGCAATGAAAGGACTATTTAATTGAAATACTGATACCATTTTTAGTGGAATAGAATGGTTTGATCAGAAAAAGAAATACATATTTACATATGGGAATGAAAGCTACCTGTCCTTGAGCATCAGAATGGGAGGCTTGCTGGGATCTTGTATATAGTTTGAGCCTGCTTCAGAGACAACGTCACTGCTTGGTATTTCAGTGCTGCTAACCTGGGAACAGTTCTGTGTGCGTACACGTATGTTGTACTATAATTTGCTGAAGGCAGGTGGCTGCACACGGATGCGCGGAGGACTTTCTACCCATAAGCCCTGACAAACACTGCTTTCTTCTGTGGCTGTGAATTCAGTTATTCTCTTGTTACGCAACACAAAGACATCACTGAAACAACTGCTGAAATGAGAGGGCAGTTTTTAGTCACACTTAGCATACTTATTTTGGACACCGATCAGTTCTATATGCGTGTACAGCCTTACCAAGAGTGTCACCGTCCTCATGAGCTCGTATGAGACCTCTTACTCTAACTCAATCAGAGAGGACTTCTTGTGTTGTGACTGGTGCTTTATTGTACCAACAGCAAATTCTAGTAGGCTGAGATAGAATTTAATAAAGATCCTGGGCTGTATCAAAAGGATGGTGACCAGCAGGTCAAAGGAGCTGAGCCTGCCCCTCTACTCTGCTCTTGTGAAACCTCACCTGGAGTATTGTGTGCAGTTCTGGTGTCCTCAGCATAAAAAGGACATGGAACTGTTGGAACAAGTCCAGAGGAGGCCACGAGGATGATCAGGGGACTGGAGCACCTCCCATATGAAGACAGGCTGAGAAAATTGGGACTGTTCAGCCTGGAGAAGAGAAGGCTGTGTGGAGACCTCATAGCAGCCTTCCAGTATCTGAAGGGGGCCTATAGGGATGCTGGGGAGGGACCCCTCATTAGGGACTGTAGTGACAGGACAAGGGGTAACGGGTTAAAACTTAAACAGGGGAAGTTTAGGTTGGATATAAGGAAGAAGTTCTTTACTGTGAGGGTGGTGAGGCACTGGAATGGGTTGCCCATGGAAGTTGTGAATGCTCCATCCCTGGCAGTGTTCAGGACCAGGTTGGACAGAGTCTTGGGTGACATGGTTTAGTGTGATGTGTCCCTGCCCATGGCAGGGGGGTTGGAACTAGATGATCTTTAGGTCCTTTCCAACCCTAACTGTTCTATGATTCTGTGATCCTCTGGAGACTGGGAAATTTGTCCAAGTCTTGCTTTTCAGGCTTTTTTTTCCCTATGTTCTCTGTTTCTGCTAATTTATCTTTGCATTTTTGGGGCTTCTTTTAACAAGAAGTGCTCCCCTTTGTTCTGTGCACCATTTGGTACCTCAGCAGCAGTCTACCTCCCTACGTAAAAAGAGAAAACAGTTACTTAATTTACACATGGGTTTTGTGGCAAGTATTTTTTGCTGACTTAGCAAAGTGCCATGGCAGTCACTTACAAAAGCCAGTGCAAAATCCTGCTGTGTAAAACGATACCTCCTATCTTCAAGTTAATATTTGTGTTTTGTCCTCGTTAGTAAGATGAGATGGCTGTTCCCTTGCAATTTATAATAGCAATCACATCCCCTTGGCTTAAATGAGGGTCTCCCACAATGCTTTAATTTCTCCTGGCCTTTCTTATATCACTGTGTATTATCTGTGTGGAATTAGTAGCACATTGGAGCCACAGCGATGACTATAACCACCTGCTTTTGCAGGTGAAGTAGACTGGTTGAGTTATTTTCTCAGTGAGACAGAAATAGTGTTGGGAAAGAAGCCAGCGCCTGAAATGCTCCATTTTGTGTTGCCTTGGCTGATAGACCTCGTATTGGTATCTGCAATAAAACTGTTGTGAAGAAATGATTGCTGAAGAATGTGTTAACTTCTGACTGTGCCAGACCGAGTTAAAAATGCACGCAGCATCCTCTGCTACGTGTCCTCTTTTGGAAACTGCTTGGGCAGAGGGCTGGAAGCAGAAGACAGAAGCTGGTTGATGGAGTTATGGCCCCTATAATGATGGAGGTAGGATTACCACCCAGCCAGACTGTGGCTTGGCAGCATGGCAGGATGTGGATGCACCCTCACTGTCCATGCAGGTATGGGTGCGGATCTGTGCTGTCTTCTTGCTGGTCCTGAGGATAGTAATAAAAAGTGAGGTTTTCAGCTCAGAAACTTTAAAAGAGCAGCTTGGTTGTGTCCATTGGGCCACAGTATATGAGGACTTCAGTTTAGAGGTGTATATGGAAGCCAGAGTGATAGATGTACCTGTATCTTGTGTTTTCAACCAAAGTGGAGGTCTTCTGGCTTGGAAGAGATGAAAAGCAACTTGTAGAAGAGTATTGGGAATGAGCAGCCTCCAAACGAGCAAAACCAGACTGAGCAGGGAAATCAAGAGCAAGAAAAGAAAAAGGGGCATCTTAGAGGTGGAGTGATTAAAGAGAGATTAACCAAAAGTCAAGTGGATTTAATTTTGCAAAAGACAATTTAAACGATAGCTAGAGGTTAATAAAAGAAAATCCAGAAAGTAGAAGTGTCACCACCTTAGTTCTGGAAGCTAAGCTTAAATACAACTGATTATACCCAATTTACCTCTTTCATTTCCCCAAAGGGTAATGATGGAGAAGATGGTTTATGGCAGTGAGGATAAGAAAAGCAGCAATTACTGACTGGAAAATAGTTTGTGTACAACCCAGGTTTTAAGAGAAGCTTACTAAAGGGGCGGCCAACCTATTAGTCACACCTTGCTTATATCCTTTGGAAAGTGGTTTGAGGAAATAAACAGCTTTTGATCTAGTAGGTAGAAATGGTATGAAGTACAGTCTGAGTTTACTAAATATAAGTAACTGATGCTTCAGCTCAGTCTGGGCTTCAGTGAAGTGCGTCATAAGCATCACTTAGGAAATTGTTAGTGAAATGGGAGACCATGAAAATTGTTGAAAAAATGGAGAGTGTATAAAGAATAGAGGACTTGATGTAAAGTAAGCCAGGAAGAGCCTTGTTAGGGATATGAGAATTAGTCTTGGTGTGTGTTTTATCTTAGAGTTTAATAAATGATTGTTCAGGAAGATTAGTCAAATGCTGTATGCTGAGAATGTGAAGTAGCGTAGAATTACCGGTGTGTAGTAAATCATCAGAATACCTGGAAGGAAGTTGATAAGGATGGGTAAAATGCAAATGGTATTAAATTTGAGACCATGAACTGCAAGGATATGCACTGAAAAATTACTAATATATCTATATTTAAAGATAAGCTTCCCAATTTATATTATTCCACAGTTTGAAATGATGAAGGCAGAGAAAATACTGGCTGTGGCAGACAGCTATAGTAGCTTAACTGCAGGCCAGTAGTGAAGTGTAGCCATGAGAAAGGTCAAGTGTAAGACCACGTAAGTAACTCCTACTAAGGAGAGGGAAATCATAATGTCACTGAATAAGGCTTTTGTTTTCATCTCAGACCCTGTGTGTTACTCTTGTCATCACATTCACAAATGGAGAATTCATACTGGGACGGGGCAGGGGAGATCTATTAATGTGATGGAGGAAGCCATAGGCGTGAGTGTTCCGAGAAGGTCAGACAGAGTGGCTGGCAGCATAGCAAAATGTGGGCTGAGAGCGTGTATATGTTTGCTGTCTGCAAGAATACCAGAAAATTAAGGAAGTTGGGAGTGTGAGGAGTTACTTCAGCTGAATACCAGCATTAGCATGAGAAATCAAGTGATGTAAACTGACAATTACTGCTTTTAGGCCTGATGCTGGGAGGCTTCTGACCATGAGTGATTGCTCTGACAGACACAGTGGGTTTGGCCACGGAGCTGGCTTTAAAGTGATCTGTTTTAATTTTAAAAGGGTTTGTATGAACTAAGTGTGAACAGTCATTCAAAACTGGAGTCAGCGCCTCAAAAGGTCCTTTTCAGGCTTATGTGCCTCCATTCCCAATAGTATCTGAATTACATTATAACTTGGACTGAGTTAATATAAACCTTTATGCATTTATTTATCCCCTTTCTGGAATTTGCTGAACTGACTGGAACAAACGGAGAATAAAAACCAAACAACATTTCAGAGTTCAGCCGCCCATTACTAAGTATGGTAATGCGACATTATAAGGTAGTCATACATTTTGCAAAGGAATTGTGCTTTCATGCTTCTTCGAGCAGAGTTTCAGGTTGTCTTTGCCTTCAGGATATGGGATTTTTTTGTTGTTCTTGTTATTTTTTAAGCCCTAAACAAAATGGGAGAAATCAGCACTCTGTCTTAGGGTATGTCTGTGCAGCTGTGCAAAAAGAGATAATGGTGTATTCAGCTTTTGGCTAAGATTCAGTACTTTTCATCTGTCATCAGAGGTTGACGCAGTAATGCAAAGCGATACTGGAAAAGTATTATTCTGCTACAGTGACAGAACCATTAAAATCAATAAAATAGGGTTTTTTTTGTAATCCCTATTACAGTAAAAGAATCAACATGCCCGTTAGTTGTACGAAAGCAGGAAATGATCTGGTTGTGAGCTTGTTTGCGGTGTGTTTGGTTTTAGAAGGCTTTGCCTTTCTTCTGAGGAACAATATATCCTGCTGAGGGCTCTGAGGTCTTAAAAACATCAATATTAAGTTAAAAATCCATCTATTTTGGGAAGTGTGGAGGTTATGATATTGTAAATCCCTTAAACATATACCGGTTTTAAAGATTACATTGACCGCTGTGCTCTATGGTTTATGTAGTCATGGATGAATATCAAGTTAAAATCCACGGAGATACATATCCATGAGCAAAATGATTGCTGGATCGAGCTGTTAGAGGGTTGCTAACTAACTCTTTGCCAACTGTAAGGCATCCCAGTGTGGGTTTGGTACTTTTTTTAACCAGTTCTATTTTTCATAGCTTTATCATTGAAATGTGGAAACTGGGTTCAAGCTGAAAATCTGGATTTTAACAATCATTTTTTCTCTTTATTCGTAAAAGACCCCCCCCTTCTTTTTTCAGCTTTTACCAGAGCTAGATGTACGTTGTGTTTTCATTGGCCTGTAATCTGTTTTACCTGCTGTGAACCTATTTGTGGGAATAATTTATAGTTGCTTCATATCGTAGCTTGGTTTTAACAAAGAAAGTCGTTTTATTTAAACCAGACTTAGTAAAATCACAGGGTTAGATACCTGATCGCTTCCAAAGGCTGGGTTTAATTAGCTTGCTTGAGATTACAGAGGAAATCTCTGGCATGAAAGAGAATTCCCAACTTCTTATCTTTTCCACGAGGTTATGAAAATATTTTGTTACAGTCCTTCAAACACAAGTCTGTATTGAATTGAGACAATACGACATTTATTACCAAAGCAATTCAGGCTGCTGAACTGTGGTTTCCAGAGGTGAAAGGCTGATACATTAACCCACTGATCTGCAAGTGTATGACAGTTGGTGACAAATGTTATGTATCATTCTCCTCCAAACAGCGTGGCAGAGAGGATGATAAAATGGAGTGGAAGCAAATGCTAATGTTAGCTGAGCCTTTTTAGCAGAAAGTGTATTTTTTATGGCAGGAGGCACACAAAGAACCAGTTGTGGAGGGGGGGGGGTTGGTGATTTTCTGAAGAAATCCGGAGGTCTGAACCATCAGTTATCCAAACCTATCTTAGTTAGCCTGGCTTTTATTCCAGAAGAAATGTGTCAGTTTAAAGCAACAGACGTCTGAAGAATGGCTCATTGATCGCAGGGTGTTTCAATGGCCATTCTGTTTGCCTCCCAGCACTTCCCCAAAGCCATTTGTTTAGTTTGTAAAATAAATGGTCTCTAGGAAATCAGCTTTCTCTTCCTAGGGCATGGTGCCTTCGTGCCCTGGCACTGAAAGCTGCTCTGCGTAACTGAGGCTTCATATTGGCTGCACTTGTCCGCTGGACATTGGCAGGGTTTTCACTAGCCATAACCGTTGTAGCCCCATCTGTATTTTGACTGTGCTTTTATCTCCCATCCAACACCTTGGGGCAAACGCATCCATCCTTTGATTAGCTCTTAGGGGAGATGGATATAACATCAGAGCTTATAATATACGAATTTCTGAAACTGTCTGCAGTCCTTTTTTTCAGATGGAAATACTGTAAGTAACTTCAGAGAGATGGTTAGTCATGCATCCAAGTGTATTTTGTCATAATTTCCAGTTTCATACCCTTTTCCTTACCTTCACTGTGATGCTTTCCTGTTTGTTAAATTTAGATGATAACTCTGATGAACATAACTTTGCTGGCATGGATGCAGGAGATACTTAGTAACTAGTTATCTGACAGCACATTGCTGTTTAGAAGTCACCTCTGTGATAACACTGGAAAAATGAGGGAAGTGAGTAGAAAATTAGTTCTGGTAGGGGGAGAGCTGTCCTCTTTCTTCAGAGCCAGTAACAGTTGTAAAACCTCAGTGTTTCTTCCCCCTTCACAGTAAAGGAAGTTCCTCCCCCCTTATTTCAGGGGATTATGCTTCAGAACAGTTGTGTTTTATTTCGGCTGGATGGATACGGAGCACAGAATTCCTCTTCCTATCTCTGACCAGGTGTACTCCTCCACTAATACCTTCTGACCACTGCTCTTCCAAGAGCTGCTGGACTTCTTGGTCAATGAACTCAAGATTCCCGTTAAATCACAGTCTATGTATTGCAGAGTTTCTTCTCTACTTGTATCTTCACAGACATTCTTGAAGCTAGCTCAGAAATTATGGTTGTTAATGACCATGCTTCATTAGTAAAATAAGACTTCTTTCCCCTGGAACAGTGCTGCTAAATATATATAAAATATTATACATACATTATTACTGTAATATATAATATTTCATAACATATAAAAAGAGCTGATGCTTGCTTTGTTCTTTGAAGGATGTGCTTATTGTGAAAGATGTGACTTGTTTTGGGCTAGGACATTTAAAAGCTTGTTGGCATATCGCTCACATTTCTAGAATCTCAAAAGAGGAAGCAATTTAGATATTAATCTTGGTTCAGTTCTTTACGTAGAGAATACCCAGAAAGGCAGGTTTGTGCAGAACATCCTTCTTTCTTTAGCACTTCCTCTAACATCATCTCAAGGCCACAGACAGGTTTCCTAGAGTTGATAGAAATGAGATATTCTCCTCTTTTCCCAGTTCTTTTCATTCTGCCCTTCCGTGTCTGCCCTCAGTGCCCTCTCAGCCGAAGAATACAGTAAATAATTTCTTAGCTTCAGAAATGGACAAGAAGTGCTTTTGAGGGATGTTATATTCTTTATTGGTTGCCCAGGGAAAATAACAGCTGGTACTCAGTTTCTTCTAACGAAACTGAAGATCAGATGGTGTTATAAGACCTGGCTTTTGTTCTGAAGCCCAGGACTTGCAGGTCATTCTTGATTTTCTCAGTACCTGCTTCCACAGAGCTGTTTGCTCTCCTTGTAGCTCCTGAAGGACAGTTCCTCCAAGTGTAGGTATCTGATATTTATGTGTCAACAACACAGTACCTGGCAGGTCTGAGCATGAGAGATTCTGCACTGGTTAGGAAAAGATAAATCGGAATGTGGTTGGTGTAAATGCACATGTAGTAAGGGGCAGAGGGTTTAAAGGGGTGAGTTATGGGCATCGCTTAATTAATGCTGAGTCTCGGAAAGGATTGTACTTGAAGATGTAACTGCTTCATGGGTGCCCATTTAGAGTAGAACAGACTAGAATTTATAGTTAAATAACTGAATAATTGCACATTGTGTGCAAATGAAGATTTTCCGAGTGCTAAACCCCTTGGATTTCATGGCATGAGGAGGGCTGTCAGTGCCAGTCAGAAATAAAGACATTTTTCCTTACTTGCAGAAAATTTCCTTTTCAAACATCAGGTGCTTGGCCAAATTCCAGCGGTAGGATGTGGATGAGATTGACCAATTTTCAGCTGATAAATCTTCTGATTCCATTTTTACTGAGTTCTCAAAATTGTGATGATTTGCTATCTGTGGGCTGCAGAGTGGCTCTCGGGGACTGGAACATTGCCTGACTTACGCCGAGTCAGACGAAATTATTCTTAAAGCAATTCAATTTTAAAAATGATAATTCATCTGAATATGAGCTGGGAAAATTAGACCGTGGCGTATTGCGGACAACGTGAGCTGTGCTGCTGAGGGATCGATCCCGTTAGCCAAGAGGAAGAACTAGGAAATCTCTCCTGAAGGGTTCAGCGTAAGAAATGGAGATAATGATATAAGAAATTGGAGACTGGGGCATTTGATTTGATACGGTTTTATATGTATGGTTTTCACCTGTACGGATGTGTTTAATCCAGGCATTTTAATGACACATTTTACAAGTATTATGAGGATGTGTCAGTCTCTAGGTTTACAGGAAAGATGGGAATGAGTTGGTCTTTCTAAGGCAAAAGTGTATTTTACAGTCAACATTATTAAAAACAGCTAATTTGCCTGAACTGAAGAAGCCAAACATTTGGATGGGCTTTATACATGGTTGTATGAACAGCAGATGATAAATAATATGTTTTTCATCCATATGCTGGTAGCACAGGTAATGCTGCTCTGTGTCTCTAATATAATCTCATATAAAGTTGTCCTGCCTTCATCTTTTCTAATTGGCAGTCATTTTTGTGTTTGGGGAGGGGAGGGATAAGAGGGGGGAGAATGAAAGCAGAAGCGGATGAGTCTGAAAGAAAAGTCAGCCTTTCTCTTTCTAGGAAAGTGGCTTTCTAGTAATAATGGGAAAAGTATGTAAGTTTTCTATGCTAGTATGTTTTCTGTGTTTGTCTAGTTAAATAACCACATATGCTATAGATGCCATTTTCACTGGATTTATCACATACTTAAATGATGTTATATTGATGTGTTAAATAATGATTCTGATTTCAATTGACTGTATAGAGAAGTACGTAGTTATAAATCTCCCAACTTTAATATAAGAGGTTTAAAACTAATATTCCTATTACTCCTTCAAAACTCTTAACACAAGCAGGAGATACACAGGAGGAGGAAGCAGGGACAGGCCGCTTGGGATGTTGTCAGAGTATATGCACAAATATGACAAGGAGACCCAAGGCCCATTTGGAATTGTATCTGGGTAAGGATGGCAAGGACAAGAAGTGCTTCTTCAAATACATCAATAATAAGAGAAAAACTAGGGAAAATATGGGCCCACTGCTGAATGGGTTAATGATATATAGTACTGGTTTATGTGCCCAGAACCCTTAGGGATGTAATTGATTCAATGCCAGCACGTGTTTCGGTGTTGTCCATTCTGGTTCAGTTGCTCTGACTTACATCCTTCAGCTCTATTTCCAGGGCCATATTTTAAGAGGGGTTTTTGTGCAAGGGGTAATCAAGCCCATTGGGAGTAGTTAGGTGCAGTATAAATACCAAAATGATGAAGTCTGCAGAGTTTTGTGGTCAGAAGATTTGTGCAGTCAGCTAAATGAAATGCCGCAAAAGATACGTGCGGCTCAGCGGCTGTACCAGGTATATACACACTGAGAACGGACACTGGCAAAAACAAGGTCCAAAATCACGCATGGGAGTTGCCTGGCCACGTATAGGTGCCTGCAATGTATATATCTGGTGCAGCCACCCTGAATGCCTGCATAGTCTGTGCAAGTGGCCTTGAGGTCACTGCTTGTCTCAGTCTGCATCTGGAAGTCACTCAGCAAATAACTTGGTCCCCCAAAATGCCCATTTCTGTCCATGCAGTACCTAAAGGCTTACAGCAACAGCAGCCAGGGCTGATGCTTACATCGATACCCCTGCAGTAGATAGGTCCATTGAATACATATACCTGCTTCTATAATTAAAAGAACATTTATGGGCATACAGTGAGATCCATTTATTGCATTATTCTAATACTTTATCGAATTTAAATTAAAACAGATCTCCTACAATTTGAACTTTTAACGGAGTAGTTATTGTCATTCTGCTGTAATTGCTCTTTAATGTCATTTGAATAACAGTCGGAAAGGGGAAAACAAAATCTATGTGCAATTAAACAGCTGCAGCTGCACCAAACACAAGTGTGTGAAAGTTTCCAAATAGGAACTTTCATTTGGCAGTGATTTTGGCAAATAATTGTCCTTTTAGTGCAGCTCCACATCTGGGTGTAGTTTAAAAGTTTTGTTACCTCTTAGATAATTAGCTGCCTAGCTTTCATTGTGGTTTAATGTGGTAAAGGACCCCAGTATAAAAGATTCCAGCTTTAAAAATAGAGAACTGTGTTGTAGTCTTGTTAAATTTATGTGCATTTCCACAGTTAGCCATCACTAATGGGTATGAAAATATCTAAGCTGAGCTCCGTATAAAAGAGCACTTCAAGTAGTAGTGTACCAGAAAATACTTGGGGGAAAAGCAATATACACACACATCCTTCCCACTGTTGGCTAGAGAAAACGTGTTGTTATTTGAATTGTCATTGAATCCCGGTGTAATGTGCAAGTGCACAGTTTTACTTGGAAGAAATACGGTGTGATTCTCCAGAGATGGATGCTTTTCACTTAAAGGAAGCAAGCTGCAGTGAGCTGGGGTGTGTGGCTTTGTGAGTCCCATGTGTGCCACAGCCCCTCTTAAAAGCGTTGATTTCTAAAATATGAACTTTGACTTTTAATCTGCCATTTTTATAGAGACTTTTTACAAGTCTCAGTAAATACATGGCTGAGCAGAGCTGTTGTTCCATCAAATCCTTCCATACTAGGAGCAGGGGGATGATCTAATGAACCTACAGCATAAACCAGATGAAATAAATGAGTTACACAGCGAGTGGTGAACATGTAGACCTTGCTGCCTTGGGAAATTGTGGAGGTAGATTGCATCTGCCAGACAGACAGAAAAATGGACAGGACAAACTCTTGGACATCTGATCCATGGACACTGAGAGCAGTAGGTGGGAATGTATCCCATAACAGCCCCAAATGCAGTGGTGATGGATGGAGGGCAGTCGTGGCAGTGGACTGCAGGAAGCTGTATTGTGAGCATGGATCTAATTTCCCAGTCTAGTCCTTTCTGTACATTAACAAACGTGTTTCAATGCTGTGTATATGCATGTTTTAAAATACCCAGTATCAGTGATGTGACCATTTAAATACATAGGGAATATGTAACTTGAGGTGCTAGTCCTGGACTTCGCCTCTTAACCTAATCAAAACATCTCAATACTTCAGCCTCTAAACCTTTTATTGTAAGCATCTTTTGACTTTAATAGCTTGCTCTAAGAACACCTGTGACAAAAACACTGGGTTTTAGGCTTTTTATATCCAGCATTCATCCTTCTTGGTGGTGCACAACCCTTCCCTGATGCTTTCTGGCTCTGAGTGCAGGGTGAGGAGGCAAAGCTCTACATGAAAGATGGGCTCAGGTCTGCAGGTAAAAATGAGTAAAATCTCTGTCAAGGGTTAAAAATTGACCTTTCCACCAAACTTAGGTCTAACTGTTGTGAACTGTTAAATCTCTTTGAATACTTTGTAAAACAAATAAGCAGCTACGCAAGCTACACAGCCATCTCCAGGCAGACCTTCTTTCTCTTTGGACGTTTACTGTGGTCTGGCCAGAAAGTTTTGGAAGAGAATTGTCTTAATCTGTTTTTATATGCACATTACTGCCAGGTGAAGAGATTGTTGTCTTGGGCTGTGGTTCTTTTAAGCCCAAGAGTAAAAAATGACTGAAGTCGGCCTTTCAGGCTATATGATTTTTATCTGCGTACGGTCCTGCTCCAGAAAACTGTTTTAAGCTCAATTAGTTTCACCATTATTTAACCTCTTGTTCACATGTGTGGTAATGAAAAGAAAGAAAATGCAGGCTCTGGTGAGAGCCTTGTAAGAGGTGAATAATTCAACTTGCAAAAATCAGTTGTAACTTGATTTCCTGGCTTCAGATGTGCTTCATCTGTGCAATTAAAGCACCTCCCAGTCTGTCCTCCTGATTCCCAGATAACATTTAAACTTTATTTCTGGCCGAACTGTACATATTTCCAGAACGAATCACTTCTTGCTAGCCAAGGTAATTTTTCCTTACTGAAATACTATACTTGCTTGAAAAGGGCTCCGTCTGAAGAATCTGAGGGCCTTTTTGGGTTTTATATGAAGGTAATTGGTGCTGCGTTTTCTTCTCATGCTTTTGAAGGATCATTGGGGTAACCAGGAGTGTTCAAATGCAGGTCAAGAAGCACAACTGAAAAATACTTTGAAGTATACCTTTATACTGTTGGGTTTTTAACAACTAATTTATCTTCCCCGTAGATGCTTTCATAGCTTTAATTTCTGTACTTAATGGCTTGATGCTTAATTTTAATCTATTTAGCTAAAAGTATTTTGCTACGCTTTCTGTTTAGACTTACAGTACATAAAATTATGTAAAGTTCATTTTCAATGTATGTTACTATTCCCCAAAAGGTTGAGATGTACTATTACATACGCACGTAACAGAGTCATTTCATGACTCCATCGCACAAAGCAGATAGTTTTGTGATGGATTTATTGTTTCATTTGAGTCATTTTGGGCAAGAGTCCCATAGATTTTTATTTGATGTATTTTTAATTTAAAAAATGTCTCGGATTAAATAGGAGAAGTTGTTATATATTAATACATTTTTAAAGTATTACATTACTCTTAAATCACATTCTTTCTCACACACATGTTACATAGACTTTGTAATAGCAAAAAATGAAGAAGAGCTTATAGGTTTGAGGAGTAAAAATTGCCAGCATTTATCTGGATGTGACAGAGAGAAAAATTAATCAAGGGCAACGAAAAAAAAGTGACAGTGTATGGTAATATTTTTATCATCCCCAAAGTCAGTAGATTTCCTTCATTTGGAGCTGGAAGCCTAACGTATTCTGGTTTTCTTCAGCTATACTAAAAGACTGATTTACTTCAGCCTTCCTAATGCAGCTCTTCAGAGACATTATCGTTCCCCATCAGCTGAGGTGAGCTTTCATAAATTACAAAAGGCGAAACAGGAGGTTTAGGCTTCTAACATGCAGCTCCGCTTTTCTTCTCTTGTTACGCCGCTAAGCAGGCAGCAGCCCTGATGTGCTTCGAATCTGATGTTCACAGAGTTTGTGCATAAAAGACTGTTCTTAAATGTTTAATGTGCATCTTTATATACTGCCATCCTGTTTTATTTGCTTTGGTCAGGCTGCAGATGAATTTGTGTTTAATCAAATAGAGGCCATTTTTTCCTCCTATTTTTTCTTCTTTGGTATAAATTGTGGCAACTTAATTTTGCACTTTTTCCTTCTCTGTATATGCACAGGTCTAGTATACTTACTGAGAGAGAACCATAGCATGCAGTGCTTTTGGTTTACCAAGCTAGAAGCAGGAAGCTGATTCTTCCGGGTTGGTTTTCAGCTGTGCAGTTGTGTTTCTGATGCATACTTCTACCAAGATCACTTGGAAGCCAACTCAACTGCCAATGCTCTTCCAAGTCCTCCCCTTCCCCTTCTCAAGCTGGTACTAGGAACAGCAGTGCCATAACCTGTGGTGTTCCCTCTCTTGAAGACTTCGCAGTGAAATGCCTTGCAGAGATCCAAGCCTCCTCTGTCAGCACACAGCATCTTTAGGACTCTGGGTTGTGCATATAAGCTCAATGAGCTCATAGAGGAATTGCTGTGTGTCATAAGAGGGCTCCCTGCTACTGACCGCCCACCCAGAGAAAAAGGAAACTAAAATCATCTGAACCAGAAGAACTTTTAAGATTTCTGCCTTTTTCTCTTGGCCTGGTGTGCTTGACAATGTAAATGCCTCTGTTGATTGTTGTGTGAGTGGTGCCATGGGTGACTGAAGGGTTAAGGATAAGAAATGTCATTGCTGTTTTAGGAAAGTACTTTTCCTTTTCAGATGATTGGGGAAAAGGTATGAAGAAAAACATAAAAAAATAGTCTTATTGTTGGCTTCCAAAACCACAGGTCCAGTGGTTTGGTCTTTGGGTTTTGCACGAGTGTCCTCAGGGTCTGGGGTAGGAAAGGAGAAGGAATTCTGTGCACAGGTAAGTGGGATGCCTAGAAACATCAGTTTGTAACTACCAGTTTGAGGGGTCAGATTTCTAACTGTGCTGCTGTGAGAAGCTGACTGGCTTTATATTATTGGTTTGGCTGGTGATGGATTTGTTGACGTCAGCCAAGTCACTTCAACTGGCTGTGCCTTTATTTCTCTTTGTCTTATCTACTTCATCTCTAATGAGAGACGTTTGCTCATTCTGAGTTCATGCCATGGGGCTGTGATTTCATCTGGCACGTTCAGATGTTACTAGAATAGGGATAATAATAGGTTGTTTGGAAAATTTTTAAGATACCCTATTTCCTAGCTGGTTGATTCTCCAGCAATAAATGCAGGTTTCCAAGTTAATTTCAGTTCTGTTGAAGTGTAAGTGCCTTCCACTACATGCAGAAGCTTCAGTTCTCTTAAATGTAGCATTTGTACACATATCTACCTTCCAGAAACCTGTGTGTGCACATTTTTTATTGGATGAGCTTTGGCTCAGAAATGAATCACCCCATCACTGTGC
This sequence comes from Pezoporus flaviventris, assembly GCF_033815535.1. NCBI lineage: Eukaryota > Metazoa > Chordata > Aves > Psittaciformes > Psittacidae > Pezoporus > Pezoporus flaviventris. Next base: position 3,937,826 of record NW_026892550.1, on the reverse strand, counting down.
ATGTGAGATGGAATGTATTTATGAAACTAAGAAATGCTGCATCTCATTTGGAGCCTGTTCACCTTTGCTGTCGCTTCAACTGCGAAGTCTGTAGTTTACACGTACTTTTTTCCCTGTTGGCAGGGTAGTGGTTGAGTCTTGCATGCATTTACTGCAAGAAACTTTAGAAGCTGTTGAGTTTTCCCATTACTAAATATAGTACTCACTCTCTTTACTGCTGTTCAGAATATTGAACAAAAAGGAAAGTTGGTTTTAGTGGTGTTCAGCGTTTTATGCTCTCCATGAAAAGGAAGTAAGTTTTAGTCGTACCTTAATATTGATGTGAAAGTAGAGCTCCATAATGTGACAACTAAAGCATACTTCATTATTTTATATACAAAATGTCTCCTACTTCATTAAAGACAGTATTGAGGGAGAGCAGAACTTGATTTCATTGTTGTACACTTGTAAATCTTCAAACTGTTGTTGTAAGAGCATAATGTAAAACTGACATAAACTAATATAAAGAACATGTGAAAAGGATATAAATCTAGTTTGTGATTAAGCACCTACTAATATTGTATCCCTCTAAACATAGTGGACCAACATCAAGACTTCAGCAACAATGTTGAATAATGTTGGGGTTTGGACTAGATCATCTTAAGGTCCTTTCCAACCCTAACTATTCTGTGATTCTGTGTTAATCATTAAATGTATTTGCAAAGGCAGTAAATGTGTTTGTTCATGCTTATAGCAGTTTCAACATATGAATTTTCCATTTATCCTATTAAATAGAATAGCATCTGCTTTTAAGAGAAGTTGTTCTTAACAGGAAAACTAAAATAAAAGGGGAGAAATGTGGAATTGCAGCAGCATTTTATTTTTTACTGTAATTTTCCCTATAATCAAATAAGCTCCAAGTACCAGGACATGCATCTCATTTGTCACAATGCCCAAGTTGTTCGTCATCACCCACCTCAAATAAGCCAGTCTGTCTACTGCATTATGTTAACTACTCACTTGGTCAGGAGAGAACCTTCTTGTTGCAGACAGATGGTGAAGAGATAGTAGGAATTAAAGAAGTAAAACAAAACCCTGTGAAAACTTGTTATTTGTAAGTACATATTGGGGTTTGTTCCAGAGGTCATCTGGTTTCTTGCAGTTGCTGACTCAATACAAAAAGAAAATGGATTTTGTCTATTCCACTTGACTTGCATCAGACGATACCTGCAGTGCCAATTTTCAGTCTGTTTTCCTTTGGTTTCAGCAAAAGAAAGAAGGATGGTTCCAGCTGCTCTGTCATTATGTAACAAAATAAAATAACATTAAAAAAGGGTTGCCTAGAAAAACAACCCCCATTCTCCCCAAACCTGCTCGTATTCTGCTGTCAAAGTATAATAACCCTGCTCGTGTCCACGTGCTGATGAAGCACCTGAAGAAATATGCTTTCACATAAAAGACCACTTGAAAATGTTGTTGTCTTGCCAAGTTCTTTTAAAGATTGTATTCAGAGTCATGCTGACTATTGGCAGTGTGGAAACTGGGCACCGAGGTGAACAGAAATGGCTTTTGGAGGCAGAGTGATGTTTCCACCAGTGCTGGGGACACACTGTACTGTTTGCAGAAAGCTTCAAGAATAGGTTTATAAAGGTGATGGTGTTGAGTATTTTATAAGTCATTCCTCATTATAGTGTCTCAGCCTCAGGCAGAGTCATCTTCCCTTTACAGTGGATCAGAAGCCATTCTTGTGGCTGTTACGATCACGGAATGGTTTGGGTCAGAAGGGACCTTAAAGATTACCTGGTCCAACCCCACTGCCACAGGCAGGGACACCTTCCACTAGACTAGGTCGCTTAAAGCTCTGTCCAGCCTGCCCTTGAACACTTGTTCAGTGGTAATTAAAGTGAAGAGATGCCTTCAGCACTGATCCTTTCCCCCGTAAATCTTTATGGCAGTGTGTTCCTACTGCAGCAGCGTTTTTGTTTCCCCTCCTTTTTCTTCCTTCAACATCTGAAGATCGTTGTTTCTGCGTTTTGTGGTTTATGGGTTTTAAAAATACTTGTGTATTGGGGTTACAACATTCTTCATCAGTACCAAAGTCTTGATGGAAGGGTTTTATGGATCTTACATTGCACTCAAGCAGTCAACCCCAAACTTAAGATTCGTGTTCACTTTTTGACGGCCATTGGTTTTGGTTCTTGTTAAAGCTAACCTAGCTCAGGTCCAGTCGGTCAGTTTGGTAGCGCTTTGGGGCAGCCCATCTGGGGACATCATTCAGATGTCAGTGTGTTTGGGGAGTGCAGTGCAGGCAGCCGGGCAATGTGTAACAAGTTCTGCTTTGCATTACTTCAATCTTGCAGATACAGGAAAAGAAAATCCATGACAAAACCACTTTACACCTTTAGAACTTTTAACTCTGGCAAGGAAACCATTGGTTTTTTTTTATTACTGAATTAGTTGCTTTTCACATAGATACTTTGCGTCAAAGTAGTTAAATATTTGGAATATGTACAAATTCCAGTGATTGTATTTTATTTTCTATATAACACACAAAATCCCATTTTTAAATAATTGGTCAAGTGAATATTCAATATTTAATTTCTAATTTTAATAAGTATTTTAAAATACCCGTTATCTACATTCCATTGATGTTATTTACCCAATATTTTTTGACCTTCGCTCATCTTTTTTATTTAATAGAAAGAATTTCGTCTCTGATGCTGTCAGTGTTATTTCCTTGAAGTTTTTCTTTATCATTTCAATTTTTGGATTGATGGATCAATGGACCGTGTAGGCCTTTAGAGGAAGTAAAAACTCAAATGGGTAGGAGTAGCGTTAAAAACGTAATTAGGCGGAAAAGACATTTGGTACCTTTGGGTAGGATGTGTTTGTAACGAGGAATTCTAATGCTTATTTCTGTCAAAGTACATAGTTCTGTGTAACTGGGTCAGTACTGACCCCCTCAACCCCTGCTTCCAGTTGAACTCTACCATTTGAATATTACTTAGTGTTCCTTCAGTATTCCTCGGTCTGTTTCCATGTTTGGATGAAAATATTCCAGCACCTTGTATGCCTCTCGTGTTCCCCAGTCTGGGAAAAACTGGCATCCCGGCCAGAGGAGATTCGGGGTTTGAATGTTTTAGATACGTATTTAAATATTTCATGGTAGTGTTGTAGAGATTAATTGTGTTTTTACTTTCCACCTACAGTTTGTATTGCACCAGCACAAGCAGTGCCGCACTGAAGCTGGGTACTTCCAGAAGCTAGTAAGAAATGTGTTGAAAGATCTGCTGAGTTCCGTTTTTCCAAACGACACAGTGCTGATATCCAGTACGATTTGTGAAGGCGCAGAAGTGTAATATTTGTTTTGCAAACACCGTTTTCTTCCTTTTGTATGTACTTGATTTTCCCTTGGTTATGTTGGGAAAGGAAACAAAGATAGAAGCGGCGATTACGTTGCCTCTTGCAAATGTCTTTAGTAAATAATTTAGGGAAAGGATTACTTCTCTGCATTGGACTAGAGAACAACTTAGTAAGATTGACTGTATTTTAATCATCACATTTGTCCTTTCAGTTATTAGAAGTATTTTGTTACATGGTTATAAAGGCTAGCAATTAAAATGTAATGCTGCTGTCTCCTGCAAGGGTGATAAACACCTATTTAAACACCCTTGAGACGACCTGGCTGCATCCGTTGAATTTGTGTTTTGGTACCCAAACACTGAGTTTGTTTTTGATGTTTCAGAGACACAAATATCTGAATACATATTTTCTGTGGCTTGTTTCACCTCATCTGCTTGTTTCACCTCATCCGTTAGACACTGGATGTGGCCTGTGCTGTCACATCTAGTCCAGTGTTTCATTGTTAGCAGGAGGAGCTGCTTCCTCCCTTTAGGATTTGAGAGGTACCTTTTGGCCGTTACTGTTCTGTGTTTATTTAATGTCTAAACCATGAGGAACACTTTTTATTTTGCTTTATACTTAAATTACAAAGCTTTTAAGGATCCTCTCCTTTCCCGATTTCCTTCCACAGCATTCAACACCGTGGTTTTCTGGTCTGGTTTTGGGGAGTGTTATATTCTGTGCCTGTACATAAACAATAAGTCAATACATAAATTATAGTTACATACCTGCATATACCTTCTGACCAAATCACTCCCCTTTTAAGCTGCAAACATGCCGGTTATTGAGCAGAAAGCAAATATTTACTTCCCGGAGATGTTTTTAATCAAATGACACAGTTGTATTGCACTTCCCTTTAGTTTGGACATGAAATGTTCATTCACGGGAAGAAATCTCCTTGTTCAAAACCAGGCAGAAAACTCAAGTAAATCTGGTGACCCGAGGGTATATTGTTTTCAGACTGGTCTGTGTTGACATAAAATCTGTTTGTTTTCTTTGCAGCCTTTAGTGTCAAAATATTTGTGCTGTTGAAGCGAAGGCAGCAATGACAAAAATTCTGTTGTCAAGTTCATATTGTAAATGTGAGGATGGAAATGTGTGTTATTTTCAGGGAATGAATAAACTTCGTTTATGTAGGCTTAAATACAGTTGTACAAACCCAAGATGTAGCACGTTTTCAGGACCTTCAGCTTCTCCTTCCTATCTGGGACGTGTTGTTGCTATGTCCCAACCTTGGCCTTGCCTCTCTGTGTGGTTTCTATGGGGAAGCATACCAATATCCCTTTGTAAATTGGCTGTTCTCCACTGGGTTAATGGAGATGTCCTGTTGGAACGGGTGGTGCCATGCATGACCTCATATCAGTCTTGGAACTAAGCAGCGGGGATGAGATGCACCACTACTAGGTTTAGGGTCATAGATCCCCATTAGCCATGCATTTTGCACGTAAGACATTTAGGGAATATTTTTCTATGCTGAAAGCTTTTTCTGCTCCATTTTCTTGAGAGCAACGTTACAAAGTTAGGGATACATTTAAAAAGCAGGAGGTGGGAGGACAGAAAAGTTTGAAGTTGAGTTGTCTGGATGACGTTCAGTTTGAAATGTGGAAGCAGTGGTTTGCAGCGGATCGGTGTGAGCATCTCCCAGTGTTACCGACAGCTACCAAAGGATGGAGGAGAGAAGAGTGAGCAGGATGACATGGTCCTGAGCTCTGGAAATGCTCCTTTACTGATCAAAGTCCAGGTTTTGTTATTAGAATACACTTCAAAGCTTGAAGGGTGTTTTGGTGAGAGGACTGTGGTGCTTTCTTCATCATTATGTTGGGGATAGGGAACTCTGTGTGGGTTTTCCAGGGTTACTGTGATGTCTATGACTGTAACTCATGAATTTGTTATATAAATTAACACTTAAAGAAAAAAAGAAGGGTGATCAAATTGCAGAGTAAGTAGAAGGCATAAATCTGTGTGTGTCTTGAGAAGCTGTCAGGAGGATTTTCAGATTCAGCTTTCAGTCTGGTACCACAGGCGATCAGTACAAATGAAGTTAACGCAATAACATCTTGAGGGTTCAACAGATCTTGCATCAGAAGTAGGACATAGAAGCGTTACCTTCTGCAGGATGATTATTTTTTCCCCTCCTGTACCATCTCACAGAGATGTCAAAATTTGCAGTTAGCTCACTGTAACTATTGAAGTTAAGAGGAGCAAACTGTTAGTATTTCAACATGGGAAATACAAGGGAGGAGTTTGAGGGTAAGGGCAGATCACCAGAGGTTGCCCAGGGGAGGATGGCTGAGCTCACCCACTTCTCTTGCAAAGCAGCCAGTAACACCCTGCGCAAGGCTCCTTCAGATGTTTTCCTCTGAAACCTAAATAAATCAACGTTACTACAAGTTACAGGTGACGTGATTTCAGATACAAGCCCCACCTTGGCACAGTGCTTGTTTCAAATGTGCACTGAATCGAGTACATTTCCCTACTCAATTGAGTGGTTTATGTCAGAAATCTGACCTCTTTTGGGCTGCACTCCTGTGCTTTGGTCCATGTGGTTTGAGGTGATGAACATCAAAATCACTTATGTGAAATGTACTTTTAAAAAATTATCTTAAATTGGTGATTAGGAATGAAAAGGCCATCAGCTGACATCAGTCTAATAATATTTTATGCATTAATTATGAACCAATGCTTGTTCATCTGGCCACAGTTTTCATCTCTAGGGCAGTTTATTTGCCATTAAATAAAACAAAATGTGACAAAAGTCAGTTTGTCATCAGTGAGACTTGATGGAGTTTTAAATTTTCTTATTTAAATTATCTTTCATAGGAACATTGAGCAGACTGACCTATATTGAAATCACAAGGTTTGTCCTTAGACCATCCAGAAAATAGGTTATTTGTTGAAAAAAAAAATCACTGTATTCTCTTTTCAGTAATGGGGAATGCAAGAAAGATAAAGTTGCTTCCATCATCAAATTTTCGAGTACAATTACGTAGCTGTGCTTGTACAATTAGTACTAAAATGCCATAGATATAAACGGACCTGTAATCACGCTTACAGAAATGTACCAAAGTATGACATTTCTATGGCTGAGAAGACTCTCTTCTGTGGAAGAGAAGACTTTAGGAAACCTTGCTTAATCTGCTTAGGTTTTTTTAATTGCCCAAATTACACCTAAAAAATAAAAATGGGTATTTCTTCTGAACAGTCACCTTGTTCTTAAATTCTTATCTGAACAAGAATTTAAGACTTTAAAGAAGAATTAGATAAGAATTTAAGAAGAGGCCTAGGCAACAGTTAAATTAGATTTTAGAAGCCACACTCTTCTTAAGAACTATAATTTTGCTCCCAGTAGGCTTTTAAATGCTATTCACATGCTGCCATCCAAGTTCCATTCTAGATGTCAGCGTTTCCTAAGTTAGGCTTTGTTTAAAAAGGAAAAAAAATCTCTTGCTTTTTGAATGAAACGTGGAAGCAAATCATGAGATGAAATTGCTCAGGAAATGATATGTGTAAATTGGATCTGTGGAGTCCTTGAACAGCCTCCAGTAAACTTGGAAGTCTGAGGGCATCGTATGGGTGGAAGCAGGGAGAGGCCATAGAGGAGGAGTTTCAATACTTCCCTGGAACGCAGGGATGGTGTTAGGGAAATCAGAGCTCAAGTTGAGACTTGAGTGTCAAGGTTTCTGCCACTGCATTGGTAGAATGGAGACTGGGGATGTGTTTCTGGGGACACAAAGCAGAAGGAATTGACTGGGAACAGTCAGCATGAATTTAGCACAGATAAATCCTGCCTGTCTGAGCAGATTCACTTCAGTGAACTCCTGGCTGGATTTGGGGATGAGGGGAGAACAGTTGGACATCGTTTCCCTCGGCTTTAATAAGGCTGTCAGCACACCCCCCACAGTGCTAGTCAAGTTGAGAGGTTGTGGTGGGATGACTTTAATCTGATGGGCACAGAGGGGTAAAGCTCTGGTTGGATGTTGAGGCACAGGGGTTGTGTTTAGTGGCGTCTACCTGGAGACAGCAGCAAGTGGAGGATTGCAGGGACTGTGTTAGGAGACCGTACTTACTTAACAGTAATAGATGAAGGCACCTAGTGATATTAGAGTTGAACTGCAGCTTTTGACTATAACCAGTAAAAAAATGAGGCAAGTGCATGGAACTTGACAACCCTTCCCTGATCATAGAATCATGATAGGTTTGGGTTGGAAGGAAGCTTAAAGCTCACCCAGTTCCAACCCCCTGCCATGGGTAGAGACACCTTCCACTAGAGCAGGTTGCTCAAAGTCCCATCCAGCCTGGCCTTGCTGGATCAAAGGCAGAAGTTAAATCCAGTGGCAGGTCGACTGCAGGAGCACCAAGCTCTGGAGCTCAGAGGACTCTCCTGGACGGGATGACTCCATTGCAAAAACCATCCCCTTCTGCTTTCTGAGACCTGTATATGCTGCCTGCCTGATGCCAGCAAAATACCAACTTCTTATCCCACAAATACCTGTTTATAGCTGGTGTTCAGTTTTCCTATTGCCCTGCCTATACCTAATCTGTAACAGTAGAGAAAGTTTAGGTGAAAGACTGTCTGTGGCAAAAGATGACTCTTATTATCTATAGTTCCTTAAAAATCAGAATGAGTTACAGAGACAGTTGATTTTAAGGCAGGCAATATCCAGGACGGTGTACAGTACTGATTTAAGCATTTATTTTATGATGGCATGTGTTATTCCTTTGGCTGCAGCAAGCATGTTAATAAAATATGGATTTATTTTACTGAAAAATCTTTCAAGTTTTGAATACAGCTGTGAGCTGAAGTTTATTTTGGCACACTGAACTGTACTGTCTTCTACAGTTATTAAATGTTAATTGAATCCTTCTAGACTTTCAGTGCAACCACCTGAAAACTGCTGTCTGGAAAACAGGGATCTTTGTTTCATGTTCGTAATTATTTTAGAGCTCTGGGAAGCAGAAATTACCTTGTGTTAGTTGTTCTTTTGTGTAGTGAATACGTACAAATTTAACCTGAAACTTCAGTCTCGGGGTCTTGTATACTTGAATGGGAAGATTTCATGGACTTAAATAACATCAAGGCTTGGTCTGTAAAGACAGAAAAACTGCTTCTTAGTTTTCCCAATAAATTGGAAAACAGAAAAATGCTGTTTTCAAGCTAAATTGATTGTGGATACTAAAGACCAGTACATAGTTTACACTTACTTCATGTGCCATAATTATTGCAGAAGTGATTAGTGTATGTTTCAGGTCCCAGAAAAGGATGCGTTATCTTTTTCCTCCACGCACTGTTTTATGCAATTAATAGCAGCTCTGTGGGGAGTGATGAGGAGTTAGCTCTGTGGCAGACTGGTTTAAGTAGGATTTGGGGGATGTGTGTGTGTGTGTACCTCAGTGGTGGGATGTCCGTGGCACGTGAAGTTAAATACACATACATCTTTACTGGAAAAAGCCAAAATGAAGGATGAGAAGAGCAGACAGGCAGATGGAGGCACTGACATGTCTTATTAATGAACACAGTTGTGATTGGAGTACAGTTACACAGATTGCTCAAAGCCAGGAGCTGCAATAGCCATCTCATAGGGAAGCAGCGTTGTCTTACACCCGCTGTGTTTAATTCTTCTGTCCAACCTATCATCAATAAAATAAATGTATAAACCAGACTGGGGTTGACAGTCTTTTCTTATTGTAACAACAGTAGCTTTTTTTTTAGTGGTGGAAATGTTTCAGTAACAGGTTAATAGAATTCTTATTGATCTTAATTTCTCCTTTACATACTCCATGTCTCCAGATGACTCTTCAGACTAGGGGACAGTGCAAACTGTAGGTTAGCTAGTCAACTTCTATAGGTTGTTTTAAGGTATTTATCTATAGGGTAGCACCATCTAATCTTCATCTGTCTGCTTTGAAATACAATGATGACATATCGCTGACACAAGAGATCAGTACCGCAGGTGAATGTATACCTGCATACGTCTCATTAGGTGTACTGAAAGTGACTCTTCAGTTGTAGGGGGATGTCTAAATTCTTCATGGATTTGCTCTGACAGCAAACATGAGTGTTCAGTAAGCAAATACTATACATATTTTAAAGATGAAGAACCTGGACACATAGAAGGGAAGTGGTTTTGGATGACAGGATCAAGAACTGATTGTACTTTTCATGAATCTTGGCTTCTGCCTTAATCCTTCTGATTTCTCCCAGTTACAAGACGCCTCAGCTCCCTTACAAAAGCTCTTGCCAGCACGATTCCTCTAAGCTCCATCTTGCGCAACCTTTTTGCAAACTGAATGGAAAAGATTGTGCTGTGTCATCAATTAAGATGTCAGCAGCTTAAATACCAAAAACTGATGGGCAGCATCCAGTTCTACTTGTCAGATACAAGAATAGTGTTGCAGTGCATGGTACAGAACATGCTTAATGAAGCACTTACTGAGCTAAACCTGAGCAGGGTGGCAGTAGCATTGGTACTTAAGAAGTGCACATTGCCACCTCATTATCTCTTGCTGAAAACACTTCTACCTGCAGTATCCCCTATGTATGGTGATGAAGGTGCTGCAGGAACTATCTTGTTGCAGACCATGATGCGAGTACTTGGTACAGTGATCTGTTGTTTCACTGCCAGTCTCTGAACATCCCTGCCTCGGTGCACTGTGGTAGACAAGTGCATGAACCCCAGTAAAGTTATTTAATGACAGTAAAAACAACTTGTTATGAATTTAGTACTGAAAGTCCTTGATTTCAGTGCTTGTGGGGCTTCTCACAGAAGTCCAGTTGAAGTCTACTCTCTTGGCAGTGCTCTCAGTAGGATCATCATGAGCTGTCTCCCGGAATTTAGCTGGTTTATGATAAGACATTCCTCTTCATCACCACTTCTCAGTAGTAATTGCTTCCTGTTAATGGATATCATGAGCAGAGAGAGATTTATGTCAGTAGATGATTCTCAGTGAAAGAAATCATCTGTTCATTCCTGCAGGGAGCAGAGTAGTGACCAACAATTAGTGATCTTTATGTTCTTGGAGCTGTAACTCCCCAGAGTGTGGGATCAGGGGGGAATCTCCAGGTTACCTTGAGCCTCTTTGTATCACATGTATCCCTGATACAGTTCAGCCGCAGACTTCTTATTAGCCTGATCTTTCAGAAAGGCATTTGAAGTATTAAGAAGATGAAGACAACCACCATAACCCCTGATAGTATAGTCAATAACATCCATTTAAAAAACGAAGCTAGAAAGTACAGATTCTAAGCTGCTCATTCTAATGTCTTCCTCTAAGATTAAGCAGTCCTTGTGTCTGGTATTCCATCCTACAAAGTGTAATCGTGTTATCTCTCTACTTTTTTGTTGGCAATCTGAATACATTGTGTTCTTCAAGGCATTTTTCTTTAGCAGTGAGCTTTTCATTTTGCATCCTTTCAAACATACTGAATATGGACACTAGAGCTGGTGTCCATATCTCCTCTGGTCACGGTACCGTTCTTGGAGCTCACACAGAGTTGCTCATTACTTTTAATGCTCTAGTTCCCTACGCTGTCAGTGTGACAGTAGTCTTTTTCTAATGGCAAAGCTTTCCATCTTGGTTTTATTAAAGCATGTTTTGTTTCTGTGATCTTCATTTATCTGTGATCCAAAACGACCGTGTGCTTGCACTGTTGCTATTATTTTTTAGACAGTTATTACTGTTTTTTGTGATGTTCACAGTCATTTTGGCAAAGATTTTCTATCTGTGTCCACATCACTTGTGGAGATGATGACAGATACCCATTAGGAAGATCTCTACTGAGACAGTTTTGCATTGACAAATGTGTCCTAAGCGAACCAATTCATAATCCTTTTATTGTGTGTTTGTTTTAATCAGTTCTGCGTAGCACTGACTTTTCTAAGGGGAACGTTAGTAGTGCTAACTCAGACACCCTGCAAAGCTCTTATTTATTGCATCTTCATGGTTGCCTTAGGTGAACTTGTTAGAAGTTTATGAATCCTGGGGATGAATGAAATATAAGAATCAAGACAGTTATTTTCTAGTTAAAATAATTTACTGTTTGGTAGAAATAATCTATAAAGTGTAGGTACACAGTGTCTGGATTTCACCAGTAGTTCATTTATGTTCTGCTGCATTCTTGTTGGCCAAATCAAGAAGTTTAGAACTGAATTCATACCACATCTGCCCAATGGCCCGTGAATTTCTGCAGTTGTACTTTATTCATTAATTGAGACCATAATCCAGTGCTAGGAAAGAGATACATATAAAAAGAATTTACTAAATACCCATAAAATAGCCTTCCAGTAGAGAAAATGGACTTGAAATCTCTGTTGGTGTTTGGCTCACTCCTTTGAGTATGAAAGTGCATGCAGAACTGCACAAAATTGGAATTATTTTTCCTAATGCATCTGTGTGGGTGTTCTCAGTTTCCGTAGAGAAGAGGTTGTACATTCCCCGCTGTAACTCCATGTGTAATAAGTGGAATATGTAGTACAACTTGTTTGTGTCGGAATGAAGTAAAATTATACTGCGATATTCTTCTGTTTCTGGTAGTATAAGCTGCTCAGAATTCTCTTTTGCAATTATGTTGATTATTTCAGTTCTTTGGATGTCCTTGTGAGAGTGATACTCTGTTCTTCCCAGCTAAAATTATTTAGCTGATTCTTTCCTCAGTTAATGTAGGGGGAGAAAATCAATGGAAAAGATAATATTTTAGCATTAGTTGATCCTAGGGTCTTGTTTGATTCCAGCTAGCAGGCTAAGTAGCAAATGCTCTTAGCAATTGTTTCTCTTAGTGGAATTTTGAATGCACCAGGAGAAATCTTGATCCATGGAGACAGTACAGTAATTCACATTGACATATTTTCCCCATTTGCCACAGGGCAAGTGGAACTATTAATGCTCCTGTACAAAACCTTTTCCTCCTCTTCTCTGTTTTTAAGAGCAGAACAGAAACAGTGTTGATCGTCACAGTGGATTATATGTAAAAATTTTAGACTACCCTGCAGCCATCAAAGGGAAAAGGATTCAGAAAATTTATTATCAATGTTATCTTCGCTTTATTTCTCAAATAGAAATCCCTGTGCAATAAGTACATGTATTTATTTACATTGTGGGGTTTTGTAGTGTTTGGGAGGTTTCAGTGGTCGTTTTAAGCAAAAAGGCATCTCTGGGGTCAGGGAGCAGGCAGCAGTGATTGTAAAATAAGCTGTTTGAATACTGCATGCACACATGAACTGATTCTAACAGAAGAATCTTCTCTGAATCCATTCTGTGCCTCACAACGTACGGTCAGCGCCCAACGGAGACAGCCGTTCCAATCATGTATACACAAGGAAGAGTTGTTATCCATTGTAGTATTTTGCCTGCAGCTTTGAGAGACCCAATTTTATCTTCCCTTAAGCAGCAGAAACGATGTCAGCATCAGCGTGGTACTTCTTTTCTTTGGCTGTTTCAAGAACTGAGGAATTGAACTGTTTTGTAAAATGTGTATAAATTTAAGCAGTTTCACTCAGTGCAGTAAAACTGCTTTTGCAATTAGATTTAACCGTGAGTTCTTGAAAACCTGGTTGGTTAGATGTTCAGGAAGTAAGAGACAGTTGCAGTTGCCTGCTAATAATGCCAGAAATCACAATTACACTGTGAGGAGGAGTAATGATAGATGACCAAATATGCATCTTCTCAATGGCTGTCCTGTTGGCCATTATGTTACGAAAATCTGTGTGTGCTATTAGATTAAAAGTTGACTAGAACAAATTTCTACATGCATTAGCAAACAGTTTCTTTGGTGTCCTTTCCATCCTCCCCCCCCCCCCCCCCCCTTCCCCCTTTTGTTTTAGGAGAGCGCAGAGACTAGGCTTAGGTCAGAAATGAGATGAGTTTGATGACCTCAGCCTGTGGCCTCACAGACATCTGTCTACATCTCAAACCATCCATAGATTTTAGTACAATTGGAAATCCCTTGTCAGGAAAGATCCAGGAATAGACTGAGAAAACTTAACAGTGGTTGTGATTGTAAAAACCCTAGAAACAAACCAAAAAGGCATCCCTTCCCTCTCAGTTCGTGATACTTAGTGAAGGTTACAGTTGTAGTGCTTGAAAGGAAGAACATTCAGAATACTTACAGAACCAAGGTAGGGTGGAGTTCTATTCTCCTTGCACTATTTATTATCAACATGAATTATTGTTCATTCCTCTCTTGCGATAATGTTTGCTGATGTGGGTTTCTCTGTAATGTTAATCATATAGGTGCATTCTCTGGGAAAAAACACAAATAACCTTTCTGGGTCACGAGTCTCACAAACCACTTTAGCTGGAGATGAGCACAGTACAACAATCCACAAAGTATTCTCATTTGTTTCCAGGTCTTTCAGGAAAAGCTAATTAATTATTTATACACTATCTATATACATTTACTTATTATCCAACCCTAACTATTCTGTGATTCTATGATTATTACAGCTCAGTTGTCTTTTTAGCCTGCGCTAGTTAATTTAAAGTACATTTTTCCTAAGGTAACTTCTTCATCCCTGATACAACTTGCACGGTTCATAAGGCGTATTGAATCATTTTAATTAAGAACCTGATCTGTTTGCATGGGTGTATTTTCCTTTTTGTGGATGTCTGCTGAACTTTACTCTGCCCATAGTGATGTACAAGCCTGTACCGTGACCATTCTTTCAGATACATGAAGTAATACAAATTAATAAAAGATTATTCTGATATCAATGACTCTTCTGTTTGCCATAGGAATAAATAAGACCCAAATAAAAATTGAGAATTTGAAGCAAGGGAAAAAAAATTGTTGTTGGAAAAGGACCTGGGGATGCTGATTGACGGCTGGCTGAAGATGAGCTGGGGTGAGGCCATTGAATCCTGTGTTCAGTTCCAGGCCCCTCACTACAAGAGAGACATTGAGGTGCTGGAGTGGAGAGAAGCCAGCGGAGCTGGTGCAGGACCTTGAGCACAAATCTGATGAGGAACAGCTGAGGGATCTGGGGTTGTTCAGCCTGGGGAAAAGGAGGCTCAGGAGGGACCTTATCTCTGTCTCTAACTGCCTGACAGGAGGTTGTAGTGAGGTGGGGGTTGGCCTTTTCTCCCAAGTAGGAAGTGATAGGACAAGACGTAATGGCCTCAAGCTGCACCCGGGAAGTTTTAGATTGGATATTAGGAACAATTTCTTCCTCAAAAGGGTTGTCAGGAGTTGGAACAGGCTGCCCAGGGAAGTGGTGGAGTCATCGTCCCTGGAGGTATTTAAAAGATGTCTAGATGATGTCCTTAGTGGCATGGTTTAGTGGTGAACTTAGAAGTGCTGGGTTAATGGTTGGACTCGATAACCTTAAAGGTCTTTTCAATCTAAACAATTCTGTGATTCTGTGTCATAGCTCATGATGAGCTCTTTGTGGGCTTTCCACAAAGTCACCATGAATCACAAATACTGCACATGTATCAGCCTGACCACCTTGGCAACGCCTGCCTGGCATAAGAGTTACTATCTTTAAAATTGCACTGATGATTCTGCTGTCGAGAGTAGTGGTCCTTGTGAGATGATGGAGCTCCCAAGAGACAATTGTAGGACTGCAATTGTGCTGCACTGTGATACAAATTGAACAAAACATCTCTGTCAGATGGCATTTTCCTGGGTAGAGGAGTTGAACCATTCCAAAGGCGACAGTTTAGCAAACGTTTCCATGATACACATTCTCTCTGCAGCGTTTTCTTCATGCAATATTATAAGACTTCTGGAAAGTTTATCCAATAATCTTTAAATAATACAATCCTGTCATAAGGCACAGTGCTGCCTTAGTCTGTAAATCAGGGTATTTGCCAGTAAATACCAGTTCAAGTAGCAGTAAATCTGCTGATACCGATTATCACCTATTTGAATCGACTTTTCTTCTATAGTGAAATTGTATGTTGTATTTATATAAGTACTATGATCTGGCAATCTTTGCTAGGATAACAGTCTGCTTCTCTCTTTATATTTTACAGCAATATGAAGGGAGCTGTTTTAATATAGTTCAATACTTTTCATATCACTGTGTAAGTTGCCTCGTAAACCGATGTCCTTTTGGAATTTGAATTGTATCTCAGGAGCCTTGCAAAGGGATAAGGATTTCTTGCAGTTTACTTTTCAGCTATTGAGTTTTAAGCCTTGAGAATTGGAAGTAAAAAAGTTGCACAAGAGTCTGTTTTGGGTTTGTAAACGAAAAAAAGCTGTACCTCCCAATAAAATGTTTGTTAGAAAAGTACACACATGCTAGGAGAGGTATAGAATTATTAGTACGTTGCTAGATCTATAAGTAGAGAACATGAAATGTGTTTCTGTGGCTAATGGGTTATGTGTTTTACGCTTGAAACCTTGCTAGTTTCTTTTTACTGTTCGAAAATCATTGACCAGTCACTGTTATGGATTGCCTCGCCCATGTATTGTTCCATATGTTGTAACTATGCAATTGATTTTCACTGCCCATCTCTTTGCTACTGTTTTCCTCCACTCTTAATTTTCCTGTCTTTCTTAGAGTACAAAGGTCTGTTCATTGAGATTATTTCTGTTTTTACATATTCAATGGGACGGTTTTCTTATTTTGTTTACAAATGTCTGGATATACTGCTTTTAAAATGACATTAAAACGAGATAAAATATCCAGTTAGAGCTTACACTTTTCATTGTAGTCCATTAAATTCTCTAATAGTTATCTGGAGGCAGACTTTATTATGTTCAAACAACAGTGTTCAGGTTTTTTGATGTGCAGATGTTTTCTGTAGTTTGTTACACCTGCTGTGCAAAGTGTGAGCTACTGAAGGTGTCGGAAGTGCTTGACTGATGGTGTACAGATGCTGAGTAGTGTTATGGTGTGGTATTATCAGACTTTAATGGTATGTGGATGTGATCAGTCAGTGAAAAGCAAGGCGCTGCCAGAGAGATGGTGTGTGTCTCAGGAGCTGGCGTGATGCTTCACTAGAGGTCACTTTTTGCTCGATAATGAACGGTTCCCTTATCTTGGTACGAGGTGATAGTGGAGTTCTGGTAGTGCAGTATTTCATGAGGGTACAAAGAGTGTTCAGTTTGGAAGAGGATGAAATTCACGACTGATAACTTGTAATCATCCGAAGTAAATTTGACAAAACAAGAGAATTCATTTCATGTAAAAAATGTGTATAATCCAGTGCACGGTTGTGCTTAAAGTCCATGACAGCAAATAGACATTTTCAAGTAACAGGCGTCGTTTTACTTTTTGCATCCTTTTGTATCCTTGCTATTTGTTTCAGACCAATAAGCCTCATGGTTAGTTTGAGAAAAGTGTCTCTAGATAAATGCTTAGGAAGATGTTGTTTTGATTTCATACCTTTGTTTTTCCTGAAAGGGTCCTCAGTTTTGTGGTACGTGTTTCAAACAAGGCAATATGACGTTCTCTGTGCCGCCTAGTGCATGAATGACATTTGTAAGTGTGAATATAATTGTTTGGGAACTTTAAAATGATTTCTGATGCATCTGTAATTTTTTTCCTTGGCTACCTGTGCATCTTTGACAAAAAAAAAAGTGTGTTACAAGGGAACTGAAGAGGAGGTGGAGGATAATAGTGTGCAAATGACACTGAAGCACAGAGACCACTAACTTAGGGCCAGTCGAAATCGCTATGAACACGCAGCATCTCCTAGAGATGCCCTTGCTGCTGATTTATAATGGTGCCAGGTCCAAAATAACTAATGCCGTTTCTGAGCAGATAATCACCTCACGTTTGGAGTAACATGGCAAATCTGAACTGCTTATGGCTTCAAAGCTAGAGCAGAGACAAAGCTTGCAGCCTAAGCACCTCTCTCGTCTGGAAGTGTGGTAGGCAGGGTGCTGCCCTTGAATCCATGTAGGCCAAAGTACCTCTTGCACATCGTATCTGAATTTGATTTTCTACATCTGTTAAGTTTCTGAGCACACTGTCTAAGACTGAAGACATACCCACAATAGAAAGTTCACTAAGGACATGCACTGGTTCTCCTGAGGCTACTGGATGGTTAAGTATTCTCTGTATTGCCTATGAAATTACTACCACCGAACAGGTTACTGAATCTACTACAAGCTTGCAGGTTTTGATCCCTTCAGTTGGCCTTAATATGTAGATCTGCTTCTTTGCATACAGAATGCAGCATCACAAATAGAGTATCTGTTTCTCATTATAATTTTAAAGAGACAATCAGATGGCAGAACTCTTCTGTATGGGTCTGAGACAACTGCCCTTAACCATCTAAAATATAATACTTTGCTTCATGACCAGCCCCAGACTGATTTAAAACTTGAGAAGTAAATTACTACTCAGTAGTAATCTGCTACAATCCAGTTCTTTGAAAGTAAATGCACAATGTTGTTGTTCTGGTTCATTACGTTGAAAGTATATTGCACTATAATTGTTAATGGAATTTTTTAGTGTAATATATTCCAGATGCCTTCTTTAACACCCTGGGAGACAGCAGGATCACTGGTCTCACTCGCCCACTGTCCATAGAATTTTGTTGGTGGCTAAAGTTAAACTTTTAGGGACTGGTAGGAGCCTCAGTGCAGTATCTCTGCAACTTAGTTTGTATGGGCTCCAAAGTCTCAGACAGGTGAGAAGGAGAAAATCTTCCCCTGGGTTACTAAGCCACTTTTTGTTCTTTCATGTTAATTAGCTGTTCGTTCCTGGGAACACAGATTGCGCTCCTTCTCCTTTACCTCATCCAATGTCAAATCCCCAAAGAAGCCCTGCCAAGGGAGCGAGCCATATGGGGCAGGTTGCAGTTGTTCCTTCAGGTCTGGATTTATTCCACTGTGAACAGATGGACAATGGCTGACATCCACTAATGGTTCTCGATAGGCTTCTTCTGCTGTTCATCTCTGTCTTCCTTTTCTCTTCAGCCACAGCACAGACCTTCCTGGAAATGGTCTGTTAACTCCTGACTAGTCAGAAAATGATACCTCTCATTTAGCAATAACCAGAAAGTGCAAAGGATTTAATTCCACCCTGGTTCTTGTTTTTTTAGCACATGTATGAAGAGGGTGAGATCAAGAAGAAAATCCCTTCGTCACTTAATACAGATAACATCAGAGGAGAGAAGGGTTTTGTGTTCACTGGTTTGAAGGGAATTTGTTCTTCCATTCATTTAGCATGCTGCAAAGCTTTTTCACTTCTGTACGGCTGGTATTTCCAGCACAGAGCTAGTATAGCCATTCCATTTTGAGAAGGGAGCAATGCACATTTGGCATTTCAAAAATGACTGAATGTCTGACACAGCTGAACTTCTTGTTCATTAAGCAGAACTTTAAGCTATGACTGATTCTTCAGCAGACTTTCGTTTTAACGGTAGATGAAGGTCCTCTATTTTATTTCACACTTGCAGTTACTACCATTTCTTAAAGATGAAGTGTCTCCAATTATTCTTTTTTCCATTTCCCCCTCACAACCTGCTGAAGATGTTTCTGCAAAATAGCTTTCTCTTTTACATCACCCAGAAAGCCTTAACTTCCTACAGCAGGAAGTTTCACACAGAGGAAGTTACACCTAGAAAAAAACAAAAAGCAGCTGTAATTAAAACATGCAATTGCAACGTGAAAGTAGACTGATGTCTGTGTGTGTGTTTCATAAACAAATGCTTTTCAGGATCTGAGTGAAAGAAGTAAGGAAACATTTAAATCCAAAGTCTTCTTTCCAGATTTTTAATAAATTGAATTGAGGTATTTTTATTAGACATTTTATAGATCTCTTTTTAGGATAAAGTTTAAGTGTTGGTTCTGCTTTATCCAACCATTGTTTTGTTCTGACACAAATCCGTTTTAGGATCTCCTAATAGCATCTCCAGGATTTACTGTTGACAAAAGTTCAGATATTGCATTGAAATATAATCTTGTTTTTTGATTAAAAATGCATAAAGGTTTTAAAACGATGGTTTTAGAAACTGTTATGATGGATGACGCATGTTTGATAATGAAGCAAAAACATGCCTCAAAGAGCCAGCATGCGCAGCTGTGGCAAACTAAAGAAAATCTGTAAGTACACAATCACAGTATCTAGAAGTAAAAATATTGTCAAACCTCATTATTCACTTCAGAGTGCATTCGACATGTATCTTTGCTCCTTGCTTAGACACTGCAACAGTAAAACTTCCTCTTTCAGTATCTTCAAAGCCACATCTGCTAAAGATATAGTACCCTAATGTATCTAATTTGTGAAAGCCCAAGGTCATGCCCTTATGCTTAGACATTCTGGGGGGAATAAAACTTGTACTTAAATTATACATATGGCTGTTAACAGATACACTTAAAACAATGTATTTACTCTTCAGCACATGTGCTCCTCCAGCTGACTCTTAGGAAGCCAAGAAACAGTTTGGGGGCTTCAAAAAACGCCGTAATCCTTAGCGCAAAACACACAAGACACTCAGCTGTGTCACATTGCTGTTAAAAAATAAAATTAGCTGCAGTGACAGCAGTGCCAAAATGTGGTAAAAGGATGGGGAGTGTTAGGCTTTGTGGAAGATTTACTTATGTTATAGCTGTACAAGCCATGGTCTAAACGATGTGAAGATCAGTGAATGTTTGGTGACCTGGAGGCAAGCTGGAGAACATAGGAAGTAAAATGGATGGGGCAGAGGAAAGCTTGGCTGGAGTCCTCTGGTGTGCTCCTGGATTTCCCCATGTCCAGTTGAAAACTAGGCCACTGACAGCCGTGCAGGAGAGGACTGAACTGTAGGTGAAAGCAAGCTTGATTTTCTTAAACATAAAGAGCATTGCATTGTGTTCTGAAGGAAAATGTCAATTGCTGCTGGGTTACTTCATTCTCTTTTTCCATCCTGAGAGTCTCTAAAGTTCATTCTCTAGAGCAGGTGCCTTGTGGCAGCTGTCAGAGAAGGGTGGAGAGACCTTTCCATAGGGGAGACAGGGTCAGATAACCTCTCTCCTTCAGCGGGTGCAAATCAGCTCTCTGCTACTGAAAGTAGTGCAGTCAGATGAGGATCCAGCCCATGATGTTTTCACAGGAAAGATGAGTTTGTGATGCATGCATGTGTGCTGAGAGGGAAGCAAGTCCGGCACTACCTCCAGTGTGCATATTTGTTAAGTCTATGTACAATCAGAAAGGAAAAAGAGCAAGCATATGAATCCCTTCATGAAGTAGCGTGGAGAATACCAAACTGCAGTATTAATAACCTCCTGTTACTGAATACTCCATCTGTTCATCATGCCAACTTATCCTCACTTAGAGCACTCCCCTTGTCATAATATTTTGTACCACACTCCCCTCCCTCCTCGAGGCAGCAGTTCCAGTTTAGAACTAAACATTTGCCCAGTCATGTAACCCCACCGAGGACATGGTCTTGTTGCCTCTATCTGCTTATGTTTCTCTATAAAAGAAATGTAACTGAACTCTTCATTCCAATGCTGAGTTTTCATTTTCTACTATTAGGTTGTTGTTTGTTTTTTTTTTTTCCCCAGAGATACTTCCATATCCATATTGGTATTCACAGACGTTTCATTTGCAGTTTGAGTGTGTTCTACACCTAATGCTCATTCCTGCTGATACTTTGCCACATGGCAACTTCAGCAGTGAAGAAAAAAAACACCCCATGATTTTCTCCTTACAGCTTTGATATGTATGTATTTTTATATTTGCTAACATCTATAAATGGCAATAAAGTGGTTAACCACTTTAAAGTGATTAAAACCAAATTTGTTTATTTATACAACCCCCACATGAGGCGCTTGGCTAGATGCTGCCCTAGTGATGCACAGTGAGAATCTTGAGAAACTGTGTTGTTTGAGGGATGTCTGAGACGTCTGCACGGAGCCACAAAAGGCTTTCCCATGAAAGCAGGAGGAAAATGAAGTTAAATCAGAGGCTGCAAAAAACTGGTCTTGGGAGTTACCTCTTGATTCTGCTGAATAACCCCATGAAATGGACAGTAACTGGAGAATGATGGGGAAAAACAAGTTATTAGGGAGCTGGGCGAGGTTGCTAAAGGCTGCCTATGAGCTAAAATCCTTTACTTGTGCCCTGGATTCCAGAAATCCACACAATGTGGGAGGCTGAAACCATACTTTATATATAACCTTTGGGTTCAAATATTCCCCTCTCAAACAAACAAGCAAAGAAAATCCCTCCAAAAAGCACAGGAAAATTTATATAAGAAGCACAGGAGAGATTATCTGCTCCCTAGTATAGAGCATGTCACTTATCAAAGTGAATTGCTAATGTTTGCTGCCTGAGAGTCCCTATAATTATTTGTATTCTCTAATACACTTCTCACCTATATTTGAAGTGTTGCAATCCTGCAGAATTAGGAAAACCCCTTAAATCTTCATCTCTACCCCTCCCTTTCTGTGTGCTTCTTATGTTTAAACATCACCCACGGTCCCGGAGTGCAGCGTCGGCAGAATTAACTCTCAGATCACCCACAAAGTGATTAAAACCGTGCGAGAGGAGGCACTGAGAGTTTGCGCAGGGATCTTGGCTTGGCATGGCATGAGGCGGCGGGACGGACAGATGTACACCGGGACAGATGTACACCGAGCTCGCTGCCCCTCGGCCAGGACCCCCCAAACTCCGGCTCAGTGGCCGGCTTGCCCTCTCCTCCAGGCCGGTAAGAGCTTTATTTCCCTCTGCATCACCGCTGAGCTCGGAAAATAATAGTAATATTTTTATCAGAGGCTGGCCTGTCGTGGCCATCGCCAATCATTATCGGGGGGGTATCAGGCCCCTTGGCACCCCTGAGGTACTGCTGTGGAGGGCAGGCGTTGGGGCCGTTTGCGGCGTGACCGCTGATAGAAACAGAGCGTTTTATTACTGGATAAAGCAAAAAAAAAAAGAAAAAAAAAGGTGTTTTCGCTCGCCGGTTTCGCCTGCGGGGAGAGGACGGAGCGAGCGAACACCCTGTGTGCGTCCAGCCGCGGCTCCGCTGCGGGGAGGGGACGGTGGTGGCTGTGCGAGAGGTGGAGGAGTTTCCCGGCTGGCCGGACCAGGAGCTGTGGGCGCTGAGCAGCGGGGCAGGACGGCGGCGCGGCACGGTACGGCACGGTACGGTACAGAGCGCGGCCATGGCGGCGGAGCGGCCCCGCCACCCTCACCCGGGCGGGGCGAGGCGGGGCCGCGTCAGCTGACACAGCCGGGCGCGGGGGCGCCGCCGCGCTGACTGCGGTTGTCGTCCGCCGCCGGCGCCGCTGTTGGGGCGAGTTGGCGAATGGCGGGCTCTCGGGGGCACCCCCGTGTGGTAGCTCGGAGCGGGGGAAGGCGGAGGGGGCGTCGCTGGGGTTTGGGTCAGTGACTCCTGGTTTTGACCCAAATCTCAGTGTCGGTTCCATTTTGGGCAGCGCAGAGGTGGACTGGTGGATTTGTGCTTTTTTTCCTGTCAGTGCATGCGGGCTCCTGAGCCCCGGGTCCACAGCAGCGGCCGCTCCTCTGGTGGCTCATCACCCACCTTCCATCTCCTCAGAAGGGCGCCTGTAGGCTCCAGCTGCCTCCTCTGAGGGTCCACCCTGCGCTGGGTGTTGGTCTGTGGCACAATTAGCATAAATATGGTGTTAATTGCGATTAATTTGGTACTGCTGCATGGTACCGTGGCAGCAGAATGGGCCCTTTCTGTAGCTGGTGGTTTCTGAGGGAGCAGGTACAGGAGCTCATCCTGGGGACACAAAAATGGGAGAAGGGATGGGAGCTGTATGGGGATGCCCGGGGTTCACTGTGATGGCCTCAGAGCAGCAATGAAGCAAAGAGGACATAGCCGGGTAGTAAAGCAGCGGAGCTTCGTCATTTACGCACCAAGGGTGAGGGTTGAAGAGGGTTTGGTGCAAGTTTCCCCACACTTTGGGTTTAGTGGGAACGTGTGAGGGTATCCCCATTGGGAAAGAACATCAGAATGGGGCTTGGAGCAACCTGCTCTAGTGGAAGGTGTCGCTGCCCATGGCAGGGGCTTGGGACTGGATGAGCTTTAAGGTCCCTTCAACCCAAACCATTCCATGATCCTGTGATGATTTTTGCCGCTTTTCATCTAAACCTGGCCCCGCTGGCGGCAGTGCCTACCCCAGCCCTGCTGCTTCCCTGTGGGATCACAGGGATGGTTTGGGGCCGTGGGCCCGGCACAGGGGCTCCGGCTGGAGGCACTAATCCCCGTTTACACTCACTAGGAGCAAAATTGGAGTGTTCTGATTTTAGAGAGTTGGTTTTTCTGTGTGTGTGTTTAAAAAATTAACAGAAGCAAGAAAAGGGAGAAAAGCCTTAGACAAGTCACAAAAAACAGCGAAGCACCAGAAGCGCACATCTTTTGGGATGCCAGGCAGGATGTCAAATGCAGGTGATCTTCCCACCTTGTGGAAGTTTAATGGAAACAAAACCCCAAACCGGCCGCATTATGTCCTAAAAGCAACCGGGAGTTTTCGCTGCGCCGAGCGAACGAAGCGGGACTCTGGGGCGCCCGCCCCGCTCTCATTCTGTCTCCGATGCCTGCCTAGAACCAAGAGATCGAGCCCGCGGAGAAGAAGGAGGAGGAGGAGGTGGCGGCGGTCGCTCCCCGCCCTGAGGGCGGGCGGGCAGCGCGGGCGCGCGCGGGCGGGCATGCGCGCGGCGGCGGTGGCGGTGGCGCGCGCGCGCCTCAGCGCCTCAGTGGAGGGGTCGCCCGCGGAGCAGCCGCCATATGCCGCGGCGGGCCGCGCTTCCATCGCCAGCCTCGGCGTCGTGGAGCGGCGGTGCCCCTCCGGCCTCCTCCCCGCGGCGGGCGCGGACGTAGCGCTTCAATGGGAAGTTCTCACTTACTAAACAAGGGCTTGCCTCTAGGTAACCGAGCTCGCGGCGCGGCGGCCTGGTCGCGGCGGTGGGGATGGGAATGGGGGAGTGGGGAGATGTAAGGCGGCGATCGGCCCCCGCCGCTACCGGCAGCAGTGGTAGCAGCAGCAGCAGCAGCACTGGGCTTTGTGTGCCCGGCCCCGGCGGGAGCGGGGCTCCCCTGACGGCCGCATCGCCGGCGCAACTTTGCCCTGGGAGCTGCTGGCGGTCGCTGGGGTGTTTGAATAAAAGCATAAAGAGGAATAAAAATTAGAGGCGAAGAGGGGGGCGCAGCCCAGCGACTGGAATTCGGCTGCAAGGATAATTCCTCCTTCAATAAAAAAGTGAAACGGCGCTAAAACTGCATCAGGAATGTGAATTTAGGGGCTCTTCCCCACCCCGGTCCCGTTCGCTCTTGGGCTGAGCGGTGCTCTGGCTTTTAGCTGCAGAGAAATGCTGGTAAAGTGCCACGGAGGGGGGAAAAAAAGCTGTGCTAATATTTCAATAAACAGGAAGTTTAAAAGCGGCGTCTTATTGCTGTAAAAAGTGCTTAAGGCCTGGCTGTTGAAATGATTTTGCTAAATCTGCGGACGGGTTATGTATCAGAGAGGTAAGGCTCTCCTTGTGAATTTGGTTTTATGTTCTTTCTTTTTCCTTTCTTTTAACCGTGTGCTAGCAAATGCATTTGTGGATTGCTGCTGGTTTTTAAGGTAACATGAATAATATGCATGGGGTGATGTTACAGGTATGCCTCTAGAATCGCTTAGTGTAAATTGTCATGTTAATCCGAAGGTGCTTATTTTTTTGTTGTTCCCCCAGACATAAGGAGACAGAATGTCGATTGTGTTTATAAACATGATCATTTGTAAGCAAATGATACCAAGAAGAAGGCTGCAAAGCAGAGAATAAGCCTGTTTGCCATGTAGATGCGAGTCAGGCTGCTCTGCTGCTTTGTTTTTCTCTAAAATAATTAAATTCCAAAGTCAGGATTTCAGTCATAGTGCCCATCTGGGCAGAATAATGTCAGAAAACACTGTTATTGGGGGTGTTGTTTTAAGATTTCACCTGTTGTAACTTAATTTAACAATTTAATATCCCCTTATATTTTAATAACTGTTGTCCTTAGCAGGAAGAATGTTTGCTTTTAGACCATGACGGAGCAGCTAAAGATAATCATCCCTTTAGCCTCGTTGAAAATAATGAGGCCTAATAAACTGAAGTGAATGTCTACTTCTTTTCCCAGAAAATGAAAATTAACTATCATATTTGCCATGCACATACGTGTTTCAAGAGCAGCGCACTGATTCCTTCTCCTGGGTCTTACGAGATGTAAATGTTCTTATTTAGCATTCGAGCCCCTTGGCAAGTAGCATGATGCCCTTATTAAAATATTTGAAACCTCATTATTGTGTCCCACTAGGAGGGGAACAAGAAAATACAAGGAAAAATGAAATATATTTAAATAATTTCTGTTGTAGATTGAAAGCCCATTGAGTAATGCTTGAAAAATCTATATATTTTATACATCAAAAGGGTTAAAATGCGCACTATAAAGTAGACCATGCTAGTAGAGAGATAATTGTCCAGTGCATCTCTTTGTTCTGTGTTCTTATCTCTTTTATCTATTTTTAGCCATGTGTTGGTGAAGCAGGCATGTGAAATTAGCAGCCCAAGCTGCTAACTTTAGTATCATCTATGACATTGCTTTTAATCGACCCCAAAGGCAGCAAGATTTCAGTATTGGGATTCCTTAACGTTTGTCAGATAATACCCTCTTTGGTTTATTATGCAGACCATCTTGAGAGTAAGCCAGGGACAGGATACTGTGTCCAGTTGTAATTCACTAGTGTTTCTCAAATCAAAATGAAACAACCAACCCTCTGCCCCCAACCTGCCATGGTTTTCCAGTCTTAACAAGAAATAGATGTTTACGGGGTGTCTGTGATTCATAAACCAATGAGCGAAAATGAGAAGGTTCAGCTGTTCCTTCATTTTTGTCGTTAATATGAGAACATTTGGGATGTGAATGGAGTTTCTCTGCATTTGTTTGATGGCATTGAGGGCATGAATTGGTGCAGAGTCAGTAGCATGTTCTCTGTCCTTCTGCAAACATCCCCTAACTCCCCAAATTAATGTAGATCCTCTATTTCTTCATCAAGGGATGAGTTATTTGCCAGTTCAGTAATGGAATAAAATAGTAAAAATCCCAGGATTTGCTATAGTCGTGCTCAGTAGAAGGGTTTAGTCAATGAAACTGCTGTTTTGAAATGAAACTACTACAGTCACCTCTGTGAATTTTTCAGTTCAGTTGTCATATGTAGTTAAGGAGTAGCAGACGCAGGCAGCTTTTGAGCACAAGTATACTACATGTAATAACCTCCTCATCGTAAATATTGTACATGCTCTGATCCTTTATCATCATGTGGAGTTCCTGATAGCGTGACAAAACAAATTACAAGTGCCCCTACATTTGTCAGTTTGGTTAGCTCTTGACTTGTCCTTATGCATAATAAAGATAAATAGCATCTGCCCTTTGTTAAAAATGTGTGGCGATGCTTGAATTTACTAATCTCTCTGGTTCTAAGAGTTATTGTTTTATTTACAATGTAAACAGACTGAGCAGTACTTGGCCAAAAGTGTGATCCCAGAGATTAGCATTGGGCTGGATACTGCAAAGTGTTATCATACAGATGCAGCAGTGCACTCGCCAACGTGTTGAAACATAAAGTCAGTCCCTTTGTATCATAAGAACATCTACTGTGGGTTGGTGGCTAGTCTGGATAGTCCCATTTGGGGAGAAAAGTGACATTAGCCCAGAGTAGCAGTTCACATAAGCACCATAAGAATGGAGTTAAAGAAAAAAAATAAAAGCCTATTTTACCAGTAAACAGTTTGAACAGCAGATAAGTGTGTGGAAAGGCGCAGATTTAAATGACTCCTAAGTAAAGACGCTGAGAAGCAACATAATCTTTAATTTGTTAATTAATACATGTGAAATACAACCCTCGAAACCATGCAAATATTGTGGACTGCAATTGCTTGTTGCCATTTTGTCTTTCCTAACCTGCCATGCCTTTGTAATAACTATGTTTCTTGAGGCTTATCTGCAGGGCTTGGCTACTTGTGTGTTAGAGACCTGCCTTTAAGAGTGGTATTTAGGTTTTCACCTCCCAGGCCAGCTGGGAACATTGATGAGGTGATACTCTCCAGCATGTGTCAAGCTTTCAAATCCCATAGCAGTTGGCAGTATATAGCAACACAGCAGCCTCATCTGAGGCTCCCTAACCTTCTGGCCCCATAATTATTTATTTAGTGAGAGAGTAGAGATGGAGTTACACTTTTAATACATGTCCTAAAATTTAAGGTGAGGATAAAAGTTGTAGTACATGGCCCTTTAGCCTTAGTTCCTCTGCCACACGTGCTTTCTCATTCCCAGACAGCATAACAGTGGATTTACAATTCGGGAAGGCAGAAGTTCCCAGCTGTGTTTTTTGGGTCTCTTTTCTCCTCTACTGCCTTGAGAGGAGACATGATGATTCATTTATATCTGTGTATTGATCAGGAAAAGATAGGGAACATACATCGCAGATAAATCTAGAATTAACATTTCCTGCTGCAATACAACCCTTTGCCCCCTCACTAGTATTCATCTGGGAGATCTGGGAGAAGTGTAGCAGCGCTTCCAGTTGTGGTGGGCATTTCAGGATCTCTGAGCTGTGGTTATGATAGGATCTTTTCCAATGCACAGTAATCCTCAGCCCATCTCCCCAAGTGATTAATGTGCTCAGAAGTGTTTTGGGAATCTGGTAGCATCAAAGTGTTGGCTGGCTGAAACTGATGTATGCCCTTATGCAATGGTATTGCAGGGAGAGGGAAGGGGATTAAGTGTCTCAAATGGTTTATGATGTGAAAAAGGGTGCTGGGAATCCCTGGATTAGACTTTCTTTAGGTGCTTGTGGGACCTCATCCTTTGATGTTTGGCCTCGGTTTGATGGTTGAAATGAGTAAAAACCTTCACATTGGTTTTGAACCTGAGTGGTCCTGTTCCTTGAGGAATGTGAGGAAGTCCCTGGACTTGTCTAATGTGTGCTGCCTCGTAGCTGCTGTCTGCGTCCTCCCGGCTGGGGACAGGGAGTATCTGGAGCACAAAGTGTCTCAGCCGCACCCTCAGGCTCTCCCTGCCAGCAGCGCTGGAGCTGGCTTAGCTGGCAGAGGGACAATGACGCAAAGCCAGGCCTTCACCTCTTTAGTGCTGCAAAAGTAATGAAATAATAATGGGAAAAAAAGTTCACATGGTAAAATTCCAAATAAAAAAGAAATCACTCAAAAGAAACCTCTCCTGAAAAACCTGTGTATTAGATGAATAGGTTAATTATTTTTTGATGTGCAAAACGTAACGTGCTTGTGTTTGCTATAGCAGAACAAGAATTTAATTTTTGAGGAAGACGATTATAAATTAACTTCTCTTTTATGAAATATTTTTGTCATTTCATCTCAGACATATCATCTTTCCTGTATCATTATTTCATTTACTAATTACCCAGTTTGTCTCTAATCAACATAATTGAAAATTGACATTGTTTGATTTTTTTCCCCTTTTGAATTAAACATTGCTAATGCTACAGCATATTTTGTGTTGGTATTTATATATATAAGGAAGAAGTTCTTTACTGTGAGGGTGGTGAGGCACTGAAATGGGTTGCCCAGAGAAGTGGTGAATGCTCCATCCCTGGCAGTGTTCAAGGCCAGGTTGGACAGAGCCTTGGGTGACATGGTTCAGTGTGAGGTGTTCCTGCCCATGGCAGGGGGGTTGGAAATGGGTGATCTTAAGGTCCTTCCCAACCCAAGCCATTCTGTGATTGATTTATTTTGGATGTTGCTCATCTCTGCATTTTTGTCTTTCACACCTGCCTTTCTCAAGGGGCCTTCCTTGCAGTAACTGCCAGGGTAGTCAGCCAGGAGGGAGTCTCCATGGAGAGCAGAAAAAGCTGGCCTTGGGGCTGGGGACGATTGCTCAGAGTAATCCCAGAGTTGAGGTTTCAACAGAAAGCTTTGATTTCTGGTGCACGCAAAGCCTTTGTAGTTTTGGTATTAAATCACAAGCTAATGCGATTATATAATTTTGCTTTACATGAGGTATTTTAAGGCTTATTGTGATAGTTCTATTTACAGGTCAGTGGCTGTCCCTTATCTGCGCCCAAATCACTTCCAGGGAGTTGTGTCACCACCGGCAGAGTTACATAAGTGTGCAGTGAAGGTTGCTCACGCTTTTTGATGCTGTGTGTGTGCCAGCACCCATGAGGTTGCTCCTCTTCTCCTTTTAGTCTTTCTAGGGGAGCTTAGATGCCAACTCACAAAAAAAAAAAGAAGGAAGCAGAGAAACACTTCTTATGTGAGTCACAATTTCAAATTCCTTATGTGGATGTGCACTAATGGTCTTCCCAAACAGACCTTAGGATATTTTTTTGATAAATTCTGTCTTCTGCTGTTGTACATGGATACACCGTGTGATAAGAGTGGTGAGAGGTCCATCCCAGTGGGGTGTGCTTGGAGCTTTGCTTGGAACATGACAAGAGCATAACTGTTTTGCTGCCTTTTAAAGCAAGCATTGCTTTTGCCACTTTCTGTGCTTGGTTGACACATGACCTTCAGAAGTGAGAAATGTCTGTAGCTGGGAAACCACCACAGGCAGCACAGTGCTCTGCACATCTACCTAAACATGTCTGGGCTTGTGCCAAAGGGATGAAGAGATGTCCTGCTTATCCATGTTGGACAGTGTTGTAGTTTAACCCCAGCTGGCAACTAACTGCAGGTCAAAGTAGAT
The DNA here is from genome assembly GCF_033815535.1 of Pezoporus flaviventris. Taxonomy (NCBI): domain Eukaryota; kingdom Metazoa; phylum Chordata; class Aves; order Psittaciformes; family Psittacidae; genus Pezoporus; species Pezoporus flaviventris. The sequence goes on along the minus strand of NW_026892550.1, from coordinate 3,907,862 downwards.
AGTGGTTAAGGAAACGTGAGTTCTGAAGGCCGCAAAAGAGTGGTCCTGCTTTCTGTTGTGCCTTGTCAGAGCCTCTGAAAGTCAGGCTGACTGCGGTTGCTGCTGCCATGTGGCAGGTTGTTCTTCTCTCCCACCCGCCAAATATGATCAATAGGAATTAGCCCATGGCTGCTGATGGCAGCAGGAATGGCAATTTGAACGCTTCCAAGTCTTTTTCTGCAGGTTCTCATCCAGCTGTATTCCTTCCCTCTGGAGGAGCATGCACTGAGTGCAGTAAAGCTCTGTACCTGTCCAAGCAGAGGATGGCAGTGTGCTGTCCTGAAAGATGCTCGGCCAGTACAGTGCTGACTCAGAGCTCAGGAGAAAGCCAGGAGAGAAGCAGCCCTGCTGGGTGTTCTCATCATCTACCACACGTACATTTTTTTTCACTCTGCAGAATGTCATTGTAGCCCCTGGATGAGTCAGAACTTGGGAGAATGAGCCAGAAAGGAGCTACAGGGAGATGAGTGCTCTCCAGTTGGATCGGGCTGATCTGCAGGAGGGTTTGCAGGAAGGGAGTGCTGCCCCAGGCAGCTGTTAGTCATACCTACAGCCAGGGAGAGGTGCTCCTAGGGGCTGACAGACAGCAATGACTTTGCTATTAGTGCAGATCCCAGTATCTTTATTTTATAATTTCAGAATTTCTGTTGGCTTCTGTAGGATTTTTACCTGAATATGGATGTTTCAGAATGAGCTCCCTATTTTAAGCCAGACTATCCAAAATGACTGTTGCTTCTTGCATATTTGCAGCATGGCACTCTCAATCCCACACAGAAAACATATGGCTTAGCAGAAACAATGATGTGGAGCACTTCATCAAAATTCCCAGATGAGTCAAATTTCATTAGGTGGTTGCAGCCAGTTTGTCTCTTGCTGAGTGCGTAGCTTTAGTCTTTGCAGAGTCATGCAGGACAAAAGTGTTTTGCAGAGATAACCACAAGCCAGTTTCCAAACTCTTCAACTGATACTTAAATATTTCTTCTCTTTAATGTGTTGTACCAGATATGTTAAACTGTTTATTTTCAACCAGATAATGAGCGTTTTCACATTTGTGGTCTACCAACCATCTTAATGCGTGTCTAGTGCTTCACTGAACAGTATTAATGTGTATCACAACCCTTCTGATGTTGTTGATTTTCCCGTCTGTATAATCAGCGTTACTGAGAAGTGATCTTCAGTAATTCCCTGTTGTGTGTGTATGTTCCCATGCTGACTGGAACTGGCTAGCTAAGTCTTTATCTTCATTTCTTGACTAAGAAAGGTTATAAAAATACCAACCAGAGCCACTGCAGCATTTTAGGTATTTTTTGCGTCCTCTTCAAACTCTTTCTTGTGTCCTTAAAGTCTGCCTCTGATAGTTGTGCCCCTTTCCTAGACTGCCTTGTGCCAGGATTATTTTCTTTCATTTCCTCTACCATCTTTTGCTGTTGAAGTCTTCATTTTGTTTGGTTTGTATAAGCTTTTGGGATCCTTTAAGGTAAAAAAAATGTAATATCAATTTTCAGTACCTCTATAAACAAGTTACTCGCACCTAGAGGACTTACTGCCTTCACCCTCAATCAGGTTCTGTAGTTAATACTGCAGTTGCTTTATTCTTTGGTTCTGTCATGTTTCCGTTGATTTTTCAGCTCCTGCGAGACTGTCAAAGCCTATCTGACTTGTGCTGAATGTGCAGGTAGTTCTTAATGTGGATACTTCTCTTGTTATCCTGAAGTGGCTTCCTACATCTGTTCGACTTGAGATTCGTGGTCAGCAGTTTAGCCACCAAAGCACTACTCCTTTGTGAACTTTGAACTCAGCACAACCAGGCAGCAGACTTTTTCTTTATTTTTACAAGCAAAAGCACCATCCAAGAACCTAACCTTTTATCTGCGTGGAGCTGGATGTATTTTAGCCACGCCAGTCTAGATAAAAAGAATGTCTTGCATTTTTTAAAAGCTTGTGGGAGGAGGCTCACAATAGAGGCTCCATTGTACTGTTAGTACTGAGCATACAGGAAATCACAAATTAGCTATGACGAGAGTATTGCAGGGGAGTTTTAAGTTTACTTAATTCCCATAGTATTGTATGGTTTGGAAAGGGTTTCACAATACATTGCCTTTTGGGTTTGGTTGTGTATGTTGTTTGTATTTGGCAGTCCTCAGTTGGAGACTTTTTCTTGCCATGTCTTTGTTCAAAAGGTCTCATGTTTTGAATCCTGGAATCCAGATGACTTTCCTTCTTACTGTAAATACAGAGGCATACAAATACACTTGGTATTTATCTCGTGACCACCCTGCAGCCATCTAAAATTTAAATCTAGCATTATGTATTCAGCAGTGAGAACTATCTCCTTGGAGCAAGCAATAAAAAGAAGGATTTTAAGTAGGAATTTGGAGAACAGTAAGCTTCAGGCACAACTCTTACTTTCCTAACAGGATTTTGATCCTTCAGAATGTCGAGTTGCTCAGCTTCCAGTTGATACGGAGGGGAATTGGAGTGGGCTCACAAATCTGTGGGATCCTGGCTGCATCCTGCATGCTAAGCCCAAACTATTACAGGATCAACCTTTTGTTAAAATATTGTCCAAAGGTTGGCTTGGCTCAGTACCTGCAGTGGAGGAACAAGTTCTGTCACTCAGTTGAAAGAACTAGGATTATGAGGACTCTCCAAATCATGAATCTTTTTTTCTTAGTCCTGGGAATAAAGTGCAGAACAGTATGTTGCATTGAGTTGGTAATTTTGAACCTTGAGGTACTGTGAATTTTAACTTTGCATTTGTTTTCGTGACTTTGCTGGCGTCTTCCCTCTGGACTTGTTTTTAAGCCTGTTAAATTCTGCAGCATTGTGGCATTCTTTATAAAAATACGTTAAAAAACCTAATCTGTTAACAAATACAGAAATAGAAAATATACTCTTCTACCCACAGAGTCAAAGGAAGAGTGTGGGGAAACCCCAACAAATGTCCGTCGTGTCCGTCCCCCCCCCCCCCCCCCCAAACCAGCAAGAAATAGAAATGAAAGTTTGGGTGGGGTTGTGTTTGTGTTCGACTGTCCTGAGTATCCTACCTTAAAGAAATGGTAGCTGTTGAAATGCCCTAAAGATTTATGGGCGGGAGGTGGTGTTTTTTTTTTAGGGGGGAGCTGTCAAAAATCATCTCATTCTCTCAGAGTTTTTCAAAGAGAATTTGTAAAAATTAGTTTTCATTTTACAAGACGAACTCTAAAAAGAATATTAAGCTGTGCCTAGTATAAATAGTAAGTAACTTGTCTGTTAATTCTAATATTTCTTTGATCACAGAAGTGCCCAGTGAAAGAAGCAGTCCATGAATAAGCCATATGATACCTGGGAAACTGCTCACATTTAATTAAGGACAATTTTAAATCGAGTTAGTTCAGCTAGTGCAGGCCTGTTTGAGCTCCTGTTGAAGTATAAACTAGGCTTATTTCACATTTGCATTAAGATAATTAGGAATCAGCAAACCCAAATCAAAATAGGGTACTTTGCTGTGACTTTATATTGGGCATTTGTGTTCTTGTTTACCGACTAGAGCGTTAATACAATTTTCTTGTGTGGGATTCATGCTTCTATAAAGGGAACTTCTCTGAACACCTATGTTAGGAAATGAATATCCTACATGAGAGCTGAATCACCTTCTTGAAGTTCTCTTTTTTGTTTTACTCTTTTAGTTATACAAGACATTTCTCATTGCTAAAAATCTTAGATAAGTACTGAAATGATGCAGAGCTGACCTTCAGGGTAAACTTGGTGTAATTATTGAGAGGAGAATTGGAAGAGAGAGGGGAGCCGAGACAGCAGTGCTGGCACACATCTTAAGTGGTAGTGGAATTGCAGATGATCTTGATAGTCTTCTCACACTTGTGGATATCCTCAGGAGTAACATGGGATAATTCACTTAATTTTCCTGTGCTCAGTTCCACCTTGCATTCAGTGCTGGTGACCTTACCTGGGGAAGCACCCTGGGATCTATTGGAAACTGCACCACATTAGAGTGGGATTCTCTTGTTAATGGTGCTCTGAGTAGATGCTTGGTAGAGTCTGTGTCTTGTATCACAGGGAAATGGTTTGGGTAGCAGCGTGCTTTCTGTTGTGAACTGAATTAAGGTAAATGCACTCAATAAAAGGACAGCCCGTGCCCTGATTGAGCACAACAGCACTGTACGAAACATTCTGCTGTGATTCAAGGGCTTCCTTTTTTTCAAATAGCGATGTACTTTTCACCATTTAAGCTCTTCAAACAGCAAAAAAAAACCCCAGCCTACTCCTGTATATCTGAATCAGGAAGTTGTATTTCAGGAATTAGGTTGACAGGACATGCATGAAAACAAACCAGCAAAATACTGGGAAGTGATGAGGCTGCAGCTCCATGTGCAGTGCACTGAAATATGGGGATGTTGTGCCCTGAATGTTCTTGCTCCTGCTGACACGAAGGCTTGGAGCAGAGGCATGATTGCGAGTTATTTTTACTTAACAGTTGAACTTTGGAAGAGGAGAAGTAAGGGATAATTTCTTTCAGTTTGAGTTTACACTTTGTACAACTATTAAAAACTTCAAGATGACTGTTAAGTAAAGACAGCTACTTGAAGTGCCAGATGGAAAAGAGCAAGAAAAATGCCTTCTGCTTAAAACAGAAAGGGGATTTTTGCTCGTTTCATTTTGGGGTCTTCTGCAGTCCACACAGTTGCATGCTCGGCTTCTGTTTAGTATCTTTATCAGTGATCTGGACAAGGGGATCAAGTGTTTGCAGTAAGTTTGCAGATAACACCAGATTGGGCAGGAGTGTTGATCTGATGAGGGGTAGGAAGACCCTGCAGAGTGATCTGGACAGGTTGGACTGATGGGCTGAAGCCAACTGTTTGAGGTTTAGCAAGGCAAAGTGGGCACTTTGGGCTACAACAACCCCATGCAACGCTCCAGGCTTACGGAAGAGTGGCTGGAAAGCTGCTGGTGGAAAAGAACCTGGTGGTCGTGACTGACAGAGCTGAACATGAATGAGCAACTTGTGCCCAGGCAGCCAAGAAGGCCAACAGCATCCTGGCTTGCGTCAGAAATAGTGTAGCCGGCAGGGCCAGGGCAGTGATCATCCCCCTGCAGTGGGCATTGGTGAGGCTGCTCATCGAATCCTGTGTTCAGTTTTGGGTGCCTTGATGTAAGAATGACATTTGAGGTGCTGGAGAGGAGCCAGAGAAGGGCAGTGGAGCTGTGAAGGGTCTGGAGCACAAGTGTGATGAGGAATGGCTGAGGGAAATGGGGGTGATTAGTCTGGAGAAGAGAAGGCTCAGAAGGGACCTTATTGCTCTCTAGAACTACCTGAAAGGAGGTTATATCAAGGTGGGGGTCAGTCTGTTCTCTCAAATAATGAGTAATAGGACAAGAGGAAATGGCCTCAAGTTGTGTCGGGGGAGGATTAGGTTGGATATTAGGAACAAATTTCTTCCCTAAAAAGGTTGTCAAGCACTGGAACAGGCTGAATAGGCAGTGATTGAGTCACTGTCCCTAGAGGTATTTGAAACACTTGTAGATCTGGTGCTCAGGGATATGGTTTAGTGGTGGACTTGGCAGTGTGGGGTTAACAGTTGGAGTCGGTGATGTGAAAGGTCTTTTCCAATCTAAACCATTCTCCAATTCTGTGATTCTTCTGTTGCTGTTTCCATCATGGGACCCATTCAGGTATTAGATGCAGAGCAAGATGGGTTTCTCTTGTGTTAATGGTATGACAGAATGCAGGCTTCAAACAACATTTATCATATCACAGCATCGGTCTGCATTGCTGAACTTGGGCCTACACTGTCTTCCTACTCACAGTAAGTGCTGTCACGGGCACTGCAGACATTTCTGCTTTTCTGGAAATGCACTGGCTTTTTCAGGCTGTCACAGTTTGTGAGATATGATACTGGATGTTTGGTTTGGATGCAAGACTCCTCCTTGATTCATTCCTTTGCAGAGCAGTCGGTCATCTTATTCATCTTATTATATCCGTTTTATATGGAATGTAGTTCAAGGCCAATGTTAGTTTATAGATAAGTTGGAATAATGGGAAAATGTGAAAAATATGGAGTATTCTTCAGTTGGCTAAAATTTTAAAAGGGTGTTTTTTCCTGCCAGCATCTGGAAGTCAGCCAGGTGAAAGTTAACATTCCCACAATACCTTTTCTGTGGAATAATGGGCAAGTTCAGGGCAGCATTCTTTCTTTCATTTATGTAAACAGGGTGTGCTGGCCAAGGCTATGGGAGAAGTGCTGCTGAATATGAAATTGTTGCTGTTTGCTCTCCCAGTTGTTGCTCTCTTCAGAATGATTTATGTATTTATTTATTGTTCTCCTGTTTAAATAACATGGATCTTCTGCTCTGTTCCCATTTAGGATCTTGCCTGAGGCAGCGCTGTACAAAAAATCATTGTGCTCTACAGATGATTTTACACATGGTAGTGAAGAGGTTTAGCAAGTACAGAACAACCCGAAGCTTCCATAAAGTAAAAGGTGTTTGTAGAACAGCGAGGTCCCATTGACAACAGATGAAAAGAGGTGGAGGGCTGAGAAGCTGAACTGACCTTTCATCTCTCTTAGCTTTGCAAGCCCTGGTTCTTCCAAAACATAGCAGGGATAAATTGTCAGGGAAGCGTGGAGCTGGGTGTGCAGGCACTGCCTGCTGTCTGTCTGGCTGGCAGCTTTCAGTTGCTGCTACTCTGAGTAGGGGTGATTTTGATATTTTTAAAGATTGATAGGAATCTATTAAAATACATTTTTCCCTGTCAGAATTCATATCTTTGTACTTCCAGAGTCGCAGAACAGTTTACGTACCGCAAAGGTTATTGCAAAGTACATAACTGCATGTAGAGTTTTATATTCATTGTATCGTAAGTGTATGTGTAGTTTTTCTTTATACTGATATTTTATTTTTTTTTTTGAGGATCCTAAGCAGGAATTTAGTGTGTGCTGCCTCAGAATAATAGTTTATACAGTGGAGAACTCTGCAGAAACTGTTGCCTCTCCACCCAGATGAATTATCATTTTTCAGCTTCTACACAAACTGCAGTAATGCTGCCTCAGTGAGCTCTGGAAAACCTCAAGTAAAGGTTGGGGAAAGGTGGTCAGAAACACAAGGAATTTCTGAGATGCTAAATGTTTACAGCACCCATCACATCTAAAAAATTCAGTTGTTAGCAAATTCTGAACTGACAGAGGAAGAAAGTGTGGTGAAACCCATGGTCTTCCATGCTATCCGATTGAGCTGGAATGTGGCCATCTAAGTATCCCTTTCATCCACTGGGGTCACTGAGGTCCCTACACAGACTGAAGGTTCATTTACAAGAACCTAAAAATCATTTAATGTAAACTTTTCATTTTTCCATGCACTGTGTAGACCCATTGTCCCTTAATCTGTGTGTTTGCATAAAAATGAAGTCAGCAGGATGGGTACAAGCACTTGTAATTTTCTGGTTGTGCACAATGCAGTAAAACAGTAAAATCCAAATGCTCTAAAATGCATTAATAGTGGGTTTTCCAACTTCCAGTTCTAAGACCATAGTTTTTCATCTGTTTTATACCTCTAATTGACTTTTAATATGTTTTCTAAACAGAACTAAATAGAAAGAAAGGCACTGTTGCTTACTTGATAAAGACGTATTAAGAAACAGAAATCTATTGTCCTGTCTTCAGTTTGTATTAATTTAGAGCACAGGGTTTATGGACCTTTTAGTTGGAGGTTATTTATTTCTCTAGGTTATAAAGAACAAATATTTCAACTGCTGGTTTTATTGCATGTAAATGTCAGTATCTTGGAACTGGCTATATTTAGATCTGTAGCATTCTTTACTGTTCAGCATTTCTAAGCTCCCTTTCTTGAAATAAGTCTTCGGTTTTTCCACATACAGATGCATACATGTGTGGACCATATACGCCATGATCTTACGTATGAACTTCTGATTTTGTTGTACTGCAGAATGGGGTGGCATCTCTTCATCAGTTGTGAAGTTGCTCATACACATACAAACTGTTAATTACCTCAGATCTCTACGTGCGCAGGGTTATGTGAGCTGCTTCTGTGCAGGTACATACTTGCTCATTCCTCATGCCTTGCTTTGCAGGCAGCTCTGCTGGCTGGTGGCAGAACCCCACAACAACCCAGTGTGAACAAGGAACAAAGCAAGACCTTCTTAGATAAAGTCACATAATAAAACCCTAATGAAAGATGTGCCCTGAATAGTAACTTGTGCTTTCAGTTCTGCCAACTGTGAAACCTCCCTAAGAATTGCTACTGTTGTAGAGTGTTCCCTCCTTCCTAATAGAGGTGTTCTGTGTGCCGTTTTTCTTGTTGACTAGAGAATGACAGCTTTTAGAAGTATTGTAATGATGAAGTGCCATTAGCTGTAAACCATTCACATCTTAAATTGCATCCTTTGTTGTGTTCTGTGCTATTCTTTTAAAATAGTTGGGTAGGGTCAGGATCTTGATTTCCAGCACTTCTGCTTTCTTTTTATTTTCTTGTTTTGTAGGTTTTTCAGGTTTTTTTGTGGAATTATATGTATTTCTGCCATCAGTTGGCATGGAAACATGGCTCCTTTATAGGCCAGTTGCTTTTAGCATTAATTTGCAGGTACTTGGTTTTGAATGTGAAAATGGAAACCATTTATGTTCTTCATCATTCCCCATCATTAATAGTTGCATGCTTTCCAACGCAACATAAATTATCTTTCCTTCTGTCTTAGAGGGTAAAATGTACTCTTTTTAGGAGGAAGAGAAATAATATTCTGCTGTACTGTATTAAAAACCCAGTACTTTATATAAAAATTATTTTTATACTTATAACTTGGTAGAATCAGTGAAACAAAGACTAACACCAAATCTTAGTTAAAGCCCAGAAAGTATGTAACACTTCTAAATAATGCAAAGTCACACCACTCAGGTGTTTTGGTTTTTTTGTTTGTCATGGTTTAAACCCAGTCAGCCACACAGTTTCTACTACATATTGATGTTCCCCTTCTTTTTTTCACTTGGAGTGTCCTGTTTTCTTGGAGGGGATTGTTGAATTTTACTTGGAAAAGGTTAGAGATTTACTTTGTTCAGCACTCACAATAGGGGTGGGAATACTTTCATTGGTATTTTGTGGCTTTAATTAGTGGAGTTTTCAGTTTCTGAAATACCTCAGTACTGGCAAAAGTGAACATGAAGACTCTTTATAACTCCTGCAGCAGTATTCCTGGTGACATGATGGTGCATGATGCTGAAGGGAGTGCTGCTTGGAGAAAAGCAAGTTGCACTATTGCATGTCTTCATCGTGAAGAATAGACTGTTAGTGTTTGTTCACATTTATAGGCATTTGAAACTGTATCTGAATGCATACTGTTTTAAGTATAGATAACTAAATATCTAATTTAAGACCTGGTATAAGCAGGTGCAGACTGTCTGCTTTCAATGTCGCTGCTTTCAAGTTGGGATGAGATTTAATCTTATTCTAATTCCCGACAGCTACAGACCATTGTCTGAAGAGCTTTATACAGACAGGATATGCTGAATAAAAATAAGATTTGAATTCATTTACTTTGGCTCATACTCCCCCATCCCATTCCAGACTTCAAACACGTTGTTTCACTAACCATTTCATAGGGAGCATGCAAACCAAATTCAATTGATACTGTTCCTGTTTTACATCTTTAATAAACGCTTGGTTCATCTGGCCTGAATGGGTATAGTGCTGCACTGCTGCTTCTTTATTCCTAAGTTAAAGTACACACAGTTCCATTGAAAAAAAACATAAGTCCCTACAGGATTTGACAAATTACAATGAAAAAACCCTACAGATCTGCAGATGAGGAATACATTGTTCATGCCACTAGTCCTGTTTTGTGAATTTCGTGGTATTACACAGCAACTGTATGGCTGATTCCCTCTGGACAGTTTATACACAAAGTATCAGGGAACAAAACAAAGAAACCCCCATAGGTGTAAATCCCACATTTTCACATTTAATACATTTTTTCATATAACTGCGGTAGAGGAAGAAATAGTTTGCTTCATACCAAACCGTTCTACCAAAGCTGTTCAGCACCTTCTTGTAGTGGTTTTCTCGGAGGCTGAGAAAGAGAATTCAGTACAGAAGATGAGAGCTTTTTGTCTTGCTTGCAGCAATTTACAGATCAGATTTTTACTAACCATGGCACAGCTGTGAAGAGAAGTTAGGGCCCTGCTGCTTCCTGTGTGACAGTATCTCATCGTAGGCACAGAATAAAACCATTTCTCCTCTCTCCCCCCACTTCCCCTCCATTCTCTCATAAACAAATGGGTCTGTTCTCAGAGAAGAGTGAAAAATAAATGGGTCCCACCCTTTTATCACCTTGATGTACTTGTCAGAGAAACTGGAGATAAGATGGACTTCTGTGGCTGTTCTAAACCAGGTTTTTTTTTCCCCTCCCCATCCTTCACTGAAATGACAAATGTCACTCCTGGTCCAGGAAGGGCAGGACTGAGAACCACACTGAGGGGAAAAAAACACACTGTTAATTGACTTAATCCCTGTACTGAATTGTAACTTCTGTGGCTTAGATTGGCCTTTTCTTTCATTTTCTCTCTGGAACTAAATTTTCAGTAATCAGCATAGCTTCTTTGTACAGACCTTTAAGTTTTTAACCACATTGTTGTCTGTGGTTGGGGTCCTGCAGCACTCACCCATGGTAAATGTAAGTTCATGCAGCACTTGCTAGTTTAGTTTTGTGATAAGGTGGCCCCCAAAGCTCGGGACAGAGCAAGTAAGTTAAGATGCTGTTGCATGATCCGTGCTTTCTTACAGTGATAGAAGAGTCTCTCATTAATTTATCCACAGGTTGGGTATGGTACTCACTGAAAGCAGAGGCTTCCCTTCTGTTGGGAAGCTCTCACACATTCTGCTATGGGGGCTTGCAGGCCTTCTGGAGAATCAAGCTACTAATTGTGTTGTTCTTGAAGTATTTTTGACTTAAAAGTTTAATCGCGTTTATATGAAATAGGTAACATGCTTTAAGGAACATATATGGTCCTTCTTAAGTTTAGTGTTTTATATAAGTGTCCCGGAAAATACCTGTAGAGCAAGTATGAAAAGAAATGTATCAGAACATAGGCAGGTATTAAAAGTGTTACTACGCCTTTATATCCTTAAAGGAAAAAAATGACTAAAACTTCCATTAGCTGTGTAGTTTTCACTAACTCCATTTGGTTTTGGCAGTCATTTGGCTGCAGTGAGGTTGTGGTAGGCATTGCATGAAGTTATAAAACAACGAAGTTAGTTGTCTGCAAGGTAATGATGCAATAAAAAGTATCTTAATGATATTTTGTTAAGTTGATATGTTGCAGTGTACTGCAAGGTCATTATATAGTCACTAGCGTTCAGAACCTGGAAAGCAGATTTCTGATGAAAATACTGCTGGAAAGCCTGGATGAGGATTCTTAACTCCAACTCGGCTCCAAAAAGCCCCCGAGGGTCACATTTCACAATGTGTTTTGGTGTAGACTGTACAATAAGTGATGCTAATCACTTTCCCAAAAATATGAACATATAAGTGGAGTTGCCTCTTAAAGCATTTAGCTCTTTGCCCAGCTCCAGCTCATTCACTGTTTGCATGTACATTATTTTAATCCGGTTTACAGTGCAGACTTGATAAGTGACCCTCATCTGGGCTACTCATGGATGTAGAATGTTCACTATAGAGAGTTATTTTCCAGATTTCAGTTGCTCTTAGCACTTGTTTCTTGTCTTCCTTTTGTAACTGGGGTGAGAGTTCTGATCCAGGAGGGGCAGAAAAAATGAGTCTGAATAAAATACTGTCAAATCTACAGTTTGCTCTGAAATAACAGTTGTGCTATCAAAGTAGCTGATAAGGACAAAGGGGGCGGTAGTAACCAAAGTTAGGGATCAGAAGTAATGACTTCTGGGTTTGTTGTTTTTTTAAACTTTCACAGTAATACACCTGCACTAATTTGGTTTGCTTTCCATCCAGCAAATAGGGAAGATAATGTGCTATGAAGACCTGTCGCTCTGTTGTTTCTCAATCTTGAGAGCAAGGGTTAGCTTCGTTTTCTCCCATGACAGTCTGGAAAACAGTCATAATGCTGTCTTGGTTTCTGGGTTATCCCATAGCTGTTGTCTTATACCAGGCAAGCACTAAGCTGTCATTCCCTCCCATTTCTTCAGAAATTACAGCCAGCAGGAAGCAGTTAAGCTTGCTTTCCAGTGTTTCTCTAATCTGTGTCCATTTTGAGTTTCAAGATCAGCTCTGAATTTACTTTCATGAAGTCGGCGATCCTTTGATTACTGTTGGATGATAAAATTCCAAGTCACTTGAGTGTTTCCTGTGACTAGGCTCCTTTTAGAACAGCAATGCTCCTGCATGCCTTTCAGCACGCTGCTGTTTATCCTGCTACTGACATCCCTCCTGTTTCTAGTCTCAGAAAACCAGAGAGTAAGGTTTCTTATTTGGGAAACTATTGCATCTAATACATTGGTCTGGTTTCCACTAAATTGCTTCTCAGTCTGTTGTCAGTATAGATTTTGTTTTGAAAGGAAGTTGCTGGGGTCCATTCTCTGTAACTGTCCATTTCTCAAAAGCTGTAACGCTGCAGAAGTCTGAGGCTGTCAGTGCGAGGGGGGGAGATGACATTTGGGTGACGCACATATGTGCCGTGGGCAGATCTTGTAAATGTCTCTGCCTGCAGACTGGGGGACACAGGAGCTGTAACGAGTCTATTATCTTTTTTAAGCTAAAGCATACATGGAAAAGGCTAGAATAAAACTACAGACTGGCTTCTTAACTGGGAAATGCAGTAGTGAATTCCTTTTCCAAAATACACCGCTTCATCAAACCGAGAATATACAGCTGGGAGAGAGAACCTGGTAAGAAATCTTGCCTGGGTGAAGAATGAAAGGTACCCTTTTGCCTTAAGATTTTTCACTCTTAATAATGGATTCTGTAATTCCTTTTGTAATGCTTTCTTGCAACTGATGTTTTTAGCACACATAAATGTTTTATGGAATTTACAGAGATAGAACATGATTTGTGCCCTCTATAATTAACAACAGACAAAGCACTTTTGTGCATTGACTAGACCCTTTTCAAGTTGAACATGGTTAAAGTACAGAGCCTAGAAGAAATAGAATAAAGCCTGCTGAAAAAATGCAAATATGGGTCATTTTTAAGCACTTCTGACTTTTCACTAGTTCAGTGGAAACAACTTCAAGCATTCCAAACCCTTCTCTAAACCCCTTTAGTATGTGGTATGTGTGGGAAGAAATATTTTGCTTCTCATCAAGTCATGGGAATAACTCTCAATTTTAACTCTGTTTTTCAGTGAAGCTTTAACTGTGATACTGGGACCACAGCCTTTGTAACTGAAACTCAAAACTCTACTTGAAGAGAAGCTCAGTTGAACAGCTCTCTTACATCATACGCTTTTATTATATTATGATTAAATGTAACACGATAACATAAACCCAGCTTTTGCCTTAAACTGCATGTTTTATTTGGCACTGCCACTGTTGTTACTGGCTCGTTCTCAGTGAGCTTGTCATTTTTATACATCCTGTTTGCTTACCTTCAAAATGACCATCTTTTCAGAAAATCCTATTTATTTAAGCTTGGTTCAACTGCTGAGGACCCTGGATGGGAGGTGCAGGACTTTGATTTCACCATGCTCCAGACTCTCTCAGTTTTACAACAAAACTGTTCTCTGGTTTGTAATCATCATCAACCATTTTCTTAATTGGCAGAGGACAGCAGAGGTCAGTGGCTGTGGGAGGAAACAAGAAGGAAGGCAGAAAAAAGAGCTTTAAAGGAGTCCTTTGCAGTGGTTCAGTGTTTGTCAGAGTTGCTTTGGTTTTCAGAAGAACATAACGGAGTGTAACTCATGAGGGCGTTTATGAACCTTATTTACCAGAAACCTTAATACTGTGTTGAGTTGACCCTTTCTAATGACACTGGTCTTAAAAGTCTGGTCTCTCTATGTATGTATTTGGGGTTTAAGCAGTGTTTTAGCTGGATATCTTAGAGGAAGTTTCTAGGTCACCTCCTTTCTTCCCGTCCGTAAACAAGAGAGTTACAGTATTTTCCCCCCTGCCCACTCTGTAAGGGTTGCTGACACATAGAGCACAAGGATGTTCAGTTGAGAGGATGGTGAATCACATTAGATGCTTTCCTAAAATAATAATAATAAGTTACAAAGCAAATGAAGAAGACAGTGTTCTATATGTAAAATACTTCCGTACTGTTATTTTTAGTGTCATTTGAGTGTGTTCTTCTGACCTCAAAAAAAATGAAACCATGTGAAACTGATTTTGTTATCCAAGGCCCCACACTTGCTTATCTTCAGACTTTTTGATAAGGAAAATAAGGAGTGCCCCAGGTAATAGTTTAACGTTCTTGGGTCGAAGTACAGGTGTGCTGTTAGAGAAATATCTTTCCGTGTTTGGGATCAGAATAAAGGAAGCCTTTGATGTTGGCTTCGTTCAGATTATTGGGTTTCTTTCTCTGAGACAGCATCCTGTGCAGCGTCTGTAAATATGAGAAAGGAAGCACAGAGGGTAGCCATTAGGCCAGGCTACATTCAGAAATCATGTTCTGTAATAGATCCTTGGCAGTGTCTTTAAAACATTATGTGAAATTAATACTCTGAAAGCAGTTGTATTCATAGTGCTAGAAAGTGGTGTTTTTTCCCAAAGCATACACAGCTCAAGCAGTGGTTGAAAACAAAACCCAACCCTCCAAACCTGATGCAATAAGATAACTTGCTGTAGGAGAAACGTTTTTGGAGGAGAGTAAAAAGTTAGTTTTCTTCTTTTTTCCTTAGTCGTTCAGATCCATATTTTACAGGCAAATAAAGAGTCGTTCCTTGAAGGCTTTACATTTTAAATTAACATTATGTGGCTGTTCAGCTTTATCAAAATCACAGGCAAGATGCCAGTTCTGATAATATGATATAAAAAAGTAATGCTTGCATGCTTCTCTATATTGAATACATGGGTAAAAGAGTGAGGGTAAGGGCCACGGATGTATTTTTCACTTCATATTTATTCTCAGGTGCTGTACTTTGAAGCCCTGTTTAGCCATTCCATTCTGGGCTTGTGTTCTGTATCTGAAGTATTGTCCTCAAAATCTCCAGGACCGCTTCTTCCGTGGAAAGTGTTTTAGTAAGTCTTGGCATGATCTATATTGTTACTGGAATGGCTTGGGGAGTTAATCATTCTGCTCCTATTGCAATTGTTGAAGCAGATTGTTTTTCCAGTTCCTGTCAGCAGGAGTTTTCTGGCTTGTTTTTTTTTCTTTTAAAGTCACACCCACCAACCTATAAACTTTATGGGCTGAAATACAAGCTCGGTTGTATTTTAAACTACACTTTAGGGTGTGTGTGAAGGTGGATTCTTCCCTCAGTTGCCATTATGCGCCTACTGCGTAGTCACCGTCTTGGGAGAAGATGGAAGTGGATGTGTATGTACCCTGACACACACCCAGCACATGGTGCATTGTGAGAATGTCTTTGGTGCAGGCTTGATTCATGCATTTCAGTTCTGTATTTTAGAGATACTGCCCCATCAGTAACTGGGAAATCGCTGTCCAGAGTTAGTTATGGTCAAATGGGGCTGGAGTGTCATCATTCTCAACCTCTTTGATTCTTTGTTCGTAGGTACAGTCCTGAGCTTCACTGCAGTGATTCCTCTAAGTTACCAAGTAGTTTGTGGCTTGTGTGGGCAGAGGCACTTCGAAGGCACCATAAAACTCATGGGATAAGTAACAAACCCTGGCAGCCTTAGGCAGCACTTCTCTGAAGCTGGGATTAATGGGAGTGTACTCTGCTAGGGCAGCTCCAACATCAGTGATTTATTTATGCATTCCTCCCCCTTTTTACATATTACTTAATAAAGCTAAAAATACTTGTAACAGTGAAGTATTTATGTGGACAGGCACTGAAATGCTCTGCATCCAGGGAAAGCTCAGTCCTTTAAGCTGTTTTGCCTTTCTCTAGGGTTAGCTGTCATCTATCTTGAAACGAGCTTGTGTTCATCTTGTTACTTGAAAACAGCGTTTCTGCAACATTGTTGTTTGTGTATGTTTTATTGCTGACGCTTAGGCTTTCTCAGTTTAGTACTTGATATAGTTGTTAACTGAATATTGTCATTTGGTTTGCTTTTTAAATGGTGATAGACAATTAAAGCATTTTACAGTAATGCATTCTGCTATTACCGCTTGTTCTTTGACATAAATAGGTGTGATTCATTGTTTTCAGTTTTGTTTTGAAAAGTGTTAGTTACAGTCAGTCCTAGCATGCTCTGAATATGTAATTTGAGTAGTTTTTTTGACAGATGTGAAATACTTGCAGTTTTCATGTGGATATTTGAAGTACATGGGTAGTAATAGAAAATGTTGCCAGATGATTTTTGTTTCCCCTTAACAGAACTTCATTTCTGATCATATGCTTTCAAGATGTGCCTTGTGGGACCTTTGTTTTTTGTACCCTGACAAGCATTTAGGATTTTGTGTGTGCACTGACAGATGTTAGACAAATAACAGCAGTATTAGTAGATGTTTAAGAAACAGTGGTATGGGATCACTATCTAAAAACACAACAGAAACCCACATCCTCACAGTTGTCAGGCTCATACCTGAGAATTCAAGTTTACTTGCTGCATGAATATGGCAAAGTAATGAATTATTCACTCTCAGGTTCCAGTAGCATCAGACAAAGGTGGGATTTTTATAATTGGAAATCATTTGGTTTGTTTTGATTGAACCAAAAGGAAAATTCAAGTAGGGTAATAGTCTCAAAATACTCTATGTTGAGGTGTTTGTGTTGTATGCTGTAGCAATTGCTTGGATACCCAGGCTCAGTCCTCACAGGTGGTAAAATAGTAAGCGTATGTATGTGTAAATCTAAGTATCTTGGCAGTCTATGGACAAGGGTGGGAATTAGAATCATAGAATCATACAATTACATTCCAGTGGTGCTGGGTTTATATTTTCTGTAAGGGAATGAGCTGTGAATGTCCTGGAGAGTGGCTGGGTGTATTTCAGTGGTCACAATTAGCAGGAGGATATAATGGGTGTGCCTGTTCTGCACATCTTTGGGTCAACACAGTGCCGGAAACCACTTGTATTTTTCTTGGTCTCTTGCAAATTAAAAAGAAAAGAAGGAAGATGACTTGTTTTTACTGAGTTTGGGTAAATAAAAAGCATAGACCGCAACAGTATTCATCAGCTGTGCTCTTCCTGTAAAGTTCTAGTTTGCTTAGCATTAACCTCTGAGCCCTGGAGACCTTGATAGAAACAGAACATATGCTTGAAATAAAGCTTATGCTTAGTTTTCTCCTGTATGTATATTGTTAAGTCCAAATCTTGTTCTTCTGAAAATCAGTTTGGGATTGTTCCCGTTCATTTCAAGACTTGCAGCGCATTCCTAAAATCTTTGGAAGCAAGGAAAGTAAGTTGAATCTGCGCAGTAATTCAGGCTTCTGAGGGCAGTGTCACCTTTTTGTACCTGCCCCTTGTTGGTGTTCTTTACTGAAAAATACTCTCCCTTTTCTCTCCATCCCCCATCCCAAATCATGGGAGATTGCATCCTGCTTGTATTGAAGGTGGTAGCAAAAGCTGTTGGCTCTGATTCTGGCGGAATCAGGAGATTTTTGCAGTGCATATTCAGCATCTAAATATGCTGAATACCGATAAAGCGAAAGCTGGTAAACACTCCTTTTTTTTTTTTTTCTTGCATCCATTTTACTGTTCCATGTACCTGCATTGATTTTGAAGTTTTTCTGCTTGACTGCTTTTAGAGTTTTGCTCTACCTTGAATCTTAAGTGTTGCTTGAATCTAAGTGTGCACAAAACAATGAGGCTACCAAAAGGAAGTCAGGTATTTCAATGTGCATGAGGTGTCAGAAACCTTCAGATAGGTTTCTGAAGTACGGCATTTCTAGGAATTTGAATAGTGCGTATTGGCAAATCTAATTTGTAACAGCTTCTGTGTTCATGTTATGAGTGGGATATTTTTTGTTTGTTTTGACAACTCGTGCTTTACTTGAATTAATATTAGCATTTATTTTTAAAAAACATGGAAATTTGTTGGAGGGCTTATGGTAAATCAGTGACAGCTCTCACCGAATTTACAGCCTAGGTAGGAACAGAAAGAAAAGGTAAATGCCACAGGGGATTAGTGTCGTGTTAGGTGCACTAGGTTGTAAGGGAGCGAATGCCCAACCTGTCATTTTCAGGTCTTGTGTTTGTAAATATTGATTAGATTCTTCAGTAGTTTGCATTCTGTTAGGAACTTAAATCACTTCCATGTTTTACACTGCATAAAGGAGGCTTGGTTGGACAGGCTCTTTTAAACAGGCATTGTCAAGGGAGGTTTTCCTGCTTATTTAATCTTTGCACTTCTAAGAATCCCCACAGATGTCCTTTGCTGGGGGTGCTGTCCCCCATTTCGTGTACATATGGGTTTGTGGTTACAGGGTTGCTGATGAGTGTTGTTGATGAGAGTTTTTGGCATTGATGTATTTTTCAGAAAAAAAGAATTGAAGCATTTGTTTTGAAAAAAGAAAAACATTTAAAGAATTACATGGACTTTGCAAACAGATTTAAGAAAATGAAAGGTAGGTCAAATTTTGGGCCTACAAACATGACAGCGTCCTGTACTTTTAACATGTATGCCTTATGTGAGACATTCCTCATCCTAATCATTCATCATAGAATCATAGAATAGTTGGGGCTGGAAAGGATCTTAACATCTTCCAGTTCCAACCTCCCTGCTGTGGGCAGGAACACCTCACACTAAACCATGTCACCCGAGTCTCTGTCCAACCTGTCCTTGCACACTGTCAGGGATGGAGCGTTCACAGCTTCTTTGGGCAGCCTGTTCCAGTGCCTCACCATCCTTACAGTAAAGAACTTCTTTCTTATATCTAATCTCAACTTCCCATTTAAACTTATTGCCCCTTGTCCTGTCACTGCAGTCCCTAATGAAGAGTCCCTCCCCACCATCCTTATAAGACCCCTTCAGATACTGGAAGGCTGCTATGAGGTCTCCTCACAGCCTTTTCTTCTCCAGGCTGAACAGCCCCAAGTCAGAAAACTGTGCAAATGACATTGTTAACAGTGATTAATATTAACAGCTTATCTTGCTGTATTTTGGTATGTTTTCTAATGCCAGCAAATGGTGACAGCCTAGTTGTAGATCTCTGCTGTTTATGCAAGGTGATCACTTTAGTTACTGTCAGTTTGTAACATAAAAGATTGTTTTAGGGCAGGTTTAAAATACAATATGACAGGGGGAGCTTTCTTATTATCCAGTTGTGATTATGCCTCATTGTATTGACTTCAACTTTTCCCCTTTGGAGTGTAGAGCATGAAGATGCACCTATATTTCAGGAGCAATAGGAGGTGCAGGTAGAAACTAGCCCACTTAGGGTGGTTGTTTCCAGTTTCAAAGAACGTATCTCATGCTAAGCTTGGTGTGGTAATTTGTTAAGTCCATGCTGCCAGAGCTACAGAGGTAATAATTCACAATCCTTCCTCTCCAGTTACAAAGCTGGATGATAAATTCGTTAATCCTTTTGTTGTGAGACCCATAGACAGTCAAAATGCTTGTTCACGGGGTTGGCCTCCTGTTGGGTTCTGTGCCTGAAAACTGCCTTTTCAGCTTCCAGGATTTTTTTCCATAAAAGCTGGACTAGAATCAGGTTTTGGTACTTCTGTTCCTAAGAGCAGCTGGTCCAAATTGCCGCTCTCTGTCCTGATAGCTGCATGGTGAATCACTGCTGTGTGCAGACAGCTGCCCTGTCTGTGCACATTTATACCTGGTGTTACTTCAGAAGGATTCCAGCAGTCACTGGGACTGTAGTTGTTACTGGGGCAAGAGCTTCACCACCAGATGATACCCGTAATGTAAGGTGGAGGGGGAAACCTCCAAACTGGATTAGAGCTCTCAGGGAAGCTTTGTTGTTTTTCTTAAATACATTTAGATAACGTTAAGGGCCTGACTTAGACCCAGCAAATTCAGAGTTAAGGCTTCTCACTCCATCTCCCGTACTCGCAGGAGCACTTGGCTCTCCAGCATAGGTGGTGTTGGAGGTGACATGTTATCCTCAGATACCTGCTCACCTAGGCAATGCGCTGAGCAGTGCTGACTGTTCAGGTACATCTGTTTACAATACACCTGCTGTCCTGAGCACATTGTGTCTTAACACTCCACTGCTTTCCCTGGAATGTTAATGGCCAGTGGCAGCACAGCACGTGGTGGAAAGCCAGCAGCAACAGGGGGAAGGGTCCAGATGCAGTGAGAAGCTTTACCTTTGAGTTGCCTGGCTTCTGTGAGCACAAGTCAGACCCTTAATGTTGTTTTAATGTATTGTTTGTGTTTAATTTTTAGTAAAAATTTGAACGCCACCCAGGCTACAGAGGTTGCAGTGGATAAGAAGTTTAAAAGCTTTGGTTCAAGATTACAGGAGGCTGCAAGAAAAATTAAAGACATGGAAATGAGGATGGAATGACAGGCTGCTATTTTGCCTCAGAATACTGAAGATTGTAAAGCATTGAGAAATCGAATTCATGACCCTGGCGATCAAGCTCAGATTAAGAAATGTCAGGTTGGTAGGGGTTCCTGAAAGTCTCAAGTTAGGATAAAACTGAGATTGTTTTCCCGTAACTAAGGTTCTAGGATGTGGGGGTGGATGGTATAATCTTTATCTCTGTTAAGCGAAACGCTATACTGTGCACTTAAATAAGCCAGCTAAGTGAAATTACTCTTTTTAATTAGTTTCACATTTGTGGTGTTTAGTGTCACTTTTGACCTGCTTGCAGTTATTTCTCTTCGGCACCCAGTTGCATGATCTACTGTTAATGTGGGTGTGGAAAATACTGCTCTTAAATACACATTGCCTTATCCTGCCACTCCAAGGGTCTGCCGCAAAGCCAAACAGCATGACATTGCTAGATAAGAAACTTGCAGAATGTATCCACATGGTGGAAGAAGTAGTTTTTTGTTCAAAGGGTTCTGATTCATAGCGGAGCTGTGCCTTTCCAAATGCAGACTTTAAATAGTGTCTGCCACCATGGTGAAGTTACTGTGAGTTTACTTAAGTGTTGAGTTATTGTCTGAGATTCAGTGATACGGTATTTAGGCAGAAGGATTGTGCAACAGGAAGTCTATGCTCAAGTTCAGAGAGGATTTTGGCAAGCAAAGGTTTGTAAGGTTTTCGTGGCCAAGGTCACTGGATATATTTGAGTTCTGGGGACTTTATTAAAAGCCAGATTCTCTGGGGGAGGGTTTATGCTGCCAGTTGTTTTTCTGACTCTTGTTTCTATGTTTTGGGGCTCAGTCTGACATGCTACTTAGCGCCAGCATGAGCTGGGGCACCACTTAGCACCAACTTGAGACACGAGTAGCTTTGTGGAGATCGAGAGAGATACTAAGCCAAGGGGAGAATCAGACCGCACCTATATGTATTTTAGAGAAATCGTTATTTTAATAGGTTGTGTTTTGTGGTCCTCTATTCCATGGTTTTCTGCGAGAGCTCTAGCCAGAATAGTGTTTCTTAAAAGTGCCAGTTTTTAATCTCATTGTTATGTTTGGGCTATAAGCGCTCTTCTGTAGACAGAGCCCTTCAGGTATAGCTGTAAGGGGATCATCTGTGCCCTATTTTTCCTCATTCATCTTCAACATATTCAGTATCAAAGTTCTCTTTTTCTGATTCTATTTTAGCTAGCCTTCAAACTTGTTGCAATCCTGGCTTTGCTGGACTGACAGTTTAGATGATGACCGTAACATTTCAGTTATAAAATGAGCACAATTATTCTGTGCAATATGAGTAGGGCTGGCAATGTCATTTTTACATTTTGCTTTGAGATATAATTGCATTTTATTAATGCTATTACATACGCTATTTTGAGAGAAACATGAACAAGTCTATAACATGCTTTATTTTAGCGTGTTTCTAAGTAAATTTAATGTGGGGTTTTATAATTAAGTTCCCATTAAAGGATAGTAATTCTCTGGGTAACTGTGTAGCTTTCCATTGTCTATTCATGTAGCGTTTGTGTCCTGTACCACATTATTAGTGTGTGGTTCATTTCCTAAAAATGACTGTATGAAGGTTATGTGGCTGTTGCTGGTTCAAACAAGTAACAATAGTTAAGTTAGCAAGATGCTCAGCTTTAAAGAGCCTTCCATTTTGGTGGCTGGATATTATTGACAGAACCTGTGTACCAGAAGTACTTCTGAGCATGTCTGTCGCAGTAGAGGTTTGTAATTGATGGTTTTACAACAGAAAACAGTTTTCAAGGATTTTGTGCCAATGGGAAACTTTGCTGGTGAATACTTTTCACATCTGAATGCTTCTCTGCTGTGGTGGGAGTCCTGCAGAGTCAGTCCTTCGGCATCATCAGTTGTCAGGAGACACTGGGACTAGGGACAGAACGGAACCAAATGTAGTGACTCTTGTTCTGTCTTCAAGTATAAAAACTCTTTGAATTGGTAAAGAACTTAAATGCTGGATTGTAGTAGGACTGGCTGATCATCCCGACTTTATTAGGGGTGGACATGAAAGTTTTGGGTTCAGTCTGGACAGCTGAGAGAGACTATGAGGGTCCCAGTGGGGAACTAACACACTCCTTCTGTCGACTTGTGCAAATCTCTTTTCCCAGCAGCTGCTTTTCTTCACCAGGTATCTTGTACAGCTGGGATTATGAATTTTCCATATACTTAAAATGCAAATGAGAATCTTTCAGGGCTTGCTTTTTGACACAGGTCAGGACTTAAGATGAAGGGTTTGCTTGTAGAAGGTAGCAGGGGAACCTCAGTCTTGTGTGTTAATGTTGAACTAACGTGTATTACCAAGCAATAAGCAATGTCTTCAAATTCACACTGCAACAAAAATATGTTGTTGGAATTTGCATACTAAAAATATGTAGCCTGCTTCACTTTGCGGTGTTTAAAACTGCTTACTTTAAAAGAGGAAAAAAGTCATGTACTTTATTCTTGGTTTTGCTTTTCCTTATCTCTTCAGGAAGTCCCTTTTTTTCCACCCACGCTCAACTACTTTTGTGCAAATGTAATGGTTTAATATTATTCCCTTGAGTACTTTTGTATATTTATAGCATCTATACTGGTAAAAAGATGCTCTCTAAATACCTTGTTATAAGGCTTACTTTTCATTTTAAGACTCCATAAAGGAGGCTATAAAAGAAGTCTGCAATTTCAGCTGGTTTTCCTTCTTTCAGATATTTAACCAGTATTTCTTTGTCACTCTACACTGTTCAGGCATGATGTTGATTTAGGGAGAGACATGTTGAGAGTCCTCTGCGGTGGATTCAGTATGATGTGTTTGTTTGACTAAGCTATACAAAATTGTTTTGGAAACCCATTAAGTCTAAGCAGACCTGCACAGGTCAGCAGTTAGCCTGTCCACTTGGACACTGGATCTTCAGTAAATTAAGCATTTTGCTGTTGCAGGCTTTTTTTTTGTTTTTCCAGTTAAATTTTCGTCTCAGCAGATCATCATCATATATGTAAATTGAATATACAAATCCTCACTGAGTTGCTTGTGATTTTCCATAAGCCATACTCTTGCAAGCCTGGACAAGATATTTCTCACTCTGTCTAGAGCTAACAAAAGGTGTGGAATGCAATCAAAACATAAACCTTGCTTAAGATCACACAGACACTTCTTAATAGTGCAATAAGGCTGTATCTTTAAAAACAAATATTCCCTTGGTTTTATCCATCCTCTGTTGTTCAACCTCCTGAACCTCCATGGCATTTGTTTCGTAGGGCTTCTTGGGTTTGGTTGATTGCTGACTGTAAACTTGTTCCTGTTTTACTAGCTTCAGTTCTTCAAATCTTTTTCTGCCATCAGAATAAACAGACTAGGTATAACCTATGTTTTCTTTATTACGTTTTCATGGCTTGAATAAGAAGTCTTCTCTGTTCCTTTGTAGGCATTCGACCTCCGATCATGAATGGGCCCATGCACCCGCGCCCTTTGGTAGCATTGCTGGATGGCAGGGATTGTACAGTAGAAATGCCTATTCTGAAGGATGTAGCCACAGTGGCATTTTGTGATGCTCAGTCTACACAAGAAATTCATGAAAAGGTAATATTTAGAGGTATAATTGAGATGTTTTAGAAAATGCATGTATTTTAATTCTTATGAATAGGTACAGTGTTGTGTTAACTAAGACTGTGTTTAGCTATTGCATTTTAGTGAATGGTTGATTACCTTGAGTTACTGGTCATTTCTGGTAAGTGGAGAAGCATGATGATGAATCAAAGATGAAAATGGTTGTGTTGAACTTTCCTTTTGTGTAATGTATCTTTGGTTGGATGTCGTCCATATGTTTACCTACTGACTTAGAGTTGTAGAGAATTACCACTGGGAAAATTATATTGTTACGTGATATTTTGCAATGCTTCTTGGAAACACTGTTGCTCAGGCTTCAGCTGAAAAGCCAAATCCCAGTGTTGGACTGGTTGTGTGGGAAACTTTCAGACTTGTCTAGCCACGGAATTGTGCAAATCGGGTTCCGAGGTCTTGTGCACTGAGAATTGACACTGCAGGAGAGTTTCAAAACAAATGCTAGCCCCAAATTTATTTACAAAATTAATTATAAATGTATTCTAACTGTATGTTATTCCAGAGTTTCCCCTTCACCCTTCAAGATGGTTTGGGAGCTGTAAAACAACTGGTGGCTCTTATTGTTGTCAAAGGTTTTCCCACTCATAGAGGGGTACCCATTTTTCCTGACTGTAGTTGAGGGAACCGGCTGGCCCATACACCTACATTTGCTCTTCAGGGACTTCTTTGAGCATGAAGGCCTCATGTCTACCCCAAATCCATGCTGCCTTTCAGACAGCAATAGCACCTTTTCACATCCATATTTACATAGAGGTAGAATTGCTTTCAGTGAACTTGTTGGCTAACAGAGTAAGCCTCAAATGCCAAATACTCCTTCACCTGATAAAGCCTGAAACCAAACCTTACAGCTTCTGTGGAGGTAATAGATGTGACAACAGAGGAGGAGCCCAGTGCTGAGGAAGGCAATCAGGGGACTCTTCAACAGGGATTTGTTTTCTTCTTCAGCAGAGTTCTAGGATAGACAAGTGCAGATATGAGTCTTAACTTAAAGGCTTGTTAGGTAAGTGTCTGTATCCACGTTGTACATATGGTACTGCGGACTGCTTGAGTATGACTTGGGTGTTAAGGAGTTGTGTCAGCTGAACCGAATTGCCCCAGTGTTCCTCTACAGATACCTTGTTAGACTTGTCCTCCACTAATTATAGCAGCGCTTGGGTCTGTGACAGGTTTTCAGAAGCTTTTTGCTATTTTAAGTTCATAAGTGGTTTAATTGTTTATTTACTTTTCATGTTCTCGTAATATATGGCATTGTTAAACATGTTAAAGTCTCTGTATGTGATGAAAGATTTAATCTTTTCTTTGATGGCTTTCTTACAAAGCCAGCTATTTGAAAATAATACTAATACCAACTTCCCTTCTGCTATCAGGTGAATAAATCTCATTTTCTGTAGCCCATTTCATGTTAGTGTCTTCCTGGTGAGAATCCATCAACTGACTATTCACCTTGTCATTTCTTAAGAAAAATATTTTTATTCTGGGGAAAAAAAAAAACAAACAACCAAACATTTTTATTGTTAAAACTTTTAAAGTTTTAACAATAGTTAAAGTTTAACAATAGTTAAAGTTTTAAAGTAAGTGGTGGGGTTTGCTTTTTTTCCCTCTGTTGTTTTTTTTTCTTCTTTTTTAAACCTAAAGACAGGCTGAGAAAGTTGGGGCTGTTCAGCCTGGAGAAGAGAAGGCTGAGTGGAGACCTCAGAGCAGCTTCCAGTATCTGAAGAGGGCCTATAAGTATGCTGGCGAGGGACTCTTCCTTAGGGAGTGTAACAATAGGACAAAGGGTGATGGGTTCGAACTGAAACAGTGGAAGTTCAGGTTAAATCTAAGGAAGAAGCTCTTTACTGTGAGGGTGGTGAGGGACTGGAACAGGTTGCCCAGAGAAGTGTTAAATGCTTCATCCCTGGCAGTGTTCAAGACCAGGTTGGACAGAGCCTTGGGTGACATAGTTTAGTGTGAGGTGTCCTGCCTGTGGCAGGGGGGTTGGAACTGGCTGATCTTAAAGTCATTTCCATCCTAAGCCATTCTGTAAAGGGTTTATGCTATATCAACACAGCAGACTAGAACTGCTGATTCTCATGGTTCAGGCAAACACAAGAGAGGAGTCCCTTTTCCTGAAGCCCTGTCTTTAGTTCCTTGATGGATCTCTCTGTAGACTGTCAGGTTTGCTGTCTCACCCTGCTGCCTCCATCTCCGCACAGGAATTGCCTGTCATCAGAGCAGTAGTCAGGAATGGTATTTAAGGTTGATGTCTGCTGTATCAGTACTAGCTTGAAATCACTTCCTTGATTTGCTCAGCTGTGTTTTAGATAGAATAAAATTCTAATGTGAATAGAAAAATGGGAAAATTGCTCCTACTAGCAAATAACCAGCATTTCATACACCCTTTTCCTCAGTTCATTAGTTGTTTGTCACAGGATAGTTAGAACTATTAATTTTAGATGATACTTGAATTATGGAGCTAAATACAAAGTTGGAAATACTGT
Source organism: Pezoporus flaviventris (assembly GCF_033815535.1). Taxonomy (NCBI): domain Eukaryota; kingdom Metazoa; phylum Chordata; class Aves; order Psittaciformes; family Psittacidae; genus Pezoporus; species Pezoporus flaviventris. Next base: position 3,881,202 of record NW_026892550.1, on the reverse strand, counting down.
AGTTCTGATCTCATGTTTTTGTTTCAATGTATTTATGCTGTCATACACAAGACCATCTTTACAGTTGGGTGGTCAATGGGATAGCATCAAACCTTGAACTTCTAATTTGTTGTGACTGTTTTGAAACAGTAAGTTTTTACCAAAATCTAGTGCTAATTCCAATCTCCTCGTCAACATCTGTTGAAAACAAGACCAGTGCTTTTGCTGTGCAGCTAGCTTAGACTATTCAATATTGTGGTAGTGAATGAGCCTAATAGTAACTAACCTGAGAACAAATGCAAAGCAGTGAAACCTTCCTTGACTTCACTGGTTGTTGGAAGTGCAAAGATATGGATACTGGAAGGTTTGTGTGACTTTTCTTTCTTTGTTGTATTAAAAGATTATTTTTTAAGGTTCAGAGACAATAATAATCTAAGTATAATACTTAATTTCTAAATTTAGAGAAATATTCAAGCTTTTTTAATCTCAATACCATTTTATCTATGTTTTGAGAATTAAAATGTAATATAATGCTTTATTTTTATGTATTTCTTTTTAATGATGTTGAAAAGTGCATTGATCTTACTCATTTCTTATCTCACACCACTGTCAGAAGTTTAATACATGAAATAATAGCTGGATTCCATTTGCAAGGTCTAAATAACACCTGGAGAATAAGTTATATAAATGCTGTTTCACTTTTTTTACTAGGTAATGCCAGGTTGCTCTTCAGGTGAACACTAACATGGGCAACTGTGCCACCTCTGTAGCTTTGTGCTTTGCTTACTGAAATAAACAGCATTTACATCTCATGCATCAAGACTGGGGAATTCCTGTATGACACAAATGCCTGCCTTAGGAACACTCAGTATTTTCCTGTTATCAGGGGTGTGGTAGATGAATTCAGATCTTGGGACTGAAAGTCAGTGTGTGTGTCTCTCAGACTGTAGCTTTAGTAAAACATATAGGTAAGTAGTAACCTATTGTTGATCTTCACAAGAGTGTTGTAGTTAGTGAATTGTACTAAAGCTTGCATCCTTTGCTTTTTATTATACCAAATAATAAATTCTCAGAATGCTCAGTAATATATCTGGAAACTATATTTTCACTAGCTGCCAGTGCATTGCCGTTATACAGAGTTTAACTGGTCCAAAGGGTGATGCAGTCTTAAAATGTTTGGATTTGCAAAGTACACAAACTGATCTGCCAGGTAATAAAGTTTTGTGATTTTTCTTACAGAAATTTATTTATTATCATGGAATCATACAATAGTTAGGGTTGGAAAGGACCTTAAAATCATCCAGTTCCACCCCCCCTGTCATGGGCAGAGACATCTCACACTAAACCATGTCACCCAAGGCTCTGTCCGACCTGTCCTTGAGCACCGCCAGGGATGGAGCATTTACCACTTCTTTGGGCAACCCATTCCAGTGCCTCACCACCCTAACAGGAAAGAACTCTTCCTTATATCCAATCTATACTTCCCCTGTTTAAGTTTTAACCCGTTACCCTTTGTCCTATTGCTACAGTCCTAATGAAGAGTCACTCCCCAGCATCCTTATAGGCCCTCTTCAGATACTGGAAGGCTGCTATGAGGTCTCCATGCAGCTTCTCCTCTCCAGGCTGAACAGCCCCAACTTTCTCAGCCTGTCTTCATACGGGAGGTGCTCCAGTCCCCTGATCATCCTCGTGGCCTCCTCTGGACTTGTTCCAACAGTTCCATGTCCGTTTTATGTTGAGGACACCAGAACTGCACACAATGCTCCAGGTGAGGTCTCAGGAGAGCAGAGTAGAGGGGCAGGATCACCTCCTTCGACTTGCTGGTCACGCTCCTTTTGATACAGCCCAGGATACGGTTGGCTTTCTGGGCTGCGAGCGCACACTGAAGCCGGCTCATGTTCATTTTCTCATCGACCAACACCACCAGTCCTTTTTCTTACTGTGTTACTTTAATGTAAACTGAGAGATCAGTTCCTGAAGTTGTGGAGCACTTTTCAGAGTTCTATGTGAAAAGTTTTCTTCTGTTGTCAAAAAGGGCTATTTTCTACACATCTTTAGAGTTACAGTAGAGAAATACCTGTGTATTAGTGCTTGTGTAATACCTTATTTTGGAGATATATATGTATATATAGTGCTTGTATAATACCGTATATTTAAAAAATATTGTTTTTGGGAAAGGTTTCAAAACTAGAAATTAATAATAATAAAAGCTAATACTACATATTTAAAGCAGTATATAAGATGTTCATGTATTTATGAATGTCCATTCCTGGCCATACTAAACAATGTTGTCCTGTTAATTAAAATACAGATTTTGATAATGGATGTTAATTTGCAAAAGCCTGTTCCCCATTGTGGAAGAAGAGATGACTGAAAAGGTTTAGTCTTGAGAAGAGCTTGCTGAAAGCAGAAGGTGAAATTTAGTTTTTCTTCCACATATTTCTTGTCTTTAAGAAGAGATGCTGAATGTGACAGGGTAGAAGATACATTTAGACAGCCTGTAGTTGCAGGAGGCAGGGCAGAGACTGGGCAATTCAGGATGGGGTTTGAAAGAGGTGATTGACATTGATACACCTACATGGTTGGCTGTAGAGGAATGTAGTGGGAAAAAAAGACATGTATTAAGAATCGAATAAGGAGGAAAGTAGTGAAAGACTGCGAAAGGATGGCTGGGAAACTAAGAACTGATGTAAACTCAGCTTGTGCAAGTGTGGAGCCTTCATCACAGGCATGTGAGGAGATGGCATTGGAGGAGTGATCATTTTAGAATCCCAAGAAGGGATTTCTGCTGCTCATGAAAAGGTTTCAGGGACAGGTGATGTTTTGAAATACTGGTTTCTAAGATGGCCAGGGAACAGAGGAAGTAGAGTGGGAAAGGAGAATCTGTAGTGGTTTATGAGGGAGCAAAGCACAAGCTAGATAATTTTTCATAGAGAAATAAGGAGGCTGAGAGATAGTAACACATACAGAAAGGAGGAAAGGAAATGAGGATTTGAATGCCATTTCTCTTTTGGGTCAAAAGCAGCAAACACTGTTACGCGTTAGCATCTGTGCTAATTAAAGAGGGTTTACTCCAAATTGGGTGAAGCCTGAGTTGCAGTTCTGTAGCAGTTCCCTTATGCCAGAGTTCATTTGTCATTCTTTTTTATGGCTGAGGAAGTATGGAAAATAAGCAACTTGTTTAAAGGCAGAAGTGAATGATAATGTGTGTTAGAACTTGCTTCATCTCAGGTCAAAGTGTTCATTTCCCATGCTGCTGCTTTGGAGGACAGGTTGGATGGAGAAGGTGTATTTCCTTCCTTTTGAAAATCAGGCTTACAGTGCTTGAGTGAACACTGACATTTACTGAGTACAACCCAAGGGTTTGAAGTAACTGTAGTTAGAGGACATTTGTAACCCTTCTTCAGAAATGACTTGTGTAAGGTTTTACTGGTTATATTATCTTTCCCTCACCCACCTTAGAAAAAGCAGCTTGTTTTCAAGCCAGTCTGAAGGGCTGCAACAGACGTGTTTATGCTTTGCTTCCAAGTACTGTTATGTTTGTGAGACTGTATCATGGGATAACTCGGTTCACTGGATCTTATCAGGAAACTTTATGTCATTTAGGGTAAAATGTACTTTAAGATTTTGGTGGTTAAATTTCTTTCTTAGAGATTGCATTACTGTCAATAACAGTTACTCATTGTGTTTAAACTGCTTTTTGTTTTACGATTGATCCGTGTGTAAATCAGTCTTCTCAGTAACTTTCAAATGTACGTGGTATTTTGGTTTGTTTTGCCAAAAATACAGGTGCTCATCCAAAATAAATGTTTAAAAGCGATTAGCTTGCTTCCATTCTCATTCCAGGTTGATTTGCTCTCACTGCCTCGTGCCCTTTTGTCTCTCCCTGTCTTTTCCTCTCCAATCCCTCTTTCAGTGCCATTCACATTTTCCTGGCTTCTTGGCAGTCTACCCAAGCACTTCTGATTTCTGCAGTATTGCTCTTTCTACTTCTCTACCTTTGAAGGCATCACAGTCTCAAGCACACCCTTGACATCTTTGTGTTGCCTAAGGTCTTTGGAGTTCAAAGCCTTTACTCTTTGGGCTTCCTGACTTCTACTGTGCACTGTGTAGCTCCAAAGGGATAAATACAACTGTAATATGCAAGATCTGGTAATAGACTCAACCGAGCAGAGAGAAAATAAAGTGATTCTTGCAAACCTAAATGAAAAAGAAGCTCAGCTGATTAGGAATGATCTTTAAACAAATCTTACATTCTCAAAGAATACAGATTGAAAGGGAGCTGCCTTGTTCTGAACAGTAACGTATACTTGGGAGTAAGTTGTCACCTCGGACCTGATCCAGAAAGGCTGGCAAGAAGTCAAGAGTTTGCTTGAAGCTGTGTACATTTTCTCATTCTCTTTTTTCCTGTAATTATGTGGTTTCCTACATCTTGTCTCAAATCAGGTAGAAGAAGAAAAGGGTGTGTTTTTGGCTGGATTTACTGCTTCATGTAGATACCCCGTTCACCAGAACATTAAAGAGAATAAATAGGTTACTTGGTTGGAAGTGGGGAAAATTGTCTTGTAAGCCTGTGCTTCAGCCTGACAAGTGATTAAGTAAGACTGTATCATATCCCTTGACTCCTGTTACAAAAAGCAGAAGATAATCTTCACAGGGATACTACATTTCCATATTTTTAGTTTAAGTTAAAAACAATTAAAAGCTGAACTTCCTATTGCGTGGTGTAGGACTTGGAATTATTCAATCATGCTTTTACAGAGGAATTAAATGTACAAACAGCTCCAGTCATTACAGCTTTATCTGAGACTGTTTCAAAGAAGAGCTGAAGAGCTTTCATAATGCAACAAATGTTTTGAAACTGATTACAAACAAATCAAGAATGGTGCTCTTGTTCAGCTGAGGCTTTGATTTGTTTCTATTATATCAGTGGCTAAATAAGATAATTCTTCCAGCTTCAGATCCTTCTTTGTTTAGGAGTAAAGCTGCAATCTTGCGTTGTACCATCAAGTGCTGTTTATGTTCATCATGCAGTTGCAGCATTTTAGTTCTTCTATCAAAATTAAATTCTCAAAGGGTATAGATTGAAAGGAAGCTCCCTTGTTCTGAACAGTAATGTATACTTGGGAGTATGTTGTCACCTCAGACCCGATCCAGACCCTTGTAAATATATGGAAACTGAATGAGCCTTGGATCAGATTCTTTCTGAAAGACTTTGAAAAAATTAAGACAAAGGAAATCCTAAAAACTTTTGTTATACCTCATTATACAGTGAAGTAGTTAACACAGAGCTATCGCAGTAAGGATGTATACAAAATCAGTATTTGTGTTCAATGACCCTTGTGCCAACATCTGTTCGATTTGCCTGTGGCACTATTACAGGTCAAGTGCAGCATTACAGGAAGGGGCAGGCTGCCAGTGCCTCCTCTGAACATGTACCCTTTAAAAAGCAGAATGAAAGTGCTGCTTTACCCAGCAAGCAGCGTATATCAATTTTACAGACAGATTAGATTCTAATACAGTTGGTTATCAAATTCCTTTTCCTTTCGTTTCCAAATAGCAGGTTCTACTAAGGACCATTTGGGCTTGAAAATTGCTGGTGATGATTAACAGTTTTTTTGGGACAGAGTTGTGTGGGTTGATGCATTGTCATCAGTGACTTTCATGCCATAACGATCCTTTGGTCTAGCTGTTCAATCCATCAGATAGACTTGAACTGAAATGGAGCCCAGATCAGTCTTACTAATAGAACAGACAAGGTAACACACAGAAGGCCTGTTAAATATTTTTGATTAAAATCTTTTATTTAGTAAAAGTGTTTTCAGGGCCTATAGTCTCAGATTGACTGCTGGCATTAAACTGCAGATAAATCCTGGGTTTGAAAGACTGGCTTCAATACAGTTTTTAAAAGGAAGCTTGCTATAGACTATGCATGTTATTTCTGAAGTGTGTTTGTATGTATATGTATATATTTTTCAATAGTAGCTTATTTCTAGTCCTTTTAAATATATGTATCATCTATATATGTATGTAGTATATACAGTGTGTCAATATACAGGGATTTAGAGTGTTTTCAGGAGCTTTCAAGTAAGTTTTACTTATGTTTATATGAAATACTTATTTATATTTGTATATATTTGTAGAGTATAAATGTAAGTATTATTTAGTGTCTGCACTAAGACACTAAAGATACAAGACAGTATCTTGGCTGAATAAAGTGCATATCATGAAGTGCATAGGTTACTGTCAGCACTGTGGGCCGTAGAAACCTAACATCGAGCTGATAGTCTTGTAAAGTGAAATAGGAACTCATAAAAATCAGCACAAACCATCAGAGGTTTGGAGACCTACTAAACAGCATGTGAGCACACTGGCTTTTCTTTTGAGTTTTAATGGCATTAGTTTCATGTGGACCCTTTGTTATGTTGTAGTGAGGCTTTGAGAGTAGCTACAGTTTGGCTGCAGCTTTTCCCTTGTTGATCACAAGTTTGATGTGCAGCTGCTTCTTGTAAGTGAAATATTGCAGGGGGCTACTCCATTTAGATATAGGTTTTTTTTTACCCAAATGTGCAAAATATCTTTGGTGCTTTGGTGACACTGCAGCATACTTTTTGGAGATGACATATAGATTCCAAGTCCAAAACATGCAGTTGCTAGAACCAGGTGAAATATTGTGATCACGTTCTAGTGATGATTTTCTAGAAGTATTTTTTCCTTAAATTATGATACCTTGTTATATTCAAGATGTAATTTATGTTCTGTCTCTGCATTGAAGGAATTCGGCAGTTTACATACTAGGTTATGTTTCTGTATTCTAGATTTGATCCATATGCTTCTGAGTTCAGTTTCTCATAGTAAAATCACAGAATGGTTTGGGTTGGAAGGGACCTTAAAGGTCATCTAGTAGAAATCTAGTTTCACTACTAGAAATCTAGTGGTGTGTCTTTAGATGACCAAAGAGGAGGCCTTGCTGTTATGATATGTTTATGCTTTTTTTGTAAAAATAAGATGTTCTTCCCCAAATTACACAAGGCAGTGGTGTGTTGCAGTGGTGACTATGCAGTGTTTTGGCTGAAATAACCTGGTGCTGAAATGAGGTAAGAAAAAACAGATAGGAAGATGTTTAAAAAGGATTTCAACCTTCAGTATTCAGTCCTTGAGATACGTTGAATTCTTTGAAATAGAGATGTGTCATGTGGTCTCTTAAGAGCCTTGGTCTCATATGTCTACTGCAGTGTCATATGGTCTCTTAAGAGCCTTGGAGACCTAGCATGGTGTGAAAGCAGAGTAGTCATTTTGAGGTTGAACAGCAGCAAGACCTGTCTGAGCAGCTGTGACTGGAAAGGATGTCAGCTCACTGCAGAGCGTATGAAAAAGACTTTCAACAAGCAGTGTGCTGTAGCTTCACCTGGAAGTAAGTCTGAAGGAACAGAAATGATGCAGATGGGTCACAGAAGGCAGCCAAGTCATGTCCTCTGTTTAAACTTTTATCTTGGATTCTTTCTTCCACGAAAGCACAGTTGTAGTTGGATGAAAGCAGGAATGGCCGTTGAAGGCACACAGCAAACTCTGCTTCTTCCCTATCACGTTTTGCCTGTGGCCTTTCCTGGCGAGAGATCATGAAGGGGTATTGTCTGACTGCCACAGATCTGGGCTCATCTGAACTTTGTGTTGCTTGTTAAATATGTTGTCTCACTCAAACTGATGTGAGTTGGCATCTTTGCAATAAAATTGTACTATTGGTGAATGTTGTATCAGTCAAGTTACGGAAAACGGTGGAAAAACCCCACATATACTCCCTGTTTCTCTCATGAATCCACCACTGGGTGTGCTTCTGTAAGTGATCAGTAAATGACTCCTATGCACAGTTATTTCTTCTCTAGAGATTATTCAATTTTCCAGAAGTGTTCACATTTATGCTGTATTTCAGTTTCATGTGTTATACTTGGATTTAGGTCAAGTTTTGATTTTACTCGTTGACAAGCTTGTCAAACTTCACTGTGTGCATTTGGTATATGTAATGGCTTAGAATATCATATGTACAAATAATTCCGCAATACAGGAACTTTCACTATTTGCTTTTTAAATCTGTAAGTGGCATTGAGAAACATTCAGCATTGATGAATGTTTATAACTTCACATTTTCAGCTGTTATTTTCTGCCTTTTTGGCATGCTTAAATCTCATGGCCAGTTGCAAAAAAACAAGTAGGATTTAATTCTCAAATTAATGTAAAATAATACACAGTTGCAGAATATGACATTTTTGGCAGTGGATTTCCTTGATGACTTGTGCGTAATCCTAGGAGAGCCTCAAACACTGAAAGGACAATCTAAAAGATTTGTCATTTACATCTGTTTGTTCCATATCCCACATGATGGGTAAATAACTGTGTGTGGAAATGGCTATTGCCAGTGTTAAGCCATAGTTGAGAAATGTTTTTTCCTTTAATTGAGCGCATTCACAACCCTTCCAGTACTTTCCTGTTTCCTCCTAGTGCCAAGCCATAACCTAGATGGGCTCAAAATGTAGTGTAATGGGTCCAGACTGGTGCTCTTAGAGTCCAAATTTGATTGGCTGAGTTAATAAAATATGTATGATTATGAAGTGAAAAGCTGCTTCCCAAATGAAACACTCTGATTTTAAAACACAAATGTCTGAGCCGCTTCAGCTGTCTTTAGCTGTTGAATGCAGTCCTTAAAACAGTTCTCTGTTTTACACACACAAAACCATACGCGCCATTGGGCTTTTCCAGCCTGGAAGAGGAGAGTCTGGCTGTCATAGGAGCCTTAGGTGTGTTCTTGTAAGCTCTAAGCTACTTCAGTTTTTGCTTCAGACACCTACATAGAAGATATTATCTCCTACATCACAGACATTCTAGAGCAACTTTGGAGTGACTGGAGGAGATGTATGTGATAAAATAGAGCGGAGGACATGGCAAAGTGGAGAGAACCAGGATGTCATAAGGAACTTGAGGACCTAGAGGCTTGGAGTAACACATGCTGTGGCTTGGAGAAAGAAGTCCTACCAAAAAATTGGGAAATGTGAAACACATGCTTCAGGGAGAAGGATCTGGATTTGTGTGTTGGTCAAAGGATGTGATGTTGGCTGTGCAGAAACGTCACAAATCATGTTGAGACTTCATTAGAATGAGGTTTCGAGTACGTACACTGCTGCTGACCATGCTAGTGTTGGTGTAAGTCTGTGGAGGGAGATCTTAGTAGCACAGAGGGTGCAGTTGTGTGTCACCCACTGAAGAATTGAGATTAGACTTGTATGAGCACAGTGGGAAAGTGTTAAATTTAATCCAAGGGGTAGAAGGGCATCATCCTAGGCAGGAGTGGAAGGACTAGGCTTATGAAGTCTGGTCAGAAAAATGCTGAGAGGGCTATGATCGTTGTCTATAAATACATCTGGATTGTAAACACCAAGGAGAAAAAGCGCAATTTAAGCAAATGGCCAGCACTGGTGCCAGAACAAATGGATGCAAGCTGGACTGTGACTGCATTGAGACTGGAAATGAGAAGAAATTTTCATATAATTTGAACTGTGAGATTTTGAAACAATTTTCTTTTGGGAATTAATGGGAAAAAAACACCTGAGGGCATTTTGGTTTTTAAGAGGGACTGTTTCTTGTGCAGGCTGCCTCAGGCATGGGCTTTGGCTTGGTCCATACCAACTGTAATGTTGCTGTAGAAGCAAAACCAATAAACTGGTTTGTTTTTTTTTAACCCTGTGTAACAGCTCAAGGAAACACGTTCTGATGAGTGCAGTCTCTCTGACTGGTGGCTGCTAGATGTAATCTCTAAAGGACTTGTTTGTACCATTAAAATCCAGGAGGCTTTTGTGTGTAATCATGTATAAGATCAGAGCTGTTCTTTGAATTACGCTGTAGCCACATTCTTTAAAGATGTGCGATTTCTCTCTTTTTTTTTTTTCTTTTCCAAGTTCTTTTCCAAGTAAGTCCAGATTCTGCTTAAAGGATTCTGGTCTTTATCTGACTTAAAACTGGGGTTACCAATCCAGGAACACCTGTTGAAATAGCATAACTCATTTGGTAAGGTGTTCAGTAAGAAGCAGTTTTCTTTCATAGTCCGAGTCGGTTTTTAGTTTCTTTAAAGATTTTTCTTCCTGTATTTTAATTTCAAAAATTAGTGCTGCAGATCTTAGCTTCCACCAGTTTCAGTGCTCGGATGAGCTGAAAGGGCTCAGATGCCAGAATCTGTACATGTACCAGACCCAAAAGTCTATTCAATAGAGAAATTCAGAGCCTCTGCAGAACTTTGTGAAGCGCATCATAGGAGCCTCTTGAAGTTGTTATAGCTAGCTTAAATATTGAAATGATTTGTGCATGGGTTTCATCTCATAGAATGATGAGGATATTGGGTACTGCAGTGAAGGTAGACATTTAGAGAAGTGAAATTCTCCAATTTGCATATATTTAGATTAGATATTAGAGGAAATTGTTCACTATGAGGGTGGTGAAGCCCTGGCACAGGTTGCCCAGTGCCCATCCCTGGCAGTATTCAAGGCCAGGTTGGATGGGGCTTGGAGCAAGCTGCTCCAGTGGAAAGTCCCCCTGCCTGTGTCAGGGGGTTGGAACTGGATGATCTCTAAAGGCCCCTACCAGCCCAAACCATTCTGTGGTTTCAGACCTTTCAGGTCCTCTCTATACTTGCTTTTTTAGCATGGTCTCTCTATTTCTCTTTTTTCTTTCTTTCTCTTTTGCAACATTTTTGCTTTGGTACAGTTTCTCATTTCTTAGGGGTGCTTTTTTCTCTTGTTAATGTCTAGTTTGACATCCCAGTTATACCAATTTATATGACATCCAGTTTCCCATTAGTTGTAGTACAAGAAAGTAAAGGGACAAACACTTTGTTCTTATGTATGAATTCACAGATTTCAGTCTCTGTTGTCTAAGGGTTCTGTAATGACTGCTTCATGTTTTCTATTCAGGTATCAAGTGGTTTAATAGTGCGGTGAATGCCTGTACCACTGTGTGTATGGTGAAGAGATACTGTTCTGTGACTCTATTCAAAACAGAATGTCAGCTGCCTAAGCGTAAAATGCTTGCTACCATGTTGTATTTTCCTTTGCATGTGCAGATGCAATCCAGTGATGCTTGTACTTAGGGATCAGTAATGCAGAGCATCTCCTGTGAAGTGAGAAGAGTTTTCCCTCTTAATAAGAACACAAATTCTGGCCACTTAGTTCTTCTAAAGCTAATCTCATCAGGCTAGAACAGATACATCAGATGGAAAAGACTAACAAGAGACTGGAAGATAATTGGAGAAATAACCTTTAAAATGAAAGACCTGGTTGTAATGCTTTTACAGTCTTTATACCTGAAAATATGTATATGTGATAAAGAGGAGATCCTAAGAAAGAAAACAAATAAGTGTTTTTTCTTCCATTTTATTTATAGGTACTAAATGAAGCAGTGGGTGCACTGATGTATCACACTATAACTTTAACACGAGAAGACCTGGAGAAATTTAAAGCACTTCGAATAATTGTCCGAATTGGCAGTGGTTTTGATAATATTGACATCAAATCTGCTGGAGATTTAGGTATGACTGTTAAAGACATTATTTTACATGTTATGCTTGCCTCCAGAAATCTGATAGCGTCTGAGTCTTTGCATTAATGTTTTCTGTATATTTTATGCTAACATAGTATGTAAGCTGTATAATTTTCTCATCAAAGTGTTGCAAAATCATTATGGAGATACTAGCATTAGTTAATTAAGTGATAATATTAACAGCTTTGCGACAGGATGGCAATCAGCCTGTTCAATATAAACTCAAGTAGTATGGGAATAATTTTTCAGCTCTTTCTTTTTCACCCTGGTTGTATATTTTAACTACATATGCTGTAATCTAATCACAAAATACAGTTCCCTCAGCATGGCATACTACTACTACTGTTTGAATAAAAAATGAGGGTCATTATCAACTGTCTGAGACTTATTTATGATGCATGAGATTGAGTACGAAACCACTCCATAAAGTAGAAATATTGATTTTATAGGAGAATTAGTTGTTGCTGCCTCAGAATGAATTCAGATACTGGAGCTTTGAGGAGATGGTGCTTGGTGTTTCACTGTAAAAAAGCAACAGTCTGATTTGTACTTTTCTTACTTAAGGTAAACCATCTCTTAGCTATAGTCTCCAGGTCAGGCTACCACTATGTTTTCTTTGTTTCTTTTCTAAGGTTGAGGTGACCAAGTATGTTTCCCATTATGCTCTGGGAAGATCTTGGAGGTGTTTATTTCAATGGGACAGTGGGTAGTCCTAATAATAACGTTGTTGTAGTGAGGAGATGTAGTACGATCTGTTTATCAGTAAATGATAGTAAAATAATCAGCTGGTTTTAATGGTTGTGTAGTTTGCTCAGCATGCAGAGGCTAACAACTTCTTTGTGAGTTTCTGTGAAGAACAGATCAAGTCCAAAAGTCTGCAAGGCTGTGTTCCTGCATACTGTAAATAGTGCCACAGTTAGACATGTGTATTGTGAGCTCTAGAAAACACATATATACATAGAGATTGGCCTGGGGTAAAATCCTAGATCAAAAGCCAAAATCTAGGTACATATCAAAGGCCCTGACCAGCCCGATTTATGCGGAGCATCTCTTGTAAGAGGAAAAGCTTTGCAGGTTTGTGGGCTTGTTTCTGCAAGTTTCCATGCTGGACTGTAACCCAAGCTTATAATTCAAATGCATCCGCATAAGGCTTCAAGCCAGAGTACAGCAGATTTGGGAAATTCTCATTTGTATGAAATGCTAAATGGCCACATTCCTAATGATTCAGTTCCTATGTTGCGATTAGACTGAGTTACGCAGTTGGAATCCATCTTGATAGTGCATTCCAGTATTTATGAAAAATAATTGTTCTCTATCAGAAGCCAGTAAATGCTGGAATTTTTACAGTGTAAAAGGTCTCATTTTAATAGTTAGGGTGAAATGCTTGGAATTAAACAGTAACTCACCTCTAGAGGGACAAATCACTTTCCATTTGTTGAACCTAATGCAAATAATACGCATCTCAAGGAGGTAATATGAGAGTTAATTGCTCTTTTAAAAAGCTTTGATTCACTCTTGAAATACAGTGTATAGACCACAAAGTCTGACACATTCCTGAGCTTCCATAGTAACTTTTTGAGTTATTTGTCATAGAGCTGCCTCACGGGGTTGTTACCAACTTTTGCTGTGAAGTATTAGTCTCATGTTAGTGCTTTTACTCTTCTTAAAATGCATGAAAACATATTTCTTGGATAAAAACTTTACGATCTAGTCTGCTTTTTCTCCACTTTATTAATTATTGACTGGAAAATATGTAGAAGTTGTGAGTGTAGCTGGATGCGAATGAAGTGGGAGTCAGGGTGATGCCCGTTGGCTCCTGCATTTTCCAGCATTTCAGCACTGAACCTCTGCACAAGATCACTGAAAGTGGTGCGAAAAGGGGAAAGGGAAGGGGCCATAGGAGTGATGGACATGCGATAAGAGTGTGCTGTCCTTTCCCCTGTGAAATGTCTCTTCATATCCTTGCCCCTCTTTTGATACTCTCTTTGGTTTACCATGCTTCTGCCTTTCAGAAGTAAGCTGGTTTTAAAGCTAGGGGGCAGAGGGAAAAAGAAATTCCTACGGTTTAGGAGAGAAATTACTTGACTTTTGTTCCTCAAGTCTCGTAAGAAAACCTGTTAGGGAGGAAGGTGTCCAGTGAATTCAGTTACTTATTTCCCTTCCCAAATATGTAATATAACTCTTTAAGCTCTCTTTAAAGCATTATTTTGTTGATGCCAGCTATCAGGAGACATGCTTATTAAATTTGTTTTGCCATCTAAAACCTGCATTTTTCCTCCATGAAAAAGACTTTTTATATAAACAAATGCAGCTGTTTCATACAATGCACTTAAAGGGATGCTACTCTTCAGTCTTGTACTTTTCCCCCCACTCGTGGTTTTTTCCCTGGTCAAAGAAAAACTGGTGAGTTTCATGCTACCATTGATGTTAGCACGATGCCAAGATTAATATTCCAGCAAATGATGCTGGTTTGTCTTGGTTTCTAAGTCTAAGAGCAGTGACTCAGCAGACACTGTATCTCCACAGCAGAGGAAAGAAAAACAGTTCTGCATGTTCCGCATGTTGGTTTTTACTGATGTAAAGCAAGCTGTAAAAAAGTACTGGGCAGCAGACTGAAGGCATTTGAATGTAAAACATAGATAAATATGGTATGAGCTTATTATTTGTCAGATTACTGTTATTATTATTATTGAAGAGAATGTGTTTTTCCTTGCTTCATAAGCTATACTGGCGTTAGCAGAAGACTCATTGAATATTTATTTATGTAAAAACACGAACAACCAGAAAGTGAAAACTGTATTAGGGTGTTTTTTAGGATACAAAACACTTTTTTTCTCCACCATGAAATTACACTGCTTGTGATCTCAGTCAGCAGAACTGAGAGACAAACATTTGTGGGAGCTGCTGATTAGAGAGAGAACATGTAGGAAATAGAGTAAAGAGAAAGAAGTCAGAAAGGACACAAACTCTGAAGTAACCATTTTGCTTAAGTGCCCTGTATTTTGAGTACTGGAAGGTAAAAAGCAGAATGGTGTAACTTGCATGCAGGTACAATCCTGATGTGTTTTTTGAAATGAAAAATACTTGAGTGCCTAATGACAGTTAGATGGGTTATCTCCTTAATTTGAGAGACCGGGAAAGGACCTGGGTTCTGTTTGGTGTGATTGTACAAACCCGTTTCCAACACAAAACAAATTGTCCCTCCCTGTGTCATGATTACCCATACGTGAATTGGAAATACTAAGAGTCATCCTGTGAGGTCTTTATAAGAATAGCTGTCATTATGAATTATTTTATATTCTTTAGAACTTGTATAGATACCTAAGGTATCTTGTATAGATAGATAACCGTAACAATGACCGTTAACCTCACTTTTGAGCGCAAGGCAGACTTCTCTTTGCTGTCCAAAACACCTAATTCAGTGTGCATGTAAAACACCAAGACTTGCATTGTAAACTTGTCTGACATCTTTAGTATTGCCTTTTGTGGTTTCAGTGGTCTGCTTAGTGTTTGCCTTAGTTTGAAAACACAATAAATAGTAATAGAAAAATCAGAAAAAAAATATGTTTGTGTGTATTTATCAACTGTTATGTCAAGTATTCTGTCTGCCATTACAGTCAGAAACCTAGTATTTGGGCAAAATTAAATCTGTAAATTTAAATCTCATACTTCTGAATTTGCTGTTAAATATGAAAAAGTAAGGAATGTTTGGCAACTGGTATCCTTTTCCCCCACTCTTTGCAGGGATCGCAGTGTGTAATGTGCCAGCTGCCTCTGTAGAAGAAACAGCAGATTCTACCATGTGCCACATTCTGAACCTGTACAGGCGAACCACCTGGCTACACCAGGCCTTGCGAGAAGGCACGAGAGTACAGAGCGTTGAACAGATTCGGGAAGTGGCTTCTGGAGCTGCCAGGATCAGAGGGGAGACCTTGGGCATTATTGGATTAGGTAAGTTGGCTTGAGTGGTGGTTGAATACTCCTCACCTTTCACTGCTTTAAACAAAATGAAGAAGATTTGAGCTATAAAAACTGAACACTTAGTTCATTCATTTCCATGTCAGCCGTTCCTGGAGTTTATATATCTCAAATGTATGTCCCTTAGACATCATTTCCCTCAGAAAAACTGAACTTAGTTGCTGATAATCTCTAAGTAATTCTTTGAATTTCCATACAGCTTTCTGTTGTATTCGCTGATGTGAGGCACACTTGTTTAAGAGGAGACACCATCAATTCCCTTTTCCAGGACAAGGATGCTGCTGCTTCAGCCTGGTGTCACTGGTGTCAATGTATATGTTTTATTTCTAGTCTGCTGTCATATCTGGTTTTGTTTCTGCTTTTTTCCTTATACTGTTTTTAACATATCTGAAAAGCCTTTGCTGCAGTAACAGCCTGCAGAGCAATTCTTTCATGTGTGTGGTTGAGCTGCATCTGAAATTGTATTTCAGCTCGAATGAGAGGAAAAAAATATGCAAGAAAGTTTGAAATGTTTCCAGACCTAATAAAATCACCTACTTACCTCTCTGAATGGCCCTAAATGTGTTTCAGCATCTAACAGATGGACAGGCTTACTTGAGATGAATTAATTAGTGTCTGTTTCAGAAGTAGGGAAGAAAAACAAGCAAGTCAGTTTCTATATAAAAATTATTCAGTCATGTGCTTGTCTTACCAGAGATCTGATAGACTGTGGATGTAATTGCTGTGGTATTCATCCACAGGAATTAATAATACAACTTTGACAACAAGGCATCACACTTAAATGACTTTTCCAGTTACACGTTGCTGTCAAATAACTCAAGCTACAAACTCTTTACTTGTGGAAGCTGAAAATAGACTGGAGTTACATAGTACTCATTTAAATGAGTATGCAGCACACCAGAAACATCTTCACAGTCAAAAGAATTGCCTTCAAAATATGACTTTCAAGAAGTTAGTCACGAAGTTGCTTTCTCAAATCTATACCCGTGTAATTATGCACCTCATTGAAACACACAGTGATCATTGCACTCACAGTCATAGCATCTGTACATAAATAATAGACAATCACCTGCAGTGTTTAAAAATGGAAATGCATACCTCTTTTTTGAAGCCCAAGCCTTAGCTCACATCCTCTGTGCACATTTGCTGGAGATGGCTGTCCTGTTGGCATTGCTTCTTTTTTTTCCCATATTGCACAGATTCCAGACTGAGATTAGAAAAAAATATCATTGGTTATTGATTTCCTTAAGTGAATTTTGTGTGTGTTGCTTTTCAGTGACTGACTGAAAACTATAGAGAAATTAAGGGATAATCAGATTGCCAATATGTGCGTAAAGCGACATAAAATGCTAGGTTTGGGGTTTAGTTTTAAAAAGCAAGCTCTTTGGGTGCATCATTAAATACAAATCATGTTTTAAGTATATTAAAAGGCTAGAAAAATCTGATTGTAAAGGTGCACATCTGTCACAGTTATTAACCGTTTTATCTAGCCATTTATTGTTTCTATGTCTCTTCCTACAGTAGAATATTAATAATTTCAGGGAAAATTAAGTTTTAAAGTCAGTTTGGAAGATTTCCACTGTTTCTTTTTGTGCATGCATGTGAATAGGCACAACATTTTAATACTGACCTGTTCTCACAAACTGCTATATGTTCATGAAGGACAAGAATGTGGTCTTAGAAGATACAGAAGTAGAGCTGTACTAGACTTTATGTTTGAGCACTTCAGGCACTTGGACTGTGATACACTCTTTTCTATTATAGATCATTGCAAGAGGCTTCCTGTCTCTAGTTTCAGACTAAAATGTGTATTTACAATCACCTTCAAAAGGCTGTTGCCCTTAGGTCATATTTCTCTACTAGAGGCCTCTTCCTATGTCTGTCGTTTTGCCTCAGTTTATTACTTTGTTATTTAGACATATCAACGTCAGAAGTGATGCACCACTGAGAGGCTGAGAAGTGAACGTATTGCACACAAAATTAATGATTCTCGTCATCTCTTACTAAGGCCCTTTCTCTAGTTCTCGGCAGCGTCGCTGTTTCTGTACTTTCTCGTTAATGTGTGTCTGAGATCATGTCATATCTCAACCACAGCTACGTTTCGCTATTTTTGTCTTGAAATCGTGGTCTCTTCAGCAGTGGGTTGCTTAAATTTATCACTTTGCTGCTGTAAATGCTAACTCCAGACCTTCTTCACGTCTGTTCCTGGGCTTTTCTCTCATTTTGCCAAAGAGAAACACTCTAGCTCTTGCCTGTCTCTGTGCTAGGGAATGACATAGTCATTCCCTCCAAACCTTCAGCTACTCACTTCCTTATCCACTGGTCTAGCCAAGTTTCATGACTCACTTGCCGCCTTCTTGCCATCACCCACTCTCTTTTCTTTGCCTCCTTGCATGCATATTCCTGCTTTGACACTTGGTCTGTCCTGCCTAATCCTATTACTCTATGCTTCTCCTTTAAAGTTAACCCCATCTCTCGTCCTCTGCTTGTGTTGAGCTTGAAGATAAGCAGAGACTCAACAACATAATACCTCCTTCATCTGCTTGTAGGATACCATCCATCATTGTTTTGTTGTTTGGTTAGCCTCTGAGCTCCTTAGGGCAGAGCCTGTGTTTCTTTCTGTCATTATGAAGTGTGTGATTCTTTGAGCCTTACATAAATAATAATATCACATCATTGAACGGCTGTCTTTGTCACTTTAAATCTTTATTACTATCCAGTGTCCTATATTTCAAGTGATGCATCGCAAGTGTGGATAATAAGCCCTGCATTGAGGTGGGGGGGAAGCTACCTTTTCACCTTATATCTAGATATTTAGTGTTTTTCTTTCAAAATGAGAATATTTATGAGCAGCCTGTAAGAACCTGGATGATAGGTACCTGGAACTGGTTCTTCTGTAGTGATGATTTTATAGCAGTGAAGGCACTGAAGTCACACTCCCTTCCTTTTCCTTCCCAGTTACAAATGCTGATGACTAATAGCTAATGCATTTCCTCACTCAAGAGAGGTGAAATTCCTCCAAGTACATCTGTCTTCACAGTGCAATGAATGTCATTGCTCAGTTTGTCTTTCCTCACCTGCTCTGTTCCCTCAATAGTCCCACGTTAAACTAGATGTTGGACAAAATACCAGTCTGCATTTTCAGGCAATATTAAGGCTTGAGAGTTGGGTGGTATTACTATGCAATAAATGATGTACTCTTGGCGGTCTCACTAGCTCTGTTAATGTGCTCAGCAGGAAATACAGCAAAATTGCTCTCTCCACATTTCAGAGTTCTCCAAGAGGGAGGAAAAATTACCCAGATTCTCCATTACTGTTGCATAGGCAGGAAAGAGCTGCTAAGTGAAAGCACTTTTTCCTTCCATGGAAGTGTGCAGGCAGGTCATCAACATTTCCACAGTATCAAGGGAATTTTGTGGAACTTTGTAATACCAGCATGAGATGCACATTCTTTGACAAAGAGCGGAGCAGGGGTCATTGTCAGCTGCAGCTACTGTACTGTCACCCTCAAATCAGGTCATTGGCAAGGTGAGGGTCAGAGGCAGCTGCAAACAGTGAGACTTGGGGCAGAGTAGATGGGTTGGATTGTTACAGGAGACCCAGGCATTTTTCAGTCTCTCTTCACACTTCTGTCATTGGAATGATGCATGGGCTTTGCTAGGACTTTGTGGCTTTGAAGCCTGTGCTTGTGTTCCTGTTTGCTTCTTTTTCCAGTTGTATGCCGTATTTTCTACATTCTTCCCACACTGCAGACTAAAAAGTTAAATTAATGTTGTAAACTTCAGAATTTACATTCGCTGGAAGCAGCCATGACTGTTCATAGCAATTGTAAGTGCTTGTAAGACAAACTTGTCCTGCAGGTGGGATGCTTTGTGTGCTGTTCTGTTGCTCTTGATGTGCTGAGGTAGCTTTTGAGCCCTTCTTAATGCCTGAGAGAGTTCTGTAGCTTTTCAGGAAAGGAAAAAAAAGTGTTGTAGGTTCGTGGTTGTCCTGTCTTGTCTGACTGTAGTTTAAAGAGGAATAGGCAAATAACGCGTGCCAACCTATGTATTTTTATGATGGCTACGACCAAATATGAATTGCCAGTTGCAGAAGAGTTTTATCCCATAAAGTAATTGTAGTAGGACAGTTCTGGCATGTGGTTTCTGAGTGTTTCAGAAGGAAAGCTTGTGCACACTAAAGGCTTTGCTTTATTAGCCTGGTTGCAATGAATAGAAAGTGTAGCTTTAACTGGAGAGTCTGTTATAAGAGATTTCACTGTTGTGAATCTCCTCAGGTATTAGTGTTGTAAAGAGTGTAAAGAAGAACAGACAACAGTGTTGCATGTGAAAAATGAATGGAGCTGCAGTAAAAGCTATATGTTTTGTTTTAAAAAACAGTTTACAGTTGTGTGATTGATTCCTTGAGCTGTGAACATGCCAAAAGTCTGGAAAGTAATACAGTGTTTGTGCTGAAAATGGTCTTGTTCAAGTTTATAAAAACCAGGTTGGAAAGCAAACAAATAAACACAAGTATTGAAATAAAAGATTTTGAAGAGTATTTTAACTTGGTGTCCTCAAAGAAAGCAGAGAGCCCCCATCAGATTGACATACTGCTTAATATTCCAAGCACATTAGTCAGTAAGCACTGCAGAACTGCTGTGTTCAGGTTAAATGATCAACAAAAAACCTTTCTTCCCGTGGTTTCTTAAGTGTATTCAAGGAGAAACTGAAAACCAGAGGGAAATCCCTTCAAGCACAATTGGAAAGAGATGGGATTTCCCTCTCTTAAGTTGATTCAATTTTGAACAAATGTGGATGTTATAAAAGAAAGCTTGTTGACTTTTTATTTTTCAAGTGAGATGTGATTATTATGGTGTGTTGAATTATGCTTTTGAAGTGTCTTTATCTAACGTTTGTAATACTCTAAACTGAGTATCTAGTGTGTAGACTTCTGACCTGAAAAGTATGTTAGTTCTAGTTCAGTACCCTTGCTCACTGGATGTACTCACTCACTTTTCCTGCCCTCTGTGTTTTACTGGTAGTCAAAGGAATATACACACCTCCTGATGGCATGTGGTATTGAGTCATGCCCATACAGCAGTTTCAGGCACAACTCTGAAATATGACAGTAAGGAAAGTGGAACAGAGGAAAACAAAGGCCAATGCGAATAGCAAATGATACCCCACTATTGTTCAACTAGGCGCCATATGAGGGACTGTATTTATTCATCATTTAGGTAGATGGATACAGCATTTTTTAAAGCCTTAGATGACAGGATTCTTGTAGGCATTTTAATGCTGAAAGGGTGTTACTCAAAATGAAAGAAAATACTAGTTCAGAAAGGAGATTGCACACATTGAGAATGGTTGAGCTTCAGATTAAACAAATTCTCTTTTATTGCATCCATTTTTGAGGATTAATTTTATAGCTTTTTATTAAAGCCAGCTGGTCTGACATGGTAAGGATAAGTCCTTGGCAGGCTGGGTTCACAAGCAGTAGTGTTTTACCATAAACAGGCCCAGCAGGCAAGCCCTTGTATTACACAGATTATTGCAGATTACGTGTCATCTTCTGGCATTTCACATCTCCAGTTGCAGAAGGTGCTTTGTTTTGAACAGGGTAGTGTGAAACAGCCCAGATGTAATGTTTCTGATTTCAGTGATGATTTCAAGTGGGATGGGAGCCACCTCTTTTTTATCATCTTCCAGTTACTGTGCAAAACAGTATGGTTTGGTACCAGCATTTGCAGTGGGAAGGAGGAGGCTACCTTACACCAGCTGTTTCACATCTGTTCTCATTGCATGTTTATCTTGTTCCAGGGCGTGTTGGGCAAGCAGTAGCGCTACGTGCCAAAGCCTTTGGCTTCAGTGTGCTTTTCTATGACCCATACCTCTCAGATGGCATGGAGCGTGCTCTGGGACTGCAGCGGGTGAGCACTTTGCAGGACCTGCTGTTCCACAGTGACTGTGTTACCCTGCACTGCAACTTGAATGAACACAATCATCATCTTATCAATGACTTCACCATAAAGCAGGTAATAATCTCTGTGGGCGCCCTCCGCACCAGTGCTGGTTGCTGACACTGTGTAGAATTTATTTGCTTAAACAGGCAGATAGTAATTTGAAAGAAATTTCTTTCCCTTTTGCTGCTCAGATCAAGCAGGTTTATAACAGATGAGGGAATAGATGGTGGCTCATCTATTGTTGCTTTTATTGTCTTTTTTTCTCAGTAACATCGCGTTGTGGAAATAATTTGCTCTTCTTAATGTTGCTCAGATTGCATTTATGTAAAAGCACTTTTTCCATGTCTTGTAGTAGCTACTTCTTTTACCTTTTACAGGTAGCAATTCTGCCTTTCACTCATGATCCTCAGTTTGAGTTCTTAGATGCAATTTAAAGATTATGACTAAATGGCTCCCCCCTGTGCTCAGTCCTGATGCTCACAGAGCACTTCATGATGGATTGTATTTGCAGCATTGCATTACTTGGAAAGATAATGTTTCTTGGAATTAGTACTAATATCTCCCCCAGGTTTTAGGTAATAGTAAAATAA
Source organism: Pezoporus flaviventris (assembly GCF_033815535.1). NCBI lineage: Eukaryota > Metazoa > Chordata > Aves > Psittaciformes > Psittacidae > Pezoporus > Pezoporus flaviventris. Next base: position 3,859,131 of record NW_026892550.1, on the reverse strand, counting down.
TTTCAAAACCTAGATGTAGTAACTGCTGCATTATTGCCTAATTTCATAGTAAGCTTTTTCATTAAATGTCTAGCTTCTGACTCCAGTCTCAGTGTAGGTAACAAATACAGTGCTGAGATGTCAGAATGTAGATATATATAGTGTATAGGAAAGAAACTCTTAAGATATAGTAGTTGATCTTGGTGTTGTTTATGTATGCAGTATTTGTATGTGTTGGTAACAGTGACAGTTGCACTCTTGCGGTAAAATCATTGCTTAGCTTCTGACAAATAGTTTGTACTTACTGTTCTTGAACTTAAGACAACTGAAGCAGTTACTGAACATGTTCCACAGTTATGTAGGATCATGGCATAAAACTGTTAATATAACACATTTCTTGATTGAGAGTTTAGGGATTTTGCAGGTCCATCCCAACATAAAATCAGGGTTCGAGTTTTAAAACTTAAAATATTAAGAAGTTTAATATACAGATCTCTAAGAGAACTGAGTTTTGTCACCCTGCCCTGAACACTTTTCTTTGTTGTGTGCTCAAGTACATTTAATGGTTATTACATGGTTAGATGTCTTTGCAAGCAGACATCTAGAGGCAAACAGAGCCACCTTGCATTCAGAGGAGCTGTCTGGAAGCTTAGCAGTGGTCGCTCATTATACAGCCAACTGTGAAACTTGGGCCAGTGGATCACAGGAAGTTTTTGAGTGGATATGGATAAGCACGATGAGCTTTGGAGAGGGCTCAGTGCGTTAATCAGTGAAACAGACAAAACCTGTTAAGACTGAGAGATACCATCTGAAATGCAATGCGTATCATACAGTCTGTACCAGAAGGGATGTCTTAAGCATTTATGTTGCTATCTGTTATCCTTTGTGATTAAAGCAAGGTTTAAAATGTTAGGAGATAGTTCTTGCTTTGGATAAAAGTTGGGTGACGCAGTCTGTATTATAGCAGCTGGCATGAAAACCACTGAATTATAACACCTCTGACTGCTTAGTTTGTGTAGAGCAGATCTTCTGTATTTGCATGAAAAAATGCAGAGTAGCTTTTTTAGGCTGACAGGTGTGAATTTAAACAGTATTCCATGCTGCTTTCATCCAATATTTCATGCTCATGTAATAACCAGTTTTGAAACAAAGTGGAGAGAAGTATGATGCATCTCATTTCACTACAGTCTCACCATGAGTTTTGTTTAGAGTCTGAAATTACATAACCTTAAAATGTCTTTGAAAGTTTGGTGTCGGTCTTGTCTTCCAGTAGCTTTTCCCTTTAATTAGTCAGCATCCTGTCTAGCCGTGCTGCTTGGCCTTGTAGCTCAGAGTAGCTCAGAGAAGTGCTTCAGGCTTGTGTTTATTGAACCCATGGTAATCAAGTGCTCTGAAGAGGAGCAGAGGTCAGTTTTAGTTTTACAGATTTAAGAAAAAGACTGCAGTTTGAACACAATATGTTATTAAAGCAGCGATGCAAGTTTAGTGTAGGTGAATTAACAGCCATCAGCAGTTCTGGCCAGTTCTTTCAAGCTTCCACTTATTGTTAAGGGTCAGCTCTAGCTGCATCCACCCTTAAAGTCTATCATGAGTCACCCAATTCATTCCCATTAGAATGTATGTATGCAGCTATGCTCTGTTTGATTTGGACTTGCCTTCAGAGTTTTGTAAATAGTCCTAAAATGAAAACTCAAGTGAGGTTATTAAGATTGGACAGAAAAGTTTAGCAGGTTTCACCTTGATTAAAAGTTTCAAGTCCTTCAAAGGGCGTATAAATACACTAAGCTATACTTAAATCTTCCATTTGCAGGAGCACAGAAATAGCAAGTGTGTATGAGCTCCCACCAGCCTGTATGGCATGTCTGCACAGCGGGTGTGATTGTCACTTGGGTGAGCCCTCCTGTGCTAGTGCTGATCTAGTTCTCACAGCTGACTTAAGTAGTGGAGATGCAGTGATGGTTCCCATCAGGAACGTCTTGTTACTAGACCAGCTTAAGATCATGCCCCCATTTCTTCATTGTTCTACTTCCCAAGTTAATGAACATAAAACTGAAAGAAGTATCCCTTAGTTCTGCTCCGGGAAGTGGACTTTAGGTTTGCTATACAGTCTAATAGAGGGTTCTCCTGTAAGCCCTAAGAGCCTGCAAATGGAGAGAGGCAGGGCCACGCTAAACCTAGTGAGTAAAATATGGTGGGTTTTTTTCTAATCACCTTACTGTGAGCATATACCTGTTAATTGTTTAATATTTCCTATGATCTCATGTAAAAAAAAATCTCGCAGCTGACTTTAATCCAAACCTTTTTCATGAATTTGGCATTTCGAATCAGTCTTTCAGAGTGAGGATCCATTTACATAAGCTTTAGTCTGATGTGTAGGTTTCAAGTAGTTGACTCAATGTCAAAATGTTTCGGGTTTCCTGTTCTTATGGTGAAAGATGGTGTCAGTACAAAATGAGATTTTTATCATTCATCTTCACCATGGTTCCCGCTCATCATATGCTTACATCCATGCACAGAAACGCTTCTGCGATCAGAAGCTCTGTTTGAGACAGCTGGTGAAAGACACAAAGTATTAGGGTGGCTGGCAGCAGGAGGTAGTAACTTACTTTATTTCTGTCCCATCTCTCTTATTTAAACTGCCACTTTGTTTTCAAGTTGTGGATATATTATGGTGTAAATTCGTGTAGTTCTCCCCACATAGCATCATCGATAATGCTAATCTGCACAATGCACAGCGCAGCTTCTCTCCTGGGCACACAGCGTTCTCAACCAAATTCATTTTCATGCCTTTTAATTGAATAATATGAGAATTCTTTAGACCTTTATTTGAAAAGCCTCACAGGGAGGAGGAAGCCGAAGTAACAAAAATAAATAAAACATAGATCTGCAGTGTTTTGGCAACTAAAGGGAAAAGTGTTTGAAAATCCAAAACCATTGATTTTTCTGAAAAATTCATATAGGGTTTTATTTGTGTTGGGAGTTGCAAGCTGAATACCACAGAATATGACTTTGTTTAAATGTGCTGTAGTTTCTGTCTCATGCAATTTCACAGTGAAATCAAAAGGCATAAAATGATCTGTCACTTTCATATGCACAGTGGTATCTTTTGATCATGTTACTGCACAATATCTGAAACAACGCTTCTATTAAAAGACACTGCTTACAAGAAACAAGGTTATTAAGTGCTGTGAAATAGCATTTTATGTTAGAAGCATCAGATTTTGTGGTATTTTTCAATGGAAAGGGAAGACAACTGTTACAGGTTAAACCAGCTGAATAGCCTTTGTTGTAATGGATGCTTCTTTTGAGTAAAAAAAAATAATGCCACAACGATTTTATTTCATTTATTTTTATTTCATCATTCTTGTTTTTAACTTTCCCTAGATGAGACAAGGGGCTTTCCTGGTCAACACAGCTCGAGGTGGGTTAGTAGACGAAAAAGCACTTGCACAGGCCCTGAAGGAAGGAAGGATACGAGGGGCAGCCTTAGATGTACATGAGTCAGAACCATTCAGGTGCTTTTCCTTTTCTTTTCTTTTTATTTTGTTCACTTTCTTATTTTTAAGTCTTAGTGCATGATACAATCAACAGCAACAAGTAAACTGAGTTTTCCCTTCATTTGATAGCTAAATACTCCTTAGTAAAGCAACATGAATCTGTGCAGCACTGGACATGCAAATGTAGATGGAGCTTTTGTATGTGATCAGAAGTGAAAAAAGTGACATCCAAGATTTAATTCCTTTCCTTAAAAATAAATAAATGAAAATCCAGTGGGTTTATTTAGCAGAAATAGCAGGAACTTGGGCTCAGATCCTCGCCGTGACTTTGTGTTATGCCTCTGAGGGGAGTCCTCTTTTGTCATTGATAGAGCTCTGGAGGCAGCTAACACTGATGTCTGAACACTCTTTCAGAGGCAGAGTTGAGATGTGATGTGAGAAATAACTACTTTATGACACCTTTCTGGAGGAAAAGACATGCTTTTGTCCAGATTCCCTCTGCAGGAAAGCCGTACATGGCAAAAAAAAAGTTAAGAGAAAGATGTTCAGATTGCAGGTTTTGTTTTGGTTTACCTTTTATCAGGGGAGCTGTAACTCTGCTGTCATTAGCAGAGCTGGTAGCAGAACCCTTAGTTTTTGGATGACACTAAGAAGTCCAGCATTTTAGGCAGAAATATACCACCCTCCAAAGTGGTGTTGGTCTTACAGTATCAGCAACAGAAATGTGCCTGTTTGATATGTCCTTGAGTCTTGAAACTGACTTGTGAGTTATGAGACTGCTGTAGCTTGGTGCTTGCATGTGACAAGCCTTTTGTAGTTGTTCAATCTGGGCAGAGAGAAATGTTAATTTTAACTGGAACAATCCACAGAAGTTTTTTGAAGAGGAACAGATTCAGGACTTGAGGGCAGGTTATGAGGAATGGAGAGAGGACAGTCCCTTCTATTAGGGCAACAAGCTTTAAAAAAACAGAATAGCATCCTTTTAGGTAGAATTTTGATATCTACTGAGACACAGTGCCGCATCACAAATATTTAATTTTATTTATGCATACCCTGCCTTCATTTACTTCAGAATGTAGTCATTACAATGCAGTAGTACTGTGCAAAGCCATAGTCTAACAGCTCAAGGGACTTTCAGCCGCATACATTCTTACCAGTTCAGATCTCTGATCCGCACAAGCAGAACATTGCAGCTATAGGAAGCCCCATTTACTGCATGGAGATGCCATCTGCAGAGATTCAGTTGCAGGATTACAGCCACAATTTCCTTTGGCTTCAGTGCTGCATGTCTATCTGATCGCAGCATGCAACTCTGTATTCAAGAGTTTTGCCAGATACTCTGATGTTTATTGAGCTACAGATGAAATCTATCATTTTATGAATCATGACCAACTCTGGAAGCACGCTTTTGTCTTAAAATATTTGTTCTTCTGTTGTTACAGTTGACTGTAAAGATTATTAAAACTGGAAATAAACAGGAGGAGCAAGTTTCCATTATTTTCAGTTTCTTTACTGTGTATCTGTAATGGCACTTTTACACAGATTCATTGCTTTCCCTGAAAACTAATCTGTAAAGTGAATTTCCTTCTTTTTCTGTGGAGCTTCTATAAAGGAACAGGAAAGAAAAAATAGTTGAAAGTAACTATCCAAGTGGATCTTAGGAGAACAGAGCAACTGTGATGAAATGGACAAATGGAGTGGCATCCTGAATTGATTTCGGGTCTTGCTTTATGCATATTTCTGTATCAGAACTGGAGTGGCAGTGGCTGTAGATAGCAGTAAGTGCATTGGACAGAAGCTAATGTTGCTGCTATACTTAGGTTGTACCCTTTGAGTCTATGAGAGGTGATTGTTCCTTATTTATAACATGAATAGTGTATTAAATTAACTAACTTAAAACCAAACCCAACAAAGAATAGAAATGCAGTTCTTTTCTGTTGTAGAAATTAATCTCTGTATGTACAAATCTGTCTGGATCCTTCCTCTTATCCCCCCAATTTTTTTTTTTGTCATTTGATCTTGTTTTAAATCTTCATTTAGCTTTAGTCAGGGCCCCTTGAAGGATGCACCAAACCTGATCTGTACGCCACATGCAGCCTGGTATAGTGAACAAGCCTCAATTGAGATGCGGGAGGAAGCAGCACGGGAGATCCGAAGGGCGATCACAGGTACTAACTCACCTTATTGGCTCTTTCGGTGTGTGTTTATTTTTAACAAACTTCCTCATTCCTGAAGGGTACTGAAATGAACCAGCCTTAGGGATTTTTTTACCACTTACAGTGTTTGGAATGTAAAAATGAGCAGGTATACCAAGTCTGTTCTCAGAACTGGAACAGATTATTTTGGAGGTTCATTGCAGTTGCAAAGAGAAGGCAGGCACTGTAAAACAAGTACTTTTTCCATGTAACAGAAATGTACTTATACGTGAAAAATTCACTTTTGGGGTTGTTTCTTGTTATGTAAATATTAGCTATTGATGGGTTTGACCACAAGTCATCCAGGTATTTGCTGGTATATTTCATAGGTTTTCCTATATGCCCTCTTAGACTTGTCATGAACAGTTCTGTTTCCTTTATTCTTTCTTTTTGGCTTTTTTGTATTTTCTAAAGTTCATTCAAATTTGCTTTGGAGGACAGTCTGGAATGTCAGTGTTTTTAAGGCTGTAATGTTCAGAGATAAAGCATCTAGAGCTTCATGCTGTTTCCACTAATGCTTATATCTCGACAACATGTTCTCTATGCCAAAGAAAAGTTTTCAGTGTTTCGTTGGGAGGGTACTCTGGTTTAGATGTTCTTCTCTTTAAAGCATTGCTAAAGACGTCTGGCATTTTAAAGGGCAGAGTCCCTTTGTTATATAACTACCATGTAATTGTAAACTGTTCACATAAGAGAAAACAGTTATGTCTTGAATATGCACTGCTAATAAATAAAATGAGAAGAGTGAGCCATTTGGCATTGGTTTGAATCCCTTGTAGCCTAAAATAAAAGGAAGGATTTTCATACTGGAAAATGAGTCATTAAGCACTAATGTTCTCTCTTTAGTAGGACTTTGCTGTTTCCCTCTTGGCAATATACACTGAATGCTCTGCAGACATGAAGGGCCATCTGTGTCACCTTGAGAGTAGTTTGGTGCCAACACATTGCTCTGCTATACAAAAAGCACTAACAGTAGCCTTTCCTTGTGCCTAAAGAGGCTGGGCAGTTTTGTTTTATATATAGCCTGTGCAGAAAGAAGACTTTTCCAACCCTAACCATTCTATGATTCCCCTCTGGATGGTAATTAAAGGCACCTCTTAAGCTCCAGATCTGAATAGCCCTTTACAGGACTATTTGTCTCTGGTTTAGAGGTAACCTAAAGAGCCCAACCATCCCTTTGCTTGAGCTGGTCCTTGCGCTTATACTTCAGAAGTGCTCTAGTCATGCATTTATTAAATTGTTGTGTAACTATCACCAGTGCCCCATTAGCTCTGGGAAAGATTGCACAGACCAGCAAACGATACATACTTGGGTGATGATTGATGTGCAAACAAGCATTAATAGGCTACAATCTGAAAACTGAATAAGAGTCAGCTATATGGAGCTAGTTTTATGTGAAGTACTGCGCAATAGCCCAAACATATGTGCCTAGGAAGGCAGTCGTATTTTCCTTAAGCGTGTGATTGTGCTATCAGCAATCTATATCACTGATTTGTATTGAAGCTGTCAGCACTTCAGTGTTTGCACGTGGTTTGTAATAAGATCAAACTGAGACCAGCATTAGGGAGGCGAGAATTACACTGAATTACGGTGAAACAAATGTAGGAAAGATACAGGAAGTATGGGATGAAGCTGGACATGTGAAAACCATAGGGAGGACAGAAGAGAGAGAGCGTAGAGGGAGAAACTAATTGAAAAAAGGTGTATAGTGAAGGAAAGCAGGCTATGGCTATCATCTGATGATACAGATATTAAGTGTTATATTACGATATTCTGCTGTTACCAAAAAGTCAGTTATATTCTGATGTATAAAATAAAAATAATAAGCAGAGATTGAATATCTTTAAATACATTTTTGAGCATGAAAACATTCAAAGTATTAAATAAGGAGAACCACTGAAAACAGTAATGGAAGAAATGGGAAAACAAGCATGGCGAGGAAAGACTGTTATTAGGAGGAGACTAGTAGGACGTGCCTACAGAAGTAAGCAAAATGAAGAATAGGAGGGGCACGGTGGAAGATGTGAATGGAGTTTAAAAATACTTGGGTAAACAGCAGCAAAAGAAAGGTAGTATTTAAATTTATGGATGATTTTGGCAGAAGTTTAGCTGGATGTGTATTGCAGCTACATTTAGAAGAAGATTTCTAATCAGGATAACGGTAGGAATTCACCTATAATGAAGCATGTACCTCATCTTGCCTGATACTGAGCTAAGAAGCCTGTGCATAGAAGTGGGAAGCTTCAGGGCATAAGCATAAGTCATGGAGTAACAAGTATTTGATGGTATCCACTAGACAAAAAGCAATTTTGTGAAGAGGCTTTTTTAGAGCCCCATTATGGCCAGGCTGATGGATAGAAAGAGCAGGCAAAGAGTAGCAAAGTTCTCCATCAAATTTCCAGTAAGAAGTTGAAGACAAAAAGCCTGAATTCCTTAAGGATGGGGCATGGTTAGTTTTTGAAAGCATTTCTGGAGTACTGTTGCCAACAGAAGCAGAGGTGGAGCTTATTTCTACATCTGTGCAGTGAGATTAAACTTTAAAAGGCACTTTAAAACAGATGTCAGAAGAAACACAACCCTCTGTTCATCTCCCATTGAAATAGGTGGAAATACTCCTGTTGCCGTGAAGAAAATGTGTGTCATATCTACTCAGGTTTTTCAGGGCTGGGGATAGCTCTACAAAGGCTTGTTCAGTATGTGCTGAATCAGGACGACAGATTTTCCAGTGTCTTAACACTTCATTTATACTTCAGAGGTTAAGCAGAAGTGTTGAAGAAACAGAGAATTGTCTAGCATAGTTTTGGTTTTTTGCTGGAATGAAATAGATGGTTGAGGATTAAAACACTGTAGTAAATAAATGTGAAGAGCAATTGACATGAAGAAGGGAAGTATCAGGGAGTACAGGAAAAAAGTCAGTCATATTAGGTTTAAGGCAAAATTCCATTCAGTATCCTGCATTCTTCAATCATAGAATCTCAGAATCATAGAATCGTTAGGGTTGGAAAGGACCTTAACTTCATCCAGTCCCAACCCCCTGCCATGGGCAGGCACACGTTGCCCTAGACCATGTCACCCAAGGCTCTGTCCAACCTGGCCTTGAACACTGGCAGAGAGGGGGCATTTACCATGTCTTTGGGCAGCTTGTTCAGTGCCTCAGTATGTGTTTCTTATCACTGTTACATACTGAGTGAAAAGGAGTAAAGTGAAGTTAAAGACAGAGCAGGAAGGTACATTACTAAATTTTAATGGCTGTCATGCTCTATATTCAAGTTTTATCTTTGAAAACATGAATCTTTGATTATGGTTTTACTGAGACCCTGTATACAAAAAGAAAAGGAGAAATAAAAATCACACAGAGCATTTTAACCATTATTAACTAAGTCCCAGACAAAGGGGACCAGTGAGGATCAAAAATAAGCTCTTAGTGCAATTTTATGTGTTGATTTAAATATGTAAATACTTATGAATATTTTAACATAGACACATTCAGAGCATAAGGCATACAATTTTATGTTTTTTTATTTCCTCTCCCTCGCTTCATCCTAGGTCGTATTCCCGACAGTCTGAAAAACTGTGTTAACAAAGATCACTTGACTGCAGCTACACATTGGGCCAGCATGGATCCCGGAGTTGTTCATCCAGAGCTTAATGGTGCTGCATACAGGTAAGCAGGCTGCAGGTGTAAAAGAAAGAACCTCCTTAATTCAGAGGTAGGTTTTGAAGAATAAATAAAAGACCTTCCTGTTAATAAAGGAAATGGTTTTGGATTAGGCTCCAGCTGTATTGTTTTCGTAACTGTTGCATTCAGGAGAATTGATCTCATTTTGCTGGTTGAAGTCAGGCAGTGCACAACTACGTTTCCTTTTCTCATCTTTATTTTGTGTGGTTAGTAATAGCTGAAAAATACACAGTTTTTTGTATATTCACTTAAAACTGTTCCGGTCATTTCCAGTGAGTGCAGTGGAAGTTTATGTTCCTTTTGCTGAAGGTAGTGATGCAGCAGGAGGTTACAAAAAGGCTTTCAATAATAAACTATTGTTACGTGGTTTTGTTGGCTCCAGACACAAGAGAGAACAACTAACTCATTAGTGAATAAAGTGCATTAGCCTGTGCTGATTATGAAAAGATGCTTAAAACAGTGCTTTCTAAGTTACATGTTTAATTTTTAAGCAAAAGCATTTCAGGGGCTCGATCTGTGTATTCTCAATCAACTGTGAAAGCAGCTCTTAATAATTAATAGAAAAGGGCAATATTTTACATCTAATATGTGTGGTCCTTAGTTACTTTGTTTGCTTGAGTCTTTCCTGACCTTTTATCCCTAGCAGCTGTTCCAGCAGCAGATTTTTTCTAGTAGCCAGCTTCATGCAGTTTTTATTTATGAAAAATGTCTGCAATTTTTATCTTTCACTATGGTATTTACTCATAAGTAGGATGAAAGTAGCTGAAAAAGCTACAAACAGCTGCTTCCTTCAGTGCCCTGAGGGAAGGGACAGTGCAGTCCTTTGATGATTTTTTTTATGCCTCTTTGTCCTAATCTCTCCACTGTCCTTCTTCATACATCTCTCTTTGTCCTTCTTTAGGAGAGCTACTGCATACCTTCAGTAGATACAGGAGGGGGGTTTTGTGTTACCCCGTTTGGGAACCCAGCAGTGCACTGCTGAGAAGTGAAGCAAAGCTCTTGTGTCCCAGTCTCATCTGTCTGACAGTCTCATCTGAAAGCGATGGAGAGATGATGGGGGGGAGCATCATCACCCCCTGCCATAATCTCCTTATGAGTAGCCAGAAGTGCACCAAAGGGAAGGAATAACTGATTTGGCCAACATGTGTGTATTTCACATCACGGCAGGATGTTTACTTCTGGAAAAAGTGCCAGTAGCCCTAAATACCTGAAGAAGGATGTTCTTACTTACTTAAATGAAAGCTACAGGCACATGTGTTCTTCTCCACACAGCGTGTGGCTTTGTTGACTTCAGTTTGGAGTACATAGGTATAGCTGAATGCAGTTGAGATTTAAAGGCAGGTATTGCTGAACTGGGGGTAGTAACTCCAACCCTGTCGTGGCAGTTGTTGGCAGGGCTGCATGCCCAAATAAAAGGCAGTTGTTTGTTCTCATTTGGGGGGGGGGGGGGGGGTATAAGTCCAGCAGAAGCAAGCTTCACAGCTAGAAATTGATTTTAACTTGGGAATGGTTAATGATTTGCATGGTAAAGACCATATGTATTTAATTTAAGCAGGATAAACGTAGAGTGGAACGCCTTTTTTTTAGGCATTGTTTCGGTCAGTTTTTTCAATAGAGAAAATCATAAATTCTGACTTCATAGTTGTTTTAAATGCAAAGTAAAACTATTTTTTTTGGCATTTGTCCAGAGTAGTCATACAACAAATAATAAAAGCTGGTTTTTGGAGGGGTGATAGAACAGTGTTTAAGTATGGGTGAAGGCATTTATTTTTTCATGTAGTATAAAATATGCAGAACTTGAAGCTTAGGCTATGAAGAAACTGGCTTCTGTAGCAATTGCTGATGGTTAATTCCTGCCTGGATTAAGTACGGAATTTGAGTTGATGGTTCAAAACATATTTTTTTATCCCTTGTTTGCAGTCTCAGATTATGTTCATCTTACTGAGCTCTGGAGTCTCTCACAGGCAGTATGGTGTTTCAGATGTGGTAATAACTGTATCATAGTCATGTAATTGCATTAGAAGATAAGACCTGGGATAATAATTTATATGGTAAAAAATGCAAATAGCTCTTTCGGTGAACTTAAACTGATGAGGGTATTTTATTCTAGGTGTATCATTCACTTGTATTTTGATGTAGGACAGAACACTTAAATTATCAGATATTATCACAAGCGAAGAACATGGAGCATTCATCAGCAGAATATAATCTGGATCATCTGAATATCATTGTATTCTGTGGAAAACAAAAGCATTTACTGTGTGAAATGCAAGACACCCTATCAACACAAAAGGTCAGGCGAATGGGACCTGTCCCATGAGTAAACATTAATGATATTCCTGAGAAGGAGCTATTTGTAGTAGTCTCAGTGAAGCAGCGTAATACACCCTGGCTTTGTGTTCTTACTGTGTATTTGTTACTGAGCTGCCTGGTAAATAACCCCATGCTATTTCCTGCATCACAGAGCATGCAGGTTACAGGCAAAGTGAAATTTGACAGCCAGCAAACAGTGATTGTGCAGTTTATAGACACGTTGACGTATCTTTCTGCCTTCTAACAGGTAGAAGATGAGAATATTAGGTACTGAAGAGGTGCTTGGATGAGAATAGTCAGATGTTGGTAATTTGGGAGTTATTTCATGTAGTGTGTTTCACTGATGATTTTCAGTCTGTAACGTAAGATACAGCACGCACTTCAAGCTGGTTTGGGACAGACTCAGTTTCTTGCATAGAGCTTAATGTAGTTCATGGTGCTTCTGTAGTTTAAACAAATACAGGAGATTAACATAGAAACTAGTTACCTTTTAGGTGTAATTAAGAGGGCTACTGCATTTTTCTTCCTATAAACCATTAAGAAGAATATGTGGGGGAAGGCAAAGTGTGAAATAGTAGTGGAGGAGGTGAAACTGATCTCTCACTTCTGCTTTCACAAAAATTTAATGCAGTGGATATTTTACCTGGGAAACATTTCAACTTGCTGCTGCCAGAGGAGGAAGATTGGGAGCAACTTTATGAAGTGCTGGAGGGAATCTATTTGCTGGTTAAGAATAGAAAAGCAATAAATAGCAGCTTAAAGAAAGGCTCTGTAGGATAGAAATGCCCACGTGTAGAGGCTGCTGAGTTTATACTTCTTCCTTTCAGAGATAGGATTTAAACAAAACTGATGATTAAATTAAAAAGGGACAAAAATTATGAAATGAGAATGGCAAATAGGATTAAGAGTTGTCAAGCAAAATACAGTGTCTGCAGGGGGTATGTTATCTGTAATTTGGCTGCTGCCACTGTGTAGCTTTAGGACAAGGAAAATGATTGTAGGGCTTTTCAGTGTTACTGAAGGTCTGTAGGAAGCCTGTGTCTGAAGAGAGATGCTGGCAAATAGAATCAAAATTATTATAACTTGGTGTGCAAGGGGAATAGTTTTATATACAGAAGGAATATTTGGAGTCAAAGGAGAATTACAGATGCGTAATTTGAACTGGTTAATGTGCTTACAAGGTAACTGTTAATGCTCCTGATTCAGCACTGTCCATTTTCATGAGGGAAGGTTCCGACTTCTTTCTGAAGAAAAGGCAGTTGCAAAACTTGCTCTCTCCTTGATTCCTCCGAGCTCCAGTGTGCTGATGCTCAGGAGTATGTTGTTAGAAAGCAGAGATTCTGTATTGGAAACAGTTGCTGTGTTGGGCTTTTACATGGAGGTTTTTTCCATGTTGTGTTGCTTTTTTTTGCAGAGTACCTGGACTTACAGATAAGCTGTTTCAAACTTAAATATGGATAAATAACACCCAGTCTAAAAGTTTTCCTAGGAATTGAGGCAAATTTGATTAATAAGATTCAAATTGAGATACTGAAACAAGCAACTAATTCCATTAGCAACCGCAAATTAATTCTGAGGAACCTCTCTGGAGGAGGAATTAGCATAGGAAGCCCTGTGAACTTGTATACACTTGGAAACAAAGTTATCTGGCCTACAGGTGGTGATATCACATACTGGTTATCCATCCCAGGATACAGTGAGTGTTATAATCTGTAGGAGTCTCTCCCAGGTTGTCCAGGCTAGTGTCTGATGTCTTCTTCATCCCTGTGCAGTGGTGGATAGCCATGATGTTTCTGTGGTGGAAACAAAAAAGAGCAAGTAAATGCGCTTTCATCTCGCTTTCTTTCTCCTCTGAGTTTTGCGTAAGTTCTGTTTTTCTGTCAGTTGGAGGGAACTTGGGATGAGCAGCACAAACATCCATTACTTTAGAAAAGATGCTGCTGAAATGGAGTGAAATTCCCTGGCGCATTCAGTGTTCAACTCTGATGAGGTGAAAATCCACAGCAGAGTAATGTGGTGTTTAAAAAAGCTCCCATTTAGTCCTCTGTAAATCCTAGGGTAGCAGATGCCACAGTTGAGTAAGTGGTAGGTTTGTGTATTTAGGCTTTTAAATGGATAACACTCATTAGGATGCTTGGATGAGCACAATATAGCAGGAGAGAACAAGAGATGAGTGTGTGGCTTTATGATAGGGAAGGGGAGGCAAAGGGCCAGTATTGAGTGGCCAGCATGAGGTAACTCGCAAACAGGTATTGAAGTACTTAACTGAAGAGAAAACATATTCTTATTAAAAGTGTTCATGGGTAGTTGTTGTTATAAACATCAGTGTTAAATACCAGAGTTCATCAATTACATTTGAACTTCAGGATTGAAACAGTAGATTTGCAAAGTTTATTTTAGCCTAGTAATATCAGAGCCATCATAAAATCGAGTTGAATCAGAGGGTGGGTTTTATTCTTGAATTCATTACTAAGGCCTCAGTGTTCTTCCAGATATAAGTAAGAAATCTTTAAAACCATCCGTAGTTTTTGTGTTGGCATCTCTCTCTTACTTGCAGTCTACTTAAAGCACTTGTCCTTTGTATAACTAGAACTGATTCTCTTTCAGACAAGTACAGTGGCAAGTCTGATGCTGAGTAACTTTTGTTACTCGGATGCAGTAGGCTTTAATTGTGTGGGTATCATTGCTCTTTTGGGGAGCCATCAGAGTGCTACGGCTGCAAGATTGGTTTAAAGAAATAAGATTTTCAAACCACAGCAATGGAATTGTATAATTCTACAAGAGAATGGACCTACAGGTCAACTTGAAGAGGAGTTATGGAGAACAGATAGGTATTGCATTTACCCAGCCTGAATTATTTCCTGTTGCGATATGTTTTGAGTGGAGCCGTACTTCCAGGTTGTTTCTTTTGTTATGTTGTCACTCGTGCTGTTAAGTTTGAAGTCTAAAGATAGACTCTAGGAAACCTTTATTTCTCGTTCGGATAAGATACAGCATCTTTCGCTTTACTCATCAGCATCTGTGTATGCTGTCTCATCTGGAGCTTAACCAGCTATCTTTCTCACTGGTCTGAAAACAAAAGAAGCATCTCTATAGCTCTAGAAGGAGGCAAGGTGGGCTTTCCAGTCAGTTATCTCTTGGGTTTCATGTATGTTCTCATCTTCTTCTTTCAGCAGGTATCCCCCAGGTGTTGTAAGCGTGGCTTCAACTGGCATACCTGCAGCAGTAGAAGGAATAGTCCCCAACCCTATGTCTTTATCACACGGCCTCCCTGCTGTAGCCCACCCGCCCCATGCTCCTTCCCCCGGCCAAACTGTCAAACCAGAAGCTGATAGAGACCACCCAAGCGACCAATTGTAGCCTACGAAAACAGCATTCCCAACATCAGAGGTTTCAACTTCAGCGTGTGGAAAACAAACAAAAACAAAACCCTGGATTTTGATTAAAGGCAAAACCATGAACTTACAGGAGGAGACGATTATTGGTTTAGAAACTGGTCCAATATACAGTATAAAAGGAAAAGGTGGGAGACAAAAAAGAAGATTTGGAAACATTTTTTCCTCCGTATAAATTGTAGTTTGTCCCTGTCCAGTGGACTGATTCACTGTTTCTGTGTCCTATGGGTTCTTTGTTAAGCAAGAGAAGTTAGTAGTTAATTATACCATGAATGTACTTGTCTGTGTACAGTTTTTAGAACATTAAAAAGGGTTTGTTTGCTTAGCTGTCAACAAGGAAAAACATAAGGGAGGCATTCAGCAAACTAATTTTGAGATTAAAAATCCTTTCTTTTATATTTTCAAACATGCCCCAAAATGAGGCAGTCGGCAAACTTCTCAGGACAATGAATTTTTCCCATTTTTCTTTCTACGCCACACAGTGCATTGTTTTTTCTACCTGCTTGTCTTATTTTTTAGGATGATTTAGTAAACAAAAAGAAAACAGTTTTCTCCTCATTTTGGCATGAATTCCCTTATTTCCAAATGAAGAAAACCTTGCAAAAGAGATTTTGAGGAAAACAAAAGGTTTTGTATAAACGAGCATTGTGCTTTTTGTCACCAGTTAAGGTATATATTATTGGTGGGATGCGAAAAAGGCACTAGACTACTGAAAAGTAGCAGCATTTCATTGCCTACATTGATTCCTTCCTGGTAATGTGGTAGGCTAGCAATATTTTTTGGTTAAAATCATGTTTGTGACTGTAACCATTTGTATGAATTATTTTAAAGAAATAAAAAACCCAGACAAATATCATATGTGTAAAAATTTTTATTTCTAGTAACTGTTTTATTCAACTTTTATTAGGTTTCTTAGCTGTAATTTTTAAACCGATGCTGTCAAGTATTTCATTTCTAGCTTTACTTTGCTCTCTGTTGTTTGTAATAACTGTCTTGGAAGCTTGAAAAAAATAAAAGCAAAAAAAATAATTCTTTCCATACCATTTTTCCCTTTACATTTCGTAAATGTTGATCTTTTTTCCTGTGTTTCTAATGGAGTTTGAAATTAAGATGGATTTTGATTTGTTACACCGGCATCATCAGCTGCAATATGGTAACAGCGTTTATGCCACCACTGTGGGCAGAGCAGAGGAGGTACAACAGCAACACAACGATAATAATAATAATAATAAATGTCTTTTGCCGAAGTCCAACATGAGAAGTGTCCATTGTTTTATTTGCTTTGGTGATGATGGAAGCGTGCAGCAGGACGTAATCGTGTAATTGCTATATTTGAAGGAGTTTGTTTCTTTGAGCACAGGCAGAAGTTAGATGTTAGCTGGATGCTGGTTCCTGTGCTCCTTCATCCCTACACAGCTTAGAAAAGCGAGACAAAAGCTTAGCTGCTGCAGAAAGGAAATCCAGGATGGGAGAAAGTGAACCTGGACATAAACCTCCTCAGTGGTCTCTTGTTCATTATTAGTCTGAACTAGTATTAAGGTTAGTGAGCTGTTTTTATGGGATCTATGAAAACTTACTGTCCTGCATTCCCACAAGTCTACAGAGCAGCCTCTGTGTCTGCTAGGAAAATATGAGAAGGCGGCAAATCATGACAGGCTGAAGCTTGTGGGACTGTACCCAAGGAGCACTGTATAAAGTGGGGGTTTGTCTCCATGGAGGAGTGGAAGGTTTTTGCCTGGAACATTTAAAGCCCCAAATGTCGTCCATTACATTTTTATTGTTGGTAAACCCATTCCTGTTCCTTCCATGAAAGAAACCAGAAAACGGCCCTAAAGCTGCAAGTTATCCCAGCAAAGACTCTTCCAACAGCTTTGTAGCCAAAAACTTGCAAAATGCCAAATGTGGTCTGCTGCAGCTGAAGTAGGATTTTGTGTATCGTTGGTAATTCATGTTGTAAGATGCTGCTTTGTCAGGCTGAAGATGCTTCTTCAACGTATGAAACCAAACATGTAACATCTGGCTGCAAGTAATCACTGTCAGTCTCATTTGCAACCAAGAGGGTTTGTTTTTTTCCTTCTCTTGCATCAGTTGGACATGGCTTATGTAAGTAAGCTTTGCTTCCAGTGAATCAATAAATTGATGAACTAGAACTGAAGGCACCAGTATTTATTATTTATGTATGCACATCTCGGGCTCAATTTGAAAGGTTGCTGTCCTTCAACTGCATATTTTTGGGTTGTCATCTGTGCTTGCTCAGGCACAAACTGCACTGATGGTGTGATGGGGCACTGCCACGTGGTGGGACATGCTCAGTATTTTTATGTTTGTGCTTGATATGTATCTTGTGGTCTGGCAAGTAGAGAGTAGTCCTGGTTCCTGCTTCTACTGAAGACTTTCAGGCCATGATAATGACTGATGGGTGCAGGCTTCTGCATTATGGTCTGAAAAGATGCGCAAGTGACTAAATGGAAAAGATTGCCATAATGAACAAAGGCTGTTAATGCCAGTCTAGCCTTCTGTCTTTTACAGCTGCTTTTGTTGGGTAGTGGAAATGTGATCAGATTTCCTCTGTCTGGTAAAGGATGTGCAAAATAAAGTTTAGACAAGAAGATGCAGTTAGTGGGTGAATACAAAGTGGGGAATGTGATGGCAGCAGAGGGCCATGAATGGCATGAGGCAGTGTAGAAAGGTGAAAGGAGATAACCGAAAGTAGGAGGTAACTGAAAGGAGGTAACCAAAGTACCTGCATCAAACAGTCAGGGGTTTGGGAGATAGTAGTGTTTGAATTAATGATCTTGGCCAAGAAGGAGGTGCAAGAGACTCTGGAGCACAAGGATCAAAATAGGGGCTGTTGGAAGCAGAAAGAGAACAGTTGTGCAAATGCAGTCAGGTAGTTGCAAGTCAAAACAACTTTCCAGGAAAAGCCATGTTTTCTCATGGTAGGACTGATGGGTTGCCACTGTGGGGCAGCTCTGGATAAGAGCAGTGTGATGGCAGATGCATCTGGCATTGTTTTTGGTAGGGATGGAAACGGATCGGAGATGTTACACAAGACCTGGAGCATTTGGTGTGTAGTTTTGGTCATGCATTTCCAAAAGGGCAAGCTCGGCTGAAGTCCTAGCAAAGACCAACGTAAAACTACTGGAGGTGTGGAGTGCTTATGGTGTGAGAGGAGATTGGAGTAACTTGGCTTTTTCTGCTTCAAGTGAAGGCTGAAGGTGTCCCTGCTTGTGGCAGGGAGGTTGGAACTTGATGCTCTTTAAGGTCCTTTCTAATGCAAAGCATTCTGTGATTTGACTGTAAATAGTAAAATGCTGAGGAGGAAGGAGAAATGTTAAATGCTGCTGTATGAGAACAAATGAGCATAAATGGGGATTAGTCCCAGGGAGCTCCTGGGACAGATTTCCAGTTGGCAGTTACTGGGAATCAGTCCTGAAGTCCCTGCAGCTTGGGTTGGATGTTTTGGTTTTGTGTTTGGGGTTTTGTTGTTGGGGGGTTTCTATAACTTTGTTTTTGCAATCTAAAATGTGAGAACATTGTTTAAAGGTCATACACAGTTGCTACCAAACCAACAACTAGAGGCCTTTTTCCATTCAGGATTAAAAGCTTCAGCTTTTTCCTTTAGAATGTTTATTTGAGAAAATGCCTTGTTATTTTCTTGCCCAGCCTTCCACCTCAAATCATTAAGGCTGCCTTTTCCAAATGACTGTAACTGCTGTTACCAGCTTACTCCTTGCCTCAGACTGAGGGTTTTCTTCTCTTGTTTAATCTCAGCGGATGCTTCGGTAGCGTCAGTTGTTCTGCTTGAAGGAAAAGGCTGCACCACCAGTATTTCCTTTATTCAGTTCACTCCAACCTTTCTGCCTTGGGTAAATTGGGAGGGGGAAAAAAAGGGTGGGGGAGGAAAAAAAGTCATTAGTTTTAAGTGCAAAGAGTAATATTAGATCATTCTGTCTGACCTCTTAGTAAAGCCATTAGATGTGATATGCTTCTTCATTAAACCCGATGCCATGTTTTAAGTTAAATCTTTCATAGAGATTTCTAGTCTTTATATTATAAAAGGTCAAGTGATGGGGGTTTTGCTATTCCTTTGATAGTTTGTTTAAATGAAGGATAACTGACACTACAGTTTTTAAACTGCTTTATTTAATTTGGCTTTCCGTGTCTCTGAATTCCAGTTACTGTTGCATGTCAAACATGAGGTCATGTAGGCTGACTTGAATTTAGTGAGCAGGTCACATTCTAGCCAATTTGCTGTTGTACCGAGGTCAGTGACACATCTTCCAGGAAGACCAAACTCTGTTATTCATTTGTTTTCTTTCCCAGTTTCTTCCATTATCCTGTGCATCCTTTCCTTTGTGGCTCTGTATTTTTGTCCTTTCAAATGACATAGTCCGGTATGGTTATCTTCTGCAGATGAAATGACAGGATTTCTGATCTTCTCTGAGACTTTCAGCTGCTGTCTTCTTGCTTCCATTGACTTTCCTTGGTGCGCTGTTTGCCTTTAAAGTCACAAGTTCTTTACTGTGAGGGTGGTGAGGCACTGGAATGGGTTGCCCAAGGAAGCTGTGAATGCTCCATCCCTGGCGGTGTTCAAGGCCAGGTTGGACAGAGCCTTGGGTGACATGGTCTGATGTGAGGTGTCCTTGCCCTTGGCAGGGGGGTTGGGACTGGATGATCTTAAGGTCCTTTCCAACCCAAACCATTCTATGATTCTATAAGTGAAGAACTTGATTAATCCTCTTCTTGGTCTTCACATTGCGTTTGCCTACATAGCCCCTCATTAGTAGCGAAAGCTCCATGTTCAGTAGATGCTCACCACAGTGCCCGCTCTTGTAGCCCAGGTGCTTGCTTTCATCCCACCGTCGGCACTCGCTGTGTGTATGCCTGTTGCAGAAAGGATCCTATGAGGGTCTCATACCTCATATGTTTGTCCCTCAGTACCTGCCTCCTGTCCTTCCTCCTTGTTACTTTCTAAGGCAGAGACCCAGAAAGTTACTTTTAGAATTCTTCCCTTTCTTAGAAGAAATGTCCTTTCATCAGTTCTGCTTTTCAGCTGTGAGTTCTGGCTCAACACAGACCAGTAGTTTTTTAGCTCCCTGGCTGTTTTCCATGCACACCACCTCACTCCTGTCCAGCATTCTACGGTTTACGTCCACTTTTGCCCCCAGTTGTTCTTTTAATGCAGTTCCTCATCTGGAGTTTCCTCCCTACATTTTCTGTACTACAGAGACAATTATGGCTCTTCAGTTCTACTCTCAGGACTTTTTGCCTTTACATTTCGGCTCAGAGCCATAACAGTGTTTTCTTTGAAGGATCACTGTTTGTTTTGGAGGGAGGGGGGTGGGTTGTGACAGTGTCAAGGCTGCCATAAACAGACCAGAGTATGTCCTTGAGATGATTAGAGGCATTTGAGACATTTCCAAGACGATGTAGATCATCCTCTGAGCATGCCAATCCGTTGAAGCCGTTTGTTACTTGCACAGTCCTCAACTACATATCTATCCCCCATCTTTCATGTGCTGCCTAGAAAGGGTAAGTGCTTGCTAGCTGGAAGTGTTGAAGATCTGCTCAATAAAAAGAATCATAAAATCATAGAATGGTTTGGATTGGAAAGGGCCTTAAGATCATCCAGTTCCAACCCCCCTGCCATGGGCAGGGATGCAATAAATGAAGTTAAGGAAGTTTTAAAATCCCCAGAATTTAAATACTTGACTATGTTTTGAGTTGCAAAGATTTGAAGTCATGAAAAGGAGCAAGATTGAAGCTTAATTTGCACAAGAGCGTTTTTTTACATATCAAGGTTGATGTATTAGAAGCAGAGCATGATGTGTCCATGTGACAGGGCTACTGCTGAAAGCAGTATAGTTTGGGAAAATCTGATGGATCTCCTCCTCCCTGGATAAGCCCTGAGAGTTAAGGCAGCAAATCAACATCTAAAAATAAGCCTCCTGAGGAGCTGACAGCTCAGACTTGTGCTTCCAAACGCCTCCAGCCATTTTCAGTATGTCTCACCCAGTGCCATGGATGGAATTCCCAAGCCAGTTGCTCCCAACACAGCTGTTGGCTATACAGCATACCCCACTTCTCAGGAGCTTGGGAAGCAGCAGTGCTTGCTCTTCAACACACCTGGAAGCATCAGACTAAATCCCCTTTAGGTCGCCAGTGCTGTTCAGTAGGATTTCAGTTAAGCCCTCATGTAAAGTTAAGCCCATGCTGTATTTTACTGTTCTTAAACCATAACCGGAAGAGAATCCGCTTTTGGTGCTTTCCAGTAACGTTTTTGCTGTTATCAGCACCAGTCGTTTTCCCATTAAAATGGAGTCAGGGGACTTCCAGCTTCTCTTTGCTGTGGGTTTTTGGTCGTTTTGCTGTTTGCTGGCCCGTGTGTTTTCAAAGGCCTCGCGTATGTGAAATGTGTTTAGCATGTTATGTAGTTACAGTGATTTATCTCTTAAGTCATAGCCCTTTGCAATCAGCTCCAAGGCCACCCGTTTGCGTTCCAAGCAGGAAGTGGGAAGCCTGTCCTTGTGGAAATGGAGGTCTCCAAGAATTCATACTCTGAATGGCTCTTTTTGGTTTTTCCTTTTTCTTTTCCTCCTGCATCCCAGCCACTTTAAGCACCGGATACAGCCCTCATGTTACAAGATAAAAAGTCTCCACTGTGACTCAAAGCTCATTTTTAGAGGTTTTCAGCCTGTGTAAATCCAAAGGATACGGGCACAGTTTTGCATCATGTAACTGGAAGCTGATCCCAGAGATCTAGATCCCGTTTTACAGAAAAATAAGTGTCTTAAGCCTGCTGAAAAAGCCCTATGAAATTGTGACCCCTTGGATTGTGGCACACATCCCACTGGAATTTTCATATGTATCCTGGAGCAAAATGGGCCATTCCAGTGGGTGTCTTTCCTGACAAACACGCTCTGGGATCAAACCTCCCCATTTGGAGAACTCTTCATGTGTTCTGTCCAACATTGCAGGAAGTAGGAGAAGGTTTCTGACGTTGCTGTGATCCCCAAAGCATTTGGGATTACACATTCATCTGTAATTCATTGTCAGTGGAGCTGGTGGTGACTCCCAGTAGTTCATGATGTGTTTGTGAAAGGCAGCTCTGAGTTCAGCTCTAAGCAGACACCAGGGGGTTTCCTTCGCAAGGGCTGTTCACTACCCATTGAATGTGGCTGCTCTTAAATCCAGATGCATCTGTCTGGGCTCTCCCTTCTGCTTGTCTTCAGTGACCTAAGTGAAAGCTTAAGAGGAAGAGCTCATATATATATTCTTTACAGTTAAGTGCCTGAGGGTACAGTAGAATAAACCATGGATTTGAGTGTCTGCTGTAAACTTCTTGTGGCAATGAATCCAGGTACCAAAGTGGCTTCGTTACTTAGGAGATGCACCCTATAGAAATGAAATGCCATCCAGAAGAGGTACCTACATGTACTGCTGCTTATCCCTCTCTTGAGGTACATACAGGCTGCTGAAAATTCATCCCCAGGAGGCACGGGAGGATGAAACTTCTTCAAGCTGTGGTGCTGTTTTGAAAAGCTACTTTAATAATCCAAATCTGATCATTCACCCCCAAAATCTAGTCAGAGAATCACAGAATGACAATGGTTTGGGTTGGAAAGGACCTTAAAGGTCATCCAGTTCCAACCTCCTGCCACAGGACACCTTCCACTAGACCAGGTTGCTCCAAGCCCTGTCCAACTTGGCCTTGCATGCTTAGCATCTATTATTGTGAGGTTTAAAACTCCAGGTGTTGGAAGCATTCTTAAACAGATGCTTCAGCTCAGCTCCATCAGCCTCTGAAGTCTCTTTGTGGAGGCAGATTCCTGGGTAGAAAGGGCAGTGCTTTGTTGTGATTTGTTCATTTCTCTCTGTTATTTTTTGGTGTGCTTATTCCAGGGGTGTGGACTCTCACAAGTGCAGTGTCTGCTCAGCCTTTGGAGGGCAACTTTGCCTGCCATAGCCTTCACCTGCTTGAACATGTTGCGATAGAAACTGGTCTCGCTGTAAGTTAAGTACATGAAACTGAAACAGAAGAATGCAGCGCAGTAATGTGCTTGCCCATCTGACAAGCGAAGCTTGTGGAGCTGCAGAGTGCCGGCTGCTCCGGTACCAACCCCAACCTTTGGCTTTCAGTGAGATGGATGATCTGAGCTTGTTTCATGCCAGTGTCTGCATTGTACAACAGGAATGAAGTCAGATGCTGAACTGAAATCCCTTCTCAGAACTCCCTTACTGCTCACTGTTTCAAGCCAGGCCTGTATCCTGGCTCTGGAGCATCCAAGCTGTGCTATAGGAGCTTTTCTACTGATTTCTCTGCTTCATTTAAGAACTACAGGTGATCGGGTTTGTGGTTCTTATATAGGCTGTATTTTTCTTTAATTTCTGCTATATATTTGTTTTCCTTCAGGACCTGGGCGCTGTGGATGACAAAGGCACAGAAATACCTCTCCTCAATAGCCACCAGGTGGCAAAGCTCACTCTGTGCATCGAAACTGCGCAGGACCAGCCCCGTTCAAACAGCGTGCGGTGCTCTGCCTGCGGCTGTTGCAAGCCGCCTCTATAAATATTATCTTTTTTATAAGCTATTAAGGCATATTTAGATACCACACATGGAGAATCTTCACTGTAAAATCTCTAAATGCTCCCATTCTGAATTGCGGATCAGCCGGTCGAGGTTTAAGCCTGCCCACAGCATTTCAGCAGCAGAATTTGCCATCGTGTCACAGAGTTTGAAGAGGATAGCATGTTAAACAGCCTGGTGAGGCTGTTAATACAGCTGTGTCAGCCCTGGCTCACCTGTTCATCACAGTTCAGGTCTTGTCTCCCTTCTTATGTTGCCGACTGTTCAAAGGCCTTGGACCTGTTGAGGGCGGAGGCTCTGTGAATGCCTTCTTGTGTTTATAAACATGTAAATGGGTATTTGAAGGTAGTTCCTGCTCCAGAGATTTTACAGGCGCAGATATGAAGGCTCATTTAAAAACCAGAGAGCAAACACAGGCACACTGGGCATTTTCTAAAGCCTGGCGTAGATTACACTGTTTGTTATCCTGGCTCTGTTCTCCATGGAATACATCCTTGTGCTTTCGCCTACTGGAGGTGTCTCAAGTTACAGATTTCCATCATGGTCTGTTATTTTGTTTTCTCAATAGCTTCCAGGGGCCCTCACAGGGAAGTTTCCAGTTCCCTCCCTATGGTGACAGCAGCACTTTTGACTGCTCCCTTCAGACAACTTCCACGCATCCCAGCCTCTCCTGCCTTCGTTGTCCTGTTCCCTAGCAGCCCTGCCTGCAGCCCTGCACTTTACTGCTTGCTGAGTGTACATTTCTGAGGTAGCAGCACCTCTTCATAGATACAGGATGTGAAACTTGGTCACTGCACACCTCGCTCCTGTGATTGACTTAAGTGGCGTGGTGTACACCCTGTCCTTCGGCAAAGGTTCTGCTTGGAAGAGTAGAGGCTTTGTTATACCCCAGAATGATGTTCTGAAATACCACGTTTTGGAATGTGGTGGGAATCTCCTGTTCTGGAACAATGAGAAACATGGGAAAAATTAGATTTCCTTTGCTTCTCTGTGTCTCTGGCAGACCGGACATTAAAGTTTAAATTAGGCACAGGAACAATAGCAGTAGGTTGGGTCTAAGCAGGAATAGTGGATGCGAAGCAGGTTTTCAAACAGTTGGTGATTAATGGAGCATTGGTCTTCTGAATGGAGGGCTATATATAATGCTATGGAAAATATAACATCATGCTTGTCACTTGAGCATCATAATGTTCGTGTGGCCACACTGAGGTTCCACAAAGTATCAGAAGTCTGGAAGTTGTTAACGTTTGAGAACTTGCCTTCAGAATCTTAGTTCTTGTGGCTTCAAGGAATTCTGGCTCTTTTGGTTGGATGGGTTGGAAGCCACGTTGAATGGGGCTTGGAGCAGCCTCGTCTAGTGGGAAGTGTCCCTGCCCATGGCTGGGGATTAGAACTGGATGATCCAACCCAAACTGTTCTAGGATTCTATGAATCTATGATTCTATCTAATGGATCTGGTGAAGGTGACTCCATTGCCACTACCTGGAGGCAGGGGAATACATTGTAGGTGGAAAGATAGCTGGAGATGTGAAAAGTGCTGCAGGGCACTACCCTGTCTGACCACTGTGGTCCCTTGGATGTCTGCTCAGGTCAGGCCCAGTGCTACTGGGCTCTGTTTTTATGTGCCCAGTAGAACTTGTAATGCTGGGCCAGGCACCTTCCACAGACAATCTGAGTATGACTCTGTGCATGATAAGAAAATACAAGCATCCCCAAGCCTTTCTCGTGACATGACAGTTTTCAGCCATAAAACCAGACTTCCTGAGACGTCCTTTAGTTTGCAGTAATTTGCTCTGAGGCAAAAGCAAAAGAAAGCCCAAACTTGCTAATGGAATAACAGCGTATTTCCCAAGAATGTTAAACATACAAAAATGATGCCGGAATTGCAACCGATTGAGAACATGTATTTGTCTTTGATAGACCTGAGAAACATGAATAGCCATGTCGTATAACCTGGTGGTCCCAGTTTACAGCAAGGATAATGTATTTGTTATTTATAAAGGATTAATCAATGATTAACAGACATTACAATTAATGGTTAATTGATTGTTGTAGACTTGGTTCACACATGGCTTGCAGCTATCTGTAACACTGCATTCCTGCTGTAATGTATTTATAGCAGTTATTAATCACGCACTGGTGTTTTTTAAATGCTCTCATTTTATTAGGTGCAGCCAAATTTTCAATAGCACATCAGTGAGCTCGAGTTCTGCCTTCTCATCAGCAACAGGGAAAAGAGGAGAAAGCAGTGAGCTTGGCCTTGCTTGCTTCAATTCGAGGAACCCATCAGCTGCATAAATTGGAGGCACTATCACATTATGAAAGCAATTTTAAGTAAAACGTGCCATTTATGGGAGAAGCACACTTAAAGATTTTTGTAATTACAAATATTTGTACTGCTAAGTGAATTGCATTAAAGCATTTGTTGTTGTTGCTTTATTTCCCTGGAGGACTCTTCTGCAGTGGGAGCTTTGTTATGTTGATAAATGTGCCTGAAAGATTTATAATGTACTGATGCATTGTAATGATAAATAGATCCGGTTAAGTAGTAAAGATCAAACACACAATTAAACAGACTGTAATATACATCTTGCTGAGCAAGGGAAAACAATGGTGAAATCATAAGGATGAATACAAATGGTTTTATGGGACTAAGCAGAAAATGTTTTCTTATGCCCACAAAACGAGGAAATCTGGCCTGATACTTGCATGAACAGACTTATAAAGTGCTTAATCAGATATCAAGTATCTTTAAGATGTTCAGCATTTATAACCAATGGACTGGGCTTTCTCTGACCGCTTGGAGTAATGGCAGGGTGCAACAAAGCATAGGTTAAGCACATCAGCACGGTGTGGGCTTGCTGGGAGAGGAGCCTGGGCACAGCAGGCAGGGCTCACAGGTCTGACACAGCCCTAAAGGCAGCAAAACCACGTTGCACTTGACACGAAGGTTAGAACTGAATATTGGCAGCGCCTGCTCCCATTGTCCCAGTGTCCTTTCCTAGAGCCTTTCCCAGCAGGGAGGCTGGCTTGCACTTGGCGAGGCCACAGAGGTTTCACACTTCTTGCTGTTTGCTCTTCCAAATAGCAGGGGAAAATGTGATTCAGAAGGAGCATGCTGGAAAGGGGGAATGTGGATGAGAGTCACAGGAATAAACCTCTAACATAAAGGCACTGAGGGGGACTTTTGTTCAAAACCCAGAGCAGTTTCCCTGCAGCCTGCTTGCAGATTATCCTTGTCCATTCCAACTTTGAATTGCTCTGAAGGGTGTTTTAAGTGAATTTCCTTTGTAGGGGTACCCATAGCCAAGTCAGTGCAGTAGGAATTTCATAGCTCTTTGTACAGATGCTGTGGCAAAATAACTCCTAGAGGAGTTAGAATTAGGCAGGATATAACAGCCAGAAGAAACACTAATTCTCCTGGATCAACTTTATGTGAGCTCCTACCCTACACAGTGCTTTGCCCACCTGGAATAGCATAAGCCGTTTAGATTCCTTTGCAGTATCTGGGTATTAGCAAGGCTCAAGGGAGACTCCAAATCCTGCTTCACTGATGCCAACAGCCAAACCCCTAAGCCTTGTGCACACTGGCCAATTATAGTGTAAAATCCTCCTGGTGCTCACCAAGTTCTGCTGTGCCACCAGGAAACACCTAAGAGACAAAAAGCATCTGCCTATGATGTGGATTGCTGGAAACGTGTTTCCCAAGGATATACATTCCCAAGGATGTACAGCACGACACGTTCCAGCCAGCAAACCCCTTATTTCTGATTTATCATGTGCTGCTAACTATTAAGAGCTTTGCACAGCTCCAAGAAGTCAGGATTACTTAATGAGAGGCAGGGGCATAGTAAAGGCTTCCAACTTTGGGAGTTTAGGAGAAAAAGGGATGGCCAGGGAAGGTGGTGTGTCCCCGTGCATCTGGCTTCTCACAACCCGAGCTACAGGCGATGCTCAATGCAAAGAGCTCTATGGCAGTTCTCAGAACATACGTGGTTATAGAGCTGGTTTCTCCACCACAAGAAAACTTATTTCTGCCCAAAAAGCTGCATGTCAATGGCGTATAACAGCCAGAAGAAACACTAATTCTCCTGGATCCACTTTATATGAGCTCCTGCCCTACACGGTGCTTTGCCCACCTGGAATGGCATAAGCCGTTTAGATTCCTTTGCAGTATCTGGGTATTAGCAAGACTCAGGGGGGTGATGTCAATGACATAGAATCATAGGATCATAGAATAGTTAGGGTTGGAAACGACCTTAAGTTCATCAAGTTCCAACCCCCCTGCCATGGGCAGGAACACCTCACACTAAACTATATCACTCTTGGGGCAGAAATAAGTTTTCTTATTGTGAAGAAAGATATTTAGATGCCACTTAAGCATCTAAATACCTTTATAGATTTGGGCTGCGGTGTTGCTGCAGTCGATAATGTCACTGTCTTTGCATGGCAAGCACCACATCAGAATTGACTGCAGAGAGAAGCTCAGCCACTGGGTTTGATTGAATTGGGTTGAGCTGGTTTATGGTCCTTCAATACACGTAGTTTTTTCCTTGTTGAGAACCAATGCATCTGCCAAGGCTGGAACGAACGTGGGAGCTGTCTGGAGGTGCAATTGCAGACTGACAGGGGTAACCCCGCTCAATGGGAAGTCGACTCCAAAGGGTTTTGTGATGTCTGTTGGTTGATGCCATCTCTTCGTCACAGGGTTTGCAGTGCAAGGATTGTTTTGGATGCTTTCCTATGCCCAGAAGCTCCTGCGTGCTTGGAACAGTTTCAGCTCTGCGTTAAGGCAATAATTATAATCAAATCTCATGCTCCACCGCCTCAGCCAGTAACCTCCATGGAACAGATGGGAAGGGGGCTTGCATCAGCAAGGGTTTTCCCTCCCAGTGTGCAACTGGCCTGATGTCTTCAGAATGGGCTTGTTTTTCCCTTTGGCTCCCCTCTGCTTCTCTCATGGCATCAGGACAGGCTGCAGCTGGAAAATCATGGACTGGGTTTGAAGCGCAGAGAAGGAGAAAGTCATTTTGTCTGCTCCCTACCTGCTGCTCCTCGTTCCTACACCCCAGCTGCAGGGAAAGCCAGGCTGGGGGCAGGCAGCCAAAGGGAAGTGGGGTTTTGGTAGTCCCTCCTGCATCTGCCGATCTCCAGTGTCAGGTCTGAGACCTGCCTCTGAGCTCAGCCTGGTTGGTTGGTCCAAGTCCTACGTTGGCAGCAGGCTTAGAACAGCCACTGACCTGCAGATAGGTGTTGTGTCGTCCTGCTGTGGTGGCCATGGCCCTGCGCACGTGTGGGAGTTGCTGCTGGTGTTGACAGTGCTGTGTTGAACTGAGTAATTACCTCGTACAGCAGAGACAGAGGGGCAGACACAGGTCGGGAGTTCAGTGCTTTGGAAGGGTGTCCGTCAGCTCGTCCATCCCTCCAGTGTCCTCTGCAAGTTGGGAGTACGGTGAGATGTGATTGAGTCTCTCCTGTTGGATGGTCCCTGTGTGCTTTCTCACCTCAGTAAAAGAAGGAGGAGGGTGCCTGGTCAGCTCTGGTACCATTTGACCTCCAAATGATGTGTTTAGGTCTCCAGAAAATCACGAATTGAGGAAAGAAGTGTCTTTGGGAAAATGTTGCCAGAATGGGGACAGAGCTGCTGAACTGACTTCGTGTCTGTTCTAAAACACCTCCGCTGCCTGATGGGTGCCTTTCATTGACAGCCTAGCCTGTGTTTTGTGTCACTGATGTGTACTGGTTGATGAAACACTGGAAATGGAAGAGCACTGTGCAGTCCCCACGTGTGTTTGGTTTCCACGCAGCACTCCTAAACCAGTGGAGTTTGAGCTGGTTACCAGTGCTGGTCAGACCCAGGTAGGCTAATTCAGCTTGTCCTGGGGCTGGTGGTATGAGGTTGCCACATGCTTGCAACTCAAGACACAGCCTTAGGACTTGCATGTTCCCTTCACTCACCCCCTTGATGAAAAGTCACAGGGTTTTGATGTTTTATTCTATGTCCAGCAATGGCTGATGACTTCTCCTTGTACTGTAGTGTTAGGGTTTTTTTTCCCCCATTTTAGTTTATTAGAACAGGAAATGACATGTAAATGTTATATGGAAGAGCTGCTGAACCTTTGGATTTTTATTGCTCTCTCATGATACATCTTTAGTCATCACTGATTACTTTTCTCCCCACACTTTTTCTTCCTTCAATACCAGTGAGGCTGCTTGTGGCTTCCTGCATCACAGTAGTTACAGAGGTTGTTGCTGCGTCCCGTTGTACCCCATGACTGCTACTAATGAGTTGTTTGTTCTCTCGAAGGTGGTTGCAGTGATTGCTGGTTGAGTGAGAACACAAGCTCTGTGCAGACTCTTCTCCCAGATTTGGGATCTTCACCAAACTCATGATGATGTTTTAGGTCTGGATCCTTGCCTTATTCACATGGGGCTCTGATTCCCAGAAGCACCTCAGGGGAGTCTTTAAGAAGCTCTCTGTGCGTACAGGAAAGGGGCAGGCAGCACCCACATGACACAGAGGACCATATTTACCCAGTGACTCAAAAGCCCCAAACTTGGCAAAGCCTTTGCAAGCCCTTCAGTGGAGAGCTTCCCTTCTGCAAACCCAGAGAACCTCCCGCCCACCACGATGCCCAGCCACCAAGGTGATGTCCTCACTCCTGTCTCTTTTCCCATCACCCAGCTTGCACCCTGCAACCTCACAAGAGGCATCTGGTGAGCTGAGCCTCAGGGATGGGCCTGATGCAAGCACCCCCAGGAGCTGTTTACATAGAGGTCTATAAGCTTACAGCATTCTTAGCTCTCCCGGCTTCGCTGGCCAGGAAAAGCTTGTGGGATCTTGCGGTTATTCCAGCGAGGAGGAGAAAATGATGACAGTGAGCAGGAATGCAGCTCCCAGCCAAGGTGGTGGGCACGCTCCCTCGCTGCTCTCCTCTGGCACGTGATCCCCTCACACGTTCACACCAGGCTGCCAGCCTCCTCCTCCTCTCCCACGTTCTCCCATCACCATCTCTGTCCCCTTCTCCTTCCTTATAGACCCACAGGCTGCCCCACACGTGTGCTCCCCATGTGTTTGGGGTGGGAGGAGAGGGCTGCTGCTGGGTTAGCTGTTTGCCTTCCTGGAGGAGATCAGCTATGCCTTGCTCTTTTCTTGAGCAGCGTACAGCAGGCTCACATCTGTGCTCGCAGAAGCAGCTGTCTTGATGAATATTTGCCCAAATCATTACGCTATCTAGCAGTTAGCCTGCAAAAAAGGCCCAGCACCATTTGTATGGTAATGGAAGGCTTCCTCAGAAATGTTTTGGAAGCAATCAGCTAAACTAATAGGATTTTATGTAAACGAATCTCTTCCTTTAGATCGGGGTGGTTGGTTGGGTTTTTTCTCATTCTGGAGAGGAGGGTGAGGGCTTTTTAATAAATGCAAATTGATATTTCAATGAAAATGGAAATGAGAGAAGTTCATCGCTGGGGTAAGATGCTGCAACTTTGCTTCGTGTGTGGTTCTCTGCGTATCCCCCAGCAGCAACACTGAATTTCTGAGGTGCTGAGGCATGGTGCAACAAGGGGAAAAGCTTTCTTCCACCTTCACGCTATAGTGAGACATCAGCTGGGTTGTACATTTCATCACCCCATCAAAGATGTTGTTCCTGCAGTCCTGGACCTCTGTAGAGGGTTATGGAAGTGGTCACAGAGGAGGCTGTGGATGAAGGAGCTCAGGCTGTTGTTACTGCTCACTTCTGCTGTGAATCATAGAATCACAGAATGGTTTGGGTTGGGAAGGACCTTGAGATCATCCAGTTCCAACCCCCTGCCATGGGCACGGACACCTCACACTAAACCATGTCACCCAAGGCTCTGTTCAACCTGGCCTTGAACACCACCAGGGATGGAGCGTTCACAACTTCCCTGGGCAGCCCATTCCAGTGCCTCACCACCCTCACAGTAAAGAACTTCTTCCTTATATCCAATCCAAACTTCCCCTGTTTAAGTTTTAACCCGTTACCCCTTGTCCTGTCACTACAGTCCCTAATGAAGAGTCCCTCCCCAGCATCCTTAGAGGCCCCCTTCAGATGCTGGAAAACTGCTATGAATCAGCAGCTCTGGTGCTCTGTAACTCCAGCTTTTTGTACCTGTCCAGCAGGATTTGAGAAAAGGATGAGGAGCACTCAGAGATCTGATTTATGTCCTGTGCTCAAAGCTCTGCTTGAATGCTGCCAGGGATGGAGTGTTTACCACTTCTTTTAGCTGGTGGGATCAAGAGCCCTGTTGCACGATGCTGTTTGAACTTGTTAACAGTGTAAAAGCGTCAAACAAAAAAGCATGCAGGGAGTGGTGTAGGAAGAGCAGTTTTCATTTTACTGTTAGGCGATGCCAGCAAGGAATGCAAACCGCATTTGCAAACCAAGGCAAATACACCGAGGTGGCATGTGGTCCCTTGGAAAGTCCCAAACGTCTTGGGTGGGTGGTGGAGGAAACAAGGGATTTTCTGCAATGCTGGACTTGCTGTTGTGGTGTGCAGTGACTCTGCGTGTAGCAGCAGCCACAGAAACAGGAGGCGGGCGTGCATCAGGAGGGATGTGTTTCAACGGGCGGCTGAGGGATGTGAACAGCAATCAGTGCCTTATCACAGGAGCACCGATCTGAATCTCTATGGCCTGCCAATGCCTTTGTTCAGGTTCATGTCCTGCTGTGCTGCCTGCCAGCTGCACTGTGGGCTGCTAACGAATTGCTCTCTACAGTCTACATGAGGTCAGCTTGAGGTGTGCTTGTAACCCACCTGTAAGGACAGGCGTTTGCCCATGGTGTGCTGGCTCTTATGGCAAAGCTGGTTTAAGACAAACCTTCCTCCTTCCAGCTACTTTTTCCTGACCCTTCATTTGTGCCAGGACATCCGTTAGTGGTGCTATCCTGGATCTCTGAAGTGGTCTGGGGTAAAAATTCTTAAAAGGAATAATTTGGGGGGTTTATTTTATAGCTGGTGCAGAATTCCTCCACCATAATTCCTGCAGTTGACAGGCATCCCCTCAGTGACCTCAGTGTGACAGAAAGACCTCGCTGAAGTTTTGGTCATGTGCAAGAAAACAAGGTCTAGTCAGTGTCCCATGATGTGAAAGCAGAGATCTGACCTGTAAATACACCTGGTGAGTTATTAGGCTTGCTTGGAAATATGCAAGTTTTAATTCAACAATAGAATGGACTTCACAACTAGGAAAGTAAAATCTAAGATATTAAATGGTCCTTTCCAACCCTGACTGTTCTATGGTTCTAAATATGCATTTATTCAAATACTTTGTTCATATTTGAAACTCTGTGGAACAGTATAAGCAACATCAGAGGAAAAAAAAAGATGTGTTTTTACAGAGTGTGATCTCTTTTGAACTCCCCTAACTGAAGACTGTCCCAAAAGAGCAAGAGAAGAGCATGGCGCTGTGGTGTTCCACATTCCTGGTTAGTTGCTTTCCAGATCTAATACTGCATTTCCAGGCATTGCAGGTAACACCAATTAGACTATTAAACTGAATATTGAAACTGTTACATGGTTTAAATGCTTTGTGAGTTTGTCTGGGTTACATTAAGTTTATATGAGTAAGAAGTCATTCTTGAATTACAAAATCAAGTAGCTTTTGCTTTGCCTGACATCTCAATCCGCTCCTGGAGATGCATTCACTGGGTCTTGGAAAGTTTGTTTAAGTAATTCGGTCTCTGGCAGCTATAACTTTAGAACTTTTTTGTTTATAGCATTTATTGAACGCCATAATCTCAGCATTCCACAAAAACACTTCTGAAGTATCAAACGGCATCAGATTTTATATCTTCTAAGAGAGAAAGTAAAATAAACAGAGTATATCCAGCAACTAATCCTGATACTGACAGGGGACATTAAAAGCAGTTTTAAAACCAATCAGAAATGTTCAACTGAAAATTTCTTTGATGGAAAATGCAGTTGCTGAGAAAAAAACCCACCCCACTGTTCCAGCTTTGACTGCTGAAATTGAAACAGAATCTTTGGCTGTGGTTTGGATCTACCGGAATAAAAAAGTACATCTCTCTTTCAAAATGAATCCAAACTCTTTCAGGGGTGGCTGCCTCCACTTTAAGCTTTTTGTGCTTTGCCTCTCTCCTGTTAGCTGTGGATCAATGCCAATTATAAAGGGGGTTTGCCAACAATACATGGACAGTGCTGGAAACTGTCCTTCTCATTGCTTTTTCCTTACATCCCTAATTTACTGCTCTCGGGAGCTATTTGCTAGCTGTGTGAATGGTAGGCATGGGGAAGGAATCTTGTATTAATCAGCCCGTCCCTGATAGAAACACCTGAGCAGTTAGTGTTTGTGCTTTTCATCATGGCAGGAATTCTGGAGGAGAAAAGTCTTTCCTTTGGAAGGGAGAAGCAAGGAAAAGGTGATGTTCTCCAATGGCAATAAACTGCTTATGCATTAGTAAGGTCCTGTATTTGATAGGAAGGTTTCAAACCTGAATGTAGGTACGGTTGTGCTGAAGACCCTCAATAATGGGAACGTGGGCACCTCTGGCTTGCTCAGGACGTATGTCTTTGAAATGTTGAGATCTTTTCCATGCTTAATTCAACATCCATTTGTGTCCCTTTGAATTGTCAGGGGGTTGAATTGTTCTTGTCTGGTTCAACCGCATCCTTGGATGAGAGAAGTCTCTCCTAGTGCATGATGGTTATAGGACTCCCAGGATACCCTGAAGTTATTTCTCCATCTAGGAGGAATCTGTCAATGCTGCCATAGTCCACACAAAGACCCTGGCCAGCAGATGCAACTGGAGATGTGAAGCACCCCTTCCTTACTCTTCCTTTCCAATGGGGAGACTTCCATCATAGTTTACCCTGGAAAAGATACAACATACTCCTACAGGATATACTTTTTAATGAAGGAATGACTCAAATCAGCAAATCCTCCCAACCAGGAGACAAGCTTCTCTTCCTTGCTTTCTTCATGTAATATTGAAGCAAATTAATACATAAAAAAACATTCCAAAGTTGAAAACAGTAATATCTGATTCCACTTACCTCTTACCTTAGCTTTCTTCTGCAATGATCTAAAGTTGCTCACACTTGTGATAGTTCTAACTCCCAGCCATGTCAACTCTGTTTATGATCAATGGAGGTGAAAGCACGTCATGTTGGAGCACTTCATCCCATTCTTGGTGGGTGTCCTGTTTGGCCAGACACCCACAATGCAGATGTTGATATCTGGTGAGATTAAGACAATCAGTTTCATGGTGTTTTTTTTTTACCCCAGCTAATTACAAGAGGATTGAACTTGTCTTTTAAATTATCTACCAATAATTATTCAGTAAAGTTACAATTTTCAGAACTCTCGTCTTTTTTTCATTCTTCTTTTAAAGCAATTATTATCGTCTCTTAATTAAGTTGTCACAGACTACAAGGTACAAGGTATGTTGATAACAGGTTTTCAGGTTGTCATTCATGCCCTAATCATGTACCAATGACTTTCTCAGCTGTCTGG
Organism: Pezoporus flaviventris; assembly: GCF_033815535.1. Taxonomy (NCBI): domain Eukaryota; kingdom Metazoa; phylum Chordata; class Aves; order Psittaciformes; family Psittacidae; genus Pezoporus; species Pezoporus flaviventris. Next base: position 3,823,985 of record NW_026892550.1, on the reverse strand, counting down.
ACTGAAGAGTTTGCCTGTTTAAAATATTTGGGAATCCATCCAGTTTGGCTTTTCTCAAGATTTTTCATGGCAGTGGAAAGCACAGTTGGACACTTACCCTGCTCAGTGGAGTCCTCAATTCTGTTTCCATCTGGAATGACACACCAGTACTTGCTGGGCAGTTAACTTGGCCTAAGAAAGTGTTACGGAATTGATACTCTGAATTTGGTGAAAATCTTCTTAAGAGGTAAGTTCTAGTTGCTCAGATTCGAAATCTCTTTTTGGGTTGCTTCTTTTGCAGGAGCACCAACTTTTATTTGGACAGTTTCCACTTAAGTTATGCGTAATGTTATGCATAGAGGACTTCTACCAGTCTCCAAGTGCATCTCAAAAGCAGGTAAATGTGATTCATTCAATATAACAGTAGCTTAACACTGATGCTGGAAACCAGTGTACTACATCAGTGATCTGCTTTGTGGATGGTTGGGATTACCAATGATATAACAAGTTGCAGCAGACCCATTCTGTGAGGGACTCCACACATGTCTTGCAGACTTCTGCTTTGTTTGCAGAACTGAGCAACTCACTGGGAATAACAGATGTGTTCAGGGTGAACCCAGGCTGGTTGGGGACATTTGGGCTGCCCCTAAGTAGGGGCTTTTTTCTATCATGTCTCCCACCAGGCTGCTCAGAGGTTTGCTGGCTGCTCTGAGATAGAGGCAAGGCCTGGAGTAATGTCCTGCTGGACAAGCTGCTAAGAGACCATCCTTGGCCTCTCTGCTGGGGCAGAGAGAGCAGCAGGATAGGAGACAACTCTTCCACTTTCTCTATTCCAAGCCATCACATCAGTATTAGTGAATGTGGTAGAGACTTGGCAGCCTGTTCTTGGGACTGGCTCATCTACTGGCCAGCCTTGACCAACCAGTTAAGTTTGTACACGGTTGTATAATGGTATGTTTCACGTTAGGTAAGTATTAAGTGCTGATGTATGTGTTGCATTCCCATTAGTGGCTTATTTTTAACTTGTATGTTAAACATCTTTTATTTTACTGGTCCTGATAGCGGTGTTTACAGATGTTGGGATCTGGGATTTTTTAGTGCCTCTAATAGAAGTAAGTCTAATATGCAGATTGGTGATAAAACAAGCTGGCTTTAAGTGGGAAAACCAGCAATGTTTGTCTAATCTCAAGCGGTTTTATCACCATCAGCACCATATCAAATTTCTGTTTAAGTATGGGTCAGAACTGGTACACAGAAGCTGTAGGCAGCAGGGCCAGAAACTTGGGTCCAGACTGCCTGCTTCTGTTGCCCAAGTGTGCTCCTAATTATGGGATAAGTCAAGAGCAAGGGCTGGACTTAAATTGGCTGCTGTATATTCCATAGTATCGTGTCAGCAGAACAGCCTTGCCTCCTTCTTAAAGGTGTCAACAGAGTGAGCAGAGAGCACGTGGGATAAATACCTCTGCAATGAAGGAGGTACAAGTGTCTGAAGGTGATACATGGACACAGAGTACATGGTGCTTCACATAGCCTGTTAGTGATATAACTTTCAACTATGATGATCTTAAGGTCCTTTCCAACCCTAACTATTCTATGATTCTATGATTCCATGATCTTAGATGCAGCTGCACTGCAAAAGTGGAGGCAAGGTGGCTGGACCATAAAATAACTGCTCATCCTACAGCACCGTCTTGAGTCAGGGAGTTGCTGCTCCCTGGATGAGTGTAAATGACTTTCTGCAGGGTCATCTAGAGATGTGAATTCTGTTTTCTCAAGTTGTTAATATCACCAGAACCCTAAGAGTATTTGACCTCATTCAATGAATATAACACTTCAGGCCATGATCTACGTTAGGCCTCAAGGGATGGTATGTGTTCTATTGGCTGGTGTGTTGCCAGAATCTATCAGGGCTAGGTTGTATTTGCAAGGCTTTATAGAAAATGTGTCTGCTGTGGGGTTTTTGGCTTTTATTGCATTCACCCACCCCATCTGTTATTCTCCTGAAGATGAAACTTGCACGAATCATCTGATGACCATTTAGAAAGATTCAGCTGTGGGGCTGATATCCCAGTCTGCAGAGGAGGGCTGGTACTGCAGGGATGTGTTGTTATTTCAGAGTGGTTTCAGTATTTCACACAGCTGCAGCCCTCTCTGCTGACAGGCATTTGTAGGAGTAATGAAATGCTCTAGCATTTCCATGGACTTCCAGGCTGAATCCGAAATGCTAAACACTAAAATCTGCCCTTCATGGTATTGACATCTCCAGTGTAAGTTCCCATCTACCTAACTCCAAGTCTAAACTTCAGAGTGGCTGGTTAGGTTAAACAGGAGCTGAGTGGATGGGGAATGGGAGGTAGAAGTTGTCAGGTGGTTTGTAAATTGTCCACAGTGGTCCCTTGTGGAGGAGATGACCCCTTCTGCACCATGGAGCTGCGCTGTGTCCAGTGAGAGCGGCTCCAGCTGGGTACCATGTGTGCTGCAGCAGTGACCTGGTTTGGGAGAGTCCTCTGCTGACCTCCCCAGCATGCCAAGATAAAGATGGGCCATATGTTCCAACCCACACTTTGATGCTGAAAGGTCATGTTCAGAGTCATCTTAGAGAGAAGCTGCACTCCTCTGGAAAAAACACCTTAAGATATCCCAGGAAAAGAGAAAACCACCGCTCAAACTCTTCTCTCCATGGATAGATAACATAAAACAAAGGTGTTTAAACATTAGTGTTGCTTAATTCCTAGCTGTGTTATTAAACAGCATTTAGATGCAAAGGGAGGATAATGAAGCATACAGCTGAAGATCCCAGTGCTGCTGAATAAACCAAGAGAGAAGATCACAGAATCATTAGGGTTAAAAGGGACCTCTGCAGATCAACCCAGTACAACCTCCTTGCCAAGCAGGGCCACCTAAGGCAGGTTACACAGGAACACGTCCAGGTGGGGTTTGAGTGTCTCTAGAGAGGGATGTCCTGTGTCCTCGCAGCCCTGTGAGCACCATCATAGGGTTTCAGGGCACTGAGATGCGAGTCCTGAGATTGCTACAAACTCTTGGCTGCCATGGTAGAAGCAGGAAGGTGAATTTGCAGACCCCATCTTGATGGTTTGTGGCTCCAGTTTTGGACATCCGCTTTGGCTCTTCAGAGCCCTTTTCAAGCTGGAGAACACTGGGACAAAGACACTTAAACCCCTTTTTCCTATCTAATAATCTCACTTTGATTCCCATGAATACTGGTGAAAGTTGAATTCCTTACCAGAAGTTAACTGCCTAAATACCCTGCAGATTGAAATCTAAGTCAGATCTGTAAAGGAAAATATTCCTACCTGATTTACATGCCTTTGGAAGTGTTAACTGTCATCTGAGCAATAAAATGTCTTACAGGCACTTGAAAATTGCACACACTTACTGTATTAGCCCCAATTTCTGCATAGCTGAGAGAGACACTAGGTTATACCTAACTGCAGCTAGAAATAAACCCCACACATTGCAGAGGCAGCTAAACACTCTTTTCTGTTGGCTCTTTGGAAGTGGGGCCATCTTTTCACCACTGCCATTCATTCTTGCTTATCACATTTCCATCAATAAACGTCCCATCAACTCCTTATCTGCAGCGTATAAAGATTTGTTCTCCGCCTCACCTTTCCCGTGTGAGAAATCTACAAGCGTGAGTACACCAAAGCACTCTGCAAAGAATTTACGGCCTTCCTGTGTGTTCATGGGGTTACTTACAACTGTTTTATTATACTGCCTGTGTGCTTTTCGTGCTTACAGAGCTGGGGCTCTGTACACACATCGTTTCCTGTGCTCTCATCAGCCCTTGGCGGAGAGCTTGCTGTAGTCCTTTCCCTATGGGGTCATCAGCAATGCCAGCTCCAGGGGTACAGGGACCTGAAGCTGTGGTTGAGCTGCTGGTATCAGTGTGTACATGCTTCTTGCCTATCCAATCTGGTAGAAAATGACTCTGATGGCTCGTTTCTGATACGGTCATTGTGGGACACCCCTCAGCTTCCTCCCTCTGGCTTCATGGAAGGAGGATGTGTGTCTGGTGGGTATTAGGAGGGGGCAGGTGTGTTGCTTGCTGTGTCTTTTCTGCTGGGGCTGCAGAAATGAAGGGCACCGTTGGCTGATGGATTGGCCCATGGGCTTCTTGCAAAACAAGGGAGACTTTGGCAAAAGATACGTCTGAGACGTGTGTTTGTTGGTGGAACAACTGAGCGTGTTATTCGAGTTGCATGAATTAAGACTGCACATTCCAGATTTAGCTTGTACCGAAGCCAGGCAGAGCACGGGGAGGGAGCTCTGAGTTAAGCACTTCATCAGTTGTGTTGTAAAACCTCAGTACTAAGGCAGAAGGTGACCTCAGTTCAAGCTCCAGAAGGGAAACAGGAGCACACATCATCTGTTGGCCTGTCTTTGCTGGGCCCGAGGCTTCATTCATGTGCTCTGGACACATCAGTGTGTGATAGCCCCTTCACCGACAGATCATTCAAGCTTGTTTTTCCCAAAGCACAGAGCTGGATGTGTTGAGCTGAGATAAGAGCCAGCAGCGGGAAGCACATGGGCCCTGACATGCTGCGTGTGCTTTTAAATGCTAGGATTGTGTCCCTGTTGGCCCCGGCACTATATTTCAAGGTACAATGGAGTCCTAATTTCTCAAAGTCCATGTAAATCTGTAACGTTTGCAGACTCATCTATGTCCTCAAGTATTTGATATGAAGGTGTCCGCAAATGCTTCTGAACACCTCCAAGCAAGATAAAATGACCCTCATTTCACTATGTTATAAAGCCATATTATGCTCTCAGCTTAAGTGTTCTCAAAAGCACCAAGTGCAGCTGGAAAAGGTACAAGGACTGATAATGCCTATGGAAGGACCGCCTTCGGAGAAGGTCTTCTCTGGGGTTAGGGATTGCTCAGCTGAGTGCAGTGATCTTGACTCATGAGTAATTTGTACAAAGAAAGAGCCGGTAGCAATGAAATTATCCAAATGAGGTAGTTTTTACCTAGAATACAACTGAGGTCACCTTCTGGCTTGGCACAGGATGTTGCAAAAGCAAAGGTGGATTCAGAAAGGGCTTTGAGAAATTGTGAAGAGATCAGTACATGATGGCAGCCAAAAAACACCAAGGATGCAGCCTCCTGCTTGCCTGTTGCTGAACTCCTGGTTTACCAGAATCTTGGGGGTTACATCCTCTCCTTCCCAGTGCAAGTCAGGAGACACTGGGCTCTGGATGGACCTTTGCTCTGACTAATGTTCAGGCTCTAACACTTGGAGTTTACCTGGTAGCAAGTCCCAATGACGTAAGTTGAAGTCCAAGTGCCAGCACTTGTCAGGGATGTGATATTTGTTTGGATTGTCTTGGTTAGTGTAATTTTGATTCTGTAGATTGAGTTATACACCCTAGTATTGTTCCTGCAGTAAAACAGTCACACCCTGCTAGGTTTTTTGTGGCCTACACATCTTCCATTTCCTTGCTTCTTGCTCATATACGGGCATGAGACTGAGCAGCAAAAGCTGGGGTTTGAAAAAGCAAATAGTGATTTTGTGTATGTGCAGGAGGATAACTTTAGCAGAGTTTCAATCTTCAAAGCCCTCTTAAGATTAGGTCAGGCTGGACAGCTCAGAACAGAAAGGTTCTGATCACCCATCACTTGAAAACCTGGCACTAAAGCCACCAGAAACAAGTCAACCCTCACATACAAGCTGCAGATAATTATTACCTAATAATGTGATTTGCAAGTTTGCTTTAATCATTATGCAAATGAAAGTTAAGCCCTCACTTAAGGTGTAATAGATTTGATGTCATTTATCCTCTATAGCAAAACTGTTTCATTAAAGTTTCCTGGCATTTGGCAATCAGCAAAGGCCTGATTTTGCCTCTGTGATGAAATGACTTAAGGCATAAATACAGTGTTCCTCAGCGTGCATAATAATGTTGGTGCGTATTTCATGGTTTTAAGTGTTCTTCTGGTTAGAGAGAAGTAAAATAAGAAACCATAGTCATATGCTTTTTAACTTAATCATTGAACATGGGCTAAGTGGAGTTTTGGTTCCTCTGTGACTACTGAGATAGTATTTTCAGCTGTAGCTGCCTGGGTTGGCAGTTCAGACCATGTGTGTCATGTGTAGAGGTGGAAGGTGAGGAGTGTGTAGGGGGCTCTGGGACACAACCCCCTCCATTTGCAGTCTTTGCAGCAAAGCTATGAAGAAAAAGCACCCCTAGATATCACGTGGTTTCATTCAGTATCCAGCTTGCTTGGTATCCTCAGGGCTTCTTGCTGGTCACTGTTGGTGGTACCCACAGGTCTGGATAAGGTCAGGAAGAACCTCTGGCAATCACAAGGGTGCAATGCTTCATTCCTGGGCTGTGTTGTCTCATTGCTTGTGTCCTGTCCTGCAGGGCTGTGAATGATTCACAGAGCTATCTACATCGATGATCACTGCACACCTAAATTAGATGCCTGAGATCGGAGCTCGATTTCCCTGTGGTGGGTGGGAAGGACTTGTAGGGTCTTCAAAGTATTTGGCATGTGTATGCCTCCATTGGAAGGGAGATTTCCCTTTCCTGTACATCTATATAGCACCCAGCAGAGCAGCACCCCAGCCTCCTGAAGTGCTGTGACACATGCCTGGATGCTCACTTGCAGCTGAAAGGCCAGGTTAGATGGGAGCACCGTCAACACTTCCCAGGGGAGATGCAGGTGCTGTAACAGCATTCACTGTACACACTGGAAAATGCCATTTCCAGTGCAGGTCCAGTTGGCTGCAACCCTGACAGCATTTGAGGCACTCCAGTTCATTTGCTAACGTTGTCTGTTTGAACAAGGAACTCTTGTTGCTCTGTCAAAGTCTCCCTGACATAGCCTGCAGCTATGAACAAATGTTGTGTGGCTGCAAGCTGGAGCACTGAAGAGACAGGAAGCATGTTCAATATTGATAAAGAGCAGAAGGGGGGCTTGTTTAAATTGTGCACAGACAACTTTTCCATAATTAAGGGGGCAACAGACATGATCCCTTGCTTACAAACGAAATGACTAACAAAAGCAGGAGGTGCGCATGACGTGCAGCCTGATACATGCCTGTGAGCAGAAGTGATGGGGAAAGGGACCTGAGATGATTCCTGAGGGCAGGCTGTACGTGCCCATTGTTCCTGTGCTTCCAGCTGGCAGTGCGGGAGTACAGAAATCTTGTGCTATGTTCTCGGCTATTAAACAGTGTGTGCCTTGAGCCCTAACTGGAAGTGAAGCCCCCTCATATGAAGCCCTGTACCCTTTCTAGTGCTCTTGTTCACGATGAAATGTTTCAGCCTGCAAATGGAGCAGGTGGAGTAAGGGATCAAATCAACCTGTATGCATGGTTGCTATTCACCAGGGCTAATGCACGCGTGTGATTGCTTCCTTCCTATCTGCAGTTTTATCCTATGTTTTTATTCTTGGGAATGCATGCCTGTGAAAGGTTCAGTGCTGTGCCTTGGTACTTAGTAAAATTAACGCTTCAGCTGGGCAGCAAAAAATGGGATTGCTGGGAGCGCTAGCTTGGAGGCTGCTGCAGTTGAGTATGGGATTTAATTCCAATACTTATGTGTGCCTCATGTGTGCAGGTTACAACTGCAGCATTAGAGATGTGCCCACCTGCTAACCATCCTCTTCCAGATGCCACTTGCTCTCTATTCCCTTCTTTCCAAGTTTTGAGTGCCTTTCCCCAAACAGAAACATTAAAGAGAATTTGCAGACCCCTGTAACCGCACTAGGCTGTTTGTGATCCCATAGTCCAGACCATACCAATGTATACTTGTCTCATCCTGGGGGCCCTGCAAAGTCATAGGGGTTTTGCTTTGGTGTTCTTCTGGTCATTGAGGGTTCAAGCATGCTGACCTGTTCACGGGATGAAGCCAGCATGGGCAGCCTGCTCTCTACAAAGATCCTTTCGAGCACTGTTTAAAATGGGCACAGGCATTCAGGTCTGTGCCAGTGCTGTAATTTAGCAGCTGGCATATTTAAATGGGATCAATCTTTTTAATCATTTATGTTTAATTACTTTTTTTAGCTGGCTCTTTTGCAGTTTATTGCTAGCAAGTTTCTAAAGAATATTTTTTAAGCTAGCCCTAATATCATCCAGAAACAAGGAGCTTGTAACACTTCAGTTAGGAGGCTTCTCCCATGCTTGGAGCTCTTGGGCAGGTCAAAGGTAGGATTCACTGAATTATTTTGGTTGGAAGATATGTGATCTGATTTCTGCTTACAGCCCTGCCATCCTCAAAGGAGGCTGAGATTGCTCAAGCCTTGTCAAATTTTGGTTATTTCCAGAGAAGTTACAATACCTGTCAGTCCCCACACTGTCCTGCTTTATAGGGTGTCCTGGGTTCAACAGTAGCAGTCATTTTTCTCCTTCTTGGTAGCTGGTGCAGTGCTGTGTTTTTTACTTTCAGCCTGGGACCAGCACTCATAACACCAGTATTTTTAGTTGCTGCTCAGTAATGTTTAGTCTGACCAAGGACTTTGTGAGCCTCATGCTCTGCCAGGGAGAAGGGGAAGCTGGGAGCAAACAGAGACAGGACACCTGAACCAAACTAGGCAAAGAGGTATTCCATACCACAGCATGTCATGCCCACTATATAAACTGGGGGCAGTTACCCAAAAGGGTTAGATCACTGCTCGGTCAGGCTGGGTATCGGTCGGTGGGTAGTGAGTGGTTGTATTCTCTCCCCTTGTTATTTCCCTTATCATTATTATCATTCCTGGTATCAGCAGTGGTTTGTGTTGTACCTTAGTTACTGGACTGTTCTTATCTCAACCCGTGGGAGTTATGTTCTTTCGATTCTCCTCCCCATCCCTCTGGGAGCGGGGGTGAGGAAGGCGGGGGGAGTGAGAGAGCGGCTGCATGGCTGACTGAGTTTAAACCATGACGTAGGGTTATCCCATCTCAGATGCAGGACTTGGTTTTTTGCTCTGTTGAACTCCACAGGGTTCCCATCAGCTTGTTTTCCAGCCTGTCCAGGTCCTTCTGAATAGATCCCTGTCCTCAAGCGTGACATGCACTTAATCCACCTTGGTGGTGTTGTGAACTTGGTGAGGGTGTGCAGAGAGCTGACCAAGCAGGGATGATGGTAGGATGTAGTGTGTAGCTACTTGATATAATGGCTCTGGATTAAAAAACACATGGGGAAGTAAAGATCTGGGTCCTCCAGCATGCTCCCCTGATAAAAAAAGGGTCAAGAAGCTGGTGTGTGCTTTGCTATGGCAAGAGGCTCAGGTTGGCATGTTTCTCTCGATATTAAGATGTGTATTGACTTTCTGTTTTGCTGGAAGAAGATCATTCACCAGGGTCAGTGTTCAAAGAGTCCTACTATTGTATATGGCCAAAAGGAAAAAACATGGGCTCACAGAGCTTTTTGCCCCCTCCCTTCCCTTCCTAATAAACATTAATTTCTCATTAAGTAATTAGTATTTAATTGCTATTGCTCAGTATAATTACCTTTTCTGAATTCTCTATTTCCTGGGCTATGGAGAAAACAAACTTTAAAGACCCAGTTGATTTCGGACACCTGATATAAGCAATTCCCTTTCATTTTATAGGATAATTCAGGTTGGAAAGTGCCTCAAGAGGTCTCTACTCCAACCTTCTGCTCAGAACAGGGTCAGCTTTGAGGTTAGCCCAGGTTATCGTATGTTCTATGTTGAAGAACGTGTTTTTATGACAAGTGTTGTATTTGCTCATGACACAAACACGTACAGAGTGTTTGCTTGCCTCCCCACACACACCCACACTGTACAGGGATGAAAAAATGGAGGAGCCTGCTCTCACTGTAACATCCCTATGGGTTGTGCAATGTGGCATTTTGTTTATGCATATCTTTGGATATCAATGCATTCGGTTGTGTTATCGCGCCAGCCTCCATCTCTTGAAAATGAAAAATTACGGATGCCAACCCCTCCTTCACTATTCAGTGCATGAAGGAAGATGATGCTGGTAATTGGGTGTTTGCTGTCTGAAGGAGGAAGTTTGTAATCCATTGCTGTCACTGACATGATGCCTCTGTAAACCCCCAAGCCACAATTTATCTCAGCCATTTAATATCTGTGTGGAGAGACAGAATGGCATATCCAGGATGAGCCATTATGATCTGTCTGTTTGGGAATAGAAAGCATTTTATAATCTTCTGTGGATGTTTCTTACTTTAAATGAAGGAAATTAATGGCTAAATTCTGCTGAGAAATAATGCCTGTTGTGGAGCACTGTTTGAAGGAGAGTGCTGCATGAAAGCTGAAATTGTCTTTCTCTTTCAGTATGATATCTGTTTTCTTTTAATCACAGGAATGACGGGCTAGAGTTTCAGCCTTAACTGTTAATTTCCTGTCTGCTGTCTATCCAAACAAGACCCTGCTGTATCTCTCATAATAAATACATTTAGAGACAGGGCTGAAACCTGTGCCTGCCTTCTACCCTTTTCCAAGGGCCGCTAATTCCTGCAATCTGGGCCACCCTTTACATCTAATGCAAGGTCTAAAGCCCCCTCCTGTGTCCTGAGGAAAGGGAAATAAAGTATAAAAATGGCTGATAGAGCCATATGGAAATTCAGGTGTGAGAAAGATCAGCGAGTGGGCATGGGGAAAGGACATGACCAAGTGGCAGCTTGCAACTGTGCCAGTGATCACAGAGGCATGCACAGCCCTGAGCACAAGCACTGTAATGAGGCTTTTGGTGCAGCTCCCACTCGGGCTGCATTAAAGAGGGAATTGCCTGAGATAGCTTGGAAAAGGGTATTTATAGTAGCCAGAGGATATAGAGCCAATGTGCCCTTGCCCCACATTAATGGCAATGGTTAATCATAGAGCAGGGCATTCATATTTAAGGCAAATTGTTAAAGAAAATAAATAAGGTGTTATATCTATTTTTTATTTGTTATCAGAAGTTTTCCTGCTCTGTGGTTAGTCAATGTTTTAGAAAACTTTATCTTAGCAAAGAACTGGTTTTGGTCTGACACACCTGCATTTACTTTTGTCAGTCATGGGGAGTTACTGAAGGGGGGGCTAATATTGTTTAAGATGAGCTTAATATGTACAAGGCTTGATGTGATTTTTGTTTGTTTGCTTGTTTTGGGTTCTCTTGAGCTTCCAGTTCTGGAAAAAGAAGATCAGTGATCTTTTAGGAATCCAAAACTGTGGTGCTGGAGCTCTTGAATTATTTATATGGTCTTATTCAATGCACTGTGATTATTTCTGATGCTTCGAACTCCTGGATAGCTTTTGATGCCTGTATTATATATATGTAAATTCCAGCCATTAGTTGGTTTTATCAATAAGGTTCAGATTGAATCATGCCTCCCCTGCAAATTAATGCAGGCTTGACAAATGGAAGAGAAGATTTAAACTATCAACCCACAGACTGTTAGATGTGGGTTTAGAACAAAAACATGTATATGTTATTTCAAGCTTTAGAAGGTGGTATCTGAAAATATTAGCACATGTAAGGACATTTAGCAGATTGGAACACATGGAAGAGTAAGCTAAGCTGCAGGCTAGAAAGGCTTTTAAGATGTGTAGGTAGATTCCTAGTTATGCCACAGACCCAGTATCTCACTGTTTCTAGGCTGGAGACCAGAAAACATTCGAGTAGCTATTGACTTATTGTCACTATAGCTAATTAAACCACAAAAATTGTTTCCAAACTAAGTTAAAGATCAGTTTTAAACTCATAAAAGCAGAAAAATCAGAATAGGGTTGAAACTGTCTCCCTAATTCACTCTGATGTGCCTTGGGGCTGTCTTCTGCAGAGACGGTGTGTCATTGATTAGAGCCTTCTCAGTGCAGGGGCCCACTGGGTACAGTGTGGCACTCAGAATGCTCAATTCTCATGCCCTTCTGCATGGGACTCTGCCTTTAATGCAATTTTATTTCATTATTGTAGCGTTAATTTACCTCAGACTGTGTTTTTTTCTTTTCTCAGCAAAGGGGGAAAGATACGATCAGCTTTAATGGATGAAAAGTTCTCTGAGCAGAATGCAGTCAATATAGTGACTGATTCAAGCCTGCAGGCACACAAATTTGTACCTGCAAATCTGCTCAATCAATCTGTTCCCCTAAAGCAGTGATGAAAGTGGTTTAATTCCTAATGAAAACTTACATCTGCTCTGGCCCAGTAAACTGTGGGAGAAGCTGTTATGGGAAGCAAAGGAAACCTAATTTCCCCTGGTATTGACCACAATGTGTCAAAAATAAGCAGTGGAAAATATTAAACAGAAGCTGGAGCCAGTATGGACTGCCAGGAAGAGCAGTTTTGACCTCTTGTGACAATAGAGGATGGTAGCAGGATCCAGACATGAATCTGATCTCATCTAAAGTAGAGGAGACATTTGGATCCATCTTCACTGCAGAGACAAGTCAGACCTGCCAGGTGGCAGAACCAAGCGTCTGTAAGCCTGTTCTCCCCTTGAAACATATCAGCCTCCTCCTCCTTTATCCTCCCTCCATCTACCTACCTTTTAATCAGATATTCAAATCTCCTCATTAATTTTTCAGCACACTCTTTCCCCAGCTGGAACGAGCTGTAATGAGAAGAATGAGTTTAAGAGATTTTGGTGGTCAGCGATGCCTCAGCCCTGCCAAGGCTGTGCACGGATGGGCTTAATGTCAGTACTGTAAACAGGCTCTCTGCACAGATGCCTACATGACCTAATCCCCTGCATTACACAGGATTGTGCTGCTGTCAAGCACATTAAGAAAAGGGAATGGGCGAGGGACAGTTGTTTCCAAGTCATTTCTGCTTACGCTATTTTTCAGGGATTTAATGAAGTCTCACAGGCAAATACTCCACAGTTTGTGGAATATGGGTCTTGAGCTATCTCAGGTTAATTTAGGGTTTATATCCAAGTCTTAACTGAGTGTTTTATCCAAAGTTGGCTGAGTAAAGGGAGTCACCATCTCCTCTGGTTTTTGTGCAAGAGACAACTGTTCGGTGTGTAAGTGCTGGACAGATTCAGTGGTATGCATTGCTGAGAAGGAGGAGGAGGGGTTTAACCCAATTCTTCCCTTGATATTCTCCCATGGTCAGTGCAAGCAGCTCTCCCTGGAAGGGCTCAGGTTTGTTGTCTTCTTCGCATCTGCTGTTTCTTACATCCCCTTCCTGGGAAACACACAGAGGCACACCGATGCTGCTGGACCACACAGCAGACGAGGGCTAGAGATGAATAATATCAGCTTACATTCTCTTGCTGTGGACTGCTGGGACTCATCTCACCCCATGCACTTTATTTTTTTCCTGCTTGCTGCTGCTTGGAAACAGACTCCTGCATTTCTTTAGTCCGGTGGGGAAAATTCTTGGCTGCAAAGCTGAGTCTTGCAATCTGGCCTGCAGGCCAGCAAGCCCTGGCCAGCTTCCAGGCACAGGATCGTTCAAATGTGGGTATTTTCCATCGAGGGTATTCTGCTGCCTCTTCAGATGTTGACAGAGATGCATTTTGAGAGTGATCTTGCTGATAATCACCCCAAAAGGAGAGGAAAAAAGAGGCATGTGCTGCTCCCAAGCCCTGCAGAAGGCTGGGGACTGAGATCAGCCCCTGGACTCCTGCCCAGAAATAACTGGCCATTGGTGTGCCTACAGTGTTTTGGGGCTCATCTGTTCAGCCAAAAGGGCAGCTGTTGCCTGTGTTTCCACAGGCCAGAGAATAAAATGTGTAACTGCACCAAAAAAAAAAAACCCAAAATTAGAGGTTTTCTTTTCGTATGCTTTTAGGCTTATTGAAGAGTAAGGCTAACACTATTTGGTTATTCATGACTTGATTGTTTTTGTTGTTTTACCGTCACTGGATACACCCTTATCCCTATCAGGGGTTCAGAGAAGTACTTTATTGCCTAAATGAGCCCTAAGGAGCTCAAGGTGAAAAAATGCTTTGTCCACAGAAGAAATCAAAAGCTGCAAACACGTACCAGGAGTGGATTGAAATCTGGTGCTGCTACTCAAGGAAAGGCGGCATGCTCATGCTTTCTGTATTGGCTTCACTATAGAGATTATTACTTTGAGGGTAATTAGAAGAGCAGAACTTTATCATTGAGAGAGAAAATCTCACTGAATCAAGGATCAGAAAAATCCTCATTATTTCGTGTGGAAACAACCTCCAAGGCCCTCTGAAGCTATGGGTTGCTTTGACACTACATTGAGCATGTCCTACTAGATACCCCTTTCTCCTAAAGCTGCCCCTCCTAATTACTGTTTCTTCCTACTTGACATCTGAAGTGCCAGATTTTGTTCCTCTGTATGTTCAACTTTACTACCATTAAATGACAGATGACTTTTTATACTTACTGTATGATTTCTAGTGTTTTTTCTAAATTGCCTCAGGACTTCTATATCAGAAGGGGAAGGAGGCAGAAGTCGTGATGAAAGCAGTGGATTTCAAGAAGACAGATACCAATAAGCTCAAATTTAGTAAATAAGATCTCCTATGAAGGAAAGCTAATAGAAGATAAAGTTGTCAGTTCCTCGGAGTAAGCTAAGGGCTGAATTCCGGCTGTCCAAAAACAAGAATAGGAAATCCAGTAGGTGCCAAGCTGGGTAGATGATGATGATGAAGGGGTGTTCTGTAACTTTAGGGCAAGACAGAAACATACAGAAAAAAAGAAGAGGTCAGGTTTCTAAGAATAAATCTGAAAGAACAGCACAAGCATTCAGGGATAAAACCAGAAAGGCCAAGGCACAAAATGACACCCCAAAGATAACCAGAAATAATCCTGTGATAACCAGAAATAATTCTGTAAGAACCATTAATAGAATGAGGAAGATCAAGGGGGGATTGGTCTGCTACTCAATGGAGAATGAAAGCTGTCTGCAGATAATTATAATAAGCTTGAAGAATACTGGAGAAGGAGGAAAAATACATTTTTCCTAGAATAGCTTGGGAATTTTAGTACAGTCAGATTAACAACAGTTCTAGAGGAAAGAAAAGAAGAATCATAATGAATTGTCTGTAACATTTACAAAAATAATTGGAAGATGAATAGCAGTCAACATAGGCTGGTCAAAAATAAGTTTTATTAAACCATTTTAATTTACTTCCCTGTAAAAAAAAAAAACCCTTGTGGATTGGAGTGGGGAGGAACAAAGGTCAAACAGCTTGATTTAAGAAAATGAAAGTTTGCTCGGTAAATTCGCAGCTGGCATTAACCTGAGAAGGACTGGAAGGACGTTGGAGGAAGAGGTTGTATTTGTGTGATAAATTAATGTCTGAAAAAACAGGGTTAAACTCATCATGAGGCAAGTAAAAAGTGCTTGTAGCCAGACACACTTTGCTAAGCAAACAGGCTCAAAACAAGTGGCTAGAAAGCACTTCTCCAGAAAAGTATCTTCTGGGACAGGAGATCAACAATTAACTGCAAGTAGGCAATGGCTTGCTGCCGTGAGAAAGACAAACATCCACTATCAGGTTCAGACAGCAGTGCTTTCTGCTCTGCTCAGCGTGGGAATGCTACGGCCAGTTTTGATCAATGGGTTTTTAAGAGAGTTGTGGATGGACAGAATAGAGTTCAGTGTCCTTTTCTGATAAAGGTTGTGCCATTTTTGCCTTTAGTTTTTAACATCTGATTTATGAGTGAAACCTTAAAGACTTGGTGTCATGTCGTAGCACAAAAAAAGGCTGAAGCAAAACCTGGCGACTGCTTTCAGGTACTGAAAAGATAATTTCAAAGAGGACAAGATGGTTTGCTATGTTCATGATGGTTTTACTGTGAGGGTAGTGAGGCCCTGGCACATGATGCCCAGAGAAGCTGTGGCTGCCCCATCCCTGGCAGTGTTCAAGGCCAGGTTGGGCAGGTCTTGGGGCAACCTGCTCTAGTGAAAAGTGTCCCTGCCCGTAGCAGGGGTTGGAACTGGATGAGCTTTAAGGAACCTTCCAACACAAATCATTCTGTGATTCTATGATTCTGTGATTATTAGGACAAACAGTGATGTTTAATAAATCAACATAAGGGAAACTTAATCAGACCATTAGGAAAACCTCTGAAAGGACAAGGGCAATAAAGTAGTAGAGCAGGTTACTTGGAGAGGTTGTGAAGTTCTTATGATTGTAGGGTCTTTAGGAGCAGATTGGACAAACATCTGTCAGGAGTAGCATATGCTGTTAGTGCCTTCAAGTAAAGGCATCTTTGATTCCTTCCAGGGCTATTTTTTGATGACTCTGTGCAAATCTAGAGGTTTACGTGATTAGTTGGGAGGAATTTGCATGGTTGTGTCATTATCTCCTTCCTGAGAGGGTACTGCTTTGCATAATTCAGTTCATTTATTGCTATTCACACATATACCTATGTGTAATTAAATACCTGAGGTGAGCAGGGAGAGGGCAGTTGTCAGACACTGTTATGGGAGGGCTTGGCTGCAGCTGATCAAAGATGTGATCATTTGTATGGTATACATTCTGTTAAGGCAACATGATGCTGTTCATCTCTGTGACTCTTTTACTTGCTATTCCCTTCTCTAAATATGTTGTCTTTATCCGAGGGAGCCTGGAGAGCTGTAAATCTCTGCAGAAATTCTCCATATGCTGGTGATTTTCAGGGAACTCTGCCATACATAATTTCTGATATGAATGTTTGAATAGAGAATTAATTTACTTTGGGTCCTTGATTATTCTGTCTTGCAGTAAGAGGAGTACTGGCATCAGGCTGAAAGTTAAGCAAGGCGCTAGTTGCCCTTTTTCTCTGATCTTCACAATCACAGTAGGACTGTTGGAGTCAGAAAGCGATGCAGATGGGATGTACAGTGATCACAAAAAGTCAGTTTTGTGTAGCTGGAGTAATCTTTTTACTCCAGGAGCTTCTAATGAGTAATGAGACCATGTTTCGTATAACTCGTGTTAACATGGCAACATATAAGCATGCATCCATCTGCAAGCAGAGAGGATTTAATAACACATGAGTAAATTACCTCACTCATTTCTCTCTGTGAAATAGCCGACTTCTCTTAGGAGAGATAAAAGGATCAAGCAAGAGCCCTGTGAATTGCTTAATGTGTCATAAAGAGAGGACAGGGATGAATGAATCAAAATCATGACATTAGAAAAGATTTAGATTAATGGATTTTTAGTCCGAAACATGGTCAAATGATGAAAAATCACAATCCTGGCTACTGACCCTCACCCAGTGAATCCTTTCTCTATAACTTCTGTTTGATTTCTGAGCAGTATCTGTCTTCACAAGGGTGATGGAGGAGTCAGACTTTACCACCACTGGGAAACTTGTTCCAGCTGTTTGCATGTTTGTGTAAACATGTTTGAACATGTTAATAATGGTGATAATTACTTTGATTTGCCTTGTCTTCAGTTTCTGAGCCGTGAATCTGGCTATGTTACAGTGAGAAGCTCTTGGTTTATTCCTGTGGTTCATAGATTGTATCTCTGCTGAAGGAATGTAGGGTACTATAGCAAATTACAGGCCAAATTCTGCGTGTGTTCTTTTGGGAAAAGGCTTAAATGAAGACAGTGGGGCATCATCTGAGAATACAGCTTGACAAGTGGTGGCTTTGCATGATACAACAGTCTGTTGACAGGCACAGTGACTTCCTGCATAGTGGTCTTTTGTTAGTGTAGGAATTTGATGCAGAAATTGGAAAGCTGTCTAGATAGTAGGTTAATACCATGTTCTGATTTTCTAAGTGATGAAAACTCCAGTGTTTCTAAGTGTTTTAACATTCCTATTTGGATTTATCAACAGATATTTATTAATAAATATTTATTAATATCTATTAATATTTTTCAATTTTTTTTTGTTTTTTGTTTTTAAAGCAAATGGTTGCAAATGGGCTCAGTTAAAGTCTAAATTCATCTTTTCCTTAGGATTTAGGGTACAGCAAGTATTTTCTGGGCTTCTTTTATGAGGAACTCCACACTCTTAAGCAGGAATATATAGCATCATGTCTCTGACTGTCAGACTTGATTTAGCTTCAAACATGCAGGCCAGCAGCTGAAATACAACCACATTCAGATGAAACATAGGTTTTAGCCACATTAGACATTTACACACACTAAGCAAAGTTTACTCAAAGCCAAGGGATGTCAGTTTTTGCCATAATTTGGCAAGTAAGGAGGTCAACTGTATTCAGCAAGTACTACAGCACATTTAAAGACAAACCAGCCCATGGATTGCTTTCAAAGGCAGTATAGATATTATTAGCAGTACGCTAAAGCAGATCAGAGTGAACTCTTGGCTATGTTAGAAAATATTTAGATAAAATTGTAAAGGAGTTTCTGTATTTGGCTATTCATTAAACATATAAATCTGTGTGATCTGTCTTCACCCATCTGGAGATAGCAATGTTAATGAGTTGACTGCCCGAACGCAGTCTCTACAGAGTCACTTGGATAATTTGAGGCAGTGTGATTTCAAACTAAGGATAAATACAGCTTTGTATAAAATAAGGTCTTGTTCCAGCAATAATTGCTTGTGCGCTATGTAAGATGCTCTTGAATCACCCCGTCAGAATTATTCCCAGAGCAGTAAGTGATAAGGGTTTCCATAAAGAGGCAATGCATCTACTAGCAGATTCACTAATTTTGTGCGGGGTTTGGCACATGGAATCAATTTACTTTAGCAGTCAGAGACTCTTTTTATGGCAGAGAAAGCAGTTAGTGGGAAAAGAAAATATACACAATTTATATTGCACTTCCTTGTTTAGGGTACCAGCAAAGCACATTTCCCAGCACACGTAAGGTAATCTGTGGTTATTTTTATGTTAATGTCAATGACAGCACTTCACAAGAAATCATTTCTTCCTGTTGAAATGTGCTGCTTGTTACTGTGACACCTATTCTTCATGCTCGTAACAAGCCTGGTTTTATCAGTCTCAGGGTTCGAAATATGTAAATACAGATTCACCAAGGCTTAATCTGACAAAAAAAATCAAATGAATCGACATTCCCGAAGCTGTGTGCCTTGATCTGGTTGTCAAAAGGGAGTAAGAGGTACATAAGGACATGAGAGATCTGCTCTTGCTTGTGAACAACCAAGAAAAATTAATTTTAAATGATGCATTTTAAACAATGTAATAATAATAATAACAACAACAAAATAACAATAGCAATAATAGATCTATGAGTTGAAAGAGAAAATACAATTGACTGCATCAGCTCGTGTTTGAATCTGAATGGGGTTACTCCTGTTAATGCATAAAGAAGAACTCCTGTGCGTCAGAATTCTTGTATGGAGGAATCCTGTGTAAAGGGAGGTTTGGTACAGTGGGATCTGGCATGTCAGATAAAAATAAATTCTTCCCACAAGAGAGGGAAAAACTGAAAGATATTCCTTGGTGAAAGGGATCTTTACTTTATAATAAGGTTAAAAGGCAAATATGTTCTGTGGGTGAGACCTGGCATTGAAACTTCCAGGGTAAGATCAGGTGCAGTGTCACTTTCCTGTCTAGCCAGTGCCGTTTCAGTTAGGTGAACCTCTGTTCTGATATAATCCTGGGCAGTTGGAGAGCAACAAGTTTTCTCCTTAATATTGCTTCTTCATCCCTTTTAATTACTAACAATTTAAAAAGTTAAAGAAGGAAATCCCTTGCCTACAAGATTTAGGGCTAGAAGAAGCTGTTCTTCAAGGTAAACATCTTTAAATACCATGAGAAGTCAATGAAGACAAAATTCAGATGGTGAGATGGTGACTAATGCTCTTCTAAGTTGGAATCTCTCCAGGAGTTTTGAAATAAAAGCTTGTTGCCAGTCAGTGGACGTTATGGCAAAAAGTGACTAATAAGTGAACAAGACAGCCAATGCATTTAATGTGACAGTACCACTTGGGGAATTTACATCTGTCTTAAGAAAGTTCGGTCAAGACTGGATCAAGCATGTAAATCACAGGCAAACCTGCAAAACAGTTCCATAACCTGCCAGAATAACCCTTTTGTCTCCAGCTAAGGATCACCCCTGATAGAGCCTAAAGTGAATTAAGCAAAACCACTTTCCGTTAAAAGTAACCGTGACGCAAATAGATTTATCTGCATGCAACCAAGGCAAGAAAACATTAACCAGCTGGTCCCCATTCAGAGGCATCTGTAACCACCTGGAGGGAGCCCCAGACTGCAGTGCAGTGGCTCAGTGTGGGACCAAGCATGACTCAGTTTGTGCCTGCCAGAATCAACACTCAGTGACTGGACTGGGTTCAGAAACTCCTTTTAACAATTCTCCAAACAGTCTTTACCAGGCATTAACATAGACTTGTTTCCATGAGCCAAATTGCAGTTGTATGGTTCTGGCTGGTACAGGCTGGTGTGGGGTGGTCCTGCGATGTTGGTGGTCTTGGCACATGGATTTCAGTTCTGGGAAAAAGTGATCTTGGGATCCATTTGGCATGATGGCTATTCCTGCTGAGGCTGGGTGTTTGCGGACGTTATGAGCTCAGATATGAGAGAATTGCCTATTTGTGTTTTTACTTTCACACTCCTATGCTCTGGCAGCTTCATATTCTCATTGCTGATGTTTCAGGGTAAGTCCAGGCTCCTGTTACGTCTGTCTTCATGAGGATGAGGAAGGCACTTTGCTTTGGATTTAGTATTTGGTAAAAGTTTTCCTGTTTCTTTGTGGATATGGAGTTTATTCATCAAATTAGTTAAAACTCAACTCTCACATTAGCAGACATGTTGAAGTTCATCCAAACATGTGTCGAATGATTCATCTTAAGTACTCACAAGATCTGCCTGCTGTCTGATGTGAGTACATAAAGCCTTAGAGAGGCTGTACTAACCCTCAGGCACTTAAAAGGCTTTCAATGCACCTTACCATTTATCCTATGGGTTTTGTACTTGTAATTGAACTGTGAATAGAAAACAGGTGATGACAGACACCAGTTAGTTCATACAATTATAGAACGGTTTGGGTTAGAAGAGACCTTAAAGCTCATCCAACTCCAACCCCCTGCCATGGGCAAGGACACCTTCTACTAGAGGAGGTTGCTCCAAGCTGCATCCAACCTGGCCTTGAGCACTGCCAGGGATGGGGCAGCCACAGCTTCTCTGGGCAACCTAGGCCAGTGCCTCAGCACCCTCATGGGGAAGAACTTATTTCCAATATCTAATATAAATCTAACCTCTTCCACTTTAAAGCCATTCCCTTTGTTCTGTCACTGTGTGCCCTTGTTAAAAACTTCTTAAGTTTCTAATCCACAGTCAGTTTTCACGTTAAAATGCTTTTTTGGTGTCTCAAAAGATGAGTCCTCAAATATCTCTCTAAAACGTTGGCATGGAGAATTGCAAAAAGAATGGGGGTGCCTGAACCTTACCTGTTGCATCAAGCAAAATAAGTTAGGCTAAATCTGACCTGAAGAAATTTAGTCCAAATGTTTAAACCTTTACTCACCTTGATGACCAGTTGCTGATATGAGAAATCAATCCCTCTTAATCCGACAGGGCTGCTCGTAAGAGTAACCAGTTACCAATGTGACTGAGAGGTTGTTTTAACTTGCCTGACTTTGGAGAGTTTCTGCTTCCTCTGGAATTACACACCTTTATGTATGTTATAGTAATTTTTCTCAGTGAGTTCATAATCTCTGTATCTTCTGCTAATTCCCTTCGTATTTGAGTGCAGAGAGTTGAAAAGTCACTAAATAGTCATAGAGGATTGTAGAATACAGTTCTAGTCAAGATTGAACCCTTTGCTTAGGTCCTTTACTCAAAAGGAGATGTATAAACCATAAATTGTTATTTTAACCATTAAATACCCTGCTTACCTCCTTCCACATTCAATTATTCAAGGATTCAGTGTGAAGGGCTGCATAAAAGATAGCTACATGGGTGTTCTTTTCATTGTGCCACAGACTTTAAAGAGGAAAATGGTTATCCCTAAAGTATTTGTTCCCTCTTAGATTTTTGAGTCATTAAGTTGAACTTTCTCTCGTTTTGCATTGGTTGGCAACACTATGGTCCAGTTTATGTGTTGTTTCCAAGGGCTTTTGTAAACCAAATCACTGGACCCCTTAAAAAAAAGTTTACAAAAAGGTTGCTGCAACCTGTACTCATAGAAGACTTCATATCATAGCAGAGGAGGATTAATAATGCATGTAATTATAATATACAATTTTCTTTAGGCTTTCCTAATTATAAAAAAATTACAGATAACAGCAACAGTGTGATTCTGAAATGCCTCTCATTTATTATGTAGCTCTCTTAATCAGTGATCTGCCACTGGAAATCAAGTCAGAATGTTATTATGGTCTCTCCTTCTGGATTTAATTACAGCAGTAACTCATGACTCAAAGTCTGAGCAAACACACCATGCAGTTTATAGCTTTGAAGAACAGCTATTAATCTTGCCTTTTACTCCCCATTGCAAGCCAGTGAGAGCCTTCTAAAAATCTTTATGCCTAAAGATAAACACATTTACAAACAGGTTTGAGGTGGGGAGCAGAGAGCCCAACCACAGCGTCTACTCTATACACGCACAGTAGAGCATCCTCTCTGGGAGATGATCTTTAGGTGTACACATCACTGAACTTGTTCCCACCAAGACTTACTATCTTGCACCCTTACCATTGGTAAGAATGATTTCAGGATGTCAGCTCCTGTCCATTGATAGCCCACAGCAAGGACAAGACTTTTGCCATATCGGTAGGCTTGCTGAAGATGTGCGTCTGTGACTGTCATTATTTTGGACTGAGTTTTCATCTCTAACCTGACAATTAGCTGCAAAAGGGAATAATGCACTCTTTCAAGAGCTTGATTTAGTATCAGGAACAGCTCTTGGCTTTGGCAGCATCCAGGGACGATGTCTCTCCCTCCAAAGCAGAAACATGCCCAGCCACGTGCTGCTGACTGTGATGACAGAGCTGCTGGAGACATCTGGGGATGCGTGAGGTGGAGCATGCAGAGGAATGAACATGAACATGAATGCTTGTTTTCTAAAGCTAACTCTTTTTAAGAAAATCTAATCTTGTCATCCAAAGGAAGGACAAGGTTAAATATCATTGTGTACCTCGGACTAATGCCTACCAGTGCCTACGTCTTCCAAAAAGGAATCTAAGCCATGGCTAAAGAGGATCCACTTGTCCTCTCAAGCCACCACCTTGAGCACCTGCTTTCTATACTTTCAGCATTTTGAGAAAGAGTAAGCTGGGACATAGCCAGCCTGTTTCTTTTTTTGTATGGTTTGTTTGAAATCACCAGGGGTGCAAGGGCCCCGAAACCATCTGCTTGCTTTCCCAGCCTGATGGATGGACCGACAGCCATTTGGTGTGGGTCATTTGGGAACCTGTGGGAAGGAAGCAAGGAAACATTTGTACTTGACTGATGCAGCTTACGTCCATGCTGCAGTGTGTTATCAGAACTGGTCAGAAATGCTTTTTTTTACCTGAGTGTTATTTCATCAGGACCTGACAATTGTTTGAAGTGGAAAGTACTGGCAGGAAAGGCTACGCTTGAGCAGATTGGTCTGTTTGAAAGACAGTGACATTTCAAAATTGATATTCTGAAATTGCCACATGCCCTTCTGGAAAAGAAGTAAAAAAAAAACAGCAGGAAAAGGTTGGTATTTCACTGAAACTTGTCAAAAACAGAGAGGTGAAGTACTGTGCCCAACCAGCCTGAGCTGTGTGTGCTTTTGCTTTGCTAGCCCTTTCCACATTGCAACATTTCGGTCTTTGTGGGATGAATTTGGGGGTTTCCATCCCTTTGTTTTTTTCCCCCTTTTTTTTTTCCCTTTTCTCAGATTTCTGAGTTGTCTGGACACCATTTTCTCCCAACCCTGATTTCCAGCTCATGTTCCAGCAGAACCTGGGATCCTTTTCACCCCAGTTAGCCAGAGAGGAATGGCTGAAGGCACAGCAGGACTGGGTAAAAGATGTTTTGTGCCAAACAGGAGAGGAGGAGAGCAGAAAAAGCACTTTGGTAGGAGCTCAGGCTAAGTTTGCAGTAAAACATCCCTTTACTCTCATCTCACCTAACATTAACCTTCCAAAACCAAGATCTCTTATCAAGCATCTAAAAAGGTGATACAGGCTTTAGCAGCACTGCCCAGTGAGAGCTGACTGCCCATTCACAGCAGTAGGCTCTGTGCTGCCCTTTTAGGATGTCTCCTTTGGCTACAGGAGGGGCTCTAGAAAGGCTAAATATCAAGGATGTTTAAATGCCATGTAACTAGGTGGTATGAGCACCTTTGTGCTTCTTCCTCTTGGCAGTTTACTAACCCAAGGGGAAAGCCTGAGAAAATAAGTATAATTAATCCCAACTGCTGTGGACAATGTAATTGAAATTTACTTTAAAGATTGACATTGCTTAGGCTGAAACCTGCCTCAAAATCCCCTCATCTCCCTTCCTTAAACACATGAGTATTCTGTGTTTTGTACAACAAAATATACAGCCAACTCTACTTGTTAAATTTGCTTTCAAACTCATCATAGGAAATAAATCTTGCAGGAAACAGAGGAAATCAATAACTCTGCCATATTCCCAGAAAAAGCTGTGGGAAGAGCATCCTCTGTTACGGATTGGATTCACTCTGCTGTCTAGAACTGCGGATACGGGAAGTAAAATCCACCTCCCATTCCAGCATTCAGATCTGCTGCTGCAGGGAGCTGTGTCCTTGATGGCAATGAGCCTTGGTGTCAGCTTAGAGCAGAAGAAACCAGGCTGGAGAAGGAGGACAGGGCTTCTGGCTGCAATAGTGTGACACTGACACATGAGGCTTTAATTTCAACAGAGGAAGTGGAGCAAAAAGGATTGCAAAATCTGGTTCCATAGTGGTCTGTGGTTCTGCTTGCTGTGTTTGGTGTCATATCTGTGGTCTCGGAGGAAACATCAGCTGGTTACCCTTGGTTTGAAGCAAGATGGGGAGATGGGTGGAGTGCAGTGTTAGAGAGAACAGGGGAAAGTGGTGATCTTTGGTGTATCAGCAGGGACCAGAAGAGCCCTCTCCTCTCATCCTGGTTGAGAAAAAACAGTAAAGCATTTCTTCACACTTTTTTTCCTCCTTAAGGCTGTTCTGTGTCTGTGAATACTGAAAACCTTTCTTACATTTGTTTTGCACTATGTACATGAAGACTTACCCCAGGTTGCACATCTCCAGGTCCCTAGCAGACCTCATCCTTGAGTTGCTTTGTTCCAGGGTATCCCAAAGCCATCTGAGGAGATGGCTCACAGGCTGTGGGAGGTAATTTGCTGTGGGAACTGAGAGGAGAGCAGTCCACACAGCATCCTTAAAGCAACCCAAAGAGAAACTATTGCAGAGAGTAATTACTCTCGCAATCCTCCAGGCTCGCTTTGCCACAGCACTGTGCAGTGAGATCTGTGCAAATTTGGAGGTTGCTGTAATCCCCATCGCCATTCTGTGATGTGGAGGGAAAGGTTGTTTTCATTCGAAGGCAATCACTTACCCTTTATTTACTGTGAAGGATGAGGATGGGGGACTCGGAATCCCAAAGCTTTTCACAGTTGGTTTTGTTGTCTAATTATTTTGCAGAAGAGCTGTTCCCAGCAGCGCAGGGCTGTGTCCTCTGCAGCAGAGCCTGGGGGACTCCTGCCCTTGCAGAAGGTCTCTCTAGAAGTGTTTTGCTATAGGATAACACTGCAGCTCACGTGTCTTTTTCACTTACTTTGTTTATGTATTTTTAATGCATCGCATGAATAAAGGAAAGTGCCTTCCATGTTGTCTTTTGAAGGCAGATATTTGTGTTGCTGTCGTGCTGTCGTGGCTTGCCATGCCCAAGTGTATTTACGTATATCCATCTTTTCCTTCAAAAAGCAGCCCTGTCAAGTTTCCCCAGTTGTTCAGTCAGTCACAAAACACTGTTGTAAAGCTAACGCTGCTTTATGTTGTCTAAATAGATGTGGGTCTTCTATTGTTCCTGCTGTCAGCCTTATTGTTAAGTTGCTTTGAATTTGCAATTCTCTGTTCCGAGGAGAAGTTATTACTTGTAATTAGGATTGTTAGATAGTAGCACTTTTCACTCTAGAGTTAATGAGTTATGATCAGGACATATCTTCTCATTAGTTTAGAATATTCCCATTGTTATTCTGACATTGTTATTAAAAAAAAAAGTTTAGATAGCAGCTGACTTAAACCAGCAAAAACATTCACAGGCTCCATGAAAGTTATGGATGGCTAAACATGAGCCTGTGTCACCACTTAGGTGCAGAAAGAGTCCTACCGTGATGCATTGCACCCTAAGATCCATTATCAGGCAGGATGTCTGAGTTCAAGCTTCACAAGAGGCTTCCAACTGGAGCTGACACTGAGCAGGCAATCAGAGTGGCAAACTACCTTTCCACCTTTTATCCCTGTCCCTCTGGGATGAAAGCGCTCTCCTTCACAAACCTTTGTGGCACCATTCTAAGTTTCCTGCCGGGTGAGGAGGCTGTGGAGGCACCATGGCACATAGAAATGGTGCTGAGAAATGTGAGCTACAGTCTGGAGAAACTCTTCTTTCCCCCACCTGCTTTTGCATTGCAGGGTCCCCGCACTGTGATTTCTGCACCCAAGCAGAGGAACAGGCACTACATTTCACCACTGTGTTTAATCAATGGTGAGATTAAGGTAGGCATTGGGCTTGTGTGGGTCAAGAGAATCTTATAAAGGTAGCACTGAACCAGGATGCTGAAAAAACCTCTTCCAGTCGTTTGGAAGGTAGATTCTAAAGTGGTGAGCTTCAAAGGCTAGAAAGAGTTCTTTGATCTTCCAAAGCCTGTAAATGAGAGCGCTGTCTGCAGGATGCAACACGTGTCCAAACAATCACAACAAATCTCAATGGAGTTTTCAAGCAGCAAAACCCTTAAGAAAGAAATGAAAAGGGACATAATTCAGACAGTCAGCCCAAACAACAGCATGGCTGTCGCAGATGTTTTTGGTAGACGTTGTACAATAACTTATTAACTCAAAAATAAACTATTTGACTTGCCAGCTGAATGCTTGACAAATGAGGGAGATGATGTTTAAAGACATAAAAAAGGAAACAAAAGGGATGTGGACCTGGAATAAGGGAGATTTCAGTCTGTGCAAGTTTCTGAGAAGATCACAGCTTCAAAAACCAGAGGAACATTTTTAGGTGGGAGGAAGTAATGAAAGACATTCTGAAATGTTTTTGTTGTGGTTTTCTGACCTTTTACTAACTGCTCCAGGCCTGCATGAAATGTTGAGCTATGGGGCGGATTTGTTTGCTCTTAGGTAAAGCATGCTCAGAGAACATATTTGTGAGCACAACTGTGGGCAAAAAATACTTGAGGTCCTCAGATGGGCCGTGCCATGGCCAGGCAACCTTGGGAAGGGTCTTTCAGGCTAACATTTGACTTGGTATATAAATCTAGGCTTGGCTCTGCAGTGATGCTTTGCTACTCAGTTCCCCATGGAATGGAGTTAAATACCTCAGTAGTTTTGGACCTGAATTACTGAGAATACTGGAAGGGGAGTATGTCTGAGCAGTACACTTATATTCTTTCCAGAGATGTTTTTTGAGCATCAAAACCAAATTGCTGAATTCATTTGTGTATTTGCTTATCTTAGAGTGCAGTATGTCTGGAGGATACATCCTAGTCTGTGAGGCTCTCCTTCCTAACGTCTTGCCATCAATTACAGCATTAGTTACCCATGTTTTCTGTTTCTAAATACATCCGGACTTTTGTTTTTAATTATTCATTGAGACAAAGACTTATTTTTTACCGGAGTTTCTAAATGTGCTCTTGAGCATTATGGAGACAACCTGTGACAGCCAGAGGAAAAACAGGACTGGACAATGGAGTCTGTGGTGTCAAGGCAGTCATGTAAAAAAGGAGGTAAGGTTCAGCGTTTGCTTCTCATGTACTGTCTTTGGGTATCCTATTGGAATTTCTAGGACAATTGCTTCTTATAAATGGGTTGTGACAAGCAATTACACATCACTCTACACATCTTAAGAAAGGAAAAGCAGAGTAATTGAAAATAGGACTGTGAGAGCTCTCAGGAGGTCACTCAGGCCATCTCCTCACCCAGGTGGGATTGGCTTCACACTAACGACTTGTGACATATGTTTGTCTCATGTGTTTTCAAAACCCGCCAGTAACAGAGGTCCTGCAACCTCCCTAGGAAATGCTTTCAGGGCTTATCTCTGTTTAATGTTGCGGCTTCTTTCCTACTGTCTTCCTCATGTTCCCCTCAAGGCCATCGTGACACTGGCTCTTCTTTTCAGGCTCCTAAGGAGCACACGGGATGGTCATTTCCTTTCTTCTACAGCTACAAGACCATCTGTTTGGAGACTGCTATCATGATTCCTCTTAGTTTTCTCCTTTATAGACTAAACAATCATGCCATCCTTTTAATCTTTCCTCATAATTTATGGTGTTTAAACCTTTCCTCATTTTTGTTGTTCTCCTCTGGACTTGGACTAATCGATCCATATCCTTCCTGAAAGCATTGGCCCAAACCTATGTTTCAGTAGCTGCATTTTCTCATCCTGATATTTGCTTTGCAAAGGGTGGGTTGCTCATTGCAACAAGGATTTTCAGGAGTCTTTGTTTAAAAGTCTTTGGTAAATGCTCAGTCTTGGATCTGGTCTGGTGTTTAGATATAGGCAATACAGACCAGAGGAGCTTCAACATCTCTGCTGACCTCCAGTGCACTAACGAGTGCTGAATTTTAAATGGGAGGAGGAAGAAGAAGGAAGATGGTGAGAATATAGAGTGGCACCATTCTCAGAGATGTCTGATTCTTATAAATACTTTTTGCTGATCTGTGCTGGTCTCCAACAGTCCATATCAACTGAAACTTCTCAAGCAGTATGAGAAATTCTCCCAGTTTGAGCCTCTGGGCATGAGAGCAGATCCATTATGGGAGCTGGTCAATCGGATTCTTCCCTTCTGGAAGAAATACTGGCATTTTTGGCTTGTATTACTCTCTTTTAATCCTGAAACCTCCACTGATGGTGGCAAAACACCCATTAGGGGTCACGGCCAGCGTGTCTTACAGTAGATTTCCGTCCCAGTTTAGTAGGGTTGGGATGGAAAAGGGTTTCTCTTCCCAAAGTAGCTGAAGGACCAGATGATTTTTCCAGTTACATAGCTCTCAAAAAAGCCTCTAAAGCCCTTGGGATTAGGCAGCCAAAACATCATCATCTGGGTGAAGTTTCATGGGGGAAAGATATGTCAGCAGATAATGGAAAATGGTTTAATTTGGTAGGAACTTTATGAATTTGAGAGGAGAAAAAAAAAAGAAAGGTTGTTGTTGGCTACCTCTTTTACTGGTAATGTTAATTGCAAAATAGGGATCACTTAAAAATAAGCAATTATAATTGCATGATTATAATTTTTTAGGTTCCCAAAGCTTTGCTGGAAACTGAGCTGTTACTGCAGCTTGTGCTGGGTGTCTGGAATATAAAATGAAGGGAAAACAGCCTTACTTTGAGTCTGTGAAGTTAAGCTTGTTGCTACCTCTCAGTTTGAAATTTCTTTATCCAACAGATTGCACACTCTTTTAAGGAAGCAGAGTTTCAGTGTTTTCTGCCATATAGTGTAATACCACATAAAGCAAGAGAAAGCAAAGGAAGTTGGCTCATGCTGGAATTGTTCTGGTGTTTTCTCATACAACAGAGTGGTAAATTGTTTTCCTTGGCTTTCTGGAAAATATCTGACCTTGATACTCCATATTCCATTTATGTAAACAATTACAAAGGCATCTGAGCCAAATAGAAAAGACTATTTCTTGAAAACCTGCAGGGAATGCATGTGGGAATTTCCCACATGCTATGGCAATCTTAAAAATACCTCCTTGTAACCCCACAATATTAATGATTAACTCCGGAACTGTGAGTTTTTCCAGACTTCCAGTGAACTCCGTGATTTGTGTGTTCAGCTGCATGTATCAGGGAGAGGTAGTAAAAAAAAGGCATTTACCTCTTTTTGCAGCTTGCATTTAACAATCTGCCACATTTTCCCCTTGAAATTCAGGATTTCTGTAGATTTCTCAGCTGATAAATCTCACAGTACAAGAAACGTCATTTTGTGGCTAAGCTGTGTGCTGCGATGCTCTTGTGAGAGCAAGCTGGAACCAGTTTTGTTCTTCGTGGATTACTCACAGATAGAAAACTGCTTTGCTCAGGATGCTCACCCACACGCTGCAGCGAGAACCTTCAGAGATGTGCTTAACATCATTGATACCTTGTTTATATACATCTGAAGTTCAATATTAGTGTTAGCTTTGTGAATTGTTTCCGTTACATTTGCTGAAGAAGAGAGCAATAGCAGAGTGCCCCTTAAGAGGTAATTTCCCAGAGCAAGCAGGGCTCCTCATGCAAAGATTCACATCACACCAAGTCTGTTCAGCTCGTGACATGGTGGGCAGGACCACTGACAACAGTTTGCAAATGTAAAATGTTGCATGAAGCTGTCGAAAGATGCTGAGTGCCAAACCTGCACCTATCTACACCAACAGCCTGTCCTACAATAGTAAAGAACATTCAGCCTCTTGGACCACTATTTCTTTACTGGTATCGCTTAATGTAGCAGTGTGGTCTATCAACCATCCCACTGCACCATGTGTAGTGGTGGTAATATTTTTATCAGTAAAATTTCCAGAGCACAGTTTTGTAATTAATTCAGCTTGAAAGACTGGAGCCTGGCTGTTATGGGTGACAAGTTAACACTCATCCTTACTGGGCCAGAAGAAAATGGTTTTGGAATACCTTGTGAACCAGCACACCCCCATTTCAGGGTGTTTTTAATAATATATCCATCATTTAGATGTATGTATACAATTTAATCTTTTATTATCTATCTATCTATCTATCTATCTATCTATCTATCTATCTATCTATCTATCTATCCATCCTATCTATCGGCTCATCTGGATGCTTCATTGGTTCATATAAGTCTTTTTTGACTAGTGGAGCAGGCCCAGCATCCTAATGACACAATCACAATCAGGCCATCAGAGCTTCACTGCAGTGGATGCTGGCAACTTACCTGTCTGCAGTCAGAAAAGATAAATATCTCTACAGACTGGACTGGGAAACCACACAGTTGGAAGCAGATGGTAGCAAAAAAAAAGAAGCAAGCTTTAGAAAAGAGGAGGGGAACCTGTTTTTCCTTCTGCATGGAAAGATGTGTACACTGGAGATGTGAGTGTGTACATGTGAAAGACAGGAATGGTGAAGTGATTAATTTCATTCCTGTGATTACCTTCTTTTGGATTAGCACAGAAGATGCAGCCTTGCTAGACCTTCAGTAAGTGAAATCCTTTGTGTTTATGGGGAAGTAGCAGAAAGTCTACCAGACAAGGGGGTGTCTTAGTATGCCCAGACTGAGCCCCCACAAGCTGCACTGAAAGTTGTGTTTGACTGTATCAAAGTGACTAAAATAATTGAATCTGATGAAGTGCTGCTAAGAAATGAATCTAATTATGAATCTTGCATTATTTAATGACCATTCTTGAAACTTGAGCACCTTTCAGCAGATCATTTGATGAAAACATTGATTTCTGAAAATCAGATTGACTCCTACTCCTTCCAGTCATTAGGAGTGATCTGAAATCAGAGCTGAGAACACCTGAAAGGCTTGAAACTCAGGAAGTGCAGGAAGAATAGACACCAAATCCTTAAACCCAGGATGTTTCAAAAAAACCTCTTCACAATGCCTTTTAAAGAAAGGATGGGAATGTTGTAGTTTTTTGAAACATTAATAAAAACATGCATTAATACTAACCTGCAGTAGTTGTTTAAAGGAAGAACATGTAGAGGTGGGTAACTGGCAGGTAATGAAATCTCATCTGAGAAGATGCTGACCCTTTCAAACTTTACTACTCTTGGGCTCATAATGTTGTTTGTGGAATTTATTGCTCAGTGTCTGTGTGCATTCATATAGCTCTATCTGTATGTATATGTATTAGGTTTCCTTCCTTCTGTGCCTAATATACAGAGGATGTGGCTTTGCGTCAGCTCTGCTGTGACATTTGCCTTTCTGTCTGGCTGTAGAGGCCCACATATTCAGCTTGAGTTGTCCTGGGTTCAGTTGTTCACAAGATAGATGTTGGTTATTATATCTGTGGGGTTTGGTTTAGAGTTAAGCATGTGTTAAGGCACACGTGGTAGGGACATCTTGCCCTTGAAGACAGGAAGCAGATAGCCAGCTGGTCAGTACAGTACATCTCTATCTGCTTGATTAATGCAGGATATGGGTCTGCCACAGCTTTTACCTTCAGATCTTGGCTCTTCAGTTGACTCATGCTTTCATCCTCAGAGAGCTTAATTTTCCTCCCAGATATGATTTATTCCACCTTTTTCTTTTTTCCCTTAAAAAAAACCTCCAACAAAACCCAAACAATCTTAAAAGTATCCAGTTACTGGCACCAAACTAACGAACTTTTTCTCTATTCAGTGTTTTCCGTTTTTTCATTACGCTCAGTTTGACTGGAGCTACATGCTGTCCCTGCTCCTAAGCTGGCCATTTCCTGCTGGAAAAGGCAGGGAGAAACTCTACACTGACAGGGAGAGGAATAAGACATGCAGTTCTCTCTGTAACCCCTATGGATATTATGCTACTGTATGTGCTTCTATCATTTGTAAAACCCCTGAAAAGTAAGACTTGGAAAGACTTGTTTGCATATGGCACTCACTATACTATGGAACTATGCCTTATTGTCATGGCGTTATAAGAGCTTCACCTTACTGTTAGCTGATGTAATAAAACCGTATCTATGAAGCTTGGAGTTCAGCAACTGAATTTTGTTCTGTACCCTGCCACAGATCGATCTCCGTATGTTTTATTTCAGTTAGGATTATTGCAGATGTAAGTTTAAGTGTCTGCCCTCTTTTAAAGCTGATTCCCTGCTTCCTCCAAGTTTCACAGCAGTCAGGCACTCTAGGAAATATTTCTTTGACTTATTAAGAATTTTTAGGTTATAACTGCATTGACCTAATGGGAAGCCTCTAGGAAAATCTATCACCAAATTTTATCTTATTATTCCCAAGTTGTTTTTTATGTTGTGCACCTCTGTTCTGTCACCTTTTACTTGCTTCCCTCTAAATTGAAGGCTGTTATACTGCCTTAAATCTCTCTGCCTATGGGAGTCTTTTTAGGCTGCAGAACATTGTAATTAACCACTTTGGACTTTCCAGGTTTTGCTGCACATATGCTTTGCTCAAATTCAAGCCCAGGTATGGCAAACAGAGTTCCAGATGAAGGCATGCTGTTAACTAACATAATTGCAGTATTCTTCCAACGACACTCCTTTTCAATGACTTTTCTTTTTACTGTTGCTGTGCAGCAGTCAAACATGCCTTTTCCCAATGCATCTTGGCAAACAATAGGCATTAACTTTGAAGCCCAAGGCACTTGAGCTTTTAAGGTTGAGTGTCCACATGTTATAAAAACAATTCTTACCTGATTGTAAGCTTCATAAGCACTGAGGAAGCCCCAATCACCTTTTAAATTCATGAGGTATGCCTGTTATGCCTGGGAGGAACTCTTAGCTAGCGGGACTGGAGCAGCCTTGGTCCTCCTCCTGGGTGCAAGTGAGATCAGCATCGTCCTGTGCCACTGACCTGAAGGTGAGGTTTGTACAGTGCTGAGGAGATCCCAGGCTACAAAGCAACCAGTCTGATGGAAGGATGGGTTCCACCTTCCTCCACAAGAGCTGTGTTTTATCTGGGGATAGGGCAGGCTGTGGAGGGTGTGCTGCCAACTCGGGTAGGAAGATGGTATCTGGAGGAGATGCTCTGCTACCACAATTAAACTGGGTTTTGTTGACGCAGAAAGAAACTGTGAGCTGATGCTGGCTGTGTCACAGCACCATCTGCAAAACTATGTTGTATTACAGAGACACTGTAGTAGAATTAGACAAAGGTGTTGCAAACTGTGACGTGATTAAACACAATGCTCTGAGAAGGAATCTATAGCAGTTCTTGCTGAAGGACTCTGAAATGATCCACCCAGCTTATGGCTGTGATAACAACAGGCAGACAAGACACTGTTGTGTCCTACCAGGTGGATAGAGTAAGGCTTTGAAGAAAGAGTGGTGTTGTGCCTGTACATGAAACACAGGCTTGCTAGGACTTATTTAAAGTGCTGTGTGTTTGCCTCTTTGTGGTTTGGTCATGACCACGAATGAGACAGCTCAGCCAAGGGGAACCACAGAGATTTCAATTCTTACAGCATTAACTAGGGAGAGGACCTGAAATGATGCTGGTATTAGTCATACAGAGATCTCTGGTGACGCACTGTAACTACGTCTGAAATTATAAGGGATATGGAGTAATCAGCATGAGTATGAGAAAGTGATCATCTAAGGTGTTGAAACTGCCAGATGTGAACCCAATACTTCCATGCTGACTGCAGAGCCAGATCTATACTTGCGTTACAATTCTCATCCACCCATTTGTACCGTAAAAGATGTCTTTCCCCTTGAACGAGTCTGGAAGGGGCCATGCAGCATCTGAAAGTTCATGATCCGTAGCTGTCGGAAGAGGCTCTGACTTTTAACTAAGCCAGCTGGTGATCAGATGCTGTGGCTTGCTATTTATTTTGCAAATCGTACCTGCAGACATGTTTCCTTAGCAAAGCCACTGATTGTGACAAATGTGTATAACAAGTGCAGCCTTCTATTGATTCGCACATTCTATTTTCCACTTTTGGTGGAAACAGATGGAATTCAATTTTCTCACAATTACTATTAGCCAAGAATAACATCACTTAAATCAGCGCGGGGGAGGTGGAAAGCTGCAACTACAAAAACACACAGCCTGAAGAGCTGGATATTGAAATGTAACTTGCAAATAACCATAACTGATGTGTTAGCCAGGCCCTGATTCAAAAACATACTCTGGGCTGAAAGCATCACATCCTACTGACATTATACATGTGGCCTTCTGAAAAAAGGGTGATCCAGATTGTGCTTGTAGGTTAGATTCAGTGCATGACTGATGCTTAAAATGTAATGTCTCAGGACATTTTCCACTAAAAATAAACCTAGGGTAAAGTTGGATGGAGTTAATGCTAATATAAGGATAAGCAATCATGCAAATCATTGCTTACCTTGCAAGACGTTAAAGGAAATTCTTAAGAAATTAAAATATTAGTCCATAATTAGAAAAGAAGTCGATCATTAGGTATGCAATAAATCATTTCCAAATATTCAGTCTGTTTTAGATCAAATTGTTGTGAATTTAGAGAAGGTGCAATGCATAGCTAATGTCTGAGTATGAGAGAAAATCCTACACTCCGTGAATATTAAGGCTGAATCAAGTGCTTAAGGTTAAGAAATAACATAATTAATGCACTTTTTGAAATCCTACCTTCACACTGATTCTTTTGCACCATGCTGAACTCTCACTTGATGTGATCACAGGTATTTTAGTCCCACTATTAAGTATGGCCTCTGGCTTTGTTTAGTAACTAAAATGGGATTATTAGTTTCATTCTAGACTTCCATCTGTCCTTTTCATTATTACTGTATCTTAACAATTCCTCCAGACTATTATGTTTCTATTCACAATAGCCTTATAAAGAGGCATTATTGGGTCTATCGTACAGATACTGAATGGAGCCAGATGTTCCCGTGTCAAAAAGGCAACAGGATGATTATGATATTCTATTTAAGAGCCTTTAATATTTTATAGTGCTTTATGTGTTCATAGCAAAGATACATGGAACTCATACAGCTGGTGTCTGTAGTAAGGCATCCGAAAAGACAAGGTGACTGGCTGGTGGTCATCCATGAAAGACTTGCCCTGTAATAAATGTGAAACCTGTGGCTTGATGCCTAATAAATCCTATTTTTTGGAGGGCTGCTTACAATATCTAGCAGAGGAAGCCTGAGGACCTCCAGTTCTGTGCCTGCATATTGGGACTGGAGTTACACTTCCACAGTGGTTTTGGAAGTTGCACTTTTAAACCTTAACGAGGTGACTGGAACTGTGTAAGATGAAGTGGTTGTTTTGGCTAAGTTTGGGCAAATATTCATAACAGCAGCAGAATGCCCCTCCTGTCCCTGAAATGATGCTTCTGTCCTATTTCAAGCCCTAGAAGCATCAGGGCAAGCTGGAATGTTTCATTTTGCCTTTTCACATGGCCAGAACTTTATTTTTCCTTAAGAATCAGCAGAGCAGCTTCTGCTGAAAGCTTTTCCCCAGGGATGGCAAAGCAAAAAACCCAACAAAACCTGTGCCAAATCTTTTTCAAGTGAATTTTGAAGTGCAAATCCCGCCACCTCTGTCCAGGCAGCCACATCTTGCCCACAGCCTGAATGCAGAACAATTAAAAGGAAATCTATACTCCTTTGTGCAGCACTTATCATTTCTAAAGGCACTCAGCTGGTATGAGTGGTTCCACTTTCAAATGGGGCAAGGAAAGTGTGAATGAGTTGGCTGCTCAAAGCCTACAGATGCGGATGATTTGTGAGGCGGGAAGGCTGGGAAGTGCTGGGCTTGGGAAGGCAGGGTGGCACAACAGCTCCTGGATGCCTGTTCGTGCTGGGCAAGGGTTCACTTTTGGCTGGGGAGACAAAGCCCTTGCTCATGGCCAAGTTTGCCGCATTGCGGGAAAGGATGAGTCAGGCTCTTCACACCTGATCCACCACTGATGGTTCATCCAGTACAGAAACAGCTGCATCCCTGGCTCCTGGCTGGTATGGACTGATCATCCGCCCCTTTGCACAGTCACCACAGTCACAGTACCAGAGCAAGGTGGCTGCATTGGTGATGGTGTGGTGCGCCCAGCAAAATTGGTCTCTGCATGTGTGGGGTGCCTTTCCTGCACCCTCTCTGCCTCTGTGGTTCTTGCAGTGACACGTCTTCCCTCTTGCAGCAACAGAGTTGTGTGTTGGAAGGCTGTAGTTTAAGCCGAGATGGCATCTTTGCTCTCCCCACTGTTTTCTGTCATTTGAATGCTTCTCAAGAAATTACTTTGTGGGCTTATGTTTTTCAAGTTAAAACCTGATGACGTATCAGTATCTGATACATAGTTAAATAACTTTCCAGCGCCCTTGTTTAATTCACAGCACTGAATCTTCACTGAAGTCAAATTATGAAGCACATGGGTGTTAGGATATTTCAGTACCTCCCTTTTTCTTTTCACTTATAGCTTACAATTCTAACATCCTTCTTAGAAGAAGCAAGTAATAACAATATAGCTTGAGCAGTTCTTGCTGGGAAAGTATTTCTAAGCAAAGAGGTAACAGACCTAAGTACACAAGACCTGTAAAACCTAAGATGTTAAAATAATCACAAACCTTACAAATGAGACAGAAGCGTAACTCTCTTACTACTCTTAGCATTGGTTGAATCTACAGAGGAAATTGAAGATTTTTATGATTCTATTAAAATTACTGTTTAACACATTCGAAGGGATGATAGAGAAACATAAAGGGCAGTGTCTCATATGTTAATGTTAACCTGGCAATATCATTTATATTGAAATTTGACTTGACTTTCAAGCACCATTTGAAAGGTTATTGCATGTGAAACCGAATTAAGCTATAGAGTTTGCCCTTTTATAATTCAAAATAAGAACTGCATTTTTCATTTGATAAGTTCCCGCTTAACAAAGAAATATTAAGAAAAGGACCCTAGGATTGTGCCTTGCCCTACCTCCCACCAGCAAACCCCTTAGTTTTTTGGGGGGGAAGGAAAACAAAAGCAGGTGAAAAAGTCATACCCTTAGGGCAGGGCTCTGGTGCCAGAACTGGCTTATACCAGAGTGCACATTAATGAGGCTGTTTCACCTTTGCACCAGAATGCCTGAAATTAGATACTCTTCCAGTCTGTAGTTTCTAAGAACTCTTGTATTTCCATCCCTGTCTTTATTAATTTGGGGTTGATGAAATCCTCTCCCATGTTGTCCCAACCTTTACGTCTTCCACTGCCCTAGTTATTTGAAGCACAATACCTTGTTTAGCTAAGCTAGCCCCTGAGTACGTATGAACTGGATCAAATAACCCTGCTTCAGTCACCTCTTTAACTTTTCCAGGAATGATATTAAAAACGAACGTCCATCTCCCCGAGGGTTTGCAGCGCGGAGTCTCAGCCGGTCTCCGTAGGTTTGGTAAATAGCTTGGGAAGTTTAGGATTTGCATAAAAACACCTTTAACTGAGCGGGACCCCGGGAAAAAAGAGTAAATCCCAGTCACCTTCATCCCGAGATGACCCCTGCAAATGCAACTTTTTACTGAGGCAAATTAGCTCAACAGAAACCATAAGGCTTTTCTGAGAATCTCTCCACGGCGCTCCTGCCAACTCTACCACTTCGGGCATTAATCGACCAGAATTCCAGGCAGGCAGAAAGTGCAGACAAATGGTCACTGTGCAGGCAGCAAGGAGTCAGCCCGCACCTCTGCACACCAGCCAGCACACCAGCGGCTTCAGACCTGTGCATATTGGCGTGTTTGTGCCTGCTGTCACTAACAGGGGAAGCAGGAAGGTGTCAAGCAAACAGGATCTCCGGCTCCAGCAGAGAAGATGATGCCTTTGACACAGAGCAAAGATGGGATGGAGATAAATGTAGGGATTTATGGTCATTACAACCAGACTGTTTAATGGAACAGGAGGAGCTGTCAGGAGTTCTCTTTATGAGGAATGATTTTTATTAAACCAGGAATGGATTTTCCTAGTTGAGGTGTTCAGCACAATTGGAGAGAAGACTTGGAAACAGGAAAGCCTTTCCATGAGGTTTATTCTTGTCGTTTTGCCTATGGCAACAGTTTTCAGATAATGGGTCGGGGTTTGGGGAGAAAAAGAGGGGCAGGGAAGGCAGCTGGGGAAAGGTTGTAAGAATTAGGTAAAATCTTCTTTTCCCCTTAAATTTGCCCCATAATTGAAATATTTTATTTGCTATTGGGAGATATATTCATAGTTTTAAAAAGAAAATATTGATGAATGAAATTATTTATCTGTCTCCTTAACTTCCAGCACAAATAACCGTGTTTCCATTTTGTACTTTTATAACTGCAAGTGCGGATAAGTTCATCCATCTCTATTCATGTAATTTCTTTCACAGTGAGCAGTCCTGTCTCCACTCCCACCAGAGTCATGCTTCCTGTGCTTTCAAAAGTAAACACGTTCAGAGGACACGAGTGGCAGCAAATAATGTAAACAGGAATTCTCATGGTAATTGTACCTGTGCTCTGCTATACTTAGAAGTGGAAGTCAAGTCAGTGTTTGGTGAAGCAAATCTCCTGCAACCAAGAAGGAAGCAGAAACATAATCAACATTCGGGTCAGTCGGTCTGCAGAGGAAATCCGAGGTGCAGTTTCACAATACATTAAGTCCACAACAATATCAGTTCAAAAGTTCCCCTTCTGCCTGACCTTGGCCTTTTGGAAAGGGTTGGGAAGAGGAAAAGGTGTTTTAAAACCAGATAGTTCAGTAAACTGATCTGTAGTTTGACCTTAGAAAAACGTCTGCTCATGCAATTGGGAAAGTGATACAGAGAGGAAACAAGTCTGGGCACAGAATGATCTCCATGATGGAGCCATGTGGGCAGAGTTTGCTGCCAGAGACAGAAGGGTGTGTGAGTACATGCCAAGAGTAAAAAAACCCCAAACATTCAGATAGCTATGAGCATGTTCTTTGATTTCAGATATCTTATTCAGTGATAGTTGGTACAGTCAGAGTTCCTGCGCAGCCTCATTTCTGGTGGGATGGACTAATTTCTTCATGATGAAACAGCTCTGGTGGCACCTCTGGTTGCTCCTTTCCAAGTGATGTTGCTGTGCAAGAACCGTCTACCAAGCTTAAGAGTTTCATGAGTTGGGACTTGTGAAAAGACACAGGGATTTGCATGTTAGAAGGTGGTAGCAATAACCATGCAGTTCAAGTTTTGCATATTATGGTTAATACCAAATAGGACTTTGCCATGCAGATTTATTGTCAGTTGCATGTTATTTCTTGCTTGTTTTGTGTTTTTCTTTTTGTTAGACTTACTAGAAAAAGCCCAGTGTTGACAGCCACCCTCTGCAATATCTACGGATGCTTCTTTGCAGGTAAGAATAATAACATTCAACAACACTGACATCTTGTGGCTGATGAGAA
Source organism: Pezoporus flaviventris (assembly GCF_033815535.1). Lineage (NCBI taxonomy): Eukaryota > Metazoa > Chordata > Aves > Psittaciformes > Psittacidae > Pezoporus > Pezoporus flaviventris. Next base: position 3,784,069 of record NW_026892550.1, on the reverse strand, counting down.
ATGACTCAGACATGCCAGATTAACCACAAAAGTATCTTCTTCAATTGTGTATCCAGCATCTCTTAAAATATGTTGGTGCTTAAAGGGATGAGTATCAGAAGTCTGGAAACCAAGAGGTTAAAAGGCAGAAAACACATAAAGGTGCTAGTTGATTAGTTGGCTGAGCGGTGTGTGTGGATAATCCAGCTGCATGCTAATCCTTTTGGCTAATCTTCTTTGTGTGAGCGATTCCCTCCAGAGGACAGGGATAGAGTCTGGGATGTTTGACATGACAAACAGAAGCTGTTTCTCCCTGCAGATGATCTTCTTTGTGTTTTCCTCCTCTATTGGGAAGCTGGGAGAGAAAATACCTTTGGAAAAGACCCCAGGAGGAATCTGTTTTATCACCTATTGTTGCTTCCAGAAATAAAATGAGCAAAGCCAGGCTGTGAATGTCTGCTCCCAACCACTGGAGGTTTTTGGAAATAGGTGTAGTAGGGAAGACTGTATGGAAAGATTTGTAGGAGCAAACCCTGGTTGGCAGGAAAGTTGCAAACTCTTCTACATGCTTTGGCCATTGAGGCTTAAACATAACCTGTAAAAAACGGCTCTACTCTCGAAGTATGCTTAGGATAAGGAAATCTAGTTTGCACTCTTATAGATGGTGGAGAGGTCAGATTTCTTTTTTGGTCTAAAGATAGATGTTTGTGACTTTGAACATGTGACGGTCAGCCTTGGACTTTTCAGATGCTAGCAGCTTCTTGGATTGCTTCCTTGTTTGCATATGTTTTTGTTGCTAATGAACATCTGTATCCACTTTATCATCTGAACCCAGTGACAAAATGATTACTGAACATGAAATAAAATGTTATGCAATGCTTTTCTGCAAGTATCTAGAGAACTTTCATGCTTCCTTGAGGACGTGAGGTCTGGGACTGTGAGGAGCAATGACTGTGTGCTCTCATACAGCTTGTGCTCTCGGAAATCAAAGCCGTTGTCTGATTTGGGACCCATATTCTGTAAAATCATTTCTGAAACGTGGGGGAAGAACTGTAAAAGGCCACATCGAGTTGGTGGTTGGGATTAAATTGATTAGGAAAATCCTAAAAGCCCAAAACATAAACTGGTTCAGAGCTTGGGAGACATATTTGCTAATTATCTTGGGAGGTGGGGAATAACATCCTATTCCTAGTTCCAGAATGAGTTTACTTTTTCTCCTTATTTCCCCCCCACACCCCCTGGTTCTTGTTTAGAATTGTTTTGAGTAACTTCACTTAGTGAGACTGTGAAAACAAATAGAAGTGAATGATTTTGTGATTTGTGATGTGCTTGGCTGTACTACATATTGTGCCTTGGCACCTTTTAATTCAGTGCATGAGTCACCTTAAACCACTGACATATACAAATGCTATAGTTTAGTATACTATGTAAAAAATCCAATTTAAAATGCCTGATACCATATTTTGGGGAAAAATACCATATTTTGGGGAAAAATACCCTTTTATCTTCTCTGTTGACTTCACTTAATAATACAAAAGATTATTCTTGGTTGATAGGAGTACTCTAGAGAGAAATCTATTTTTCAATATAATTTAAAAGTGGGTATTGTGGAGCTCACAAGAACCATTCATTCACACTGATGTTTTTCTCTAAAGCACATCTTGTTGTATTGTCTAACTATATTAAAATCTATCACATTGAAACACAGATGTTTGTTTCAAAGAATAAAAAGTGCTCAATTCAGCAGAAATCGCAGCAGTTTGCTGAGTTAGCACCTTTCAAAGTGCCAGCCAACTTGATGTGAATTTTGTTTATTTAGTCTCTGAAATGCATTATACTGACTTCAAGAGGAGTAAAGATCTCTAATCTGTGCCCCTCATTTCTTGAGCACAATTTACATATACTATTTTCAATATATGTTCTTTGTCATCCATTGCTGACAAAAATGAAAAATATGCCACTGTGTGGCACTTAGAGTTATGTAAAGGCACATCTTTATCTCTTATTTTACATTCAGAAATAAGTTGGTTTATTTTTTTTTGCTAAGCCAATAGAGGTATTTCTGGTTTAGCATTCACGCTGTAAGGTGGGCTTATAAAATTCATGTCTTTTTGTGAGCTCAAATAGGGAAACAAATGATTCAGCACAAGCAAATGATTTTAAGCTTATGAGCACAACTTTGACAGCAGCATTTAAAAAAAGGACTTCAAACAATAAATTACAAGTGAAGGGGTGGCTTCAGTCCCTTCATAACTCACTAGCAATGAATTTGAAAGGATGCATTGTTTCCAGAACTGTAAGCATGGGAAAACTGGGATTGATGCTGAAAACTGTAATATGCCCTAATTTGATCTTAAACAGTTACACTGTACTCAGTCAAAGCTCGGTGAAACAGTTGAACATATGGACATAATACACTTTTGCTCAGCTGTAGGCGTTTGTAATGTTAACTATTCTTCTTCTCACCATCAGGGAAGGTAAAGCAGAGAGATCCCTGAGGTTTTCACAGTTATCCAGCCATCAGCTCAACTATGTGTTGATCAACAACTCAACATTATTTCTGCATTGCTCAACAGCCCAACAGCATTCACCCCTTGTCGGAGCAATGCTGGTGACAGGATTGGATTTCTGTTAGCTTTGACCTCCTGCTCATGTATTCAGCCTACAACTATATTTTCCCCTCTCACACTGTATTTTTTTTTAACATATGGTCATTCATTTGTAGGGCTAGAAAGCCAGATGTCCATGGCTCTTTTGGTCAACACAATCAATTATGCTGCCAATCATAAGCCCTTTAAACACTGCTACAGCAAATTACACAGAGTTTGTTCGCATATCCATAGTCTAAACCTATCTACCAGACTCATAATGATGCGCTAAAACAATATCTGTACATTGCCTAGTCATGCACAAACTGCTGTATTTTAGTTGTTAAGTAATGGACAAGCAATGAAACAGCAGTTGAAACATTGCACTGGGTTTTTCTCTCTTGAGCTGAATGACAGAATTTGCTAGGTCATTTAATCAATTTCATACTGATTTAAACTGGATAAAATCAATCATCTTAGCTCACAGATTTGGTAGCTGAAAAGATTGTGTCATCTACATTATAATGCCATACTTCAGTATTTTCTGAATTAAAAAAGCTCTTTCCCAGTGTCCACAATGTACTAACACAAAACCTGCTAAACTGTTGCATGCGAGATGACTAAAGCTGCAATTCTGAAATGACCAATTTGTAAAGAAGTTTTGTGGAATAATTAATCCAAATATGGATCTGAATGATCAGCTGTCCTCAAAAGTGAGTTAAGATAATCTAATTGATAGCACGATAAGTAAGGAAAAAAATCTATATGATACTTAGAGCTGTTATTTTTTTGTGTCTGTGTGGTAATAAACCATCTGCTTTCTGTATTTCACGGACAACCCAAGCATTGAGAAACTGAAAAAATAGAAGTTTCATGCTCTATCTGCAATGTAAGCAGAACTGAATACAAATTATGTTTACAATGAAATTTCAAAGTGTTTGTAGTAAAAGTCTCAAACTTAAGCTTTGGTTTGCACAATGGATCATAAGTGTGTGAGGAGGAAGAGCTGATAACCAGTATAATTTTACGAGAGGCAAACTCCATAGCCATTCACTCAGCAGGATTTCCTTTTGGATAAAAGGAATTTTGCCCAATTTGAAACTTACAGCATGACCATTAAAAACCAGTGTGTGCTGTCACTGAAGGCAAAGGCATAGTAGTGAAGCCCTAGTGACTGGAAGGGGTCAAGATATCAGGAAGATATGTACATGGCTAATATTGAAGCATGACAGTGCGCTCTTCGGTACGCAGCCTCCTCACATGTGGTTGGCAGAGTGATGTTGGGATGCTTCAGCTTACTTTAGAGTGGGAATCCTTGGAGATTTGGGTGGCCCAGGGTGACCTCAACACCAAGTAAGCCAAAAGCCAAGAACAAACTCTGAGAGAGAGGTTACACCTTGAATCTCACCTCCCCACGTGCCTTCCTTCAGGCAAGTGAGGTGCCTTCATCCATTCTCCAGGAACTAGAGATAGGCATGCTGCCCAAAAGTTTTGACTATTTCAGTACTTTCGCAGCTGATATCTGCCCTGTGTGTATGTTTTTTACAAGATGCCTGTCTCAAGAACAGCATTGGCACTTCTGAAGATAAATTTACATCAGAGCAGAAGATTTAGCTTTAAAGCGAGTCCATTCAGACCTGAAAATTAGTTTTTTCTAATAAGTGTGAAGTAGCTTGAGGTCAGAAGATACTGGAAGGTGAGGCATCCAAGTTCAATTCCTTCTTCATCCTCTGACGTTCAAACCCTTCCTCTTGCCTCCTCTGACAGCAGCTGAGAGGCTCTTGGCTGATCTAGGAGGGGGATCCTCACACTTCCTCCTTTTCACTTTTTCTCTTCCCCTGTTCTGCTGAAGTTACGGCCTTATAAAGGAAGAAATTTAGTAATTAGAGGAATATCTAGGAGATCTATGGTTTTTCATTGCTTTGATCAGGGCTTATACCTGTGAGAGGTTTGCTCCGCTGTACTCTATGAACCTTCCTTCTGCAAATTAGCATTTGTTCCATAATGAGTTTCTGGTTTTTAAGAGCAATTTATAATTTTTGCAAAAAAAGAGGTCTGCAGGAGAAACCCACTGAATAACATTTTTGCAGTCATGCTTGTTCCCCATATTGTACAGCTGCTTGAGGAAAAATTAGTGTGAATGACCACATATGGCTATGCTGATGAAATTTTTTTCTATTAACATATTTCATACCTGTTTCCTAGCTTCTCTGTTTTTTTCTAATAAAAATGAGAATTTACTTAAGATTCTGAACTCTTGAATATTAATTAATTAATTATTTTCAAAACTAGTGAAATAAGCTCAAGACTTGTGCTTGGAGTGCAATCCTAAGGCATCAATGAAACAGGAGCTTTCAGGGAGCAGATGGACATGAGTCTCCAAGTCACATAGAATCATAGAATCATAGAATAGTTAGAGTTGGAAAGGACCTTAAGATCATCCAGTTCCAACCCCCCTGCCATGGGCACAGACACCTCACACTAAACAGTATCACCCCAGGCTTCTTTCAACCTGTCGTTGAACACTGCCAGGGATGGAGCATTCACAACTTCCCTGGGCAACCCATTCCAGTGCCTCACCACCCTAACAGGAAAGAATTTCTTCCTTATATCCAAACTAAACTTCCCCTGTTTAAGTTCTAACCCGTTACCCCTTGTACTGTCACTACAGTCCCTAATGAAGAGTCCATCCCCAGCATCCCTATAGGTCCCCTTCAGATACTGGAAGGCTGCTATGAGATCTCCATGCAGCCTTCTCTTCTCCAGGCTGAACAGCCCCAACTTTCTCAGCCTGTCTTCATACGGGAGGTGCTCCAGTCCCCTGATCATCCTCGTGGCCTCCTCTGGACTTGTTCCAACAGTTCCATGTCCTTTTTATGTTGAGGACACCAGAACTGCACACAATGCTCCAGGTGAGGTCTCACGAGAGCAGAGTAGAGGGGCAGGATCACCTCCTTCGACCTGCTAGTCATGCTCCTTTTGATGCAGGACATATCAGGGCTTGGTGTTCTTTTCCTACGTAATTTGATACTTATTCTCAATGTGAACTTCAGAAAGTCTGTATTGCCTCCTGCATGCTTCATAAAGTCTGTGTTGCGGCCACACTCCAGAACAGTGCCAGTCTTTATAAAGTGCAAATTGGTTATGCAAACTTTATAAAGTATATGAAGCTGCTATTAATGTTTAATCACTCCCCAACACATTCACCAGACTGCTACTCAAAGGCATTGCTTTTCATTATATCCAGCACATTAAAATACTTTTTACTTTCCAATTCCAGCATTTTAATGTTTCACGACCCAAATAAAAGTAGGAAAATGTCAATGAGGTGAGAATACCTCTGTTGTTTGATTCCCTTGGTGCACATATTCAAACACATGGCTTGGTTTACATCAAAATGTGCAGAGAAGTCTCATCATGATGATGGGACTATACCCATGTAGAATTTGAGGTTAATAGTCTTTGGTGAGTTGAATCAGGAGCTGGGAATTTTTCAGAACATGCAGTTCTGTGTTAAGGATGGTAATGCTTGTTTAAAGATTAGCATCTACCACCAGATTGAAGAAAGAGCATAAACCACATTAAAGCTTCTAGTCTAAGTACCTTGAAGACCTGTTTTATTGTTGATTGATAATAATACAACAGCCATCTTTCATACAGAAAATTTCACAGACTTCCAGATGTTTGTGTATAGCTATGTACAGAAGAATCACTTTAGTCCAGAGAGTCCTGCACTAAAAAGACCTTAACTTACTTAAACATGGGCTTCCTCCATGTCAGGCTCAGCAAGTCCCTGGTAGGCTGATCCAGCTGGAGCTACTTTTGAACTGGTTTTTGGCTAGATGATGTCCAAGGTGCCTTCTAACTCATAGAGTTTCCTGTGATTGTATAAGGAAAAAGAAATCAGTATTTAACAAGTACAACTGAGTACTATCCAAATACATAGAAAAGTGTTTTCTAGGCCGAAGAGTTTATGTTCCAAATAAAACAAAGCCTTGTATATGTGTGTAGGGAATGGAGGTGCACTAAGGTGAAGTGATTTGCTGAGGTCCTACTGAAATTCAGTGATGGAACAAGAAAAATAATTGTCTCAGTTTCATTCTTTCCATTCTCTCGGTTCAGACCATGGTGAACTCAGAAAGCATTGTTAAGTTACACAGGATGGAAGGATTGCAAAAGTAGGATTAACGTTTTGTTTTTTTCACTTAAAAAGATATTTATGTCTATGACATTTTGCAACAGTTAAGGAAAAAGTCCCACTCACAGCAGTGTAATATCCAGATAGACACCCTACCATTGATACATGAACCTTTTCTGCTGAAGATGCAGAAACATTCTATTTCTGTAATTTCCCCTGGTTACTCCAGACCAGCTCCAGGCAATGGGCTCCCAGTCAGTCATCTCTGGAATCTCTAAATGGGTATATTTAGGCAGTTCCAGAGTTACAGGATGTGAGAATAAGTTTGTTTGCAGAAGTTATTTGAACAAAGTAACTCCATCTGTATTCTCTCTCAGTGGACCACAAGTTAAAATATAGTACAAATATTGAATAACTAATTTCCAAGGAGATTCACAGTGGCTTGCAAAAGAAAACAAATAAAAACTGACCCCTTTACATATATGATGCATTCTGATTCCCTCCCCCTCCCTTTAATAATTAGAAACATGGTTTCACTGATACACTTTACAAAACCATTCTGGGGATTCATGAATTTAAAAGAAAAAAAATAAACTAGATATGAATAATTCATACTTAAATAGCTCTGGGCCAAGATATTGCTTCAGTATTTCCAAGTATGCAGGTTTTATTATTCTCTTAAAGTATGAATAAAAACAAGGTTGTTTTATCACACTTGGACTAATCAATGATATGCCCAAAGCACAGTTGGCAGTAAATGATCCATTTTAGTTTAAAACATTTTTTAAATCAATGTGTATTGTAAGAGTGTCATAAAAGTATTCAAATTAATGGGTTTTGAGCCATAAAACCAAGTAATATATTTAAAGGTTTTTTTTTAAGGCACCAATGTTTCCAAGTAAATAGGAGATGGGCCAAGCTGTTCCCTCTGAATTACTGTTCATCAGGTTTTTGCACTCTATTAAGGTAACCTTCATGAAATATTTCTACATTACTCTTCATGATGTAATTTGAATGCATTAGAATTAATTTGCTAGTAAACTGCAGCAAAATTATGGAACCTGCTACCCCCAAAAGCTTATGAACTCTCTCTGTTTAGCTTGGGTCACATACATGAGGGTTTCCAACATAAAGTTTGTAGGCAAAGAAAAGACTCCTGTGACTATAATGCTTTATTCAGAAGCAAGTTCATGGCACAGGGTGGGGAAGCAATGCCATCTGTGGGTCTGTGTACAGGGTTCAGGGCTTTTAGTTTGCTCAGTGAATGCAATACAAAGAGAAACCAGTGAGTCACTGCTGATTTTGTAGGGTAGAGACAACTTCAAAACAGCCCTTTTCCCACCCCAGGTAAGCTCATCCACGGCTCTCTTGGCCAGCCAGATTTTCATAGAATCATAGAATAGTTAGGGTTGGAAAGGACCTTAAGATCATCCAGTTCCAACCCCCCCCCGCCATGGGCAGGGACACCTCACACTGAAACGTCTCACCCAAATCTTCGTCCAACCTGGGCTTGAACCCATTCCAGTGCCTCACCACCCTAACAGGAAAGAATTTCCTCCTTATATCCAATCTAAACTTCCTCTGTTTAAGTTTGAACCTGTTACCCCTTGTCCTGTCACTACAGTCCCTAACGAAGAGTCCCTCCCCAGCATCCCTATAGGCCCCCTTCAGATACTGGAAGGCTGCTCTGAGGTCTCCAAGAAGCCTTCTCTTCTTCAGACTGAACAGCTCCAACTTTCTCAGCCTGTCTTCATACAGGAGGTGCTCCAGTCCCCCGATCATCCTCATGGCCTCCTCTGGACTTGTTCCAACAGTTCCATGTCCTTTTCATGTTGAGGACACCAGAACTGCACACAATACTCCAGGTGAGGTCTCAGGAGAGCAGAGTAGAGGGGCAGGATCACCTCCTTCGACCTGCTGGTCACGCTTCTTTTGATGCAGCCCAGGATACAGTTGGCTTTCTGGTCTGCAAGCGCACACTGAAGCCAGCTCATGTTCATTTCCTCATCAACCAACACCCCCAGGTCCTTCTCCGCAGGGCTGCTCTGAATCTCTTCTCTGCCCAACCTGTAGCTGTGCCTGGCATTGCTCCAACCCAGGTGTAGGACCTTGCACTTGGCATGGTTAAACTTCATGAGGTTGGCATCAGCCCACCTCACAAGCGTGTCAAGGTCCCTCTGGATGGCATTCCTTCCCTCCAGGGTATCAACCGAAACACAGAGCTTGGTGTCATCGGCAAACTTGCTGAGGGTGCACTCAATCCCACTGTCCATGTCAGCGACAAAGATGTTGAACAAGACCGGTCCCAACCCCGATCCCTCAGGGACGCCACTCGTTACTGGTCTCCAGCCAGACATTGAGCCATTGACCACAACTCTTTGTGTGTGGCCATCCAGCCAGTTCTTTATCCACCAAGTGGTCCATCCATCAAATTGATGTCGCTCCAATTTAGAGACCAGGATGTCGTGTGGGACAGTGTCGAATGCTTTGCACAAGTCCAGGTAGATGACATCAACTGCTCTACCCCTCTCCATCAGTTCTGTAGCCCCATCATAGAAGGCCACCAAATTGGTCAGGCAGGATTTCCCCTTAGTGAAGCCATGCTGGCTGTCACCAAGCACCTTGTTGTTTTTCATGTGCCTTAGCATGCCTTCTATACTTTTGTCAAAGTATGATGTGGTGCCAACCCATGACTGAGTCCTATTCCCTGTCTAAGCATGGCATACTTTTTGGAGAAGATCCAGAGCTGGCCCTTGGCTGTTTGGATGAGTTTTAGGCAATGCGAGCTCATCTAATGACACCAGAGGGACTGCAGGTGTCAAGTAAGATTTGCAGGGCATTGTCCTTTAGGATAGGGATTTTTGGCTTGTCCAGTTTTATATACAAATGCTTAAGGTTGTTTCTAATCTCTGCCACTGGCTTTGATGTTAAGGATGTAACATGACAGCCAGGGAATCACCTGGGAACACAGGAGAGAGTTTATAAAGTTCTTTCAATTCTTTACTTCCAACTTGCATTCACACTGCTGGCAGCTTTGCTGTCTTCATCTCTAAAGAGCCTCTCACTGTAGGTTTTAGTTCAAAGGCAATAGATATTCCATATGTGTTCACATCAGACATGCTGTATTGAGGTTTGGAGGAAATCCACTGGAGGCGAGACTTCCAGTGTTTATGCTCATTGCTTTTGGTTATAGTCAATGAGAGTGAATGGAAATACTGACAACAGGACATATTTTGTAGTGGAAAAACTGGCATGTAATATCTCATAATTATTATTGTCTCTTCATAATTATTATTTCCTTTTTAAAACTTACATAACATACATGAGCTAAGCACATCAAGAGCTGAGTTCTAATCCTCAGCAGTTTATACACACTAACAGGCAAAAAATGCAGCTGAGCAAGAAATCTTTCTCACTAAGCAGGAGCAGAATTGGATGTGTCTGAATATCAGGAGACTAAATCCCATTTTGTAGGGTTTCCATGCATTAGTGGAAATGATAGCACAGAGAACCTCAGAGCTAGGACTATTATCACCAGATTTCTGACTTTTACTCACAAACCCAAGAGGTCTGCATCACCAAAATGAAGCTGGAAGTCTCTTTTTCTTCCTATGACACTTTTTCTACAGTACTCTTTCTTCCTAAAGCACTATCTATTCCCATAATATTGAGGTCTTGAAATCAAACTGTCACAATCTCCCATTTGTAAATGGAGATAGTGAGGACATGGCTAAGTTTTTGGCAACTGGTTGCCTCTCTGGGTTTGAGATCCACCTTTGATTTTCTCAAAGCCTAGATTCAATCTAGGCCAAAGTGTTCAGGGGTGAGCTCACAGCTTTCCGAGGGTGCTATAATTTCCCAGCTTCCCTGGAAATCTGGGTTATACCCTGTTTGCTCAAGGTCCCATAGCAGCTGGTGGTGGAGTAGGCAGCTGAAACTTAAAGGAAATTAGATTATGCTACCTCAGGCAGAACAAAGATCTGGAAGCTGAGAATAGCTACAATTCAAGAGATGGGGTGACAGATGCCAGCAGTTACCCAGTCTACTGTTTTCTAGGATGGAGTTGTGGGCACTGTCTGTCATTTCACCAATAGGTATAAGAAGACGGAGGGTTAAATTTTACTGTATCTGTACAGCTTTTTCCTTCTACTGAAGGCAAAAAGAGAAGGTAGGGTGTGTTGCATACAACATTTGGAGGTGTTGTAAGGGGCTATAGAGAGAGGTCCCAGCTTTAAGTCAAATCAGTGGGAAATGTCAAAGAAGCACTTGGTACAAGTGGGTCTCTTGGCCAGTCTCACCTTGGTTTCTCTTCAGGATTTGTCTCCTATTGCTAGCTCTAGCAGAGCACTTTCTGATTTTCACATCTACAATCCCCTTATCTAGAGGATGCTGTGGGGCTTGAGAAGATCTGACTTATTTTGGATGATATACGTTTAAAAAGCAACAAGACTGTGTGATCAGAGTAGCTGATTCTGTTATACGTCGTCTTCTTCCTCTGGCAGAAAAATCTTGGCAGTATCTTGAAGGAACGTATCATGTTTTCAGTGAAAGGAAATAATTCCAGTCATTCTCAACGAATCCCTCTATCCACTACTGCATTAATACTACAGGTCCTTAAAAAGAGACCCATCTAAAACTTATTTTTGGCTAAGATATAGTCACTGAATAAAGAGGCAGGAAAGTAAACATTTTTTATTCTCTTTGAATATTAGGAGAAGCCATCTCCTCACACTCACTGCCTGAAGCCTTGAGAAGAATTTCAAATTAATAAATAACACTCTTCTTATTGAAAATTTTGCAGAAATATTTGGCAGTAAATTAAGGCAAGTTGTAGATTCTTTATAGTAAAAAAGTTTAAAATGGAAAGTCTGACACATTCTTAAGCTATAATAACACAAACGGGATCACTATAATTTTCAGTTCTGATTATAGGTTATGAAATCACTGCCAAATACCCATATATTCATGAGCCTGCAGAAAACAATCTGCAAAATGAAATATGGAGAACTGCTGAAGGAAAGTACAGGCAGCTGTAAATGTAGGAGATATAATGATAAAGCCAAACCTAAAATCAAGATACTGTTGGTAACTCATCAGAGAATTTTCACTCACACCCTATCAAATTGAATTTAATCACTGGCAATTTCCATTATGTACGAATATAGTGATATATTTGCAGACATTCTCAGATAAAAAGCTTTTCTAAGATGGGATTAATTTTGAGAACATATCTCAAGTACTAAACAGGAAAGAAATTACAGGGTTATTACCTCCAAACTCAGTAATATAAACCGTAGAAATTCAGACTCAAGGTTACATCAAGGAGAAGGAACCAAGTTCTAAAAATCATAGGTGGAAATAGTATTAGTTCAGTCACATGAAAATTAGTAATTTTCTCACTGGAAAAAGAACTATTTTGACAGTGCAGTTCAGATTACTAGGATTAAACACAGATAAAGGGAAACTATGGAGAGGTGGATTAGCATAAATGTACTACAACTGCTAGAGATAATATAAACTTATCTGTAGCTTCATATTGAAGTAGATGACTGGGAGACTGCAAGATAGATGAACAAATGGACCTTTTCCTGCTAGATTTTATGTTAGCTTTGTAATCACATGTAATTGGGGTTTGCAAGAGGTTTGATGAGACAGAAGAATAAAACCATGGAGCTCTTAAAAGATGGAGACCTGACCTTTTTGGGGAGGCAGAAAAAGCACAGTAAACAATTTTTTGAACACGAATTTCTGGTATTACCAATAAATTGAGACAAATCACCTTCTAAATATAATAGGCCATATAAAAGGTAAAGAGAAGAAATGTTTCCAGTATGAATTAGCAGAAATTAAGAGTTTGAAATACAGTACATATATTATTTTGAGCAAAACTCTCTCTGCATTGCAACTGTCAATGACATGGTCTTGAGTGCTTGAGGTTTCTCGAGAGTAACACATTTGCATTTGTTGCTTTTCTTCTGTCAGTCTGTAATTTCATTCCAGTTCATATTGGCTTAGCAATGAGCATCCTTAAAAAGTGATAGATGCAAGAATGTGGGCATACAAATGTGATGCATAATATTTAGGACACTGTAACTTCTCTGCTTACGAAACTAAGCAGTTCAGGAACTAATAGTTAAGGAACTATGCAGCAGAACCATTGCCTATGCATCAGTGGGCTTCCTAATTAGAATGATCAATAGAAAATAGGATTGAAAATGGTATGAGGATCAGTTGAGATATGGTCAGCTGTTTCTCCCTATGTGATAGCTGTGTTGAGGTTTGTATAACTGAATTGAAATTATTAAGGTCTCTGTGGTACAATTTTCCATCTGTAGGTCCTGCACAATGTCTGTTTTTCACTGATATGAATTCCCCTTCCTGAACCTTCCCCCACCCTAAAACCCCATTTCCAACATTTCCATTTCTCCTTCCTGCATGACTGACTGGCTGCTTGGCTTGTGAATGCTGTTTATAGAAGCACTAGACACTGAAATCCATAAGCAAAGTATGTGTTTTGACAGCTGTAATTATTACAGAGCTGTAAGCCTTGGTGGAGCTCTTCAGCTGCAAGTTTTACAAGTTTCCAAAGAGTCAAGTTAACCTCAAAATGTTGCATTTGACAGGTCAATGTAATCTCACCATTTTACGGGTTAAAATAGAAGTACCAAGAGAAGAAACCTCATGAATCTGAATTTGGGCACTTGAAAGATTATATTGGCAGAATCGGGCTTCTGGCTCCAGCACACTTCATGAAACAGGTCTTCAGATTTTCACTGGAAGGTATGGATGCCCTCCAGCTGCTAGCATTAAAGTCCTATTTATTTTTCTAAATGTGGATGTTGCTGTTCAATATCAGGTCTTCAAATAGTCTCAAAGGGAGTTGCCCAAGGTCATGCAATGCCTTTGGGAAAGACCTCAAGTGGTTTAACTCACTTCTTCACTCTCTAATGCAATGAGCTAAGCGAATCGCTTCTGTTTGGGGGCCAGAAGTTCATGCATAGAGTAATTTCCTCCTGCACAAAGCCACCAGAAATGAAGTGTGCACACAGACCTGGGGACTGGCCTTTTTGGTTTTGGCCAACTTTGAGGCTGCGAGCTCCTTCATAGAAATGATGCAATTACAGAGACACCTCAGGATTTGGTTGACAATGTTTGCTTAGGGACTCACTTTTTCAGTACATATGAAAATGCTATTAGCTAAGGAGAAGCCCAGATCTCTTCATCTTCTTTTTAACATAGTAGCTTGGGGGAACCCTCTATTATAACCTTTTATCTTGCTCATTTTTTTCAGAAAGAAGGATTTGAGTTATAAGCAGTAGTTCTGTATCCGTCTGCAGTCTGAAATGCAAGCTAACATTCCCCCTCTCTACTGTGTTGTGTAACCTATGGAATAAGCTTTTTGTTCCTGAACATAGCTGTCAAATGTGTCCTTTACAGCCCATCGAAGTGTTTGCTACATACACAGTGCCTCTCCTCTGTTTGTGGGCGGTAGAGAAGAGAAAGGAACACTTCAAAGTGAAGAAGAGGGGATTTTGTGATCAATGTGATCAGGGGCAGGTGATGCTCCAGAGCCAGGTGCAATGCAGAAAGGGATGGTTGGAAGAGGGTGGAGATGACTTCTCTGCTGACATGCTACAGGGTTGTTTAATAATGAGTCAGAAGATCTGGACTTGAAGGCGATCTTAAGGTCAGTCCTAAACACCGAAAGGAGCTTATCCTCCCTGCATATAAGATTTCATTAGGTTGTAATTAGCTGAACAAGGACAGCATCTTCTACAGAACAGAAAGAAAGAAGCTTCTGGCAGAGAGCTTTAATGCTGCAAAACTTCATCTGTGGGCCTGAAAAGAAAAACCTGCTGATCTCAGTGACCCACAAACTGTGCTGTGGCAGCTGGGGCACCACATACTTTGCTCTAGCAATAAAAATAGTGGTGGGAGGCAAGAAACACCAACCTTTAGATCTGGGTAAGGTGTGAGCAGACAGTGCTAATCCCACCTGGAGGGAGATATGTGAAAAGCTTTCAGACAAACCTTCCCAAATGCCATATCTCTGTGATGAACTTGTCATGTGTTGTCTCTACTGGAGACTCAGAGGCAAGTGAGACAGTGATGAACACTCGTGTTATGTGATCTTTAAATTTTTATGGCACCTTAAAAGTGTTTCAATTGTCAGAAGTTTCCATGCATTCTAGAAGGAGTAAGTCTAAGAACGTCAGATTATGACATCCAAACCCCACACATAGTGGAGTGTTGTGCTTGGCATGGGTGGGGGTTTTGTTTGGACTCATCCCACTGAAAGCAGGAGGTGAGACCAGGGGATCATCACAAGCATACTTGATAGAAATATTAACAGAATAAAAAAACTGGGTTGAATTCTGCACAGAAAGATAAAAAAGAGTGAGATTTTTTTCATCTAGGAAAAGGAAGAGGGAGGTGGTTCTGAGCGGAGTTTCCGAGGCAGGCTCGGCAGGCTCAGCTTACCAAGTTAGTTTTGGAGGATGATCCTGAACAGTAATACTCAGGAAGCGAACTTCTGCTGAATTTTGCTCTCAGCTTGCACAGCTGGGTGCCGAGGGAAATCCTAAATGACAGTTAAGGGAGGAGATTGTTTTCTGTGTTCTTTATGGGACTTGTTTCCAACTTTATCATTGTGTATTTTACTCTTGCTTCGCTGGGATGAGATTTACTCATCTTTAAGCTGTCTAATGACAATTGTTAGAAATTTATCTCAGATGCACAAGGCACTTTGTTTATTTGTTTTTTCTATGGGAGTAATAAATGTAAGTAAAATGATTTATGATTTATGAGACTAAAACCTTCAGGAGCTTCTGCCCTTGATGACATCTAGGCAATCTCCCACCAAACTGCAAGGATATGTCTGGGGCTGGTTTCAGGTACCCCAATGATGGTGTATCTTTCTAAGTATATAAATGTAAGAATGTGTTTTCCTATGGTGGGTGATAGTCTTTGACTAATTGTATGTGGTGGGAAGAGAGCCCCCAAAACCAAGTAACTTCAAATCATCATAGTACTGGCAGAGTCCTACACTTTAGGCAACAGTTGCTGCTGCTGTTTCTCTTTCTTTCTCCACCAAATCCTTGCTAAAATAAGATTTGCATTAAACTAACCTGAGCTCTCTGGCCTCTAGGTGCTCTTCAAAGTCGTTCTGTGTATTGCCCAGCTCAGTTCACTGTATGACATAGCCTTTATTTAGCTCCTGCCAAAATTAACTCTGTTTAATTTTCTGTAAATCATAGTACCACATCTGAGTTTTCTGTGGCTCTACTTTACTTCCAAAGCCTAGGTCTGCACTGTGATTCCCTAGCAAGGAAAAGGAGACAGATGTTAGATGAAAGGTACTCTAGGGAAAAAAACAATTGTGAGGACGGTGGATATCAAAAGATGAGAGAGTATTTCTGAGAGCAATTGGGCAGCTGAACTCAAGAATGATACAATATTAAAAAAAATGCACCTTCTGTTTTCAGTTATAAGAAACCAAACTGGTAACCTTATTTTGAACTTTTATTGTTTTTATACTTAGAGGTGCTATGTTTAGGGGATGAAAAAAGAAGCGGTTTTATGTAGCCCCCAGCAAGATGCATGTTTTTCATACAACGCTCCCCCATTCGTTCTTCTTTACACATTTATTTTCTCTATTTTAGTTTTTAAGTTGCTCACACAAACGATTTGAATGGAAATATTCTCCAACAAATCTCAGCTGTGCCTGGAGTTCCTGGCATTTTAAAAAGAAAGCGCCTCTGTTTTGTGTATTTACATAAAGCCTGGATGCCAGATTTGGAAGATGTAATAAAAATATGCACTTTTGGCATTTGTTGTTAGGGAAAGAGAATTCCCCATGACCAAAAGTACCCCAGTAATAAGCATTTGCTCTGTGCTGGCACCACTGTGACCTTAAATTATGAGCTTGCCCCCATTTGTAGCCAGTTTCCCCTCTTTAAATGTACAGTTAAGTCATTTGTAAATATCATAACTAAATCTGGAAGTGTAATTTAGTGACTCTATTTGAGGATTAAGAAGAAGAATAACATTACTTAGAACCCTATGTAATCTTTTCTGCTTTGTTTAATTTAGCTGAAGCTAAGAATGCCTTATCTTACAGTCATTCTTCACTCAAGCTCACTTGATATATTTGCAACGCTGTTGATAATACCATGAGAAAAAAGCTAAATGTTCATTTCTTTGTGAAACAGAATATATATACTCTGAAGTGCTGTAACATGATATTAGTGATATGGCATCATTGTCCCTAGGAAGGAAGAACGTCGCTATATCGTACTGTCCATTTTCTAACCAGAGAGGATTTAAAACTGCAGAAAGAAGGTATTAGATTTTATGCTTGATCATACCAGCTGGCTTTATTAAACACTTGGAGCAACACTCTAGTTTCCTTTACTAAGAATGCCAAAGAGCTGAAATTCTCTACTGAATACAGTCAATGTCTTTAGTTCATGAAGGTGTTATTCACATATTTTTTCTAGTGGGGATCCCTCCAGGTGCTGTGGGTATCTGAGGTTTGATTATTGTGCCAGAGTGACAATTGCTGATTAATTTGAGTCTCTTATACACTACAAGCTTCACAAACTTTATTCTTTCTGGGCCCACCTTTTGATCCCTTATGCTAGCTAAATTCACAACATCCTGGTTCCTCCACACAGTACGGGTGGTAACACAATTTTAAAGTCCCGAGGAGCTGCTTTTAAAGCTAATCTAAAGCCTTTTGAAATCAAATAGTCTGAATTTGTAGCCATACTTTCTATTCTTTCTCATGAAAGCCTGTCCATTTCCATATGAACGTATTGTGCTGTCATTGAACATGAGTCTTTGTCATATACTTGGAAGTAACATAGGGCAGATCCTCCCCTGGTGTAAATACTCATAATTCAATTGATTGTGAAGCGCTATTTGAACTTTGAGTGAAATTTTGCAGAGATCACCTTCACCCTTTGCCCAGTATAGACTCAATACCGGCACGCAAGAGGAAGTGCCTGAAAGATTGCTATGGACTAGGCAGAGTAAAGACATCTCCTAAATTAGTGATGTCCCATGTCATTGACAGCTAGCTTTGGAAAATGTGAAAGTTAGGTAAAAGGAAGGCTTTGAAAGCCTGTCTGTGGATCTCAGTAGAGCTGACACAAATCTGTTCCCAGCATTCCTTACCTCCCAAACTGCTCCTTTAGTAGTCTAATCCAATGCCCAGAAACAAAATAGCCACACACAAATAAATCCTCTGGCACAGCAGGAGCTAAGTAAGAGAAATAGCTGTGTCTCACTTACAAGAAGGATAGATCCTCAGCCAGCAGTGGCCCCCAACCCAGAAGACAAATTAAATGCAGAGAGACAAAAATGAAAAAGAGAGAACAATGTTTCATTGGGGGAAAAACATCAACCATCAGAAAAAAGCTGTAAGAAAATGACTGGCAAACACACACACACATATGCATGCACACACGTTCCAATACACAGGACCAGCCTCATAGTAGAACAAGAAATATACATAAAACCTAATTCATTAGAAAGTTTCATCCCAATATAAGCTCCAGTTGTCAGGTGACCATTTTCCACAGTAACATCAAAGAGAAATTCATCACAATCTAAATTCCTTGATTTTTCTTATTATATCCTGTATTTATTTCTTTAAGATCTTCATCAATCTTACACTAAAACCATCAGGAAGTCTCATGCTTCTTTTGGTAAGAGGTGAATCCAGCTTCATGTTTTCAAGTGGTTATGAAACATAACCACGTACCTGTATTCCAGTCCAAGATATTTGAGAACCTTTACTATTATTGACAAAGTAAGAAATATGACACAGGAAAAGGTTTTTAAAGCAAGAGAACCGTAATCAGGATTGTTATAGTCTTGCTGTATCTGCAAAGTGATTTGGTAGACACTGGTCATTGTGCAGTTAGTGTAAAAACTGTACCAGTTATTTTACACTCCTACAACGTGGAAAATTGTGCTGGTAGAACTGGAAGTGAGGCTGCTGTCTAATTAATTATCAGGGTGAATTATCTGCTGTTCAATAGTAAAATTAGTTTTAATTAAATTTAATTTTTACAATAGAAATGAATTGCTTCACTGGCCACAGGACTGAAGAGAGCATTATAAGGACATCTAATCAACAGCAGTTCTAACACAGCAATTGGCATACGGGAAGCATTTGTCGACATGTGATTAGGACTCAATCCAACCCTCATTGAAATAAACTTTCCATTGATTTTAATAAGAAATACATTAAACTCTGGCCACCACAGTTCACCACAATGTGGTATCTCTGCTTTTAGAATTTGGCATCAGATCAAATTCTGCAATTTAGCTTACAGATTTGCTACAGGGAGTGACCTTACCCATATTATGTGGTATGACAGCTACAAAACAGCTGCTATCAGCTTCGAAGAATGGTCCTTTCATAAGCTGGGAGAACAGTTTGTCACGGTAGATTGTTATATCGAAGTAGATACAAGTTCAGGAAACATGGAAAACGATAATTGTCCAATTCTTTGGTTTCTTACCTGTGCAAAATATAAGCAGCAGTTTTAATGGCTAAATAGACACTCTGAGAAAACCTTTTAAAGCTACTCATATAGCATAAAATTTCAAATGCAAGTCTTTGAGGGTTTTTATATTCCTCATTCTCACAGTAAGATAGATTAATAATCAACAGATAAATCCAATATTTGAATCAGCAGGGAGATAACTGCTGTAATCTTAATTTAGCCCAAGTTTAATAAATCACTTGTTTATGATAAACGTGCCCTGTGTACAATCCACATCTCTGCGAATATAATAACTGCATTTGGGATTTCTTTGCAGTGTTTCTGCAGGGTTGCCCACTTTTCCAAGCTCAGTGTTTAAACCAGTGCTTGTTGTTCTTTGGTGAATGGAAATCGATATCTGCATAAAAAATGACTACATTTTTTTCTAGGCCACCTACAACTACATCCTTCAGAAAATCATGGCATTTTTGCAGCACTTAAACATCTGCTGTGTGACTGACACTAGCTGCCTACATAATTTTATTAATGTCATTGAATAATGATATTTTGGCACATGTCCTCTCAACCTATTAAAATAGCAATTGCTGGAGACAGCAGCCACACACGCTGATCAACAGGGAAGGTTTGCAGTGCAGATGTCTACAGCTGAGCCTGTTGTAAAGGCTCTTTTAGAGCCAGTGCAAAGAAATGGGCACTTTCAGGTTGTGATGCATCTCACCCTACAGTGGACATCTAAAATAAGTAAGACAGATGAACTCTGTCTTAAAATTGTGTAGTGAGATAAAAGAAACTGAAGGTGACTGGCTTTGATGTAGGTGTTCACATTATAGATATATACAAATAAATAGGCCAGGTTGGATGGAGCTTTGAGCAACCTCGTCAAGCGGAAGATGTCCTTGCCCATGGCAGGAGATTGGAACTAGATAAGCTTTAAGGTCCCTTCCAACCCAAACCGTTCTGTAATTCTGTGATAAGTGAGATGAATCTTGCCTTGCTGGAGGGATTTTGACCTGACGGCATCTCCCTCTGATGCCAAGCAACCAGCAGTAATATTACATAAAATATTGTGTCTAATATTTTTCATATAGTTTCATACAAAGAGAAGATTTTAGTTTACTCTCTGGCCTCATGACCTGCTGTAGGTTTCAGTCACCAATAAAATTTCCCTTACAGTAAAGAGGTGCATTTCTGAGGTCATGAGAAAGAGTGTATTAAGTGGTAATTTGTAAATATTATCCCTGTAAATAAGGACAAAACTGTAACACCATCAATTGCTGCTGTGTCTTTAAACGACTTATTTACCAAACCCTCAAATCATTTAAACCATTTGCCTGTCTGAGGGACTGAGTAATGCAAGTAGAATTATCAGTTTTACCTTATCTCGGTATGTGCCGTATGGTGATGGATGTGTTCTTAATTTACAGTCATGGTGCAGAAAAAATTTGTATATGTTGAGGTCCATGCTGCTGCCCCAGCGTACTAACAGAGCCTAGTTTAGAGGTTAGTTTAGAGCTGGTTTGGATGTTTTTGTACTATCTTTTAGTTACATCTGTAATGAAGTGTAGAGACACTTTAGGAAAAGTGGGGTTCCTGAATGTACCCAAATGGGAAAGGTGTCTCAAAAGTATACCTTTCATGGAGTGGCTACAAATGCTGAATGATGGTGTTTTCAAATTAAAATATTAAGAAATAAAACCAGAAGATAAGTATTCTTGAGCTGTTAAAAATTGATTGAAAATAAAACCTTTTTTCTAATGACAATCAGGTCTTTGCTAGTCTCTTGCAAAACCACAGAGTGCATAGATTTGTGATTACTGGTCCAGTCAGTGAGAATTATGCAAAAGTTCTGCTGTCAAATGAAGAATGGATGATCCCATTCAAGCATACTGGGCTGAAGTGTTTCTTAATCATATTAGTGTCAGGTTGCTTATAGCACATCTTGAAAATAGCCATGCTGTGCTTATGAATAGCTAAACTTCATGTACCTGCTGGTGGATTGGCCTGTGCCTAATTTGTGTATGCTCTATGAATAAATTAACATCAATGCTAAGGCTGTCTTCTACAGGAACATTTTGAAGTTCAAACCATACATAATTCTCAGACTTATAGGTTGGAAATGAATTCGAGCTTGAGGGTGGGTTACAGTCACATTTGGCTGTCATTGCCACTGCAGATGTGCTCCACAGTGTGGTTGACGCCCCAATACCCCCAAGGATTTTCCAGGGCTTGCCTCGCTGCTTTAGGATTTGGGCTTTCCTTCAAGACTTTGTACTGCCATCTGATGAGCAGGTGTCCTGTGCATGAGAAATAGGAGCAGCTAATTGAGCTTTGCAGGGGTTAATGGCATTTTTAATAGACCTGCCTATAGGTGCCTGAGAAGAGAAATCTAAATGAACTCAAACACTGAGAAGCATCGGAATCAAAAGGGTGATCCAAGAGGAAGGAATAGAAAGATCTAATTAATAGATTGTAAAGCTAAAAAAGACTACTGTTACCATCTGATCCCTTGTAGCAGAGGTCATAGGTCTTCCCTCAATTAATTTTTACTTGAATTTGACCATTTCTTTTTACAGCCATCCAATACTGATTTATAAGTTGCTAGTGATGGAAAATATTGCAAGCGTCTTTAAACTGTGTCAGTGATTAATCATTTTCACTGTTGGAGGGGAAAAAGAAGGCATAGCTTTATTTTTGGTCTGAATTTGTCTGACTTCAACTTCCATGAATATCAACTGTGAGTTGTTCCGGAACATACTGAGTCAATTTCCATTGTTTTGCTCTTCTTCCAGCAACAGATATGGTTCTGTTTTCCTTGGGCTATCTACATTGTTTTAAGGTCATCGAGAGAGAGAAAATGAGGGGAAAAAGGAAACAAAGAAAGAAACTGATGGTCAGTGTCAGTAGAAGACTTGGAACTTCTTGCTCTGACACTCTCCTCCAAGATGAGAGAAATAATATAAAGCCACATTTTGGAAAGGTGTTAAGAACTTAATGATGCAGCAGGCATGTGGGGAGCATTTAAAAAACAGCTCTACACCCAGCTTCTTGGGTTTCTTGTGGATCTAGGCACTTCTGAAAACCCAATAACAATGCTTTGGTATTGAACAGTTTGCCCCCCAACTTCCACCCTGCAACCTTCAATCTCTCTGCCTCCCTTGCACAAGGAGAATATGTGTAGAAATGGAGAAGAATGCTGTAACATTAAACATTACAAGACTGGGAGGTGTCCATGTGCAGAAGGAAAGGAGGCTGTATGAGTATATAAGATAGATGTTAGTGTTAGTTAGCAATTGTTTGTCAGTTTGTGCAAAGAAAGGATCACTTCCACGTTGTACTTGTGGCTGGGAAGCTCTGGAATCCACAGCTTTTTATGAGCTCTTGTAACCCTTTGGGTATTCAGAAAGCAAATGAATGATCAAAAGGAAGAGCATAACCACTGCCTTCTGATCCACATCACAGATTTGGAATCTGCTCCATGCCTGTCTGAGGTCGGCAGAAAGGCACCTGTAGATGGCAATAGGGACGGGGTGGCCCCTTCCCCAGGTTGCTCCCCTGATGTCCTTCCACTAACGAATACTTCTCACAGCTAATCCTTGAGGAAGTCTGTATTTCTTGGCTGGCTGTTGAGTATTTGACCTTCTGTTCTCATCTTTGGGGTCTGCAGCCCTAATTCTTTTACACTAGCAATGCAAAATCTAAGGGCAGCCTAACTGATGTGAGTGTTTCAGGTGGGCTTAAAGAGCTGAGCTCAGGTGTGACTAGGTTTTTCCAGCCAGGTTTACTAATTCTGTCTTTTCTCTTGTGCTCTTTTTCCCTCTTTCTATTGTTTTTTTCTTTTTTCCCCTTCTCTTTCCTTCTTTTGTGAAGAATTGAAGTATTCATTTGTTGATTCTCTTTAATGAAGCTCCAGTTCTTCTAGTGAGAAACAAGGGCTGTAATATTTAATGGAGATGTGATTCTAAGAATTCCTCTTTTGAATAATCTGACACTATATTTTCCCATTTAAATACAAGAACTGAATCTGAAATGAAGACGTTCTTATGACAACTAGATGCTAAAATTTCTCAGAAAGGAAGACGTTTGGTCGGAAATATAGAAATTATTTAGAACAAGAAGACATTAGTATGGACCTGGTAAAGATCCAGCATGAATGGGGATTAGCAATTAAGATCATTTCTTTTTTTTTCCTCTTCAATTTTCAATCTGAAGGAAGTGCTTCTTTTATAGCTTTTTGCTCAGCTGTTTCATTTATCTGCGTTGTGCTGCAATGATAAAAATAAGGAAAAGGATGTTTCAGATTTATTCTTTTTGCCAAATCTTTTTGTTGTGAACTGATTATGAAGTGGAATGAATTGTTGATTTTTCACTGCTCAGGATTATCAAAAGGAGTGCATTTGTGCTGTTTCTTGTCATATATTTTAAACACAAATATGTTTTAGGGTTATTTTATGGAGAAACTTTGTGAGCCCGACTCTCAGTTCCTGTGCACCCAAAGACATCTGAAATCCTGCCTCATTTTCTTAGTCCCTCTTGATTACTCAGGAAAAGATCCTGTTTTTCTTTAATGGGAGCCTTGCCTGAGAACTGGCTTCAGGATGGAGGTTTGTCATTTTATTCAGCTCTCTGCGGGTGTCCAGTTGTCTAACATTGTGAGACATTATGAATCCTTTTCTGTCAGAACTTGTCAACCCAGAGAAAGCAAATCTGACTCATTGGAAAATATCCCCACGAGAAAGAGACTTTCACAGCTGCCTATGTGAATGCACGGAAAGATAAATGCTGCAGTTCAGGCTTTCCCTCCAGAGAGAGACTGTTCTTCAGGAAAAGTCAAAGCAGACACACGCTCGAAGTAGGCTCAACAGATTTTACAAGATATGACATAAACGACAAGGAATTTCTAGCAGTGGCTCTCTGCAGACAGATTTATGGAATATCGAGGGCCTGAGGATTAAACTCTCTGTTGGTTGGGGTGACACAACCTGGTTATTCTGTCCAGCTGGAAAAGAGACTAGTAGCAAGGTCCATCTCAAGAAAATTAATCTACTTAAATGGTGCAATGCTGTCTTCAGCTGGCAGTGACATAGAACATAAACACTCATGGATTGTGGCTTGCATCGATATCCTGAAGAGAACAACAAAGAGACACAAGGAAAATGGTACCAGGTGTTAAATTCATCACCTCAGAAAATGAACAAAGTGAACAAAAAGTAAATTGAAGGGATAAATTCATATAGCTGGGAGCTACACAACTATAGGCCACCAGCAAGATACATTCAATATGTGAAATGGAGAGTAATGCTACATTTAACTCAATTAAATGTTTTTGATATAAAAGGAGACTGGGAGAAATATAACTCAGAAATTTTCACTGCTAAATTTGTGTTTTATATGCCATACACTGCTGTGTTTGTTTTACATTTTCACTGAAAGCCATGCAGGCAAACAGATCTCTGCTGGCATCTAGAAGATGCGTGTGGAGCAGCAAGGAGCTGGAAGGATAGGATGGGAAAAATTATGTGAGTAAAAATGAATGGGGAAATAAATCAGTGTAATGGCATTTTAAAAAGATGCAGATGAACCTTAGCTTCAGATGACATGGGGTTTTTAAACTTTTTAAACAAAACCACCCTGAAAAACATGAAAATAATTATATATTTTTTTTTTTTTTTGTCACCTGACAGTGTCTAGATGTCTGTACTTAATTTATGGACACAGAACCAGAAGATGCTAAGGAGAAACACGTTTTCTCAAAAGCAATGTGGAAGGTCATGTCTTGAATGTATTTGTATAACTGTTTCTTTCTAACACAACTGTGGGCAGAGCCAACTCAGATCAATACTGGGATGTTGATATTGAAAAGTGTTGTCTAATTTTTGCTTCTGTGAGTCATTCTGATGGCTTCTGTGTGGCTGTCCAGAGTGGTGGAGGGCAGTACATCTGTTGCCCTGCTCCAAACCATTCTATATGCCTGTGAGAGTAGTACAGTGGTGTCCCTGATATTTCTCTTACACATTCCTTGGCAGAAAATGTTTCTCTAAGGATTGTCCTTGGAGGTCACTCAAGAGTAGTACGGTCATGGTGATGCAATCTGGACACATACTTTTTCCTCTGGCTTATTTCCATAGTGGCAGTAGTAAAGGTCATGTGCATGGTCCTACCAACCTGCCTCAGTCTGTCCCTCTCTGTCCCAGGGCATGTTTCCATTTGTCCAGCTCTCTTTACCACATGGCAGATGAAGAATTGCAGATTGATGAAAAAGATGAACTGCTTTTGGGTGAGATTATAAACTTTTACAGTAATCATGTCTGTTATTGCTCTGGGGGGGCTTAGGTACCTCTGAGTACAACTGACCCATAAGGCTCCACCACACCTCTAAGATATTGAGGATTCCTGCTGCAGGGAGATTGGGGAGCAGTCTAAACCCCAGATGTTTCATTCTCTACTGCTGGGATTGGACTGTTCCAATGATGTGGGAAAGGGAGAAGTCCCCAAGTCAACTTTCTGTATAGCAACAGGGAAATGTACAGGATTTCCTCCAGGTGCTCATCTGAGGGGAATGTTGTGGAACAACATTAATGAGTAATTTCTCTTTTGAAAATGATTTTCAGACCTGAATTAAAATGTTTTCCTGTTACCTACTACTCTTTACTAATGAACCCCAAAGTGCCTGATGAGAAAACGTTTTTATTATCCACATTCTATAATGCAGATATCAACGTCTGAGTGTTATATGGGCTAGAGTCTATAATGTCTGTAGCTGGAGTAGAGGACTGTATTGCTTCAGGGAATTGAGTCCAGCATTATTTAGCTAAGGCCAAAGGCAAGTCACAAACTGTTTTAGGCTTATAATAAAAATTCCCTGGTTTTCAACCCTTTGCTCATTCCGCTCGACCATACTCGCTCTCTCAAACGCTAGCGGTGCGGAAGGAAGAAGATGCTTTATGATCCTTGATGACTATAATGTAGCAAATAAAGCTCTAGGGTGCTTTCAAACTCACAGTGATCTTGTGGGGTGGAAAATGAATCATGCTGCAGCTACTGGAGAATATATTTTTTTTACATTGGCTGCTTGGGTCTTTTTCCAAACCAGAAGATGATAAAGCACTTCCCACTACTGGATGAAGACAAAAGAGAGTGTCATCAACCATCAACACAAGCAGTAAAATAAGCTGAATAAGCTTGTTTGGGCTCCTGGTTACTAATCTAATTCTTTTACAATCATTTTTGGCTCTAGAAATAAGAGCTATTTGCAAAATAAACAGATTTCTTTTTCAAATGCCCCAGTCGGATTGTTGCAAGTGTTGGATCTCAATTCCTTCATCTAATCTTTAAAACTTAGCTGCCAATCTTTCCTTACTACACAATATTGGTATACTCTGTATAAATGTATAGGCAGCTAAACTTTTGGAAACTGCTTAGAAATTGTTCCCTGTAGCCAATATGTATCAGTACAGGCAGCTAAAATAAAACACAGGCAGTGGTTTGAGGTTTCTTGAGCCTCCTGATACTCGTACTGAAAAAAGTCATAGCTTTGTTTTTTCCCCTTCTTTCTCACAGACTAATTTTGTCTTCTTACACCAGAGATCTTTCCAGAGAACTATTCCATACTACAAATATTAGGGGGGTCTCTTTATGGTCTATGCATAGGGTAACTCAGAACTGCTCCAGGTTCATAGTCACAGGGTTTGTTTTCCAGCTGAAAGCTTATCTAAATGAGGCCATCTGGGGTTTCCAGCATGGTTGCAGTCTCCTTGTAAGCCTGAAACACTCCCTTTTTCATAGGCTGCAGCAGCCCATGAGCACTGGGATTTCACATGCCCTGAGCAAGGTCAAGCTTAGCGTTTTCCACCTTGGTGTCATTACACCACTGCAGGGATAAAAAAATGGAAATCATGCAGTTGTCATAGTGAAGCCAGCTCTCTGGTTTTGCAGTGCTTCAGCCCTTTCATCACACTGCACCTCTGCCACCTTCTTGTAACCTGTAAGTCAAAACCTAGCTCAAAACCTAATACTAAATTGGAAGGGAAGATAATTGATTAGTATCTGCCTTCAACTTAACTGAGTGCTTTATCTTAAGACAAAATAGAGCCCTCTTGCAAACACAATTGGTATTTACCTGTTCTTTGAATTTCAGCAATGGAAGGATCTTGACATTAATTAAAATGATGGGATTTGGTCTCTATAGTAATTAATGATTTTCTCTTTTAATTGCAGCCTGTCAGTCTCAAGAAGGTGCTGCACATTGTCATCTCTCTTGACTCCCTGGTACCAGACCACTTCTACTGCAGGCTCCTGCTAAGGGGGTAAACTGGAAGTTCAATCAACAAGAACAACTTAAAATAGGAGGAAAAAAAGGATCATGAAATGAAAAAAGTACTGAAAAACCCACAATGTGAAAAACCTGTTGGTCATCATTAGGTTTTCCAGCTCTTCTTGTGCAAGTCTGCAGCATTTACTAAAGCGTGCTGAGGAGCCGTGAGCAGGAGAAAGGTCAAGAATAATCGTGAGGGTAGGCACCCACAGAGTTACAAAGGTTCCTATGAAATGTTTTGTCTTGCAGACAGCTGTTTCCTGACATAAACTGAGTATAATCCTTGCTAGCCCACTGCTTTACCACAAGTTGAATACTGAGGCTGGTGAAACAGCTCAGCAAGATGAAAATACTGAATCATAAGAAAAATTATTTTGATGATAAATTGGTGTTTCTGTGACATATGGATGCAGGACAAGAACTCAGGATGCATTTTAGTGCAGAATCCTCTGTAAAAAATAGTAAAGGCTGTTAGAACATTGTGAAATACTACAGCAGTCTTTAACTTGCTACTATAGTAGCAAGCTATTTTCACTATATATCAGGTCCTTCATGTTTCTCCAAGGTGCAAATTGCTTTTGGAGTTGAATGAAGAGCCTGTAGCTCATTGTCATGGCTGAATTTTTGACTCAGAATTAAGCACAGCTTAAGTGCAGCCCCTTATCTACAGGCTTATGGCTACTTTTTTTACAAGTGAGGCAACTGAAAGGGTCTGTCGTGGTACCTGCTTGTTTGGGCATCTTCTTTCACTGTGGTATCTAACCTACTAGGTATTCAAAACTAGATAAAGCTGTAATAATCTCACTCAACTCTTCATCTACTAGAGGAAATGTTGTTGCTTTAGTAGATGTGTTGCTGCTTAAGTTCTTGTTGAAGTTCCCAGCTGCTGGTCCCTGAAGAGTTTCCAGTCCTCCCTAGGAAATGGTGCCCTCATTCATTGTGTTTCCACCGAAGAGCAGATATCCTTGGACAACCATTAGTGGGAAGTGAAGGAACTGCTAGTTAGAGTGAAATCCAAGGAGGTCTTTGGGTGTCAAGACAATATTCAGTCTGTTCAGTGCAGTGCAGTGAGTAAGTGTAGATGATGAAAGCCTGTGTTGCTCCTGTGGTGACTTCTGTTGCTGTCTCAACAACTGTTTCTACAAACCCCAACACAACAGGTTTCACAGACAGAGCTGTAATAGGAAGGCTTATGGGGAGAAAAAAAAAGCTTTCCTCACTAAGAGTGGGTCAGTATCTGGACACATGCAATATTCAATCCCATTTCAGATGCAAATCAGTGTTTTTATGCTGTCATTAAATGAACTTCTAGAAGCACAAGGAGACCTCTAAGGCTGAAGAGATTGACAACCTGGGGATGGATGCCTAAATGTTAGATGAAGCTGTGGAAAGTATTTGTTTTGCTTGAAATGTATCTCATCAACATCACGCTGATGACAGTCAACGGTTTTAGCTGTTTTCCCTCCAGGTATATACTAAAAAATGCAGACAGCAATATTGTGATGTAAGGCAGAAAGAAACTTGAGTAGCAGCTTACATCGCTCATTCTGGTCCCATCCTCGTGGTATCTGTATGTCTCTCCTATTTACTCTATGCAGATATTGAATAATGCTGGAGATAAGATTGTGGTTGAATGGAGTTTGCCACTAAGTACTTTGGAGAACTAAAAGGAAGGATCCGAGGCACTACAGGACATCTTTGTTAATTTCTGCTGTCTCCTGGCGGTGAAGTTAAGTACAATGCCAGTAAATAACAAGTTTCTGCAATATTTTGTCCTTTGGTCCTTTGGTGACACAGAACTTTTCCTTCACAATTGCTCAATATGCCATTTTCTCTCTCATGCTCTTCTTGTGATACTATATTGAATTTCTGTTTTGTCTCCACTTCCAATTAATGCAAGATGAGCCTTTTTTGAGAGGCCCTGTGGGAGTTATGCACCCATTTCTCAGCAATTTTCCATCTGAGCTGGCACCAAATATACTTAAGAGAGTTCTTGAAATCTCACCCATAGAGTCTGATCCTTAACTAAAGAGTCCTCATTGGAAACTATGATTATTACAAAGGTTACCAGCAATGAACATTACTTTGTTATGTCTGTGACGTGTGTACCCTTGATTCATAACAATAATGACACTTTTCACCTAGGTAGCACTTTTCATCTGAACTGAATGATCAGAGTCAATATTTCCATTTACTGGTGTTTCATGTAAAACTCTGCATTTGTCATTGACAAATGAAAGAGCTTCAGAAATGTTTTCCCCATCATTTGTCTCTTGGAACCAAAACCAAACAAGGAAAGTTCATGTTGTATCACAAAGAGTAGGAAAAAAAACTGAGATTGTTGGCTCAGAGAACTCAGTAATGGCAGATATGATGAAATAGCTGGGGGACATGCTGGGCCCCACACTAAGTGTAATGGAAGGCATGCAGTCAGCGCATGGACCAAAACACCCTTTGTAGGTCCTGGGGCACTGTAAGTGGGCCTTAATAGCATAGCCTCCCCCTTGTCTTTTCAGTGCTCTGGTACGTAGATAATAGGGTTTTGCTTGTGTACTCTCCATGCATTCACTCGAAATCAGCATGTAACAGTGAATCATTGTGACATGATGTTCCTTTTTCAAGTGCTGAGAGAAAGATATTTTCCAGATAGAGTTCGGTTTGTTTTCTTTTATGTTTGATGGGAACCACACTTGGTATTTACAGACTTTTAACATTTCCTTGCAGCCACAAATATTCAGGCTTTTATTACATGTGAATCAAAGGTGTCTGACAAGCTCCTTTGTCAGCAAGAATGCAGGTAAAAGGAGGAGTAGGTGCATGAGCAGCCCTCTGGGTAAAGACAGTGTTTTGTATACCACCTATGCTGAGTTTTCTTCCCTTTGCACAGCAAAAATGCAACAACTGAAAGTTCACAAGCAGGATTTTTGTTCTGTCTTATTCTGTAAGTAGAATTTAACATAACAGCCTAAAACCCCTCTTTATTTCAGGCATGAAATAATCAGTTCCCAAAGAAAACACATCATTTAAACTGTTTGTTAATGGGTCTAAAGCTGTTAGAATCGGCTGTGCTGAGAGGTGTACAGATGCACAGTCCAAGGAGATATAACTCAAAAGTCCTGGAAGGAAGTGATGTAACATGTTTCCTAATTAGGAACTGTATAGAAAAGAGGGTTGCAAACTTTTGTCTTAATCTGTAAAATCTTTCCCAATATTTCTGGCAGTTTGGGCCTGCTTCCCTTTCTGTCCCTGGCTTTTGATGTAAAAAAGAAAAAGTGATGTCACAGAAGTAAAAGCAACAAGAAAACCACAAAGTAAAGAAAAAAATGTACATAATTGAAAGCATACCAGTGAATGACTGTTCTGTGGTTTCTGTAATGTGGATCCCATAGGAGTATGCAGTGTGTGGGACTCTGGATATAGCTATAACTCTGGAGCTCTTTTTCCTAACTCCAGCGTTGTGTCCTAAGGGCAAAGGAGATTCTACCCAAGGATGGTTTAAACATATTAAAAGGGTTTTTTCCAGGAGATGATCTACAAAAAAATACCCTTCAATAAAATGAGCAACGAGCTCATGATGGGATGCTCTTACTGAAAAAAAGCCCCCAGCAACAACAACAAAAATGGGATGTAGAGGCAACGATGAACTGAAGCTCTTCAAAAGCCTAGAAAAATAGAATCATTCAAAGACTAATGGGTCATATGAACCCTAGCTGCTTGCCATGAACTTGTATTACACGTCTGAGATTGTAAGACTACTGCTGTTGTTGCACCGATTTTGTGGTTTTAGATCTCTACTCTTCCAGCTGTGCTCTGCAGAAATTGGATTTATATCTATCTGATTCATTCATTGCCATTGTCACATTTATTTCAAATAAGAAAAGTTGTAAATTTTACAATTTTTACCTCATTTTTAGTCACAGTTTTTGGAACAACAACAACAAAAAGAAGAGCTGCAAAAGGACTTGGATGGTTCCTTACAGGATATCATAAATGGAGAAAGAACAAAGTGTAACCTAACAAAATTTGGCATACAAAGATGCTTTAACATACCAAATTTTATCACTAAAATTTATCAAGCCTCTTGAAGTTTTCTTTTCTGAAATTTTTATTTAATTGAAGGTATCCAAAATGGCAGTAAGTAGGACCAGAACTTCTACACCGTATCTTAGTCTATTTCTCCTGGGAATAATTATATATCTATGAGCTTAGAGCTGTGTTTGGACTCTACAGTTGAGGTTCAGAGGGGTGCAGAGTTGTTGGAGGAGCGTGCAGGTGGACTGGGTTGGAGGACAAGGTTGGTTGGAGAGGGTGATACCTTGTATAATTGTGCTCACACAGAGCACTGTAGGATGCTGGTGCAGGTGTACCCGTTGCCTTGCAGGCAGCGTAGATTAAATCTGGGCTCCCTGATCTTCCCAGTGGTATTCCTGCAAAGCAAAGGGGAGTTGTAGATGTAAAGCCAGCAAGGACAGAGCAGGTAAGAATGAGAGCATCTTAAAATGCCAGGTACTTGAATTTAATTTCTGAGTGCACTGGATGGGGTTTTTCACATTAGCTCTGAGAACACTTCAGTAACGTATAAACATGCATAAAAATGTATGAATTTACATGTATATGTGTAAATAATATGGATGTTAAAGGAAGTTGGCCTTGATCCTTATGTTGAGGCCACCCTTATACCTATGGACTTACAGCTAAAAGGGGAGGTGTAACCAAGTATCTTTATCTTCTTCAAAATAAATAGGAAAGGAAACAACCCAGTAAGTTTGTTACCCTTCCCTATTTTTGGTAATTTTCTTTTGAGATACTATGATAATCAACCCATGTTTGGAAGATTGGAAGGGCAAAGGAATCTTCCTCCTTTTATGGTGAAAAATAATGGAATTTTGAAACATGGAATAAAAGCTTTACTGTGAAGGGAGAATCACTGGGGGGGTTTATTGTGTGAGATGAGTTATCAGGCCACTGCAGCTTGTTCTGGCAATGAGTCTAGTCAATGTGGTGGTTGGACAAAGTAAATGGTCATACCTGTAGTGTCTTTCTGGGTGGGTCACGTTGTGGTTAATGTTCTCCTAACATTGTTCTACCCTGTTTGATGACACTAGTCCCTGAAAGAATCAAGAGCTTATTTAAAAATAAATATAATTTAGCTGACATGGAAATATCCTGGTTTATTTCTTTTAATCTGCCTGGGCACCAAAAGGCATAAAAATGCATTTTTCTGGCCATAACATACACATCTAGATCTAGTGGTACCTATGACAGGAAAGGGAGTTAAGCTGGCTCCATGAAGTCTATTAGAGGTACTGTCATGCAGATATGTTTTACCTGGAAAGCACATTAATATATGGGTGGAGATAGAACTTTTGGAACAAAATGTGCAAGCAAATTACTTTTATTCTGAACTAACTCCTCTTTTGCACGTTGGAATATTTTTATATTTATTCTAGTTTGTTTTTTTTTCTTGTAAAGAGTTTTTTTTTCCTGTTTTTTCTGTTTTTTTCTGTTTTTTTCTCCTTTCCACTCACAACTCATTGTTCTGAAGATTTGCATATCTACTTTCTCTCTTATAAAATTAATCTAAAAGACCCTTTCTATTAGCACATTACCTAATTTCTCTACTGTATACTTAAAACACCTGCATGAAATGGAAGCTGTTGTTGCATTCCTTTGCCTCTGCCATTTAAGCGCTAGCTTCATGCACGCCGGATGAGAGCTCTGTTGTGGTTGCTTAGACATTTATCACTCTGTTTATGTTGTCCTGGTTAGTTTTACATCTTCTGGTATCTTTCTCTGGTCATCTGAAAGAAATCTTTCCAGTTCAAAACAAGAACTGTTGTGCAATTTGTTGAGAATTGATTTGTTGTAGTTTGGAGGGGATGGGGAGCAGTTTCACAACATTGACTAGAAACAAGCATACACAACTTTTACCTTTCTGACCCTTTTGCTCATTGGCTTCCTATTTCCTTTATTGCAAAAGTTAATATCTCATTAGAATAAATAGCACAGTGTCTTTTAAAGATGAAACAAAAGTTTTGAGCCAGTTTGTTTTTTGGGGAGATGGGTGCTGCACACAGAGTAACAGAATTTAAATGCCTTGTAGGATGGTTTCAAACTTAAATAGGGGAAGTTCAGATTAGATACAAGGAAACAGTTCTTCCCTGTGAGGGTGGTGAGGCACTGGAATGGGTTGCCCAAGGAAGCTGTGAATGCTCCATCCCTGGCGGTGTTCAAGGCCAGGTTGGACAGAGCCTTGGGTGACATGGTTTAGTGTGAGGTGTCCCTGCCCATGGCAGGGGGGCTGGAACTGGATGATCTTCAGGTCCTTCCCAACCCTAACTGTTCTATGATTCTATCATTCTATGTCTGATGCTTTTGGAAAGAGGAGTTGAGGAGAAAGTCTGCTTTGCAGAGAGTTTACCAAATCTTGCAACAAATTTTATGAGGGCAGGAAGTCATCAGCGGTGCTTCTCAAGCTTTTTATCTGTAAGTACACGTTTTCTAGACTGATACAAGAGTGGGGTGTGTTCTGCAGGCTTGAACTCCATGACTTTTTCCTCAACTAGTGCAATCTTTTGCTCAATATTTGATAATCCACAGTTTTTATCAGCTATCAGTTACAAGAACTTGCTGTGGGAGTTTCACAAATGAACCGCAGTTCACTGGTAACTGGGAGATGTGAAAACTATGTACAGTCCTTGAGTGCTCATTCCTTTAGATTCCCTAAAGACTTAGACTGGTAGACTTTTGTATATAGAGAAATCTACAGCAGATATAGCCAGCGTTCTGCAAATATGGGTTCCTGAAACAGCTGTATGTGTGTATAAACTGGTAAGTTACTAGGGACAGTTTATGGGTGGTGTTTGTGCTCTCTACACATTGTGCTAAGTGCTGTTCAAACTGCCTTTGACTTCCAGCCAACAGATGGGAAAGTCATTAGCTATCAGATTTGAACAACAGTTGCTTTCTGAGTTTACAAAGTCCTGAACACGATCTGTATGTTGACAAGTCATAAACTGAACGGGAAATTTCTGATGCTTTCTCAATGCAGCTTGTGCAAAACATTGCTGTAAGTCAGCACAGGGTTAATTTAACACACTGAAGGTCTCTTGTACAAGACAGGGCTGAGGGGCGACAGTTACATGGTGAGAGAACAGGAGACATCTGTGTCGTGGTTTAAACCCAGTCAGGTAATTCGTTCACTCACTTCCCCCCCTTTCTTGCCCTCCCCCTGCTCTCGGAGGGACGGAGAGGAGAATCAAAAGAATGCAACTCCCACGGGTTGAGATAAGAACAGTTTAGTAACTAAGGTATAACACAGATCACTACTGCTACCACCAATGATAATAATGATAGAGGAAATAACAAGGGAACAGAATACAACACCTCACCACCCGCTGACCGATAACTCGCCCCCCAAGCCCGACCAAGCACAGACCGATACCTCCTCCAACCCTGCAGTCTCCCAGCCCTTCCGGCTAACTCCCAGTTACATCCTGGGCATGACGTGCTGTGGTATGGAATAGCTCTTTGGTCAGTTTGGGTCAGGTGTCCTGTCTCTGCTTCCTCCCAGCTTCCCCTCCTCCTTGGCAGAGCATGAGGCTCACAAAGTCCTTGGCCAAACCAAAACATCTCTATCAGCTCTGTTCCCGAGCCGAAAGTCAAAACGCTGCACTGCACCAGCTACCAAGGAGGAGAAACATGACTGCTACTGCTGAACCCAGGACATTATCCACCCCTTATTCGATACCATTCATGTCATGCTCAGATCCCACATTTTCAATATACCATCACTCTTATCTCGGTGCACTCTTATCTTAGTGCATGGACCAGTCCCTATAAAGCTGCTGCGTCCATCTGGTCCATGTCAGGCTCCATCTCTTGTAACAGTCTTCCAGAGCAGGAGAGACTGTGTGCAGTGTTCACACTCGTGAACAACCTGGGCAATAGTGTCCATTGCTAAGTCCACCCCTCGATCATGAGTCCATCTCTGTGTTGCATCTCTGCTCTGATGGCCTGAAGTGCCATGGGCCCACCAGGCTTAAAATAATTCACTGTCCCCTTAAGCAGTTTCTGCAGCTTGTTGCTGGGGACTCCATACAGCTGCCTTCCATCTCCAATGCTTCCAAAGCACTGGAGGGGCCCAGTGGACTAGATACTTGCCCATACTGTCCCACACACCCTGCCACTCATGACTGTCCAGCCTTGGGGAAAATCTCTTGGTCCCCCTATATTGTTGTCTAACCCCAGACAAGACCCAAACCTGACTCTGCTTAACTTTTGAGATCAGACAAAATGGTTGTGGGTAGAACACAGCCTGTGTGTGTGCCAACATGCTGATCCCCATCACAATCAGCAGGCAGGTCCCAAGGATACCCAAAGGCCATTCAGAGCCTTCAGAACTCTCAAACGATGCTGCTGTGCTTGTCACTGGGGCTGGTGTAGCTGCTGTGCTTGCCGGCTCTCCCACCACCGGCTTCTCTTTTCCTGAGTCCAGCTCTTCCTCCTCTGCCTTGCTGGGAAGTGCTGCGTGGTCTCCTGCATCCTCCTGAGGCTCGGCGGGTGGCTGCCGGGGAATGCTCTCGGCCGTCGCGGGGCTCGGCTCCTCCGCGGGGCTCGGCTCTTCCGCGGGGCTCGGCTCCTCCGCCGCCTTATCCCGCTGCTCGGCAGCCGCTTCCTTCTGCTCCTCGACCGCCCCGGCCTCCTCCACCGGCAGCCGTCCCCTGGCGGCCTCCGGCCCCGCTCCCGCCGCCGCTTGGTCCCCGGGGCCGCTCTCCCGGGCCGCTTCAGCAGCCGCCGCCTCCCGGGGCCGCTCCCCCTCGGCTCCCCGCAGCCTCACGAAGATGGAGAGTAGGGTGAGGGCCAGGACGGTGAAGAGCAGCCGGACGGCCAGGTACAAGTCCACGGCCACGTCCGTCCCGCCCTGCTGCTGGAGCCCACCCGTATTACAAGCCATTGCCATAAAGCACAGTGAGACAAGAACCTTAGCCCAGGCCCCACACTTGATAAACACTAACACAGCAAATACCGGCTCTACGTAAGTTACAACGGTCTGAAGCTGTGAGATCAAGAACAACTCTGATACCCAATAAATCAGCATTGTGACGAATGACTATTAATCCAGTCAAATCTGTCGTTATCTCAACCCTTCGTGCCCCACGTTGGGCGCCAAAAAGAACTGTCGTGGTTTAAACCCAGTCAGGTAATTCGTTCACTCACTTCCCCCCCTTTCTTGCCCTCCCCCTGCTCTCGGAGGGACGGAGAGGAGAATCAAAAGAATGCAACTCCCACGGGTTGAGATAAGAACAGTTTAGTAACTAAGGTATAACACAGATCACTACTGCTACCACCAATGATAATAATGATAGAGGAAATAACAAGGGAACAGAATACAACACCTCACCACCCGCTGACCGATAACTCGCCCCCCAAGCCCGACCAAGCACAGACCGATACCTCCTCCAACCCTGCAGTCTCCCAGCCCTTCCGGCTAACTCCCAGTTACATCCTGGGCATGACGTGCTGTGGTATGGAATAGCTCTTTGGTCAGTTTGGGTCAGGTGTCCTGTCTCTGCTTCCTCCCAGCTTCCCCTCCTCCTTGGCAGAGCATGAGGCTCACAAAGTCCTTGGCCAAACCAAAACATCTCTATCAGCTCTGTTCCCGAGCCGAAAGTCAAAACGCTGCACTGCACCAGCTACCAAGGAGGAGAAACATGACTGCTACTGCTGAACCCAGGACAACAGCACAAAGCCAGTTTGTGACTAGGATGCAAAGTGCATCCTCATGAAAGCATGAGCATTTCCTGTGCTGTACCGAAGTCAATAATCTTAGTAGGTGTAAGAATAGCACCCCAGGTACATAAATCTTACTGGTCTTTAGTCAGATTTATACATCTCTAGCACATAATCTGTGCTCTGCTGAGTCTTGGCAGAGTTGCTGGGATAATACTTTCTCAAAAGTAAACTTGTGGACAATTTCTAGAAAGCATTATGCCCAACTGATATGTTATTGACACCAAGTTTGGCATTATCCTCTTTTAGTCTTTCTGGCTAGATTCCTCAACAAATAAACACATGATTAAATTAATCCTAGCATTCAGGGGTTTATATTAAGATGGAATTGGCTCATTATATTTAGTTTATGGCTAAAGAATCTCCATTAGTTTGTAATATTTTCCCTGTGCTATAATAATGCACTCTACTTTCTGAACTACTGTCCAGAGTCAGAAGCTGGTTAATGCAGAACTAATGCTTTGTCAAGGTACCTGGGGAGCTGACTTGTTAGAACTAAATCCAGTTTACATTCAGATATTTAGTTATTGCCCTGGTCTTTCAGTGAGATGGGGAAATTTCTACCCCTTCTATTTTTCAAAGCAGAAGCATAAGCCCAGTGATGCACACCTCAATCTCCATTCATTCATAAGCCATCATTTACCTCTGTGAAAAATGAGTGCAAAATGCTACCAGTGTGAGTAAAGCAATTTCTAATTTCTTCATATAAGCAGGACATTATAAAGCATAAGGAAGTGGAAAAACAGGTCCTCTGTGTTGGCAGGATCTGGTCTCTAGATGCTCTTCCCTCATGTGCCAAGTTTTTCTTGCCATATTTCTCAGGTAATTAAATTTGTTTACAGGAAACCTCATCCCTTTTCCTGCCTGTCCCCCTTTTATAGTGATTTTGCCCTGAAATCTCATGCTGAACAGAGATAAGTACCAGGGCTGCTATATTTCTCTTACAAAGCAGAGAACTGAGTCCAAGATATATAGTTGATACCAGTGTAGAATGAATTAAAAGTCTTTTGTTTCGTGCTGATGACAATTGTTTAACACAGATCGAAGGATTATTTTTCTAACTGGTGGCTAGTGGTCTAAGGGCTTTGCATGTGTATCCTCAATGCCTTTTCTTCAGTGTATCCTGTGACCACAGTCTGATGCATCGCATCCAAGTTTGTCAAAATGAACGGTTGAAGGACTGACTAAGGCAAACTTTTTAAATCCAGGGTGCTTATTTAATGAAAGAGTGTAACATGGGAATATTTCCAAACTAAACCTCTCACTTCATGAGCATTTCTAGCCAAACCTTTGGAGTTAGCATTAATTTTCTTAGACAGTTTAAACCAACATGCTCTAGAATTAGGAGAAGTTTCAGATCTGGATTTAGTACTAACGAGACAGAATGTAGAAACATGCTGTTTTTCTTTTTAATAAAGTTGTTAACTTTTGAAAAATGCTCATATTTCCTTCTTCATGCATTTCACAGTCACAGTATCACAGTATGCTAGAGATTGGAAGGGACCTCAAAAGATCATCTCGTCCAATCCCCCTGCCGAAGCAGGAACACCTAGATAAGGTTACACAGGAATGTGTCCAGGTGGGTTTTGAATGTCTCCAGGGAAGGAGACTCCACAACCTCCCTGGGCAGCCTGTTCCAGTGTTCCGTCACCCTCACTGAGAAGAAGTTTCTTCTCAAGTTTAAGTGGAACCTCTTGTGTTCCAGTTTGTACCCATTACCCCTCGTCCTATCATTGTTTGCCACTGAGTAGAGCCTGGCTCCATCCTCGTGACACTCCCCCTTTATATATTTATATACACTAATAAGGTCACCCCTCAGTCTCCTCTTCTCCAAACTATAGAGACCCAGCTCCCTCAGTCTGTCCTCATAAGGGAGATGTTCCACTCCCTTAATCACCTTAGTTGCCCTGCGCTGGACTCTCTGCAGCAGGTCCCTGTCCTTCTTGAACTGAGGGGCCCAGAACTGGACACAATATTCCAGATGCGGTCTCCTGAACTTCCAGATTTGCTCCTAAACTTCCTGGTTCAGACAGAAGGCTGATCCTCTGCTGATCCATGTGTTGCTACATGAAGGAATTGGGCCATTTTCTCTAGGTATAAAAAGCATAGGAAATTACTCAGAACTTACTCCCATATATTGCTGAATGTTCCAGCCAGCCACTATCCAGCAAAACACTTCAGCACATATTTAACTTCAAGCACCTCAGGAGTCACATTCATATCAATGGGTTTACTCAAGAAATGCGGGGGTTTAGGGCCAGAATTCTCAGCATCCTGCTGAAGGAGGAGATCAGGATGTGAGAAACTAAGGGCAGACTAATGAGGAAAGACCTGCCCATCTCCTGATCTCTGAGATATTCTCACATTTTAAGAGGAAGAGAGTAAGAGCCAAAAAGTATAAGCCTAAATAATTTGCTCCTTTCAATTAGAGCTTGTGCAAGCGCTAACAGGGATTATTACTGCTCCTTGGAGACACTGCTGCACATAAATATGGCAACAAAGAGAAGCCTGCATTTGGATGGCATTGACTTGGAAATACGAAAGGAAAAACTGCAGCTTAACTGAGCAGGGTGGGGTAAAGAATTGAAAAGAATAAAAGGAGTCAAATTTTCTTGACGTGAAATTCAAGTATATTTTCCCCAGGAAAACCAAAATGTAATACTGGTAATTTATACAGACAGTTGAACAAATTGAAACCATATACAGAAAATTAAGTTATGTCTTTATGGAAAGAACAGAACACGTTTAACAAGCACTACCTAGAGCCAGCAGTCTTTCACTATATAACTTGCAGGGTGTTTTAATTATGCTGAGGTCAGAATGTCTGTTTCCAGCTTTAATCAGCTAATTCAAGATTTTATTTAGTCTGAAAAAATCTAATAAGTCTTTTGTTCTTGGAATTATTTTTTTAAATATTCCAAATCTGAATTAGGAATAAAGCACAACATATCCGTAGATTTTTAAGATGCTAGATTACATTTACGTAAATATCATTGCGTACATTACAAGGAAAAAGATAAAACTACTTTGGTAAAATGTATGCTTGAATTTTAGTGTTTTGCAAATTCCTTATTGTTAACCACTGTACTTAAGCTTAATTTGATGTTGCATGGTAGCGCAGTTTGTATTACAAAGAGATGGTTAAAAAAGAAAGGATCAATCTCTTAAAACTGTGTGTGGCCAGAGCAGGTTCTTTGTTGTAGGAATTGATCTATATTCTGTCAGGTTTTAATGGATATTTTCAACTACTGGTTCACTGATAGAAAGAACCAGTGAGTTAGATGTAGATGAATTCTATGTTTTTTTTCCATGCTCTTTCTGCAAGGGTGTGACATGTTGCTGTATTTGTGCCTGTTTCCCTATATGAGTAAAGAATGAAAAATGAATGGATCCTTTGCTTATATGGCATAGAATGTGAATTCAAAATGTTAAATACATTTTACCCGTAGCAGGCACTATATAAAATGCATAAACAGGCTTTGACACTGGCACTGAAATGGGAACCTGACAATATTCCCTTCCTGTGATGATCCTGAGCACTAGGATGAAGAATAACTCTAGTTTTTTCTGTGTTGATGTATCTTGATTTGTTTCTTTATTCTTGTGCAATAGAGCATTTTCAACCAAAGGAGCACAGAATATAACTGGTTCATAGCTGCCTGGTCCTGAAGATGTTCTCCAGAGAATTTGGAGGATGTGGTTTGAAATGTCATGCAGAGGAGAGAATTTGAGCCTGTCTCTTCCATATCCTGGTTGAGAAGACTAATCAGATTTGTACTGAGGGTTACAGTGTGAGAAGAAGGGAGGATTAGCAGTGGGGTAATTTGCTCCTATTGGACAGAAAAAGAGAAGAATAATTCTGCTTGTTCTTTCAAAAGAGAGGTGCTTAAGGAATGACCCCTTAACAGGGATTAAGAGGCAAGATCTAAGATGTGTTCTTAGGTATTCCTTTTTTGCTCAGTGTTGCATGTTTCCCTCCCCAGAGACTTCACTATTTTGAATCTCATTTTGAGATGTCTAATGCTTCCCGGGCATCACTTTGAAAATCTGGGGGCTAACATGGGGTTGTGAATGTGGCTTGGCCAAAAAAAATTGATTTCTGTTGCTTCATTATCGCAGTTTATAAATCATTTTGTGGCTCTAGCTCAAACAGATCACATATTTTCATACCTGGTGATTCTCTGAGCTGGATTTTATTTAGGAGAAGCAGCACAGGCAGGATCCCCACTTCAAAATGGTTTTAATGAAATAGCATTTGAGAGGAATGAAGATGCCTTAGAGTATTTTATATCTTGTAATTAAGATACAAGATATAAAGACCTGTTTGCTCAGATTAATCCCAAAGTATCCAGAAGGATGGTTTATTTTCTGGCTGCTTTCTGCAGCCCTGAATTTTCATCATATGTTTTGAGCCTTTGTGCTGAACACCCTACATTTTTTTTGTTACCCAATTTCTTTGCTTATGTATGGATAGACTATAACAATCACTGCATGCTTCGAATATCAATGGCTCAAGTATACCTATATTTCCCCTTTATAAAAACAATCTTGCTGTAACTCAAGAGAGACTGGCTTTACAGAAGTCACAAAGCTATCATTATGTGTGTGCATACATCCCCAAACTATTCATAATCATTTCCATTCCTTGCCTGAATGGCAGCCATTTGATTAGTTGTCATTCAAGTGCAGGGAGACCACGCAGCTTGTAAAAGCTGTATTTGAGGCAGCAAAACTGCAAAAAACATCCAAGTATGTAACTTTACTCTCCAATTATATTAACAATTGATGGCTGGAGCTTGAGATGGTGGAAAATGAAGTGTAGACCAAATTTTCTACCGTCTAAAATGACACTCCCCTACTTCATGTTAGCTTTGCCCC
Source organism: Pezoporus flaviventris (assembly GCF_033815535.1). Lineage (NCBI taxonomy): Eukaryota > Metazoa > Chordata > Aves > Psittaciformes > Psittacidae > Pezoporus > Pezoporus flaviventris. The sequence goes on along the minus strand of NW_026892550.1, from coordinate 3,741,865 downwards.
TTCTTGTCCTGTTTCATCAGTCTTAGCTTCTGTGCCATTGAAAAGCTGTACTGTTGAGCCTCACCTCAGATAAAAGGTAGAGATAAAAATCTCTACCACCACAGAGGGTATTTCTTTTCATTTCTTCTCTCTCTGAAGCAATTTTGTCTGTAGGTTTATTCCCCATCTTTGGAACATGCGCTGGTGTCCATCACACTTGAAATAAGTAAAGCCTGGTTCAACATTATCTGCAGATCCTGGCTTGGCAAAACAAATCAGCATGTAACAGAAACAGCAAACTGTTCACCCTACTAGCAGGAAAATGGCACTGTTGCCAGCTTTTCGTATGATACTGTGACTAGTATGATTCTTATTGTCCATGCTCCTGAAAGGAAGGAGATAGATAAACTTTTGTTGAAAGAGATTTATTTATAGTCTTCCTGTTTGCACAAAAAGTTTTCAAATTTGACCTCAATATGCCCTAAAAGCTTTAACCCAGGAAATGAAATGTCCTCATGTATATATTTTTAGATTTCGTGGTTTTAAGCTTCACTGTAGGACTTTTAGGGTTTGACACACAGTGCTTGAGTGCCTGTGGTTAGCAGCACTACAATGACTAATAAAATCATGGGGTTTTGTAATCAGCAAAATATAAGATTACATTCAAACTACAAGTCTGAGTGCAAAGGATAGAGAACAGATGTATTTCACATACTCTTTTTTTTTCCATCTTACAAACCATATCTTAAAATACTTCACAAAATTAAAAACACAGAAGAAAGTCTCATTATAGTCCTCTTTAAAGGAAATAAAAATTAAGATGAGATGTGATTTTATCTAAGGTTATAAAAATGAACAGGGGTCAATGAGACATAGAATATGGATGGAATAAAGTTATATGAAACAACATCTAAGAAGATGCTCACATTCACAGTGCCTAGACTGTATAAACAGAGAAAGACCAGAGAGCAGAGGTCAGAGAAGGTGACAGCTACATCTGTGAGGAAGGCTGCAGGCAATCAAGGCAGCTGGTTTAAAACATGGATTGGCAATTTTTAGTAGATCATGGGATGAGTGCTTGTGACTGGGGTGATGTGTTCAGAGTGTTGCTTGTTAGGTAAGCTGAGCTTAATAACCATTTTGCTCTTGTGAGTGAACACAGGAACTAAAATTGCTGCACCATGGAGATGCTGTTACCATCAGCAGATTTGTATTCTGCAGGACATATCTGTCTTGAAGTCGACTTGCCCATAATGGGGAGGTCAGAACTAGATGATCTGAAGGTCCTTTAGAACTAGATGATCTAAAGGTCCTTTCCAACCCTAACCGTTCTATGTTCTATACCCTCTTTACTTCAAGCATGATGTAAGAGGCAGAAATAACAAGCTCCAGTCTTCCTGAGGCAGGGGGAGTTGGTTTCCTTGCCTGCAAAAGGTGCACTCATGGAGAAGGTGTGTCCCCAGGTAAAAGTACCATGGGAGGAGGTCATCAAACTACACAGCACCAGAGATCACGAGAAAAGGACAGAGTAGATCTTCTTATAGCTCCCACAGAGACAATAGCTTGACCTCCCCTGCCACATCGAAGAGGGACAGGCAGAGTCTGTTGTCATCAGGTTTGGAAATGCAGACTTCCATGACAGTGAAGCCTAGAAGCTGGTGACTTCTGCCATCAGGAGGATAATTTTATGTTCCACTTGCATATCTGCAGCTACAGCATATGTTCAGTGTCCTAGCTCTAGGTGAGAAGCATCAGCTCTCTCCAGCAAAGCAACCAAGTCTGATGAGTCTGAGTCACAGATGAGCACCAGGATGAAGCAGTACATGGTAGCACTAGGCAGCTCACTGCCTTAGGGATGATAACAGGACTTGTTGTCTAGGGAGGTTTGCTGTTAGCTGGGAGTTCAGATCTGGGACATTGTAGAGAGGCTGCTTAGGCTTGAATGGCCCTTGTATTACCGTCTCCTACTGCATTTCTACATGGGCACTAATAATACTTCCAGGGGAGATCCCTACTGTTTCAAGCATGACAAACCATCTGGAAAGCAGATTTGCAGAAAGGGAACTTGGTAAGAGCTGCATTAGGAAGATCATTGCCAGCAAGTTAAGAAAGATGATCCTTCCCCTATGCTTAGCACTGGTGAGACACATCTGGAGTCCAGAGTCCAGTACTATGTGTTCCCAGGAGAGACATGGACCTACTGGAGTGAGTTCAGCAAAGGTGAACAAGAATTATTAGGGATATGATGAGCAGACAGGGAGAAGCTGAGTGAGCTGGATTTGTTCATCTTGGAGAAGATAAGGCTCACTGGGGGGTCTTATCAGTGTGTGTAAATATCTGACGGGATGATGTAAAGAAGGTAGAACCAGACTCTTTTCTATCCTAGGCTGCAAAAGGAAAAGAGTCAGTGGGTACAAAAGGAAATACAGCAAATTCCATTTAAATATAAGGTTTTGGGTGTTTTTTTGTTTTGTTTTGCTTTTATTTAGTTTTTTCATTTTGTGGTTGAGCATTGGAAAAGGTTGCCCAGGGAGGTTGTGGAGTCTCCATCTTGGAGAAACTCAACATCAAACTGGACTTAGATTACATCAATCAATCTGTTTTAGCTGGTCCTGCTTTGAGGAGGGAGGTCAGACTAAATGATCTCCAAAGGTCCCATCTCACCTCAGCTATTCTGTGAGTTACAGCCCTTGAAAATGCCATTCATGACCGCAGCCAAAGATTTGTTCCTTTCTTGGCATTCTAGGCGGGAAAATTTAACATACTTTATAGTCAGCTAAAGGAAGTTCTTCAGGACCTAGACATACAAATAAGAGATTTCTGGAGCAGATTCTTCATGTTTTCAATTAGGGAAGGTGCTAAACCACTTCTTCTATACATCACCTGGCCTTTGTGCTGAAAGAAACTGATGGGGAAATTGGATATTGATGGGTAGGAAACGGAGGGGTAAAAGGTTTCTGAGCCTCATGGGGTGGTGGAGAGTAAGGATTCTGCTTTGGTTTTGATGTTTTCTCTAAATTGGATTTCAGGCCAGATGAGTGCAATGCAGACAGGAGCATAGCTTCAGCATGATCCATGTTACTGTGTCAGTAGAGCGGAGAGGCCCTGGCTACCACTGCAGTGTATCTGCTTTCTTCCAGTACTGTGAAATCTGTAGGATTTTAAGAAAGCCTTTAATATCCTCAATTTAGTTATGATATTTTCCCAATGCAACCATTTTAACAGAACAAACTGATTAGAGGAACTGTGAATAAACCCAATTCCCATAAACTATGGTATTAGCTATGTCCCACCACAAGTTTATTTATATTTTGTACACAATGGTCTAGAGTTTGTCAGGAAATGCTTTATACCAGCATTTCTCTTAGATGAGCAGATGTATATGAGCAATGGATTGGCTTTATGAGGCAAACACATTTTGTCAATCTGCAAATGACAGTATTGTCTCGTTCTTTTACAGAGCACTGTCTCATGAAATCCGAAATGCTGTTGCCCACTGACACTGGCAGATGCCATAAGAAAGAAGCTGTGGATGGACAAGTCATATGGACATGGCAGGGGAAAAACTGTGAAGGTCTTAGCAGTGTATTCTATTCTCCTGATGAGGCTGAGCTGAGGAAAAAGAATGCTCCAGTTGAGTAGCCTCATACCATATATAAAGCACGTTTCAAAATACTGATACTAGAAACAGACTCACACTTGATGAACTCCAGATGATTCCACTGATGTTAATACAGAGAGAAAGACCCAGTATCTTCCCTCCTCCATCCCTTACCCTGCTAGAGGTAATCCAGAGATGCTTGCACTGTTAAAGTCATTATGACATAGTTTGGAGCTAGCGAAATTGAAAATTATTCATCTCCTCTTTCTTGTGATGTTTCAAAATGTATTTTGCAGTAGCTCTCAGTACAAGGCAGCTAGAAAACTTCCAGCAATTTATATAAATATTGAAAGAAAAATCTTTGAAGTGGGAGATCATAAGTGAACACATCTGCTTAACAGAACTGAAAGCACAAGGGTTTGAGACCTTTCCCTTCTGTTCTACCAAGTGAACTTATAAAGAAAGATGTGCTCATTTTAATGTTTTACCCATAAATTTTTCATGTTGTTCTGTATTTGAACACTTACAAAGCAAAAGGAATGTGTGGATAAACAAATGTATCATTTCTTTTCCTAGCAGAAGTGTTCTCATTCTTATTTACTGACGTAGCCTAAATATCATCTTTGATAGTGAGACTACTATTTACTTTAAAGTAAATAAAATCTTTAAGAGAGAATGAAAAAAAAAAACCCCAAAATCAAACTTTGGTTCTTTAATTTCAGTCATGAGGAAAGTTTTGGAGGGTACAACACTCTAAACAGTTCAAAATAATATCCAAGAGTCTGACCTCGCTTACAAAGAGTTGTCTCTTGATTAAAAGGATAGAGCACATGAATTAAGAAGTCTTTTCCATCTTGAAATACTACAATCCTACAATTCATTCTATTCGTAGCACAACCTGAAACCTTTCTCTGTTATTATCCAGTCAGTAATGTCGCAAAAAAAGTATTCAAGCCTAATTATCTTGTTCAAATATTTTTTTGAGCAGAGGAAGGGATGAAGTAGACAAAATCAAACAAAACTCAGACCTCAGGAAAGATTTTCCCCAAAGGGAAATGAAAGAACTATTTTATAATAACTTTTCCTTCTTTTTCACACAAATGTGTCTTTTCTTCAGATAACATATAAACACTAGATTGTTAGAGACTCTCATATGTTACTGTCTGGTAAGGAGCTGGTGACTGTCACAGGAAGATGTCTCTTTCAAACTGGAAATGACCAGAAGTTTCTGTGCAGAGAAGTGGGTAAACTTCTTTTATCTCCTGAATATTGTATCAAATATGGAACTGTACAAGAGTGTTGTGGTAACTTGGCTTCAGAAGTGCCACAATTAAGGATATGAAAAGCTGAATATGTGCTGGATCAGTAAGAGCCAGCTTTACCAAGAGGGAAAATTTTTAAACATTTAAAAATTGCTTACTATAAGAAATAGGAAAGAGTTAAAAATTAGACTGCAAACAGATTTTGAGTAATCTTAAGCCACTAATGATAATGGCATGATTTAGGTACTCCTGCATCTCAACTACTTTGTGAAATTGCCTGCCATTTGCAATTCATGTTACATTTGATGTGTGTTGGAGGCTGCTGGTGCTACATTTTCCTTATGAGAATCACTGATTGTAACTGCTCTAGGCACTTCTGCAGTCCAAAATTGAATGATTGCGAAATGGAACAATTCGCACAGTTGCTCTCTTTTCAATTCTTGTGCTTGAGTGTTTGACATCACATAATATTTCATGTCCTTGCTTTTTCCTTCTCTTCCTCGAGTCTTTCACAGGAAATATTTCTATTATATATCCTGATTAGATTATATGTTTACCTTTGAGCTGCCTTTGTTGTGATTACAGACTATATAAAATGTGGTATAATGCTACAAAATGTATATCATGAGAAATATGAAAGTAAACATTTCTAAAGATTTGTAATAAAAATTGTAGTTAAGATAATTCTGGCAAGAACTCTCACTTATGACCCCTAATACTATCTTTCCATAAAGAAATGTAAATTCTCTTTGGCATAGAAAAAGATGAAAAAGACATGAATTTTAGTAATGATGTCTCAATAAATATTGAGGTGTTTGGACAGTTTTTAGTTATTGCTTCTTCTTTTTTTATTGCTCAGATGTAAAACAGAACAAGACTAAGACTAACAGCTACCCCAGATTTCTGTTTATTATTGTTAATATCATCTGGATAATCTCTAGCTCAACTTCAGCCTTCTTGACCTGTGGCAGCCAAAATTGAACACGGTGAAGAGTTACTCTATTTTCTTAAGGATAGAGTACAGAGGAATAAACCTCTGATATATATCCATTGAAAACTAATGTTGTGTGAAACATTCATCATGTATGTAAGTTTGATTTAGTGTACTTCTACTAGGCATAATACTTGTTTCCTCTACAGTTGCCTCAACTATTCCTGAATTTATGAAATCTCAGATAACAGGGAACAACAAAGTTTGGTTTCTTTGCAAAGACAATGAGGGATAAAGATGGGAAAATTAAGGAAAATATGAGAAGGATAAGTCAGTAACATGTCATTATCTGGACAAATACCTAAAAGGCAGGCAAAGGTATTTTTGTAGGACCTAGATTTCAAGCATGTGTGTCTATATACATCTATACTGCAGTTAAAGGCAGTCTCCAAAGTTCTCAAGTCTAGGCTCCATGTCCATCCTGTGTGGATGCAGCATGTCCAATCATCTAATAACTCATTGGTATTGTATCAGGTAATCAGTATCTCTGCAAGGAATGCTCTCAGGTACACAAGATATGTCATTCCAGACAACTTAATATTAACAGTAAACCCCAGTAAAAGGGTCAAGATAGTGAATTTATAAAAAATAACAATTAATACCAACATAATTACATGGATAATAAATTCAGAATGCAAAGGAGAATCATGACAATGAAAAAAGGAAACAGGTGACCTGAAATACAGGCATTATTCCACCACATTATGTGGAAAACTGTGCAAAAAGGCAAAAATAAAAATGCTCTATCTTTAGGCATGAAAACCAGTGTGTGGGGAAGTGAATCACTTTATCCTCTAAAGTCATGCTGTCTCAAGATGGAAAAAAATAACTAACATCAGCAGGGTTGTAAAGATTTCTAGTAAAGTGAAGGATAACTTCAGTGTAACTTTAGAAGACTAAGAGGTGCTGAGGATGAAGTTTTCCAGAAGAATGCCAATGATTCTGTTCCTATGTTTGCAACTATGCTGTTAGACCATTGGTTAAGTTCAATTGCCACTGGTTTATGGAGCCAGATGCAATTTAATGCCAAGAACACCAGTTAACGGCAACATTAGACTGGAGAAGTGAGGCCAAGTGTTGGTCATCTACAATAAATTCATTCAGGAGCCGGTGGACAAATACAGACTCTTGGTAAGAAGCCCATGAACCAACAGACAAGAAAACCAAGGAAATGGTACATCTAGAGGCAAGATGAAACTAGAAATAGCTCCTCATACAGTCTGTAAAACTACAAAAACACAGAATGTCTTTAACGTTGTTGTAGCTAATAAAGATGGATGTAGCTGCCTACAGAAAATGTGTCATTTCAACCCTTGACATTTTCCTTGCAGCTGTCTGGAACTGATGAGAAATCCTTCAAGTAAACTGTCAAGCACTCAGAACCCAGATTTTTTAAAGAAAAAACCATTATCATGACCACAAACCTAAAATGCAGAAAATTAGAGTGAAACCATAATTTTCAATGGCAAATTAGGAAAAAATACTCATCTAAAACTGGCAGACCAAAACTGTTGCCAGCAGATACCTAATATGCTTTAAAAAATGCATCTAGAATAACTGCATAATTTGAGTTAATTTTACCTCAAAGCCACTATAAAAAGGCTATATAAAAGCACTACCAAGTGTACCTGAATGATTACAAGACCTGCTTTTGTAACTTCTGTGCTGTGAGGTTAGAATAAAATTTGCTCCTAAAAGCCATTTATGGTGGAAATACAGTGTAAGGCAAACTTGTCAGGACCTGGAGAGTGCAATGAAACATGAGCTAATATTATCAGTGCTCCAGGATGTCTCTGCAAGACTGAAAACCATAGCAGAAGAGTGGCCAGAGGGCCTCAAAAAAACACCAAGAGTCTTGGATATCACTTGGCTTTGTGCAGGGGAAATGTAAAAGGTAAACTTATATAAAGAACTATGAAGATGCCACCTAATAGTTTGTAGACATAAATAACTGTGTGACTCCCACTGACAACATCACAGACATTAAACCTTTTGAAGATTATCATCTGGGAAGGATTGTGATGGTTAAGTATATGCAGTGTCAATGTGGTTTACATCATCTACATTCCAGTAACCTGTAGTTCCAAAAACTTATCAAACACTTGAAAAAGACACAGAAAAAGCAGTATTTAAAAGGCAATAAAAGAAACTGTAAGGAGCCTGGATAAGGATCAGGAAGTTTTAGTCTGCAAGAAGCAGCGGGAAGTCAATCTTTATGTTTCTGGATTCATAGCTGAAGCTGTAACCCCCTTGTAAATAAAGCATTTGTTTAGGTTTCGAGTCATCAGTCTTTATGTGATATTCATCAGCTCATGGTCCATAAATTAGGCTGGATGTTTTTTTCACTCGCCTTTGTAGAAACAAATACCTACCTTTGTTCCATCAGGATAAACAGCTGATGAGGGCAGGGAGGTTTGCTTGGTTTTTAGGGTTTTTTTGTGAGCCATATTTTCAGAGACTGGAGAAATTTTCCAGAACCTGCTCCAGGCTATTCTATTGATATTTCCAATTCCTTGGAGGTTGTAAGAAGGGATTAAGTGTTGGATGATATCCACATGAGAGACCACGAACGCTAGAAGTTAAAGGCTTTGCAGCATAATAATCTGTGGAAATGTCATCTGAAAAGCTGAGATAATGTCTGAAATTTGCCAATGGGCAAGAATGCTGTATCTGGGGATGTAAAAAAGATAAGCTTGAGCTTGATTATAAGAACTCAAGAAAGATGGAATTCAGTTTGAATGGAGAGACTTGTGGCTCTCTGGATTAAGTTTCACAGGAGATAAGCACTTGCTGACCTTCAGTCCCTCAGTGCTCTTCTGCCCAGACTTTCAATGAACTTGAATGTTTGTTTCTTGACCTTGAGCCCTAACAAAGCAAAGAGGTTTAGAAATACTTGAATTGGATCTATTGTTATGATGATCTTTACATGAATAATTTTTTGGCAAGGTTAGTGTAAATCTGGATGCTGTTCATGAACTGTTAGTATTGCAAGGTACAGAGGAAAAATCACTGATTCTTTGAGAAGACCAAATGTGCAATGTGCTGTAAAGGGTAGGCTCTCATCTGCAGGACAAATATTTGGACGAGATGCACAGACAGATATCTTGAAAGTCAAGAACTGCAGAGGGCTATTAAGGAAAACATAAAGTTGAATTTCTGTTCCATGTAGTCCATTATAGATAACTGTGGTCAGAAGACAATTCACACATGCATATAAATGTAGCCCTGGTTTCAGTCAAACTAAGGCCAAACGGCTATGTGAGGAATTAGAAGTATTATAATCAGGATGCAGCTAACCATGCAGTCTTGCCGTTCTATAGCTTTTTTGAACTAGCTAAACTAGTATATCTGAAATGGGATGTAGTACAGCAAGGACTTTTCAGGAAGCAGTGAGATATAGGTTTCTCCATATGTGTTCTAACATGTTTACTATTATTTGACAATTGTGTATTATTGACTCCAGCATAATTTGCATTCTGGTGCATATGGGCAGGATAAAACAAAGAGGTGGTCTGCCTTTGTGCTCAGCCACATCCTGATTAAATACTGCGTATAATATACAGCACATACAGCAAACTATAGTCAAAAAAACCCAAAGAGTAACATTTTTCATTCAGAGGCTGATAAAGCACAGATGTTTAACATGATAATTTGGTAAGTCAGAAGTAGATGGGTTATTTATCATCAAATCAATAAATTTGGCTTAGAGAGCTCTGATAGCAAGGAGGTAGATGCTCTGATCTGTCTGATTGTGTATGAAGTACACCCCAAAGAAATACTCTACCCTCCAGAGGCTTGCCAGTTTTTGTCTTTGCTTTGTATATTGTCAGGGTTGCCTGGCAGGCAAGATGAATCAGAAAATAAGACATAAGGTAGGTGCAGAGACATCTCAGCTCTCAAATTTTGAGCACTTCAGCACAAACCTGGCAGCTGGAATTCTATTAAAAAACAGAGGTGTAAAAACCCCCAAATCTCAAACAAAAAGGAAGCCTCTAGATGCCCCCATTGTCCTTATGTATATTCTACTATAGCTTGAAAACATACATGAGTCAGACCATGCAGAGATGGGACTGGCAGATTCCTTAACCTGAAGTGTTCCTTTAGCAAGGTTCTTCCTTATAATTAAGATTTGGCCAGCTAGCACAGTTATGAAGGTACTAAATTGCATGCACAAAAACTGCTAAGAATGTTTCAATTAATTTTCTCACACTTGAACAAATACTTATTTTTTATACTATTGTGTTGCCTGGATCTCAGTGATGTTCTTGTAGCCTATAGAGAAAAGGAAAACCCACTGTTATTTCCTTTTTTCCCTGGAAGCATTTAAGAGTTAATCACCTGTGCACAAACTTTGTATTAAAGTGAGTGAAGTGTGACTGCTGCTCTTCTCCTCAGGAATGAATTAAGACTTACAAATTATGTTGTCATTCAAATGAATTTTCTCCAAATATAAGAAAACACCTTAAAGTTTTAAAATTATATGTCCAATACTGAATATATAAAGTTTTCTGATGTATTTGATGTTGCTATTAACAGAAAACTTAAACATTAATATAAACTCTCAATAATTTTTATGGGTTGTGTATTGGGCACAACATATTGAGAATTTATGTATTTTTTATGCTGGCTTTCTCAATTATCTTTGCTCTTCAGGGCTGATTCAGAGCACTGTAACATGTTTTAGAGGGATGTACATTACAGGGAAACATCAAGTGTCATAAAGAGTGTGTAGGTTGATGCTTGAAGGCTTTAGCAAGAACTGGGTGGAAAATGTATTTTCAGGTCACTAGATGAAAATGATGCTTAATCTCGTTTCAAGTGCCTGGAACAGAAGCACTTAACCAATGTAAGTAAGTTCAGTAATGGACTACACCAATTTTTGAGTGCATAGAAAATAGCAAGGTTTATTTGGGGAGATAGCTGTGACTAATGATACTATTTATGCTCAGCTCAAAGCTTTGGCTCATAGTCTTGTGTTAGAACTTCAATTTTTAACCCTGGTTAGAAAAGAGGTGTCTTCAAGGACAAAGAAAAATTTCTGTTTAGGTAACTTGCAACACTTAAAGCCTTCCTCTTGCTAACAGGATTTTGCTTTTCCTATACTTCTACTACTTTATTCATTTAAAAAAGAATTATTTACACTGCCAGGGCCAAGAGGACACCAGTAGGTGTTAATGGACCTATGTGTGAGGTGAGCAGCCTCACCTGGGACCCTCCTCCATGGGTCCAGGACTTTATTTCAGCTCAACCCAGGCCCATCAGCCCCTGCCCCAGTGATGCTGTAGGATGCCAATTCCAGGCTCTGCCCTCATCACCTTGGGTCCTGCTGAGCTGGGCTCAACCTGTGGGCTGGCATCATCCTGTCCCTGTCTCCATCCCAAGGGAAATGCTCGATGCACGGGGCTTGGGGGGTGCCTCAGCTGCTCCACAGCCTGCCCTGCTCCCTGGCAGTGGGATGATACCCGCCTTATGAACCCTCATGGGGCCCCTCTAATGCTCTCAGTACTCAGGCTAAGGGAGTGCTGGCCCTGCTGCACCCTGGCATCCATTATTTTATAACTAAAATCTGAGGCGGAGATGATAACCTTAGCTGGGAGCTATATGTGCTCCTGTGAATCTTAATGTCTGTCTCTGTAAAGGAAGGATTTTGTAAGCTAAATGTTTTAAGATACAAGCTATGGAGCAGATTGATAAGAAAAATGTAGCTTTGAAATTACTTAGCAGTTGGAAAGTAATACTTGAATAAATAAGTTCTTTACTGGTCTCACATTCAAATTATTTCTATGAGACATTAGCCGGACTATTTTCTAAGAGATTTTGAGAGTAAATTGTATTGTTTATTTGCTACACAAACAGTAAAATCTCGGCTTTAGCTAAGAGAAAACTTTCCAATTTATAAAATCTTTCTGAATATTTACACATGGTTTGTTTAATCGTCTGGAACCATCACTTTTACCAGTAAGATACAGAAAAGTGATTTTCTATTAAACTTATAAAAATTATTATTACTTTTAGAAACCATTTGTGTTACAGCTCTTGTATTATTGCCACTCTTTAAAGTGTGGTTACTTTGTAAAGAAAAGAGCAGGGAATTTTATTTATAGTTGCTTGCAAGCTTGGAACCAAACAAAACCATGACTTTTCAATACCCATCGAAAGGATGCTCCACAATTAATAGCCCTGCAACACTGAATCTTCCAGGGAGGCCAAAAATAAGAGTAGGGAAATTCCATTTCCATCCTTTAGAATGTGTCTGTACTTGATTCATTTCTAGATACCTTTGGAATGAAGGAATACATAGGATACTGTTTTTTAGGGGAGGAATATTTAATTGGTAAACAAATGGCTTTGGGTTTGTATCCATTCACAGCATCACTTTTTAGCATAAAGGATTAGTACTAATCCTTTCATTGTTCATCCTGAAGCTATTTTATGATTCTAAAAGTTCACCCAGTCCAGAGGGTATCCTTGAATAGTGTGGATCCTGGCATGCAGCATGTATCTGTGTAGCCCTGTAGACTTTCAATGGCTGGGTTCATTATTGTGATGACCGAGGCCATCCTTGCGACCCTTCCTGAAGCCAGACTGCCAAGGCTTTTATTGCAGGCAATGTAGTAAATCTCATAGAGTATTGTCAGCTGCCAGAGTTTTCTTTTGGGAATCCTGGAAATTTTGAGATAATGTCAAAGTATTTTTGCACATACAAAATACTTTCTCATACCATATTTTTCATCTGAGGATCTCTGTGTGCCTCAAAGGCATTAATTGAATAAAGGTGTATATGTGAAATGAGCTTAAATGCATTTAATCTTCACACAGTTGAAGTTTTGACTAGACTTATTCTTGCTATAGAATGATACCAAGCTCATTTCACAGAATGTATTTTTCATTAAATGTATCATCTGGTATTGATATTTTCATTCTTTCTCAAAGTAGGCTAATGCTCTTCACGGTCATTATGTCTCCTTATATACAGAACCACCTTCTAGGAAAAGAGATAGCAAGTGATATTTGACAAACGCCCAATATGATCTTTGATCTAGAAGGATTTTCTTAAGAAGGAAGAAATTATATTTGATGAGACTATTAAAGGAACAGTGTCTCATTTTGGTATTGATTGTGTACAAAGACTTTTTATAGGTCTTAAAATCTAGGAGAACATTAAAATAGCTACAACTACAGCTTATGTCTGCCATACAGCTAGAACTCCTCTGTTTATTGCACAATTACTGCTTGAAAATTTTACTTGAATTTAGTCTTTAAGTAGAAGCTTATGTGATACAAGAATATTTATATATATATATGCATATATATGTATGTGTGTGTGGTCCATCTAAAGGAGGACTACATATTATATCCAATAGTTGCCAAAGTCAGTAAAGTTCCAATTTAGGATGGAAGATACTGTTTTGCAGGTAAGAATGCAACACATCTAAGCATCACATTGCAGAAAGTCAGAGCCCTGCGTGTGCAAGTGTCAGGACTAAATGAGTAGGACAGTTTCCTGGTAGAGTGAAATAGTTTGCATTGAACTCCATGCAGGGGGGTTGGAACTGGATGATCGTAAGATCCTTTCCAACCCTAACTGTTCTATGATTCTGTGATTCATGCCATAATAAAATGGCTGTTTAAAGCTAGTATGTGGATATACTGCAAGGAAGACACATAACACAATAACGTTATAAATAGGGTGAAATTGCTTTCACAGAACTTCAGAAACACAGAAGTTTGATGTTTAAGTTTCAGCTGGTTACCTTCAGCTACCATTGTAGTCAAGAGGGGAGACTCAGGACTGTGACAGAGGCTTGCTTTCATATGACCAACTTAGAATAAACTGAAGAAAATCTGTTTCTATAAAAAAATCAGGGTAGAAGGGATGCTTTAGGAGACCAGCTGGGGGTTATGATCTAATTCTAAAAAGATTGCGCTAAGATACATGACTACAGTTTTGGCTGTTTTGCCTTTTATACACTTTCAAGAATTAGTTCTTGTCATTATCTTATTAAAATAGTTTATGCATACATAAGAAGTGACTTGAAATTTTATTCATAACCATTGTAAACTGCTTTTTTTTTTTCTTTCAGTACATCAAGTTCTGATGTTTGGGCTTTCTTTGTGTTTATTTGTGCATTTCTACTTGAAGTTGATACTACACAGAAAATTTTGCAAATGGTTTCTCTTACTGTAACACCAGATGTCATCAGCCATGCCTTACACTTCGGTAATTGGTTGGATATTTGACAAAAAGATAAAATATATCTGCTGATATTTATAAAATATATTTTATAAATTAGATTAAAGCTATGGGAACACTTATTCATGGTTTTGGAACAGGCTTGAGAAGATACATATTTGGCAAGCTTCAGGGTAATATGAGAAGAGGAAATCATATACTGTTATCTTGTTCTTTCCCTTTCCTAGTTCTGTGTTATCCAGGAGATGAGGTTCTTGTTACCAACTGAAACTACTATTATGTGAAATTTAGTTACTGTTTTGTTTTAAAACCAAGCTGTAGTTATGTAAGATGGATTTTTATTTCTTTTTTTCTTTTTCCATTTCATGCTAATAATATTTGTGTGTGAGGTTCTAAACTGAGCAAAGCTTTAATTTATGCACTCATTTTGGAAAACAGAGTACTTTGTTTACATCAAATAAAACACTTGCATGTAAGACTGGAAAATTAGATATTGCACAGCGGGTCTTCATCACTAATCTAACTTTAAAATATCTCAATCAGAAATTGTCTTTGGATATGTGGATATTTCTCAGCCATTATACAGCCATGGAAAAAATACTTAACTGGTACTGGGAGCAAAGCAGAGTTAGGGCTCTTCTGTCCTAGACTTCTGTTTCCTCCTTGCTCCAGGCACCTACGCCGAAGAAAATTGTTAATGCTTGATACATCAAAGTTGCATGACACATCACATTTATATGTCACATTAAAATAATTCTCAAACCACTAGCTAGAGAACCATAGCTGTTTTAGTCACAGCAAATTTTGCATTGCTTGTTTATCTTTCAACAAGCAAGATGGAGAATGCTAAACTAGCCAGGTGCTTGTGATCACAGCACTCATTTAGGAGGTGGGATGTGTGGACTGCTTTTCCTCAGGGTTGTGGGAGGTTGGTTTATAAGCTCAACATAAGGTTGCAATATGTGCTTGTAGCTGAGAAAGCCATGTCTTGGATTGCATGAGAAAGAGTATGACCAGGAGGTTGAGGGAGGTGATTCTTCCTCTACTCTGTTCTCATGAGATCCCACCTGGAGTACTGCGTTCACCTCTGGAGCCCCCAGCATAAGAAGAATATGGACCTCTTGGAGGGAGTACAAGGGAGGCCATGAAGCTGGAGTACCTCTCCTATGAAGACAGGCCAAGAGAGTGTGGCTTCAGCCTGGAGAAGCAAAGGCTCTGGTAGACCTTAGAGCAGCTTCTAGTACCTAAGGGGGCTACAAGAAAGCTGGAGATGGACTTTCTAACAAGGACTTGTAGTGATAGGGTAATGGCTTTGAACTGAAAGAGGGTCAATTTAGATTAGATATTAGGAAGAAATTTTGCACTACAAGAGTGGGGAGACACTGGAATAGGACTCCCAGAGTAACTGTGGCTGCCCTATTCCTGGAAACATTGAAGACCAGGTTAGATGGGGTTTTAAGCAGCCTGGTTAGTGAAAGATGTCTCTGCTTTGGCAGGGGGTTGGAACTAGATGATCTCTAAAGTTCCTTCCCTTTCAACCCAAACACTTCTACAATTCTATGATGTGAACTTGTTGATCCAGCACCATCCCTAAATAATTATTCTAACATTTTGTCACAATTAAATACTTATAGGATTTCCATGATACTGCAGGTTTTACGTATGTTTAATCATTGTCAGTGTTTTCTTATTGATGCTAATCCAGAACTAAACATGAACATATGAGAAGTTACATGCATACATACAGATATATATTTAAATGAATGTGTGTGCATGTGTGTACAGTTATGTGTTAAAAGTTTCATAATAGATTTAGTATTATTTTCTGCATCATTTTGTTTGTAGCTATGCAATTACTCACAATTTTTCGAACAACCATTAAGCATTAATCAAAAGTTTTTGGTGCTCCCATTACAACAGATGGATCTTCTTGGAATAAAAATAACTTAGACATGTGGAAGGTATGTGAATGCCCCAAAGATTTATTTCACTGAATTTTGGTTTTACTATATAAGCAGTGAATTTTCTCAGAAAGAAACTTACACTTTCTATATTCTATGTTCCTTTAAAGTCCCCAAAATTACCCTTAGCTTTAATTAACCCAAGTGTGGTTATTGCCTCCTTGTCTCTCATTCCTTTTCCCCTAAGATATATAATGAACCTAAAATTAATTCTAATACAAAGAACATTAACAGCCTTATTGAGCTTTTGTATTAAAAAGAAAAAAATAATCATTAAAATAGATTTTTAACACCAAGAACAATGCAATAATGAATTCTAAAATGTATTATTTGCTCATTTAAAATACTTCTAAGGAATTACTCATAAAAATGTCTTTATTGTTGCTATGTGAAGCATTGATAAGCAGTTCAAAATCAGTGCTAAGAAATCCGTGAATAAAATTATATAAAGATGGTCCTTTTGTTTGTAGATGTGAATCTCCTTAATGTCTAGAAACGCTGGAAAGTCTGAAAGGACCATAAATCTTAATTCAGGTTTTTCTTGGTGTTCCCATTTTTTCTTCAAAAAATCTTGTATTGAAATGCTCATCTGTGTTCCCTTCTCCTAGTGAATCATCTGAGACTGTAAACTTTTCCTAAAGGTCCAATACCTTTCCATCTACCCCATAAATTACAACTCTCTTGTAACGAGCTAGTGTTATAATGGAGACTCACTGGCAATGCAGTGTATTTTAATAGACAAATTACTCTAAATTAAGCTCTAACCATCTGTTCCATTCTCATTTATGACCCTAAAATGAATATATTTTAAAATGATATCATTTAAAAATAATGTAAATGATTGAAGTCTGCAGTAAGGCTTCTGCATATTTGTTCATTCAGTGTAGCAAACTTATGGTAATAGTGATGTTTCTTCCTTGCTCCAGGCATGTATGAAAGAGAAAGTGGTTAATGCTTGATACAATAAATTTGCAGTTATTATGACGCATTAAGTATGTCAAAAAAGATATTTTACTCCTAGAGAGTTACACTAAATGTAAATCTCTGTATTGGAGCATCCTGATGGGATACCTGGAGGCAAAGCTTTAGCTAATTCTACAGCTTGTAGGGGGTTAAGGATATCAGAGACATTAAATGCTGACAACTGTAGTTTTAATATGCTGGGGAAATGGAGCTGTTCCATATCACTTTCTGTATTTGTTAACAGTTATGCCACCACCAGGGATCTCACCAGGATTTATAGAGAAAGAACATGCTGATAGCTATTTAGAGGCAAAACAGTAATATTAATTTTTTTTCCTCCTGCAGACTCATACAGTAGTAAATTGTGCTACAGATTGATGGAGAAAAGAACAGAAAAGACATAGTATTTATAAAGGATGTGGCTAAAAGTCCACGTAAATCCCTTTTCCTTCCATTGCTTCTCTGCTCTTTACGTTCCCTCCATGTTTAAAAATATTGCATTAAGTACTTACATTGATCTCATAAATGAGGTAACCTTATTAATGTTGATTTTTGACTTCAAAATTAGCATCAGCAGTCTAAGAATATTTATCTCTGACTCGATATGACTGTGTCATTTGACTGGGAGGCCACCTGTAGAAGGGGCTCAGACAAGTATTAATGACCACACAGAATCACCTCTCCTGCAAGATTGGGCAGGTTTCTGATCTCACTAAAACATAAAACAAGATCATCTGAAGCCAAGAACTAAATCTGACCTGCAGATTTTCATCACATTCAGCTAACAGCATCAATCTCACCAGTTTGCAATTTAAAATGTAGCAATTTTGCTTGGGCTAAATAATCAGGCTGCCTCTAAAGACAGTGAAGAGTGTAATGGGATTGTTTCTTCTTTGTGTTTTTAAATAGGATGAATTTCCTTTTGGAAGTGTCACTGTATATGGAGA
This sequence comes from Pezoporus flaviventris, assembly GCF_033815535.1. NCBI lineage: Eukaryota > Metazoa > Chordata > Aves > Psittaciformes > Psittacidae > Pezoporus > Pezoporus flaviventris. The sequence goes on along the minus strand of NW_026892550.1, from coordinate 3,723,967 downwards.
CAGCCCATTTGACTGAGGCCAGATGCTATGCTGTTAGATATCTAAAGTTCGACAAGAAGAACGCCAAAGTTAGCATTTACTCATAGCATTCCATTTAACGTCTCCTTTTCAATCATTTATAGAATGACATGAGTGACTATAAAGGGAACATCTGCTGATGGCTTTAAGAGGTATTAAGTTTGGAATGACTAATTTAGTCATATAATTAACAGAAATACGGTTTGTTTGGCAGAATAGGAAAAACACACTATAGAGAAACTGATGATAATTGTGAAGGCCAGTAATAGAAATCAAAATGTATCACTTTAGTACATTGCTTGTCTGAGTCTGTCATTCTAAAGTAAGTGCCTCTTAAAACCAGATGCTCCCTCTGCAATATTTGATGTGTGTTTATAATGAACGGACAAAGGAGATATTACATCTTTTGCTATCGCTAAGCACCAAGGTCAAATTTAGTAAGTAAGCAATGGGTTCAGAGTTTAAATTATATACAAAATAATTCTGTTTAATTCCTGAAAAAATGTGTCTGCCTTTTGGGGATTTTCTAGACGATGGCATTTTAAAATTTTTCATCTTTTTTTTATTTGTTAGGAAATATAAATTTTAAAGCATGCTTGCTTTTTTAACCTTGTAAATATTCAGAGCATAATTCAGACCTCTGTTTTGGCTGAGGGTGTCCTGGAAGGATAATAATAGGATGCATGTGGCTGGTTTTCACACTGTAGCATAATGAAACTAACAAAGATGTTCCTTCTCTAGAATATTAATCACTGGAGTTAGAAGATACATTAATACAGGACAAGAATTTATTTATTCTATCTAAATAAAACTTATTGACGTTTCATTATTCAAACTATTAAAATTTTTGTTTCCAGTGTTTAAGGAATTTATTATTTTCCAGTTGCTTTTTTATTGTTTAATACACTATTGAATTCCATTCTATTCAAATTTATAAACTACCATTGTAACACTGAGCACTTTCCAGTACACAGTTAAGAGCTGTGGTTATCTCTGTTTATCTGTGGCTCATTCTTTTCCATTTTCCACCCCAGTGTTTGTAGTGCTTTATTTTGTCATGCCTTTAAGAGTTAGTTTATTGCATGTTTTAATTAGGAAAATATGTCAAGAAGTTTATCTTGTATTTAGAAAAAGAAAGGCAGAAAACCCTCCCTCCCCTCAATTTTCACAACTCCCCTATAGATTTTTTTTCTCCTTCGTTATTTTCGCTTCACAAATCAACTTTTTGTTCAGTCTCGCAGAACTCCCACTTTTGGCGGATTTCTGACTGTCTGATACTGTTCCACTCATCCCAGGAGGAATGAATTCATGAGCAGAGCAAAGGTGAGGAGTTGAGAGTTCATGATTCCAAGTTTTCTTATATTATTCCATAATCTATACTGTGGATATTACTGCTATCTAGATGGACTTTTTTTTTGTATACATGTGTATATATCCTAAAGAATTACATGGCAGAATTCTTCCTTTGTGGGAGCTGAACTTCTGCTTACATAGTTCTTTATCACAGAGGCTTTCCTGGTGAAAAGAAGACTGATCAGAAAAGCTCATTGAAAATGGAGAAAATGGAAATTGGATATTTTCAGAATTACTGAAAAGTCATTATTTTCTTTTCTAGAATTTGGTTCACTAACTATATAATCATATATATATATATATATATATAAAATTTGGCTTAACTGTATAACTGAATGTGTATTTTTTCTTTAGTGAAAATTTTTTACTAAAAACCAAGTCTTATTTTCTTCCTGTCTAAATTTTCCATTCATATTTAGGAGGTGATAAGTTTGGGGCCATAGTGCCTATTAGTGTTCTTTTCTATGCCCTCTGAGAGCTCAAGCTAAGAAAAGAAGCCAAAGCTGCAGCTGCAGCAGCAATCATGCACTTTTTTTAATGAGAAACATCTTGCTGTTTTCCCCTTGCCCACAATAAAATTTTGCATAAGATGAAAATACCACGTCATGTTGCAATTAGGCCACAATCTTGTAACATTTAATTTTGTGGAGATAAAATTAAATACAGGTATAGCAGATTTTCCCTAGATTTTGGTTTTTGCACATATTACTGCACATGTATGTAGTACTATGCATTCAGAAGAAAAAAATATCATCTTTCTTTTCTGTTAGTTCGGGTTTTGTTCTTCAGTTTTATGTTAATATTTTTAATTGATAGCAATTATATGCACAGACATCATCGTGATATGCATTTCATGTCATACTTTTATAAAAACAAAGCTTAGATTCAGTGTAGTGGCATGTCAGCTTCATGCATTTCAGTTTTATTAATTCTAACATTTGTCCATTGAAGGGGTAATGATTTATTGTGTGTGGAAATTCCACAATACCCTTTTTTGCTTTGACAGCTGTATTTATTTCAGTGAGTTAATTAATGGGAATCACAGTTCTTAATATTATTTTCTGATATGTTGACAAAATCCAAAGAAACAGCTGAGAACCATGCACTTTCGTTTCAAGAGGAAATATGGTTTCTTTCCTTTCTTTCCCTCCTGTTCAGGTATAAAATACAGGGATTGTCCATTGGAAAGAAGAATCAACCCATGCAAATCTTTCAATTTCACTTTAAAAATCCATCTTTGCAGTAGTTCCTTTTTAGGATTTGTCTGTAATATTACAAAATTAAAAAGAAAACTAAAACACTGGAAGGAAAAATAATTCTATTATTTTCTTAGTTATCCGAACTACTTCTCACAATAAGTTAAGCAATGCGATTAAAGCAGTTAATTTTCTTACATAAATTCCTTTATACAGCAATCTATGGTCTGAGGTATAGGAATATTTAATCTAGCAGCTAAAGGCATAACAAGATATTATTGTGGCTGAAAGCAGAAGTCAGAAGCATTTAAACTGGTAATTAAATGCAACTTTCAAAACCAGGATGAATATGACCTTATTTTTGAGCATTTCCCTATGTTGAGGACAGCTCATAACTGACATTTCTTTTCATGGAAAGTGACAATTTCATTGTCATTTGGAATCTTGAAATCAAAATTAGATGTCTTTGAGGGTAATGTTCTGTAGCCCAGTCAAAAGTTAAGCCTGATAATGTTTATTTATGGCAAAAGGAAAAAATAATAGTTTCCCAATATGAAATAACAGGAAATTCTTTAGTTCTTGTTATTTAGAAGTTGGATAATATGATTGTAGTGGTTTCTTTTCATCTTAACAGTCTGTCGATCTACACTATGAGTATAAGCAGGAGATAGAACATTTTGAAATGAAAGATGACATTAGTGAGGCAGTCTGATTTAGCAATTAGCGCATGGATTCACAAGTCAGAAATTCTACATTCTATTCCCATATCTGACATTGATTAGCAAGTCACATTAGGACTTATTATCAAAAGTCAGATATGCAGCTGATCATCTAATTAAGATCATCATGGTATTAGCATAACTGCATTTGCAAATCATGCATGCAGAGCTTTAGCCTTTGTTTAACCTTGATCTGTGATATGAAAGCAATCTATGTTACAGATTGATTCAACCCTCTTATTCCATGATTTGAAAAGCGCACAATTTTTAATGTTTATCCTCATCAGATGCTGTCAAACTATTATTATTTATCTTAATTTTAAGAAAGTGGAACTGCAATGCAGAAATATAAGTATCTGATTTCCAAAGATACTTGGGTATTTAAAGATGCAGATAACCATTTAATGAAATTTTCATAAGTCAAAAAGAAGATCTCATCCTTCAGTGTTATATACATTTTAATAACATTCTAAATCACTTTTGAATTTGTTTCTGCATCTTATGAGGGTCTATGAGGTCAAATGCCAGTCGAAAACTGGGTCCACAGTAGCAAGTAGCACAAAACAATGTAAGCAGATTAATAAAATAAACAGTCTTTACTAAAGATCTGTCTTCCACACATTTCAGGAGGCTTTAATGCTGGCCTAGTCATGCTGTGGACTGAATGATCGTCAAAGCTCACCCTCTACTCACTTTCATTCCCAAATCCAGTTTTTCTCAGGATCCAAGACCAGTCCATAATATGTATGAAAGCATTACGAAATGGGACTGATGAGGCAATTTGCTTCAAAAGGTGACACCTGCACTGAAATGTTGATGTAGGCTCATTTAGTGATTCTTTGAAAAAAACCCTAGCTAAAAAGTGTATAAGTAATTACATTTCTCTCTGTAGAGGTTGAGAGTATTGATAGTCTTGCTTGAAAAGTTAGTATTAGTAAGCAGATTTGGTCATCTGAAAAGTATGGTTAAATTGTTTTGAAGTAGCCCACCGAAAAGCTGGACAGAAACAGTTAAAACTAACTTGAGATGGGGTATATTTCATTCAAGTGGAAGGTGAGCCAACTCACCAAAACAAAATACTTAGTACCTGTCCAACTTTGAAAATATTGCTGTATTCTGGGATTATTTTAATAAACATTCTGACTCTTGGACATATTTATGAGAGAAAGCAATAATTTTCCATCCACTGGAAATAATTTTCCATCCACTGCACTGCTTTCACATTTTCATGAATTTTCCATGTGGTAAAAAATTGAAAGAAATGTCTCATTTCTGTGTTATTAAGTACATGAGTAAAATGAAAAACATTTATGAAATTAAATACACTTTCATGTGATAAGGTGAAAGAGAGATTAAAATTTTGAAGAACAAATATAATTGAGAGTTTCAGCCAGGTAAATCTTTTAAAGTTCTGGAATTGCTAAATCTTCTAACTGCTGTGTCATTCCTTTGAATGAGTTTATTTTGTCACTCTTACATTTTCCAGAGAAATATTATGGACATATGAGAGGTTCTCTGGGAACTGATATTTTTAACCTAAATAATTTATTTTTTTCCAAAAGATCTTTCACCTTTATACATATGAAAATAAAATCCCGAAGTGAAAGAGCCCATGTGGTAGCTACAGAGGTACAAGATTTTCTAAGCTGTCTAGATTTCTTCCCTTTTTCTTGTGCTTTGGTAATGCTGACCCTTAAGTAATAAATACACATGAGCATTACTCAAGAGAGGTCAGCAGAAGAATGCTGGAAAAGAAAAAGAAGGTTCATTGTTGCCCTAATAGCCTTTTCATGGCCTTAAATATTACATCAGAGTTAAAAATACAGGGTACAAACAACAGATACTGAAAACACCCAGCTGAATTGAGTAGGGTCAGAGTTTAGTAACACAACATGAAAAATCTCTACAGACCAAAAAATTACTTCTTTGTATCTTTATGTATTTATGTATGCGTTTATTTTCTAAGACCTCAGGTATAAGGTGACTACAGTAAGTTTCTAGTATTTTCTTGGCATGTTCCCCAGTAAAAATTCCTAATCCACATCCTTTCTCAATCTTAGTGTCTGAGGGAAAGTTAAAGCCTTGATGATTTGTACCAAATACTATGGATTGCTCAAGAGAGTCTTCTGTCATTCTAGAAAATTAAGCTTCTTCTAGAGATTTTCCTGATGTTACTGCCAAAAGGACTTGTGATATCCTAAAATGTCCCTTCAGAGTCTGCTAGTCTGATGGATAAATTAAAGCAGGTAGACTTATGAAAGTATATTACTCCTCTTTTCTTCCCAGTGTTGTATATGTAGAGCAGTTCCTCTGTCTTTTTAGTGTAATTACTACTGTGCTTATATCATCCATTTACACTACTAGTACAGCTTGTCAGGTAATTTATAAGGTCCAAATCTAACGCTCCACATTGCCCTGTCTAAGAAAATATATTTGATTAATACATATAGTTTTATTTTTTTAATTGGTGAGAGTACTCATTATAAAATTAACAAAAGTAAACAATATTTCCCAGAAATTATTGTCACAGTGTCTCTTCCCCTCCAGTTTTAAATCTGTGAAAGCTTCCAGATTTGGGAGCAAGATTCAGTTTTTTAAGATCATGGTCTTCCAATTTGTTAGCCAAATTGCCTCTTCTGCTATGCAGAAAAGAGGATCTCTAAACATGCTGAGATGGAAGGCTATTTATAAACAACAAGGCTTCCTAGTCTGCTTATCTACATACCTGTAATCATGGATGCAATTTTAAAATTAGAATTTGTAACATATATTTTTTGTTCTATAAAGATACCTTTAATAATAATATATAATAATGCAATATATTTTGCAATAACTAATAATACATTAAATTTTATTTATTCTCATTTAATTTTGATTTATTATTTTATTCATTATAATATTTTAATAATAATATGTTTAATAATGGGGGGTTTGCACATATAATTTTTGTGTTCTACCACAGACTTCTTTCTTAGTTTATTTAAAGAAACGCTGTGTCCCTTTTCTGAATACAAACACGTGGGTATAAAAGGTGGGACGCAGTCTGTGTTCTCGAGTCTGGTCTCTGAAACATCTATCTTGGATTCTCCTTGTGAAATGAGAATACTGGGAAGTGAAATGAAGATGTCTACAGGTCTTAAAAACATCTATATTGTTATTACTACTTTTCTATGCAGCTTATGAATAGCTGTTATAATGCAAAAGTTAGAGTTGGGAATCTGTTTCATTAAAGGCTGGTACAACCTGACATATATCCTAAACGCTATCAGTGGTTTCATAATGTAAGTACCATACTGGGGTTTAGTGAAAAATGGCATATGCAAAGTCTCTATAGAAAAATACATTGATCCTTGACGTTTTGGGCATAAACTACTTGGTGCCTGCCAAGATATTTGCTACCACGGGTAAAAAACAATGGAGTGGAATGGATTTACAAGGTAGCTTCAGAAAGAATTTGCAATATATCTAAAGGAAACAGCAAGGAAAGAGATTTTCTATGAGAGAATGCCATGAATACTAGATGAATCTAATTTGTCTGTTGAGCTTACAGACATACACACATAGTGTATGTCTGCAGTGGTAATGTCTTTCATGTTTAAGCAAAATTGAAGCCACTAAATGGCAGAAACCAGGGCTTGGAATTCCTCAGTTTTGTGTAGTTTATTCTAACTGATGGAGTTTATGAAATCTGACTGTCAATTAATGCTGTTGAAGAGAAAAGCTTACAGAAAAGGTCAGGTACAGTTATGGGAAAGCCATTGTGTTACCAAAAGGGTTCACTGCCTATTTCTTGTTTATTTTCTTCCCTAGCATCCAACAGTGGCACATCCCAGAAACTATTCCCTGTTCAGGTGAGGACTTCAACTCATAGTAATGTCTTGTGCCTGCAGAAGCCTACATTCAGTAATAATGAACTCTTTCCCTGAGTTTTGCTGAAGTGGAAGCTTTCTAATGTTAATCTTTGGTTTTTGTCTGCACAGATAGGAATCAATCTTGTATTTTATTATTTTAGGAGGCAGTCAGAGGCCATGCCAGCAGGTATCAGTGTTAGACTCTGGACAGATAATTATTTGACAACATCTTTGAGAAGCGACTAGCAAGGTCAGACAAAGAGGTAGACACATTTTAATTATTTGGTAAGATCTATCCATCTGCTCTTTCCTCTATTGCATAATACAAGTAAATTCATATCATCTGCATTCTGGACTGTGCGGGTGTAATTCAGCCTCTGAAAGAGAAGCAGTAAGCCTGAACCATTCTGGCTCATACAACTGCATCTTCTCTTCCCAGAAACCGGAGCCTCAGGAGAGTTGATGCATCTAGGTCTTACCTGACATAGGAAAATGAACAGGGTGCACATATGAGCCTGAAAACTGGGAAAGCCTTTGCAGTTTAGATGGAGGCACTACAGAGTGCCTCCAATTCCTGCTGCTTTTTGCCCTCATGCCAGCTGAAAAAACTGAGTTTTTGTTCATGGTTTGGTCTCTATTTTATTGTGGTTGGGGTTTTTTTTCTTCTCATTTGGTTTGAAAGGGTCTGACAGAATAGGCTGCCTCTGATTTTCCTGGCTGCAACAGTCTGTGTCAGGTGGAGAGAGGGGAGGAAAAGGAGGAGATTACAAGTCTAAATGCAGACTGAAAGACTCCTGACAAAGCACATGGCTTGCTTGCTGCAAAGGAGCAGATCTACAGCCAAGCCTCAGAGGTCAAGAAGAGGATACATTCCTAGAGACCCAGAGGGAGACTATGTGAAGGTTGCTGCAACCCAGGAAGGCAGTGCAAATTGCTGGACTCCAGAGCATCTGGAAGGAGAGGCTTATTCTGAAAGGAAATAGAAAACAGGGGGAAGATTTGTTTTAAAACATGTTATTTGTCTGCATTATCCGGAAGATCTGCATTTGCTCTACTTTAAGAGGTTGTCTGTGCTCAAAGAAAACAAATATTAGAATTACTTTAGTGTTTTGCGTTATGCTCATTCTACAGATAAGATTAGTTAGTACTACCCCAAGGCTAAGACCTCCTCAGAGTCACATCAAAAACTCATAAAGGCAAATGTTTATATATGTGCTTTCTGGGATGGAGGGCCCCTCTTCCTTACTTGGAAATGACTACAGAAATGTTAGTCAGTTATCCTTACTGCAATTTGTTTGGCCAGTCCTGCTGGTAGAAGGAGACAAGTAGCTACTACAATGGACTGGAAACCATATCAAAATAAGCTTGCTGTTTAGACTCTTGAAGTTGGTGGCAAAAAGTAGTCTCTAGTTAGTACAAGACATTTAACAGCATACTCTCTGCTCATTTTTTGCTTGCTTTTCTATGTCTAGATGCTAAAATAAAGCAGTTCAGTTTTCAAAGAAAGCACTTATCATAAAATACACACTACAAACAAATATTTCTATCCCTTTTAAGAACTTACATATTTATAAAATCTCCAGTTCAACATTACAAATTCATAGACATGTGGGCCCCCATACAGTCAGCCAAGTTCTCTGCTGTCCTATACCCTCAAGCAATCCTAGTGCAATCCAGGAAAACAAATGCCTAAGCTATAGGACCAGACTATCAACAAAAGACATTGGTCGCTCTGTAAATGCATTATGCAATTTTCTTTTTTTTAACCCTCTTCCTTTCCTGTTCTGGGACAATTGGCAGTGTTACTGAACATGAACTGAAATTCAAATGTCCCATGCTTTGTAGAAGCATTGTAATCTAAATCCTATCTGCATCATATTCATTGAGCAAATCTGCCCATATTTTGCTTTGTTAATATCACCTACATTACACTAGCTAGCTGAAATATTAATGGATTGGTGTAAGAGACTAGTGGTTGGCAATAAGTATAATTTTTCATTGTGTGAATTGCCATATTTAATGGTACTTTGTGGAGGTATCCAGCAAAGAAAGTATGTAAGTAATTTGATACTGTGAAATGGTGGCATCCCTGTGATAGGGGCTTGAGGTTTGTGGTATAACATGTGCAGATTTACCTTCCGGAATTACTGTGCAGTTCACAGTAGATTTTACAAACTGTTGCTTTCAGAAATATGTTATTATTGTGAGGAAGAGGGCAGGGCAAGCACCATTGTCATTGTTGTCAGTATTTGTAAAGGCAACTTCTCATGCTAAGAATGAGGAAAGTTCTACTTACCTGCAGATGCAATGACATGACTGTATTTATATCAGTTTTTGTAACACTGGGTTAATTATTAAAGGACAAATATTGGTATTGTTGCTGGGGATAATCCAAAGTTTGGCAGATTGATGCTTCTGAGAATTCTTTCACTGTCAAGTAGTAAGCTGCTTACACAATCTAATTTGCCAGAAGTTACTTAGCCAAGAGAAGTGTCAAAATCACTATTAAGATAAAGACATCTGCTTCTGCATCAGAACAGCAGGGAAAGCAAATGCTGATGAAGTTTTAAAAACAGTGAGCATGAAAAGTAGGGGATGCAACAGAAATGTGTTAAAGCAGAGTATTGGTGCTATCAAGGGCTTGTTAAAAGAAGTCCCAGAGAAAGACTTCAGGGCTTCCAGAAAAGGCAGAGAATCCATGCGTGAAAAAAGGCAAAAGCCGTTTCTTTATATCATACTACACTGTGCTACATAAATGTGTGTATATATATATATACATATAGCACTTGATAAAATAGAGTACTATTGGCAAATTTGACGGCAATACTGCATCAGGTGTTGCAAGGCCAGCAGACTGAGGGAAGTTCTTACACCCTATACTCACCACTTGTGAGGCCACACTGAATACTGTATTCTGAGATTCCCAACTCAAGAGGGATATTGAAATACTTTAGAGCATCCAGTGGAGGGCTATCAAGACAAGCTAGACTAAAGTACACTGTATGAGGAGAGGCTGAGGGATCTGAGTTCACTCTGTCTAGTGAAGAGGAAGTCCAGGGAAATATAATAGAGGCTTGCAATCACTTGAAGCACTGGAATGAGTTCCCCAAGGAGGTTGTGAATGCTCCATCTCTGTCAGTGTTCAAGGCCAGGTTGGATGGAGTCTTGGGTGACTCGGTTTAGTGCAAGGTGTCCCTGCCCATGGCAGGAGGGTTGGAACTGAATGATCTTAAGGTCCTTTCCAACCCTAATTATCCTATGGTTCCTCTCAAAGACAGCATAGCCGAAATTTTGCTCACTAATGGCAGATGAAATATTAAGGGACAATAGCCACAGATTGCAGTTCAAATTGCTGAGGAGGAAAGACTTTTCCACAAGGAGTGTGGTGCAGCACTGGAACTGGTTACCCATGGAGGTGGTGGAAATCTCCACCCTTGGTGCTTTTTGTGACTCAGCCAGACAAAGGCAGAGCTGGCCTGACCTAGTTAGGTGACAGGCGTGCTTTGAAGGAGAGGTTGAACAAGACATCTCCAGAACTCCCTTCTAACTGGTGTTTCTATGATTTGATAAAATAAATAGAATAAAGATTGTTTACAAAATATTTAGGAATAGATCTAATCATCACAGAATATTTGGCCCATTATATAGATGAGTAAATCGATACTTTTAAATTTCTGGTTTTGTTTGTTCTGGCGTTTTCTGTTATAGCAACTCTAGAGACAATTAGAAATGTGACATATTGTAGTTATAGGGCTATTACTGCTCATATGGCAAGCTAAATGTGGGTCTGGGAAAGAGAAGAATGTAAATGATCACAGAAGTCTTTCCCAGGTTCTGTGCTTATTTACTCTGAGTTTTAGTGGAAACTTTTTCATCTAATAATGTATTTTGTTCCTGATGACAAAATGTTGTCCAAACATCAGCTAGAACAGTTTCTCAGAACCCGTAAGTGATAATATATTCAGTAAGCTGCATTGAAACTTTGAAGAACAGGTTAGAACAAGAAGTGAAGAACAATATCTCTTCTTAATTGAATCTGCAAACAGAATTCAAGGGGGTTAATTAAAATGTGGTCTGGGCAATGGCTTTTCTATTGACAAAAGAAATTAAAATATAGGCTTTACATCTTTATAAAGAATAGGTCAGAATCTGATTGCATTCACATTGACATAACTGTGGAGTGTTTCTGTTGATGCTAAATCATATTTATATCGGAGCTTCAGAATTAAAAATCCATTCAAGCATTTCTAGCAATACAGTGCCTCCTAGCATGATACTTGACATTGATTTAGTTTTAGAAGTAAAAGGAGTAAACGAGCAGTACAGCTTCCTGAAATTAAAACTGATACCAATTTATCCTTAATTTGCAGTTAACGCAGAACTTAATGGAGAAAACTTAAATTTGTCATCTCTTTGAGTTCACTTTTTCACTGTAATAATTGATAAATAAAATTCATACTCAGGCACTTATTAATAATGCAGGGATTTGAAACAACAGTAACAATTACAAGAAACTGTATAAACCATTATTTAAACAGCAGCTTTCTTCAGTTTCAAACAGCTAATTTTTTTCTTTATATAATGTCACTTTTAGCAATACTGGCAAGAACACTCATTTAGAAGAAATTTGTTCTTACAGTTCACATTCCCCTGAGTTTTGCTGAGAAGCAGAGGGTGAATTTAACATTTTTTTCAATTGTTACTTCTGGAGAAGAGCAACTGTTTTGTTGTAGACAAGAGATACCAGCCTGTAGTCGAAAAACAATAATGTCTTATATTTAATAGTCTTGTTTCCTCTGCTCTATATTACTTTTAAGACCTTTTGTGCTCTTGGGTATGTATGTCATGAAAGCTACTGATTCTTTTTCTGCTGTAAGGGTTGGTAATTTTGTCTAAAGTTTCTTCCTGTGCATTGGGGCATGTTTACAGCCAAGTTACAAAACAATTACTTCCATATGCAGCACAATGTCTCTATGATAACTTCCCAGTTCCAAATGTTTTAGATCATAGAATCATAGAATGGTTTGGGTTGGAAAGGGCCTTAACATTCCAACCCCTCTGCCATGGGCAGGGACTTCTCACACTAGACCATGTCACCCAAAGCTCTGTCCAACTTTGGGCATTAAGTGAGAAAGGCTATTTGATTCCTTCAGCATAATGATAGGAATATTCTTTACTAAGAATATCCATTTTCTAAGGGTTTACTTCACAACTGTTATAAAAGACTGTAAAAAAAGTCTGGTAGTATTACTTGTTCTGAGGAGGGTCACAGAAGACTTGAAGAAGTTTCCCATAATAAACTTTGTAGGCATGCATTTATTTCTGTACAGAATTAGTAGTGTTTCATCCAGAGATCCTCCACAAGCACACAAACACCTCTGTGGAAGCTGCTGTCGCTGATCAGTGTGCAGGGATGGCTGCACGGAGCTTTCCTCAAAACTCAAAAGAAGCAGCTGTGTTTACATTACCCTGTTTCTGAATTTATATATCCCATTTCTCTGTCTGTTAATTAACTCCAGGTTCACCATGTTAATTTAACTTTAGTGGCTTGATTTTGGAGAGGTATTCCTTGGTGCTAACTCAGGGAATTCTACACTGAATTCCACTGTGCGGCATATTCATATCATCCACAGATATCAGTCCTACATCCCCCTCCTTTATAAACCTTAATTTTGCAATTACATTCCTGGTATTACTTATGAAAGAGAAATCCCCTATGTGGAGAGAACCTGTGAGGTTATTAGGCAAGTGAATTTTCTTTTTAATGATACATGAAGCATTGGAATGAGGTCAGAAACAAATTTTCTTCATAATATAAGATCATGGGATACTTCAGGTTACAAGGGACCTCAGGAGGTCTCTAGTCCAATCTCCTACTCAAAGCAGAGTCAGTTTTGAGATTAGATCAGGTTGCTCACGGCTTTATCCAGTCTTTTAAAGCTTCCAAGGAGGAGACTGCACTGCATCTTTGGGCCAACTGCTCCACCACTTGACTGTTGTGGTGGAAAAGTTTTTTCCTTATATTCAGTTTGAACCTCTCTTGCTTCAAGTTGTGCTCACTGCACTTAGTACTCCAGTGTTACCCTTAAATCTTCATTGATTCCTTACCTGTACCGGGGCAGGGAGAAGATACTGTGCTATGGTGTCAAAAGATGGATCTTTTACAGAATTAGAGCAATGTGCAGACTGTGATATATAAAATCATACAATCTTAGAATGGTTAGGGTTGGAAAAGACCTTAAAATTATCCAGCTCCAACTCTCCTCACAGGGGCAGGGACACCTCACACTAGACCATGTCACCCAAGGTCCTATGGATGACTTCCCCGAAAAGATCAACTAATATTTTTACAGTACCTCGTTATTCACATGAATTAAAGCTGTAACTCTAATAACTCCAAAGCTATTGTTTAATATATTTAAGACCTTTGAAAAAAATAGGAGAGAAATAGACAAAACTGACTGAAAGAGGAATTAATATAAGTGAAGAGTGGCCTTGAGAGTGACTACTTTAGAAATATAATTGGGTGGTCTCCTACAGCGTTGCTACAGAGATAAAAAACTGACATTTATACAAGGCAAAGAAAGCATCAAATTGGTCTTAGAAAGTAAAAAAAACACCAAACCAAGAACCTTCCCCCCCTTCAGCCCCAGGTGCCTGAATCAATGACGTGATTATGCTTACCTGAGAGCTAGGTGTCTGATCAATGGAGAACTTATCAATACAGTTAGTGGAGACAGAGTATACTTCTTGCTCTCATAATAACTGATAAGTTATTCACTTGGTCAAATATAGGTATGGATTAAAGGGTGAGCTGAGCAGTTTTCTAGATTCTATTGATGGTTTATTAGACTTCCATTATATATAGTGGTAGTTTACATATCTAGTTCATATGTGTACACTTATTTTAGGTACCTTAATCTACAAACTAAATTTTTATCCCAAAATATAAACAGAGATTAAAGTTGCCTTCACTTCTGTTGTACCATCCAATATTGGGAATGTTTTATTTGATTATGTAAATGCTTTATTTTATAGAAGCTTCCAAGACAACACCACAATTTCTCCATTCTAAAGCATTCTGCTGCTTGCCACTCTGGTACTGAGATTTTACAACTTAGAGCTCAGAGGGCTTTGACTTGAATATAAACCTTTTGGCATTGCTGAGTGTCCATAATTGTATGTGTATCCATGGTAACTTCAGGAGAGAAACTATGGGTATATAATCCTTCTTAAGTAATACAATGTTATGTTTTTCTTGATAGACAAAAGATGCTAGCTAGTCATAAGCATATTAAACAGCCTGTGAATATCAAAGTTCCATATATACTCTTTAACAGCAAACTGGAAATTGGTTTAATAAAATTGTAATGCTTGGTAATACTTCAGGAATACACATACAAAATTTCTGAAGCTCCTGTTTTGAACAAAGGTGGGCAAACTAACTTCAGAGCAATCATTCTGGTTAAACCTCCTTTCTCTCAAACCTACACTTGAATGGAAAAGTCATAACTAATCATGCCAATCTTGCTGCTTACCAGAAAAAGGGCTAAATTATTCTCTGACTAATCAAAATGGAATTTACACCCTTTTAGCATTAATATATTCCTGTATGATATAAATGTTTTGGTACATTGTAAAAGATTCAAAAATCAACATACTGAATATTTTGCTATATTTTTAAGTAGAGTTTTTCCTTGTTTGTTTATTAATTATTTTTGCTTCGCAAAAATACAGAATATTTTAGACACAGTTATGACTGTTATTTAACCCCCAAAGTATATGGATACCACTTTTGTTTTGTATGTTCTAGGTTTCATCCTGTGAGTCTTGCTAAAGCCTGGAGGTAAAGCCTGTAAGACTTACTGACAAGAAATTGCATGTTCCTGCAAGTAAAACTAAACACAAGGCACACTTTGGCACTGATGCTTAAGTGAAGCAAGCTTTCTATGCCTAGTCCCTCAGCATTCAAGGTCTACAGTGGTATGCATGTGGATAGAAAGTAGGTGTACCTGAAGAGACACAAACATGAAAAACAAAAGCTATTTTGCTGTAAAAGAGAAAGAAAAAAGTCTGATTTTATATGTAGGTAAACTGTTTTTTAAAATGAAGTTTTTTTTCCAGTTTTCCATGAGTTTTCAGCTGCTTTTTAATGGGACATCATAACTGAAGGAGGAATGTAAGCATAGATTCTGATCCCACAGCAATTTTTTTCTCCAGCTGCTGGCCCACAGAAATTTGGCATCTGTGGCTTCCCAGCCATGAAAGTAGTCCATTGAGTGGAAATCTGGGTGGTTTTTTCTGTTTTCTCTTTTTCTTCTTTCTCACCTATGAGATATGTTTGGTGTTTTGATGTCCTTCACTCTGTCAGAGACTGGTTATGTTTAGCACAGTTCTATGTAAAGAAATAAGGCTGGGAGTCCTCAAGTTAGTATTTTCTGACACCATTACTCGGTATTACTTTATTTTTCTCTGTATTCTCTTCATTCAGCCATGGGGGTGGAGAGAGGCCAGAAGATAATTAAATAAATTTACAACCACTGTATTTTGTTCAACAGTTTCATTATGAATCCAACAAACATAAGAATGAGGCTGCAGCTTCTGAAGATATTAATCCTGAGAAACCTGCCATGGTAGAGCTGTCATTGTAAACAGGGAAAGGTCCAGTGTAGGAATGGCAAGGAAGAAAATCTCCATTTTGGACATCATTGGAGAACAATAAGGACTAGAATACAGTTTCCCTGCAAGTATCTGCAGTCTTTGAGGAAAGAATCCCTCTTTAGTTTTCAGATTAAAAAACTTCAAAGTACCTCATCCCCACATCAGTAAGGTAGGAAAAGAAATTATCTAGACTCAGTAGATCTGTATTCAGACTGTGTATTCCATTAACAGCATATCTGATGTTGTAGACTATGCTAACCTCAAGAAATTGGACTAATGGAGCTCTAGAAGAAGGATAAAGTGATTACAAAGAATTGTAGGACTGGAAAACCTCTTGGATGGTCATACATCATGCATTCTTATTCCAAAGGAAGAATCAACTATAACTTTAGTGATTTTTGATATTTGTTTGTCTACTCTGTACTTAGAAACCTCAAATGACTTCCCAAGTTAATGACTTCCAGTGATTCAGTTTCTTTCATCATTTAGTAAGTTTTTCTTATAATATCTGTGCCAAATTATGCAGCCTGCATGTATTGTCCTGTGCCTGGACACATTCATAGCATGTAGTCATGGAACCAGAATGATCTAGTCTGGTGATGTGCCTTTTGCCAGTAATTATTCTTCGAAAGGAAAAGGCTAGACTGATATACTAAATAGCTCTGTGCTATATCCAGAGTTAATTGCTTTTTTCTTGTTTTAAGTGTTGTCCTGGAAATGTCACAGTATGTTTCAATATGTGAA
Source organism: Pezoporus flaviventris (assembly GCF_033815535.1). Classification (NCBI taxonomy): domain Eukaryota; kingdom Metazoa; phylum Chordata; class Aves; order Psittaciformes; family Psittacidae; genus Pezoporus; species Pezoporus flaviventris. Next base: position 3,707,425 of record NW_026892550.1, on the reverse strand, counting down.
GTTAGCTCGTTCAGTAATTAAGATGGTAAACGTCAAAGCCTACTGAAGTTTAAAGCTACTTAGTAATAAATAAGTAAGCCTAAAGTAATTTTAACACTGCTCTGAGCAACATACATTAAAACTTGTGGGACCTTTGTATAGTTCCTCTAGGTAGCTGCATGGGTGGGAAAGATCACCCACTTGTGTAAATAACACTCAGTTCTCTAAGGAACCCATGGATCTGGAATTCTGTGCATAAGAGGAAGTAAGCTGGATGTAGTTCAAATATCATCCTTCAACAAACACTCAAAGAACTGGACAAAAGTATCCATGAATTCTTTTTGCTCTTTTTCTTAGTGGAGTCTGTCTCCTGGAACAGAAATAAATTATGGAAAACATTGCATTAGCACAGGATGGAGGAAGAGGTCTTGGAAATAAAGGGCATGTCCATGTCTAGGTGGCTTAACCTGCCACAGAATTCCCATAATCTATCCAGATACACAGGAATTGTGGTTACGGGTGCTGAATCCATTTGTGTTGAAACTTGTTATAAATTCCATTTGCCAGGAGAATAATCAATGGAAATTCCACTCACACATCCTAGTTTATTCATCTTTTGGCTTGTCTTGATTTACCATGGGGTGAGGGGCAGAAGGGAAGGATGAGTTTCCAGTTAAAGTGCTGCAACAAAGTGCCTCTAAAGTTATCTGGTTGTTTGGTAACACCCTCCTGGTGGACCACAGCATGTCACTTAAGATATATATATATATATATATATATATAAGTGTGATGGCCTAGTTTCATCTGAAAAAAATTACTGTGTTGCTTGTCTTGGTCATTTTCCATATGCTCTACCATCCTATTGGAGATCTGTGGAAGTACTTAAGTGACGTTCCTCACAGTTTCAAAAGAAAATCCTATGGAAGACTTTCTTCACGATTCACTCTAAACTTTTGAACTTAACTTCTTTTGCTGACCAGCCCCAGTAGCATTTATTAACCTTATAGGCATGGCACAACCCTCTCTTTCCCCTTATTTGGAATGTGGTGGGGAAAAGAATTTAAAATCAATATTAAACATTATTTGTTAAGAGGGTCATTATATTATGCATAATTTTTCATAGAAAATTTAATTTTGGTGATATATGTGCTGTGCTACAGAGGATGTATGATTTCACTGCAAGAATAAGATTCTTATTTGGGGTTTTTACTCTGAAGACAGCTAAGAAAAATCTCAGAGCTTCCCAAAACCACTCTTTCCAAAGAAACCACAGTGTTACAGAGCCCTTTCATCAGCCAGCATACAGTACTGTAGGACACAAAAATATGCACTGTACTACTTCAGATTAATTCATATTTGCAGCAGAGACAGTCTCTGTGAGTCTGTGCAATTAGGAAATGTAACTTTTTTTTCCTCTTGACTTTTTTAGCTGCCTCACCCGTTTTATTTGAACACATACATATGGTGTGTGAGGGTGAGCAAGCTCTCTGTAAATGTTTGGAAGGAGCATCTGTCAGACAATAAAACTTACAAGCAAACATGCTTCTCATTTAAAGTGTATTCACTAGAACTATTCCAGCGTTGGAATCAGTTCATTTGTATAGCTTGGAGGCATTAATCAGAGCAGAGAACTGTAAAGGCACCAGAAAACTCAAACTGTTGCTAAGAATCCAAGGTATTTTTTTTAAGGCATTTCGTCTATTCGGCATTACAGTCTTCTGATAGGAACCTGGACCAGTTGACAGGCAGGAAACCTCTGATAGTGCACCCGAAAAGCCTGCAAACAAGAAGATGGCATGCCTTTTGCAAACCTGGAAAGTGTAAAGATTACAATAATTGTTGGACCAAAGGGACCCTCTTCAGGCATAAATAGCAAGACTCCTACTGTCTTCTCTTGCAGAGCAACTCAGCTGCCAGCAAAAGCAGGTGCTCTCCCCCTACCAGTGCTCCAGAGGAAACATTTAGTGAGTATTCACAGCTCTTTTTACAAATTAATATGTTCTTAGTGTTTTACTTATATTTGTATAGTTTTCTCAAAGGACAAAAGCATTTAAAAGTAAGTTTTAAAGGCTGCTATTTTAAACAATTGCTGGATTTCAACAGTCTGATGCAATTGCCATACTAATTTAAAAGCAAAATTTGCACAACCTATGACAGCAACTTTTTAAAAATACTGGGTTTTAACAACTGTGTAGCTTAAACAATCTGAAGGAATTACAATGTATTTTAAAATGCACAAGCTATGACAGCACCGTAATTTATATAAATATGAAATGCATTTGATTTTAAATGTTATGCCATAAAACAGCCCTTGTAGAACACAAATTTAAAATAAATCATTTCTTTTGGCAAGGGAACCTGCAATTTAATCTTTAGAAGAATAAATATACCACTAATGTTTTCCACAGAAACAGTTGCTACTCTAATTAATTCAAGATGTGACTCTAATAAGATTTCAAAAGAAAATCAGAAACAGATTTTTCTCAGTGGTAGGACTATTGGCAAGGTTAAGATATTTTTATTTTCATTAGAAACTCTTGTCTCAGGTAGAGTTAGAGATTTGTAGTATAAGCATGAAAAGATCAAATCTGAAAGCATTATAATAATATTTTTAGAAGCACAACAGTTTTTAGTGTTTCAGATGCTTTCTTTTTGGTTATAACTTACAGTACATTACATTTTATTAGGTAACTGTTACTCAATTTTGAGTTTAGAGTGACTAATGTTGCTAACGTATTTTTTTCTTCTTTGTGTGGAAGGGAATGGAAAACCTGACGTTTGTCTACCGCTCCTGTAAAGTTATCTGGACGTTACTTGTAACAATACTAGGTTATGCCAGCAGCTTGCCTGTGGGTGATGATTCTATTTGCACAACGGAGGAACTTGCTAAATACAGCATAATCTTCACAGGGAAATGGAGTCAGACTGCTTTCCCTAAGCAGTACCCACTTTATAGGCCCCCAGCACAGTGGTCATCAATGCTAGGTAAGTGAAGTATGCCCAGTTTTTAGAACAAATGAATCTGTTGACCACTGTGATCTTCTTATTTCTTAACAGTCAATTTTAAGGCAACAAATGAAAAAGGAGAAAAAAAAGCCAAGTTATTAAGAATGAAATGCAGACATGTGAAGTATCCACAGTGCTTTCAAAAATCCACAACTGTTTTCAATTGACTTCTGTATTCAATTGACTGCAGCTGAAATAAACAGAGATAAGCCAAATGTTTTAGTGTTCACTCATTTTTATACACTTTTTTTTTAACCTCAGAAATAAAACAGAGAAATTGAATAAATAGGGACAATCTAAACCAGACTTTAATGTCATGCCGTGTATTCACTCAAATAGGTGTTACTCACAGCTCTGACTACAGCATGTGGAAAAAAAATGAATATGCCAGCAATGGTGTCCGTGATTTTGCTGAAAAAGGTGAAGCATGGGTATTAATGAAAGAAATAGAAGAAGCTGGAGAGAAAATTCAGAGTGTACATGGAATCTTCTCTGCTCCTGCCATTCCCAGTGGTACAGGACAAACATCTACTGAATTAGAAGTGCATCCAAGACATCCCTTAGTAAGTAAATATACATATTAATTTTAAAAGTTTATTTTATGTCACTAGCACCCAAAATTAAAGTGAATTCTCACTTATAGGAATAATGTAATGCAAGGAGCTACTAAAAACTATGTGACATTGAAGGGAGCACTGTACAGGTTCTATAAAGTAGAAGATTACAATGACAGTTCTTACAAAATTTTTAAATTATTTTATATATATATACTATAAGCAGGACTGGAGCATTTAAAAAAAAAAAAAAAAAAGTGATGCAATCCTGATGGATCATTTTGTTTCATTAGGTTTCATTTGTGGTACGAATTGTTCCAAGCCCTGACTGGTTTGTGGGTATTGACAGCCTAAATCTCTGTGAAGGAAACCGCTGGATGGAAGAAGTATCAGTAGACCTATTTCCATATGATGCTGGAACTGACAGTGGTTTTACATTCTCCTCCCCAAACTTTGCCACTATTCCACAGGACACAGTTACAGAGGTAGGTGTATATACATAGGTTAGCACTTAATACCTGTATGTTTTGAGTCCTCCCTTTAAAAGATAAATATCCTATGAGTACACAATAGGCCCTTGCGAATCTGATTCCAGTATTGAAGAGTGCTGACGCTCTCTTTATATAGATTTATTACACAGCTGATAATCCTACTGCTTTTGTTTATTTTCTGTATCATTCAAATTTATTAGGCAAATGAAGCTGGTTCACAAAAATTTGGCTCTACATTTAAAGTTTTTCTGTAAAATCTGACTATTTTTATATCATTTTTAGCAATTCATAAGCCACCAGGAAAATAAAAGTATTCACAAAAGTCCTGGCATTCATAAATATGTATCTAAACATGAAAATTTTTAGTAGTGAATACTGATTTGGGGAGGAGTCTTCAGTTAAAAGCATTGCTGAAACCTGAAACTTACAATTGAGGGAAAGGAGCTAAGGAAAGCAGAGGAGAACTTCATCACTACTGAGGTGACCCCACTTTCAGTCTCTTTTGTTGCTTGATATTCTATATGCCTCATACTTTGCTTTTGTTATTTAAGGGTGGTGGAGAGCAAAGGATTTTGATTCAAATGTTTTAAATACTATAAACATTCAGTTAATCCTTTCTTTAAGGTTTTCTGTAGCCAAATGCTGTGCTAATAAGAGGATCGAGAAGCTGGAAAACAATACAATTGACCTTCTAGAACCATATGATAACAGCTATAGCATAATTAGTACAATATGATACTCTTGTATTCTTCCTTGTAATAACATCTACTTCTTTCCATCAAACCATTCCATACATTACTGTGGTTTTGGTACTTCCCACTGCAGTCCTCTCTAAAAGGTTGGCACAATTCATTGTCTCAGAGGATTATGCACAAAAAGTCTAGGATTACCAGCAGTAGTTACGTGGACTGAGGTTCATATAACCTGGTTATATGCATTTTACTTGCCAAAAAAATATTAGTATGATGTATAAACATGATTTTACAGTTACCTTCTTACTAGTAGGATATAGCTTCTTTAAGGTTCTCCTTTTTATTTGACAGATCACTTGTTCCTCTCCAAGCCACCCAGCAAACTCATTTTATTATCCCAAACTCAAAATTTTGCCACCTATTGCTCAAGTAATGATGGTAAAACTGAAGAAAACCCAGCTGGGTCTTTCTGCACCTTTTATTAATCCTCCAGCTAAAAGCAACGAAGTAATAGACTCTGTCTTAGGTAAGTGATTAGTTCTTCAATATGCTCAATTCTGTTATTCCCATTCATTCAGAAAATATATGGAAATCTGGTAAGTGATATGGATGAAACAGGTGATTAGGCAGAATGTTCTCCTATTTGCATAGGAATGGTTTTCAGACTCACCCATGGGAAATAAAACAAGCCAGTTGACAAAAGAGAATTCCTGAAAAAATGAGGAATAAGGATTGCATGTTTGAGCTATGGTTCAGTGGTTTGGGTTCTATTCACAATAAGAGCTTCTCAAGCCTTAGTATTGCATAGATCAGGAAATTTTATGAGAAACACTAATCAGAATCAGAGCTTCAAAATTCTTTGCAACTTTAAAGTAAATATTCATCCTGAAGTTTCTACATGTTGACCAAGCAAAGTAACTATTGTCTTTTTCCAGGTCAGAGGGTTTGATGGTTATATGCAATAAGAATTAATATAATTCAATTGGTCTGGTCATATTTGTGATAGAAACATACACCCACAGCAAAAGTAATGTTCTCTCTCATTTTTCTCAAAAATACTGGCTAATCATCTTGTTTAGGTAGGAACATACTCAAACTATGGACTCAAATCAGTTTTACGGGTAATTTTCAAATCTCCAAATTAATAAATACATATTTAACATAATAGTTGCTTGAAGGGAAAGGTAGCAGTTGGACAGTGTCCACTGAGATTTTCTCATTACAGTTTTCTAGCTGATTTTTACAAAGTGTAAGAAGAAGGGTTAATAATAAGACTGACATCCAAAATACTACTTGTGAGACAACCAAAGGCTAAATCCCCAGTGTTTTTCTAGAAGAGCTGCCATGTCCAAAAGCTTCTCCAGGATGCCTGTAGGTTGCATGCCTCTAGCTCTGTTCTGAAGTTACCTCACAGTCAGCAAAATTAAACTCATTCTCTACACAGTTAAAAGTGCATGATTTATACCTTAATAAATGTATTTCTCTACCAATATATAGCATTTAAATGTATTTCTATTACTAAACACACTATATTCAAAATGAGTGCTACATATCTCATTTTTAGTCATATGCCTTTCCTGCTACATTTGAAAGGAGCATCTGGCCCTTTTTAGGATAGAAATTTAAAAGAATGCATTTAAAGTATGATATCTCAAAAGTTATTTTTAATCATAGATCCCCATTTTACTCTATATAACCAGCAAATCAGTCTATTTAAAAACATATTGCAGAATCAAAAAGACCGGTTTAATTACCAAAGATCAAACTGTCCCCCTCATTCCCTATGGAAACATGGGAATGAGTGGTCACCGAAGAGATAGTGAGTTCCACTGTAATACTAGAAATCTGTGTCAGAGGTCACATATAGTACCACATTTAAAGCTGGGTTTGTGAGCACCTATTTTACCCACAGACGCTGTAATACCATTTTGATGTGATTTCCTATGAGAAGCAAAGTTTTCATTTAACCTGCTAAGGAATAGTCACCTATATTTTTATGAGAGATATTTTCAATGGAAGTATAGATTATTAAAAGCACTTTAGTTTCTGACTTCTATTTTTGCAGTAAATTCAAACTGTATTGAAATCCCTTTTAGTATTAAAAAGCTTCTAGTGACAGAATATCTTTATTGGCAAAGGGAACTGCAGTGTACATACACAATAAGAAGATGACTTAATGATAAAAAAATGTGACTTTTCTCTAATCCTGAAGCAAATAGGAAAAGAAAGTTAAATGGAATTCTACATGAACAACTGTAAGAACAGTATCTATCTGCAAAGAAATGTAAATATAGCTAAATAAACCAGAGAAAACCTTTAATCCCAGCGTTTTCAGTAAGACATGAGAAGGCAAATGCATAACAAAATCAATAGTAAATGCTTTTTTTAAAGCAATCTTTTGAATACAATTACTTAAAGCATAGTTTTCTTTGATAGGAATTCTATGTTTTCAATTCGGTAGATAATATGCTGCACTACTTATGTGTTACCTCAGACAGTCTGTAGACTGCAATAATAATAATAATAATAACAGTGTTGATGAGCTTAGGAGCTGAAAACAGACATTTTTGTCTGTGGGATATGGATTTTGCTAATGTCACGTGCGTTTTTGTACAAGAAAGAACATTATTTGATCATAGTTCCTTAATGCTCTGCCAATTATGTATTTGACATAAGCACACGTTTATGTAATGTCACCTTTTTATTGTGTGTATTGCAGAAACACCACTGGACTGTGAGGTTTCACAGTGGTCTTCCTGGGGTCTCTGTAGAGGTATTTGCAGAAAGACAGGGACCAAGATCAGAACTCGTTTTGTACTTCTTCAACCTGCCAACAATGGAATGCCTTGTCCAAATCTGGATGAAGAAATAGGATGTGAACCAGAGAATTGTATCTGAAATAAAGAAAAGATAATAATTTAGTTAATTTAAAAGTAGAATAAGTTTAACTAAATCTCAATTACATGTCAGTCAATGTTCTTTATAATTTGGGTACGCTGCACTATTTTGCTGAAAAGGTATATTAGATTGATTTTGAAAGCTGTTGTTTAATATCAAGATTTTGAAGGGTTAAATTCCTAAGGTTTAGTGTGACAAAAGTACTTGATCATTTGCAGACCAAAAACCCCAAATAAATCCTTGCTATAAATATACTGTAAGTTCTTGGAGTACCCTCTAGTGGCAGAAAAGAAGACATTTGGAAAGATTATACTTCACACATGGAAAAATCTTTCAGTCACAAAATATAAACTATAACGTTCTTAAATACTGTAATTTGTTGATCTACAGCTATTTATACCTAGACATTAATTTTGTCTCTAAATTATGTTTTTTTATAATTTATTGGCATTGTTGTAGTCTTTCTATATGATGTGTTTAACATGTATTTCTTCAGAAACTACCTACATAAATCAGAATGATCAGATGTTTGCAGTGTGGTTAAGACAGTATTATAACTGAGTAAACTTGTCTTGAGACTTAGGAATATATGAAAATGTCTTTTTCTCTCAAGAATGAGAAGAATATCTGTTATGAGGACATCGGCCAACAAAATTGCTAGAAAAATCAGAAGTGTGGATACTAGTAGATAACCTCTGAACTTAATTAAAAGTGTTATCTGAGATTTAAAACCTAACTGACTGTTGGTGTGTGTCCCTTATAAGACAACTCTCTCAAAGTTAACACCCTTGACCATACCATAAATTACATCATCTTTATATATGCAGTAAATGTGTCCTTGTTTCTTTAAGTGTTTGCTGCTATTTGTGTCATTCTAATCTTACCAGTGTTATAATAGTATCTAAAATTAAGGTATACACAGATATAACAAACACAGTATGTCTGAAAATGTTCCCGACTGCAAATTTTAATGCTCAAATAACTGTTACACAATGAATGTAACATATGGCTTATAAAGGGTTGTGGTTAACAATGAGGAAAAGAATTTTGGAATAGCTGTTCAATAGAATATGTTTACAGTCAGGCCACAAAACTTTTACAGCACACTGCAATTTTATATACATATATACATATACAGCACAGATATTGAACAGGAGAGTTGATTTGAGTTGGTTCTTTTTGGAATATGCCAATATTAGAAAATGTATTATGTATTTAAAGGAGCACATTGGATCCTCTGCAGGGCTGAAACCTGTAAAAGGTTCTCTCTATGTCTTTTTTTTTTTCAGGAGATAAGTCTTGCAAAGACCTGAAGAAATCTGAAACTTTATCAGACTAGACTAAGTTGGTCCTGCACATGCTGATAAACACACAGTTGTTAGAGCTAAGTATAGGAACTTACGCATCATGCATTCTTCAGATTCCCACTGTTGCCTGGTTTTCAAAATGGTTTCACTTACTCTTTTTATTATACCTTTTTTTTTTTTTCAGGTTCCTCTGTTTCCATTCTATAATGGAAATAGTTTTACTGCACTATCATTTTCATATTTTGTGTTTAGTTAATTTCTCCACCTTTTCAATTTTTTTCTTTTTATATTAATTTTACTCATTCTATGTTTTCTTTGCTGTTAGATTTGTTTACTATATAGTTAAATAGTTATCACCATCTCAGAAAACATAAGCATTGCCATGTTTTTACTGTATACATGACCAGAATTTAGGATCTTAGTTCTGCAAAACATGATTTAATAGTGGATCAGTCCCAGTGGTTACTTTACCCCTGAAGCCACATGTTTCCCAAAGGACAGTGAAAGAGAAGGAATGAGAAGGGGGGGTGGAGTAGAAAGGGAATTGAATATGTAAAAAAACAACATACTTCAGGAAAGTCCAGTTAGTGATATATAACTTTTCTGGTTTAGAGTTTTTACATACATGAATAATCCTTCAAGCAGAAGTTTCCTGTCCAGTCAGTTACCTGATATGGGATTTTTGTAAGCAGTGACTATGGGAGACCTTGGTAAATATGGCATTAAGGATGCCTTTGTGGCTGTATAATGTTTGGCCATAAATACAGTTCCAGGTGTTGCCTTTGCAAACATTAGAGATAGAGACATTTTTTGGTAAGAATGTGGATGCAGTGAGTTCTACTGAAACACATTCTAATGATGGAGACATTTCTTATAACACTTCTAAACTGATTGATGAGATACGTGATCCCTGTGTGAATATGGATAGACCTTTGTAGCTTTTGCTTTCAGCATAGTTTTGGATTTGTCTTAGAATATTTGGGACAGTGAAAAAACACTGAGAAGCTCTTCCTTTCCTTTCCATTCAGTGTTACAGATGGCTGGCAGCCAAGACACTGTGGTCCTAAATACATGAGATTTAGGGAAGGAAATAGGTAAATTAATTCCTGGGTTAAACTAATCTCAGAAAACACTTTGGGAGGAAATTTGAAATAGCTTTGTAAAGACAATTTTATTAGCAAGAATGTTTTGTAGGAAGAATCAGATTTGATGCCTTGGCAGATATTCTTGCAGAATGGAAGAGATGTTAAAGGTAAGTGTAGCAGCAACAAAAGTCACCATAGACTTGAACTGTGGTCCTACCATAAACTACAAATTGAGTGTGTGTAGTGGAATAGGGTACTTCATTACTGAGAACAACTTGTCCAGTACCTTAAGGAGTTTAAGGTCAGCTAGCTGTGAACACATGAAAGATCTTCCTATTATCTTGTGGTTGCTAGGAATGCCAGATGAAGCTGCATATATATTTGTGTTTTTTACGGGCTGGGGCTTCTCTGTGAACATCTAATACAGCAGCTTGGTGGTTAATGCTGAGAAAAATACAGGACAATATTGTAGATAAGTCACAGTACAGGGAGGACTGATGTGATCTATGAATGGAACTGAACTGAATAGAAAAGCTGGTATCATGCAATAAAAGTCACCTGCTTGAGCCTTAGGTAATCTAAAGGAGAGGTCAGACATATTGTTCTACCAGCTTCTTTAAAATGATTGGGATGGATGCCCAGTATGTGTGTGTGTGTGAAACAAGCTTACTAACTGCTGCTTGAGGCCCTGTTCCATTTCCCTAGGTAAATTTGTGTTCCCACAACTGAGAAGCTCTATCAGAGGGCCACCTCTGTACTATATAAGTGTACAGTATAAATGGGCCAGCTCTATCCAATCAATCTTGTCCACCAAGTTGCAGTTTGGGGAGGGAGAGTCTTGGGTTCATTGAAAAACAGTTCTAATACCCTAATACTCTAAGTTTAGCATGGTCACAGAAACTAATGTGTGTCTATCTAGAAAGGAAGAGAAAGTGTATGGCAGCCTTTCTGATCATTGAGCAGAATGAACACTGTCCCCAGTAGGACATAACTGGAGTGTGAAGAAAAGATCTGAGAGTAATATATGGTATTGAAGGCAAATAGTCCCATTTCATAGTATTCCAAGTCCCAGGTAATTAAGTACATTGGGAATATCTGCTCTGTCACGAATGATCCAACATAAAAAAGTAACTTAGACTATCCGTGACAATATTTAGCGTGCTCAGAAAATAAACCTAGCACTTGATACAGCAATTCTGAAGTCAGCTGAATCCTGTTTAATGGGATGTTGCATGCAGAAGTTGTGCCTGTCTAGCAAAAGTACATAAGTAATGTGTCTATCCCAAGTGATCTGGTCAGAGTAAAGGGTAAAGGGTTGTCCCCTTGTATGTCTTGTGTTCTGCCATTGGAAAATGGAATTTTGGTAACTTCAAGTAGTCAATGAAGAGCTAAAAGGATGATTGCTTAAGTAGCTCACAAACTGCAGATAAATATTTACTTCTTTCAGGTGTAGCAGGGGATGAGAATATATGCAGGTGCATGCCAGGTAAGATCTTCCATGATGGAGGCGTGAGAGTCCAATTATATGACAAGAATCTATATAATCTAAAATGATTTCTGATGGTTAAATGCTAAAGCAGTAACAGAGTCCTAATATCACCCCTTAGACTCCTGAAGATTCAATGGCCATAAGATACAATTTGTATCCCCTATCCTTAACCATATGGAGTCAAAGAGAAGAAATGCTTAAGGAATCACTTCTCCTTGTCTCATAATCCCTTTATCAGTACAGGGATGTTGTATTTTTCTGGAGGTGAACTAATTCTTGTGCTAGAACTTCTGTGAAGTTACTTCAAGATGTGAAATGAGCTGAACTAATGATGGTTGTAAGCCTGTGCTTACAGAATTGGATAGGAAGCCCAACATAGTTTTATTTATAGGTGTAACCAAATAACACTAAATGCAAATGGGACATTTTAAAAGGCAATTGAAAGAAGGTGTTAGATAATATGAGAAAAGGACTACTCATGATCCTTTGGTATACGTATTGTATTAAGCGTGCAACTTCTGCAGCTGAGCATTTGACAGCTATATAAAAAGAAAACATAAAATCCAAATTCTACCTTTTCAAGCAAAATAAATGCTGATAAACTTCCAGAAATGAAAGGTGTTTTCCTTAGCTACATGCATATATAGCATGTGTGTGTGCAGTAGAGGAAGCTTATGCACCATAATCTGAAGTCAGGATGACAGAACTCTGAAGTAAACTGAGAGGTTCTTGAAGATACATTCAAGGACATCATCGAACAATTTCATTATCAAATCTCAGATGCTGTTGAGGAACATGGCAGGGCTGGAAAGAGTCGGTGCATTCAGCAGGAGTGTAGCAAGATTCTGAAGGGGAAAAATGAGCTTGAAAATGAATTCTTCTTACTGGGAATGATCCCATAGGTGGATCCTTCCTTGCTGGTAAACGACCGCATATCCTCTCACATTGAAACCACTCTTTCAGACACGTTTATCTCAGTTTATAGGACAAGGAACACCTGAATTGTAAGTTACGTCACCATCTGACATATAGATTGGTCTATATTAGTACAGAGATTAAAAAGAAAGGCCTCAATCATCAATTTACACTATAATTTTCTTTGGAGAATTTATTAAGCAGTATCTACAGAAAAGATATTCTTATGTAGGAAAATCTTATTCAGAAAGCGTTAATTTTATTGTTTTCTTCCGCTGTATCCTATTCATTAGTGTTTCAGATTCTTTCATTGCTTGAGTTTGTTTGACTTTCTTCTTCATATTTCTTTCAGCCCTTTTATGTATTCCCTGGTGGTTTTGTACAGATGTACATGTATGCTCAATGGTTTAGGCTGCAAATTACAAGACTTAATAAAAGAAGAGTGAAGCCCTGGAATAGTCATCCTGAATAAACAGGAAAGATAAATTAACAAGTTCATTTTAGTTGAAAATTGAGTAGTTTATGGGAAGAGATAGTCAATGTGGTTGCTTACAATAACCAAGGGAACTGATCTCAAGTACCTGAAAGGTTCTTTCCACTTTCATGTTCTTCTATGTGTATAATATAAAGTTTTAATCTAGATGCTGGGAAAGGAGAGAGTTATCTTTTTCATGTTATCTCATTCTGCAGAACATGCTGTAGTTATTTATAAATGTGTAACCACCAGCTGCCTTTTCTCACAGGTTTTTTTTTCCTCTCAAAAATACACTGATAAGCAGCAAACAGAGGACAACCACAAGACTGCATTTGTAAATAGTTGCTTTCAAAAGCAGTACAACTGGGATACATAAAAAACATGAAAAGCCACTTAATAGGATTTCTTATGAACTCCTGGATTTCATTTTCACTTGCTTTGTATTTTCACAGTGGAGAAAGAGAAGAGAAATGTATAATTGAAGATATTCCCAGGGACACATTGGTAATTGGTAGGTATCTGTCAATGCTATATGATGTTCTAATCTATGCAATAATAAAGATAGCTTGTAATTTAACAGGAAATTCTGTGATTGATGAATATGATAAAGCTATGGGGATAAAAAAAAGGCACACTGAAAATAATTCCCCACAGCAGACGCTGGTCATAATATCTTCACATATCTTGTGTGTCTATCACACAAACAGATGCAGGTTTCTAGAGTGCTTAACTGACTAGACAAAGAAAAAGAATGTCTTCTAACTCTACAGCAGTGGAATTGATGCTTCAGTGTGTGCTTTTAAACAGTCTGACTGATTTCCTCGTTTACACTAGAATTTCTGTATGTTTTTACACATATGAGTGGGAGAGCTACTTTTTTGATTAATGCTGGTGTGGAAAAAAGCAGTTCAAGATGTACAAAAGTTCCATTTCATATGGGATAGAACAAGCGCATTAAATTACTGATAAATATGTAAGACCATCTTAAAAATGGAATTTGAATACAGCATACTTATGCTTTTAGAGGTCTTACAGTGCCTTCTGTATACTCTCTTGCCAGAGCATCAGTAGAAGTAATCAGAAAGTATTACTTGTTAATCGACCATTTTTGTAATATTGTAGAACATTTCCTTGTGTAGTAAAAATTTATTGCCTTTCACACGGCTGCAAAGTGCCCCCTGAGTGATTTTAATCAAAAGCATATGATATATATCTACTACTTTATTGTTAATCATTTATCTTTATATTTTTGCTGAAAAAGCAATAAAGATATTTAATATTAAACTCTGTTTTTGTTTAACAGACTTTTGCCTCTGTTTTTATTCAGGGAATTACAAAGTGCAACGTTGGGATGTACAGATCCAAGATTTTCTTGAATCTGCTCCTGGTTTAGGAATGATTGTGACTGTTAAATCTCCTTCTGCTGAGGTAAATATGCTTTATGAATGTTTCTGTATGATTTATGAGTTCACTTTTGGTACTAGCAGGCAACACTATATAAAAATAATAGACAATAGACACTTTTGAGGGAATAGTAGATCTTCAGTCTACCAGCTATTTCAGTATTTTGATGCTGAAAGTTATAAACACCTCTTGATTTCTATCAAGGTAAATAGAAGTAGAAATGTTTGATAATGATGTGGGTGGACAATTTTTGCATTAAGGCTGGCTTTGGGAAACCGTCATTAAATATGTGACAACTGAGAAAACAGGGTAAATTACAAAACCCTGAAAATTCATTAATGAAGTAAGGTGGTACAGAATGTACTTAAACAGCAGAAAGGAAAGCTGATAATAAACCAAACTGCAAAACTCAAGATTAACATGAGGCTGCATGTAGTTATCCTGCATAGCAACTGCCTGCATTGCTATGAGTTCCCAAGCTTTTTCAACAATGGACAACTTAAATCTGTGTCTAGAGTAAGTCTTAGTTTTCAAATGTTAAGTGCTTTAGGGAGTCTTGGCTTTTGTACCTTGTAGAAATCTATAACGTATCAATGTTCATTGTGAGCTGAAATTGTTGATTTTTCTCTAAATCTATTCTGAAATTCATTCTAAATTCTATTCTAAATTTATTCTGAAATTGAAATAAATTTAATGATGTCAGGAGGTTTAATTGAACACATTTTGCATCCAATTCACAGTACTGGCTTTTGATTGTTTTATTGACATTTATTACGTACATACCCAACATATATAACATCTAAATTACAGGTCCAATTGTCAAAACTGTATGGGCCTCAAGGAACATTTTCTTTTACATCCTACCTTTCTGGGGAGCATTTTATCTGTTTACAGTCTAACTCCACAAGATTTGTGGCACTCGCAGGAAGTAAACTGGTAGGTGATTCCTAAGATATTTGTTGTTGGAATAGTATCCATTGTTTACAAACTACAGAGATTAGAAACTAAATTAGAAGTTGGTCTAACTTCTAGCAGATAATTTAACATTTCCTAGTAATTAAAAGACAAACCTAGAATCATGAAGATGTAGAGATAAAAAGACTCTGTTCTGCTATTTAAGAAGTGAAGATGAATGAGGAAAGGCTAATAACTGTAAAGTGGTTTAATGTTTGTACAGTACTTTGAATGTGAAAGATTCTGATTAATAAGAACTATTTGGTTCAAAATATAAGTATGTAAGATTGAGGCAGGCCAAATTTCATCCTAGATGCATGCTTTAGGAATGTGTAGATGACACAAAACCAAGAAGAGTTAACAGCACTGAAGTGGGACTATTACACTGGAATTAGCAGGTGTTCTTATAGGCTGATTTACAGAAATGAATGGAAATTTAATCCTACGCATTGAAAAAGTATTTAGGTTCTAATAATAAAAGAATTTGCAAAGCTCATCAACTAGAGAGACTAAGGGGGATGAAGCATTGGTTGGTCATAGTTAACTACAAGCCATGCATGTTAGTCTGAGGATACACAAGAAGATTTTTATCTTGTATAGGTGGAGCTGTATTAAAATAATTGTACATGATTCATGCCTCATGTACAGTTCTGGTCATTTATTTAAAAGAAGTGAACAGATGCAAGGGAGGAGAACATTAACAGCACAGATATCAAATAGGGTGGTTTGTTCAGTGTAAGGGCACAGAAGTAAAAAAGAAGAACCAGATGCAGTGGTGCTTATCTGAACTGCTTCAAGGTTAAACAAAGGCTACCATGAGGTTGTGAGATGGATTTCTGGATATTATCATAGAATAGTTAGGGTTGGATAGGACCTTAAGATCATCAAGTTCCAACCCATATCGAGCTGGCTAACTCTATGAGAGCTGAGTTCTTCATTTGCAGTTGATTTGTGAGTAGATCAAAATTCTATCGTGGCAATACCAGGCTCTAAGATTTCTGCAGATCATCTGTTTTGCTAAAATGTTTTTATTTTGTCTTAGGTACAAATTGGCTTCTAGGTGAAATTTCTCCTATTTTAGTAAAATTTTCATTCATGCCAAGCTAAATTGCATAATATTGTGAGCTCCATTCTCCTCTTTTCTTTCTGTGGGTCTGTTGCTTGGCAGGTTTGGGGCATTTTTCTATAAATTGTAAAATAGTTAACAGGTTATTGGAAGGTTTTTCATACCAGATAAACTGTGTGTGAGAAAGGAAAAAAAACCCAAAACTTTATGGATGACTCTGCTTTAACACCAATGCTGCATGCAAATAATGATTCGGCTGGTCTCCAGTCTTATATTCCTGTTAGTGCAGAAAACCTAGAATTGCATCTATAAAAAGCTTCCTGCACTACTCCTGAAGAATGTAATTTCTGTATTAGGATGGAATGTGAAACACAACGAGCACTCCTAATGCTGCTTATTTATTTAACTAGATTGACAAAGAAGAGAAAACATTTTCTTGGTTGTTGAATCAATACTAGCATAAAATAATACCTTAAAATTAGTGATGACTGTAAATTTATATAATTAATTGAAAAATAAAATTAAGAAACACTTTAAATACCACACCTGATTCTAATTTTAGGAAGGATTTCTGTAAGCAGTTAAAACTGGTTTCCTGTCATGAGGTTAAAGGGAAATTATCCATTGTTTCTTTTTTTCTAAGGAATTTTGAAAGTACACAAGACACAGTAATGAGAACATCTTTTCTGTTCACAGCGTATCCATTTGGACATTAGAGTTGGAGAACATTTTTTGGATGAATCTGTTGTTCAAGCAAAAGACAAAGTGAATGAACTTAACATTAAACTAGAACATCTAATTGAGGAAATTAATCACATATCCAAAGAGCAAAACTATGAAAGAGTATGTATGTTCCCTATTGGAAATGTTAAAAATATTGTACATAGTCTAATTGATTTATAAAGTATTATGAAGTTTATTATTTAATTACAGTGTTATTTTTAACTAACTCATAAAAATCTAGAGGTGTTTAACCAAAATAGCCTACATCGCCTTGCAAAGTATTTCTAAGCTGTAACATAAAAACTAGTCACTGTGAACTCATGCTTATAGCAGCAGGTGTTATTTTCAAGCAGGAATTGCCAAATATGTTTTTCTTAGTCAGAGTCAGTAACAGGATCTGAACAGGTGGCAGGTATTGTCGCTGGTGATGTTGCCAGCTGTTGTTTCCATGCTGGTCTATGTGCATAAGCTTTATTGGAGTGGGCACGAATGACTGAGTGTATACATTTATACATCTCCATGCAGTTAGAAATAAAGCTTTACTTGAAACAAGTGTACATTTATTAGAATCATAGAATCATAGAATAGTTAGGGTTGGAAAGGACCTTAAGATCATCCAGTTCCAACCCCCTGCCATGGGCAGGGACACCTCACACTAAACCATCTCACCCAAGGCTTCCTCCAACCTGGCCTTGAACACTGCCAGGGATGGAGCATTCACAACCTCCCTGGGCAACCCATTCCAGTGTGTCGCCACCCTAACAGGAAAGAATTTTCTCCTTAGATCCAATCTAAACTTCCCCTGTTTAAGTTTTAACCCGTTACCCCTTGTCCTATCACTACAGTCCTAATGAAGAGTCCCTCCCCAGCATCCCTATAGGCCCCCTTCAGATACTGGAAGGCTGCTATGAGGTCTCCACGCAGCCTTCTCTTCTCCAGCTGAACAGCCCCAACTTCCCCAGCCTGTCTTCATATGGGAGGCGCTCCAGTCCCCTGATCATCCTGGTGGCATTCTCTGGACTTGTTCCAACAGTTCCATGTCCTTTTTTATGCTGAGGACACCAGAACTGCACACAATGCTCCAGGTGAGGTCTCACAAGAGCAGAGTAGAGGGACAGGATCACATCCTTCGACCTGCTGGTCACAATCCTTTTGATGCAGCCCAGGATATGGTTGGCTTTCTGGGCTGCAAGCGCACACTGCTGGCTCATGCTCATTTTCACTTTCCTATAGGTATGCAGGCTGTCAGACTGTGTTTGAAGTACATCAACTAATTACCTAAAGAAAGAAATTTGGCTGCAAAAAGGTTCTTGACTGCAGTATGGAAGTGTCAGTAAATCTAAAAAGGCTTAAGCTGCGCTAACGGAACACATTTAGCACAGTGTGTCTTCTGTGAAGAAGGGAAAGCTCTGTTTGCCTTTCTGCTTCAGGATACAATGTCTGCTTCTCATTTTTTTTTATTTCAAACATATGGCCGCATGCAAAGAGTTGTGGTCAATGGCTCAATGTCCGGCTGGAGACCAGTAACGAGTGGCGTCCCTCAGGGATCGGGGTTGGGACCGGTCTTGTTCAACATCTTTGTCGCTGACATGGACAGTGGGATTGAGTGCACCCTCAGCAAGTTTGCCGATGACACCAAGCTGTGTGGTTTGGTTGATACCCTGGAGGGAAGGAATGCCATCCAGAGGGACCTTGACACACTTCTGAGGTGGGCTGATGCCAACCTCATGAAGTTTAACCGTGCCAAGTGCAAGGTCCTACACCTGAGTCGGAGCAATCCCAGGCACAGCTACAGGTTGGGCAGAGAAGAGATTCAGAGCAGCCCTGCGGAGAAGGACTTGGGGGTGTTGGTTGATGAGAAAATGAACACGAGCCGGCTTCAGTGTGCGCTTGCAGACCAGAAAGCCAACCGTATCCTGGGCTGCATCAAAAGGAGTGTGACCAGCAGGTTGAAGAAGGTGATCCTGCCCTCTACTCTGCTTTCGTGAGACCTCACCTGGAGTATTGTGTGCAGTTCTGGTGTCCTCAACATGAAAAGGACATGGAACTGTTGGAACAAGTCCAGAGGAGGCCACAAGGATAATCAGGGGCCTGGAGCACCTCCCATATGAAGACAGGCTGGGGAAGTTGGGACTGTTCAGCCTGGAGAAAAGAAGGCTGCTTAGAGACCTCATAGCAGCCTTCCGGTATCTGAAGGGGGCCTATAGAGATTCTGGGGAGGGACTCTTCATTAGAGACTGTAGTGACAGGACAAGGGGTAACAGGTTAAACCTTAAACAGGGGAAGTTTAGGTTGGATATAAGAAGGAAATTCTTTCCTGTTAGGGTGGTGAGGCACTGGAATAGGTTGTCCAGGGAGGTTGTGAATGCTCCATCCCTGGCAGTGTTCAAGGCCAGGTTGGACAGGGCCCTGGGTGATATGATTTAGCATAAGGTGTCCCTGCCCACAGCAGGGGGGTTGGAACTGGATGATCTTAAGGTCCTTTCCAACCCTAACGATTCTATGATTCTATGATTCTATACCCACCCTCTGGATAAGAACAAACTTTCATTTTTATCAACATGAAAAAAGTGTTTGTTCACTACTGTGCAGAAGAGGGTTGCCTGTCTAGTTACCTGCACAGCAGCATGAAACATACAGATGCCAAAAGGTAACAATTATGCTTTTCTTTTTTTCTTTAGGAGCGTGAAGAAAAATTTCGGAAGACAAGTGAAGGAACCAACAGTAATATTGTTTGGTGGGCTATTGTACAAACACTGATCCTCATCTCCATTGGAATCTGGCAAATCAAATCACTCAGAGATTTCTTTATCTCTAAGAAGCTTGTTTAAGTCTTATAAAGTAAATGCCCAGGTTCAAAAACTGCACACCATGTAACACTTAATGTATAAAAAAACCTCCTATGAGAAAATTGGTTTCTCCATTTATATTACAACCACTGACATCCCCTTACATTTTATTCCTTGAATCCCCTGCTTTATCACTTCCCCCCCCCCCCCCCGCAGAGGTAAAGTTAAATGTAAAAGAACTCAGTGACTAAGGCAGTGACTTAAGTTCAAAGCAGGATTGTTATATCTAAAATAAAAATAAATAAAAGAAACCCAAACTTAATATTTTGAGTTTTTCTACTTGCTAAGTAATCTTATGCGATACTACCATAAAAAGTTCAGCATTTCAGACTGACTGAGGTTCAGATAGTAGGCAGAGAAACAACTGTGTTCCCTGCTGTGCTTAATTTGCTGTCAGTGTCTTGAAGTCCACCTAGCTGTAACACCTACCTTTTCCTCAAATATAATTGTGAATGTTTTCTTCTAAAATATTCAAAGTTTTCAGTGACAGGGGAGCCCACCCTTAAGATTATGACCAGCAGCTGCAGCAATTACCACGGAAGAGAGAGACCCACACAAACACTTTGGAATTTCATTTCCTTTTTACTTTCAGATAAACCCTAAACATTAGGCTAGAGTTGAGACCAGACCTTGCCCACAGTTGTTTATGTAAGTTATGGTATTTATGAAGTAAAGTCAAATCATAGATTTCTTAATAAACACTGAATTTGTGACTATATTTTTTATTTTATTACTATACTGAATTCTTCAGTCTGTTTCTGTGTTGGAGAATTATTTCTATTTTAATTATTCAGCAATCATATGATGACTGTCTAAGGAGCTTTCCAGTTTTTGACGTAATCGTGTATTTACATTTCACTTACTGCAACTTTGTTGACTATTTCTTTAGGCCTTAATTTAGGTAGTTTATGTACAACTAGCAGAACAAGCTACAGTATCATGTAATTAAAAGTCAAAAGCTATGGTTAATAACTCAGATAAAACACCAGAAGTGTAAGAAGGAGCTGGAGGTGGTTATAACATCACCCACCTCAGCACTTGATTAAAATATAATTAACTTGAAAAAGTTTCTTGATAGCGCTGTGATAGTAGAATATTGTGGTTTGGCATCCTACTTCTCTTTCCAGACCCTTCACTAATTTAAAAGGTAGTAAAAGCTGAGATATCTCTAGACCAATTATTGTTTCAAAGGCACTGCTTTTTTTTTCTGTTTTCTATCTTCTCACCTTTTGTTTTCATTAGCAAGGAAATGACATTGCCCTTTAAGTTCACTTACATTTCCAGCATGAGAATTAAAGTGCATCTGTGTGTATGTGAGAATCCATAAAGCTGATAAAAAGTAGAGACAAAAGACAATGCTCTATGGACCGCATCAATCAAAATTAAATCTCATAAAGCTACTCACTGAGGTGTGTCCTAGATTTAAAAATTCTGAGACTTTAGAGTTGTCACTTGAAATGCCCTTGAAATAAGTGTTATTAAATTGAAATAAGTGTTATTAAATTCACTTTTGTAGAGCACTCACACACAATATGTCTTGTAATAACATCTTTGCTGCTGGGAAAGATGGAAAGATGTGTTAAAACTATATGGTATATGAAGACAATGAAGAAAGCTTAATAAAGGTTTGCTACAAGGTTGTGGTTCAGAATTTAGTTGATATTTAGTGTAACTACATAGAATCATAGTATAGTTAGGGTTGGAAAGGACCTTAAGATCATCCAGTTCCAACCCCCTGCCATGGGCAGGGACACCTCACACTAAACCATGTCACCCAGGGCTCTGCCCAACCTGGCCTTGAACACCGCCAGGGATGAAACATTCACAACTTCCCTGGGCAGCCCATTCCAGTGCCTCACCACCCTTACAGTAAAGAACATCTAACTACATCCCAGTGACAAACTTTTCTCACTTAAAATGCACTTAAGCTTTAAATCAAAAGGACAGGCACCATGTCAGAATCTATAAAGGAGCTGATTATGTTCCTCTATATTAATTAAGTCTATACTCAAACAAGCACTGAGACTTGGAGCCTCGACTATAGCTTGAAAGCACTGCATTTTTTATCTACAATAATAATTAAATATCTTTGCTTTGATGAAATGCTTTCAGCCTCCTTCAAGATTTTTAATTAACTCTATAAAGTAGAAGCTGATTCACAGCTGTTTTGGGAAGCACTTTGGGGTCAGTATTCTTTATGCACTTAAAAGCCAAAGGTTGCTCCTGTGCAGTCTGTGTCTGTTGTACCCAGAGCTACAGCCTGCACTGCAAGTAGATCTGTAAGGGAATTTTCCCATAAAATTTTCATCAAGGGAAATTAGCAAGCCCTGGGGTTTTTTACAGTCTAAGAAATTAAACTCAAACCTCCTTGTTTTGCTCTTTTTCCTCACTCAAAGAAGCAACAAGAAACCTGTGACAGTAGATTAATAATAGTCACAGAGCCTGGAGAAGGCTGCGTGGAGACCCCAGAGCAGCTTCCAGTATCTGAAGGGGGCCTACAAAGGATGCTGAAGAGGGACTCTTCATCAGGGACTGTAGTGATAGGACAAGAGGTGATGGGTTCAAGCTTAAAACAGATTTAGGTTACATAAAAGAAAGAAGTTCTTTACTGTGAGGGTGCTGAGGTGCTGGCACAGGGTGCCCAGAGAAGCTGTGGCTGCCCCATCCCTGGCAGTGTTCAAGGCCAGGTTGGACACAGGGGCTTGGAGCAAGCTGCTCTAATGGAAGGTGTCCCTGCCCGTGGCAGGGGGGTGGAACTGGATGAGTTTAAGGTTGTTTCCAACCCCAACCTGTGCTCCTATGATTCCTGTGTTTAAAAGAGTGAAAAAGCACTGCTGTTTTCCACACACCTGCTGTCCTGTCAGCAGTCCCTGCTGCATAGGTGCCCCTGTGATGAGGACAGAGCTCATGGGGAAGCCCCTACCCAGAGCCCTGAATGCTGGTTGACCCCAGCTGCTCACGTTTGGGGAAGAGAAGGGGAAATCTCTCAGAGAGGATTCCCTGCATGGGCACTCTCTCTGGTTTGGTAGTGAAGGGCCAGAGAGCCTCATTTATGGGGGTGTGAGGGTCAAACCCTGCTGACAGCAGGCACCTGTGCAGTGGGAGGGGCACCGCCACCCCTCACTTCAGTGCCTGGAGGAGCCTCGGGAGGAGGAACATGGCGGCAGGAGGCCTGTAGGCCTCACCCTAGCACCTGCCTCAGCTGTCGGCTCCCTGCCGTGCCCTCCTGCCCCTGCACCCCATGTCTGTCGCCGTGTTCTGCAATGTCTGCTTCTGTGAGCCCCGCAAGCCCACCCCACAGTTCAGCCTCACGAGCTGTGGGCATGTTGTCTGTGAGATCTGCCTCCAGAAAGGTAATGGCTACTGCAGGCAGGGCGGCTTGGCCCTCTGCTTCAGCTGCTGGTGTGTACATGTTTACTTTGACCATTAGCATTCCTGAATCACTGTGGAAAACAGACAGGCCTGAGCATTTCTCTTTGTCAATTGAATGTTACTGATAAACATTTGCAGTTCTTGTCACTGATTTTCTTTCAAAGGTAAAAACCAGCTGTCTGCCTCCAGAGGGATTTGACTGGAGCGATGAAGCTTTTAGACACAGAAAACTGGAGGCTTTAATAAAAGTTGAGTCTGGGTGCTAATGATGCATGATTGTACTGTAAAAAAATACAAAATATGGCATTCTGTTCAGTCTCATTTTGGAAAGAAAATGATTTTTCATTACTGAAAGAGCAATTTGCAAAACAGGATTTGTTTAGGGCAGGTTTTGTTAAGTCTCAAGTCATTGTGTATCTCAGCATTGTCACTGACACAGTTTCAGTGTTTCAGTGACACAAACAGAACATTTTCAGCAGTGTTAAGAGGATTGGAAATGATGTTTTGAAACTCTTGTGTGCTGTACGCAATTCCTGGGCCATATTCTGGGACTCCTGTGATGTGCTTAGATGAAGAGCTATGGAAAAGATAGCAGAATAAAGGAGTTGCTTTTCAAAACAAAAAAGTAGCAGACAAATAGCAATATTCTTCCCTTGTGGCCATGCTAAACACTCTGGGGTTTATTTTTAATAGCACACAGGATAAAATCACTCTGTATTTCAGAAAACTTTCAGACTGAAAATTTTCATAGGGTTACTGTTAAGGAGAGAAAATCATAGAATCATAGAATAGTTAGGGTTGGAAAGTACCTTAAGATCGTTTAGTTCCAATCCCCCTGCCATGGGCATGGACACCTCATACTAAAATGCATATCATAAAATATGCATATCATAAAATGCACTCTCTAAATGCAACTTTCAGGATCCTAGAACATGAACACCAGCTTTTCTTTCTGCTTTTTATATTGTTTAACAGGAAAAGATCCCTGAGATATATTTTCTTTTGCTCTGAATTCAATAATATTGATAATATCACATTTTAAATGTATTTACTCTTTAAAGATGCTTATAAACATTGATCCTTAGAATTCTTAGAAAAGAAGCAGCTGGTATAATTATCAATTATAATTATTGTAGTAATATGCATTTGCTAGGAATATCTCTTAATATGTTTGCAAATAATCAAAGAGGCATTTTAAAAAATTATAAAGTTTTAAAAAGTTATTTGATGATTTTTTTGCTGGAAAATTTCACCATGTAAAATTATTAATTCTTAGAAATTAAGTTTTCATGTAGTTTGTTGAGAGAGCCAGACTGGGTCCCAGTCTAAAGCCACATACCTGGTTGCATTATTAGTGCATTTAAGCATGCATTTAATTAGGAGACAAGTAGTCCTTTTTAAATCAACAAAACTGAAAGTCACCTGCATTCACTGATACTAATTATATTCATAAAAGCATTTACATGAATGCTTCTTTGCAAGAGTAAGACCTGATGACATTCACGCATACTGTTCACATGCAACAGTGTGTAGTGGTTATGGAGGTAAATTCTTTATTCAGGCTTATTTTGTATTTTTTGTATAACTTCCAGATTCCTTCCACAGTCTCCAAAGAAAAGTTTAGGCATCACATTCTATTAAAAATGTATTCAATATCAATTCAGTTTGATGTATATTTTAAATTTGTCTTTACCTTGCAGGCAAAAAAGATGAATGTTTGATCTGTAGAACTCCTTGTCGTACATTAGTCCTTTCAAAACAGGTAAATGAAGCTTTAGTATTCTGTTACATTAATGTGTAGTTTGTTTAACAGCTAAATTATTTGCATTACAAAATACTTCCCTTTTTTTTGCCCACTGTGACACAAATGTTTACTGATAATAGATTGGTAGAGTTAAGATACTTATGCACTATAAAGCTTTTAGTTTTATGGATTTCTTCAAATAAAAGCCTACAGAGACTTTTCGTGTTTTCAGATTTTGCTGCATAGTAAATCACTCCAACCTTTTCCAGAAATATGACTAGCTACAGTGTAACAATGGTGACTACTTTAAAAATTAGGAAAAATATTTATTGACCTTGGCATTTGTGCATCAGAGGAAGTGGACTGTAATGAATTATTTCTAGTAATAGACTGAATTGAAAATCTGTATGGTAGTGCTTCAATGTTCTCAAGTGTATTGGGATTTTTTTCTTGTTTTCTCTTAAGCTTAACTTTTTTCCTCATGGCCATGTGATTAAGAGAGGATCTGAAATATTGTTGGGAATTCTTGTTATTCACTAGAGAATGAATATCTTTTAATTCCTTTTCGTGAGTATCATCAGAAAGATTGAATTTTCCTATTTCTCTCAGGAACTATCTTCTCTTTGCCAATTTCATAAATGGATTGGGAAAAAAAAAATCTATTTTCCTAGACTAATGCCTACCTAAGAGACAAGCTTGCCTTACAGTGATAGAAGAAAAATACCAAGAGTATTCAATATAGCGAGCACCTAATGTTCTACAAGGCAGTCGTATACAAAATTGAGGAAACTTTGGGCATGATTTCTCTAGATATGCTTAAAACTGAGCTGTTGTATATCTAAACATTGAAATCTTTAACTCCACATACTATAATTTAACTGTACAAAGTGTATATACAAAGTAAAAAGCTGTACACTGTATTTCATTGTTATAGACACAGAATCTTGCAGAACTGAAACAGGATGAAGACAGTGCTAACAAACATAAAAAATTACAGCAAACCAGCAGAATGCAAACATAATACAAAGGAACAATACACATTAATCAAATTAAAAAAAAGAAGCCCCTCATAAAACTCCTAAAGGAGGTATTTTATTAAGCTTTCAAAATCAGCCTAATTTGGCTGCAAGTTTTGTTATTAATTTCAGTCACAGAATAATTTAGGTTGTCAGGGACGTTGTCCAACACCTTGCTCAAAACAAAGCTAATTTTCAAGTTAGATCAGGCTTAAGTTGCAGCATTTTAACAGACCTTGATAATTTACTTCAAAATTACTGAAGAAATTAAAAAATGTAATGATTGGGAAACTCACAAAAATATTAGATGTTTCATTAGAACCTGCTACTGCTCTGGAGGACTGGAAGGAAGCAAATTACCATATTCTTTAAAAAAGACATTAATGATGATTGCTTAGCCTTGATTAAGAACAGATAAAATGATTGGAATGATAATTAAAGGTGCATATAAAAAAGTCATGACTCTATAATTCGTCAGCCCAAGTGGAAATATACCTGGTAAGCTTTATGAGCTTGATGCAATGGAAGAATTCCTAATGAGTAGGAGGTCCTATAAATGTATTAAAACTCCTCATTAAATTGTATATTGGGCCAATCAACATCTACACATTAAATATTCTCATCTTTATCGTAATGCATGCTTGTCACCTTTACATCTTCCTTCTATGTCTCATGATCCACACTTGCTTTTTCCCAGAGGATGGTTAAGTGTTGTGATAAATCAGAATCTCACTGTTCATTACTTCAGAATATCATATTAACATCTGCTACTCCTCTGTGCAACAGATAAAATATAAATAACGTTCAACAAACCTTTATCTTAAAGATCTTTTTTTACATCAGCAATGAAGCTCCTTAGCTTTTATAATTTTTTTAAGACAGGAAAGGTACTTAAACTAAGGTCATCGCTTTGTTAGGACCCTAAATAGGTTTCTAGAGTTTGCCTCCTCATGAAGGTATCTTAAAGGTGCCAAATGTATTTTTATGAATATGATGAACTTGTATTGTCTTGTTGGTATTTTCTTCACTGAAATACTGTAGATAAGTTAGACTCTACTGTGGGTCTATCTGCTTTTCTCTTTCTCTGTCTGCCAATACACCCTGTGGAAATTTTTGAATGTTTTGGGTAATGTCAACCAAATTCAAAAGGGCAGAGGAAGTCTCAAATGCAATTAATTTCCTCCTGTGAGTTCTATAAAAATTAGTAGCTGGGGAAAGCAAGGAAAAACAGTTTAATTCCCCCAGTGAGAGCAATGCAAGTACAGCTCATCAATAACCAGAACTGCATTTGACAGCCACATGCACAGTTCTACATTAACCAAAGTGCATGCCATCTTTACTGAGATGAATTGTTATACAGGACATCAAGGTGGCTGATGTCAGAATATAAAGAACAAATGATATAAATCTGTTGCCAATGCAGCTTATTAATGTAGTTCCTCACACAATTATTTTTCATACATATGAGAAACAGTTTCTTCTTATCATTATAAACATGTAAGTATAAAATTTAGGCACTCATTAAAAATCGGTGTGGGAAATGCAGCTGTTATTTAGTCTTTCATGCTTGACTTTTTTCTATACTATTTTTGGAGTAGGTAAAAATACTGCCTCTCTATATGTTTGTGTATTTCCAAGTGGAGCAAAGCCTAATTCTTTTTTATTTCAATGGGATATTTTTAATTTGATTGCACTGCTCTTTCTATTTTCTTAGTACCACAGGAAACTGTTGCTTCATTCACAGGCGGCCCACTTCTTATTTCTTTCAAAAATTGACCTTTCTTTAAATTTTTTCAGTTTTCAAAAGTTTTGGAGATTCTTTAGTACTTCTGGGATTAATTTACATTTTGCCTGCAAAGATTTCAGGTTTTTATTACTGGATTTTGAAAGGTAGTTTCTTACATGAAGGATGTCTTTTTTTTCTGGGAAAATCTTCTTTTATCATCTAAGTATGCTGGGACTTTTTCTTTTTTGCTTTTTATTCAAATAGATTAGTTGTAAACCTACCTTCTATCATACAGTCACAATATGTCAAAAAGGACCTTTAGATGTAGGGATTTTTTTGTTGTTGTTTTTTTTTTTGCTAGATTCCTTGTTTTTAAAAGCTGTTCACTGTTACTGTAGAAGATAATTGAAATGGGAGCACTGTTAGTTCTTACTAATGTACTATTTTAATTTAGTACTATAGTGTAAACATTTTGAGATTGTATTTTGTTTATTTTTCTTATGAGTAAATTAAGAATACATGTATTCTGGACTAAAGTAACACTTCACTAGGTTACCTATGTTGGTTTGTAGATTTGGATAGCTGTCCAAATGTCACTATCATTCTGAAATTTACTTAATATTTTGTAGCATTTATTTCTCACCATGAATAATGAATATATCGCTATTACAAAGATAGCTTATGTACAGAGCACTTACTCTGCATTTTCTAAAAACACAAATGGCCATTTGTGAGGCCCCATCATGAACTCTGATTGAAAGGCTCAGTCATAAAATACTTGGAAAATTCATCTGTCGTTTTAGGGCTTTTCTCTTATATTAGGATGGACAGGCAGGAGAGAGAAAGAGCCTCCAGTCAGTATGGGAACTATTCTGAACAAGGACTTTGAAACAAAACTGATTGTAAAGTACATCCATGTGGCTGGGGATGGTGAGAGCCAAAAAGCCCAGAAAGGGACTCGCAGAAACCTGTCTGTCTGAAGGCAATGTGTCTTCCAGGGGACCACAACATCTGGCCTGAATGTCCTCTGGAAATTGTTATTGTCATAGTTACAATAAATACATATGCGTGTAATATATTCAAACAAAGGCAGAAAACCTTCCAGATGGTTAGTAAGAGCATTAAATAAAACCTGGCTTTTTTTTCAGTTTCTGTATCAGCTTAGTCTTGATCTGTCTTTTTTTTTTATTTATATACATCTATCAATTTAAGGAACACTTCTCAAAATGATTTATTTAATATAACTTGCAAATATAGGTGCTAACCTTAATATACTTTCTTTTCTTGATAGACAAGTCCTGATATTCAATCACTGTTCATGGGAATAGATACGTTATGCAAGAAATACTCAAAAGAAATAACACAGGTGAATATGCTTTAAAACTTTTTAACTCTATAAAATAATGAGCAACCTCTAATGATTTTTATATCAATGGGAAAAAGATACAAGTGAATGCTTGAAAGTGAATGTATGTCCATTATTATCTTTATTTTCTTAATTCCACAGCTTCAAAGCTCTTAAGAAATCATAAATTATTCATCATGGTTACTGCTTATGTTTTCAAGCTCTCTCTGAGGACCACTAGTCTGGTTATTTTAATGGTGTAAAATCACTTTCAATGCCATGCAATGACAAATTAGATCTGCCAGAACCTTAAACATGCCTGGATAGTGTGTCCTAATTGTAGCAATAAAAAGTTACACAGAAAAAACCTGAGCTAGCTAAAGTCCTGAGCTGAATGCTCCCTCTCTCATCAAACCAGGTCTGCTTTTTCAAACAGAAGCAATAAATGATTCCAAGGTAACTTTCCTTCCTTCTTTTCGTGAACTCCAGGCAAGATCCCTTCCTTCAAGCTGAGTATCCAATGCAGAACTTTAGTAGCTGTCTGGGTTAAACGAATACATATAAACTCCCATTGACTACTTGTTTTCTTCATCTCTTCATCTTGGCTTTTGGGCTTGCCCTTGTCCCTCATTACTGAGCATTTCAGTGTCAGTTTCAAGTACTCCAGGTTGAATTGCAGGACATTCCCCGTGAACTCCCCTGCAACCTTCATTGTGTATTCTTATCTCCCTTGGGCTGGTACTTGTTTGATCTTGTGGCGAGCTTCCTGATCCAGCAGAAAAGTAACCCAGGGAATGTCACCTGCTTTCTTTGGTGGTGATTATGGGTTCACGTTTGCTCTGCTCCGTGCTTCAGAAACTTCTCCAAAGCTGAGCATGGTTCCTTTCCTCAGCACTCCTCCTCCTAAGATGCATAGGTGAATAAGGAAAAGAGGAAGCCTTTCTCTGTCCTTCCATATACACTTTTTAACAGCATATATGATGATCAGCAGTTATTCTGAACAAATCCAGACAGCTATACCACCAATCCGTCACAGGTGAATGCAAACTTCTGTAATGTGTCAAAGACAGAAAAAGAGGACACAATCACAAAAGACTAAGGTGGGTTTTCTGTAGCCTGAGATAACGTGTGGGAAACATACTGAAGCATAATTACGCCTTAAGGTATGTTTAGAACTTCTACCAGCATAAAAAAGACATGAGAGCAGTTTATAGTCTGTGAGGGCAAAGGTTTATCTAATCTAATATCTAATTTCATATGTAGTCAGAGCAGCAGGTGCTTAGGAAAGCATGTGAGAGCAAGACTGGCGTGTATGTCTTCAGAACAGCCTCCTAGATTTCAGTGGTTTGTGGCACAGGGATTTCTCAAGGTGGGCTTAGTGCCTTTGCATTCAAAAGCTTTTGATGAATAATTTTCCTCATTTTATTGTCAGGTTGTTTATCTGAATATTTAGCATCTATCACATACTGTCGAATGGAAGTCCACAGTTTATACACTGTGTGGTGAAGATTTCTTTTTTTCAGGTTTTAACCTGCTACATGGTAGTTTAATTTGATACTCTGAAATCCCATTTTAGAAGAAAAAGTAGCTGTTTCCCTGCACTTCATCTGTGCTAGTCATTGGTTTTGATCTGCTAATGCAGCCCTTCTTTGACTTTTTACAGCCATGAAGACTTTTATTCTATGTGGTCATTCTTTTAATGCAGATCTTACATACCTTTGGCTAATCTGAACTGTTTCTAGACCTACTATATCCTTCCTGGTGTTAAGAAGACTCAGGACAGAATAACAAACATTTTTCTTTTTTAAGGGGAATAATGATGCTCCCTATTCTATTCCTTTTGTAACCACTTCTAATTTGCTTTTTTGATAGATACTGAGCACCAAATTGAAGTTTTCACAGATTTCTCCTTTGTAGACCCAAGACTTCATTTCTGAGTGGTGGGAGGCAGCTCAGGGCTATTACTTTTTGAGTAGCCATTTCTTCCATCAGTTCTTCTGAAGAAATTTCTGGTCCTTTGTTGAGTATCCAGTTGGAACCTCTCGGGCTTTTCTGCAGTGAAATAAAAATAATTAGATACCATTTCAATTAGGTACTCCACTATGGGTTTATCTTCTCAGAGTGTGTCTTCTTGGTTGTCTCTATCCTACACATTTTCTGTCAGATTTCTTACACGTGAGAAGATTTACTAGTAAGTTACTACCTATTGTAATTTATTCCTCAAGCTCTTGTCTTGCCTACCTTGTATTTTTTCACTTTTAATCTGTTGTGGTTTATGATCCTCATTTGGACCCAAGAAGTGCTTACACACCACCAGACAGTGTGCCTAACAATTATTTTTTAATTAACAAGGTACTTCTACAAGGCAAGTTATAATTGTCAGTAAGACACATTACTTTTTATGTTGCCATTAATTTTATGTGTTTGCTTAACACTAATGAATAAGAAACACCACAGCTTAACTGGCTTTCCGATGTCTTTACCTTGTTATTGAACATAGTGCTAAAATATTAAAGTCAGTGAAATAAATCTACCAACTCTGGGGTAGGTCATACTAGTTTAAATAAACTTTATGAGACTTTTGTGGTGATAACAACTTAGAATGTTTTGTTGGAGAGGATTTAAATATATGTTAAATACTTATTCAAATATAGAAATCTGTGAATACCGTGAAATAGTTCTTCTCCATAACTTTTTTGCTGAGTCTGCATGAATGTCATTAGGTGAAGCTTGATATAACTGTATTTATATTTAGATTTCAGAGTTTCAAGAGAAACATCGTAAACATTTATTAGCATACCACAGACAAAAGGTAACTGTTAACTGCTATTTTTTGTTTGTTTGTTTGTTTGTTTCTTGTGTTTGCCTTGTTGTTATGGTTTATTTTTAGAAAATAAATTCAACTTTTATTGGAATGCTTAGAATAATTTATGATTTGTAAGTGTTTTAAAACTGCGTTGTGTCAGGGTCAGAAGAGGCTGGTTGTCTTAAACACCCTATGTGAGCTATGGCTTGTACCAGTGAGGTTGTTTTGGTGGAGAAATATTTTGACAGTGGAGCTGAGGTGAACGAGGAAAAGAAGAGTTCCCCTGTGCAATGATATACCTGCCTGTGGGTTTCAGCTAGCAATGCTACCTCTTTCAGGGCTACTGGGAGGGAATCTGAAGGAGCTGGGGAAGGCTAGATCACAGCTGGCAGAGTCACACAGGATGAGAGAGTGGGAGTAGATGCTCACACTCAGGGCTATAATCTCCTTCTGAGTCTTCCTGCCACTGTTTTTGAGATGAAGGTGGGAAGAGGATGGAACAAGAATGATTTACAATATAAATAGTTTGGTGAATGGCAATGACCCCTGGAGAGCTGAAGATGCACAAATCTACCCTTTGACACAGGTGCTTCATCCTGTCAGTCTCCACTCTGCAGGTCTTTGCCTTTGAGAGAGATGGAGTACTGTGTAAAGAAATTCACAACTGGGTTCTCATGCTAGGCTAACTTCTTTCTGGTCCCCTTTTTTATTTCTAGTATGCCATTGTTGTCACTGTCAACCATCAGCTCTCATGACCTTGATAAAAACTTCCTTGTTGCTGTTTCTGTGAGTTGTACAGATACTGGGGTGCAGAGGATGGTGTGTGATGTGGGTGTTGATGCCCATACTCCTGGCAAGTCTAGGCTGTAGGTTATGATAGGACTCAAAGATACTGGTAACCAAGTAGTTATTCACCTTCTTTAAAGCATTTTGGCCTTAAAATGATCCAGTAACAGGGTAACAGGGTAAAGTACATTCTTCTTGACATCCATACTGGACACTTTCTTAATCAAACCTAGCTTTCATTAGGAAACAGAAGAAAGAATACCAAAGATGAGATCTTACATAAATTAGATTTTGTCTTTAATCTGTTCTGCAGAGTTTCACATCTACAAAAAGAAATGCGTAATATCTCCCACCAAAAATATTATTTTATAAAGGTATAGCAGGTGATGTTATTAAAGAATTCTAATAATACTGAAAGGAGAAGCCTGAAAAGTTAACAAGAAAATTCATAATTTGTCTTCAAATCAAAATATGAGACGTGTGAAGCAATGAAGGAGTAAGGTCACACAGTGGCAATTAATGATAAAATACGGATGCAGTATTGAGGCTATTGAGTAAAGTTTTACATCCTTCATAAAACATAATCTATGATCATGTAATGAAAGACTGTAAAAAATACACATACTAGGGAGATGACCTAATGTTCTTGACCTTAATATTCTTCAATTTTGTAAGCTCATAACAGTCTTTAATAGAGATATTTTTGGTTGTGTCTGTAACGTAATAGGAAATACTCTTCTCCTAAGCTTATTTCAAAGAGATATTGAAAAGAACTGAATAAGTTTTGAGTATGAAATGAGAATTACAGGAACATGGTATTTAGTACTTTGTACAGTTATTGGTATCTTTTATATCAGGTATGAAAAAGAAAAAAAAAGCAAACTATTTTTAAGCACTTTTCCTAGTATTTATTTACCCAATATTACCAGCACATTTAACAAAAGGTAATCAAACTAAGTCAGTAACTGCCCCAAAGAAA
Source organism: Pezoporus flaviventris (assembly GCF_033815535.1). NCBI lineage: Eukaryota > Metazoa > Chordata > Aves > Psittaciformes > Psittacidae > Pezoporus > Pezoporus flaviventris. The sequence goes on along the minus strand of NW_026892550.1, from coordinate 3,673,764 downwards.
CATATATTTTTCACACTGTTTAATGGATCATTATAACAGCTGTAGTCTTGCCCTCAATAAATCTGCAATAGCAATGGAGTCTAAGATTAAAACCAATAGAAAACAGCCTTTCAACACTTTCGAATACTAATTGTATAAAAATGAAGTTTGTATCACATAAACAGATTTTGTTTAAATCTATGATTATCTCACAGACAGTAAAGTTGGAAGAATCTCTACAGAAAGTAACACAACAAATTCAGCAGCTACAACGGTAAGGGGTTTAATGCAGCAAAAGTAAATGAAGAACAGTCTTTGTAATCAGAAATCAGGAAGTTTAATTGATAAAGCCATATAAAAGTTAAGCTTGCTTTGACTTTCTCATATATTCTGTTGTATAAATAGAAGGTGCATATTTTGACAGAAATAAATGGATACTAATTTCTGTCATCACCTCCATTTCCTTCTCAGTAATCCATCCTGTCAGGAAAGAATCCCTTTATTTTAAAACTTAGGAGTTACTCTAAAGGTGAAATTTTAGCAAGAGACAGCCAAGAGGTAGTACATCCTTATCCCGCTCTTCACTGATTGATACAACCTAATCTTTTTATCATATTTATTTCCAACTTACAGATCTTGTTGATCCCTAAATACACTCTACGCTATTGCTTTTCAATTAATTACATCTTATTTCAATTATTGTTGGGAAAAGTCACTTTTTTAAACACATTCTGAGTTCTCAATATTGATGTAACTTTCTATCTTCAGAACTTTCATGTTCAGATTTCACAGCTTGCAGGCTGTTCCTGACCCATCATGGAGTATTTCAAACAGGATCAGCTGCAAAACTAAACTGAAGGGGTTTTTGCACTCTCATTTCTGCACTCTCTTAACCCCTTTTTGTCGTTGTTTCCCTTTTAACATTATTTATGTTATACTTACCTGAATATACCGCTCTTACCAGTTTTACATAGCTGTTAGTAAGTAGCATAAGTATGCCAACATTTCTTTTGATAACTGTATTTTTTAAAGTTTGGGAAACGTATATATTGAAAAGAAGATTTTTGGCTCAACTGCAGTTAATAGCTGTATTTTAACATCTATTATTCCATAAAGTATTTTGCCATAATTTTATCCTAAATTGATCTCATTGGGCAGGCAATGACTGATACAGACATTAAAATATGAAGAAGTTAATAGCTTTATTATGTTTTTTACATTATATATAATACATTATTATTTTGTTTCATGGCAAATGTTATAGTGTTAAAACCAGCTATTGATGGATAAAATGCATTGATTTTATACCTTATTGACCAGCTGGACAAGTGAACTAACCAAACTAGCTCTTAATTCATATCTGTTGTTTCTTCTTTCTCCCCCTTAGTATGAAAACTCCTGAGCAACCTGCACAGCTACCATTTTCCAGTACAAGTAGAAATCCATTTTCCAGTAAGAAGTGTTGGCTTAAGATACTAAATATGGAATACATATCACTGGATATATCTATGTTCTAATTTAAAATGTATCATCAATGGCTTTAGATCCTTCAAGAAAACAGAATGGATATCCTTCATGTTCTCTTCATTCTAGTCATGCCTCCACCTCTGACATGTAGGTATAAATTGTTGACTTTCAGTATAAAGCGTAACAGTGACTATATACTGATACTTTATACACAAAGCCATTTTTAAAGTGAGTTTAAAATGAGTATATTTTCTGATTTTGTGTTTTGCTTCTGCAAATTTGGTAAGTATGAAAGAACTGGGAAGGGTCTTACCTATCCAAGTTTACATAATAACTAATGGCATAGATAGCCTTTGTACTCACTGGAAAAATATCTAAGGCATGATGCACCTTAATCTAAAGACTTTTTGGATGGATAGGCTGATGAGTTAGTTAGGACCTCTTCCCACTGATTGTAGGGAAAACCTAAATGACTCGTACAGACATCTATATGTATATTGTAGTAGTCTAAGGTTATATGGAATGAACTCCAGTAAGGCTCATTAACTTTTAAAGAAATTGAACATACAGCTTGCTCAGGCTTAAAGATTTTTGTAACTGTGGCCGTGACTTTACTTTTAATAAAAGGAAAAATTACAGAATGCCCTTGTTGTGAAGACAAGTGACATATATATAAACATGCATACTTATTCTGACTTAAATACAAGAATAACAATGCTAATCATAAAAAGAATTTCTCTGTAAATGCCTAAACCAAAGCTCAGAGTCAATTAATAGATTTTTCTTAATACAAGTCCTAAATACTCTTTGCGTTATGCATTATATATTATGCTTTTCCATTAGCAGTCAAATTGAACATGAGAATGTCACATAATTTAAATCATTATAATGAATGTATTGGTTTTATTACAATGTCATACATTTTTTGACTTTTGCTGTAAGATTTGAGCCAATGGAGATTGATCCTATACCGTCACCAATGAGGAAAGTAAGTGGTTTTTTTTGTATATATGTTTATATATATATAATGCTTTTGATTTCTCTTACTGTTAATACTCTCCCCTTCCTTCAAAGCAATTCTTATGTACATGCTGATTTCAGCTATGCTCAATGCTTAATAGAAGTCAGATGCTCCCCCAAAAGGAACCAAAAAGAAATAAATCACAACATTGATTTCTAGAATTCTAGAATCTAAAATTCTCCATATGCCATATATGGGCTTTTAAACCTCCTATGTTGAGATCACAATATGCTTATGTTATAAAAATATTGTCACTGTTTCAAAAGTAAATGTTGCTAATGTATGAAACTGAGAGTTGCAGTTAAATTTAAGTTCTAATATATTAAGGAATGGAGATACATGTAAGATCTCCACCTTCACCAGACCTTGTGCAGATATCCGAAGTGCAGATTCAAGCTAATGTCTCAGGGTTTCCTTTATAACCTATGAATTGGTTATGTCCATTGATGAACCAATATGCATAGGTTATATCTATGGATTAGTATTTGCAATTAATCTCATTCTAAAGGAAACTTATTTGTCTCATCCCTGTTTCTCTTCCCTCGCCATAAAGGTAATTTCAGCGCATCAGTCTGTATGTAAATGATGTCATTGCAGATGTCTTGTTACAAGAGATGAATCACTTAGTGAACTTCACATCACACCAATTCTCAAAACATTCCTGAGATTTCATTTATCATGAATAGAAGTTCTTTTTTTTTAATGCACAAAACAAACAAGTCATTATCTTTCACCTTTCATAAACATTTTTGTTTGCTGCTTGCTTCTGTCTATGCTCCGTGACAAGAAGTGTATAGTATCTTCACATGTTTAGTAAAAATTAAGTGTGGAAGTCAGTGATCTGAAATCAGTGCTAGAAAATTATATTTGAGTGGCAAATTTCAAGCCTTGAATGACATTTTTAAGATGAAAATGAAGGAAGCAGCTTTTCACTTTGTTAGTATTCTGATGAGAATGTCTGAGAAGCAGTACCTTATTTCTAAGGTTTTGCATTTTTGTGCTGTGAACAAAACTCTCAGTGGCGAGCACCAGAAATTTGCAGGTTTTAAACACCTCAAGAATGTAACACTATTTCTTAAAATACCTTAATAATTAGCAAACTTATAACACTGTAATTAATAACTTTCCGTTCCTTTAGCCTGAGACACCAACTGGTCCAACAAGATTATCATTAATCACTCCACCACAAGATGGACGTATGGGTGAGTAAACTGGATAACGTTTGTATTATGTTTGGAGGATTAATAATATAAACCCCATATATTTGCAATTTACTGAGCAAACTTGAATTGTGTCAAAGTATAAGGAACTTATTATGTAGACATCATTCCAGCAGATGGGAAATGGTTGAAAATGTGGAATGAAATAAGTCTTTCTAGTACTGACCTACTCTATTCTGTAAATAATAACTTGAAACCAAAATAATTTTTGCTGAGCAATATTGTCAAAAATTACAAAGAAAATAGTGTAATGATGGTTGAAGAGAACAGGCATACTTGCAATTTATGTTGTTGACCTTCTATTAAACTTCATAATTATATTTGTTTATAGTTACCAGAGATTAACATTGTCCATAATGTCATACTAGAATCACATGAAGAAAGTGGGCAAACTAAATGGAAATTACCAAAGTATTTCATACTAAAAGTGAGGTAATTAAGTTGAGGTAAAAAATTTCTTAAGAAAAGTGTTTTTTTTTTCACCATCTTACTCTCATAGGGAATAAAACTTTTTCCCTGTACATCCTTTCATTCCTGGGCTGTTACAGAACTTGGATAACACTCTGATATAATTAAGACATGAATAACCTGTTGAAATTAGTGTAGTCTTCATGAGTACTGTTTCTTTGTGAGGAGTTTTGCAGGAATCCTAATGCTCTGCCTTCTATGTGTGTCCCCCATTCTTGGTATTCCAGTCAGCATGTTTCTGCAAAAGTCTGTTCTCAGGCAGTCTCTCACCTGGCTTCGGTAGTTAATAGAATCCATTTCCAGCCACATAAAGGAGCTTTTAACACTTGTGTTTTCACACAGTGCAAACATCCTGAAACAAAGACAAATGCAATTGCAATGCAATTTTAATGAAGGAGCAAAACCTGCTTTTTCAATGCTACGTCTGATTTATATATTCAGATCCTTCTGCATGCTTGTCTATGAATTTACAGATGAGATAGTAAGTGAGGTTATTGTATTTTTTTGTGTCTAAATATAAATAGATATTTAATTAGGTAGTAAAAGTATATGCAGAACGGTTGTGTGTTCAGCACATTTCAGAATCAACCCATAAATTTTTGCAGTGGATAAAGCTGAACAAAACAAAATATACTTGCAATAGGGCAAATAGAAACAATAGTTAATGGTGTTTCCTTCTCAGATATGGACAGGGTAAGAAATAATTGCTGAAGAACTGAAGGACCTCAGCAGAGCTATCTTGGTAATCTAATAATTGTTAATAAATGAGAGGAGGTTGAAGACAGTAACTTGTTTAACTAGAAAAAGATTTTCAGGAAAGACACAATGTAATGTCTTTTTGTGATGGCTAAGCTCTATGTAGGTATTAGCTATTTAGGCTGAAGACAATTTTTCGCCTCCATGCTCCACGTACTGTGGAGGACTTTTGATAGCTTTTACTTTTGCTGGATCTTCTTTCAGGAAGAGATACTACTGGAAGACAGCTCATGTTTCAGCAAATGCCTTGCTCTGTTAAATTGTAAAAATACATTTCTAATTTTTAGGGCTATCTTAATCCTTTCTTAAGTGACATGGTGACTTTATTTCATCAGGCAAGTCCTTATCTTTCATTGTCTATTGTAATTGTGCACCATTTTTAATTCTTGAATAAACTGATCACGAATTTGTCCCAAATGATGCAATTGAAATACTAATCTTTCTTTCCAAAGTTATGCCTTTAGTAAAATGAGTAATCCATGTTGGTCCTGTTTTCAAAAATTCAATTCTTACAGGTAGTGTATCCTACAGAAGTTCTCAGTCATCTGGAATAACGTCAAGTCAATATAGTGGAGCAGGATCTACAAGGTAATTAAACAGCCTTTTAAGATGTTACAGTCTCCTACGAGAGACAGGATTTCCTTGTCTATCCTGTATTAATCTATATATTTAAAGGTTATATTCTATAACTGTAGAAATGTTATAGTGCAGACTAGCCATCATATATAGGAACGTGCTATTGTTGGAAGGTTTTATTTTGAAATCGCTTTCTTCAAAAGTCTGAGTTCCTGTAGCTGTGAAGATCTACAGTTACAGTAATTTTATAAAAAAGGGTAGTAATTTTATAATAAGAAGGTGCAACAATGTGTCTGCTTTATAATTCTTCTAAAAATCAGAGATGACAGACCAGTATCTGCACAAAAGCTATTTTCTGAATAACCTGAACAACTTCATGCAGCGTGCAGCAGGTGTTTCAGGTTTTTCATCTAAATATTGAAAATAAAGTGTGAAAATTATTAGCATCAAGAGCAAACTTATAAAGGTTACAGAAAAAATAAACTTTTATTCCCTATAATCATTAAGTAAATTACATCCTCCTAGCACACATTTAAAATATACGTAACAAAATGTTTTATTCTATCTCTGATTATCACATAATTTGTTTTGTCTTTCTGCTTTTGAAAATATGTAAGCGTTCTAAAGTAAAAATCCAATAAAGAATATGTAGAATACAGTAATTTGTAACATTTATTTTAAAATATTAACAGTATAAATTTAAGGTGGTTTGAAATCTCTTGTACTTTGAAAGTAGCCTGAAATCATACCCATGAATTATTTGCATTAACAGGTCCACACCTATAAGGCTACCACATAGTGGATTTTCACTTACATCATCATCTGGATCACAAAGTAGTAGAATGGGGACATGGGGTATTTCAGATCTCAGAACCCCTCAGCTGTATTCACTCACATCACCTTCCCCACAGCCATCTGCAACAAGACATCCAATCACCATCTCTGGACTTCTGCAAAGACAAAATTTAGGTAAGTGAATTTTATAAAGTAGTAACATTTAACAGTTACTGAAAAATATTCAGCATTACATATGCTTATGACTTATCTGCTGAAGAATTAAATCAAGAAACACAAAAATGATATTTCATAATTGGAAGTGGGCTATTGGCCAAATATGAAAAATGTTTATGATCAGTATTTTTCCTTAGTCTTATGGGTAATGGAATATCTGCTGTGAAAACATATTCTTGCTTCACATCAGGATGATATTTTACTAGAGATTTAAAGCTGATAATGCCCATAATTGTTTCCTACAAAAAAATACCATTTCTAAATACTGCAAAGCATATAATAATTTGGCAAAAAATAGTCTTTCAACAAATCTCAAGTAAGGAGTAGATAAAATAAAAACATGAGTGGAGGAAGTGCAATGAACTCTGTGGGATTTATAATAAGACTGAGATGGTCAATATGAGTCCTTTAATAAAGCAGAATACTTGAGATGCCACATGGAAAAGGACAAAAAAATGTCTGTAATGAAAAGAATGAATGGGAGACAGTTCCTGTATGACTGAATGATGTGCTGAGAAAGCAGGTGACAGGTGGCATCTCAGTATGTCCAGAAGAGAAAAAATGAACATAGAAGGGAACTGCAGTATTCTAAGATTAAGAAGTGAACTATTAGTCACTTGGTTATTAGGAACTAAGGAATATTAATGGATATGAAAGAATGAATTAAGTCATTCAGGAAATGAAAGGATAGAGTATGGGCATAGGATGAGGGAGAGAACAGGAAGGTAAATGTGTTAAGGAATATTAAAAAAAGATGAGGATACTAAAAGGGTTGTGATCAGAAAAGGAGCCCAGAACAATGCATGGGACAGAATAAACGCTATTAAGGAAACAGATTAAAGAGTTTATGAAGAAAGAAGATAAGAATGCAGAAAATCAATATAAAAGAGGAAGCAGGATGGACCAAAGGAAAAAAGATGGGAGGACAATAAAGGCTATTTTTCCTGCGAAGCAAGAAAAGCAGAAAAAAGATCTCTAGATAGTTAAAACAAGCAGACCAAACAAAAAGGCAAGGAATAAGAAAATGATAGGAAGAAAAAAATGTTTTGAGCTATATGTTTGCAACTTAATCGCAGTTCCTATGCAGAACAATGGTTTGGATATTCACCTGTGTAGCTGAAATTGGAATACGGCAAAAGTGCTTTTTTTATAGAAAGTGAAACATATTTCTTTTATAGAAACAAAAAGAGGCATGGTCAGATTCTTAAAAAGAGCTATGCAGTAGGTGTCATCAAAATGTATTTTTAATTTTTGATAGTTTAACTTTCTTCCTTGAAAAAGTTCCCAAAATAATTTACATGAATAAAGTTTTCCTTTAGTCTTATGAAGTTTTTTTTCCATTTGTACTCATATTCTTATTCTAGGATCAACTAATTTTTGAGGACATTCAACAGAAAGATGATAAGCAAACATCTGTGAATTGTTTTGGTCAAGAAGCATCTGGAGAAGCCCTAAACAGTCTCTGTGTATCAAAGTGGTTGCTATAAAATGTCAAATTGGCATAAACCAGCTGCCTATTCAGTATGCATAATATATTTAAAACATCACTGATCTTCCTGATTAACATCTACAGCAGTTTTAAACAGGAGTACAAAATCCTTTCACTGTTTTTTTTTTGTAGAAATTTTTGCTTAATATACGTTGTATAAATGATCAACCTTTATTAAATAAGTGTTAAGACAAAACAGTCAATGAGCATTTTTTGCTGTGAATGTATTGAGCCCTAGCAGAACTCTATTCTAAATGGTTGTGCCCGATTAGAGTATTAGAGGATAGGATTTTTAAGTTAAATTCCTTTCAAGCAAACTTCCATTTGAAACATTTAGTTTTACAATACCACAGATATCGACAAGGGAAGGACTGTGGTGTAACTTTTTAATACTCTCCTTTAGTACCATATGAGCTACAATAGCTTGAAAAATGAGGGTAGTAAAATATGATTGCCAGCTTCCACATTAATTGTGCCCCAGTGGTTGCCTGTTGGTTCAGGTCACAAAATGGTGTTCTTTCTAATTTCCATTTTATCATACTGCAGAATCATCATTGAAGTCTGTAATGTCATACCATAGGTTTATAATTGCTGAAAGTTGCATTCCACTATCACATGAAATATCTGGGGCTTATTAGCTTTGTTTCCCCCCCTCACCCTCATCAATTGCACGGTTGTAAAGGAAGACAAAATTTTAGGTTGATAAAGCTCCAAAGTTGTGTCTATAAATGGGACTTGTCTAAAGTTTCCCTGGTAGGAATCGTATGGGAAGGATTCACATATGGTAGTTCTGCAGAAATAATAATAATAAGGAATGCACCCTGTCATTCAAAGATATGGATAAGTAGACCCAGAGAGATGGATGATTTCTGCTTTGCTGCTCCCCATGGTGGTTTCCACACAAATTCAGTAACGATCTTCATGGCCCTGCTAATCTTTCCCAGTTAACCTTTTCTGTGGTAAATCCTTGCCACAGGCAGAATGTGTTTTGTGGCTGTAGACTGAGAAGAGAGCCTGGAAGAGCATGTCAATAAACAAAAGAAGTATAACATAAAAATGGTAGTTATAGAATTTACATCTGTTTTTAGTTAATTAGTACTATCTAGTAGTATCTTCTATTTAACAGGTAATCTGCTGATCTATTTGAGTCCACAGTCCAATCCTGAAGGGAAAACACCTGCTCATCCTCAGAGATGTTACAGCTTTGAAATGCATTTAAAGGAGAAAATAGAATGTAATTTGAGTAAAAAGAAAAGGCACAGGAACTATACATGCCAAATAGAAACATCCTTGAAGAGCATCATCTTCTTCCCAGTTCAGAACAAATGGAGAAATAGTTTCCTCTATCTGCCAATAAGCGCTAAAGTTTCCATATTCATTTCTCAGGCGCTCATCTTCACAGCATTTTTCTTGCTGTTATTAGGCATCAATCCTTTAATCTACGGAATTTTGCAGTACACTAATGATACACCAGAGGGTGCTAACTTACCTCTAAACAAATTTATTTAGTCATCGCACTCTTGGTTAAATAGAGTAAAATCTGTACTATTCTGGCCTTTTCAATTTGGAATTTGTATAGAAAAGGTACAAATAATAAAAAGAAGGGCAACAAAGTGATGCAGAGTCTGAAGATAAAACATCAGAAAAGCACCTGAAGATGAGCAACAAATGTGAGTGACTGAATGAACTAAACTGGATGTTAAAACAGTAATTCAGATAGAGGTGTCCACAAATATGTGAAGGGTAAAAATGGTAGCAGGGATTAGTCATGCTGGTGGGGTAAGCAGTAATGGTCTGAAGGAAGAAATTATTTGGCTTGATATTGGGAAACTTTATTAACAGAGTACTTCAGCAAGGTGCTGATCTCAGGGATAGGGTCAATGCACCATCACAGAGAGTGTTCAGGATTTCGGCATTAAGATGCCGGTGCTAAAGCCGTGGTGTATAGATTTATATACAGAGCCTGAACGGAAGTTCTTTCCAGTGTTTCTGTCTGCAGCTTTGTGGTTTGAAGTCATAAGAAGGCAGTAACTTATCTTTTGCAGTTTTCTGGGAGAGAACACGAGTATATATTTCACTACAAGGGTGTTTTATGCACATATAAACAACAGCATGAGATTTTATTACAAGTCAGAATCATGCTATTCATGCAATGGGTCACCACTAACACTGAAGGCATCCTCTTGTTTGCATTGTCGTTACCAGCTTCGGCTTCATTTCACAGTCATCACTTCTCTTTTTCACAAGGTGACACTTATACTATATAAGGTAACATTATGTCTATATATTGCTTTGTAGCACAAAGGAAGTCTATTGCAGACAAATGCTATATTATGTTGGACATAATACCTGATACTTGCCAAGTAGCATTTTCTACAATTGTGCCAATTAAAATGCGAAATTGCTACCACTTATTTTTGAGCTCTCATGTTCTGGCAGTCAGGAAAGAATGCCATAACTCATCAAGATGCAGCACTGCTGGCTTATCTAGGATAGTCTTATTTTTCCTCTCAAATTTAACCTGCTCATGACCTAAGAAAATGCAGTTTGATAATTCCATCTTCCTGTGGTCTCTGTGTCAAATGTGCCAACATGCTTCAGTCTGTACATCAGCTTTGTGTGCCTCTGGAGCTGTCTGATGGTCAGATGTGCTGTTGTGCTACACAGCCTACAAATCTCTTCTATGCAGATAGAACCATGTGTGAGGACAGGAGGACACTGCTCATGTCCGTGCTGTGAGCATCTGAGGATCTTTCATATTGCACCTTTAGTATCCCATCAGCTCCATCAAGCTTTACAGTCACTAAATCATCTGGTATCACTAAAACCCCTGACTGCTACAGCACTTTGCAGGGAAAACTGCCCAATTCGTGCCAATATGCACCAGTGTCCTTTGTAAAGAAAGGGCAAGCTTGTTGAATGTCTTCATGAAGAGGTTTAGTGACGTCCTGCAACAGGGATCCTTTGGCTGATGTGCCCCATGAGCTCTGGTTAGCTTTTCCCTCTACAGCTCTGATACTTTGTCCCTTGAAAAGACACTAAACATTTATCCTGGACTCATGAGACTGCAGTAGTACCAGGGACTGCAGTGCCAGCTGTCTGGAGGTGATAGGGAAAGAACTTTCTTGGGAGAAAGTGATAACTGTTTGGTGATGAGGTGGAGAAGGACATGACTGTGTGTGTTAAAAGCTTTTCAGTGTCAGGATTCAGTGGACAAGCTGTATTATCAAGTTACAATTTACCACCAGCAAAGGAAGAAATCTCTTTCTATTCTGCAGATGAAAAGAGTTGCTTTCCTTTTCAAAGCAGGACATGGGAAAGATCCCTCACAGCACTGACCATAGCAAGCAGCAGTCCCTGATATTGCTACCATAGAGCTATTCAGAAGCCACCAAAGCTTGAAAAGAGCTGTTCTATATCCTGGTCCACCTTGCAATACTCTGAAACCAGGCACTCACCCCAGCTGTGCTGCCAAGGCCCACATGCAAAGAAAAACCTCTGTAGAAGATCAGCAATGCTGAGAGAACCTGCTTTATTTCTGGTACTCTAGAGAATCACCCCATGCAGGCGGTATTTTGTCCTAACCAACACAGGGCCTCTCAAATAAAGACATATAACACATTTGCTCTCAGGGCAGCCTCCATAACAAGATCAAGGTCTGTCTATCCTTGTGTTAAGGCATCTGGAGGAAAAATACAAAAGAGAAGGGGAAATCAGTCCCACTAGACATTCCTAAAGGCTTTTTCTGGCCCCTGCCTTAACCAAGCACACATTTTAGCCATGCTCAACATCCTCACCCAGCTCAGTGTTGAGCCAAACAGAAGCTGACTTTGGAGATGGTCTAAATACATCTGTGTCTTTATGCATTTGGCTGTGCAGAGTATGGTGAAAAAAATCTTTCAGTCATCTCCAGCACCTTTGAACTCAGCTGATTTGAAACAGGTAGATCAGAGCTCTGAGTCACAGTGGGTGATGCCAGGCAAGGCTTCCCTTGATGGGATCAAGGATCAGATGGGCCATTTGGGACTACCCAGTCCAGCCTTCAGCTATGGTTTTGACCTATGTTTGCCAAGAGGACCAAGCCTGGGAGGGGTATAGTTCTCTGTTATGCTAGCAGTTTCTTGTAACATGGAAGCATTATAAACTGGGGACATTGCTAGGGAGGGGCAGAAAAGCCTAGTTGGGAGATAGGGGGAAGCATAAAGACAGGAAGAACAAAAGCAGTCAGGAGCATCAGAAATGCTTTCAGTGTTAACACTCATTCCAGTACTGCTCAGCTTTCTCCTTGTGTGTACTCATGTGTCCGTTCATGTTCTACTTTCTACTGCTGCTCATGCAACATTAGTAGTAGACTGATCCTGGATAGCCTTAAAAGCAAGGAGAGATTATAGAGACTGGAATACCTAAAGGAGAGCTGGTTAAATGCCCCTGATCAAGACTTCTGCTCTTTTGTGCTTCATTAACATTCTTCTTGGAATAGATATGCAGACCTAGATTGTCTTATTTATTTCTTTCATTGTAAGCTCTGAAACAGGCATTTACAGCTTTCTAAGTATTTCCCCTTCTATTAGAATCTCTGCAGTTCCTAGTAATGGCTAGCAAATTTACAACTTAGGCAGCTTTTCTCAGGAATAAATAGATGAAGGGATAAGAAGCAAGGCCATAACCTTCATAATATAGAGGAGTTGCACTTTTTCTTAAGAATAGTGCAGTTACTGTTATTTCTCACTGCCTTTCACAGCTTACCAGTAGAGTCTATGGGGTGTGTGGGTAAAAGTAACACAGCCTAGTAACATTACAGCACATACATTAAATCTGTGCTGAAACATATAAAGAGAGTTCTAGCCTGTGCGTATGTGAAATTACCGAGTTTGCAGATTATTAGCATGAATATAAAAAGCCTCTAGCACAGCATACGGTAAACACATTAGGGTTATATTCCAGAAAGCATCATTTTCAGGAGCTATAGGTCTTGCTGACATATGTGGTGGAAAGGCTAGCTCTGCCAATTGTCTGCTTCCTTCATATCCTCTGATTCTGGTGCTAGTTTAAAGCAATATGCTTAATAGCCCTAGTCTAGGACTTTGAAAAATTGCAATACTATCTGTCTGCATGGAAAGTCACATATCAGTGACATTTGGTTGGCACAGTGGGTTTTGAGAAAAAATGGCAAGGGAAATAGCTGGCACTGAGTTTCGGGAAAAAAATATATCAGAAAGTGTGAGTCTGGTTGCAGTAAACTCGCATTTTATTTGCTCATATATCATTTTGTCAGGGTTTTCAATAGTTCTTGTGGAAAATGTGCAAATGAAATATCAAGCAGCTTTCATATATAATAAGGGTTTTTCCTTCAACCTAACTGGTGTTCTCACAGCCCTTGCCATATGCAATATGCTGGGTAGTACAATCTTGCTCTCCTAAAAATAATTATACAAACCCCTGAAGTGACTTCTTTGTTAAAGAGCCCATCCAGTCACATTTTACAGGACACTTATGAGGCAGTGATGGGTGTGTGCATGCATGAGTTGCTACCCTGCCATGGATGCATGTGGACACGGAAGATCTGTATCTTCACTTGCTCATGTAAATATTGATATTGTGGTTGCAGATTTAGAGGAAAGCAGCTGTATATTTCCAGTTCAGCTCCAATTGGAAACTAGCAAACCACTTCCCAGCCACAGTCCCTCTCCTTCACACCATAAATCACAGCCAGCTAATAATAATAATGGTAAGGTGTCAGAGTGCTGAAGCCTTTTTGCACACTGGATGAAACAGCAGTCTTTTGGGGTTCAGGAATAAGGAGTTCAGAGTCTCACTGCTGAGCTGGAATTGGCAGCTTTTCACAGTCTTTGTAGGAACTGTGTGGATGGGGCAGAGTCATCTCTGTGCTGGTTATGGAAACCTCTTTGGAGTCCTTGCATGGTGGTGCCCCTGCACTTTTCCTCCCATAACTCTCAAGAGTGACTTTTCTACAGCCTATGATTAATTGTTGTAACACGTCGTCAATGAAATGTGCTCCACGCATTCTGGCTCTGTAACACAGACCAAGGGGTGACTTCATGGGTATTTTTCATATGTGCAAACATTTTAATGCATCGCAACTTGAGCCCTCTTTCTTTAGGACAATCTTAGTTTTGAGCTACTATTCCCTTAAAACTCTTACTCAGACTATTGATGATGGAGCTATAAATATTACCACTAAAGATGCAAGCTATGCGATGTCACATATACACTGTATATAAAATACATGCACCTTGAAAGCCTCCCCATTGTTTGCAATGGTTAATTCAGACACTGTTCCTTGAGAACCAGTTGAGATAGTTATAAATCACAAAAATCGGCTCAATACAATGTGCTGTTGAGGTAATTGCAAATTTTCTACAGTGATTGTTAATATGGCAACAGAGTGTTTGAGGGGACAAAAAAAATGGGTTGGAGAGAAGGGAATAGCTCTTGTAAAACTCAGCTGTGCCTGTCAGAGCAGTTAGAAGAGTAATAGTTTTTGTTAGGCAATAAACTGGAATCCCTGCCGTGCTTCGTTTAGTTTCCAAAATTCGTCAGTGCAGCCTGTTTCAAAAAAATAATTAATTAGTTCATGAGTAAAAAATCAAAGCACACAAGTTTATATAGAGTGGTTTAGAGCTTTCTTCTGATATGCTAATGGATGCTTTCTTTTATCTGAATTGCCATTCAACAGTATTGAACTTTTTGGATACACCATATGTAATGTCTAGATCACACTTAATGAGATACTGCTGTATTAGTTCTATATTTTCCCCAACTTTACATAGTGTTTAATCCACAATCGTTATGCCCCAAGACGGTGAAAACTGTGATTATTCAGGGAATACAACCCCTTATGTTTTTTTTTTAAGCAGTAATAAGCAGATCCTGAAAGAGTATATTAGCACAGCACGGCTAAAGCCAGGGCAGTGGGCACAGGCCAGACTTTGCCGTTGAAGAGCCCAGCAGAGACTGTCAGCAAACAGCTTGTGAGCCAGTGGTCTCCCACTCAGCCCGAAAATACAACCAAGCAGGGCAGAAGTGATACGTTAGCCTGACCATCTGAGCAAGAGGGAATTGTGTTCTTTGTGAAGCTTTTTGGGCAGAGGTGCCTGGAATATAACTATTTGCTGCCAACAATTACTTTTAAAATAGAGAAGCAATTTTATACTAAATCTCTTTTATACTAAAGGGAAAGAAACAATTTCCATAAAAGTCAAGCAAGGGTGAAACACCACCAGCCATGGTCATAGTTCCTACCCACATCCCGGGTTTGGTGCTTTAAAAAGGGATACATGAATGTGTTTTGCCACATGGTTTCTTAAATAACCAAACTTCTGGCAATCACGTTGTTATAATTGGGAAGGTAACAAGTTTGCTTCACAATTAGGGGGGGTTATGTTTGAATTCTTTCCTGTAAACCCGTATTATTGCTTTGGCAGTACCAAATATAGCTTTAACTTCTGATTATTTAGCCTAAAAATAAGTTTTTAAAAAAAGAACACAAATACCCACTCACTTTAAAATTTATTTAAAGAAGTCAGACAAAAAGTTCTACTCAAGGGTTGTAGCTACATACATCCTTTCTTGGGGTCCCAGCTATGCCCCGTTATGTTCTGTCATAAACAGTATGTGAACTAGATGGTCTTAAGGTCCTTTCCAACCCTAATTATTCTATGATTCTATGATTCTATGACATATAACTCTCATTTTTAACAGACTTCTCAGTGTTTTCCAATAACATTGCATGCAAACTGGGAGGGGACAGCACTTGTTAGCTCACCATTGAGGGAAAGCAACCAGCTGGATGCAACAGTGCACAGGCACCTGAGAAGCCCCATGGGCTGGTGACAGTAAAGCCTGGGTAGCTTCACCATTCAGATTGCTTCTGGGTGAGGAGCCTGGGATGTCTAATTAGCTGTGAACTCTGTCTGAACTTTTCCTTGAGCTTAGTGCTACATTGTGTAGCCTTCCTAGTGGCTAATAAGGGTGAAATCGCACTGCAGCACTAATCTAATTCAGGTAAAAACAAACAAAGCATGAGATACCAGTCTGTGGGAGGCCAGCCTTTTATTAGTTCCTGTACTCAAAGAGGTGCTTGCTCATTTAACCCAAAATAGCCCTTTTTGTCTAGCACTTAGTTTAAAAGAAAACAGCAAATCATTTGCGGTAGTGACCTGCAAAACAGCCTAGTGAAGTTAGGTGTGCAGGCCCTATACCTGGAACTAGCACTGGTCTTTCTGTGGTTTTCAGCAACAGAACTGTTTTTTAGGGGAAAAAAAGTGTGTTTTCCAAGATAGGTGATTTAAAAAAAAAATCATGTTCAGTGAAAAACAGGTAAGCTTTTCATATTCATAGAATCATAGACTGGTTTGGGTTGGAAAGGACCTTAAGATCATCCAGTTCCAACCCCCTGCCATGGGCAGGGACGCCCATGTCGCCCAAGGCTCTTTCCAACGTGGCCACTTGTCAATCCAAAAAAGATGATAAACCCAAAATGTTTTACCTGAAATAGTACATTGATATTCAGAGAACAGGTAAACAGGTATCCTAGCAGTGTCCTTTCCCTCTCCCATCTTTTTCTTCCCAGGAGAGCAAGTGGAGGTAAGAAAGCCAGGGTGTTATGTAGCAAAACTTGTCCAAAGAACTACTCATGTCACCTAAACAGGATCAATGCAAGAACAGTTACTTGTTACTTACTAGAGGCTGAGGTGACATCTTTTCACTCAGTAGCGCTGGATTTTCCTTCCAAGGATCTCCATATAGCATAAATAGTGAAATGAATTCAACCTTTTGTTTTCAGAAGCAAAGAAAAACTTTCTCTTGTTGTTTCTACATCCACGAAAACACAGTGGGATCAAACTAAAGAAACATATATGAAAAGCAAAAATACCTTTTGCTATTAACATAAATGGGATTTCTGGACTAATTTTCAGATCTAAACTTGTCCAGTCCGTGTTCCTATGCATCACAAAGTGAGATCTTACAATCTGAACAGGAATAACCAAGGAATTTACCTCATTTTCATTGCTGTGAGTTTCATTCCAAATGAAATTTAAAATACTCAGTTCCAGCAGAAATGAACTAACATGAAACCAGCTGAAACTTCCCCAAAACCCTTTACACAACACAAAATACAGATCTGCAGCCTGGTGCAAATCTGAATACAGCTTGCAACACCCTGCAGTAAGTAGCAACAGCATTTTCTTGTGGCAGTGGTGGAGATAACAGGGTTGAGCGGATGTTAAAGGCACTCGAAATAATGAACTGCTGAGTAAGAGCGAAGCCCGGATTACGGTACATACCTTATGGCTATCAGCAGGCAATACAGCGAATGGAAATGGTCCCTGAAAAATGCATTCAATCAGGGAAATTGCCCCACCTGTAGTTCATTAACAGGATTAAGTCCTGATACAAAGTGACAGTCAGTATTATTTGTTTAGGCAAAAAGCTCGCTCTCTTTGTAGTTTTTGGCATACCCAGCTGGCTTTAACAATACGGATCTGAGACAGCTAGTGTAGCTTTAATGTTAAATTAGCCAGGGTAAAAAGCTTGCCAAAGCCAGGCAGGAACAAAGTGTTCTTTTTTGTGTAGTTGGCACATGGGGCCAGTTTCATTTCAGTAGCACCCATGTGGTAGGTACTCCATTTCCCTCATCCACAGCAGCATTGTTCCAGGTAATAGGGGTCACTCTGTCACCAGAGCTGCACGCTATGGGCAGTGTGAGGGACATTGTGCTCTCAGTGAGCCATGTAAACACCCCATCACTTGTGGGGAAAGGGTTCTGTGGGCTTTCGGGTACTTGGGACAGCCGAGCACAAGATGAAAACCCAATGATCAGCCCTTTGTTTAGAGGAGACCCATGCTGCAGGAAGCTGAGGTCTGCTCTGAAGTCTAAACAAGAGATAAAGGCTCAAGCCCTCAGCTGGTAAAAATTAGTGCCGCTACTGTGAACTTCTGGAGCTGCTGCAGTTCAGTTTATTGTGAGACAGCTGGAGTGTGGTCTGCAGCATGTAACTGATTCATTGCTGCATCGTTCCAGCTCTGTGCGGAGGAACCGGCGCTGGAGAGGCGGCTCATGCTCCAGTGCTTGCTAAATATGGCTGGTGGTCTGGATTTAGCTTCGGAAAATAAATAACAGAGGCTGTTTTAACAGTTGTTAAATTGCTATTTTAAAATCAAGCGGATCGTAGTTTATCTCCCTGTTTGCATTTGGAGGCTAAAGTCTGGTTTTATGGGTGTTAGACAGAAGAGGTTGTGTCAATGTATTTAGAGGAATTATTTATGTGCTCCTGTACAATAGTGTAGTGTCCAAAGTGCAGAAATATGTTATCAGTCATCACTACTTTCCTTTCTAAATGTAACTACTGCATGATGTTCCCTTGCCTCTGCTGCTGCCACCCCATTGCCATGTTGCCCAAGGCCAGCACAAACCTCTTCTTGCACTAAGAAAATAATATGGAACTAAAGCAACAAAAAATACATTTCTCATTCTCCATAGCTATTTGCTATGCATCTTCTTCAGAGCTTAATCTAATGCCTAGGTCTGGGTGGTTAGGAAGACATTTTCTGTGGAGGTTCCCCTAAATCTGCTTGCTTGCACCTTTTATTCTGCAGTAGCTGGTGTAAGAGTCATGAGTCGGAGCTGGACCAGGCATAGCGGTCACTGTGCTTCTCTCCAGGAGTGCGACAGTGCTTATGTCTTTGGGTCGTCCAGCCCAGTGATGCTTAAGGTAATCTGGGTTTGAAAACTGTGATTTATTGTGTTTAAGAGAAATTGACTTTAAATCCTGGCCTTCTACAATGACAGAATATGATATACTAATATCTTAAATGAAATGTGAAGTAAACACGGTAATTTAAAATCCATAAACCACTGTGAACTTTGGCATGAAAGGGGCAGAAAGTGCTGGAAAATTTGCTTATGTCATAGCTTAATAAATCCTAATGATTAAGAATCAGGCACACAAGTAAAAAAAACAGTGTTGAAAAAAGAGAAGACCAATATATTCAAAAAGTAGAATATACTGCTTGCCAAAGAGAAGGCTGAGGTAGATATGGGAACTAAGCTGTACCAAGTCTCGACAAAATAGACTTGTTTACAACTATAGTTCTAGCATTGAACATAAATGGGCAAACCATATAAGTTACCCGAATCTGTCATCACTTATAGCCAGAAAAAGGCCATGGATAATGGACTATAATGCAATCTAAGTAACACCGCCATGAAACCAGAGTAATTTCATTTAGATCAGAGGATTCAGTTTGAGTGGTGTAGACTTATGAATACAATAATTCTTAGTCATGACAGATTAGCCTGCCAACGTACTACAGCACTCTGAGCTTTTACAGAAATGCCATCCTCAGTTGCACAGTTTGTGTTAGCCTGTGCCCTGTGATATAGATTAGATTTGTGATATCTATGAGCCACTGAAAACCAAACTGAAATCCCTAAATCCAGTATAACCTCAGACATCATAACATGAGCTGCCCAAAACACCAAAAAAATTGCACCATTATCTCAGAGGGTATAGGTGATCATATGCAGTTTTTGAAACAAGTAAAAGTCATGAAAGGCCTAAGGAACTGGGAAGAATTATTCCTGCTGCAGGAGAATGTTTATAGCCAGGCAATGAAACTAACATCACTTCTAAAAGTGTTGAGAACAGTGTTTTCACACACCTTTATTCTTATGTGTAGGAAGCAAGCAGGAAACCAGGAAAATTTCATTTTCTACCCACTAGAAATTCCTATTCCAGATCCTACAGGTGTTAAAAAGCTTACAATTTCTCTTCCTTTGCTTTTATTATTCCTGTTTTATGTTAGAACTTGTTAAAAAAAACGTACAGACATTGTCTGTCCATCTCCTGCTGTGTGTGTACAGGCTCACAACGTCAAAAATGAAATAAAAAGAATTTCTCTTTCTGGGCTTAAATATTCCAGCAGCGAGGATGACTGTTGCCAACCAAGAAAGATAATGCTCTGTTCATCACCAGCTCACATCATCCCTATCTGAAAACCTTCACCTTTGCCTTGCATGTTCTTCAGGGGGTTTTGAAATGTTTTAAACCACTTCAGACTGCAGGACAAGTATGCTTTAAGGCAACCTCCACAATCCTGGTGCTGATCAGAGCAGGGATATTGGTGGATCTTGCTTTGGCTTCCTTTCAATCTGTGTTCTGGGGTCCCAGAGGCTAGAAAATGAGGACAAACTGAGGAAGGGTGGAATAAAGAGTTGGAAAGCAGAGATTCATGCCAGTGGTACTCCATGCATGGGAGCTGAGAAGTAACTAGAGCTCATACTTAGAATTAGAGCCCAAGAGTCACTCTGGGTTCCTGCAATTCACGCTCAATCCTGATTACTCAATTCTTAATATGTAGACAGAGACATCATGAAATGCAAGCTGACATTTCTCTGCAGTCTTCCTTTGGAGTGTCAGATTGATTCATGATTTTAAATTTTGCGCTGAAGTGTAAGGAAGCCACTAATACCCATATTCATGTTTTATCATTGCAATTATCCAAAGGTTTTATAACTGTGGAAAATATATGGAAAACAAATACCTTCAGGGACCTAGAGAAGAAGCCAGTTGGATTTATTTAGCTACTGCATGTTGGATCATTGGATAGAAACTTGATAGTAGCACAGGAACACAGTAACGTCTTTTTAACTTGTTTTTATTCCACGTATTTTAACTCCACAGAGATTCCGAATACAGTCACTGTGACCCACAAGTGTAGTGCGTTCTCAGCTTGTAAGGCATATGTGAAAAAAAGCATCTGCCTGCTTAGCCAAGGTTCACTTGCGTTCATGGCATATGGAGCTGAACTTTTCCTGTTTTCTTTTCTGGCCGAAAAACCGTGGTCAAGCTTCTATCTGGTGTAAGAGTGCTGATTTCTGTTACTTCAGCAATGAATAAGGCACATAACTTATTTTTAGGCCAGATAATGATACCAGTAAAACAATACTGAGGACTGTAAGTTTGGCTCCCATTAATAGATTAAATGTGGGTAGATGCAAACAGATGGCATTGGGTGCTTTGTCGCTTCCTGGCAGGGCTGGCCTCATTAAAACAGCAATTTTGCTGAAGCTTTTGTGGCTGTGATTGAAGTTGCCAAAACTTTTAAATAGGCAGAGTTTCAAAGTGATAGTTGGGACGGTTTCCAAGTGTATCTGGCATAGTGCAGCACTCCACATTAGACTTGTAAAGCTGGAGGTTTTTAAGAATAAAGGAGATCTTTCACTTACACAATAGGCACTTTTATCATTTCATATGTCATCTGCTGTATTTGCAAGAGTGTTTGTTTCCCTCCAAAGAAAACAGTCCCTGGGATGTGATGAAGGCTTATTTAGTAAACAGTATGCTAGATGGCTGCAATATCACTGACGCTTCTTCTCTGAGCTTTGTCAGAAACAGAATGGGGAGAAAATGTTCTCACAAATGAAAATTCACAAATGAATGTGGTTGAGAGGGAGAGACGAGTATTTGGAAGCTCGAGCGCAACTTCTGCTGCTGCACAATAGCGCAGAGTGCTGACAATTACCAACCTTTATTCAAACTGCCATTTGCTTCTTTTACAGTGAGAGCTGGTGCTGCTGGATGGAAGAGCAACACTGTTCTCTGCTTGAAAACATGGGTATTTGCAAAAGCATTAGTATTTATTACCCCAAGGAAGGGTGGCTTAGTAGTGAGCTGGCACTCCGCAAGTTGCCTTATCCACAGTGCTCCACAGCAACTATGAGCAAGTCACTTAACTTTTCTGTCCCTTGTTTTTTTCACAGTCAAGGTGGTTTTGATTTTATTTCATGGAGGAGGCAGGGGATATAAAATGCTCTGGAGATTAATTACTGCAGGATGCTAAGAAAATAAAGCTCCTGCTCATGGCTGTAAGATTGATAGATAGAAGGGTAGAGGGCAACAGAAGTGGTCTGGTATTTGTGAGTTGAGACTGAAGCTGGAAGGTGCTACATCAGCAGGAAATACTCTCTCCCAGCAGTTTTGAGCAAGTTAAGAATGGAGGGGTTACTTTTTGCTGGTAATTAGCAGATTGAGGCTTGGATCTGGTGGCGGGAGGTATGGAATAAAAACTCAGTGATGAATCTGTTGAGTGGAAAACTTCTTTGACATTTGGCGGAATGAACCCAATCTTTTATAGGTCTCAGGTATATAGCAAACGTTTTCATTCCCTTGGTTCCGATAATATTACAAACAGGCCGCATAGAAAACCCTGAAGTCTGATACACAGTATCTGGCTTTAGGAAGGAGATTATGCTTCCACATGTGCTGGGTTTGTTGTAGTTAACGGCATATGAGAAACGCAGTTTTAATGGACTCACAGATTATTTATTATGGGAGCAGAGCATCATAAATTTGATAACCAGATCCTACTAATTTGCCAAAATATGTAAGAAACACATTGATGCAATTGTGTTTGCACTGTATGCACTTGTGTGGAATAGTTTAATTTATATTTATGGGAAATTTCCATTCAAAGACAAGTCATGCAACAATATGTGCTTCTGTGTGTACATATACAAGCTCTTTCACAGACATGCAAAATTCTAATGCAAAATACTGGCACTCCAGGGATAGAAAAAAAGGACTATTCTACAATTACAGATTACAAATAACTTATGAATTGGCAAATCTCTGAAAGAAGAGTTTTGAACATGGCTGTGTTTCTGCAAATTTATAGTAAAATATTGCCCCACTAATGAAAGCAGAAACTAACAAATAAGGTTCTGTTCACTGATTTATCGACACTGGTCCTGGAGACATGAAGGTCTGATGTAATTGTGTCATATCGTATTGTTTGACCCATCTTCTAAGCAAGAAGTCAAGAGCAGCCCAGCATGAGGGAGCCTGTAAGTACTTTCCTATCTTTTAAAATAAAATCAGAGAGTGATTCTAATTATAATGTGAAAGGGGCCAACAGTGTTGTTGAAAAGTGGTTTGTTACTGAAACACCATACTCCCGCAGGGCTGTGTTTTTATAACAAATATGAAATCATTCATGAATGGCAAAACCATCTCCAGTTTTAAATTAAAAGCAAGAACCCCATTCAAATTAGTGCAATGAACTGTCAGTAAAAGTCTCAAGAGATTATTATTTTAGCTCTTTTTGGGAGGATCTGGCAGGAGAGGGGGGTGAAGGAAGGAAACCAACCAAGCTGTGTAAAACCTCGTAATTCCATGCAATGAATGATTATTACACCTGATTCTTTCTGCTTTTGCAACAGAAGTTGCAAATTATTTGATTTGGACACATAATTTCAGGAAATCTGGAGAAGGCCTTTTGACAAAGTCCCTTTGACAAGGGCCTGTAGGGACAGGCCAAGGGGAATGGCTTTAACCTGCCAGAGGGGAGACTGAGATGAGCTCTTAGGCAGAAGCTCTTCCCTGTGAGGGTGCTGAGGCGCTGGCGCAGGGTGCCCAGAGAAGCTGTGGCTGCCCCATCCCTGGCAGTGTTCAAGGCCAGGTTGGACACAGGGGCTTGGAGCAAGCTGCTCTAGTGGAAGGTGTCCCTGCCTGTGACATAGATTGGAACTGGATGAGCTTTACGGTCCTTTCCAGCACAGAGTATTCTATGATTTTATGAAATCCTTAGCCTGAAACTGGTAGGACAGTAGCTGCCTACCCTTCATGTCTTCTGTGTATGCACAAAGATATGGATGTATATTTTTGGATTTCTGAATGCCAGGTTATGTCACAGGTCTTGAACAAATGTTAAGCCTATTCCATGTCAAAATATGAATAGAGAATTTGGAGAAAGAAGGCTTTGGTTCTACAAATAAAAAATAAACTAGAAAGGAGAAAAAGAGAAGCTGAAAGACCATTCTAAGTGCTCCTTCAGCCTTTTAAGGCCCCTCAGTTTAGGAACCCTGTGATTCCTTTGGTCTTTGACAGCAAACGTCCCTTGATCTTTGTGGTGTTTTGTTAAGCTGCTATTTTAGACATATAATATTCCAGGAAAAAGAATGGTCCAAAACCCAGACTTTCTTACATCCTCTTTCCTAGAAAATACAATGCTTCATTTGACACATGCTTGTGGTTACCAGCAGCTATTATACACTGGGTTTATTGACTGCATTTTGAAATGATTGACTGAGTTTAGAGAAAGTCTCTGTGTTGTTCCTCTTTGCAGACAGAGAAATTGTAAGTCTGTGCAAATAGACTCAATATTTAAACTTCTTCCTATCTGATTTTGTGCCTCAAAAGCCATGTGTCAGCTGATGCTTGGTAGGTTATATTGGTTTATCTCAGTAATGGTCTGTTTAAAGTACAGCATGGGAGCAGAAGTGACAGCTGCCCATCAGCAACATCTCAGTGAGAGTCAAAGACAGGATGGGATGCATCTCCACCTTCCTTTGACCAGGTATAACCATGGCTTATGGCAAACACAAAGCACTGTAGTCTGACTGAAATAAAAACATATGCTAATGGG
This sequence comes from Pezoporus flaviventris, assembly GCF_033815535.1. Lineage (NCBI taxonomy): Eukaryota > Metazoa > Chordata > Aves > Psittaciformes > Psittacidae > Pezoporus > Pezoporus flaviventris. The sequence continues at coordinate 3,649,328 of NW_026892550.1, read as the reverse complement.
GAAATAGAGCCCTTGGTGGAAAGATGAGACCCAGAAACAGCAGTCAACTGTATAAAAGTTTTAATCCATCACTCTCCTGGTGTGACAGTGTGCCAGGTCAAAGAGACAGGTGGGATATTTGCTGTTTGGAAATGCCATCCTCCAGCAACTTGCTGTTTTCTGCTAAAGAAGAAACAACCTCACTCTATCCAATACCCCCCATTCTGTAATTATATCAATTATATGAAGATTTTCTTTTGGCACTGTGGGCCTCTGAGGAAAAGTGGTCATTAAACAAAATCCTGCTTTTGGAGGGGTATAGTGGTGAAATTTCTCCTCACCCAAGCTTAAAAACATGCAGGAGGTGAGGAGTGACCAATGTAAGGAAGCCACAGATGGTCTAAATTAGCTTCCACAACCAATATAGCACTGCCAGGTATATTGGTCTAACCCAGCTGCTTTGCGCTGCTGTTCCAGTGATCCTAAACCTTGTATTTTTAATCTAGAATAGGTGCTTTGCGTCACCATAGCATTATAAAGCCACTAGTGTGCACCAACGAATAGGAAATCCACCTCCAGAGCTTCTAGACACTTACTTTATTAAGAGCAATCCCTGCCTTGAGCACTATTCCTCTTTATGAGGATTCATTTCTTGGTGGATTGATTTTCATAGGAAGTAAAAACATTTTTTCCAGGATCACTTCCATTTATTTCTATGCAGGTGAGAGGGCATCCAAAGCAACTTTGCAGTAACGTGCATGCTAAAGTCCTTGTTCGTGCAAAGGTCCTTATACATGTTGGGGGAAGTCTAAAAAGCTAAACATGGATGTAATCCCTCTCTCAATTGCCGGAACAGTGCAAAGGGCCTCAATGTAAATAAAAACCAGGGGATAGCTAGCAAAGCTGTATTTCAAGATGTTCGTTCCCAGAAGAAACCCTTGCTCTATCGAAAGCATCAGAAAATGGGAGCTTGGAAGAAAATCAAGAGGGCAAAGGAAGGAGAAGAAACATTTTACAGATCAATATCCCTGTCAAAGGCAAATATTTCCTCCTGTTTTGTCTGGCACAGACAGTTTTGGAGGAGGTATTTTTAGAACATGTTACATGAATTTTTGATTGCCTTAAGAGATTTATTTTCTGCCAAAACAAAGGCATCGTGTTTCTCTAACCAGAATGTGGCACTTATTGTGAAGAGGGCCAAATCTTGCACATAATCATTGAGGTCATATGCAAATAAAAAGCACCATAGTTTGTGCAAATTCCCATTTTAGCTGTTCCTACAACATTTCTCGTTTATAATATTGTTACTATTTTATGGCAAGCTCTCTGGGACTAGTCCATTAAACCATAACCAGCCTATTTTCCTTCAGCTCCTGCTGAGGAATTGCCTTCAAGGAATGTTTTGAGATTAAAAACCCCAACTTTGAAATATTTTTTAGCAATTTAATTTGAACCCATCTTTTAAACGCAGTAATATCAACAATATCTTCTTCATCTGCTGCTTTTCATGGTCCAGTGCGGCGGTGACGGTGTTTATGGCGATGGGAGATGCAGGAGGAGGTCCCTGTGCTGGTTCTTCTGTTCTGCAAGTGACCAAACACTACCACATGCTCCAAAAAAGAGGGTGCCACAGCCTGGCCAATCACTCTGTACAGACAATTGGTTTTCTTTAGTCATCATTTTATCACTCCCCATTTCCTCTCCTTCCTCTCATCAGTCCTGCTTCAGCCTTCATCAGATCTCCTTTTTTTTTTATCTTCTTTTCTGGAAAAAAACATTTTTCTGGCATGTTGAAAGACTCATGGGAACTGTATTGTCTCATTTATTTGTGCGAGAGGAGGCCAAGTCATGCATGTTGCATTACAATTGTTTCTTGTATGCAAGTACTGTAATTAGGGTATGGCACATAATGCTTACTAATGGTATATTCCATTTCCACTTCTAGGCTAAAAGGAATTAATATTAGGTCTAAAGACATTCAGGTTACTGTCTCTGCTAACTCCTTTCTGCAATCGTATAGCACAAAGCTTTCTACTGTTCTTTTGAGCTGTCTTGTTCTGGCCACTTACTGACATCAAGCAGAATTAAGTACTTCAACAGGGAAATTAAAACCAGCTTTCTTCTGTAATCTCAAGCAAATGATTGCTTGTTTTAAATCTGTACCCAAGATACCTCCGTGTTTTTTCTGTGCAACAACAGGATTAGATGAGAGCAGTGGGAAGATTTTGCACACTTGGTTTTGTAATATGGATTTTCTGTCTCTTCCTTTCCGCACAAAACCTTGTAAATATTTTTTAGCTACCTCTGCTTCATCATTTAGATGCCTTTCCCACAATATGTAATTCAGAACTATCTCCCCACCCGTGCCCCTCAGCTGCTTTGGCTCTTGCCAAATTGCAGACCTTCATTTAAGGCACGCTCTTTCCCAGAGCTGGACCTGGTCCTTCATCCTTATCTGGACGACAGGGCTCAGCAAATTATTTTTCACATCAGCTTGCACAGGCTGCCAGCTCTTCCAGTCATCGCTGGCCTCCTGTTTCAACAGAACTGACAGTAAAGAAGTTCTGTCTATTCAACTGTAACTGATAAAAATCTTTATTTCATGGGTAACAGTAAGAAAACTGCCAGGTAAAGTCAAACACTTCCAGGAGAGTGAAAAGAAGCCCCATCTGGATGAATTGAATGACAGATCCCCTTTCTTCATGAGGCAGATAAAACACATTGCTCCAGTGCCATCTGGAAGGTGCTCAAGATCACCTGTCCCATCCGCTGCCTTTTTCCCCTTCTCCCATCCCTCCTTGCACACACAGTGGTGACAGAACATGATAGAAAAGATTTTATATAGCCAGTTGTTGCTGCCATGCTTTGTGAGCAATTTGTGGCTTTTTTTCCTGACAAAATCTGAAGGCAAAGGCAACTGACCCCTCTTCTTGGAATACACCCTCTACCCCTTATCGTAGAATAGAATAGAATGGAGCAGAACAGAACATTCTAGTTGGAAGGGACCTACAATGATCATATTGTCCAACTGCCTGACCAAGTCAGGGCTGACCAAAAGTTAAAGCACCCTTTTGAGGGCATTGTCCAAATGCTTTTTAAATCTTGACAGGTTTGAGGCATGCCCTGTCATATTCCATGTCACACCCTCTGTTTTCCTTGCTCTCCAGCCATAGACAGTGTAGTAAAGGATTTAGGGTATCTGAGAATGTCCTTATTACCTTCCCCTAAGTGCAGTTGCTCTGCTCAAGGGATAAGAAATTAAAGGACAAAGGTTTTCCTTGTGTGCAGCAGCAGACAGACACATCTTACTGATGTGAGATAACAAACCCTTTCCACAATGATAATAAATGCTCAGAGTCAATGGAATGGAGAGAACACCTAAACATGATAGTAGCACATGGTGCTAGCAGAGAGTCCTGAGAGTCTTGTGCAGGATATGTCCAGTGTGTTTCCAGTCATCAGATCCCATATTTATGCGACTTTCTTACTTTCTAAATGCTAATGAAGAAAAAGGACCCTTTCACTGTATGAGGTTCCCTTTCATTACCTCCCCACATTCGCATGCAGACTCTTGTCTGACTTCAGCTTGTAACAGATGCCAAATTGTCTAAATGCATCTTCACTACAAAGCTGCTGTTTCTAAAGCATCCCCTTCCTTTATCGACCACGATCAGAAGTGCTCTTTGACCAGAAAGAAAGAAAGAAGCAGTAATTTCACTGAAGTCAGACACAAGCATTGGCATTGCCCCAGGACGTTATTTACTAACCCAAGTAACGTAAACTGCTTACATTTGAACCAGTGATTAAATTCTTCTGAAGACTACAAAACTTATCAGTTTCATGTTGAAAGGCTTTTACTCTCTGTGATATTTTGTTTTGCAGACTAGTGTCTATGGAACATTTTCCTTCTTTAGCCCTGTTCAGTTCCAAAAGTCTTTGCCATAGATATTAGTACTCCTAAGTGATTCAAAGACTGCTGCTGATCCTCTTTGAGGATGTGTCAGTATAACTGTCTGAAGAAGCAGGTTGTGACTGCCCTACCTCAAAAAAGACTGGAGCATCACAGTTTGGGTTCATCTGTGGCTGCTCTTGGGGTGTTTCTGAGCACCTGCACATAGCTTTTGTTTTCTCTAGGCCTGCACGGTATTACCACCAAAGGAAGATGGCTCTAAATATTAGACATGTACTTCAAGGAAGACTATGTTTTTCCATTACCTTATTGTGATGTTTCAGTGCTGTTTCTTCCTCGAACAGGATGGCTCAAGGGGCTTGTTGAAAGATACAGTTTTCATTTCCAAGCCCAGCTAAAATTTAATCCAGCCTGATAATAAATGCAAATGGTATTTGGGCTGGTGGCCCATGCAAAATGAGATGATTAGCCTCCATTCCGTCCTCAGTTTCCAGGTGTTCACATTACATAGTTGCACTGCAGTGGTCTCAGCAGAGTTATTAAAATCAGACAATCTCCTCTTTCCTTAGCAATGATCTACAGGTCAGTGCAGTGGCATGGGACTGGAGGATGTGGGGACTGATGAAGCTTTCTGTCCAGTTGCTTAGCTATATCTTCTCTTCTTTACATCTCCAGCTGCTGTATGGAAAGTGGAATTCTTTGGCTTCAAACTCAGTTTTTGGCTGAGCAACTTCCAGTTTTCAGAATTACAAGCCACTCCAATATTGCTCTGGAGGATCAAACTCACATGAGCTGAAATAATTAAGACTCCACATTTTACCAGCCCTTCCTGAGGAGCACTGGGAGGAAGAGACTCACAGGAAGGTACTGACTCCTCTGTCTCTTTCACAGGGTCTGTGTCCATTGTCCACGATGACTCCTCCAGCCTCATACAGTTGGCACAGGCATTTTCAAAAACTGAATGATTCCCTGAATTTATTCCTTGTGGAAGGTTTTCTTCTAGGACTAGATGAATTTTGGCTAATCTAGTTTCAGGTAGTCTCTAAAAGGTCCCTTTGACTGGGCATTGGAGACCTCATATTCAGTGTACTATTCTGTCTAGGTGCTTGGGATTTTGGGGTGGTTGTATGGGTGTATATGTACTTTATTTCCTTTTAGTTTGGTGTATAAAATGGCACCTAAACTCCAAAGATTTCTTCTTTTTTAATAAATTAATCTTTTAGGCAGGAAAACGTCTCTCCTTTTCTGAGGATGAAGAGACTATTTGTCCCAGTCACAATCTCATTTTATTTCTGTTTTGGAACAGTTTTCTGGTTTAGAATTAGTGTGTCTGACATGTGTGCTATTTGCAATTCATTTATTGCCCTGTGAAAGCTATTCCTCCAGTTTATTTTTGTTGTTTCCCTCCCAGTTGCTCACAGACACCCCTTTGTAGAGCACATGTAATAGGTTTTGGCAAAACTTTAACTTCTTTTTCAAAGTTCATTCTGTTATTATAGTCTTTTTCAAAGACACTCCGCTATTCTACTGCCATTTCAGCTGTATGAGGTGATGTTGATTAGCAGTGATAGGTGTAATGTTCATGCTGTTCAGTTATTCAGCTCTTCCATTTCTGCATATTTGGTGAGTGACATGACCTTTCCATCTAGTTCCCTTGCAAAAGGCCTGTTGTTCTCCAAACTTCTTCCTTTGGGTAGGAAAACAGAATATTCCTTCCCATGAGCTCTTCAGCAGATGCCATTTCATAGAAGTTCTCATTTAAGATGGGAAAATCATCGTTGTAATATCTTATATTTGTGGTTACAACCAGGTTTAGGTACTCATGTAATTCTCGAGATGTTAAGGAGCTCATGCTTTCTGCTTATGTAAAACAAACATGGGATCTCCGAGGTGGGTCTGGTGTGCTGACTTGCTGGTACCTGCGTGTCTACATGCATTGTGCACAGTTATATCTCTTCAGGAGCATGAAGTGTGATAAAACTTCCTCGTGAAACAGAAGCTCAAGAATTCATTTACAAAAAACTCTGGAAAGACCTAAAAAAAATCACCTTTCAAATATTTAACATTTTCCAAAAGATTTGGGTGAAATTTTTTAATAGAATAGCTCATTTATTAAAAAATGCAATCTAGTTGGCCCAAAATCATTTAAATATTTCAACTAAATTCACCAAAGAATCGCAATCAGTTAAATTTTGGGAGTGTTTTCAACATGTAAACATTCCGACAGAGCAATTCATTTCATCCCAAAGTCAAAGCCTACTTTTGCTTAGGTAAATCTGAACTTAAACCTGCCTATTGTTCCACTCTGACTGTCTAGGGAACTTCAGCAAATAACTCAGATGTCGATATTCACAGTATAGATGCCTGTGGTTACAGGGGATAAGTCCCAGCTGAGCCAGCCAGTGGGAAAATAGGTCCCTTTTGTTCAAGCGGCTTTAACAGCACATTACATGATCCCAGGAGCTTACATGTTTTGTTGGGAAAAGTCACAGGATGAGACAGATTGGGACAGACGAGGTTACACGAGTTATTCAAGGTCATTTAGCAGCTTAATGGCAGGGCTGAGAACAGAGCAAGGTCAGTGCCTCATTCTCCAAACCAAACTGCATCCCCTAATTGTTGATGAAGTTTCTTGGCACTGGGCAGGACTGAGAGAGGGGAAAGGCAGCCCCCACACTGGGGAGGACTGAACACGAGGAGACAGAACACATGACAGTGTCAAAGGGGTGAATGACTTCATGGTGTTCTTTTGGCCCATTATTAGTTTCTCTTTGTGGGCATTTTGAAATTAACTTGTTAAAAGAGTTACTGATGTAGAGACATTGGCGGAGAGCTTTAGATATAAAAGCGATGGGGAAGGGAGACATAAGAAGGGAAAGGGAGCAGCAAACTGGACCGTGAAGAAAGGAGTGGAAGAAGAGGATGGTGGTATATTTAGAAGGGAATGGTAACAGGTGAAGTGTTCAAATACACATAGAAAGGACAGGGAGAGAATTAAAACAAAAAAAGCAATTGAGTAGTTTCAGTGTTAAGAAGAGTTGAGATCCTGGAAATTAGGGAAAACTACAACTTTAAATGGTCCTTTCGATCGTCTTCCAAAGGTACAGCCCCTGCGATTCCTGCAGGTTCAGAACTGACTTTGCCACCTGAGCAAGGACATGAAGCCAATACTGTTCTTTGAACGCCCTTCAGCTTCAGACTGGCTAGTATCTCTGCATGGCCTGACTAGGTCAGGCTTTCTTAAGTGTTTAGGTTAAGTACTTCATATATTTTACATATAGTGCGCATACTTTCTGCAGGATAGTTGGAAAAAATGCATCTGCAAAGGAGGGCTCTGCACATTCCTACTATGAGGAGCACTACTGGGGAAGGAAGGTACAGAGTGGGAGCCTGTGATGGGATTTTGAAACTGAAATGTAGGAATCCAAAACTATCTCCAGTAGGATATACTGAAGAATTCTGGATTGATACCCAGAAGCCACAATTGCATGCATACAAAATGATTAATTCCTGCTCCCTTCACACCAGGCTGGCACTTGTCTTTGCTGTGTGATTTCTGAGCACCTTCACATCCAGCAATACAGGACTGGACCACGTTTAGCACTAGGGAATTCCTCCATAGAGAAGCAATTAACTTCAGCATGAGCTCAGAAGGAAATCCAGTTAAAAATACATTCAAAGTTGTTAAACAGGAAGAGAAAGAAAAACCCCTTTACATTAGTGAAATGTGTTTTTCAAATGATTTCATAGGCATCAAAATATTTTTCTAACCTCTTCCTGGCTTCACTTGAGCAGTGGAAACTTCTCAGCCTGTCATTCTCTTTTGTTAGTCGTAGTCACAATTGCAGGGAGTTGTACTCGCAGGGAGAAAAATGTGGGTTTGAATTTATTTCCCAAGAACCTGACTGCCTGCACACACATAGTGATCCATTTATAAGACTAAAGGGGTTATTTCCTTATGTGCAAGGAGATGCAGGACAGGTGAGGCACAGCCTGTCCTTCCTGCTCTAGGATCGGTTAAGTAGGCAAGCAGAAGGGAAGAGGGAAGAAGAGCAGGTCTAATAGCGCAGGACAGCACCTGAACAGCTTGTCTCCTCTTTCCCTCAAGCTTTGGCCTTCTCCAAAGCAATAACTATGACTGGGCTTCCATCCCTCTTCAAGCTAAAAGATGGCTGGAAATGCCGGAGAGGCACTTCACAGACCTCAAAATCTCTGCACACAAAATTTCTGGGTGGAAAAAGCAGAAGTATGTGTGGAAATGCAGATGCTTGGTGGCCCCATGGCTTCTTGCAGCACAGGGAATCATACATCATTAGTGCACAAACTGAGATCTGTTTAATAACTTTTGTCCATGATATCATTTCTGAGCCTAGCATCCAAAACAGGTTAGCTGCTGTACACATATATTGATGTGCTCAGTTCTTGTCCCTGAGGAAGTATAACTTGAATAGGAAAGAGAAAGGAGCAGGATTCAGGTTAAATGTTGTGGGGATGAGATAGTAACAGGTGAAAAAAACTCTGCAAGAATGTGATACTAACACTAAGGGATTGGCTGGCATGAAGACCATTCTGGCTGAGGGTAATCCCAGTGCTGGTACCTTGCTTGGATTCAGTTTTCATTCTATTTTACCCTGTGTGAGCTGAAAAGATAATGAGGAGGGAGAACGCAGTATAGACCAAAATCTTGGTGAAGGAATGAACAACCCCAAACTGTATTGGTTCTGAGCCATGAGTCCTGTCTTAATCAAGGCTTTTTTGGGAGATAATGTTGGAAGAGATTTCAAAGAATTGTTTTATCCTCAGTTCATTTCTCTAAGGCGGGATCAGTTGTTCTCATGGACACTTAAAGCACTCCTGCCTCAGCTGTTTATGAGACCCTCCAGTGGCGCAGGTTTCACAGATTCTTGGACAAGATTTTCTGGCACAAAATTAATCACATCAGGAGAAATCAGAAATCACACCAGGCTCTACCCCGATAGCCAAGCTGAAGCTCTCTCAGTACTGTTGAAACCAATTAATCCCTGTCCTACCATCAGTAGACAAGAAGAGCTGTGTTTTTCTCCTCTGCAGCTACTTTGTAAGTGTACACCGCTTCATTTCATTTCAATCCTCTCGTGTGAAGACTAAACAACCTGTATTTCTTCACATCTTGTTTCTACAGCTCTGACTGTGCTTTTCGTTCTCATTTTGACATCCACAACTTCTCCAGTTGGTAAAGATGATTTAGGGAAGGGGAGAAAGCAGATGATATCTTGATATACACTTAGGACCAGAATGCAGTAAGACAAGAAAATATATTAAAGAAGTCTACATCAAAACCCCTCCCTGTCCACCTATTCACCTGCCCAGACATGCTGCATAGATCCATGCAGCTCCTTCTCCTTTTACTGCAGCAGATGTGAGGTTTGTTAGCCCTTTTGTGGCAATTACTTGTATTCCCTGAAATCAAAGCACCTGCCAGAGAAGTGGCTTGTTTTACAAAATCAAGGCCTATTGAAACATTTTAAGGAAAACAGTTGTTTCATTCTGTAAAGATACAGATCTTCTCTCGAGTCAAGGAGAGAAGATAAAGGGGGAAAGCTTGACATTTGACTTCATCCTGGAATGCAGGTAAAGGCTTAGAAATATAAGCTCTGAGATGAACAGATTTGATTAAGATATCATTTAAACTACTGTTCTTCCTTTCCTGATTTATTTGTGACTGTGAAAGAAAGACAAATAGCCTTATCATTGCCACTGGACAAAAAAAAAACAAGCTAGCAGCTTTCACTGAGGAAGTCTGAGTGACTTTGATGGCTACCATGAAAGTGTGTTGGTCTGTTTGATCTTTTGTTGACTAACTGCAGGGTTGGGGATGTTACAATACATGTTTACATAATGTAGGCTAGCTGCAAAGCCTCACCTCAGGTGAAAAGACACAGATGGTTTTAAGAGCAAGCTAGGTCAGGTTAAAAAGAAAAAGAAGTTACGCAACAAGTTATGGAGTTTCAATGGTAACACATGGGTGTACAGCCAGCATTAAAACAGACAAAAAGACTCTGCACCATCAGAATAGAGTACAAATAGACTGGGATTTGATGGGATCCCTTGTAGTTTGAAGCCAACAGAGTGTTCACTATAGAGCCAAAAAACATTACCTTTGAGGGTTATTTGTTAAAGAAGAAAGCTAATTCAAATATAATCACCTAAGTCCTAGGTTAATCCTTCTCCTCAGGAAAGTTTGCTTTTAAAGTTTCTTCATCATTGCACTGTCCCAGACCCATCCTGCTCCCACCAGCTACATTTCCTAAAGTTGATGCTGGGACTGAACCCATGAGTGCCCTGGGAAGTAACCAACTAATCACCAGCATCTGTCACCTGGCTGCATGCCATTAGAAGTGTTTGGCCACCCTGGGTCACCGCTGTGTTTAGCTATGAACAACAATGCAGTAGCATGGATGGTGGGTTAGGTTCAAAATGATGTGGTGTTGTAGCAGATAACCATAAGGTGCTTTTGCTGCTTCAGGGAAGTCACACTCCTGGCCTGTCTGATGCACATGAACTTGTAGGCACCTAAGAACTGGATTCACTGGAATCAAAAATGTAATTGAAGTAAACCTTCTACCAGAAGAAAGTGGTAAGGACAGAGCTAGACCTTAAGCCTTGCTCATAATAGTCTCTGTAACTAATGCTACAAAGGGACAAAACTCTTAATTGAGCTTCCACAAGACTGTTCCTACAATAGAAAGCAACTTGGCAGAAAAGGGTTGGAATGGTATTTCCAAGGGATTGCTGTTGAGGTCCTTGCATGCACACATAACATGGCTCAGGGATGTTATTTCCATTTATATGTAGTCTGGTTTTCTGCACAGAAACACCCCAGCAGGCATGTGGGTTGAAGGAATGTCCAAAGGATGTAGTTTAGGACCCTCACATTCCTGTAGGAGAACATCTGGGGTGTGCTGCAGCAGAGGGTTTGGTTTTGTGTCCCACAGAAGGAATCTGGTGCACTAAAACTGCTCTATGAACCAAGTAAACTCTTCAAACTGTGGTAAGGGGAGTGATGGGGCGTTGCTTCAGAACTGCACAACTTCTCCAAACCAAAATGCTCATGTAACACAGCCAGCGTTTACAGAAAGGGAGAGGGGCCAGTCCACTTCTTTTTAAAACACAGAATGTCCCCTGAAACCACAGTGGTGAGGTCTTTGCCAAGGACTATGAGTTCAAGTTGCACCCCCTGCCTGAACTGAACCATCTTGATAGCACACTGCTTTGACAATAAGTGCTGTTGTCTCATGTCTCATGGTCCATGGCTGGAAGCCACAGAAGTCAGTCAGTTCAAGCCATTATACTTCCCATGAACTTAACTGCATTATTGCTGCTTCTTGGGCTGATGGTGCCAACGAAGAGCTTGGGGACGCTGAGTCTTCTTGATGGTTTTCAATTATCCACATCCTTTTGCTTTTGAAGATGCAGATTTTCCCATTGGTTCCAGAAAACCTTTGAATCTGGGACTCACTGAAATAAGAGAAAATACTCTGATTTTTGCAGTGTTGACTATAAGCCACAATTTACTTGAATTTTTATCATAATTGGTAAAATCTTGTTTTTTAATGTGCTTGTGCTATATTGAGTATTTTGTGGATACAAACTGTCTGTTGGTCTATTCATAAAGACAACGATTAAATTTCACTGTGTTCTTTAGAGGAAAAGCGAGATTTGAGAGAGGCTGTAGAGTTTGTCCATGATTCATCCTGAAAGCTTCTTATGCAAGTGGTGACCAGCTATGCTGGTAAACAGGCATGGAACAGCTTTCCAGTTGTGAAAAAGGTTGTTTGTGAATTTACCCTATGAAGATGAATGCAGCGCTCTTAGCTCAATGGTGATGGCTGCCCTCCAGCTGAAACATTCATTAAACTCCATATAGACACTGTCTTATTTGGTTTTCTTGGGAAAACCATCTAGGAGCTGGTCAGAATGAGAACTGCATGGTTTCTTCTAACATAGCTCTGTCTAAATTCAAGCATTCTTCTTTTTGTTCAACCTCCAAGGAAGCAGCCTGATAGCAGAAGCTCCCTACAAAGTCTGTTACAGAGGTGCCAGGTGAGAGGATAGAATCTGGGAAGTCTTTTCAATGAGCACTATTTTTGTTTCCCTGCCAAGCTGAGTTTAAATCTTGCTCAGATGATTTTTTGGCAAGATAGTTGTTAACTTTTTTAAGTAAACACTTGAGGACTAGCTAAAACAATGGGAATGCATTTGAAATCACTGTGAGAGGTCTTAGTGGTCCCAGCAGGATCACTTTTGCTGAAGAGCAGGCAAAAAATGAACACAACAAAAAATCGGAGAAGAATTAAATTAAGCTAAATGCCTGATACAGATGGTTTACAACTGAAGAATGAGCAGCAATGCTCAGAAATCTTTAAATAATGAGGGGACAGGCAAAAGAGCTTTGTTAAACACAGAAAATTCCTTAACTTTACTAGAATTTGTTTAATGTAAACTTCTCAACAGAGCCATAACTGTCTGCAAGACAATTCATAGTGCCTTGGCTCTGCTTTCCCATTGCTATGCCTGGCTGAATGTGGAAAATACACCTTACTGTGAGCAAGGATTTCTCTGAATAAGCGCATTTGTGTGAATTCACTCCCATCTATAACTACCTTTCATGGTGAAAATATAATTTCTTTTCATGAAACAAAGTCTTACTGGGGTAAAGACAGTTTCCAGATCACATTTCATAACTCAGTCTGCAGTAGACTGGGTTTGACCATGAGGACCCTCATGGGGACCATTTTCGTCTCTGTAGCCTGCAGGCTTTCTCCTGTGGGCAGCAACTATTTATTCAGCTTCCAAAATGAGTGAGGAAGGAAGAGATGGGACCAGTGCCTCTGAGCTGAAAATGCCCAAACTGATGGATTGTGAACAGGAGAACTAATTTCTGCCTACTGCTCTCGCTGGATTCCCAGCTGGCTGCTCACCCAAAGTGTAATACAGTCTTAGCAATTCCAAAGAATGCATCAGAAAACACCATTTAAATTAAGTTCAGTTATCGCTTTGAAAGTCAAATGTATCTTGCAGTACTTCAGCTGTAGTCTCTTGTTCCCTTGCAAGGCATAGAGTATGCAAGGGCTCTAATACCAGTTTTTCTTATAGTAGATTTGCTCCAAAGCACTCTCACTGATATCAGAGGATTTACTGTGATGAGCATCTGCTTTAACAGCCTGAACCAAAGCCTGTTTGAATCAATGAGGAAACTCTCCTGACTTCAGTGAGCTCTGATATAAGACCTTAGAGAGACATCATGGGAGTTCCTGAGCTTTGTAGGTGTTATTTACAATGGTCTGCTGCTAAGGGAATGCTATATCATAGAGTTATTTGTCTGCTGGGGAATTTAAATGGCAACCTGCTGCCACAGCTACAATACCTTTTCTGTTGCAATGATTCATGACAGGTCAAGGGAGCATACGCGATAGAAACACACTTTATGGTGTTCTATCACTTGTCAGGTCTTATAAACACATTTTTCTTTTAATTTTGGGGTATTCTCACTTTATTTTGACTAATGTCTGTAAGCAGAACTGGTGAGAGTGTATGTTTATGTACAAAAATATCTCCAGATGCCTTTCTTATCTTAAAATTAAGTAAACTTTTCATTTAAAGGCTGATTCTGCTTACCTCTCTGAGCCCCAGTAGCTCTGGGGATTTTGCTTGAGAATGAAATGCAACACAGGTCTTTTCCGAACTGCTATGGAATAGGAAGGGGGCAATCAGCCTTGCAAAAGGGTTAGTTTAACTACAAAAGAAAGCTTTTGCAAAGTGGAGGGGGACTTTTTACAAGGGCATGTAGTGATAGGGCAAGGCTGATGGTTTTAAACTGCCAGAGGGGAGACTGAGATGAGCTCTTAGGCAGAAGCTCTTCCCTGTGAGGGTGCTGAGGCGCTGGCACAGGGTGCCCAGAGAAGCTGTGGCTGCCCCATCGCTGGCAGTGTTCAAGGCCAGGTTGGACACAGGGGCTTGGAGCAAGCTGCTCTAGTGGAAGGTGTCCCTGCCTGTGGCAGGGGTTGGAACTGGATGATTTCTAAAGGCCCTTTCCAACCCAAACCATTCTGTGGTTCAAAGAATGGCTAGGTTTAGTCTCCCAGAGCAGGTATCCTCCACCCATGGGATGTTTCCACACCACCACTGCTGTGCTGCTGCCCCTTGAGCCATTTCCAGAACTCTTTTTTTTTCCAAAGCATATTTCAGTCCCGATTCCTACCCCTGCACATGGTTTCCTGACCCTTTGCTTGCAGCTGCAATTCCGCAGGGACAAACCTGCTCTTCGATCAGGATTTGCTTGATCTTTTGATGGGGAGCATGGTATGGTACTGCTCTCTGGCCTGAAAGCTGGTGCGAAGAACATCACTGTCTGGGAACCCAGTGGGTAAAGGGAGTGAGATAATGCATCTTCTCTACTGGAGAGAGGCTGGCAGGCAGGATCTCTGCAGGCTTTACAGGACACTGATGTGAATATCACCAGCTCCACATTATTCTAAGTAGCTACCTAGGGCAAACTCACTGAAGAATCTTGATTTAGAGGAGCCCCAGAGTGATGTACTGTCCAATACACTGTAAATGTATTGGAAACACATTAGTTCAGCCCAGGGAGTGAGAGCAGTGGCCATTTTCCTGTCACTTGTGTTTCATCTTGAGTTTATCCTTGCCTTTCAGTGCGTCTTCGGATGCCAGAGCAGTCCAGCCAACTGCTGCCTTGCTCCCAAATGACTGTAGGGCTGTGGCAAATAGTGTCAGACCTGACGAGTTATGGGTTCAGTTTTATCTGTCTCTGCCCTATCAACAGACCCATGGGCTTCCAGGCTTCAGTACAAGTCTGGGATTTTCATGTCTGTCTCTACTGAGATTCCCATATAGAGACACAAGCAAACGTGGTTTGTGTGTTACCAGTTACAAATTGTGCTGTACATTGGAGTCTGACTCAAACACGGAGTACCACATAGAGCAGCTACTGTTGGAAAGGACCTTAACATCATTTAGTTCCAACACCCTGCCATTGGAACCTTCAGCACAGACTCTGGGTTGAACCTAATGCAAGACTTTGATTTGGAGTCACCCCAGAAAGCCAGAACCTGTTATGAACTCAAGCAATAGAGCAAAAACCCAACTGTTTTCGTAACAGAGGAACTTAAAAGGAGCTTATTGTCAAACTCCAGTCCATGTGTAACAATTCGGACATAATTTCTGTCCTTACTGGTTTGCTTTCACCTGCCTCACGTTTTCTATTCTTCCCCACATGTTTATTAAAAACATGTGTCTCATATTTCTAAAGGTGGAGGTGGGGAGGAAGCCTGAGACCCCTTGTTAGCAGCCTGGTGGCTGTTAAAAGTCAGGCAGAGGATTGTCGGCTCCCTCTCGTGGGTAGAGGAGCACTAAACGGTACAGGCTGGTGTTTCCGAGGCAGCCACATGTCCTGCGTCAGACCTAATTTATTGTGCAGTTGTCCATCTTCGTGCATGCCAGCAGCCACAAAGCATGAGAAGATATACATGAGCACACACGTCTGCGCTGGCTTGTGCGTGAATGCACACAAACACATCCATCATGGGCAAAGCAAGCAAATCTCAGCCCAGGTAAATCAGACTGTTCCACCCTTCTGGTTTTGGGGAGATCATCTGGTTTAGTTTGCTTGCTTTTAAATCTCATCTCAAGGATGGAAAGTGGAGTAGCACTGCCCTGATGCTGTAGCCTTCATGCATCTTCCCTGGGAGCTCTCAACCCAAGTTGCACTGGCAGGATATGAGGATGTACCCGTGTTCTCCATCATCAGAGCAACAGCATGCAAGGATGTTCAGTCCTCAGTGTCACCCAGAGAGCTCTGATTGATGGTGGCATCAAATGCGCTCTCAGCAAAAGGGCTGCTCAGCATTAAGCATCAGCTGGGGTGACAGAAACACAGGCAGTGCTCAGCTGCACCTCTTAACAAGCAAGTAGGAGCACTGTCTGGTATTACTGTGGCTTCCAAATGTATTATAGCTTACCAAAAAGGCTTAGAAATATGTTCCCTTTGGCTCACCTAAAGCTGGACAAAGGTTTGTGGACATAGCTTTGGTGTGCAAATGGAGATTGCTCACAGAAGATATTCCTGTGTCTCCCAAACCCCCTTGTCTTGGTGTTACACCCAAACTCTTTTGACACTAATGACTATGCTTGGAGATGATGCTTTTGCTCTGAGCAAAGTGCTGCTAACAGGATGGTGGTCAGGAGGCTGTTTGCTTTTGTGCCTTCAGGTGGTGGTTGTGGGTCAAATCGCAGTTGCCAAAGCCCTAGCCAGTCATCCAGATTAGCAGAATACACAAGATAAACTTTGTGCTGTATTTGGAGCTGATAAAGTATACAGAAATGTAGATAACAATATGCAAAATATTTTTCCAGGATTATTTTTTCTCACAAATTGTTTATTTTATCACCTTTTGGGTCATTTTAGTGGGAATATCTCTTAATATCTAAAATTCCCACAGTTTCCCAGAGCCTAAGAGCAGTTTTTGTGTTGGGAGGCATACAGCTAAGCAGTGAGTTCAGGGATGAAGAGGGTGGAAGAATGTATTAGATCCCCTGCCACTGCATATTAGATAAAATTCAACTTACCACAGGTCACAATCATTGCATCATAGACTCCAAAATATTATAACTCCTAAAATATTGATAGTCCTAAAATAAGGATTTCTGGACTGAATTTTTACCATAGATGCTCTGATTTTTCTTTGTCCTCAAATAAGGTTAATTTAGGGGTAAGATCTAGCAAGGTGCAAAGATATTCTTGAGAAAATGCTCTGAATTCCTAACAACATGAGGGGAAACTGGGACACACAGCAGCGTGCCTGAGGTGCCAAAGAGTTTCCATGAGAAGGTCTGGATAAAGAAAAGGAAAACTCTCTTTTGGGACTCACTGTCAAATATAATGGGGTTTGAGGGTCCATAGCCCTTCCTCATTGTAATATGGATTTATGCCCAGAGCCAGTGCTTGCATACAGTGCCAGGCATGGAACGTGATGCAAATGCTAATCGCATATTTCTACTGAAGCAAAACTTAGACATAAAGTTTCCCTGACAGGTGATCAAAACATCTCAGCAACTATCAAACTCCGTTTCCTACTGTCAGAAGTAATGGCGTTATCTAGACTGGGAGCTATTAACGCTATGTTATTGCACTGCCATTCACAGGGCCCAAGGGAGGATGTTTTTTTTCTCCCCTTAAATTGCAATCCATCAGGCGTGAATGAAGATCTTTATCGGCTGAAAGATAACAGCTGATGTCTTCCCTCCCGCTCTCAGACAGCGAAAGTAATATCTCACATAATGGAACAAGGGAGCTGTAGTAGCAACAGAGAGAATGAAGAGAGAATGGAGTAGATTGTGTTTCAGGTGTAAGTGTTGAGCTATTATGTTTCATGGAGTAATGATGTCCTACCCTGTAAGACAAAGTAGAAAGAAGCTTTTTATTCTGCCCTCGAGGGCATGGCAGGGCTGTAATCACACTCCCATTGTGTGGGGAGACCAGGGGATGCAGAAGCCACAGTCTGTTTTCCTATGTCAGTTTATCTATCAGAAGGGGAAAAGTTAACACTCTGATAGTCAAGACAAGACTTTTTGAATGTGATGTTTGTTTTGGCTGGTTGAAGCAGCTCCAGTTAACTAAAATGGCAGAGTTATTAAAGAGCCACAGGAATGGGGTGGGCAGAGCATGTCTTGTTTCCCTCATGGCCAGTCTTTGAACTGCCAGCTCCCGTAGTGCTTACGGAGTGGTCTTTGATAATTCGTGTTTCTGGAGTGGGTGAAAATCATGCTTTTAAGTCTCTGGGCATTTGCTGGAAGAGCTGCAGTAAATGGTATTGGTACCATTTGACTCCTGTCAAATGCCCAGAAGACAGTCCTACAGCCCTGCTGCTGAGTTTCCTTGTCTCAGCAGCCACAGGGAAGATGAAGGAAGTGTAGATTTGGACTGTGACAAGTCAACAGCAAGTGCCCTTCTTTCATCATGGCCCAGATACGTATAGAGAGGCTGAGCTCAGGTGTTCTAGCAGTGTCACCAGACAAGTCAGCAACGACAGAGTGGACACAGACAGCTGGTGTCAGAAAAGTCTCACCTAGTTCACACAGGTGAAGGAGAGAAGCCTGAATAACCTGGGCTGTCAGGAAGGACTTGGTATTTTGAAGACATTTTTCTGCCTGGCACTCTGGATCACAGGGGGACCGGTCTTGTCGCTGACATGGACATTGGGATTGAGTGCACCCTCAGCAAGTTTGCTGATGACACCAAGCTGTGTGGTTCGGTTGATACCCTGGAGGGAAGGAATGCCATCCAGAGGGACCTTGACACGCTTGTGAGGTGGGCTGATGCCAACCTCATGAAGTTTAACCATGACAAGTGCAAGGTCCTACAGCTGGTTCAGCAATCCCAGGCACAGCTGCAGGTTGGGCAGAGAAGAGATTCAGAGCAGCCCTGCAGAGAAGGACTTGGGGGTGTTGGTTGATGAGAAAATGAACATGAGCTGGCTTCAGTGTGCGCTTGCAGCCCAGAAAGCAACCGTATCCTCAGCTGCATCAAAAGGAGCGTGACCAGCAGGTCAAAGGAGGTGATCATGCCCCTCTTCTCTGCTCTTGTGAGAACTCACCTGGAGCATTGTGTGCAGTTCTGGTGTCCTCAGCATAAAAAGGACATGGAACTGTTGGAACAAGTCCAGAGAAGGGCCACGAGGATGATCAGGGACTGGAGCACCTCCCGTATGAAGACAGGCTGAGAAAGTTGGGGCTGTTCAGCCTGGAGAGGAGAAGGCTGCGTGGAGACCTCAGAGCAGCCTTCCAGTATCTGAAGGGGGCCTATAGGGATGCTGGAGAGGGACTCTTCATCAGGGATGGTAGTGACAGGACAAGGGGTAACAGGTCCAAACTTAAACAGGGGAAGTTTAGATTGAATATGAGGAAGAATTTCTTTCCTGTTAGGGTGCTGAGGCGCTGGAATGGGTTGCCCAGGGAGGTTGTGAATGCTCCATCCCTGGCAGTGTTCAAGGCCAGGTTGGACAGAGCCTTGGGTGACATGGTTTAGTGTGAGGTGTCCCTGCCCATGGCAGGGGGGTTGGAACTGAATGATCTTAAGGTCCTTTCCAACCCTAACTATTCTATGATTCTATGATCTTGCTAGATGCCTCAAATGCAATGACCATCCCTGCTGAAGCACCGTTTGAATGTTTGCACTCCAAGATCAAGTGCATTTGTGCAACTACTGAAAGATTTGGTTTTAGATACTTCTTTTTCTACCTCTAGTGTCACTAAGGAATTCTTCCATCGAATAGCTATCAAAGAGAAGGTTGTGGTTTTCCTCACAAAGGAACCAA
Organism: Pezoporus flaviventris; assembly: GCF_033815535.1. NCBI lineage: Eukaryota > Metazoa > Chordata > Aves > Psittaciformes > Psittacidae > Pezoporus > Pezoporus flaviventris. The sequence goes on along the minus strand of NW_026892550.1, from coordinate 3,630,068 downwards.
TATAAGAATGAGAATTTGTTCTGCTCTTCCCCATATGATGAAAGGCTGAAGTCAGGTTAGCTCATTACTTCAAAATAGAAAAGCTTTCTTTTTGCTTTCTGAAACACTTTACAATTACCTTTTGCTGTAATTTACCTGTAAAATTACCTTTGCCTGTAATTTGAGACCCTTGTTCACCCACCTACTCACTTACTAAATGAGGCACAGTTAAATACCTTTCTGAATAGGAACACAAAAATGTGTTTCTCTAACGGTGAGAGAGCGAACAAGTCCAAGGTCATCACACAGGGGTGGGAACAGCTGTATCCTGCTTTGCAGGCTCTGGCCTTTCATCCATCTTTAACAAAGACCTCAGAAAAACTGCTTTGAATGCTAAATATGACCTTAAAGTATCACATGGGAGCAATGTGCAGGCAGAGATTTCCTTCAAGGAGCTATGGAAAACCCTGCTATGTTCTCTATGCAAGTGTCTGTCGGTGCCACTCCAGGGGATCCTTTTCATCAGGGTATCCTAATATTATCCAGCAAAAATGGGCTGCATCCAGGACGGCATTTGCAAGACAGGTGCTCTCAGGCTATCACCTGGTGGTGCCTCCTGCCTGTTTGCACATTAATAAATGAGCAAAGTCTGCAAGGTTGATGACAGAGGGTGCTGTGTGGCTCAGTTGTCTCTATACTTTGTGCCTGCTGTACTGCTGTCACATGCATCACAGTCTAAATGGAGTTAAAAAAAGATAACAATATCTATTTACGTTTAAAAATCCATCACCTTGACACTTTGGCAGATGGTTTTGGAGGCCGCCTTTTATAACCTGCTTCTTAAAACTTGTCAGATGCTGCTTCTTCTGTTTCAACCCTTACCACCCTCCCTCTTCATCCCCCATTCACAATCACTATCATCGTAGCTAAATTGCCAGACACATAAATGTTATTTTCCATTAAGGTTGCCATGTTACCAAATAAGTGCAAGTTTGAAGAAGGAGCATGAGTTTAATTCCCAAATACAAGTGAGACAGATGTTTGTGTTAGGAGGAATTAGCACTTAGGGCTTCCTTACTCTTACTCAAAACAAAGAACAGTGTTGCTAGCATTCTTCTAGCAATTATTATTACTATCTGCTTGCTATCTTTTAGCAGTCTTTCTGCTAAAAATTTTACACATTAGGGATTGTGTCATTTTCCTGGTTTAGAGCACTGTTTAATAGAGCAAAAAGTCTCCCCTGCCAATAGCTGCTTGTAAATTCTTCAATAAAGAAATTAAATTAATTTCTTAAGTAAATTCTACACTGTTCTGAAAGGGGCAAAAAGTCTTCTAAATCCAAAACATTGGATGATCTAAGGTCTGTGTAGCTGGAGGAGTCTACAAAGCTATTCAGCTGGCAGACTTCTATTTGCTCCAGGGCAGCTGAGTCACTTTGCTGCTCCTTTGACTGTACTGATGATACCTTTGCCAGTCCTTTAAAGGAAGCCTGAGCTCTTGATTCACACATAGACATCTACATTACACATCTAAATTAGGTGTCTTAATATGCAAGCTGAATTCCCCCTTTGTGATATTTTTTGGCTTCTTCAGTGAAAGGGCTTTTGCAGAGCAGTAGGATGCTGAGACAACAACATAGGACTAGCAGAGGTGACATGGGATGTCCTGGAGACCCATGCCCCTGTGGGGTGGCAGCTGGAGTCCAGCTGTGCAGTGGAAGAGCATCTCAAGTGACACAAATGCTGATGTTTTAGCAGTGGAACTGAGTGCCAGGTGTCTACTGTCAGTGGGAAAAATGACCCTCTGGAGATGCCTGTCTCTGTTACATATGGCCGGAGCCTAGATGGCCAGCTTAGATTAGACTTCCAGCTTTTAGCTGGTGAAATGAATCTCACTTTATGAAAAATTGGAGTGCTAATGGCTCAAATGAGTAATTTATATTTGCATTGTAAAGACACTTCGCAGCCCAGCCAAGATAGCTCCATTTTACTGGGGCCTTCACAAATAAAAAATGAGTGTTTTCTTTATCTAAACAAAAGCTGTAATACATTTTTATACGCATATGCACACTCAAGAGAAGCAAGGAACCTCTGTAGTCTTCATCCTGGAGATTCAGACCTGAAACTGTGAGGTGTGAAGTGATTTGCTTAGAGTGACATAGAAAACTTTGGACAGGAGCAAGAACTTCACCTGGCTTTCGTGCCCTTGGTTCTATGTCTTAATCACAAAAATGTTTTTCCTTTCCCTCAAATAACAGAATTCTTAAAACAAAATCTGTATATAAAGGTTGTCTGAGCAAATACCTGTTCTCTACAAACCATATTTGGCTACCCATGCTAGGCTTCTATATATAGGTGGGTAACAAGGGAGCCTTTTCCTTTAGTGTTGCTAGATGAAACATGGAAAAAGCAAAACTGTGCATAAGTTACATGTGTTTTTAAGCCTTGATTTCAATTGAATGGTTAAGATTTGATGAAAAAGAGTCTGACCAAACATATTTATGTAGTGCCAGAAAGGGACTCTTCATCAGGGACTGTAGCAGTAAGACAAGGGGTGATGGGTTTAAACTTAAACAGGGGAAGTTCAGGTTAGATATAAGGAAGAAGTTCTTTACTGTGAGGGTGGTGAGGCCTGGAATGGGTTGCCCAGAGAAGTGGTAAATGCTCCATCCCTGGCAGTGTTCAAGGCCAGGTTGGACAGAGCCGTGGGTGACATGGTTTAGTGTGAGGTGTCCCTGCCCATGGCAGGAGGTTGGAACTGGCTGATCTTAAGGTCCTTTCCAACCCAAATCGTTCTGTGATTCTACTACAGCAGTAATTAACCTCAAAGAACATGCTCTGAAAATCTTTCCTGATGAAAACAAGTACATGTCTCTGTCCTGGCAAGATGCTGTGCATGGAGCAACCCAGTTTCAACCAGCATGTGCAAGGGTCACCTTCAAAAAATATTGGATTAACATCTGTTTGTTGCAAAAGGCCCTGTACCTTGAGGAGCTTATGAATGTTATGGTGATTTTCATTTGAATTAATTTGCATTTCTTGTGATATTCTAAGGCATCACAACGTCATCACCTTAATCCTATGGGATACAGTCTGAGTAAGAAAGCTAAAGGCTCATGATGTCATGGAGCTTTCTATCAAAAGGCTCAGACTTCACATGATACTTCATGGATTTTTTTAGTACTTCACTCACAAAGTGGTATTTAGGTACAGAAATACACACTGGGAAGACATCTGTGATAATGGGAACTTATACTGGGAAGACATCCGTGATAATGGGAACTATCTGCTTAAGACTGGCATTCTTTTCCAAGTCTGGAACTGACTGTAACAGACCTTAACCCTAATGTTTTGTGAACTCTGGTGTGAAACCTGACCTTCACAAAAGTCAAGGGCTGATTTTTGCCCCAGAACTCTCAAGGGAGTAATTTCCTTGGTGCTATTTATGGTTCTGTCAATGATGTGATATCTGTCTTGCATGTGCATGTGTGGGCTGCCCAAAGCTACCCTGTCCTTTCTTAGTGCCAAAATGCATAGCAAACACATTCTTGTTGAGTTGCTTGTTATCACCTCTTTGTCTCTGTTCCCTTGACTGCTTTCCTGCTTTCTCCTTTCTACTGCTATAATTTTAAAAATTACAGAGAATTGCCCCATTTCTCTCCAAAGGCACAAATGGTGAGGGAGCTTTGCTTTAAGAAGAAAGATCTAATGTTCTGTAGTGCAAAAGACCTTAATGTGCCCTATTTTTAAAACACTGGCATGGATTGCTAAAGGGATCTTTCAATATATCCTGGCATGCAGTGGACGCTTAACACTCATTTCCTCTCATGAACAGAAGTATCAAACCCAGATGATGAAAGTTTAATCCTTTGGCACAGGTAGTGCACGTTGCATCTTTCAACACAATGAAGCCCATTTTCTACGGAGAAGAGGCAGTGAAAAACGCCTTGCAAAGGACTTCAGCGCTGGTTCTTGGGTGGAAAACAGGAGAGGTTAGAAAAGGCGCGATTTCTGCACATTAAGTTGCATCTCCAAGATACACATCTTGGCCAGCAGGCCAAGGCATTGCTTAGCAAAAGAAATAGAGTGCCTTAAAGCCATCTGCACAGTTTCTTGAAACTTCACTTCCCTGATGGATAACAGATGGAGGAGGAAATTTGTAAGTAAAAGATTAGAGCAACTCTGCTTATAAACAGGAGTACTAATCACTCTGCCTTTGCCCTGGAGACCAGATTTAATCTCAGGGTTTAACTTAATGTAACTGTCTTGTTTCTGCTGCCAACTGAGAACATTTGAACACTCCCATGATAAGAGACACTTTGGGATGATACAAAGCTAAGCATTGCTTGGCAATCAATGACCCAGCATTTAATCAATGATTACACTCAATGTAGCATGGTGAAATAATGGAGTGGGTGATTTGCACATTCAACATTTGTCATCTGCCAGTGTTTAACTCTATCTGGCTCAGCAGTTCTCCCCTGTTTGTGTCATGTCAGTAGCACCTGCACTTTGTGCCCAAACCTGATGGTTTTATTCACCCTGTGAAAGCAAAAGTGAGACGTTGCCTTTGAATAGGTGTGGAATAAGGCATCGGGCAGTAGATTTGCTGCAGGAGAGGTCTTCACTGTCTTCTTACCCTTTGGAAGAAGTCTCTGTGTGGTCTGTATATGGGTACCAAGGTTTTGTGATCTCATGCAATGCCTCTGATAACAACCTTTGCTGAGAACTGCAGTGGAACAACAGCAGCTCATGTCCCAGCACACAGCAGGGCGTATAAGGCTCAGCTACACTTTGCATCCTACTCACCTATATTTTCAGTCCTCAGCATAAGCTGAGTTTTCCACTCTGTTTTCTGTTTCTATGCCCCACATTTTATGTGGTGTTCTGGAGTGTTTGGTAAAAGAACAGAGACAGCGCAATTAGACTTATGATGAGTATTGATTCTTCAATTTGCTGCTAGAAGTGAGAATTAAAAAGGAACGCTATCACAGTCTGACCCAAACCGAAAACATATTAATCTTCTCCTGGAAGACACCAACCACTGTGCCTGCTGTACCCCTGCTAAAACAAAGTACCTCCATGCTAAACAGAAGAATTCTATCCAGAATGGAAATGCTTGGTTTGCTCCTTGTCTCTGGTATTTTTTAGTTACATACCTAAACCCAGCTTCACAGCACAACAAAAATTGTCCATCTTGAAAATCCCCATACTTGTGATACTTTCTCCCACACTCACTCTCACCATGTGCTGGAGAGCTGATGTGAGTTTACTCCTTACTGTAAGAGAGGGTTTACAGCACAAATACAGAGAGAGGTTTCTACCCATTGAAAAATGACCTTCATTTAGCATTTTCGGGTAGCTCGTTCAGATGTCTCCTGCTCAGCTTGTCAGCTCCTGTGAACTAATTTTTCTTGTATGTGATATGGGAAATCCTTGGGCAAGTAGACACAGGGTGCCTGAGGCTGCAACACAGGCTGACAACATCTGAGGCTGTGGATAAGCCCTGATTATTCAAACACTTGTTAAAATCAGTTTATCTAAACTTCACATTTTTTGTGATGAATAAGCTTAAGGTTTGCCTTTGTCGATTAGGAGATTAAATAGAGTCAATGACATTCTGTTATAGCTGGAGCAATTGGTGAGACACACTTTTAAGAACCCTGAATCTTTCTTTGCTCCATAGAAATAGTATTGCTACTCAGCTGATGAAAAGAATAGGAATTTGTGCCAGCTCCAGTCATTCTGTGTATGAATAAGAGCATATTCCCTTCTTGTGTTTTTTGCTTGGTTTATTGGAGAAGCGAGGGCTTAGGGATCATTCAGGGCTGTGTGAGAATGTGACCATTTAAGACTTTTCAAGGTCATTTGACTGGAACCAAAAGGAATCGAAACAAAATACCCTGTACCATGAAAATAGCTGTCTGAGTACAGTGTGCAACAGAGGGTCAGGCTGCAACGGGAGCATGGCCTTTTTCATCTCGGACAGCAGGGTTTGCACATTATGGGGAAAAACCTCACCAAGAAGTGTCAGCAAGACCCTGCATCCTATTTGACTCTTGAAAACCCAACTCCAAGGCACAAACTCCTGGAAAAGCAGATACCAGTAGTTGTGTTGCTCATGCATTTACATTGATGATGCTATCCCCCGGTACTGACATACCTTTAAACTTTCACCTGTTTGCCTGTTTGCTTGATTTTTAAAGAACACTTTCAGGAAAGACTGGGATGTCTCTGCAAGTAACAGTCAAGGGAAGCTAGGTTAAATCTCCATATTACAAAGCCACAGTACAGTCTAGGTTGGAGATCTGCGTGGATCAAAGATCCCTTCCTCCTTGTAAGCAGGAAGTTATGTGCACACCCTTGAGACCTTTCTCTCTAGAAAGATGATACAATTTCAGTAAGCTAATTTATTACTAGTAAGTGTATACCTCACTGCTATGGATTTAATGCTAAGGTTTTACTTGTTTGGAAGAACAGAAATGTGTATGAATAGATGATTAAAATATTTCTTTCTAGAGCTGGAAAAAAAATGAAAGAAAAGAAAGGAAAAAAATCCCAGCAAACCCTAATTTTTTTCTGTGATAATCATGTTTATGCAGAGCCTGAACACTAGTGGTTTTGTAAGGGAGATTTTCTGCACTTCTTCTGTCTTGCACATTTTCTCTTTTTATGAAGTGTGTTTCTTTTAGACATCCTGGCCTCATAAAAATGGCTTATTTAGAGCAGACCTGACCATCTGGGGCCTCTTTGCTATAGGCTAAGCTTAACTTATTAAGTATTGTCGTCCAAAGACAAACAAAGAGGCTACTAATGCATTTTTGGCCTATTCTGTGTCGTTTATATTCTGTGAGCAATAAAAAGACCTAAAAGGAAGGAAATGAAAATGGAATGAGTTGTCTGGAATTTGCCTGCTATAGGATGAGCTAAATTGAATCTGTAGAGGTGTTTGGCTTTGTTTGTCTGCTAAGGGAAAGGGGGAGGAAGTGTATTTTCAAGTGACTGAAGACTCACCCAAAAATGCCTGTGAGTACAGTAAAGGTGAGATGCCACATCTGCTGTGGCGTGCTTGACTTAAATACTTCCTAGCATCGAGACTAGCAATGGCTGTTTAACAGGCTTCACACTGAGATTGGGATATCAGTTGTCTTCTCAGCAGCAGAACAAATTCCCTTTAGTGCTACAGCAGTTGGATGGCATGGAAAAGTGATTGCTACTGGAGCTTAAACACTGCTTTACCTGGGTATTAATGTAACTCCAAGGGAGACGGGTGTTTTTAATGAAAAGTAATTTCTTACTGCTTCAGGTTGCTTTCAATCACCCTCTCCTCTCTGCGAGATCAATCCCAGAGATTTAAACCCCAAATATCCAAGGGAGCACTGATGTGATTTTACCTAGAGAGAACCTGGGCAGTCACTACAGACCCTGCTGGCAAAGACACAAGCAGAGGTAGGCACCTATCGCATCAGTTCACCTCTTTCTTCTCTTCTTTGCAGGACAGTAGTTGTATCCATCTTTCTCAATGTGTAGGCACTATTTCAGACATTATTATCATCTAGAAAAACTATTAATTCCTGGTGGGAAATAACTTCTGAAACAGACAGAACTTGCTTAGGTTGATCCAGGAGCCTTTTTGGATATTTTTACTAACAAATGGCCTGAGTATATCTTGGTCAGAATAACACCCAGCTTGTTCATCTCTTTATTTATAATAGACTTTTGGCCTTTGAGGTGCTAAAATCAGTTGTGATTCACACAAGTGACATGGGGAACTTTGCAGAGGTGTAAAATTGTATATATTTATAAAGCTATCTGCATTCAGGCACTGTGTAGACACTCTGGTGTCAGAATCCAGTTTGGATCTGGTCTGAAATACATCTTTCTCTGAATCTTATCAGGATATCAGACAAAACATCCTCATTTCTACTTGTACCTCCGTGTTTCTTGCTACAACCACACCTTCCTTGGGAGCATTTCCCATGTGTTTAGAAACAAGGTACCGCTTCCTGCTTAAACTAACCTTGGTAAGAAGTACCTTTTGAGAAAAATTAATTGCTTAGCCCTGATAACCCCTCAGGTCTGAACCTTTATTCCCTTTCGGAAGTAGCAGGATTCTGTTGGTGTGTGGTTGCAGTTTAACATCCTATGTCTGAAATAAAACACTGAGGGAAGGATTTTTTTCCACTGTCTCGTTCTGGAGGAAGAGTTTTTGAGAAAGCTAAAGACAATACTGAGATTAGGCTGCTGTTGTTTCAGCTCAGCGGCAGACGTTAAAGCTTTGGCTGAAAGCCCATCGACAGGACCAGATGTTTTAGTCTTGCACTTCCTTTGCAATGGGAAATAATGAAAACTGAGCCTTGTAAATGAAACGGGACTTTGCTGATTCAATTCATTTGTTCTGTCATTGTGATTCATATCATCAGAAAATCTCTCTGCTAGGGGGTCAGACCAGTAAAACAGGAGCTCGTAAGGGAGCTGCTAATGGGGTTTCACAGGTACCCTTCCATCTCCTTTTCACTTCTCAGATGTCATCTGTAGTATCTCCCACTCTGAGGAGCCTGTAGGATTTTACCAGTTTTCAAAGGCAGGTGTTTTATGGAAATTCTTTTGCTGCAGTGTGTGAGCTACAACCCTTTCCCTTTCATAAACCAGTCTATAAGAGCTCATGGAAGACTTGAATTCAAAACACAGGTCTCAGAGAACATGATGGCCTTCCCAGAGCTCTGCCCTGGGTGTGATCATAGAATCATAGAATAGTCAGGGTTGGAAAGGACCTTAAGATCATCCAGTTCCAACCCCCCTGCCATGGGCAGGGACACCTCACACTAAACCATGTCACCCAAGGCTCTTTCCAACCTGGCCTTGAACACTGCCAGGGATGGAGCATTCACACCTTCCTTGGGCAACCCATGATGTTGAGCATCTCTGTGCTACCTGGGTGGCCTGGGTCATGCTTCACACATTTTAGCTCTGATTTATCCCTCCTGGTTTACCAGAGCATCCTCTGTGCACAGTGCAAAGAAAGACTGCATCCAAGTGTGATGTTTTGGTGGGGAAATCCTCTTTTGTCTCTGTGTAGACTACGTAAGGCATTTGGGCAGCTCTGAGTGTCTCCAGGAAGTGGCATGAAATCAGGGCCAACTCTTCTCAACAAAATAGGAACTCTTGGGGTGTTTTCTCTGCTCTTTCTTGCACCTGAATATAAACAGCTTGCTTCCTCTGGCAGACTGCGCTTTAGCACACCGGATATTTTCATAAAGTGACCTCAAGTATGAGAAACTATGTGCAGTAGGCTTAAGTATTTTTCTTTTCAAATACAGGCAAAGGAGGCACTAAAGGTGGCTGAAAACAGAGTTGGCATTGCAAAAGTCCCTGCATTTTATCTCAGAGCAGTGTTTGTAATTTGTTATGACTTACTGAGCTTTGTTGAAATTAAAGCTTGAAGGAGCCATCATGGTTTGATATCTCTGCAGTCAGTATTGCCCAGAGGCTTCTGCACTAGAATGTTTCCCTATCCAGGGCACCAGCAATGCTGTTTCCAGACCAGCAGTCTCACCAGCCTGAGGTTATCTGCCATCACCAGTGCTGATGTTCTCCACAAACTCATAAATTCAGCACAAAAGCCTTGTGCATCCTGGAGCAACAACAGCAAAAGCAACAGTATTAAGGCCATTGTGAATAACTGAAAGGTAACATAAAATAAACAGATGATAGAGGAAGAGAGAAAAATGTCTTATTAAAGCTTCATAGCTAGAAGCAGCCAAGGAAATTTCCTTTAATAAAAAATCAGCTTTAAACATAAGGTGAAATATATATATTGTTTCCCACTGGGTAAGGCTAATTATGATTTGTTTTCTTTGATTGTTTTAAGGACCCATATGTAGCTTTAAATCTATTTTCCTGGGTGTTAAAACAGAGTTTTAAATACAGTGTACTGCTCAGAAATAGATTGTGCTATTGTAACAGAATAAAGAATTGCAGCGCTTCACTCCTATTCAACATAGCTGGAAACATGCGTCTACTTATTGGAGTCAAATAATATCCCCAAAATGTGCCTCAGAATATCCAAAATACTAAAATCTTGAAATAGAGGCAATAAAATGTAACAGATTTGAAAGAAAGGAAAATGCTGTAAATGAAAACCAGAGAAGAAAGTCTAAAACAACAGTCTATGACCATTCAGAAAGCCAGGCTCTGGCAAATGTTAACCACTTCAGTGTAACAGGCTGCCACTTGTGATCCTAAGCTCGGTAGCTTAGGCAAGTTATTGGAAGGTAGTCTGCGATTAGGGTCTGTTTTGTGGTAGGTATGAAGAATGGGATTTCAAGCAATCCTTTAGTTCTCTTCCCATAAACCTTCAGCTGGCTCCAGTAGCTGCAGAGCGCAGTGGAAACTGAGGCTTTTGAAAATCCCACCCAAGAGGTTCTGTGTCTGCACGTATGTGGTCTCAACTCATATATTGAAGGAGAGGATGCTAAAGACAAGGGTAGTCACTGAGGCTTTGGAGTACTACTCTTTTGCATATATGGCATATATATCTGCTATTCTGCAAAGAGGGTCCACATTAAATACAGCAGATAGTCCTTAGGGTGAAAGGGAGATGGGATTGAAACTCTTCCATTAACTGTGTTTATAGAAATGTGTAAATGTGTGTGATGATTATATTCCTCTTCACATTTGCTTACTTTCCTAGACACTTGTATCTGCTTGGAATTTGCGAGACTTTCTGCGTCTCTGTGGAGTCCTGATAGGTCCAATGAGAAATAACACGGTTGAAGGGTTTTTTCTTGTGGATGTCAACACAAGGGCCCTTAGATGGAAACAATTTGGTTGTATTAAGGCTATCATGTTGTGTCCTGCACTATAGACACTATCATAATAAAAATTAATTACTAATGAACAGCAGCATAGAGTTTGGTAGTCAAAATCACCAGTTTCTCAGGGCATTTTGGGGAAGTAGAGTGCAGAGCATAAGTTGATCAACCTAATAATTACGTATTTTAAGGCAAGAAAGAGCCATATTTGTTTCCTCTCTGCACTTTGTCACGAGAAAGCCATCATATTTCGCTAAGTAACATCTACATGCAGCCAAGTGCCATGTTTCAGAAGATGGGAACCACCATTTCCTTTAGCGATTTATTTCCTCAGACTCACCCACTCTGTTAGACAATTGTGACATATTTCTTGTTAGGATGTTTTTGTCTTTAATTTTCAGTCTTTCTGTGCTATGTTAAAACCCTTTTGATATCTGATATATATACTGTCTTTAAAGAAAAAGCACAGTCTTTTTGACACTGAAATCATATCCCCCCCTTGATCTTTCTGAGGACTTCAGCAAAGTGAGTGCCTGACATTTCTCTGTAAGGCACATTTTTCCATCTCTGCAACTGTCAAGCCCCATGTGTATCTCTTATGTCCTGAATATTTGTGACTGTGTTATTGAAAACAGATGCCCAAGATTTGGTATTACACCTCATGCAATGATGTGCTTCTGTACACGCAGACCTGTACATCCATATGCACAAAAATAGCAAGTTAGACACAAGATGTGTTAAGGACATGAAATGAACATCTTTGTACCTATTGTACATTAACTCAGTAGTCTTGCAAGACACTTTTTCTTCCATCTAAATCTAGTAGAGCTGGTTATAAAGGCATCAGGCTCTGTTCATTGTTACAGAATTCAAAACAAATGTCACATTCTTTTCCCCCAACAATTCAGGCACTTTCATGACTTGCATCTTTCCACTCTTCTTCTCCCCAGGCAATTTACTTAAATGATGTTTTTGCAGCTTGTGGTATAATCAGATTTTTTATTTGAATGGCTGACAAACATTTGGGAGAAAATGTGCCATTGGTAAATGTCTTATACGCTGTTGTCTTCCTGAAGAGCTGGGCACCTGCCTGCTGGAGTCCTCTGTGATTCCCAGGAGAAGTCCACAGAACCAGGAGTCAACCCACTGATTTATCAACATTTGAATAACAGAAATAAAATCTTCATGTTTCATCACTGCCTTTCAAGGAAATAAAGGCAGCCATAAAACTGTCCTCATCACAGTGAGCTGACCCCATGTGTGGGAACATTGTGCTTCTCCTTACACACAATACGGGTTAGAACATTATTGAAAATTGCAAAGCCATTTAGATCCTGTCTGGCAAAAAAAAAGAGAAAAATTGCATTTTTCTTCCTAATGTAATCCAAAACATTCCAAACCACAGACAAATATAATGGAAACACTGACAAGCCTTTACTCACAGTGTCGCTGAGACATCATTGATGATTTAACTGCAACTACAAACGATTAAATATGCCACTTCTAATAATTTCTTATGGCGTGGTATCTCTATAATATTGCACGTAGGGACATGTTGGCATGTGTAAAAACTTATCCCTACTAAGCGCATGTCAAGATGAAAGTGATTTCTTCCATACATCTCTATGAGAGACATGATTCTTCCTGGCAAACAGAGGAGGAGCAGCAAGGTGAGTGAGAGATGTGACTTTACCTCTATTAAAAGCTTTAATTAGACAGATCTTGGAATACTATGTCTGTTTGTAGCATCCACATTTTAGTAAAGATGCTATGAGATGGGAAAGAGGTCGAGGGGGAAGAAAAAGATTTTATTGCAGCACATTTTTTTCACAGCCAAAGAAAATAATTTATAATGAGGGATTTATGAAGCAAGTTCTTAGGTTATCAGAAGAAGGCTGAAAATAAAGGTCACAAGATGAATTAATATCAGTCTGTGCATTCTTTCACACAGAGAAATGTACTGAGACCAGCGGTCCCTCCACTCTTATGGGCAGAGGTGCAGCCAAGTTGAAGGCAGACATATTTTTACAGAAGAACAACTAAACCTAGGGATAATTTCCCACGAGAAGTGACTGTATTCCTCCACCTCCTGCTATTCTTGGAAGTGTCTTCTGCCAGTGCTGCTGGAAGACCTGCAGAGAGCAAAGGCAAGTCACCAAACTCACTTGTGTGACAAAAGAACAAGCATCCATGTCACATGGATACACTGATACAACGGATGCTCTTCTCTCAAACCCCATGAACGAGAAGTCAGCAGCAAACTTAGTGCTCCTGTGTAGATGCAATAGTTTCAAGTCATAACAGTGACTCCGATGTTGTGGTCAAATCAAACTTAGGTTTATGTTCATACCCTTTTGGGCGGAACTGGAGGTATCCCTCAACCATTGCAAAGGAGTCCTTTAATATGGCCACCAAATAAAACTCAAGAGAAATCTTCTGAAGCACAAGATTTAAACACACACCCCACTCCATGCTTTTAAGGATTAACTTCAACATAGCGCAAAGCCTGCTATATTTCATTTGCCAGCTTTTTACCAAACAAGAGCAATCCTCACACCCAAGGAATACATCTTAGTCCTTGACTTAAAGACATCTGTAGTGACTGAGGCAATGGAAGAGAGAAATCCAACAATGACCTGTTTATTCAGTAGAAGAACAGTAATTTCTTTCTGTCAGCAACAGAAACAGAAATCTTTGTAAGCATACACATATACAAGGCTACTGCTTCCAACCAAGCAGCTTGAGTGCCAATATTTAGAGATGGACACAGGGCTGCCTTTTATAACTGTTAAAATACTGATGCTGTTCCTAAATAAGGCTGTTATTTTGGCTATGAGATCTAACTGGAAAAATTGGCTAGACAATGAATGGGATACTCGTCTGATTTCTACATATGAATAGAGAGAGACTATAGCTCAGAAGGAAAACACCCATGGAAGTGTCTGCACTTTTGACAGTGCCTATTCTAATTAAATATTCATAGCGCTTTGAAAAGGGTTGGACCAGTGTCATACAAGCAGTTTTCCATGTGTCTGCCTGGGGTGTTTCTAGATTTTGCAATTTCAAGCAAGCAAAGAATGTTGAAAATTGGATCGTTATTCACTTGTCCTCTGCAGCGGAGAAAACCCTAAATAAACTGAAGAAAACTTCTAAATTACAAATGAGGTCTTGTCAAAGGAACTGTAATGTCTTTTTCTCTATGTTCCAGTCTGTGATCAAGGGAAGTTTCCTGGCTTTGGAGTAATGTATGGCTTGTAGCAAGAGACTGCAACATGCAGCTGCTGAATAGGATTTCAAGTTAAAGAGATAAGCTGGAAGGAGAGTGCTGCCTTTGTGTTTTAGGGGTGGGAACTGAGGCAGACAGGACGGTTTGTAGCAGATGATAGCAAAAGACTGACCAATTGTCCTGGTTTCAGCTGGGAGTTAGTTTTATTCCTAGTAGCTGGTGCAGTGTTGTGTTTTGGCTTTAGTCTGAGAGCAGCGCTGATCACACCCTGATATTTTAGTTGTTGCTCAACAGCACTTACCCTGATCGAGGCTTTTCAAGTCTCTCATGCTCTGCAAGCACAGAGGGGCACAAGAAGGTGTTATCCAGGTTTGCTGTTGATGGAGGTGCCTCCAGAGAGTGAACATTCCTCTCCCTTCCCTCTCATCCTATCCCACTGCTGGAGTGAGTGATGAATTGTTGGTTCAAAAATCACTGGTTGTTCATGCTGTGATACTGTAAATGGGGAGCTCCAGGGCAGGTGAGAGGAAGCAGGAGAAGGTTTACATGAATCCAGAGCAGCACTGACTGTGCCTTGTACATCTGTGCTGGTATGACACTGGGAAATGGACAGGTTGTGCTATCACTGTGGAGAGTTGTCCTGGATCAGAGCACTGATCCAGGACAACTCAATCACATTTGGAGGTGTTGCCCTGTGGTCCAGGCACAGCCTGGGTTTGCTCTGATGTGGTGCAGATGAGGGAAATACCTATTTAAATTGGGCTAAAGCCTTACACATCCTTAGAAGTCCTGTCACTGTAATTTGAAATACTTCTGTGGAACTGGACCTATGCTTCCCATGTTAGCAACCAAATGTGCACATCACTTGCATTCATGCACACTAAATCTGAAGCTGGGGTGAGAAGTTGCACTAATTTATTGTTCTTGCAAATCTGATACGCACTGCAGCTCACAGCAAAATAGAGGCTGTGTGAGGGACCAGGTTTTGAAAGCGTGGGCACATGTGTGTAACTTGGCTGAAAGATCAATAAAGTGCTGGTACAATAACCACCATAAATATCTGACAGGTGTCAACATCAAGGTCTAGATTTTACCCACAGATGCCAGCACAATGTTTCCATTGATTAGCTGGTCTGTAATATAAACCTGGGTGTGGAAAACGTGTGTTGAAAAGAGTCGCACATGGATAATGCCCGGATTGCACTTCCTCTGCTTCAGTTGCATCAGTCAGGGCTGACTCAACCCATTGGAAGCTTGCATTTTTTGTTTTTATCACAAGTTAAAATTAGGATGTTATTGTAAATAAATAAATAAATAAACGCTGGCCTGACTGTGGTTTGGAAGGGGATCATTATTTGGTTCTATCATGTCCTGGATAACATTCTCTGTCGATTAACCGGTCAGCAAGCAGCTTTAACTGCTATAAGACTCATTAAGGGTGTTAATATCTCTTATATGTGAATATTGAACTGGAGGTTATTCTCTGTCTATTGAGCTACTTGCATTGTGTAGGTGTGCTCAAATCTCTTCTGAACACTCCCGAATTTCAAATCTTTGTTGCTATTCATGCATTTAAGCTGGGTTTGATGTTGTGCATCTTTTTAACACCTGTATGTACAAAAACCACCTGTCACATTTATGGCAGAGGTGGGAGCACAGATTGGATCTTGAGTCTGCAGTCTTATGTTCCAACTCAATAAAGCAGTTAACACATGCTGCCTCGTTTCATGATGGAAAAGGGTCCTGTTAGACCCATTAACTCTGCGAAGCTAATTCTGCGTTTGAAGTTAGCTGTGTACCATATCTAATGCCATACCTAATGGAAACTGGTCCTCAACTGCTTTGTTAATTATTCTCAGCCTGTGATGCTCACACATAGTCTCACCATTAATAAAAAGCACTTTCCATGGAAAATGCTTTCCACATGCACATAATTAATGCCCCTTTCTTATTATCAAAGAAGTAGTCAGAGAAATTTTGAAAGAACAAAATTAGGTTGAATTAGATGCCAAAAGTAACGCATTTCACAGAGGTTGGTCAATTAGTTGCCTATCAAAAGAAAATTAATAAAATGTTATAGAAGAATTATGGACATTTAGACATGGAGCCCTCTATCCTTTTATTTTGAAATGTGGTTTTATTTCGATCTCCTTTACTTTGCATAGCAGTAGCCTTTAAAAATGTTGAAATTAAATGATGCTTTTAAAAAAATAAAATATTTCAGTGAACTAAAAAGATCATCTTTGGGATAATTTCTCCTTCATGTAGAATCCTGAAGTATTTGGGGTTTGCTCCGATCTGGGCAGAAACACGTCTGGAATTTCCAAGCTCTTTCACAAAGTGAAAGTCTGGGGCTTCCGTCTCCATGAAACTTTATTACAAAATTACTCAGTAAAGCCCAGAGAGAGGAACCAATGCATTTTTCAGTTCAGTTTCCATTTGAATTGAGTCATGACTGAAGCTGTTCCAGGTCATATTGAACACAACTTCAGAATAATGGGTTTGGTTAAAGAAGAATTCGAGATTCAAACCAGTCCCTTCCCTAAAAAACTACAGGAACCTTACTAATAATTTAGTGCCATCAGCCAACAATGATCTCCATCTAGTGTTATGAAACTGTGGGTTAGGCTGAACTAAGCCGCTCCAGTCCGTTTAATCCATTCGGCATTGAAATGACATCCTTACAATTAAAATATAAAAGAACTGGTTAGTTTGGGCTGTGTTTTTGTTTCTTTGTTTTATCTTACAGCAGTTAATGCACCCGCAGATTTGTACCCAACAGGAATAGTGTCCAGATTTTACACGCACAGGAAATACCCCATAAAGCATTTAATTAGGTTACAAATGGTTCTAAAGGTTGTTAATATTTACCCTGCAGATGACTGGCTTCCTCTGTTTGCTGACCTTGATGTGAAAATCATTTTGACCCCATTGAGAATAATGGTGGTGATGTTTTGTTCATGATGTTGGCACAGGGACGAGATAGAGGTGCCCTTTTATCAAGCCCCATGTCTCTGGTGAGTGGCAGGGTGACATGCAGTGAGTGACATGCAGTGGGTGGCTGGGTCTCACTTGTCCTGGAGAGCATCAAGCTTTGAGTGAGGGATAAGGAACCTGCAGGCAGCTGCTGGTGGATGCAAAACAAGAGCAGTGCAGCTGCAGACTGCAAACTTGTTCTGATCACAGTAGCTTTAATTTAACAGGCTCTTTGGGTGAACATTATCTGTCTGTTAGCAAGGAAACCCTCAGCTGGCCTCCACGCTGTACAGCAGCAGAAAAAACCCTAGGTAGGTCCCCAGCAGCCTCTGTATTTTGAGATGTAGGAGACAAACTGGTTTGGGCATTTTTATGTGTGCTGTGTGTTCTTTCAGGTTGCTTTATTGCCCTTGGAAGTGCCTCACCTTCCTGTAAAAATCAGAGCTCCCTGGGCCTTGTGCACATGTTGTGGAAGAGCCAAAGCATCACCATCAGGCACTTCTGCAGCCTCTGTGCCCAGCAAGGATTTCCTCCCAAAGCTATGAACTCTCACACCAGTGCGGATGGTGGTCCTGGTTTCACCATACCACCATGCGCCTGGGGACTGTTCATACTAACCTATCTGGGCTGTCACAATTCAGGGGGACCTAAAGTAATGTTAGAGGTGCTGTGGATGCTGTCTGTGGGTATGCTGAGAAGTGTGAAGAGATGGTGCCACATTCTGTGTCCATGTTTAGTCCAAAAGAAATAGAAGACCTTTCCTAATTATTAGAGCAATGAGAACAGCCTTCTAGTCAGAGTGAAATAGATAAAGTGTCAAAACAGCCTGCAAATGAAGCACGAGTGACAGTGGAGGATACTCATCATCACTTGGGCCTGTGTCAGAGGTGAGTGAACAAACCCCTTTTCACTTTTGTGCAAGATGAGGGTAGCCAGGTCGATATCTCTCATATGGCTGCCTGTAGGAGCAAAAATCTCTGACAGATGATGTCAGGGTAGTAATGCTGAGATGGTGTCGCTTCTAACCGTGGATGAGTGCAAACCCACCTGTGTTATTAGCATTTGCATTTATGTTTTAAGCAATTTCGTACAGTGATTCCAGATCCCTCTAGGTCTTCAAGGTTCCTTTCTAGATCTCTGTGTACTGCAGCAGGTACCTGAAAATGATGCCACTTACTGTACAGTACATCTAGCGTTCACTCTGTCAGAGATTGGCCATTAGGCAACACAGATCTTGAAACAGAAACTCTTTCAAAGAGGTATACTGGCCTCTCCGATTAAATGTGCACTTAAAATGCTGTTTTCAGAAGGTTGTGGGGTTAAACTCCACAATTAAAGGTGTATTCTCTTAATAAGCATAAAAGGCTGGGGAAACCTGTTTCAAAGAGTGATAAATCACAGCAATAAATACCATTCCTGAGGGAGGAATGGAGAGCTTGCAGTACTCCACAGGGGCAAAGTAACAGAGACACTGGAAAGTGCAGTAGGCGAAATACTCGTGCTGCCTTGGGGAAGAGGGGAAGGTGGCCTCTTAAATCCTTTCCTACTCTTTATTTCTGTGACTCATCCAGACCTGTCTGTAATGGGCTGTTGCATTGCAGCATTGTTAGTTTAACTTCTTTGTATCCTGAACAGCCCGTGGGTCAGTAAAAGAAGCTCTTTGTGCCTTTGGTTGGAGAGAATGGCACCAGGATTGTTCTTGGAAGAGGCCCAGGGAAAGTGAGGGGGGAGAAAGGAGTTAAAAGAAAATCCGCAGAAAAGGGAAAAAAAAAAGGGAAAAAGGTGTCCGTTTCTCAAACCCTGACCTGCAGCAGAACTGCCATTTCCGGAGGCTGAACAGAATGTACCGACCCACCGCGCTCCCATGCCTGGCAAAGGGGGATGTAGCTACACATTGGCTGCACTGCAGTGCTGGCTTCCCTGGGAAAAGCTGATGGGCGGCCAGGTCAATGAGTACCTGGGTCTGTCTTTACCGTGGAGAGCAGTGCAAGCTGAGCAGTAATGCTTTGCTTGGCTTGAAGCAGAAGAAGCAGCCACAAGCAATAACCATTGCCTTTCACACGAGAGGCTGAAATGGCAGCATTTCCAGCAGCTATGTTGTCTTTGAAACGTGCTGCAAACAGGCTGAATAAAACCTACCCTATGTAATTACTACGTCTCCTGATGAGGTGAGCCCTTGGAGAGCAATTTGGACCTCCCTTCTCTGATAAACTTTTTGCTCTCTGGTGCTTCATGGGTAAATGTGCTGAGAGAAGGAAACAGGTCAAATTGCTTGGAGTATAAAGAAGATCTGGGGTTATTCCAAGAAGAACAGCCAAGTCAGATGGGGACCATCTTTCTGGTAATGGAGTCCAAGCAGGGAATAGTCAGGGAGGAGCCTTATCAGTTCAAAATAACTTTATTCTCTCTGCTTCAGAGAACAATGCATTTATTTGGGTCAGCGATGACACTGTTAATGCTGGGAAGGAATGGTGGGAGGGAACGTCTACATGCCATGTTCCAACAGCCTTTCTTCAGTGCCAACAATGGACAATAGCGGATTTTTACCACCAACAGTTTTCCTGGAAAACTTTAAGGTTTCATATTAGATAGAAATGAGTCCTGAAATCTCATAGAAACTGAAAGCTTCATGGCTGAGAGTGAATGGGTGTTATAATTCGAGAATGAACACTACCCCCAGAAAAACAATGGAGCCAACAGCCATTGCGTCTTAAGGGCTGCTAGGTCTTCCTTTCCTCCTGCAATCACTGGACACAATAACGTGCCAGAACAAGAAACTGAGCAGAATATCATCAGAGAGATCTCTTCTTTCTTCTTCTGTTTCACAGAAATGTGTTGCTTTTCTACATAAAAACAGGACAGCCTTTTGAGAGGGGGGTGCAGGCCTTGTCTTTCCTGGTGGCTGGAGGTTCTGAAGAGTGAGGTCCTTCCAGAACGTGAGGTGTCTGTGTTCCAGTTCCAGCTCTGACTCAGAAAATACAAATTCCTCGTTACTTGCAAGACAAAGCAAACAGAGAATAGTTCAGACGTCTTCCATGTTCTGTATTATTTCTTCTAGTGTGAATCCTACATTTTTCCATGGCTCAAAATAATGGTGAACATCTGCTTGGCTAAGATATCTGGGACACTGCAGGAAAGAGGGAAATATCTTGAGAGGTGTCATAATCTACATCAATCATGGATGTCATGTTGCTATGTTATGATTTCATAGTTTACGCCAAATTTCTCACCAAACCCCTCCAGAAATTAAATGGAAACACCCAAAAGGTGGGAACCTTCCCAGCTTCTAGGTCTTAGGCTGCATTTACCATGTGCGCACATCTGATTGCTGCCTTGGTTTCCAGATGAGGGTAATATGGATAACTAGGCAACTTGGAATGGCAAAATGTGGTGAAGCTCAGCCTCCCTGCAGCTAAGACATGGCCAAAATCAGCACAGACAGAGACTAGCATATTGCCTTTGGCACAGATATGCTAATTGTTACAAACACCAAAACATGGATGTCTGTAAAAGATGGGAATTTGCCTGGTCCTCCCTCTGTTCTTCTCCTCAAATAAGAAATAGTTCCTACCGCAGATAAAGCCTTAATAAGCTGTCGTGTCACTATGCCTGGTCCCCTTGGGTACTCATGCAGGTGCACTGAGCCATGCTTTTATCACTGTGACGTGTGGTATCTGTGCCCAACCACTGCATTTTAGCTGCTATCTATGTCAGCTGATCCAAAACAAAATGATCCAGCACAGTAAACCTCCTGGTTTAGGTCCCCCGGCACTTTTCTGCCATGGCACAGTAAGACCAACCAGTACCATGCTAGCCTACAGCACAGCAAGTCAGTCCTCATACCTGACTGCCATTCCAAGCTGCTCCCACCAGTTAGCCCTGCTGGCTCTACAGCCATAAATCACATTTCGGAGCGGCTTTCATCTCTAAACCACATCATAAACATTAATCTTAACATCCCTGTTAGATACCAGTAGGTTCAATGGTCAAAATTTAATAACTTGCAGACATTCTATTATTCAAGACAGCAGTTTCCCACTGTGCAGAGCTGAAAGTAACCTGGCACATAAATGATAATATTTACTACAATAAAGTGTTACCTTATGGGAGATCCTGACCGATGTTTCAGGACATGCATCTGTTTGAATGCCAGCATTCAGAATTCTGTCCCCTGTCCAGAGTATTAAAACCAGGTGCTCAAATATGTGAAAACTGAAAAATAATAATTAAAAAATGACATTTAAAACCCAATACAGGTAAGCTAGATTTTGCTCGCTTGTGCTAGCAATAATCCATTGATTTCATGCAGTGTTACATGTAGAAGGGATTCTGTTCATGACTGAAGGAAAGCCATAACACCAGAAGTCAATCTTGGAAGTGTAGCTGGATGCCAGTGGTCATCCTGCGAGGCTGAAGGTTGGTCTAAGACAAATCAGATCACTGTGCAGCATCATGTGCAGCAATGTCCTTTTGCGAGGGAAAGGCCAGAGACTTCTCCAAAGTAAGAATAGATTTTGATGACATATGTATAAAGTCATCCTGAGCAAAAGTCCACAAAAAATGGGGGCTTGGCATTCATTGGGTTGCAGAATGTTACCCAGCTGGATTTTGCTCACATCAAGCTAGCAAGCTGCCTTGAAAACCTCTACTTCTTTGATCCCAGTCCTAGCAATACTGTTGGACCTCTGCTGCACAATGAGCTCGAGGTCAGTAAAACATTCTTCAGTTGTGGTGGAAGCATTTAAGTTGGAATTTGTTAAATCAGGGGCACAATTCCACGGGTAGAAATTGAACTCTATGTGTGACATTTCTCTTCTTATTACACTTTCAAGTATTAAATCGCGCAGGTTTTTACTTCCATTAAAAACAAGTTGCCAGATTTAGCATTTTGTTACTTTGAAGTTCTTCTTTTATTCTCCCCCAAAGGGCTTTAACTTTCAGACAGGGTTGTCCTTAATATATTTTAAATGTTGGTTTTGAAACCTTACAAAGGATATGGCGTTGGAGAAATTCAGGATGGAACGACTTTCTCAAGGGCAACAGCAAAATATCTCCATTTTTCTTCCACCTCCACATTTCCCTTCTGTTTCCAGTGTATTTAATTGGCTGCCAGCTCTTTCCACCTCCTGTACGCAGTTTAGCGACGAACTTTTAGGTAAGTTGTTCTTAGGATTAGTTCCTCCTGAAACTGGTTCCAGAGAATTTGCCTCATCTCAGCAGCAATCTCAGTTAGCAACATCTGTGGCTGTTCCTTTGTTAACATAACCACAATTAATATGTTACTGCAACACTACTAAAATATTGAAAAGCAAGCCAAACTCTTATAGATCACTGTGTGATTTCTTGTAATGCATAAGAACAGGGAAGTCTCACTGTCTTCACTCAGTCTTCACTCTGAGACCCCAGACATGTGAGAAGCACTTAGCTGGGTGCTCCTTGATAGCTGTAGGAAGAGGGACAGGCTATGGAGAAAGTCTCCTCAGAGCAGCCGGCTGATTTGGTTTTGTATCATCACTTCAGACAGAGAGCTGTGGGAAATGAACAGAGAAACAAAGAGTACCCAAAGGGATAATTACAGACCTTCCACCTATGTGTTCAATCACAGGAAAGGCCGCAGACATGGCTCTGACTGCACTGGCTCTGGAGTCCATGTGAAAAGCATCTACCATTGCAAGGACATCCACGCAGCAGTCTGCCATCTCTAATGCCACTCTCCTCCACCTCACTCATACAGTGCCTTCAAATCTTACTCCAGCTCCTTCTACATGATAAGAGGGCATAGGACCAGGGTTGATCATCACCTGGCTTGCATTATCTTCCATCTTCAAAGAGAATAATCCATCATCCTGTTTTTTCTTAGGTTATCCTGGCTTAGCCGCAACCTTCTTGCTTCTGATGGAAATGTGAATAGAACTGTTGTGGAAATGGCCCACCAAAACCCAACTGGAATATATGTGTTAGTGAGCCAAGGTTTACCTTCTGCACAGCCTGGAAAGTCTTGAGCACCATCCATACATGACTATAATGCCAGTTAGAGGAGACAGGAACTGCCATGCACTTCTGGGGTGTTTCACAATGATCACCTCCAAGCAGAGCCCTTCTTTGCAGAGACCTCAGTGCCTGTACCCATTGGAAGATGACCTGGTAAGAAACTTAACTGAAGAAATCCTACTGACACCTTTCTTTCTATATCCTTTTTCCCCACTAGCAGTTAAATCTTATGGGAAAGTAGAAAACTTTTTTTATAATAATCTACCCAGTAGCATTTCAAGCCTTCAGTCTCTTTGCAGCCACTGCTATCATTTCTATGCTGTACTTATGAAAAAATAATACAAATGGCTTATGATTACAGCAACACAGGAGAAGAAACAATTTATGGATGTACATATGTAATGTATGGATTACGTATGGATTACATATGGATTACATGGGTGTAATTTTTTTTCTTTTAAGATGAAATATGGTTCTAGAGATATATAATTCCAAACTACTTTAAATTCCCCCAGGTAACATTTAGAGGGGGATGACTTTGCCTGGTGCCAGCTCTCAATTGTGAGATATCTTTACAGACTTACAGTGTATTAACTTTTATTTTTCTTTTTTTTTCCCCAAAATATAGTTTATTTTAGGTGAAACTAACCCCAACTCAGAGAGCAGCATCTCTGCTTCTCAGGCTTGCCAAATCACATTTCTTTTGTAAACTCAGAAGTCACATGTAATCTCCTTCTGTATCTAATTTTCCTTTCCCTTGTTATCCTCCTTAGTAAAGCTTTAACAGATAAATCTTTCAGTCTTTGGGTTGTTTGACATTCACAAGGCAGTGACAGCAGTCCTTCAGTCTGGACTTTTCCATAACTTCATGTGAAGTTCAAGTCAAAAGTAAATGCACCAGTAAGTTTGACTCACCTGATGGGGTAATAATTTTGGGGGGTGGAATGGTCTTTCTCATGTTTTTCTTCTCTTGCTTGATCTCTTGTTCTGAGATATCACAGATCCCAGGGGCCTCACTTGAATGCGAGGCTTGGAGCTTTGCACACTCACTGTGATACTAAATATGGCAAGAAGTGCTAAAGGAAAATTCAGCTTAAAACTGTGCAGAAGTAATTCAGCAAAGAAAGCTAACATTACTCAGGTTGTGCTTTGTACAAAGACCCTTTATAGGCAGGATGTGATTATTAGCAATGTTTTCCTCTTACTCAGATGTCTGCAGTGCATCTCTTCTGCATGCTAAGACACCTTTTTTATACATGCAGGAAGTGGAGAGGTTGCTGAGCTGTTTGCTCACATCTTTGTATACTTCCCTGACAAACATCTTGATGTGTCCTTTGTCTTTTTTAATTGACCCACCTGTGGAATGCAAAGGCTTTGAGCTACTGCATGATGTAGAAAATAATAAGAGAATTGATTAACATGAAGTATGCAAGAGTCTGAACAAAAGGCAGGAGGTGGAATGTGGGTGTTTAAGGTGGGAATGCAAAGTCTGAGGAAGAGTAAAAAATGTCAGCTTTTTGCACTTGGAAGAGAAGCTAAAGAAACCACATGAGAAGCAATAAGGAGAGAAAGGGGCCAGAGTTAGGGGAAGGTTAGATGTGGATGGAACTGTGCCTGATGATTTGGGAAGACTTGTCCTCTTGCACCAGAAGCAGACAGAGCCTTGGCAAAGCCAAGGAACAATGTAGTACCATCCCATGACAGCAGAACTTCAGGATATGTGCTGCTCCTGCTCTGAGGCTGCCTCCTGCATGTCTCTCAGGACCCTTATGGTGAGCAAAGTGGTCCCACTCCCATTATTCTGTGGTTTCACAAGAAGACAGGGCTATAGTTCTGTTTTTCTCATTTCTATTTTAGGTGCCTTGCCTTGCAAGGGGACAGAGAAGTGGTTTGCCCTGGGAGAATAATAGCATCTTGGTAGCGTTCCTTTCTGTCCTTCATTCAGTCGCTAACTCTGCTTACTTAAGTGTCTTAGTAGGTAGATGGAGCAAGGTTTTTTAACTGAAAACAACTCACCAAGCTGTGTGACCGGGGTGGTAAGAACAAAAAATATCCATGGGTATTTTTCACTGCCCCATAAAAAATGTAAAATTGCCTTTTAAGAAAGGAAGAACTGGAGAGGGAGCACATATGAATAATCTTCTTCAACAGAACTGGCCTTTGCATGTTGCCAAAGATAGGAAGGGGATCTTCCAAAAAGATTCAAATGAGTTGTCCTGACAGGAAAAGTAAATGCAATTGTTGTAATGAGTAATCGTGCTGGGATCCAAGAGCAGGTTTTTGGAGAAATGGCAAGGAAACCAGTTTGAATGAGGTTAAGGTTTTATAAAGTGACACACTGGTCCCTATCACTCAGGATGTTGTCATCAGTCAAGGAAATTGCAAGCTCTTTCATCCTTTCTCATAAAGACTCTGGGGTTATGATTGTGTTGGTTGGATGATTATCTAAGGAGCAACAGTCAAGATTCCTTTTCCTCTCCAAGACTCAATTAGTACAGGAATGCTCTTGGTAACTTTATCAGATGTTTGTGAAAACATAAATAATAAAGTCAGTCCTAACTTGTGTCCATTCTAGATAGTGTCTCAGCATGCTCTGATATACACTCAGAATAGCTGGCTTCTTATAATATAGCTGCTTATCCCAAGCCTTTGATCATGTAACTGTGACACTGTCTGGAAGAATGAAAATAGCAATGCTCATCATTTTCTTCTCTTCATCCTTACTACCATTATCCACTATCCAGAGTGAGTTACGTTTTCAACTACTGACAACAGTCCCCATCAGTCAGCATGAACTGGCTAACAAGGAATCCCAAAACTCCTAATTCACAACCAATCATCTCAGAGAGCATGCAGAAATGCTTCTGATAAATTAAGTAAACACCTTATGGTACCTTGACACAAGACAAGTCGATAAATGACTGAGTGAAGAGACAGTGGATACAATAAAATGGTATTTCCATTTTTTAACATGGTAGCTTTGCACCTTTTCAGAAGAGAAACCAGGGACTTCCTAACCTTTAGCTTACAAATGAAAAATACAGATAGAGTGAAGCAGTGGATTTAACCTCCAAGTCAGTATGTGTTAATTTCAGTTCCTGAGAGTGTGCTGTATCAAACTGGTCTTGACAGAACTTAATAGGAATTTTGGATATTGTACATTAATAAATAAGTCCTACCTTTGTTATTTTAAGTTCAGTGGTTTTCTTTAGTTGAGAAAGCCTGGACTCTCACTTGATTTATATGATGCTGTGTTAAAAAAAGGCAGTAATGATACATGTGTTATTCATGTATTTGGAAGTCTCAAAGGATTTTAAATAGATCTTGACATGTATGCTCATAAATCGTGTCTAAGGTAGACATTTTGGCAAACTGACTATGGAATTAATGTTCCTGAGACTTCCAAACATCATTGATCAAAAATACTTTCAAAATTATCCAGAACTCCAAACTGATTTCTTTTGAACCCACCTGTGTGGTCAGTGCACCATCTATCAAATTGTCTTCAGCTTAGAGACATGGTTCATGGGCCCAGGCTGTGTTTCAGTGCAAATTCTTCCCATCATGAAGGCTTGATTTCAACAGTGAGATGGAGCAGTTGAGCATGTGTCTCTAATGAAGCAATATAAAGAGTGAAATGTGAGTGAGTACAGAGCTCAGCATTCCAAATGTGTCTGTGTTTATGAGCTTCTCAGTGATGATCTTTTTACACCCAGTCTAAAGTGTGAAATGCAAAAGCTTTTGCAAACGGTGTGTTTACTTTAAGCAGTGAGCCACACAGTTTCTGTGGGATGGATTTGGAAGGATGCTCTTGGGAAGATTTGGAGAGGCAGAATCAAACACAACGGTGGGCTGGCAGAGGGATTCTGGTTTTGCTTCGCTCTCTGTGTATGGGCTTAAACCTTCTGGACCTTTTTCTACAAATCTCATGTAACTGTTAATATTATAGACTGTTTAGGGCACTAAGAATAATCATTCCTTACTATCTGTGTTGTGCTGGCAGCTGTTTGTAGCCTTCAGGTAAGAGAGTAATTCCAATAAGCATTGCTGCATTCTGGTCTATATGGTTAACCTAAGTGGGGGCCATGAAGGTTATTTTTCCTTAGGAAAAGCAGATGGCAACCTAATATTTCATTGGCAGAAAGCATTATTGTGGATGCAGCATTAACAAGACTGAAGTCAGTTCCCTTGCTTACAGTTCCAAGCCCTTTCCAGATTAGTCCCCCTCCCAAAATCTGTCCTTGATGTCTCTCCAGGTGTGCCACAAGACATTCCCTACCTACTGCCTTTCTGGTGCTTTCTGCAGCTGGATATTTCCAGCTCTTGCAGACCAGCGTGCTATGCTTATCTCCATACCACAGCACACTTCCACTGTAATTTAGAGAAGATAAAGATTCAGTTATTTATAACAGGGTTTATATGTTTTTTCCCCTCGAAGGCCATTCTAGCTCCCACAGATCTAGCCAAATCTGATTCAAACCTTCTTCTTATGTGATTACCTTTTCAGCATGTGGAAATGGTCTTTCTGTGTATCTCTGATGGATCTCCATTATTTTTGCAAACTCTGCTCTGTTTAGCTCCTGGAGATAATTTCTTTCTAGTACAACCATTTCAGTCTCTGAAATGATACAAGAACTCTGCTTCTTGTGACAGAAACCTGAAATAATCCCGTGACATTTTTGGGGGTGACTGCAGCATTCAGAGTTGTCTTCCAAGTGTTATTCACCCTGTTCTTTCCCATGGCTTTGCCCCCACCAAACAAAATACTTCTCCTACAGGTTTCCTGTTTGAATGTGTGAGAAACCTTTTATAAATTGGAAATATCTTCCTCAGCAGAAGTGAGCATTGTTTTCAGTTTTGCGATGTAGAAAGCTTGTAAAAGATCCACACTTCTGTGTTTCTTTTCAGGAACCACATATGCAGGACTTGAGTTTAGGCAGCAATATGGAAAATGCTGTGATGTATTTTACTGTCTTTCTGGGGTGTTTTTTTTTTCCTATTCAAAGGAATGGAATATACTGTTCCCAGTCTTTTTGGGGAAGTTTGATGCATGTAACCACTTGAACTGCTATTGAACTTTACTGCCATGAAGTCAGATTGCTGGTGCAGAGGTGAGTGTGGGATTTTTAGATTCACAGAATCTAACAAACCATACAAAAAACTTCAAAACCAATGTTTAAAAGGCTCAGGACGTATCTCCAGCATTCGTGTATCTGTGTTTATATATTTCTTTCAGGGAGCACACATGCTAGTGCTTACTGTGCGAGGACAGTATTCACATATGAACAGAAAGGACTGGGAGTAGAATTTGATTTATTGCAGGGAAGTAAATTTCCCAAGGACAGCCTGTTACTTTACCTGGCAGTGCCAAAATCTATATCACATTTTCTGCTTGACTTGTATGTAAAGTCAAAACACCATGGAAGCCAAAAATGGCACAGAAAACTGTCTATTGAAAAATATTTGTACAACTGATTCTTCCAGAGAGCCTCTGTTTTCTTTCTGTAAGAGGAGATTTCTCCTTCCCACTGGGTTTCATTGCAAATATCTCCTTAAGCTAACTCACGTTTCTCTGCACTCACTTTCTTATTGACAGCCCACTTGCTTTGCCATCAGAGAGCAGTAGTGAAAATAAGAAGTTCTGCTCAAAGGCTTTAAAATGCTCCAAGGTATTATCTGGATTGAAAATAATGTTCTCAACGTGGCAGGCTTAGCCATCCAAAACCAGCTCCATGAGCCTCCCAGATGGCACGGGCTCTTTCCTCAGGGCAAAAAGCTATCACTTTAAATCACTACAGGTCTTGTTCTGGTGTATTTTCTCCTCATTTGCGGCATTTTCCATTTTTAAGAGCAGCACACTACAGCAGACAGGGTGTCCCCTATTCCTAAACAAACACATAACGTTCTGTGCTTCAGGCTGAATTGACCCCTGCCGCTCCTTCAAGCCAGCTCCTTCCTGAAGTTTCATTTCCCTCTGTCCAGCTCCCTGGGTAGAAAAGAAGCTTCCATGAAGACACATGATGCTCTGCCTGGCGAGCCAGAGATGCGTAACAGTCTTGGCCATGAAACAAAGAAATTTCATAACAATAACTTCTATCTGGTCCATTTGCTGAATTTTGAGAGTTTGCCAACTTTTCTCCTCAATCCTGCTCTCTCTCTTTTAAAAAATAATGAAAAAAGAAATTAAGAAATTCAGTTTTATTGTTTCCCTGTTATCTCAGAGAAGCTGTGAGCCAAGCCCCTTGTTGCCAAGGATGGAACAGTCCATCAGGGCTCACGGATGCCATCTTCCAGCATCCTTGCTACACTGGGTCCTTCTCCCATTATGGAGCTGTTGACTGGAGCACCACAGCAACTTCTTCCATGCCCTGAGGTATCCTGAGCCTTTCTTCTCTGATTAAAGAGGCATGTTTGAATTCAGACAAACATCTATAGACTATGTTAGTGTTTTATGCTTTGCAAGTCTTTCTCTGAATCAAAGCCTATGTAAGCCGAGGTTGCGCAGGTCTCTTTGGACTTTCTCCTTGACCTAAGTTCTTCTTCTCCCATGGTTTCCATCCAACTGTAGCCTGTTATCTGTCTAGCTCAGACTGGTGGCAGATCTCAAGCAGGTTTAGATTAGCAATACAATACCTGTGTTGTGTACAATTTTCAAAGCAGGATGTTTAGGGTAATTCTGTTCTGACTGGCATGATAAAACCCCCAGCCAGCCTTTCAGGATGTGAGATTGGCTGAGTTATGTACGCCTTCACAAAAGCCTGTCTCTGAGCTGACACATGCCTTCTCTCTCCTATGTTGTTTCTAAATGGAAGCTGGAGTACAAAAAAATCACTAAAGTCCTTTAGATGATCCAAGTCCACATTTGATTTATTTAGAAAGCTGGCTTTTAATTTTTAATGTTATTTTTAATTTTCAGCTCCCTGAGCCCTGCTTCAGTTGAAATGCTTTGGTAAATTACAACTGAAAAGGCCTTCCATTTTTTTGTGAGGAGCTCTTTATGAGTGCTGCATCATACCCCATTGCTCAGCATTATGTTGATCCATTACTGAGTGTGACTCAAAAGTCCCATTAAAAGCTGAGTGCCAGAATCTATGACAGCAGAGCAGAGGTAGAAGAATTACCTTCTAGGTTGGGGCTTTTTCACACTTCTGCCTGAAATTGCTAATGTTGGCTGCTGTTAAAGAAAGGATACTGTGCTACATGAATCTTTAGTTTGTCTTAGTGCAGCTTTCTAAATTTCTTTATATGTGCTGGTCAAAATAGTCTTTATTTTAGCAGGGTTTTTCAATCTGCTCAGCCTTTCATGCTGCTCCCAAAGACCCGGTCTCATTTCTATCTTTTCTGGGAAACTATGGAATTTTGACTCCGTTCCTTTTCAGAGGTCTCCAACAATTGTTTAGATATTGTTTTAATTATTTTCTGGCCATTGCTGAGTTTTGTGAGGACCTCCATTATTTGTTCCAGTTTGATTGCAGATATCAGTTCGACCTTTCTCTCCTGGGAAACTTCATTCCTCTGCTGATATTTGCCTGCTCGTGGCCAATATTTTTGGTATGTAAGATTATTTTCACTAGAAGGAGAAATTGGTAACAGGTATTTTTACAATGCAATAAAGTTTTCTTATGGAGAATTGAGAGAGACCTGCAACAATGGGCTAGGAGTCAGTGTCCTTGGTCATAATGTCATGTTTCTTCTTTACAGATAGAATGCTTTTCGTGACATTTTCTACCTGCCGTTGGTTCTTTCTATGCAGACACATACAGGTCTGCCAAAATATAAGCAATGTTCCTGGTGTGTATTCAGATCTCAACCAAACCACTAAAGACAGCTTAATAGATACGTATGTCGTCTAGATTAGTTATATTATCAGTAACTTCCATTGTTAAACAAAAAAAGCATTTTTTCTGCTCTCCCAGTTTCCCTGAATAAAAGCTGCTACCAGGGCCATCATCTTCATAGACATTTAGAAATGTTCATATATCAAAGATACTACCCTTTGAAGTATTGAATCTTCCAGCAGAATAATGAGAGAAATTTGGCTCTATCCCAAACCTTCATCCAACCTATTGGGTGCTGATAGTGTCTTAGGCTTATATGCCTTATTTTCCTATTCAGAGGTACTGAGATAGCAGTGATTAGGTAGCCATAAATCTATAGATAGTAGCATCTATGGAATGCATTTAGGCCTTTCACTGTAATCAGTCTAAAATTACAAAACTACATTGTTTAATCAGAATGGTGACAAGCATGTTTTGTAGGTTACAAGCAGATACATGTCTTTTTTTTATGCCATTTTCTTTGTACTAGAGGAGACACTCTGCAGATATCAGAGGTGGCTTGTTCTGTCTGAGCCTTCCAGTCTTTCGCTATTGAGCTTGTGAGAAATCAGTTCTGCAGTGTTGCTTCATCTGGAACAAATATTCCAAGGAGTCAGATTTGAGGAACTGTCCTTTGCATGTCTTTCCCCCTCCATATTTAAAAGCTTTGCTCTGTTCTAGATATGTAAGACAATTATGCAGCTATCAAAGAGGAACGAATTAATTCAACTAAGCAACAAGTCATTAACTAAGTACAACGTCATAAATGCACAACTGAAGAAGTTTATAAATTTGGAGTAATACCTTAACTTGTAGAGAAAATGTGTGTGCATGTTCATGATGTAGGGAAACAAAGGAGTATTCTCTCAGTAATGTTTTCTCATGTAATAACAAGAATAAAACCAAATTAATCTATAGAATAAACCGAAACTAAATCTATAGCTGTTTGTCTAATGGCAACAAGAGTTCTGTTAAAGTTTCCACCCTGTGCTGACCTGAGGGTTTGGATAGCTGAATGACGGTCCTTTGCATCCAGAGGTTTTGCAGAAAAGATGCTGTGTTGACTTCCCCCCAGGTCAGTGCTTGCTCTGCTCACGAGGCCAAGCCCTTGTTGCTGACCCATTCATCTGCTGGTGCCAGCACACATTCATTCCCCTGCATGCTGTATCTCTGGGGTCAGCATGACCTGGGCTGTGGCTGCAACAGCAGCTCCCAGCTATCCCTGCCTGTTTGGCCCAAATAAGCCCTTTGTCACTGAAGTTCATATTTTTAATGCTTTAACCCAGCAGTTCCTTCTCTTAATGAATTTCTTATCTTGATCCTTGTTCTCTGCTTGCTTGGTCTGAACAGATACTTTTTGCTCAGCTAGTGAATAATGGAGGATGGTGTTTGGCCTCTAGCTCACTGATATCTCTGGTTCCACCCTTAACGTCCTGCTTGAGGCTCTAAACTTCCCCTCTAAACCCTTTCCTCTCTCCTGTGACTGTTTTAGGTCTCCTTCCATTTATTTTTTTTCCAGATTTTCAGCTTTATGTCCTTTCCCTGTTTTAGGATGTTGTTTTCCACCAAACTGTAAACCCTTCCTTTGCCTTTACCATTCTCTTTTGCTTCTTCAAGCCCAGAAGCACTTGCTCTGGGGATGGCTCTGAAACATCTTCTTTCTCCTCCTGTATTATCTTGTGAAGGAAACTGGCTCTGAACTGACACTGACCTTTTCCCAAGTGGCCAGGGCACGTGTTTGAATTTCAGCCTTTCAGTGACAAACATGTCCCAAAACACAGACAAGTTTTTCTAAACTGTCATCTCTAATTGTTTTCAGATATAAAATACGCATCTCAAAACTCACAACTCATTAGAAACTGAAGGAACTTTTGGCATGTAAATATCGTGTTTAAATGCTGAGAGGAATCTGGCAGAACATTACTGCCCTACCTTTCCAAATGTTGCAAGATATTCTTGGCTTATTGCATATTATATAACAGAGCTTTTAAACACGGATTATCTTTAGAAAGAAAGTCAGTGATTACTGTCAAACCTCAGTGATGCATTAGCTGAAGTTGATGAGATGCGTTTGCAAAAGGAACTGACCAAGAGAAGGGAGAAGTAGCCAGCCTGTTTTGGGAATAACAGTGTCCTTAAAGATAAGTAAATAATACATGTGAGCCCACATTTATTGTTCTCTTGGAATGCTTTTTTCTGACTTTGGAATAAACAGAAACGTTGTTTACATTATGCCTGTCTGCTTTTCATAGGGCTAAGTAAGGACTTCTTGCCTGTCAGTGTACCAAAACAATTGGTCCAAACTGGGGCCATGGTAAGATAAAATATCTCCAGTTTTCTGTTGGCAGTCCTGCCATACAAGCAATTTCTGAACAGTGCAGCTCATGTTTTTCTAGGATTTTTACTGGCATCAGGAGGAGACCTATATTAGGAGCAAAGTTAAAGGAACAGACTCTTTATGCTTTGATTTGCTTGTGTATTTTGAAGAGATGTTATCTCTGAGTGTTAAGATTTTAGGCTTCAAAAAGAATAAAAGAAGTATCTTGGGTGAATAATCTCATGCTCCTTGTAAGGGTTTTTGTGCACCCTAATCTGACGTAAAAAACCCAATTTTAAACCTGCGAATACTTTACCCAGTTTCTCACTTGATTTATTATTACAGGTTTATGATTTCTGAAAGGAGTAAAATATATCCCAGTTCTGTTATGAATCTTTAATAATTTGATCTTTTTCTAATGTTTAATGTACAGGTTAAATGTGAGTCTAACCAAAACTCCCATTCCTGCTGGTGAGATTTTGCCCTACTTGTAACTAGCAGCTTGCCAAAGAATGTGGTGGATTCTCTGTTGCTTATAATCTTTAAATCAGACCGAATGTCTTTCCGAGAAAGATGCCCTGAGTCAACCGCAACTTATTGGAACTGGTTTAGGAATTGCTGGGCAACCTTCTCTGGGCTATGCTCTGCAGATG
The DNA here is from genome assembly GCF_033815535.1 of Pezoporus flaviventris. Classification (NCBI taxonomy): domain Eukaryota; kingdom Metazoa; phylum Chordata; class Aves; order Psittaciformes; family Psittacidae; genus Pezoporus; species Pezoporus flaviventris. Next base: position 3,596,296 of record NW_026892550.1, on the reverse strand, counting down.
TCAGAGAAGGTGACTGCACAGTTTCCATATAGATCTTAAAATCTACAAATACGGGGTTGATCTTTGAAATACCAGGGTCTTAAAAAAACTTTTTATTTTTTCATCAGGGAGGTTTAAAGGCCTTTGATGTGTTAATGATCGGAGTAGTCTGGCGAGATGATAAATCTCAGATGAAAGAAAGAGATGGTGAGTTAAGAGTTCTTTCTCACCTCTGCCTGGGAGCCATGGCACATCTTAGTAACTTCCTTAATAAACAGTATGTGTGTTCATGGGATTGGGCATGATTTTAATTGCAGCTCAGTAGGAGGCTGTTTTCCTGTTTTATGAAAGCTCCCTTGATTTTTCAAGATGTCCTCATGCTTTGCAGAGCTGATATTGTACCAGCCTTACAGCTCCTTCTAGCTGAAAGCCCAGGGTTTAAGACTCTGGGATTGTAATGTCAGTTCTTGCTCTGGGCCAGATGGATCTTTTGTCTTCCAAGTCTTTCTGTAGAAGCTGGGCTGGGGACTATGGACTGCTTCCTGGAAAAAGTCCGTCTCCTCCTCATTTTGAACATCAACTCTATTCTGGACCCTGAAACTTTCCCTGGGGAAAATGGCCAGTGCTTGTTGGTGTAAATGTCACTTTTTATAATTTGATATTTTTCAGCAAACACCTTCCTCCACAAATAGTAAAATATTTGGTCAGCAAATTCATGGGCAAGTCTACGAGCAATGATCACGAAAAAAGCTACACTCAGAGATCACGCAAAGCTGTGATGCTTTAAGAATCTCAAGGACTTTGTAGACCACCAGAGAAAATGAAGGCAACCATGGAGGCCAAGATGAAAACGCAACATCAACTACAAAACAAATTGCATCCTCTCTCTTAAGTGCTCAGAAGTATTTTAATGATGATGCTTACATACTTTTAAATCAGAATTTTCTGTCAGTGCCAGTGTATACATAGGCGGAGAAAAAGGAACAAAAGTTTTTCTTCTCAAAACCAGATTTATTAAGTATAAACAATGTCCTTCCCAGTCTGTCTTCAGCCGGCGGTGCTAAACTTTAACTTGCAGAAAGTATTTAACATAATGTGTGTAAATATTATGTTAAAGTTTTCACGTCCTGTTTTGAACAGTGGCAAAAATTTCCTTTCAGCCTTTAGGTTTTCCACTAATTTCTTTCATATTAAATCAGCGCAGGCTAAAAAAACTGCTGATCAGATTTTAACTGAGCTTTATTGTAATGTAGTTTAAGTGGATGCAGACGGCTGGTTTTTCTTTTTCTTTAGTTTTTCATTTTTTCCCTCCATGTCTGAAATATTATCCGGGAGACCGAATTTCTTGTGGCATTAACATGAGAGTCTCAAAATGGGCCAAAAAAATAAATATTGTAAAAATATGTCATCCAAATCAAATACTGTGTGAATAAGGGAAACTGGAGAGGTTACAATTGTGGTTCAAGGTTTTACATGCAAGGTACCTCAAAAGTTAGCAAAATACATTTCAGATGGATGTGAAATGCAGAGGAAATGTGTTAAGTATCTTCCCTCGGTGAGATCTGGAGCCTGACTCAAATAACAGCCTTGAAGGTCAAGTTCCCATGTGGTTACCTATGGGGTGATGAAAATAGGCTCAGATCCCCATCTCCCTTTGACAACAGCATCCACCTGATAAAAAGGTAGAGGATCTGCTACTGCCTAACAGTGAGTGCATGGTGGACACTGTAATACTCATCTGCAATCAAAACCCTGAGGGTGCCCAAGAAGTATATTGCAGTGTACAGAGCCCTTGGGTTTCCTTACACTGGGCAAAAGTTTTAGCTACCGACTGCTCATGGTGTTTAACTGTATAATTGTCTTAATTATGCTAAATTGCACTGTGTAGTCCCTTAACAATTATGTGGGTTAGCAACAGTATTAAATGACAGAAGTGACATTAATGTAATCATAGCATTGTCTAGCAGAAGCATGAAAGTCAGTAAATACCAGGCCCTGCACAGGTTTCCCATGAGGAACTGCTTTCACCCTTGCACACACGCTGGCAACTGCATGAGACTTCAGCATAGGGGATGATCATTTACACATCACTGATTATGTGATATGTAGAAAGTCTTTGCTTATGGGACAGCTCTACCAAAATGTTTACTTTAAAATACTCATTGAACAGTGAATGTTTGGGCAAAGAGCTTTCACACAGTGGTTTTCATCAAAGTGCTGATGTTGGCTATCAGACTGAAGGGTTTTCAGCTGGTTTCGAGTATGACTCTGAAACCTTACCATTACTATCACTGAGATGGTTCAATTCAGCATTCCAGGGCAGTTTTTATGAACAGGGTATTTTCAGGGTGCAGTTCTGATCAGCTCTTTGACCATATTGCTTTGCCTGGGAGCCAGGAACACAGCCTTGAAATGAGAATCTCAGCACTGAAAATCAAAGAAGATTGCACAGAAAATATGGGGTGTAAAATCTCAACCTTTTTTGTCTAGTTTGTTATTCTGCTAAGATCTTCCTGTTGACTCAGTTACTGCAGAGCAGTTTCCTTCCTGCCCAGGCCAAGGCAACAGAGATGTCTATAGCAGCCTCCCCATCCGTACGGATGGACTCTTGCTTAAAGACGTTATAGGTATGAAATAGCACAGCCACATCGATGAATCCCATCTAATATTAGAGAAACATTTATTCTTGCTGTCCTAAAATGTTGCTAAAATCCAGAGAAATGCCCTTCACTTAAGCTACTTGACTGTGTCTGCCAGCAAAACCATTTGTATGGCTAGGATTAATTTATATTATTTCAAAGTAAGAACAAATTGTGGAGAAATATTTTTTCACTTAACCATCTATGGAAAAATCAGTGCATTCCTCTTCTCATGTTTGGGGGTAAGCTATAAATTAGTTCCTTAGGTATTTATAAGGATAGCTCAGTGTGTGGGATTTGCTAATATACCCTCCTGAATTCTAGTTTGGGTTTCCTCTGGTGAAGCGAGCATGCATATCCCCAAGTAAGCCATCTGGACAGACCATGTTCAGTCTGAAGAATTTAGCACTCCTGTAAAGTTAAAGCATTCCTAGAAAATTTTGGATTCCCTTACAAATTATATTTACATTTTTTCTCAGTGTAAGAGTAGCCAAGAAGGACTTTATCTGGAAGAGGTCTCCCATTTATCAACCGAATACCCGTGCTTTGAGTGGTGAAAAGGGCAAAATTTAGAAAAGCAAAGAAAATCTGTTTGCAAGTAAGAAAGAGAGGTATTTTCTTAAGATGGCATGCCTTCTTGCATTTGAAGTCAGATCTTATAGGATATTTGGCTAAAGTTCAACATGATGTGGTTTGAACCTGGCTTCCTTCTGTAAATAAAAGGGTATATTCAATGGATAGACCTTACTTTAATTTGAAATTCAGACACAAACTCCCTCCGGAATTTGGGGAATTGTGCTCCCAGGGTTCTGACCAGTAAGTTGAATAATGAGGGAGCTGTATACAAAGCCCCAGGGTCTCATATTTTGGGTTGAGGACATCTCTACCATTTAAAAAAACTTCCAAGTGACTACAAAAAAAAGTTACAGAAACATATTGACAAATGAATGCTCTGTTTGTATCTGGGTGTTTGTCATTTTAAATCTCAGTCTGTCCTCCCGACAGCACTCAGTAGTGCCTTTGACAGCGCTCATAAAATGTCGCAGTTAAAGAATTGCTTTACCAGCCAAAACTATCTATTAAAGAAACTTGAGGATTTTTCTGTTGAATGAAATATTGTACTGCAAATATTTGCTCTGCCTTAACCTGGCATTGTTCCTGCTCTGAATCTATTGACACGTTGTAGCTTTGAGCTGTGTCTCCGTATTCCTGATCTAGTTTCTTTACAGAACATATTACAGCAGCAATTCATTTGGTACTTTGGTACAAGTGGAAGAGTGTGTCAGCTCTATTGCTTTGCAAAATACCTTTGCTGTGGACACAGATCTCAGTGAGTGCAGCTCATTTAAAGCCAGAAAACTTTATCTGGTCCCAGCATTACTCAGCTCCCACATTTAATGTCTCCATCGGTTGCACTCTTGGCAATTACTCTTGTCCAAAGAGAGATTAGAAAAAAGGGATAATTTACTGTTTGAAAAAGTGATTTATTTTAAAGAACTAATTACTGCAGTGCACTGTAGGTGTAGCTGGGGAGGGAGTAAGGATTAGGAGCCTTGCCAGGGTCCCAAAGAGATCTATCTTAAGCAGCTCAATGCCTCATTTTGACTGCAATTTTATCTATCTGTATTCCACATTTTGGGTGTCTGCTGCTGGTTGTGGATCCCTCTGGGTTTGTGGCAGCTTCAGAAAAATAGTAGTCAGCCTCAACCCCTGGGGTAGTTGGTAGTAAGGAACACTTTGCTTTTTTTCCTCTGTAAGCCACAGTCTCCAGCCTGAGAAAGAGATCTGTACAGTCCAAGCTTTCTCTTGCCCTACCACTCTCCAAACTAATTTTACAGGGCTCATAGGTTAATTTACTTGTTAGTAAGAGACATTCCCTTGAGAGAATGGGCTGGATTCATAACTCCCATTCAAATCTGGAGTAATGGCTTTTGTCTTGGAAACCACTCTATTTTATGCTGCTGCATAACCAGGAGTTGACTACTGTGTTGATCTTTCCAATCACCATTCTAGTTCCAGCACATACTTGTATGTGTTCTGCAGTAAAATTAAAGAAAGAAACACCAGGCAAATAAAACAATTGCTAAATAGATGTTACCCACTGGCCCTGGTTTCACACTCAGGATATTTAAAACAAATGTTCTCTTGCTATTGAGATCTTGACATGTTTGTGTTTAGATCGTGGGGTCAGCTGAAATCACTTGTGTTCACAGTGATCCCTGATGAGAGATGCTTTGAGACACAGATTATTTAGACTATTCTCAGTATGGGGTACAACTCAAAGCTCCTTAGCAGCGTGACTCTCATAACAATGATATAACCCAACAGCAGGTTCTCTGACCTGCCAACACGCCCGTCACTTCCAGGGAATTTGTGCAGCTAAACAAAATATTTATGAACTAGTGAGAAAACAGGAGCCACCTGCAATGAATTTGTCTTTATTTTAAGGACAGAAAGCACTCTGTGACCTCTCCTGATTTCCTGGCATGTGGTACCAGGGTTCGTGTGGAAATGGACCCCATCTCAAGAGATGCCAACAGTTTTCTTTTCATCTTGTCTCCTCTTGACTTACCTCTTGTTGCTGAACCCATCTCTCCTTCCATCCCTTCTTTTCTTCCTCTTCTACAAAACCTTCCCAGCAAATCCAGCTTCCCCAAACAAGACCAACCTTTCCCCTCAACCTAGAACAGTGTAGGAAGTTGCTCTTCCCTCTTGCCCAGTCTTAGATCACTTTGTCCTTGTTAATACAAACAGGAGCAGGTAGATGATGTGTCCTGAAGGAAGTACTTGGCTTTTCCATGCGTGATTCATTCCTCACATGTAGTATGCATCTTTTTCTCTAGACAATCCACCTTTTCCTTCATGTCTCTCCTTTGTGTGGTGCTTTGAAGACTGTCAAACCCACAGCTTGCAGTAGGCTGTACTCAATTATTTGAGTACAATTCTGGCTTTATAACATGTTCTTACCTGACACCTCTCTCTCTTTTCTAGTGTCCAGCTAAGGCTGGCTTTCTGGATGAGAGTCACAATAATCCGAGGTGTTGTTTGATTTTGTTTATTTTAAATTTATTGGAATCGTTTCACCATCCAGGAAAGACTAAATCAGTCTTGGTAGGATCCATGGGGCCTCAACCCAAAAGAAGCAAAGAATTCATCCTCAGCCAGTCCCAATCATTTTAGTAGATCCGTGTTCTACCAGAACATGCAAATTTGGTCAAAATGAAACACTTCAGGAAGCATACTGTTTTTGTCAGTAATTTGGTTTAAGAAAATAGGAAGGAGGAAGAATTTCCATTCTGTTGAAATATGCTGTTTTAAAAATACTGCTATTTTGGCTTTGTTCTCATTTTAGAGAAACCCTTCTTTGGCATTTTAACGTTGTGTTGGTTTTGTTTTTTTCCTAAGATAATCAAAGTAAAAATCAGAAAAGGACTGGTCTTCTGTGTTGAATTCTGAAGCTTGTAGGCTTGATTTTGAAAGAAATGAAAGTATGTATCTAGATCAACAGCAATCAGAATTTGTTTCAGCAGACATCTGCTCGAAGCTGAAAAGCTTCATCAATATCCCTATCATCTCCTGTCATCCAGCTCTGTCTGGGGAAAGAGGGACTGCGGAGGATTCAAATAACAAATTAACATGGAATCATTACGAGTAATTTAACTTTTGTAATGAAGCATTTTTACACGAACAATAGATACAGCTTGAGCTCCCTCCTTTCCCACAACTGTCAAACATGCTTGTTTTCAGGAGGTGTGGGATGAAATTCAGTTTGACTTCCCGATAACATCTTTTTGGTATCAAAGCGAGTGAATGTGGCAGAGATTCTGGAAAACTGCTGTGCACAGGAAAAATCCAAACCAACTTTTCCATCAGCTTTTTATTGTCCCTGAATTTCTCTTCACCTCCCCTTTTATATCAAGATTTAAAGACTTTTTTTTTGGTTTAAACATTTAATCTAAACAACAACAACAAAGCTACTGAAGAAGACATGGTTTGTATTAAAATCTGTTGATGCTGACAGTTGATGACTTCTGAGTGATCATTTTTAAGTGATCAGTGCAAAGTAAAGCATCTGACAACTTTTTCAGGCTGCACATGAGGAAATAGACACAGTCATATCAGCAACAACAGAAAGTGCATATCCAATTCTTCTTATGGCATCACAGTAAAATCAGTCCTTAATAATAACAACATTACAGCAAGATAGGTAGTTTTATTATTCTTAACAGCATGGTAGAGTATGGGAGAGTATGGGACAGAAAAAGTCGATTGAGTCTGAATAATATCTGCTGTCCTTACAATTAAAAAATACCATTGGGGGAGTCCAGCAAGAGCAATGTATTTGTGTGTCATCCCATTATTCTGTCTGTATTAATGTGCAATTAAAGTCTAGCCACGTTGACAGAAGTGAACATTATTAGGAGTGAAAACTCACTGTGCCCCAGAAGTTTTGTTTCAATTCATAAAAGGATCTGGTTGTTTAATTAAGGATCAGAGGCAAAATCAGATTCATCATGTATTTTAATTCATGAATCAAGCTTTTGTTTAACCAAAAGAAAGAAAAGTTGTGATTTAGTTTAGTGTCATGAGAGTTGGACAACCCGATCTCATTAGGGCTAATCACTTTCCAGGAAACACGGAGCGCCCTGCAAAGTCTCACACAGCATCTCCCAGAAATGATCACTATTTTGCAGCACTGAGCTCAGTGTTTAATGCAACTGCTGCAAGAAGCTGTCATTAGCCATGTTAGGGAGGACAAAATGGGGACAGAAGGCCACTGCTCTTGTTAGTGTGGCAATCCATGCTCACAAAAATTCCTCTTGCTCATTAAAACCACAGTTGGCCATCTCACACCAACAGAGGCTTGAAGGAAAAACTGATCTTTATAACAAAAAGAAATAACAGATGGTAACTCCAAACAAACAAGGAAGTTGAGCAGGAAGAGATCAGATTTGGAGAACATGGAGCACAGACATCTTCAGGAGCTAATACATTGGCATGGGAACAGTCACCAAAGGCAACAGAGGGTGTCGTTGTGACAGTCGTGTAAGCCTTGGTGGGGATGGTTTTCCCCTGTAAACTCCAAGATCTAGTAATAAAACACAATGAAGTATGTTTATTTATAAAACTCTGAGAATTGATTTGCATGGCAGTCCTGGCAATGCAGGCAGAAAGGCATTGCACATGTTTTAATATATATACATGGAAAAATAAATATAAGTATATATTGTTGCAGGGTATGCATAAATACAAAACCCCACACCTCCTGGGTGGGCTGGGGTAATTGACTTCAGCACATGTTCTTTCCCATCTTCATCTGCAATCCATCCGCTAATTTCTTGATCTGGCAACCTTTAGGCTCCAGTTAAGCCCTGTCTCTTTCCCCCTCCCCAGTGCTTTGGCACTGAAAGATCTCCCTACAAATCTACTCTGGCTCATGGTCCAGAAGATCAAAGTACTCAGTCATTGACAGCATTTGTTTATAGTAAAAAATGCCATAGCTTCATATCCAGATTTAGCCTTCATCTCTTAGTGCTGTAGAAAAGGGGCATTTTTAGATATTGGTGCTCATTCCTGGCTCTCAAGTTATCAGAATTTGCAGTTGTAATGTTCTTATGAAGAGTGAATGCTATTTTTGGCCAGAATGAAGGCCCGTCATGGAACAAGCCATTAAGACCCCTTACTTTATTAACAAGAGGGTAAAAAATAGTCCTAATTAAATATTTTTCAGCTCTCCTAAACATTGCTAAAATAGCTCCTTCGCTATGGGAGGGGACATAAGCAGAGGGTGTCAGGGGGAACCCCTTTAGCTGCCTGCATAATTCATACCGCTTGTTATGTGCCCAGCCCAAAGCTCATCTGATAAAAACCAGTCCCACTCTGCCACATGCAGCAATTCCTTCACACTGCAGAACAAACTTGATGAGAAAAATCACTGATGCCCTTCAAAGACCTCAAGGTCTTAAAAGCTTAAGAGGAGAAGCTGAGCTGTGCAAACGCTGGTGTAAAGACACCATTGTACAAACAAGAGCTGCATTCCAAAGACACTGCCACCTTGGATTTCCCTAAAAAGAACATTATGGAACATCTCTCTTATGAGGAGAGGCTGAGGGAGCTGGGACTCTTTAGCTTGGAGGAGACTGAGGGGTAACCTCATCAATGTTTACAAATATGTAAAGGGTGAGTGTCAGGATGATGGAGCTAGGTTTTTTTCAGTGATGTCCAGTGATAGGACAAGGGGCAATGGGTGTCAACTGGAGCATAGGAGGCTCCATGTGAACATCAGGAAAAATTTCTTTACTGTGAGAGTGACAGAGCACTGGAACAGGTTGCCCGGGGGGGTTGTGGAGTCTCCTACATTGGAGATATTCAATGCCCACCTGGATAAGTTCCTCTGTGATGTACTCTAGGTTACCCTGCTCTTGCAGGAGGGTTGGACTAGATGATCTTTTGAGGTCCCTTCCAACCCTTAGGATTCCGTCATTCTGTGATCCCCCATTGCAGCTGCTGAATTATTTAGACTGTGAATCCTCAGGACAGGCAATCTCTATTTTGAACCTTCTACTCTACAAGTCCTGCAGGCTCATGATCTCTTCTCCTAACAGAGGTACAGGTTGTATTGTTGCAGTACAGATTTAGCACAAGTTTTGGTTACTGTCTGTGTTTGAATGGCGAGACAGACTCAGGTAATGACAGGTCCCATTTGCTGTCTATGGAATGGACATATTCCATGCAGTTTGTTGGGTGCACAACAATGAGACCAATTAGGTTCCTAACTAGTTTAAGAGTGTTGAAGTTTTGGCCCTGGAATATATTTGAGCAGAATTATGTACTTAAGGGACAAAGCCACGTGCCATGCAAGTTGTTCCCTCTACAAGCAGAGTCCCATCAAAGTGCCATTGATGACAGCACAGAGAATGAAAACTACACACAGTCTTTCAGTGAAAAACAACATGAAAAAACACTTCTGTCAGAGAATAACTTATGTCTTTTTTTGCATAGATGCATCTGGAAACATTGTTTTCCCTTGAGTTTTGCTTTTCAGGTGAAGAGGATCAGGCCTGTAATGAAAAATGACTTGTGGAGAGAGAAGTAGTGTGAAAAGGTCCAAAATATACACAAGAAGGATCTAAAGCTGTCAATGGGTTAGAGGTAGAGCTGCACACTTCTGCTCCTATGGCAAGTGTCCCAAAGATGACTGAGAAGCTTTCAAACTTGAAAAAGAAAGGTTTTCTTTGAACACCTGAGTGATTAACTTCTAAGTAATGAAAACCTAATGTGACTAGGGAAGTCAGAAGAGAAATGGTAAAGTTTCTCCTCCAACCCTGTGCCAAACACCGGTACATGCATGTTGAATGTGAACTTAAGCCCAATCCATAAGCTCCCCCAGGGCAGCCTCTAATGGCCAGGACAAATAAGAACACAGTATTAGCTCCAGCACTCTTACTTGCAGTGTTCAGGGACATTTTGGATGGGTCTTTGAGCAACCTGGTCTAGTGGAAGGTGTCCGGGTCCATGGCAGGGGGGTTGGAATTAGATGATCTTTAAGGTTCCTTCTAACGTAAAGCATTCTATGATTCTGTGAACTTGCTTGTTGAGGGTCTTCATCCACATTGCTTTCTTTGCTAGCAAGCAGTGGTGTGTTGTTGGACCAATGAACAAGCCAGGCAACTGACCATTGCCACAACACCATGGGACTGGCAACATAACCCCATGTTTTTTAATGTCAGTCACCTAAAACAAAACTCATGTTGGTGCAGGGGAGCTGTGCACGGCCACTTGTTGAAATTCGTATGAGCTTTTATCATCGGCCAGATTTGTCTTTGGAGCAAAGGATACTCCCCCGTTCAGACCTTCAAAAGTTAAACTGGTGCCTAATGTTGCCAACCTCACCCTTCCTGTCCCCTCCTCACCTGCCTTTGATGGTAAGCCAGGTATTGTTTGGATGATTTATAGACCCAGTTCTGTTTCTTCACCACCGAAATGCCATCAGCTATTTCTTTACCAGAGCACACTGTGTTCATGTGGACTGATAATTATGGTTGTTTTCCTCTTCTATAAATCCTGTGGAATTTATACTCACAGATGTTCTCTGAAAATGCTGTGGAAGCAAAGAGTCACCATATTCTCTCTGAGTTTACAGCAGGGACAATCAGTGTAAGTGGGAAAAGTGCCATCTTCTTGGACGTGCACCCTTGAAAGAGACATGAGCACCTATATGGTTTCCCTCTGAACCAAGAAATTGCTTGAGGTCTGAAGTGCCTGGGTTTATATTTTCCATGTGCTCACGTTCTGTTTTGCTATAACTTTCCATTGAATCATAGAATCATAGAATGATAGAATGGTTTGGGTTGGAAAGGACCTTAAGATCATCCAGTTCCAACCCCCCTGCCATGGGCAGGGACACCACATGATAAACCATGTCACCCAAGGCTCTGTCCAACCTGGCCTTGAATGGTGCCAGGGATGGAGCATTCACAACTTCATCTTCATTTCTGTCCTAAAACTGAGTCAAACCTGGAAATTCTATCCTACGGAAAATTCTGGCATTTCACATGTTTCCATTCCCAGTCAAAATTGAAAGAATATGTTCAGAAATTCCAGCTTGGAAAAAAAAACCCAACAACTATTGCCCATCACCTGAGCCATCCCCATTGGAATATAGCTGACATGTTTTTGCCAAACGTTTTATTTTCTTTTTCTATCACAATAGAGAAAGGATATTTAAAAAAAATCCCTTTAATCTTTAACAAGTTAATCAAAATTGTCAGATGACTTTTTGTTTTGATAAAACAGTATTATTCTGACCAAAAAGCACTAAGCATTTAGCCAGAAGGTATAATCTAAGCCTATTCTTTTCCTCCCCTATTCTTTCCTCCTGTGCCAAAATCATGAACACAGAGACACACAGGAGACCCACATTCTTCTAAAGGTCTTCTTGCCACAGAGAAACCCTTTGCCACAAAAATCCTTTCCTGTCAATAAGGCCATTCACTGATTTGACATTATTGGCACTCTCCGGCCTGGTAACAAAAGCCTCCATAAAGAGTCATTCCCAAACAGAGCGATTTATATAGTTTGGGAAACAGTTGGCTGTGGCCAAGATGCTCAGTCTGTCTCACCTACATAACTGAACCTTCACTTGAAACCCTAGCACTTAACATTACACCTAGTCTGCTACACTACATTCATCCTATGATCTGGAATACCACAAAACCCCAAACAAAATGGTGTATTGCTGCATCTGTGAGAAATGCTGTGTAATCAGAGACATTACCCAGAAAGGGCTGCTATCATTCTGTGCAAAAGCACAGTTGGGCTTTTTCTTTACGCTGGAGATCCTTTTGCCTTTGATTTCCAAAGAGCATTTGGACAAGAGAGTTCAGGAAAAATAGAAGCTAAGACAATTGCACTACACTTATAATAGCTTTCAAATAGGATAATATTAAATGACATGAACAGCATGCTAAATTTGCAAACCTGCAAACAATCACAACTTACTGGCGTACTCCACCCCTGCTGAAACATCTGAAATACATGCAGATCATGATGCTACTTCCCACTAGCACAGTGATGTGGCCTTACTGCTCCTAGAATTGAGAGTGAAGGTTTAAACCTGACCGAAAGGCAGAAGATCCAGATAGACCAATTTTTGGAAGGAAAGGATACTTAGGAAATCATCTATAAACCATAATCATGAGTTTTCTCTCCAGGGCATTTAGGTTAAATATTAGACAACTGCAATCATCATTGAATACAATAGGAAAAAATTGTACTAAACCTTGATAGATCCATTTATGTGCTCTTCCCAGTGAAAAAGCTGAAGGGGTGTGAAGTGATACCTCTCTGCCATGCTACATATTGCCCTGGCATATGGGTCTGTGCTGGTGAACCTTAGAGATTAAACCTGCTGCAACTTCAGCTTAGCCACAGTGCCAAGGACAAACCGGAGCATGAGGTCACTGAAAGAGAAACACATGTTCATGAGTTTGTCAGCTCTTTAGCTAATTATCTGTCAGATCTTGAAGCTCTCAAATCCTCTGGGGCTCACACGCAAAAGGAAGGTGGTGCCCTTCTTGTCCCATCTTTCAGCAGGGAATCCATGGACTTTCTCTGGAAAATTATCCACATGCCACATTCTGTCCATGCATCAATCACGTGCCATTATCTAGCTGCCGTTGGCTGGGGTCCTGTCTCCAGGGACTTTGGTAGAAAAGGCCCCAAATGACCTTAATGGATCAGGATCCAGTCTTAGTATGTAAGAAAAAAGCATCTCTCCTTTCTTTTTGTGTCATAATCCCTCACTAGGCACACATGGAAGATTTATTTTAATAGGAATTCTTTATAGATGTTAAAGATTACTTTATAAATGTCTCTAAAACACCTTTGTAGCCAAAGCACTTTATGTTTTTATCTCTCTCTGTATTTTTGTGTACAGATATATGTAGCATAGGATCGCACAGTATCTAAACAGGAGTGCATTTGGGTTTTGTCAGAGCTCAACCGTAATACAATAAGAGTTAATCTCACCATTGAAAAGTCAGCTCTTCATCTAACTTTCTGTCCTACACAAATGCTATGTCATCTCCTGAGCCACACAGGATGGATGATCAGCCATAGCATTACCAAACGAGGCCGCAAGCTATAAGCTGGCTGCAGCAGTGTGGTTGCCTGAGGCAGGGGGAATTATTACTTGCTCTGTGGTATCTGTCAGCATCTTGCCATGAGCTTTCATTCTATAGCTATGAAAAGGACCTGAGGCACAGCAGGCATTATGCATGATCTGCTGCATAAAAAAGGATCATGCCCTTATCAGTTTTCTACAGTAATTTCCTAAATGTCATTGCTCTAACCCAGGTCTCATCCTGGCATGCTGTGGTCCTGCTAAATGCAGTCTGTCCTTCCCCTCACACTCATGTGAGTGTTTGCTCTGTCATGGGATCTTCTGAATTCTGGATGTCTGATAGGCCAGTTAGCTGCCTGCATAAATATTTTCACTTTCTTATAGTCAATGCTGAAACAAAACTTTAACTGAAAATAGCTTGGGGTAGTTATTATTGTCTTAAAATTAATTTCATAATGCATTCTGTTCATGGACTCATTGATTAGTGCTCCTGTGCTGGCTTTTGAAGTTCAGATGGCAATATTGCTTTTGAATTGCAGAGTACAATGTTGCAGAGAAATAACATTTTTACCACCAGAAGCATTACATTTTAGTTGTGTTTATATCTGGAAGGCTATCCTAAGCTGCTCATGGAAAAGTAAAGCTAAACATTCTAGCTCAGAAACAGTGATACATGTTTATTGCTAACAGATTTGACTGTGTGACTTAAAGGGCTGATTATCGTTGCTATCTACTTTTTCTGCATCCTAAAGAGATTTGAAATGATAAAAAGGAAATAGTAGGCTCGACTCTACCAGCTGCAGATTTAAGGAGAACATTTTAAAACCTCAATAAGAGTTTTAAATAAGAAGAAGGTGAGATCCCAGTTTGGATGGTGAGCTATTTTTGACATTATTTGATGTAAGAACTCAACATGGATCTTTTTGAAATATGGTTCTTATTACCATTTGGACAAAGCACATTTCCTTTTCTTGATTCAATCATGAAAAAATTCCACTTACAGATAGTCCATACATTAGTGCAGCCTCTTTCACACATTACTACATCATAATACAGTTGGCTGCACTTGCCTCGAGCAGGTCCACTCTATCCATATGGCCTGGCTTTATTATTTCTTGCTCCCATCTGTTTTAAGTTACCTTCTTTGGTCTACTTTTTTCCAAGAGATGCTCTTCAAATATGTGCAGAAAGGCTGTTTCTGTGAGAAAATGTGAACAGGGGACTTTTCCACCCTCACATCTGTGCAAGGTTCACTGAAGTCGATGGAGCCCACTGGTGTAGATTTTGGCTTTCTGGAGTCTGTTAAACCCCATTTTGTCTGCATGGCCTAAGTTTGCATTGCAAAACCCTAGAGGCCTGGTTTTGAAATCCTTTATTCATATGAATATCCCTGCTGGAGAGCAGCATCTTGCAAAAAGATGTCTTTCATTTGCATTTTCACATTCACATTCACCTTTTTTTCCCCTCCTTATCTCTCCCCAGAGGGTCAGTGAGTACTGAACACACCCTCCACGTGGGAGTAGTAAAGCAAAAGCCCTGAAGCTTTTCCATCCTTACAGACAAGTTAAACCATCAAAACCTAGATGATATTTCTACTGACTTCCACAAGCTTTTGATGAGCCTCAGCATGGGCTGGGAAGCCCAGAGAAGCAAATCCAGCTCACAAGACCTTCTACCATCCATGCTCACTAGATGGTCAGCCCATCAAAGCCACTTCCTTGTTAGGGAGTCCATAATCTTCTCCTTTCTTGTTCTCTCCTGAAACTCGATGTTCCCAACATAGTGATGCCATTTGACATTGCTGATCCCTCCTAAACACCTGCTATCAAATGCATCAAATCTTTTCTTGTCAGCTTGCGTAATGCCCCAGGTCTTTGCAGCATCAAGCAAAACTGATACCACACAGCTGTTGTAGAGCCTTATTTTTTGTTTTGCGGACATGTCACTGCCCCATACTTTTGCCCTTGAATTTATTTACATTGATCTTCACCTTATACTGGTCAAGCTTAAAATGACATCAGGCAAAATCCGGGGAGAGTGGACCAGAACTCTGGGAATGGGAATAATACAAAAACACGAACGGTGCCACGATTACGACTGACCTCAAAGAGGAAGGACAAATCCAGTGTTCCTATTCCTCAACAGACCCAAAGTCATGATTTAACCGAAAGTTTTGATATTTGTTTCCTCTGAAAGTTTCAGTTTTTAGGAACTTTTTTAAACGTGATCGCTGGCCTTTGGGCTCACCAAAGGGGAGCCAAGACTCTAATACTTGTTAATAGCTCAGCATGCTGTATTGTGAATCCCCTTAGGGACAGAAGACAGTGGATCTTAAATAACGCATTAAGGATGAAGGATGGGTTTTCTTTTTCAAAAGGGAAAACTTGTGATACAGCTGAATTTATTGATGAAGTTCTGCAGTGAAATTTAAAAAGGAAATAACAGAGGGGGGAAAAAGTGGAAGTAAAAGCTCTGTGCATAATTGTTTTCATTTGCCCAGAGGTAGGTAACACCATTTATCACAATTTCTAAACCACCTTCTGACTATTTTTAAGTTACATAGAAAGTCTAAAAGAAAGAGACATAGATTGATCCTATTGAGTTTTAAATTAATTTAAATTAACCTTTCCTGATTTGCTTTAAACTTTCTTTGTGTGAGTGTGGAGAAACAATAAAGTGTGTCTGGATATTTGTGGAATAAATGGAATAAGGAAATAATTTTAAAATAATTGGAAATAATAATATGGAAATAATTTCAAATAAATAAAAAAAAATCTTTTGAAAAAGCCTAGATCTGTGTAGAATGTCTTTTTTTTATAGACAAATTCCAGGAAACGTCCACAATTGCACAATCAGGCTATGCCAGCACATGCAGAGCACTGCATCTATTCATTCAAGGTAATATTATGCCACAAAATAAAGAAATATTCCTTCCTAGAATAGTAGAATTTTATGAGAAAAAATTAACACAATATGATCAGACATAAAAGAATATATTAAGCTTAAAGAATTAAAAAGTTTAATGTTTTCTCCAGTATTGAAGAGGACATTAATAATACGAACAATAAATGTTAAAATGTATTTTAAACAATAATATCTAATATAACTGCAATTATACAGTTACATTATATTATATATATAATACATAAATTATTATAATATCTTTTTTATAAGCATCATAATAGTATTTCAACAGTAGGTTTGAAAATAACTGTTAAAACAAATATGTAAAAATAATTTTCAATTTTTAAATAATTCTGTATTACTAATTATTAATTATATTTTACATAGTATACTTATTATTTTCATTTATATATTTTAATATGTAAATGTAATTAATATGTATATTAATATGTATTTAATTTACACATTACATGTGTGAATAAACTGCTTGCAGTTTGCAAACACACCTTTCTGGCAATTAACATGAGACTCTGGGGTATTTTAATTTTTTCCTCCTAATTAAAAGCCATGTGCACACAAACTATCCAGCATCAAATTGAGTCTAGCTGTAACTTCATAATTTTCATCTAATTCCTATTAACTGTGACCAGGCTCGTCTTCTATGAGAATCCTGGAATATTTTTATCTTCCAAAGGAATAAAGTTAGCATGCAGCTGAGGAACGAGTCAATAACTGCACTTGACAGTTCAACATGAGGAATTTTTCTGTGATCATTTTTTACATAGCTTATTCTAAACATTGTTTTTATTGTTTACATATTTAAATAAAAATAAATGTAAATGTAAATGTAAATGTCAATAGAAATATATGCAAATGGAAATACAATTATAATTGTAAATAGGAATAAAATTATAAATGTAAATCGAAATACAATTATAAATAGAAGTAGAAAGAGAAACAGAAATAGAAATATTAATATGAATATTAATGTATAAATATAAATATAAATATTAATGTAAATATTAATGCAAATAGAAGTATTAGTATAAATATACAGATAAAACATATAATTCAAACATAAGTGTGTGATTGAAAAGCACATTTGAGAAGCTATTCCTTAATTGCAAGATGATTAAATAAAATTTGAAAAGATTTACAGCTTCATCTACAAACCTTCTCTAGAGCAAAGATTTCTATTCATAGGAAGAGATACTGTAAGTTTTAGGGCTGATTCTAGATTCTGGTCCTGACAGGAGACATAGACCCATCATGCCTGTTGGGATAAAATCTGTCCATAAGCAGTTATCAGAATAGTCCTATTTTTTTTTGTGCTAGAGAACAGTCTTTGCCATTCAAGATTCAAGGGATTTATTCTTCTGAAGTTAATAATAAAAAAAATCATCTTCATTTGAACTTCTAAAAAATTGATTCAGATACTTGAGTTGCAGTTTTAAATGGGGGTGATTTAGGGGAGAAATAATAACTTCAGTGCAACTAATAATATGAGTAATCATAGAATCAACTAGGTTGGAGAAGACCACTACGACATCTCCGATTTGCAAGTAAGGATGCATCCTTTCTCTATGAAAAATGCACTTTTTAATGACAGTGAAATTAGGTTTTTAACTCTTCCAGGGTTGGCTTGTTTGGTTTTTTTTTTTCATGAAATGGCACTCTGTCATTAGCTGGTTAAATCCCACTTCAGCTGAATTTGCTTTGAACCCAACAGTAGCACCGTAATGAGAAAACACATTTTAAAACCTTTAAAACATGGGCTGGACCCTGTACAGAATGTGCCTTTTAATAGCAACAGTGACATAAGATAGCAGTGCCTTTCAACTATGGGGTTATTTTTTGCCAAGATCATGTCAAATCAACTAAAAAGAGGCCAATTGATAATGAGCTTGTGTATGTCTGAGGTCATTATTTCTGGGCAATGAGGTATCAAATTCTGAGCAGCAGTTACCTGCGTAAAGAGCAGTAAAACAGAGGTGATTTTAACTAGAGCATTAATAGCATGCAATGTGATCCTTTTTCATTGAAATCATGAGGGTTTGGGGTTTTTCCTTCCACCCTGTTTCCTTTTTTTAAATGTTAGGACTCTTTGAATGTGGCCAACAGGAGCAGCACATCTCTGTCCCAGCCCCAGTCCATGACTGGCTGAGAGCCATCCTTGGCCTGGAAAGAGGTCCTGGCATCAGACAGGGATAAGGACAAGCTCAGCCTTGGTAGATTAGGGTATGGATAAAGCAAATACATCCCACCCTGAAAGGTGGGAGCAGCACAGTGAAGGTGGCACAGAGGGTCAGTGGAAAGACTCCTCAGTGTCCAGCTTTTGAGGATGACTGAGCTGAAATAGCTGTTCCACCAGTGAGATGAAGATGTTGGACAAGAGAGCATGAGGCTCCATGAAGCTGAGCATGGGCAGACCTGACTGTATATCAGACTAACTGATTTCTGGTGGAAATGAGTTTGCAAACACACAGACATGTGGACACTGTGCCCAGGCTGAAACATATGATCTAGAATAACAATAAAAGAATACATCTGGGCAGGGAATTTAAAGCTGTCCAGCTGAATTGTTTCCCAGGAGACAGGCAGCATGGGCAGAGGTCCTCTATAGAGGCTGATGCCCATAAAGCTGGTTATCTGAATCAGAGCCCAACTCCTCATGTGATGCCAGCTTTGATCTCCAGAGCTGATATCCCTCTTAGCTGAGCAGCTGCTCGCAGGGAATTTTCCAAGAGCAGTCTTGTCTCTGTTCGTTAGCCCTTCTCATGGCATAATATCATGATGTGTTGACTTTGGGTAGCCAGCTAGTGTCATTTAGGGAATAGTGCCATGTGTATGACTTTGTACTTCGCACAAGAAACCTGGTGAGCCAGAGGCAGATAAAGGGTGTAGTCAGGTATGACACCAGAAGGATGCAGGTCCCAACATTGTTTTGTTTCCATATGAATAACACCAGAACATGTGTTTAGGCAGGGGTCACCCACAAAAGCAAAATACAATGCTCCCTGTCTTTCAAACTGCTGAAACTGTCATCTGTCTCAAATAGGAATATACGTTTTGTATTTACTTTTGGGCCACATAGGAAGCCACACTACAAAACCTCTCTCTACCAGTGAGCATGGGGGATGGACTGAAAAGAAATGCAGTAACAACTGGTCCTAAGCAGTGATAGCAGAAGGAATGTCCATGAAAATGCAATCAAAGCAAATGGGACAAAAATTGTCAGTGCACACAAAATGCCATCAAGATAAAGCAGCTTCACCCATAGCTAGACCATTGATTAAACTACATAGGTATAAAGAACTCCAGCTCAGTACAAACTCTCTCTTCCCTATTCAGTATCCCATAACGCTGTATTCACCTATGTCCTCTCCCTGTGCCAAAGACATCAGCAAGAGCTGAACCTTGGCAGTATTCCGCTCCAGAAATCACATGGGACTGGGACTGAGGGAGCACAGAAACTGGCTACTGTTCTGGATTCAGAATAAAGCTCTGAGGTCTCAAAAAGCAGATTTGGTGCCATTGCTCTTAAATGCAAGAGACATTAGGGTCAGCAGCGGGGATGCTTCAGGCAACATGGAGCAATTATGTTCTGTGAATTCTGCCCTGCAGAGCTTACTCAGGTGGACAGACTCATTAACAACAATTAACATCCCATTTCCAGGCATGGCTTGTAAAAGGGTAATCACTGACTCAAAGCTGAAGTAACATTTAAAAGTCAGGTTTACTGCACGTCCAAGTCAAACAAACCAGATCTGAGTTTCTGCAGACACTCAGTAGTCTCATGTGCTGTTTCTGGGCAACAGGGAGGCTGTTACACAAACAGCTCCAGCGGGCTGAAACCATGCTTTATTCAAACCATTTCTGAACAGTGCCCAGCTGCATTCTGCCTCCCTGCTTATTTATTATTCAGCATTAGGTGACCTTGTTACCAGAGCAGTTTTGCTTGGAAAACGTTAAGGGGAGGTTCAGAAGTTATTGGAGCTTTCTTATCGCGTAGCCAACATGATTTCCTAATCAGTACACATCTGCCTTGCATTTTGTGAATTTTAGCACACTGTGGCCAGAAAAGCTTTTCTGGAGCCTGCTTGGTTGTTATACACTCAAGTCACTGCTGCTTCACATCCTGGTCCTCCAAACGATCAAGTACTTGAGTTACTTTGAACGTCTAAGCAGTCCCATTAACCTAGTGGGAATATCTGAGTGGGTAAGTGTCTTCAAGATCCTAAATCTGAAGTGAGGTTGAAAAGCATAGGTGAAAAGGGGCCAGAGAGAAGGGAGGAGATGATAAAACCACACTAAGTAGTGAGCAACCTTGGGCTGTGAAATTGGGTGTTACTATTTAGCTCCACATGGTAGAACAATGGGGAACTTCTTGTAGCACAGGTAAGATAACAAACTCAGAAATGACAGAAGGAAATACTAGCTTTCAATCAAGTCCCATAATACTCTCTTCATCACAAAACTAATTCATGCTGGAAATTAATCAAAACATACAACAAAGGGAACTGTTGTACTTCTCCCTAGCTATGGAAGAACAATATATGTGTTGGGTGATTATATGAGGAAAGAGATAGAGTGGCAATAATAGGACAGTTCTTCAGCACAAACTAGGAGATGTTATTAAATCGATTGGCACTGATTTTAGATGCTAGCTAAGACATATTATGGATTTAAAATGAAACATGACAAATATTGTTGGACTGGGGAGAACAGCAGCAGCTGAGACAGAGAAGTTTGTGCTCATCAGTCCTAATAGCAGTTTGAGGTGGGGATTTGAATTGTGATATGTTTCTACTCCACCCTTGCAATCTATTACCAAGAAGTATTATTAAACCAGAAAATGCTGGTTAAAAAGAAAAAAAATAGATCATTTTTTGTAAATAATACCATTGAACGCCTTCATGCTCAGGGGTATCATTGCTCATTCAGGGTTTAAATTGACTTGCCAAGATTAGAGACACAGCAAAATAAGCCCTTCCATTACTACGGGCAGCCCACCATGAGACACAAGGGTGTAGGTGTCAGTTCTGGTGTCATGCCCTGATCTGAGCTGATGTGACTCATTACTGCTCTACAGAAATGCAGTTTCCTGGTTGCTGGGCTATGAGCTGTTTGTCCTGTTGCAATCCTTTTCCATTCACCTCCCTTTATGGTATAGCAGTAGAGTTGAAGTGTATATTTGCTGGAAGAACACCACTGGCAAAGCCTGCCCAAGTCCCCTGCTACTTTCACATCCTAAAACCACAGTGTGATGAATTTAAATGGAAAAAAAACACTTTCTCCCTCACCTCCCAGACCAATCCACATGGTTGCTATAATAGAGACACTAAGAGTTAATGACAAATGTGGCTTTGATGGTGTCTGAGCCTTTGATGTGCCATCACATGTCAGTTTGTGGGCGCTGCTGAGCCCCTGTATTCGAAAGCCCATCAGGCAGGAGCTGGTGAGCACGCCCAGAGCTACAGCTCCTGGCATTAACAAATGCAATCAGAAGCACAATTAGAGTAGAGAATATGGGAGCAGAGAGAGCAGCAGCCTTTCAGTGCGGAAAATGCCCGTTTGCTGAAACGCTTTGCAGCAGCTTTCAGATTTTGACAACCACCTGCAACAGTGCAAGGTGGAGTTTGGGAGGACCCAACAGCTTCGCCTCTCTTCTGGCACCAAAGGGTTACTGATGTGTTCATGTATAATGGCCAGGATGTGCTGATTGCAGTTTTGTAAGGTTTTTTTTTTGTAAGAGGAGTAATAATCTGGGTGGCTCCATGCTCAGGGGATCACATCTGGATGCCCTGAGGTGCTGAGCATCAAATCTTTGAGTAATCAGGGCTCAGCAGAAATAAGCAAATTCAAATCCCTTCACTTATTTGTTTCTGCAATGCTTGGGGGACCCCCCTATTAGCATGGGTTCATGATGCTGCCAGGCTTAGGTGAGAAACTGCCAGTTTCTGTGCATTAACATAGATCTTTGTAGACTTTATGTTAGCAATATCTCTCCTTTTCTTTCCACTGTGTCATTTAACTATTTAAAACTGCTACATATAAATTTCTTTCATGTATTTCCACATTAAGATACTTCAGAATCTTACACTTAAATTATCAATGACTTTGCCAAAACACCATCTCAGACATGACTGAGTAGCGAAATATAACATATTAAACTTAAGAGAGTACCTATTTCTCCCCCTGTCCCTCTTGAGCTCTGGTAATTCCTTATGTAAGCTCCTGGGCAACTCACTGTAACTTTTTGCACCTAATTTCTTTAATCTATTTCACAGAGCTCCAATAAATTCTTTCTCAAAATGTTAGTGTGCAACTAAAATCATTAGCTTCCTTTTGGGTGATGAAACACAAACTATTACCACTTATTGAGCCTGGTAATCAAAGATAATTTGAATATAATGTGGCCTCAAAATTAATAGCCCTGAAACAAATAAGAATCATAGAGTCTGCAGAAAATTACCATAATATGAGCACAGCGGGCTCACTTTAAATGTGTCTTTAGAAATAAATTGCGTACTAATAATCCTATTATTCAGTGGAAAAAAGAATCTTTCTGTGTTTATTAGATACTCTGGAAAAACCACAGACTTTTATAATACTGTTTCTCACAAATCACTTCAGTTTAATGACAAGATATTGTACTTCATCTCACATTTAAGTAAATATGTTTATTTCATCCTGGAGAGAGATTTTCTTTTAACTTTATAATTTCTACTAAGCTCGTCATAGAACAACATGAGCACTGCCAAATGGAAATACATACCACCACCCCCCGTATGTTTAAAACTCAAGGGTTTTTTCTTTCCTCCAGCACAGAAAAATACTTATTTATTCTGACAAAGAAGCAAAAGACAGCGATCAGGGACACTAAATTTAACTGCTGCCTGAAGTCATAAACATCTGGTGGCTATTTTAATTGCATTGTGAACTAACCACAAAATGCTCCGCTAAAAGAATAGAAATATTTCCCCTGTGCAATATTGTATTTTAGAATTCCTCTCTTCTGAATCAATGTCAGACGTGATTACAGCACAATGAAGTCTGTGTTTTCATGCCTGCATATTGCCGAAAACGCCGCATACCCTTATTACAATTACAGCGTTACTCAAAGATTCACAGACAGATGAATTATTCAGGTTATTGCTGCAATCGCTGACTTAAATATAAAACAGGACATTCACATTGTTGTCATTATTTTGCAAGTAGGTTAGGTAGATTAGTAAGTCTGTATACAAATACTGGACATTAGAAAGCACTCAGTCACACAAGCACACAAGTTTGCGTATTGAAGAATGTATGCATATATATACACAAACACACAGATATTTGTAGAGATATGTATATACATATATGTAGGATGCATTTAGGAAGTAGTAACACAACCTACCTAAATGTGAGTAGAAATTGTTGTTAATAAAATACTTGCACGAGTTGTACAGGGACCTTCTAAATGTCTGTGCTTCCTGGGGAGACCAAATGACCTCTTTTTTACAGATACCAAGATCAAAGCTCTTGCTTTAGATACTCCAGCTGTCTCTCTCGTTGGCATTTGACATGCAACCCGGTCCATTTAAAATCAGGGGGCATGTAAACATTTTAACCCTTGGCAGCAGTATCTGAGAAAGATGGTAGCAATAAATGGTCATAACTGCCTGCGCCAAATCACATTTGGTGTCCTCCCTTTGAAGTCCATGCAGGCACTGTACCCTATGGCTTTGACAAAGAGCCAAGTCCAAAAAAAGGATGTAGGCTCTCGGAGCTGGCCGGATGTGGACTTTGGGATCCAGAGTGACTCCGTGCAGCTGAACGGTTGCCTCCAAACACAATGCAGCCCTCCTTGCCTGACCTTGGAGGGTCTTTGCCTGCTTTGGTGCACTGCCTGCATTGCCCCACCACTCAAATAGCTATTTTTTCACCTAAGCAGAGGGGCACCTTCATCCCTTGTGAAATCTCCTTTGGTGGGTGTGCACACGGGTAGCGCATGCTGGCAGGATTAGACCCTGCCCTTAATAGTCACAGCTATTTTCTCTTTTCTAAATCACTGCCACAGGAGGGTGCCATTTTTCTGTTTAAGCCCCATCTGGTCAAGTCCCTTACTCAGAACTGAGCCACAGGGTTCAAATCCTTCTTGAGATCCATCATGTCCCAGAAGAGCAGGAGATGATGGATGTGAGCCCAGAAAAGGTGTCCTCGCATGCCCACACCCTTAATAAAGAAGTCAAATCAAGTTGCTTAGGATAAGCAAGCAGACAACATCAAAAAGATCCTATGGGCAAAAGCCCTTCTTCTGCAGACTTGTGGTACTCACTGCCAGATTGATTTCTGTCCTATTTTTGTAAGAGAGAGGGTAATGGAAAACCAGCACCCACCTCTTCTCAGCCATGTTTTAAAAGAGTAAGACTCTCTTTCTTTCCAGGTTTTGACTAAACAGTGGTGAACCCCATCCCATTTGACTCTTGAAGCTACCTGCCTCCTGCAGCTGCATACCCAGATAAAATATTTTGGTTTGTCTGTGTGTTGAATGCCATTCTCCCCATGCAGGGAGCCCAGTCACTTAACCCAGATTCATTTTGGGTTCACGTGCTTAAATTTTTTTTGCCCCTAAAATCCCAAAGTGCCCGAAGTGCCCCAGATGTGGTGCAAAGGCAGTAAGATGGGCTGATGTGATACTAGTTATCAGAGGGGCAGAGCAGACCTGTGGCACATAAGGTGACACAGAACTTGTTCAACACCACATGATGCTTGTGGGGAAGAGGAGGAGGGCTCTGAAGACCTGGGTACATCCTTCACAGAGACACCCTCATTGTAAGGTGGATGCTGGAAAGTCAACTCTCACGTTTATTGCCTGGGAGCAGAGTGGGGAGCCATGTATGTGGATGAGGTGACAGGATCTGGTTCTCAAGGAGAGATCCGTTTCCTTCTTGGAGAGCAGTTGATGTAGTCAGCTGAAGGGGCAGAAACAATCCTGGTGGCAGAAGCCAAAGATTTCCCTTCTCCAACCACAAAGCAGTTCCTACTGCACACACCCATCTGCTTGGTTTCTGCAGACAGCTGAGTTTCAGGTACATCCCCCCCATTGCTCCTTCTGGTGCCATTTTCCTTCTGGACAGCCACTTCCATGATTTGTGTCCCCATGCCTGGACAGGTTAGTTAGATATCTACCCCAGAACAGTGACCTCCCTCCTCGGGTCTCTGCTGGTAGCAATCAGGCATCCTCATGAGCATCCTTGTGCCTTGGACCCACTGTCCATGCGCAAATGTAGCTAAACACAGACATTTTATGGAGCAAATACTGCTGACTGGTTTATACCCACATTTCTTTCCTTCCTGGTCTATTTTACCCTCAGAGATGCATCCAAGTTGGAAGTTCCTTCAGCCCTGTGCATGTCTCCCCATTGCATGCGCACAGCCGCTCAGTTTGGGATGGTTTCTCCATTATTAAACTCAAAAGTACTTAAAACTACATTCAGAGATTAATTAGCAAGATTTAATTCAAACTGACTTCAACTGACTTTCAGCACATTTGAGTATTTAAAGGCAATGCCAGTCACTATTGATTGCAAATAAAGCTATTAGTGTAATTGCAAGTGCTGGAGAATATATTTGCATTCAACATTTATTGTTGGCAATCGTGATTATTTTATGCCAACAAAGATCTCGGCAAACATGATATAAAGGGGTCATTGAAAGGGGAAATTATAAAATAATGTTAACCTCTGATTTTTTTTTCATTATTCTTTCTTATAGAGCTGCAGCTACTAAAGTGCCTTGTTAAATGTGGCTTAAGTGCCCACTAACACAAAATTTACTGTGCCTTAATATTCTTTTAAAAGTTATACTTGTACAAAGAGAGAAAACAATCCAACTGCACTATTTCAGAGTTTAAACAAATACACTCTTGAGCTGTATTGGCAAGATTCGGTTGCTGTTAGCTGACTGTAATTGTGTCAGTGCATTTATTTCCACTTCCAGATGATGTTACAGAAAACCATCAGGGAAGGATTTCCTAATAGTGCAAGTGTAAGTGGAAATATTAAAAGAAAAAGTATGCTGAATTTCTGTAATTAATACAGAGTTCACTACAGGTGTTTGTAGTCAAGAAGTTGAAGAAATAGCATGACACCTTTAGCATTGCTAGTGTTCAGGAATTGCAACCTAACCAGAAAGACTGAAACCTGGATTCCAAGCGTACCAATCCTGCAGTTCGCTATCAATTGCTGATATGGATCACTGGTCACAGCTCTAATTGACTGATTACACAAAAGCACTTTGCAAAATCAAGACTAAGCCTCTACAAAGTATGAGCTGCAGTTCCTAGCCACTGGCCTCAATGGAGCTTCAAAGTTTGCATAGAGTCACCAAAATTGAATTTGCTGACTTAAAAGCAAAACTCGGGGGACTTGTCCTGTGCATTTACAGAGTTTGAAGGAATAATGAATAGAAACAGAACAGTGAAATGAAATGTTTAATGCCATGGTATAAATTGAGCAGCAGTGTTTAAAAATACATTTTGTGTCTGGCTTCAAGTGAAAAAAGGATTTAGATTAGAATGGGTGTTAAGGTTGGAAAATCAGCTTTTGATTTGCCGATAGCAAAATTCAGATGAATTTCAGGAAAAAAAAAAGTTAGGACAAACTAGCATGCTTCTGGAATATGGTTTCATTGATGGGGCTGTTAGCTTGTTTTTCTTTTACTTATTTCAAAACTAATTAAATTAACTGGTACCACATCTACCTATTTACATTGCAATCTCAAATCTAATTCTGCAGAAGGCCTTGAGACATCTTTTTGTCTGTTGCCTTGAAAAGTGGAAGAAAAGCAGAGGCAGAGAAAGGGAACCATAATCAATATTCCTGGTAGTAACGGAAGATCTGAATATGAAACTGCTTCGTTGTCACTGTTATTTAGAAACAAGCCATCTCACTTTCAGTGTGCGCTATGATCTTACATGGCAAATGGTGGAATATCAGATCAGGGATGCAGAATTTATGTCATAAATTAGTCACATCAGGCATAATCAGATTTTGTGTTCTATTTCTGCAGCACCACTCTACCCATTTCACGAAGGCTAGGTTATGTTTAAAAAGACCCTCAGTTTTCATGGACATTTCAGCAGCCCAAGAACAGAAGCCGTTATACCATTGCAACCTAATAAATTCTACCAAACCAGTAGGTTTTTCTTCTTCTTCTTTGGAAATTCAGAGAGGAGATAAATGACTTAAAATAACAAGGAGAAAAATTACCTTCCCGTAAATCTTTGTCAGCTTCTAGTTTATGGAAAAAGACAAATGTAATTTGGGACAGCAGATTTGTATTAAAATGTGACCCTTTACAACTGGAATGTCCATAACGGGTAGCAGTTGAAAGATCTGTTTTATAACCCTGTCACTTCTTTAACAGCCTTGCATGCAGTAATTTCTACATTCAATTTCCTGTACATGTGTACAACAGCTTGCCCAAGGGAATTGGGTTCCCTTACGATCCTCTTTCTTTTCCTGAGCATTTGCAATTTTTAGCCAGCTGAGGAAAAAAAGGGAGAAAAAACCCTCAATATTTAAACCCTTCACAATAACATATACAGTATTCATGAAACAGTGAACAAGTTTCTGCTTCCTGCAGAATGGAAAAAATGGCTTGATCCCACCAGGCTGTGCCACAACTCTGTCAGCTGGAGGATGAGCCTTCCACACCATAGAGCTGTCCCTCATGGAAGCTGTCAGATCCAGATGCAAAATGCTGCATTCCCCTTTCCCTTTCCACCTTTTCCAGTTGAGAATGGAAGAAGAAAGAGAAGGAAAAAGAATAGAGCCAAACCCTAACAGCTAACAGGAATAGTCCTGAGCCAGCTACAACAGGAGATGGTAAAGATGTCATTCAGTTTTAATATAAATCTTCTTCACAGTAGTCCTGGATTGTCATGGCACACACTGTATAACTTACAATTTATTATTTGGCATGGGAAATCATAAGGAAATCCTTTACTTAACAATGGAAAGTGTTTTTAGCCTGTTAGATAACTGACACTTCCTTGCCTATTGTTGTTGGTTTGATGCGGAACTGCTGGAGGGAATCAGTAGCCCAGGCTATGCCCAGAGGACTCACTTAGACAACTGATTAATCTCCTCTGGATGTGTAGTTCATTCTGAGCAATAAAAATAAATCAACCATTCAACTACATAAGGAAATTTTATACACTTGGTTATCTCTGCTAACTAATGCTCCTGGCTTTTGGAGCTGGCTTTGGGAGGATAAGGAGCCTTAGTGCTTTCAGGAAAATCATTTATGCCCTCTGCTAGGCATGAGCATTAGCCTTGCCAGGGCTTTGAAGGGACGTGCCATGCAGCTCTCGTGGACTTGAGGTCATCTATCTTGTGGTGGATGATAGTACTTCCACCCAAACACTGCCAGTAGATGAAATGGTAGTCATTCCAGTTTGCGAATGTAGGTCAGTCTATATTTGAAACCCGCTTGTGCATATAGATCTGTATCTAGATATATGAAGTCTATAATATTTAACAGCTCCTCAGCCTTAAGTGTAATAGTGGTGCTAATGCTTTGAGCAAAGACCAGATCCATTTACGGTTTTGTAAAAAGAGGTCACCTCTCTTTTTGGCAGTGACATTCTCCTGGAGCAATTTAATGTCCCTTTGCCTTTTGGGGGGTGAGGATGGTTCCCAGCATTACACTCCAAGGGACCTGAAGATGTAATTGAAGCACAGATGGTGGTAATAGCTCCAAAACATTAAGCACACTTTTTCTTTTGCTTTTCTTGCTTTTTTCCAACAGACAATAACCATCTCAGAAATCATTTGGCCAGGCAGTGCTGCTCACTGCACCCAAACACAATAAGAAATCCAACAAAGACGTCAAGATATTAATCAATTTTCTCAATTCCTGTAAAAAACACCTAGCAACAAAGCAAAATAAACTCCCATCTGGTTAATTTGCGTTGACACAGAAGATGCCTTCTTTGATTTGTTTTATTCAGCAGTGAAGTAAATGGGTCTTAGCTCTCTGGCTACATTATCAGTGAGAACATTAGCATGGACGCTGTGCCATTTATCTCCTGTGCTTTCTGACACGTCCTTCGTCCTGCTGTCACAACAGATATTTCTGCAGCTAGAGACATTCTGCAGTGAGTATAGCAACCCAAAGCAGGTACACCTACAGCAAAGGGAAATGGGAGACACAGCGCATCCTGAAAAGACAAAGGTGGTGGTTTCACCTTTAGCTCCTGGGAAGGCAAAACCATGCTGACAGTACCCTTTATACCACAGAAACTACTTCTGCGCCTAGGAAGGGCATTGCTTAAGCAGCCCTCAGCAGTTTGAGAAGATGGGGAGCAGTGTTGTGCATGAAATGCTTTTTATTTGCATCAGAAAAAGGAGTAAGCCCTGCTGTGCTTTACATTTCCTTAAATATTCTCAAAGATAAAGAGACTCCAGACACTTACACCAGGACCAAGGCACCAACACAGCATGTTTTGGCAGCTGTAAAAATGTTTAAGAGTTTTCAAGTGACCGGTCACAAAATCACAAATTGGTTGAGGTTGGAAAGGACCTCAGTAAATCATCTTATCCAACTCCCCTGCTCAAGCATGGACACCTGGGGTTGTTCCTTTCCAAGGGCAGGATTTTGCACTTCTTGTTGACCTTCATGAGGTTCCTTCTGGACCATTTCTCCAGCCTGTTGAGGTCCCTCTGTATGGCAGCATACAATCTTCTGGCAAAGTGCTAAGGGCATTTGTTGCCCTGTCAACCAGATCATTAAGTTAAACAGGAGTGGACAAAGTTTTGGCCCCTAAGGTACTGTTTCTGTACCTGACCCCTACTTTCTGCCCTTCATCTAGACTTTGTGTCACTAATGACCAATCCAGTTGTTCAGCCAGTTTTCAACCCTTTCAATACCCATTAACTGCCCTCATTAGTGTTCAACATCTTAGAACACAAGTACATCTTAGAACACAAGAATTGAGTGGTCAATGGCTCAATGTCCAGCTGGAGACCAGTAACGAGTGGTGTCCCTCAGGGATCGGTGTTGGGACCGGTCTTGTTTAACATCTTTGTCAGTGACACAGACAGTGGGATTGAGTGCGCCCTCAGCAAGTTTGCTGATGACACCAAGCTCTGTGTTTCAGTTGATACCCTGGAGGGAAGGAATGCCATCCAGAGGGACCTTGACACGCTTGTGAGGTGGGCTGATGCCAACCTCATGAAGTTTAACCATGCCAAGTGCAAGGTCCTACACCTGGGTCAGAGCAATCCCAGGCACAGCTACAGGTTGGGCAGGGAAGAGATTCAGAGCAGCCCTGTGGAGAAGGACTTGGGGGTGTTGGTTGATGAGAAAATGAACATGAGCTGGCTTCAGTGTGCGCTTGCAGCCTAGAAAGCCAACCGTATCCTGGGCTGCATCAAAAGAAGCGTGACCAGCAGGTCGAAGGAGGTGATCCTGCCCCTCTACTCTGCTCTCCTGAGACCTCACCTGGAGTATTGTGTGCAGTTCTGGTGTCCTCAACATGAAAAGGACATGGAACTGTTGGAACAAGTCCAGAGGAGGCCACAAGGATAATCAGGGGACTGGAGCACCTCCTGTATGAAGAGAGGCTGAGAAAGTTGGGGCTGTTCAGCCTGGAGAAGAGAAGGCTGCGTGGAGACCTCAGAGCAGCCTTCCAGTATCTGAAGGGGGCCTATAGGGATGCTGGGGAGGGACTCTTCGTTAGGGACTGTAGTGATAGGACAAGGGGTAACGGGTTAAAACTTAAACAGGGGAAGCTTAGATTGGATATAAGAAGGAAATTCTTTACTGTGAGGGTGGTGAGGCACTGGAATGGGCTGTCCAGGGAAGTTGTGAATGCTCCATCCCTGGCTGTGTTCAAGACCAGGTCGAACAAGGTCTCGTGTGACATGGTCTGGTGTGACGTGTCCCTGCCCATGGCAGGGGGGTTGGAACTGGATGATCTTAAGGTCCTTTCCAACCCTAACTATTCTATGATTCTATGATTCTATAATAGCCTACTAAGATAACCCTCAAAACTGCAAATCTTGCACTTAAAACTGAAGAGTACAGATGTTTTATGACCTCTTCCAAAGTGCCTGAAAGGTCATTCTGCATTACACTGCTGTGTGATGCAGATGAGGCACTGGACACATTACACAACCAGATAGACTTGGTGCAGAGTAAGGGACTTAATCTCCACCTGTGCAACAAGGCATCCGACCCTGATAGTCACCCCCACGCAAGGAGAGGTGAAAGAGTCAGGCATTTCTTTTAGGGGAGAAATGTGGCAAAAGGAGCAGAACGAAGGTGATTTTAACAGGCTTGTTATCCTTCTAGAAAAGCAGCTTTTCAGAACAAGATGTTTTTTTCTTTTCTTTCTTTCTTGATGCAGGATTTCATTCGGTGCACTGCTATAATGGAGAGGCTCTAGAATGCCAAAAATGTCTCCCTTTACCCCTGTCCATAACACTCACAAGCTGTCAGTCCCCCTACTGTGAGCTTGTTTTTCATGTCAAGTGTAGTGCTGACCACTGGTGCTAGCTAAAGAACTGCAGCACTTGGTGCCAGAGGCAAACCTGCAACCAGACTAGATACAGCTGTTGAGCTTCCACAGCGAAAGGCTCCCTTTGCAGAGCCACTGGCATACAGCATGCATGTTCTCTGTACTACCCTATCCAGACCATCACACACATCCACATTTCCATGATGTTTTCAATGCAATCTGTGTTAGTCCCTTGTGTTATTGGGCTCCCAAAGCACTGACAACAGAGCCTAGAATCCAAACCTGAGCCAGATGGACTTTTTTTTGCCAATTTTTATCCATTCACAATGTGCTGATTGAAAGCTGCATTCTGATGATCAACAGGCAAATTTCACAGGGTGGGTATATGTAGCTGATACACTAGCACAGCTGGCTGCTGTCTCGCCACCACATCTGAAGCCACCAAATTGCTCCCTTGCATGAGGATTCAGCTGCTGTCTCTACAGTTTGTACAGTCACGGGTTAAAGTGCACAGATTTTTTGTGTAACCATATGGATAGAAGATGTCAAGGTCATCATTGCCAACTTCATGTCACCAGTCAGGTAGTTTGGCACTGATAATGATTGGATGTGTATTTACCAGGTCGGATCCTGAACAAACAGGGATAGCTTTCTAATGTTAAAAAAACCCCAACCCACCAACCAACTTGATAGAAGCTTTTGTTTCTGACTTTTAAAACATGAATCCTGAGAACTACAAATACTTTGAGGAGCCTAGGATCTGTTTAGGAAAGCAGCAGGGATTAAAATGCTTGAGTAACAGAGAGGCACGAAGCACCTTTTTGCTCCAAGGCCTAAAATGCTATTGATACAAGGGATTGCCAGCAGACTTACTCTGAGAAATTATTTATTCAGTTATTCTGAATTGTTACATTTTGTTCTGGTTGTGGATGCAACGGTGAAATCGGAACAGACAACTTACCCGTTCCACAGTGAATTAAACACTAATGTGCTTTGGAAAGCAATAGTGTGGGATGGTGTGGGATTTAGCAGACCTGGGTTTATTTTATGTTCATTCCCAAATTCTTTATTCATTTGTGGGCAAATCATCTTCTTAGTTTGAGTCTTCATTGCCTAACTATAAAAATATTTCCTTTCTCTGCAGTCCTGTCTGTTTAGCTTGTAAGTTTTCTCTATGTAAATACAGCGTGTAGTAGCATTGACAGGACTCCAATATTAGATGGCAATTCTAACACTATTGCAATAATAACTGTAGCCAGCTCACATTAAATCACCATATAGTTTATGTAGCAGTGACAGTTTCAGTGGAATTAGGCTAGAGAGAAATTTATCCAAGAGTCTTTAGCAGTGATTTAGACATGAATGTTCTTTTTATGTAAAGCGATAGTTGGAAGGATTAAGATGGGGAGGTTAATCTTTCCTAACGGCTAACTCATTGTTTTCTCACGATTCCAAAAATTCTTTGGTAAGAGACATGGTCTGGACAGCTCACCATGAGCAATTTTGGAATGGAAAGTTAACCGCAAAATAGTCAGAGCTGGATATCTTGCAAAACTCACTCAAATCCTGATCTCTTTCCGAGTCTTTCTTTTAAAGATGCCAGACACATTCCTATCCATGTCCAACAACTCTGTTTTCTGAAACAGGAACGCTTACACATACACGAGTATCAGCGCAGAGACACACACACTCAAAAGAGGCAACTGGAAATCATTGCCAAAGAACACGTATGCTGGAAAATATATCGATTAGAAAGCATGCCTTCTTATCTAACCTTAGCTTAGCCTTTGTAAGAAAAGGTGTTGCTTGAAGGGGAGTCTAACATCAAAGTTCATATTAATTAATTAGAAATAAATAATATTGTTTCTTTTCCTTTGGTTTCTGAAATGGGAAATCAGTCCAACAAATATTCGGGATGGAAAGGAATTGTGTTGCTAGTCCTTTCCAGGAGGATAAAGACATTCTGTCAAAGAACTGCTGGAAGGCAACAGGGAAGGTGCCATAGCTCTTTCTCCTCTCCATGAATACTTTCTGACTTAAATCCCAATGTCTGGAACTTAAAACGAACCCTCTTGCTACTCTGCTAATGCATAACGGGTATTAGTGTGTTTCCAACCTCTGTTTGCAAATTTTGCCCTTAAATCCAGCCATGTAACAAGTTAATGAAAGCTTTTTGTTTCCAGTAGCTTTCTCTTTGGTCTTGCTGAAATAAGTCTGTGATTCAGCTTTGTGCCTATTGGACACCCTGTCTGTCCACATTCCCTCCCAGACACTTTTGTTACGGTCTTGCCATTTGGTGGTTGCATGGTCTTAGATTCAAGGGACCCTGCTTTTGCCAGGGAAAACTTTCCTCCACGAACATTCGAGCATACTTGTAGGCAAATGTAGAGGGGGCTGGTGTTTTTTAGGGGTATATCTTTAATATATCAAGGGTCTGATGACTTCTGGGCAGCTTGTGTTCATAGGTGACCTGGTATAGAGGATGCTGCTCATGCTTCCACATAATCAGTTCAAACCAAATGCAGAATACATTTAGGGACAGGATTTATAAGGCAGCCTTGTATTAGGCAACATCTGCCTCCATGGCAATATCCGAGTGGTACATGCACATAAATGGAGCAGTGCTAGGCCAGCTCTTGGAAAACAGCCAGAGTACACAGTCAGGGGATGACATTTCTCAGTCGTGCCCCAAATCCTTATATCCTTCTAGAAGTGAAAGTCCTGTTACCTGGAAAATGTTACTTATGCTTCCAGTTCCTAAACAACTATTAAAAAGGGCTATCTCAGGTTATTTATGGCACAGCTGAAATCAGAAAAGATGGCTGTAAAAGTGCCATTGTGGAGATGAGGTTCAGGAGCAGCTCTCTTTGCTCTGTTTACAAATCAGGGGAGTTTTTAGCCTCACAAACTCAGCCAGGGATCTGAGATTTAAATGGGGTAATTTCTGGCTCAATAATCATTAGCATTACTGTACTTTCCTCAAGATAGAGTTCTCCATCTAGGCACAGATTTATATCGGTAAGATCAGAGCCTCCAGCACATAAATTCTTTTGAGGCCAGCACTGACTACATTTATGTTTTGAAAGTATCTCACTCAAAGGGACCATATTACATTGGAATTAAATGTCATTTTTAAAACAATGTGTTCCTGAATCAGTTTGGGCCAACACAGACATTACTGTTGATAGAAAAACAATCATTTAATTTTACTAGCTAATTCATTCTGGACATCATTAAACGAAATAGTGACCTGATGTCCTCTGAGACTGTTGGTGAGACAGAACAAATACAGGAGAGAAAAATCTTTGAAGTTTCAACTAGGAAGTCCAAATTTGGAGGATTTTGTGCTATACAAATTTGGTTATTGAGGGTTTGGGACTGAATTGTATCATTATGTTTTATAGTGCTATAAAATGAAAAAGTCTTTTTAATGAATCTGGTTTCTAGCTGTCCCTTTTGGGTTGTGGAGTCCAAGCATACTGTCCGCAGGATATAATTAGCCTGATGTACAAGCTAGTGAAATAAATGGACTTTTAATGATGCTCAGGATGCTCAAAGAAAAGAGTAGCATATCCAAAAAAATGCATTAGAACTGGAAGTCAACTGAAATTGCTTCTTGCCAAGTAACTTTCTGGCTTCTACTCTTATTTTGTCTGTTTGTTTCTCCTTACCCCTGGGCCAAGGTGGCTGTGGGCTGAGGATGCTGCGCCTCAGCAGTGGTGGGGGTCAGGAGACCTCTGATATGCCCACTCTTCACCGTGCAGGAATGTCTTTCAAGTTGCAGTCTTGTTTTGTTTTCTTGGAATAGAAAAACTCTTCTGGATCCCACTGACTTCTGCTTCTGGACCTTTCCCTTTAAGAAAAAGAAAGTTCTTACTTGATCTTCAAGAACTCTTTGTTTAGGAGATGTCGTTTTAAGAAAAACCTGTCTGAATTAAATGACTTCAGTTCTTAAGTGCACATAGTTTGTAAAGAGCGTAAGTTTTATGCTAACTACACACATCCTGTGGATGTTCATATTGAAGGGCCATCCTTCTTCCACAAGGTACTGAAAAAGGGAAATGAATCACAAAACACAAGCCTCCATGAGCTGAACAGAGTACAAATATCTCCATATCTTCGTTCAAAGAAACTTTTGGCTCTAATCTGTAGGTCCATTTGAACTGGTGGCAACTTTCCTACTGCCTCCAATGGCACTGAATTTGGCCCTTGGATATTTATGTGGTTAAATGGGGCTAATAGTCCGTGGGTGAGCCAGGAGAAAGATCCTTCCAGCCCACAGGGTCATAGGGTCTGACTCTCACTTACTCAAACTTGCAAAACAACACTATCAAAAGCTCATAAACAGCAGTGAAGGCTGGAGGTTAAAAGAAATGTCTGATGTTTCACAGAAACCCAAAAGCAGTTGTGCAACTGCAAACACATTAAAGCATGAGTCAGACCGGCGTTTGGAGGGAAAACGCATCCCATGGTGGACAGATACAGTGGGTAGATGGACCACATGGCCCACTGCCATTCTAAACTGCTGCTATTTTAGATCGCTTATACATTATTTGCAAAACAACCCTTTCAAAATGACTTTTGTGCCATGAAGTAGGGTGTAACTTCCCTGTAGGTTGCGTTTCTGCCCCGTTTCTCATTATTTCTCCTGTTACACTCTCAGTTTTCTACTTGCCTTTTCTATGATTCTGCTCCCATTTTTCTTAACACTCCCATTTCTGGACCTGCCTTCTCCTCCCTACTCACACCTTCTTAATCCCAATCTTTGCAATTACTTGAAAGTCTTGTTACTTTTCCATCAGTCAGTATCCTTCAGTCCAGACAATCAAGTCATTTATGGAGCTCTGCTTAAATGTTGCTTTCTTCTCACCTGATCCCACACTCCATGCTTTCTTCAACTATGTGTCAGCATTGGCGCACAATTATTTGTGCTATTATTATTAACTAGTCTGGTACATGCCCATATTTATCATAGAATCATAGACTGTTTTGTGTTGGAAAGGACCTTAAGATCATCTAGTGCCAACCCCCAGTTTATGCTGGGTTTTTTTCCCAGCTCTATCACTACCCTCACCTACCGAGTCTTATGAACTCTTCCTTTGCTTTTCTAAGGAGCTTCTTTGTTAAATGCTCTTTTCCTAACCCCCTTTATGGATTATCCAACCTGGTGGAAGCGGAGTTGTTAAAGATCTTATTTGGGAAGAACTGGAAAAGTGAATGTGAAT
Organism: Pezoporus flaviventris; assembly: GCF_033815535.1. NCBI lineage: Eukaryota > Metazoa > Chordata > Aves > Psittaciformes > Psittacidae > Pezoporus > Pezoporus flaviventris. Next base: position 3,559,411 of record NW_026892550.1, on the reverse strand, counting down.
CATGACACTGATGCAAGATTGCTTCATAAGCAGTGTTCAGCTGGTCACCTTCTACTTACAGGTGAAGTCAGAATCCCCTTGCTCACCTCATCACACAGCTGTAAACCTCATGCACCTTATGACAACATCTACAGCAGTCAGTATGTGGGAGAAATACAATTTCGGCTCTAAAATTTTACACACTGTTGTTATGAACTGTGAAACTATGGCAGCTTTCCATTCAGAAACAGCTGGACTTGTATGTGGATGAAGTAAGTCCTGTATTTTACATCTATACTTGTCTTACCTACCATAAGGTAAGGGTTTCTGGAAAATGGATCAGTTGCTGCATTAATAAAGAAAAGCATGTTGCTATCCTCAAAGTAAGTGTCATGGAAAATAATGAAATTATCATACATATCCCATGATCCATTTACATGTAGCTTTTCAAACCCCGCTTGGCATATTTTCTTGGAAAATGTGAGTTTTTAGGTGAATGAGCTGTTTAGTTGTTAAAATGCTGCCTTTTTGCTAAGCATGATTGAATGTGTCTTGGTTGCCAATAAGTTTGCTCAGTGAAGAGAAAGACCAGACAAAACTTCTGAAGTGTTAAAAAGCTCCTTAGCTGTTATCCACCTTCCTGCTTTCCTTAAGCAGGCGGCCTGGAAGGGAGCTGGTTTGTCTCTCCTTGGGCATGGTGCAGTGCAAGGTTTGAGCAAAGCAGCTTCCAGCAGAAGCATGCTGGTTCTTAGCTGAGAACATGACTAAATTCGGTGAAGACAGAAATGACAAATGAAAGGTTAATATTTTGGCTCCAAGGTCCTTCTGGCAGACTTGGGATTAACTTTGGATGTGTCAAGAAAAGCTTTCAGGACAGACCCCAGAGCCAAACGTTTCTGAAGTGACAAGCAGTTTTGGGAAACTCAGCTGTTCCATTCCCAGTGTAAGAAGGATCTGAAAACTCACCCTGGGAGAAATCAGGTCCCTTTGGAGGGATGGAAGGAAATACCTCTGTCCCCCACAGACATAAGGACATGGCATGCTTGAACCTGTGTTCATTGGTGAGGCCTCAAAGTTGGCTCCATACAGAAAAAACAACTCTCCCTTCCCCATAGGGCAAAAGAGGTGTTCCTTCTGAAATCAGTGGGGTAAAAATAGTACAACTCAAAAGAAAGTCTGCCTCAAAAACTCATCCTTTTAAGGCTGTATTCTGGTTTGATATATACTAGCTTGCATCTGGGCTGTGTCTGAGACAAGTACTCTTCAACCTAAAACTAGCACTTAAATGTGGAGGCAGATCTTAGTAGTACATTGAATAAAATTGACACAGCAAATTAAATATTGCCATGCAGCTGGGCACGTAACACAGTTGTGAATCCTCTGCTACTGTAAGGTCTTCAAGGCTGGTCTGCCTTTCCTCCAAACTCTCTTATATAGCCTTGGGGTGAGAACATGCACCTGAAATCTGGGATTTGAAAACAATATTCCTCCTCCTGCTCATCTCTCCCTGTCTCCCCTGACCTGATGAATATTTTACTGTGTACGGACAATGAGAAAGCTTTGATAGGGGTGCGTTGCTTTAATATCCTAAAGGCTATCTGACCTTGCAAACAAAGCATGAACTGATAGCCTAGCTTCAGGGGAACTGGAGGGGCTGTGGCCAACTCTGTATGGCCACATGAGTCACTCAGCTGACCCTAGAGCCATGCCCCAGTATTATCTGAAGCCCCCTGAACTTTGAATCGTAGGCAGGAGAGGGAGAGGAATAGCTGGTATGGGAATACCTTGAGTTTCATGTACATCACCAGGTACTTTAGCTTTGCCAGTGTTTGGCAGGTTTACTTAGACTTTCTGGAAGAAAATTAGGCACCTGCTGTGTCAGGCAGCAGCAATGAAGTTTGGAGCATCTCAGCAGAGCCTGTGTGCTGAATTCAGGCACCTCATCATTCACCCGTGTTCCCAAGGCCTTTCTGGAATTTAGTCCCTTCATTTCCCTGAAATGCTGCTCCGAGTTCATGTTGTGGTTTAACTGACTTGCAAACAGACAGAGCTCAGATTCAGATGGTAAAAACCCCAGGGAACTCTGCTACACCACCACTTCTCCAAGCACCTTAGTGCAGAGGTGCATGATGTGGAAGGTGCACACCTTTTCACACTGGTTTTTCAACCCAGTGCACTGTACAAACTAATTACATTTAGAATCATAGAATCGTAGAATAGTTAGAGTTGGAAAGGACCTTAAGAACATCTAGCTCCAGCCCCCCCGCCACGGGCAGGGACACCTCACACTAAACCATGTCACCCAAGGCTCTGTCCAACCTGACCTTGAACACTGCCAGGGATGGAGCATTCACAACCTCCCTGGGCAACCCATTCCAGTGCCTCACCACCCTTACAACAAAGAACTTCTTCCTTAGATCTAACCTGAACTTCCCCTGTTTAAGTTTTAACCCATTACCCCTTGTTCTGTCACTACAGTCCTAATGAAGAGTCCCTCCCCAACATCCCTACAGGCCCCCTTCAGATACTGGAAGGGTGCTCTGAGGTCTCCACGCAGCCTTCTCTTCTCCAGGCTGAACAGCCCCAACTTCCTCAGCCTATCTTCATACAGGAGGTGCTCCAGTCCCCTGATCATCCTCGTGGCCTCCTCTGGACTTGTTCCAAAGAACATTCCTTCTAACAACTCATCGGGACAGGGAGAGATGCATTTGTTAATCTGGGAGAAAATTTTGATTATTAATCCTTTGTGGATGTATCAGAGCAATAGCAACTCCGCTGCTGCAGCAATGCATAAGCTCCAGACTTCAAGTTGGCTGCTGCCTGCTTCTATGACACTCTCAACATTCAGCCTGTTTGGGTCTTTATTCACCCCCAGACATTGGCAGCAGAGCGATGGAAAACAGAACATGTTCAACATACAGGAGTGTTTACTCTTGTCATGACACAGTTTGGGATTTTCCATTTAAGCTTGAAAAACAAACTCTAAACAGAATTTATTAGGAAAATAGTAGCTATGAGGTAAACTTACGCCAACAAATGCCAAGAGGTCAAACAGACGACGCATGACATTTTGGTTGAATATTCTGTGTGTTCCTAGAAGCAGTGTGAAAACTGGCTCACGAGGTACGTGCTGGAGTGTTATAGTGACTGGGGAATAGGGAAAGTCCAGAAGGTTTCTGAAAGCAAAGCCTTATTCTGCTTTGTAGTAACAGAGGTCTTTTCTTTATGCACTAAACCTGAGTGCTCCGAATGTCAAAGCTGGGGAATGACACCAGCACGGCCACGTCACCCACGGGAGCCAGAGGATGCAGGACAGGCTGGTGCCAGGGACATCCCCGCTCCAGCCTGGGTGGAGAATAACTGACTTTTTCCATGCTGCTTCCAAATAAAGTGGTCACAATTCCTTCCCAGACCAGTCCTAACCATCCCGAAGTGAGAGATTTGCAGTCATTTCTCGTGAAGATGCTCTGCTCTCATTTACAGAGGCAGAAATCTGCTCAGCTAGCAAAAGAGGAAGCAAGACTAATGAGGAAAGCTTAATATGAGGAAGAGGAGAGAAACCATCTTGTTTCAAGTAAGGTTCATGTGTTGTCCTTAACAATCAGGAACCTGTATGATGCATTTTTACTTCACGCAATTTTACTCACTCATTTTTATGTCATACTAATTTTTAGTCTCTCAGCTTGTTTTTAACTCCCTTAGTTGTGCTTTGAAGAAGACTTTCGCATGACTTTAGATGTATGATGAATATCACAAATCAGACCATTCCTCTATTTAGGCAGCAGCTGGAGACTGGGTAAATCCTGCGTTGTCAGAGCTCTGGCATTTCTGGGTTAGCTGCTGCCTACCAAAATCTTGCCTATGTCCATGTTCAGGATGTCCTGACATCATCTGAATAGAAATCTTTAATGCATAAAATATCACAGGTAACAATAAGTCTTAACAGTGACTCTGCTTTAGCATATTCCAATAACTCTGCAAGACTAACAGTTATACATGTTATGTCCTCTTTCTTCCTATTCTGCTTTTCTTTCTTGGTGTTAATAATGCCATTTCCAGGTGTGCGTGTGCAGAAATTATTCTCCCTGGTTTCCACTGCAGCACACAGTGTTTGCAGCTGGTGAATAAAATGTACCGAGATTATGGGGGGAGATTAGAAGAAAGTCACCAACCAAGACAAACAGAGCACCCCAAAGAAGCTAAGTCTTAAATTGTGTAGAACTATTTTGCAGAGAGGCAACTCACTCCTCTCAGTAAATGGGGAAACCACTCATATAGACACATGCTATTCATAGAGTATGGATTGAAACCCCGTAATTCAGGAGAACTCACATACCACAATTAGGTGTGCAAGTTTTCATGGCTGTGATAACTACACTGTGATGGGCATATCCCAACAGATCGCTCATAACCTACAAACGCTATGTAACGCTGCAGTGTGAACAGGGGCCCCTAGAAGATACCTCAGCACCATTCAACATTTTTCTGTGTATCTATCTCTCATACGTGCTCCAAATTCACACACTTTATGAGACTTAATTTACAATGCTGGAAAACTGGAAAATAGGTAAAAAAATTCTTTACTATGAATGTGGGGAGGCACTGGAACAGGTTGTCCAGAGAAGTTGTGGCTGCCCCATCCCTGGCAGTGTTCAAGGACAGGTTGGACAAGGCTTGGAGTGACTTGCTCTAGTGTGAGGCATCCCCACCCGTTCTGTGATTCTATGTAAGGATTTCCATTCTTTGGATGAATATTGAATTGAGATGCTTTAATCACTGGGCTATCACTGCCCCAGGTTTCAAGAGGTACAAGATTGCAAACACAGACCCATATTTAGCTTTTCCTTGGGGTTAATTAGGGTGGCTACCCATGTGTTAGCTGGTCTGCATCCTTTCTTAAATGATCTGTAAAGTATATGAGCCACAGCCCCCAGCTCAGAGGTCTGGTTTCCTCTCTAGAAGATAAACGTCTAAGGTAGGTTCTTAAGTGACTGACCTTTTTCAGTCTAAATCCTTTATCAGTTCAAGCTCTGAACCTCCAAATACACCTACTGATTTGATGACTAGATTCAGGGAAGATCTTACTCCTTCCTGTGAAGAGCTGCATCCACATCTCTGCAACACCAGCATATATTTCTTTCAGAGATTGAGTGGTTGGGTGAGACATCCATCAGTGGCAGATTCAGTTTTGAGTATGGTACATTTAGAGCTTTAGCATGTCAAATTTGAGCTGCTAGATCCAGCCACTGCTGACATGGGATAGCATGGAGCTGTAGGTCTAGGGTAAGTTGTCCCTGCCCATAACAGGGGATTGGAACTAGATGATCTTAAGGTCCTCTCCAACCCAAACTATTCTACAATTCTATGATTCTGTGATTCTGTGACTCTGTGATTCTATGATTCTATGATTCTATGAACAGGATAACACAATCTGGTCCTCTCCAGTGCGGGAGAACAGAGAGCTTCCAGCAGAGCTCATATCCTGTCTTGGGCACCCTGGCCATAGCTGGCTAGTGTGTGAAAGCATTCCTACCAGAATCCCAGAGTGGATCCCAATAAAAAGACAAATGGAGGTCAACGCGCTTCCCCATCCTGCCATTCTTTGATGCTAGTACCCCTCCCTCCATTCACCCACACAAACCCTTGATGTAGATGGGTCAAGACTCACTCTCCATATGGGGCAGTGCTTGCTATTTTTAATTTTTGAAAGTTAAACCAGCTCTGAAGCTGGATTAGTGGTGGCAGATCCCCCTAAACTATAGGCACGTAAACTGAGGGTGGACAGCTGCTCCGACGTTCCTGGCTTGGAATCCAACCCTTAAAACGTACTAGATGTACATACATGGCTTCTTGGCTGCCCCATTTATGCCCATCTGTTATGATGGCACTCTGCCTGCTTAGAAGTTGGTCAGATCTTTGCCCTTGGGTACTATACCAGGCAATGATGGATATATAAGGACAGCCTGCATACGGTGGCAAGAGAGCTCTTCTCCAGGAAGTGCCTTCTCCTGCTATGGCTGAGCCTTGCACTCTGGTGCAGTGGTACATCCTTGCACTCCAAGCACACCTGTTTCATTACTGGCCTCCTAATAAGTAAGCAAGCCGAGGAGAAGAAAAGGGGCTTGTGGACTTCATGGAAAATTTTGACTGTCAACAATGAGGCAGGTTGTATTACAGAGCATTCCCGAAATACAAGCGGTCACCAATGGGGACATCAACATGACAGTTCCACCCACTGCCACTCTGCATAACAGGCAACAGGACCAAGGGACAAATCAAATTTCAAAGGATTGCATACATCGGAGCCTAAGATACCGCTTGTATATTTGCCTCAAGAAGAGAGCCAAGGGACATAACCCTTCCTGGTCTTTAGTAGGGTACATGATGCCCTTTCAGATGGGATCACAATGACATTAATAACTATGTCGGGTGAAAAGTGGGGATTTTCTTCTGTTCCTTTAAGATGTGTCCATTTACCTTTGCATAAAGTGGGAGAACACCCGTAAAATGAATACTGAGAATTTTTATGGCACTCACCCCCAGTCTTTTTTTGCCAGAAACAAAGATTTCAGGTCTGTAGGGCAAGTAATACTTGTCTTGATACAGAAGAGTGCATGCACTGATAAGACTTTGTATTTGCAGTAACACTTAAAAACCTCAGCTGAGATTGAAGCCCTAGCTGCTCTTCAGGACAGCTTCTGTCCCAGGAAGCATAAAATATAAGCACACAGTATGGAAGAAGGCAAAAGAAGAATATTATCCTGCAGTTAACTACCAAGAACTGGATAAAGTGTCTTATCTATGCTCACAAGGAAAGGTTTTATTTTAGCAAAGCCCCTATAAATCCCTCACTCTCACTTTATGTAGAAGTCATCCTAGTTTGTAGCTGTCTCGCATACATTTGCACTAGTGCAGGTTGGTAACATGCAGCACCTTTTTTGCTGCCTTTCTCTCTAAACCTTTTCCACCACTTCATGATTCTACTTTAAGTGCATTTATTTAGTCCAGCAAAAGGTTAAGAAAAACAGAATTGTTCTTATGTCACCTTGGGAGACGCTGTTAGGGGAACACTTCCCCAGGATCCAGGATGCTGACTCAGGAGATCAGAAGAATGGTTCAGTGGATGGTGCCAGTGAGGATGCTACAACTCTCTCACCCTATTCTACTCTCCTGGTGGATCTGCAGCTATTTCCACACTGCCTGCAGAGCAGCTTCCAAACCCTGTGTGCGCTCTGGTGCCCATAGGAACGCAGCAGGTCAGTGCACCAGTGCAAGTGCGCTCCGGCTCCACCACCTCGAGGACAGGCGGTTGGCAGCCCTTCAGAGGCCATTCCTGCATGATGATACACATGTTCCCAGGGGTAGGTCTTGGAAGGGTAACTGAACATCTAGATCCTGCTGAAATCCTATAGTCTCCTTGTCCCCCAGGCCCCCATATAAATTGGGAATAACAGGAAATCTCTAGCTTAGAGGAGTGCTGAGGTGCTTAGATGCTGATGTAATTACAGCCATTTATGTACTTCAGGTGGACGGCTCTGATGTATTACCCGCGATGGCCCTCTTAGTGTCCAAACCAGTCTCCAGCTTGTGTGCATTTCGCTGCAATACCCTGGCCTGCATCCCATTGCTAAGAGCTTTTTAGAGGGCGCTTGGAGACTTCCTGGTGAAATTACCATGCAGTCACTGGGATGAGATAGCGTTTTAATGACAGAGAAAGCCCACAGTTTTCTCACCACCGCCAGTGAGAAGCCCTTGGTGTGAACTCCTGCCTCTGGGATTTTGGTGCAGGGTGCTGACCCACTGACCTCTGAGTCTGGCTCAGCCCCAGAAGCCAGGAGTGGACAATGTATGCAGTTTCTGACCATAGGCCATTTCTCTCACTCTAATTAATTCTGACAAGCCCAGTTTCTCCTTACACATTGACCTCACATGTTCCCATATGAGAAAATCTTATTCCAGCTGCCATTGTAAAATCAGAAGTATTATAGTTTTTGTTCTTCCTTGCCAGACAGTGTTTTTTTCTCTAATTGGATCCATAAGAATGCCCTTACTCCTGAGATGAGACAGACTTTTGTGAAGACTAATGTTTGCAGAGAGGACCTAACCTCATTTATACCTCACAAAGTCATGCTTTTAATCCAGCAAAAGGATTTTACCATTGTATTGTCTGAATGAGTGATATGAGGCAGAAGCCACCTAAATGACCTGCTAACTCCTGAGTAGCTCATGGCATTAAGTTTTCTTCCTAGAAAATCTTTTTTCATTCTTATCTGTGCTGGCAGCATTTTATGAGTTGCCATCCTAACAGATGCCCTGTAAACACCAGTGGGTGCACATCTTGCTGGTGGAACAGCTAGAGCCATGCCTCTTGTGCGCACTCTGGCAGGACTTAGCTGGAAGTGAGATGCGTCGGTGTCCAGCATCTTCAAAGTTTATCTGGATGCACACAGGATGCACTCGGTATATTCATGTATACACTTGGGTATCCAGCAAACCATCCCTAACTTCTGGCAAAACATGTACCAGGTAGCTCACAGTAGACCTGTCCCAGCTTTTCAGTCCTTTGCTGTCCTTAAGTACAATATTCATCTAAAGGACCCCTCCTTTCCTAATGGTACCACTCTGTATGTCTGGACAACTGTGAAATGAAAAACTAGGTCATTCACACATCTGAACACCTGAAAGTCCATGTCCCGATGCAAATCATATCCCAAGACTTCAGTAGCGCACACAGACAGCCGCTGAGAAAGGGCTGGAGAATTTCAGTTTTGCTCCTAGGACCACAGGGAGTTTCCTATTCATTTTTGTGGAGCCAGGTCAAGAGCACAGATGCTTCTTTTTCAAAATGCCTCCTACTCTTTAAATTATATTTCTGTTGGCAGCTGAGGGCTTTTGACCTCTCTGGGCAGCATGTTGTTTCCAGAAGAAAGTTTATATGTAGACTGACTAGTTCATTACCACACAAAGGACCGCTTCTTTGTTGAGAATAGACAGTACTTGAGCAGGGTTAAAAACAAAACCATGAAGAAAACTGGTCCGTTTTGGGCAGGAATTCATGGACATTGCCTTCGGCTCCGAGTGAAGTCACTGAACTGTTGCTTCTTACGGTGGCATAAGACAGGAAAGGCACAATACAAAGGTGCAATGTGATGCTGCCAGATGATTGCTAGGGTTGGAATCACTCCTGAATGAAAGAGCCAGAGAACCAAGACCTAAAGACTGCCAGTGTTGTCTGAACCGTTTCTTAAAGATTTTATGCCAAACAGATCTAGAAGGGCTTTTAGAGCTAAAGTGGCTTTGAGAAACTATCCTACTGAACACTTGCATGTGGCTACGCTACAGCTTCAGGCTGACTAAAGAAATGATGCAGAGGGGAAGGGGGGAAGCACAGGGACATGTCCAGGATGTCTGCTTTACACAATACCTTCCAGAAGAAAGGCCAAGATTTCTAACTTCTTGGATGTACTCACCCAAAAACCTGCCAAAGTTTTTCATTCTCTGTGCTGTGAACAGGAATAAGGTAATGGTAACAGGAGGCAAAATTCAATTAGGTGGAACAAAAGGGACCTTTTATGGATTTTCCATCATAAATCCTTTACTCAGATTTTTTTTTATTTGGGGGGGGGGAATAGCAAATCATAGTGTTTAAAGAAATGAGGCATAACATATAAACCAGTAATGGTGATTAAATAAACATAAATCAGTACTTAGTGAAAAGTTGGTGCAAATGCTATAGCAGCACAATATGTCATTGTCCTTTTGCCAGGAAGACTGCTTAAAAGTAATGGGTGAAAAACTGCTCTTATTTAGGCATCATCTAGGCACCAGATGGATGCCAAATAACATTTGGGATTTTAAATCACAGTCTACGTTTAATGCACTAAATTCAATGAATCTCAAGCAAGGGACCACTTCCATTCCTTAGACCTTCCACACTTTTTTCATGCTGACTTCCAACTTTTCCTGTCCCAATATCATGAGGCATTAAAAAGCACAAATCTGGGCTTTGTCCACTGATATTGAGGAGATTAACTTAGGTCCTACTAATGTCAGGGCAGCTGCTGCAGATTTAGACCCTGACCAGCCTCTTCACTACATCATTTTAGATTTTCCCCTGGCACATGTCAGAACCCTTTAATAGTATAAATATTGCCATACTGATGTATGTATGCCACTGTATAAATCAGTCATGCATCTACATCAGAAAAAGTTTATCCCCTCCCCTTCAAAAAGCCCCAAGTAGTAAAATGAGGAAAGTGTCCATGCAGGACCTCTGTTTTCCTTCCTTTCCTCACCCTTAGGTACCAGACCCAGGAAGAACAGGGTCATGATCCCACCAAAGACTTCTGACAAGTGGCTCAGGTCTATCTGGTAGTGTTATCAAAGTCCTTGTGAGATCTCTAGGGGGCTTCTGGCACTGGAGTTTTCTGTCTTTCCCTACTGGACCAAGGAGGATGATATTAACAACATCTCCTACATCCCATCAGCCAGATTTACACTCCCCCAAGGGCCCCAAGAAAACTTTATCAGAGCCATGGTCTCCATACCACCCTCTTGAGCCTTTAAGGCCTTTGGATCATTGATTTTTCACTTCAACCCCAGTCAGGAATTGGTTCACTGCTCAGCACCTTTTGCACAGCATGGTCTGCCAGATTCCCTGGCACTGCAGTCAGTCACAGAAGGTGATATGAACACTGGCTGTTTCCTCAGGTGATGAATGAACCAAAGCCATGGCCCCCAAGAAGCGTGCAGGTGTGGGGAGGGTGGCCCTGTTAATGGAGGCATTCAGCAATGGCCAGAGTGATCGTCAGCTCCATCACCATCATCTGCTTCTCTGCAATGTATATCCCAGTATCACTGGCATGTAATGAAACATTGAACAGTGCTGTCAGGAAGAGTGTTTGCATGGTTAGTTAATCACAGTGATTAGACCCTGAGAGCACTGTATGTCGTGGGGTTGATCTACCTTCAGTGATCTTCCACTTTTCCTCTGGGAGAGTGGTTGTCAGCAGAAAAGCAGAAGACATCTGGAGCTTAATGAGGAAGAGCTTAGGTCAGTGCTAACACAGACACTAGGTCACGGGAGTGAAGTGCTCAGAGCCTTTGGCTCCATCTATACCAGCTGACAAACCGACCCAAGCAGCACTCTCAGTTGAGGCAATTTTGTTGTCTTTACTGTGGATTGCTAGAACAGCCCCACTGTCATGATTATGTCCAGGGCTGGCTAGCGTTGCTGTAGACAGTTTTTGGGTGTAAGCCAGGAGTCAGCAGCTCCCAGTGAGCAGTTTTGTCATGGCCACCACTTGGAAGACATAGAGAGAGTGACTGGGATTATTTGGTAAAGCCAAGTCTCAATGCCAAAGATCAAACGCACACTTATTCACCACTACATACATAGCACTGACAGTCAGCAATTTTGACAAAGAAGAGAATGGCTGGAGTCCTCAAACCATTTTTGCTATGCCAGCTTCTCTCAAGGCCAGGACATGTGTGACAGTCTCTTCAGTTAACAGCAGTGTCACAGAAGGCCCCATAAAAAGGTCCCATAAAAGCTGCATCATGGATGGAAATGCAAATGCTCATACCTATCCGAGGTATAGCGACATCAGACTCATCCCTGTTTAAAGATGCAAATGAATAAGGCCCAAAGCTTTCATCTGTGAACTCCGAGACCTGAGTCAAGAAGCTCCATGCTTTCTGACTGATGGAAAACCTGCACAGAAGCAGTGTTACTGGGCCTTTGAAATGGCTTTATGTGGAGGCTATTGCCTAGAGGCTGTGGAGGAGGAAGACCTATCTATACCATCTCTGCTTTTAGTCATATGATTTAGTTATAGGTAGTCCTGCAAGGAACAGGGAATTGGACTTGATGATCCTTATGGGTTTCTTCCAACTTGAAATATTCTATGATTCTGTGTTTTCACCCCTATTGCCATACTGGGTCATGATAGTCCCTATTGCCCTCAGGTGAAAATGAAATAGGTCCTGCACTGATTAGGTACCTTAAATTTCCCTTCCCTGATGAAGTGAATATTGCAAATAGAATGTCTGTCTTCTTGTAGGTTCCAAATCCCTTAGGCAGTGCAGTTTTTGTACACAAAAATAACACATACACTGCATTATAGAAAATCAAGCCCCACAGACATCAGACGAAGGGATATTTTGCCTCTTCTCCAGGAGCCCACAGCAGCCCAAGCCTTGGATGGGGAGGATGTGGGCACACCAGTCACCCACCATCAGGCAGCATTTACTGGTCCTGCCCACAGGCAGAGACATGCTGGTCACACGTATGCAAGAGCTTGGAGGATGGCCCATGGCAAAGTCTGCAATTTAAAACCCATCCAGTTACATTCTTGGAAGCATTCTTCCCTAAGTCAAACCAAGAAAAATATGTATTCCAAATACCAGGAGACACAAGGAATTGCATCATTCTCCTATAGCTTCAGGGGTGCAGCGTAGCCAAAGAAGGAGGCGTGGGAAGGGCAGGATGCAAAACTACACCCCGAATTGTTACCCAGGAGGAGGTTTGGGGTCCTTGGGTTCAAGCAGGAGAGGTTACAGCACTGCACCAGAACTCTCCTCAGATACCAGCATATCAGCCATAAAGATGGCAAGTGGACTTCATGCAAGACACAGTCTTGCCCTCAGTGAAATCAGTGCCAAGACTTTTCTGATTCTTACTGAATTAAAGGCTCAACTAGAACCAAATACAATCTTGCATCAGTGGGGCCACCAGTGTTCGGTTGTCTACACAGCAGCACACCAATGCACTGGTAACACAGTGAGACCACAACAGACATGCAGTTATGCATCCACATATTCACACATTCACAGATGTATGTAAATATGTATTTATGTAAATATGTGTGTATGTGAATAATGGTTTTAAAGATGATGATGGAAGTAAGCTATGTATCTTTAAGAAGATGAGGGCTTCTTTTAGAAGAACTATTTTTCTCATCTTTTCAAAGTGTGAACAAAAGAGTGGTAGGTTTCATTAATGTTCTTTTCTTGCAGTGGTCATTATTTGCAATTTCAAGAATAGAGATCTTAAAAAGAAAAATCAAATTCAACCTGTTCTTTAATCCTGCCTTTCTTTGAATCTCTCCTTTCTTTGTAGACATGTCCACTAGTCCTTAACCTGATTTACGTGATTGGTCAATTGTGAGTTAATGAAGGGGATAAAATGTTTTCTGGAATGCTAGTATAATCGACAAATGGCAATGACCAGTGACTGGACCACGGCCAAGACAGGAACTTAATCCCCTGAAGTCCAAGGGCATTGTGAAGTTGCACTGAAGTGGGAACTGAAAGAAACCAGTTACATCATTCCTTAGACTGGGACAAATGAGCTCACTACAGAAAGTATATTTGAAGACTAATTATATGGGGAGAAAACAATTATATGGGGAGAAAACAAGTTAGGAAGGAATGTCTCTGCTTCTAGGCATATGTGATTTCAAGTGTGGTTTAAGGGGTTTAATCCTCTTCTTCTCTGGTAACATGTTACTGTTTGATGCATTCAGTGCAGGTTGTTTCTTCCAGGGGTCACGCACTCTTGCCCCTTACCTCTGCTTTCCTTAATGATGCTGAGCAGTTCCTTCACCCTCTATCAAACGTTTTGCTTGAATTCTCAGTAGAAACACAAGATCTGAATGGTTCAGTTGCAAGGATTAAAGAGGTGGGTTTAAAATGCATATAACTTCCAAGTGTAAAATTTAAATTAGAACAGAGAGACAACCTTGCTTGCTGTGCTTTGGATTTCATGTGAAGGTCAGAATTCATCACTGCTGGAGTCCTACTGAAGTTAAGCAGTTTTGCTACTCTATCAAGCCAAGGTTTCTCAGCCTGGATCTTTCTGGTTTTGAACACACACCTCAAGACACGTGGGTGACAAAGGATTTTCATGTGGTTGGTACACAGCCATTGAATTTAAAGGTTGAAACTATTCACATGAAGCCCTGATGGATGCTCACAAGTTCAGCACCTAGACAGGGACTGAAGCACAGCACCTGTGAGACCACCAAGGACTGAGTTATCATGCTTTTGGTAGAGGGAAAAGGGTGGGCAGCCCTCTGGTGATAGTGAGAGGACAAGAGTCACTTTAAAATATCCTCTCTGCTTTGGTGGGTATCACCTGCACTGAGGAGCTTGCCAGGAGGGAGGACAACCCATTTTTTGCCCTAGGCCCCTGGTTCTGAGAAGTTAGACCAGGTGCTCAGTTTGTTACACGATATATGTTAGTACAAAGAGGTTCAGGTCAAAAAGGTTCAGTCAAAAAGGTCAGTCCTTCAACTAGGACTATGCAACACATAACGTTATAGGATATTGCAGGATGACCCCTGCACTCTGAACAACACCCAGATGCTCAGTAACATTTCCTCCTATACACATCATCTTCTCAGATCTTAGATCTTGATAGAGTAAAAAAACCCTACAAACAAACTGAAGTGACAGAAACTCTTCATGGACTTCCAAGCTAGCACCCTCCCATGTGTTTCTGTGCTGCTTAGGCTCACTTTTCCTTCAATGAGTGGTTAATTTTTATACCATTTTAATGGTATTTTTCTGACAGGAGGCTCTGGAGAGCCAATGTTGCACATGCAGGTGGATTGTAAATTTGCTGGGGAAAGGGATGAGGTTTATTTGCTTCATTTGCACCTCAGACAGTGGGTCCTGATTTCACTGCTATGCCTAATTCATGTAATTGATGGTCAAGTAATTGAACAGCTTAAAATGCCTGGGAAGGCCCAGGAGAAGATTCAAATGGATCCATTGCTTTTCTTACAAGAACAGTCGGGGTCTGTAATGATGTGAGCTTTGAAGGGAGCAAGAGATGGTGTTTGTGGTAATGAGATTTCCAGAGCCAGAGGACCATAGGGAATCGTAAAGAAGAGAGTGAAGTGAGACATGAAGAGTGAGGAGAGATTAATTAGAGGCAAGAAACATCCTCTTGGTAGTCTTTAATAAGCCAAAACACTCAAATATGTAAGAACTCTGTTAATAGCCCATGGCGAAGCACCGGATGGGCCAGCACCATGGTCTACATCCAAGTGCAGCAGCTCTGGAGAAGTCCTGCTGCTCCTCTCACTGTCTGGCTCTGATCTGAATCTGCAGACTCCGAGCCTTCTGACCATATCCCCAATGGAGTCAGGTTCCTCTTCCATCTCCCCTGGCTCCTCCACACTGCTGTCTTTATGCTCCAGCCTTGCTCTGTGTATTGCATCAGCAATCTTGCCTCTTCATTAGCATTTCAGCAAGCTAATTGCTGTCCTCCCTTGAGCTGCCTGGATAACTGTATCTGCTCAGCAGCTGCATCTCTCTTGTGTTTAGGGATTTGTTGATTAAAAAGATTACCTCATCCAGTTTGACCCTATCAGCTCCAGCTTCCTTTGCTGCTGATGAGAAGCACATGCTGGTGGGCCTGGATCATTTCATACCAGAGCTCATCGGCAAGGCAAGGGGTTGGACAACAAGCAGGTGGGCTCTGGAAGTGCAAATTCTTCCTTGCCATGGGTTCAAGACATCCATAGGGACTAATGGTAACCACCAGCATAGAAAACTGCTGCTAGCTCAGGATCCCATTTAAGACAAGATTCAGAAAGGTAGCTTTAGAAGACATGGTCCTTCTAAAGAAAGACTGAAAACAATGGTGTCGGTTGGGTGAGGTCTAAGAAGTTAAGGGTAAAGAGTTGGTATTTAGCTCTAATTTGCTACAAAGACTTAACAATTATAGTAGAAATGCCTTGTGAAGAAATAACAATTCCTTTTATCAGGTTTGTGTGTGGTTTGCTAAGGACATCTACTAATATATTGCATAAATTCAGGGCAGTTGTGTCTATATATCAGAGGTTTCAGATGAAGCTTTTGTTACTAGTCAGCTTTCCAACTGTCTGAATGAAGCTATATCTGATTAGGTTGCAGCCTAAGCTGCCGAATCTCATTTCCACACCCTTTTAGTCAAAGAAAAGGCCTGGAGGAGAGGTCCAGGAAGGTTTTATTTATTCCTTTTCCTTCAATCCTTAAAAGCTATGCTAAGGTACAGACAAGGTCTAATCTGAATTGGGTTTAAATCAGGACAATTGCTCTGAAAACAGAATGTCCAGCAATAAATGTCTATGATACCTCAGTTCAAAGCCTGGTCCTCCTGTGTCAGGTTTTGCCATTAGAAACCTTCCTATGCAGTTCCAGCACTTGCGTACCCATTGAGTTACAGAGCTTTCTGGTGTTCAGCAAATCTGATTCTTTCATTTGTCCATGATTTTTCCATTCATCTTCTCCTCTATCATTTGGATCTAGTGAATCTGAGGTACTTATTGCTTAAACTGTAGTGCCTGAAGCTGAACAAAGTCCTCCATATGTCTTAGATATGCCTCTCTCAATTAAAACTATAAACTAGAGCTGCCAAGTGCTGACTTAATAACATATCTATTAATAGTGACTGTTATTGGGGAAATGGGAAGAAAAGCAGATAGAAAGAGAAAAACAGTATCAAATTAGACATTTCTCTGAAAATACACTCCAACTTAACCACAAACTTCAGCCAGATAACCTACAGAGTTATGGCTATGTGGGTGATAAGCCTCCCTTTAATTTTTGCACAGGAAACTGTGCTTCAGATTAACTTTTCAGAAGGGATAACAAAAGTGATTTACTCCTACACACATAAAACCCCACACTAGCATGTTTGCTTATTGCCACGGGCAAAGTGCCTTCCAGACACTCAAGACTGTTCCCTTCTACAAGCGCTGTGCAGACCAAAGGCTGTTTTTGTTGCTTACTCGGCTGTAACAGCGGATTATTAAGTTTGTAACAAAATCTCAGGTAACATAAATATTTAGAAACAGCAATCCAGAGGGATTAAACAAACACAGAGCAGGGCTCTCACAGGTTTTACTCTGTGTTGTTATTCAACTCGCGCATTTCAGAGATAGGAAAACCAAACTGTGCAGTGCTGCACGGATTACTCCTGAAGACTAAATACCCATACATATGGGACTAGATTCATGGGAAGGATTAAAGGATCAGTATTAGACCCTGTTCCTAAATCCTAATTAGGTAATTCCTAAGGATTGTAGTTCACAAACCCCAGCACCCTGAGCACGGCTCTGCCTAGTACCAGACCTTCAATAAAAGAAAACCCAGGAAAATGCTGAAGAGGAGAAATTTAATGTGGAATTAACAACTGGAGGCTTTTTCTTTAATCTAAGTGCTGAATCAGGTCAGTTATTCTTCTCCCTCCCCTCTAAAAATACTAGAGTTGGGGTATCATGTGAAGAGCTGTCTTGCACCAAATGTTAGCCTCCACATCTCTGACATGAGACCCCCTTCAATGAAGACCATCTTAGAGTTTGGGTCATTAGGACTTCGGGTGTAATCATTGAGGGTTTTTCATGCAGAAGGGACGGGGCTGTGGTGTGTTGGGGAGTGTAAGGGGAGAGGGACAGGCTTTCTGCAATAGACCATGGGATATGTACAATCATAGAATCATAGACTAGTTAGGGTTGGAAAGCCCCTTAAGACCACCAAGTCCCAACCCCCCTGCCGTGGGCAGGGACACCTCACACTACTCACAATGTATTTTGTCTCTGTCTTGCTTTTCCCATCCATGGCCAAAAAAAACCCTAAACTCCAGCTCAGAGTGGAGGGAGGCAGTTTTATGTGGTGAGCCACTGGGCTCATACACAATGAGCCCTATTTTGGGTGGAAAAGCTTCAGTTCCAGCTCCAGAAACATGCTAGCATCAGGGGACTGACCAAGTTATAATTGAATCTCTTTGTGTTATTGGTCCCTTGGCCTTCCTAAACTGAAGCAAGCTACATTTGATTTCTTTGGCATCGTCTAGCATGTGTACTGCCAGCGTGTTGCCCTTGGTGCCTTGCGTAAGCCAAACTGGCCGCTTCTGTGACCTCTTGTTCCTTCTATACATGGAACATATTTCAATGATTTTATAACTCCTCAAATAAGGTCTCTTTTATTCTTAATCTGAATGCCCTGTTAACTTGGTTTTGGATCCTCTCCCAGTCTCTAGAATACCTGATGCTTTATATTTTGGATATACCGGACTGCCTGTTGCTCCAGGTTATGACAGTGTCTGGTTCATATAATTCTCCCTTTAGATGTTAGACTACTTATTCCAGTTCCCCTCACCACTTAAAAGAAAAAAAGGGGGGTGAGGAGTGGAATAAACAGCTTCCTTCGTAATTCTCAGTGCAAAAGCTGCCTACCAGCTCTCATACGCTGTCTCATCAGCTAGCAAAAACAAGAAGTTCCTCCTGCTGCTCACTTCAGCTTGTCCAGCCCATATAAATGGGCTGATTTTGAATCAAGAAAGCTCATTGTGTGTTGTTTCAACTCAGGTCTAAGGGCAATGTTTGAGGCACGGGGTACAGAGATAAGGTTCCCTCAAGCAAGAAACTGGCATGAGAAAAGACATATTTCCTGGAAACTGAGTTTTTATAAGCTAACCTGCGTGCAGGAATATTTGGGTAGAGAAGAATCTGCAGACAAAACAGTTTTAAACTATGCTTTTCTATTTGCCATAATGTTCTCTCTATCTCTCTCTTTCTTTTTCCCCTTAAATGAAGCATCTCTTTTGATTCTAAACCACCTTTGAAATTGCAGTGCTCTCAACTTTTCAAAAGTTTTTCATTATCTTTAGATATCAGACCTGAAATAAGCTGTTCCCATATGCTTCAGATTAAAAATTTCAGTGGAACCAATGTGAAACTGGAGTGGGGAGAGCTTGGCTTGCAGAGTTTTACTTGTTCTTATTTATTACAGGAGGGGAAAAATGAAAGCTCTGAAACCTCTCACAGGATGGGGAACAAGTTTCCTACTTACTTGAGGGGGCCAAGTTCTCCAGGCAAAGCTGCTCTCGCAGCAAAACCAGCCCTAGTGAAGGTTTCTTTCCATCAACAGATGGAGAGGAAATACTCCCCTCAAATATAAACTGGTGATGGAGGGTATAGTGAAAATGGAGAGTAGAATTAGCTGAAGGGATTGACTCTTTCTCCCATTCTCAACTCAGTTTTCTCCTCTTCCTTCTAAGTTGTTCCTCTGTACATCTTCTGCTTAGTACTGAGAATGCCGGTGTAGCTCCTGTGGTGCTGGAAGATAAGGTGCAGTTATAATAAATTATAACAATTGATCCCAAACTTATCCCGCATTTTATGCTCTTATGGTTGCTTTCATCTTCTCCCTCTATCTCTGGCCTTGGCCATTTATTCCTTGAACTTCACCCTCAAAAAGGCCTCTCAAATCCTGAAACAGCCTCTTGCGTCTCCCTCATCTGCAGCTTTTCCAGTTGAAGAATCCCAGACCATGCCAAGCTGGATGTTTTTTAGGAAAGCCTCCCAGAGGGAAGATTCAAGTGTTACTCCTTGCTCTCCTCCCACTCCTCTTTACACCTATTTTTTCAATGGTTTGAACTCTGGGCTGTATCGTCTCTGCAGCCAGTAAATTATCCAGGAATTCAGCATAAATGCATTCAGCAGCATGTGGCTTCCTATCCGTTTCTTTGCCATGCTCTACTGCAGCAGTCAGGAAAAAGCAGTGCTTTTAGCAGAATAAAAGCAGGATGAGCAGCCCCAAGTGCCTTGCTGTGACGCTGGGAGGTGCTTAGCAAAGACTACTGGACATCCAGGCCTTCAGCTTCATTATGGACATAACTGATGAGTTTCTAAAGGGTCATGAGGTCTTGGAAGTGTGCACAAGTCTGTTTGCCACTCTCAGAAGCTTTTAGAAAACCAGTGTCAGTCTCTGTTGAGGTGTTACCATTGTCAGGCACTGGAACAGGCTTCCAGGGAAGTGATAGAATAACCATCCCTACAAGTGTTCAGAAAACATGTAGATGAGGCCTTAGTAACATGGTTTAGTGATGGACTTGGCAGTGCTGGGGTAAAGGTTGGACTTGATGATCCCAAAGGTCTTTTCCAACTTGGCTGATCTTATGTTTCTTCGAAAGCATGCCATTACTTCTTAATTTCTCATCCCTTATGAACATTCTTTTTCACACATTATTCAATACAGTCTTTATTGCCTATCTAAAGTCTTCAGTCAAGAAAAACTCTACTAATTGGAAACCAAGGAGACCTTGCCAAGAGAGCACACCACTCTCCAACCCAGCAGCTGCAGCAAAGGCAACACGGAGCCCAGGATGACTTCCTCTACATCTGCTGAGGAAATTGGTCCAGGTAGAAGATATGACTGGGTAACTCCAGGTTGTCCTCCAAAAGTCATGCCATGTTGGCAGAGGATGACTCACTGCCATGCAAAGTGGCATCGTGTGCGCTGGGACCAAATGCTGCTTGCAGAAATCCCTGCTGTGATTTACATCCATAATCCTGGGCAGTAGAAAAGCTGGAGTTCCCACAGGAGTCCTGTAACCAGCCAAAATCATGGCAATGGAAGAATGTGCAGTGACCAGGACAGGTCAAGGAAGGCTTCAGTGGTATCCTACAAGCACTAGGAAGATATCTCTAAAGCTACTACTAAAATACAACTCGCTTTTCAGCTCTAAACCCTTTTCTTCACAGAGAGGGATTTTTTCTGGGCATTATTGCAAGGATGATTCTGAAAGGGCAGGGAAGTGTGAAGGGCTAAGAGGAGGTCAGGGACAGAGAGACATGGCAACATGGGACTGGTCTGGACCAGAAATACAAGACAACATGGAATGGAAAGGATTAGGTATCTTACCTAATCTTCCAGGTGAGGATAATATCCAGGTTTTCCAAGCCATCTCCATTTAGAAATAAGGAAAAGAGAGAATTGTAATCACTCTATCACTACAAGTCACTGATGTTCTGAAGCTTAAAATAATAGCCTGAAATCCCAAGTAAGGAAGCAATTACTGATTATAAATATATTATATAAAACATGTTTTAGAAAAAAATCCCAGTTCCTCTTTCCTTTTCTCACAAATCATTCCCTGAATTTTGTACAAGTATTTGCTAATCATTAACATTCATTAAAAAAAAAAAGAGCACTACCTTCAGGCAGTAGGATGCCTGTGAACTGTACTCTTAAAACAGCCTATATGATTTCCTAGTAAGAGCTGGCCACACTGTCATTTGCAGTGTCAGTGGCCAGCTAAACCTGGTGAAATGAGCTGTACTACAGCATGAGGTGCGCTAAGGGGTGAATGAAATGATTCTGTTGTCAGAAATGAGTGGTTAAGGACATGTAAGCACTTTAAGAAACCCCCAGAGGCTGCCCCATGTGTTTGTGAATATGTTATTGAATTATCTGATGAGCTCTGGGTTGCTATGGGAACTTGATGAACTTGGAGAGACACAAAAACGAGGCCTTTCCATTTGGGACAGTGATGTCTTTGGTCCCAAGCACATCACGATGTACTGTAATTATGTTAATGCCAACAGAGCAATGATATCATGCAAAGACATGACAGGTCATATTTTTTTCATATTAGGAGAGAGAGCTGGAACATGTGCATATGTGTATAGGAGTCTGTAATGAAACTGCCATTATGGGGCCCTTGTGTGCTTGCAGTCTCATTTCACTGAGTTAAGAGTACTTACTTTTCTTAATGCTTGCTTAATGTGTTTACTTAAACATGTTTAATAGTCTATGGAGTCCATTCCCATTTACTGTTGGAGGTTTCTTTAGAGCATCACAGTGGCACAGCTGCTTAAGATACCTGTGAAAGTAATGACAATGTATTGAAAGGGGGCCTAAAGGATGATGGGGATGGATTCTTCATTAGGGACTGCAGTGACAGGACAAGGGGTAACGGGTGCAAACTTAAACAGGGGAAGTTTAGATTGGATACAGGGAGGAAGTTCTTTCCTGCTAGGGTGGTGAGGAACTGGAATGGGTTGCCCAGGGAGGTTGTGAATGCTCCATCCCTGGCAGTGTTCAAGGTCAGGTTGGACGAAGCCTTGGGTGAGATGGTTTAGTGTGAGGTGTCCCTGCCCATGGCAGGGGGGTTGGAACTGGATGATCATAAGGTCCTTTCCAACCCTAACTATTCTATGATTCTATGATTCTATGAAAGTCCTGGATGTTCAGGATGTAAGAGGGCAACCTTCAGTTTTGTAATGCAAATAAGTAAATGAGGGAAACTGGGGGCGTATATTAAAATAGAGCAACCAGCCAGGAAAGTAACAAATTGCTTTATGTACACAAATGGAAAGAGTGAAGAAGGCCAATTTCTTCTTTCAGATGTTGCTCATTGTGGAAGTAATAAATGCCCAGTTTGGAAAAAAATGTAATAACAGTGCAACATATTGCTCTCTGTGCTCCCTGTTCCCCATCTGACCTCATCATTATTGCATTCCTGGCAGCAAGCCAGCTTGGCTTCAAGGAAAAGACTGGATAGGTCTCAAAAACCTCTGTGACCTGGTGGTTAGGACACTCACTTAGTCTGAAGGAAGGAAGGTCTAGGGCCCCTTTGCCTCAACAATAAACTCTTTCTTCCTAGAGGAATGCAGGAGCATGCAAACAGCAGCCATTACCAAGAGGAAAGGCAAGAGGTCCACACACTGGGAACCTTCTCTGGGTGGCCTTGGGTTGATGTGGCTGACTGACTGAGATTGTGATGGAGCTCTAGTTGGGAGATCACCACCTGGTTTTACCATCACAGGCTGTTCTGACCCTGTCTGAAGACTAAAGCTAAGCATCAAGGGAAATGTCAGGTGAAGTTGCTGCAGCTATTCTCATTCATAGGTCAGTATACAGGAAACTGCTCAGTGACCTAGGGGAAGAGAGGCAGCAGAAGAGACTAAAAGCCTTGAAGCAGAGGCACCAAGCAATTGAGAATCCACCCTTAAACTGCAGGAATAGTAAGGGATTTTACACTCACCCCTTCTGTATTTCAGTACGGGGAGTCCTGTTGTTCCTTCTAGGGGCATATATATGTTAGAAGAGCAGGTTCTGGTGGCAAGGGACACAATGATCTCTTCAGAAGGGTCCCAGCTGCCTTTCCCTGTTGAGTGACACTCACACTGCTGGGCCTGGGGAGCCAGTGCTCATGCATGTAAAATCACTCTTTTCAATTTTCTGTTTCTGTAACATGACCTATTACTATACTACATCTTCGTGAGGCAGAGCTGTCTGGAGAACATCTGTTGCAGTCCCAGCTGTTCGGGTACTTCCTCCGTCTGATGTTTCAGCCCTGATATGTACAAATCACTGACAGTAATACATCCCTCAGTTCCTCCTACAAATCCCATTTTCTCTGTTCTCACAAGCAGGGTGGGAGGGGGGGAAATAAAAAGATGCTTTGCATGGTTAAATACAGGCTAGATGCTTTATTCTCACCAAATTGCACCAGTAAGGTCATTGTGGACTGACTCATACCAGACAGACAGTAAAAACCATCCTAGTGTTTATTCCCCTTGGAACCTATATAATTAAAGCTGCCCACCTGCTCCTGAACTTTGCTGTCATTTTTTGATGTTATGGGCAATGTGATACTCAGTTATTATCATAAACTATGTTAAGCTCTACCCACTATGGGGTTTATGACAACAATTCTTGAGAAAACTGTAATCCTCTGTGCTCAAGTATATCTCCTTGTTATAATGCTTATGATTCTTGGCTTGAGATGATGGCAGATGATGTCCATGAAAGACTTCCAAATATGGGTCCTGGCAAGTCGCTGTCTCCCTAGCTTGCCTGCACTAGATACAATATTTGAAGCCATTTTCAGACCATCTTTTCCAGCCTTTCAGCATAGCCATCATTCCTTTCAGCACGACTGAGAGATGTGGTAGCCTGTCCCAGGGTAATAAGGTCTCCCTCCTCTCCAAACGCAGCCTGCACATACCTGCTGAGGATCCAGGGGAAAATTGAGGTATCTGCAAGGAGGTAGGAGAGTCCAGGGTGTCACCTAATCAGCTCTCATACAGATTCACCATGGACTTTACAGTCAATTGCCTCCTTTCCCTTCCTGGTCCACAACTCTTGTTCTCATCCCCGTGCAAGAGGAAACATCAGGATGCCTAGCCAAGGGTGCTCAGTGAGTCAAGATTTGGGGTAATTTACAGGGCTTTGGCTGGAAAAATTTGCAGGGATTGGAGTGTACAGAGCCCTTCTCCCACACCTTGAGTGAGAGTTACAACCCCCCTGTTATCACATTAAATAGTGGCAAACCTTTTGAGTGTGTTTGAAAAGGAAACACTGCTTGAATTTTGAGAGGTGTTGTACTGAAGAGCACTCCGGGCTGTGGGTCCCATGCAGACTGATGGAGTTGGGATGTTTCCAGTGTCCAACATTTCCTCTTGGAAAAATGGTAATTATTGACTAGTCCTCCATACACACTGCACCGACATTGACAAAGACCAAAACACATCTCCAATACTAAACATTCAATCAACTACATTTGAAAAAAACATCTATCTTCTGAGCTCCAAACACTGTGGACTAACCAAAGGACATCAACTTGCAGTATGACAAGTACAACCGTGGGGCAGCTCAAATATTACACAGCCCTGGAAACAATAAAATGGGTTTCCCTATCACTCAATACTGGTGACATATCTATTAAAGCAACCATCATAAAATGATTACTCTATGACAGAAAACAGTAATCATAGAATAGTTAGGGTTGGAAAGGACCTTAAGATCATCAAGTTCCAACCCCCCTGCCATGGGCAGGGACACCTCACACTAAACCGTACCACCCAAAGCCTTGTGTTTTGTATTGTAAACTCTCTTCATCGGCTTCTGGAAAATTAAAACCTACCAAGAATATGTCTTTATACTGAAGCTCTTTAGATGGTACAAGCACTGAAGGGTTTGGAAATTCAATTTGAGTTCTGAAGCACCAAACATTTCAAAATTCAACACTACCTGCTTACAAAAAATCCACATCTGATACAGTTTTCCCCATACCTGTGCCTCCAGCTACAATCTTGGCAACAAAAACCTATCAAAATTAACAATCCAAACATGTTTCCAAGACAGTTGGGTCATCCACAGTTTTTGGAAGCAGCAATTTCTCTTCACTGCCAAAATATTGTCTATCATTTGTTTCCTGATACTCCTGGAGGGACTTACCCGGTGTTTATTAAATAATTTGAATCTGTATGGCAAAACTTCCATTTAATGCTAGTTGAAATATGAATTATTTATCACGATTCCCACCCCCATCCCCCCTTCCCCAGCTTTCTTAAAGACAACACATGGGTTTTGATAAAAGCTTCTGAATACTGGATGTGCATAAGCCACACACAACCAACTTTCTGTAGTAGCTGTAGGACAAAGGTTTGACGCTAACACCTCTTGCACAGTCCCTCCAGGATGTTCAAAGCATGTTTTCCCCTCATATTCCTCTTGCGCACAGTTGCTTAAGAAAAAGAGGGGAATAAAGAGCCGTTGCTCAGTGCTGATGACAGCAGCTGTCAGAAAGCTTCTAGCTTCTTAAGGAGAATGAGCTATTCTCTCAAATAGTCAAATCTAAGTCTCCCAGTGACTTCCATGAGGACAAATTCAACCTGAAACACTCTGATGGCCTCCCTTAATGGCTGGGGACACAGTTCCACTTTATAGACCATGTTCTGGGAGAAGCAAGGTTAAGTCAGGCCCTGAATGGCATAACAAACCAGCTGTGCCTTCCACTGACTGAGAAACAGGGCTCAGCTCTGGGACAGAGCCACCCCAGTGCGGCCACTAGTATCTTCACTCTGTCACCAGCTCCTGTTTGGGAAATAATTGACCTTGGTCTTGGTTTGCTCTCCTGGATGCTCTGAAAGACAGTCAGTGTCCTGTGATTCCCTGTGCCAAAGAAGCACTACTGATATAATGAGGAGGGTGATGGCTTCAGACAGACTTTAATTTGGTGCATGGATCCAAGCCCAAATCTCATCTCTTCCTGCCTTAAAAAAAACACCCTATAATTTCTCAGTATTGCAATATCTCTCCTATAAAGAGAGAGTAATAATTGCAAGAATTCACAGGGATGTAATAAGAATAAGTGGGCAAAGCTGGAAGTGTGGAGAGGCACTCAGTCATTTACTTACACAACGTGTATTATCTTTTCTCCTAAAATTATTTAACAAGTAGGTTATTTAAAAATGCCATTTTGACTTTGTTTGGCCTATGTAATTTTATGCCTTTGAGTTTGTAGGTGTCAGTTCTAGCAAAGATGGCAAATGAGATGACTAAATGCTGAAGGGGCTGGCATTTTAAATGCTGGCCACAGTGCCATGTTTGCACAGAGGCCCCAGCAGCACTGTCAAGGAACCAAAACAGCAAATGCAAACAGAGCTGTGCTGACTTTATGGCCCCTTACAAATCTTTTCTGGCATAGGGGAGTATTAGGCCTTGAGGCACCAAAACGAGAGAAGAGTGTTTAATCAGGTCTCTGTGATAACGGGTTAAACTTGTCCTTGTCCTTGTAATGCAGCCTCTATTGTGCATGCACGTAGCTGCAGATAAACATCAAAATGTGCCTCTTCTGATGTGAAGCTGGTGAGCTCCGACTGAACCATGACATAGGGCACTTTGTGTCCCCCTGGCAGCATAAGGCTGGGGCCAGCAACTGGTGACTGAAGCCATGCAACGAGAAGCAAGGGCTTGTGGAACATGAGCCTCTCAGGCTCAGTAGGATGCTGCAGGACAGAGCAGCATAAGGGAAGACACAACTCCTTGCTGAGGTCTTGCAAGATTTGGGGAAATTTAATGTAAATGGGCACTTCACAGTGTTGCTACATATTTTTGTAAGTTTCCACTGCCGTGTTTCAGTGCCAAAGCCAGGCTCATCCTTTTGTTTTATGGTATCTGGGTGACAAATTTAGGTTATCTTGTTGGCTTTAGTGCAACAGTAAACACCATTTGGGTCTTTCTCTCCACCCAGCTATAAAACCACCTGTGGGAAGTGGCCAGTTTCTCTTCTGTAGTAAAAGAAGCTCATGATTACTCTGTCCCTAACTTTGCTGCTTCAGGAGTGTGAATCTAGGTCTTAAAACACATCCAACAAGAAATCTGAAGAGGAACATTTTGCAAGGGTGTGAGTGACAGCACGAGAGGGAATGGCTTTAAACTGACAGAGGGGAGATTGAGATGGGATCTTGGGAAGAAGTTCTTCCCTGTGAGGGTGCTGAGGCGCTGGCACAGGGTGCCCAGAGAAGCTGTGGCTGCCCCATCCCTGGCAGTGTTCAAGGCCAGGTTGGACACAGGGGCTTGGAGCAAGCTGCTCCAGTGGAAGGTGTCCCTGCCCGTGGCAGGGGTTGGAACTGGATGAGCTTTACGGTCCCTTCCAACCCAAAGCATTCTGTGATTCTATGATCCTTATTTCTCTTCGAAATCCAGGCAAGGCAAGAGCATGCTTTGAATGAAAGGAGTTCTGCAGTGATGTACTCAAACAAAATTGCCCGTTACAGGTGGCATTGAGTGCTCTGGTTTATCCTGGGTCTGAGGGCAGCAGCCTCCAAGGTTCCAACCCATGCAGACCATTCAAAGCAATGACTTGACCTTACCCTGGAAACCTCCTGTGACATCACCTCTCCCCCTCTTTTTTAATGGCTGTTTCTCGCCATTCATGATGCTTTCCACATTCACCTTCTGTCTTAGATATTAATGAAAATATTTTCATTAATGAAAAGATATTAATGAAAACAATTGATTAAATTATTTAAAGAAATTTTCAATTAATGAAAATGTTTTCAATTTTCAGTATTAATAACATTAACATTGAAGTAACTTAGAAAAATTTGCCTTGACCCCTTACCCAGGTCCTCAGCAATATTTCAATTCCCAGCTCCCACCGGTTTCAGGATCTGGGCCTCCATCCTTATCTCTCTGATTAAATCATTTGCTTTAAAACCCTTCACCATTTCAACCCGATAAGAAAGCACAGGAAAACTGTGACTGTAAGCTTCATGAATATTTATTTTTTCAACAGCGAAGGAGCAAGTTTACCTAACAGCTTTGCTAACTGATTGTCTGCAGAACAAGGAAGTTATGGCCGTGTTAACGCAAGCAGTAGTTTATTGTTTTAGTAGACACTTCTTTTTCCTTCCTTTTGAATAAACACACCGCAGGGTCTGGGAGGACGCGTGCCAAGAGCATTACTGAGCGCAGCAACAGACGAACAAAGCGCGGCAAAAGCACAATCCTAATCATAACAGAGCGAGCGAGTATTGTTACAAACGTTCTCTTTAGTATGGAAATGAGCCAGGGGTAATAAAAACACCATAAAAATGTCAAAATGACCGATCACCGCAAAGCATTGGCCTTTTTATAACCAAAACTTGCAATGAATGTAAAAAAATTCCTGTGTTAAGAGAAATGCCATTTTTACTTGACTTTATGGGTTGACTTCTCCCTACTTCGCTGCACAAGTTAAATGACCACAGAAGAGAACAACTTCAGAAGGGCATCAGTAAAGGCCTGATTGATATTAAATGGCACAGGAGCACAATGATGGACTCTGGATGGAAACAAACCATTAACCAGGGCACTGCTACTGCCTCTTTATGAGAATATGGGGCATATTTAGGTACTAATTGTTTGAACAGAAGCAATAAAACATAATGCTTAATAACATACAAATGAAGAGCTGAGTAACTCATGTAATTCCATCAGAAAAAGCTCAGGAGCAGCAGCTTGACTTTAATTACTCAGATCAAAGGAAAAAAGGCATTTTGAAGTCTGGTCTAAAGTGTTATTTATTACTGCTTTCACTAAAGCATAGATCAGCTCGGATAGAAATAGCACTTTGGACTGGATTTAGTTATAGAAAATGGGAAAAAAATGAGCATTCATTGCTTTGCTGATGTCCACGTGTACTGGGGGATATGTTTAATCCTAATTACAATAGACTGGTAGAAATGGGAAGAGAAAATAAAATGTGAAAGCTAAAATAAGGACAAATCAAGGTCACAGCTCCATGTGTTGCTCTCAGAGACCTGAAGGGGGTAAATACACACAGAGGTGTCTTGGCTAAACGCAAAATGTAAAATGGGCATCCTCCTTCTTCGAGTCTCTGTTCTATGTTTATGCAATAAATGTGTGCCACTTAACAGTAATTGCAACACGAGTATTTTAAATATGGTTTTATCAGCCATTATTTCCTATTTTCAACTATGACAATCCACATTATTGGTGGTGGGGTTTATGCTTGGGGTTTTTTTTTTGACATTTGTAGCAAGCCTTTACAAGCTGAGAATCTTGGTCCAAGAAATGCTTTGCTGCTAAGATAAGGTCAGGAGAAAGTCTGAAATACCTACAGCTTCCTAATTATCAGCACTTTCTAGCAGGTCCAGAATACAGAACTGACCTGGCAGGTGACCTGTGTGCATCCCAGAACATTTGGATGACAAACCCTAATCCTGGCCAGCATGTTCTCACCCCATTTCTTTTTCTGTGAAATTGTTGCTGAAATCTATAGATGAGACCTGCTCCATAAAGCTAGGTGGTTTTGGGACTATGCCTGTCGCAACCTCATTACATCCATCAATCCTGAAAGAAACTGAAAAGAAACCTAAAAGAAATTAGAAGAGGCTATATTTAGAGCAGATATAAGAAGTTCTTCCCTGTGAGGGTGCTGAGGTACTGGCCTAGGTTGCCCAGAGAAGCTGTGGCTGCCCCATCCCTCGCAGTGTTCAGTCCAGGTTGGACACAGGGGTGGACACAGGGGCTTGGAGCAACCTGCTCTAGTGGAAGGTGTCCCTGCCCGTGGCAGGGGTTGGAACTGGATGAGCTTTAAGGTCCCTTCTAACCCAAACCAGTCTGTGATTCTATGATCCACAAGCACACACAAGTGCTCTCTCTGTGGGTCTTGCACCCCCTGGGTTCCCATGCATTTAGACCTGCAGGATCACTTTGGCCAAACTGTACAACACAACATATAACCCCTCATGTCTGAATGAGTGTGCTGGGGGGAGCTTTGCCCATCTCAGGGCTAGGGCAGGATCCTGGTTTCCTCTCATGCATGGCAAATAGGGAATTTGGGAATACTTACACCTATAGTAACAAGTTTATGCAACTGAGCAGGCCATTAAGCGCATGTGTTAACATTCAGATTCACATGTAAATCCTTTGTGACACTAACTGCAGCAAATCCAGCAGGATTTTCTGAAATGCTACTGGAGGGCTGTGTGTACACACAGGCTGCTCTGCTGTTTACACAAGGGGTTCCTTGCAGACACAGTAAATGTCGGTGCACAGCCCTAGTTTGTATAAATAACACCACGACTGTAGTAATACTCTGGGAAGTGCTGAGATCACGCAGTTACTTACAGTCTAGAAGCAAGTGGAGCTGCGTGTGCAGCCTGAACAGGGCTGCCATGTGCCAAATGCTGCTGTAAGCTCTGGGGTGCACGTGTACAGATACAGCGCTAGCCAGGACCAGTGCTTGCATCGCCTTCTCTCTGCAGCTTAACTACAATTACTTAGGGCCAGAAGGGACCACTGTATGACCCCATCTGGACCAGATGTATCCCTTTATCCTAATAACATTCCCCAAGCCTTGCATCTAAGCGAAACACACTGTCCACAAAGCACTCAGCCTTGTTTTGAAGATTTTGGAAGATGCAGTGTCTACCCCTTCCTTTGAGAGCTCCTTCCAAAATGTGTGTATTTCCCATTTAAATGTATCTGGCTTCATACTCTGGACACTAACTCCTGCCACATCTTTCTCTACCAACAGGTCAGCCAGAGCAAAGATGTAAAAACCTTGCAATGACTCCATGCATCCCATTGATTTCCCAATGGACATTACAGGGATTTTTTCCCACTGGCCTCTGCAAGAGCTGGAACGGGCTCTGTATGTGGAATAATCATTGACTTCGGATAATTTGGAGTCCTGAATACACTCAGCATATCCCATGCAGGCAGGGGTGATGCCCAAATGGGAAAGCCATGATAAATACCCCATTAACCTTTGACCACATCCTAGCTTTTGCTCACCGCCAAATCCCCCCTGGGGTTTTATTCCAGTATTTCACATGTCTAAAGAGTTTCAGACAGCCACAGAAATGAAGCCAGTGAGAAATATTTCCTCTTTCTCACCCCAAGTGTGCAATTTCTGTGCAAGGCTCTTTGGGTCCGAGGTCCAGGTCAGGTCAAGATGAAGTTTGGGTGAGGGCCAGCTTTTCTGATCTTAAAATGTCCCAGCTTGGACATTTGCTGCCTATGGAGTGAGCAGTGAGGCACTCATATGTTTGCCTTGAAGGTGCCGGGCTCGACCTTGAAATCCCTACTCCACTGTAGGCACCCCAAAACTAATTGCAGTTTGGCTTCTGGTGCAACTATTGCATTTAGCTCTGGAAGTGATCAAAAATTGTCCCTTTTCACTAAAAAAAGAGAAGCCTTTTCCAGTAGTACCTCTGGTAGGTCCACAGCACCTTCACAGAACAGCAGACCAAGCTGTGCCTCGCCAACGCGTATTCCTGATGTGTGCTAACACATCACATGCACACCTTCACACACACAGAGCCATCCTTCCCTTCAAAACACAGTAACTTTACAGAACTCTATCATCTATTAACACAATTCCAGGCTTTTATTCCTTTTTTTCTGCAGTTTTTATTACACAGCCACAGACATCGACATGCTCTTCCATCCCGTCTCATTTTGATGTGTTCAGTTACTGTATTTGCCACCAATTGAAAACCACATAATCCTTTATATTTTCAATGCCTGATAAAAGTTTTCAGTTTGAAAGGGGCTGACTGAGCAAAGATTGTCCATACAAGGTTTAAAAATTGGCTTGGAAGGCCATATTTGATCTGTAATGCAAATAGAATAAACAAAGAAGGTGAGTTTTAAGCCTAAAATTCCTTTGATCTTTGAAGCCCCATGGCTTTAAAAGCATAACCGCCTTCCACATCACAGCCTGGCGTGTACATCTATATGTATATGCATACATATAAAACTTCTGTGTTCAAAATAGGGTCAGTAGCTAACGGCAAGACCATGCTTTTCTGTAAACACACTCTGTTCATGTGTGAAGATGAGTCCAAATCTTGCCCCATTGAAGAAAAAACAAATTTAAACACCAACAGGACCTGACTGAATTTATTTAGACGAAGGAAGACTTTGCAGTACATGCAAGGCACAATCAAGCCCTGAAAATAAATGGCATGCAGTAGGGCATGGGATGGGACAGAGTGACTCTTAAGAGCACTTACAGGTACCCAGTGAAGGCAAAATAGTTCCTCAGTAACACAAATCCCACTCAGGTACAGCAAGCCAGTGCGAGGCCCAGACAATACATACAGCTCCTCTTAAACAGGGCATATGATGATGTTTTCCTAGGGGGAAATTTCACACCATTTTGGGTGCCCAAGAGGAGGTGCTTAAAGAGGGAGCTGTTATCCAAGGCAGGATGAAAACCCCATGCTTTCTGCAAATCAAGACCTTTATATCACCTCATATAGCACATCCAGAACCATGGTTGAGAGCTGCTGCTGTGCTGGGCTGTTCCATTGCTCATGCTGGGTGGTTTACTGAAATGTTTGCCTTTGGAGATCTCTCTACCAGCATCACTAGACATTTATCTCTAAAGGCAGGAGCTTTAAAAGGCAGGAAGAGACCACTCCATCCACGAGCCATCTGGTTATATATGAAGTTTTTAGCTCTGTGATACAACACAATGGAGCTGGATCACAAAGGGGAGAAGGCACTGGTGGAGAGCATTATGCTCAGCATGGAAGACTGTGCTGCATAGGAAATGCAGGATTACTTCTTTTAACCCACTAACCCTCTCTCTGAGGGTCAGTGATACAGCTGCCATCTAAAAAAGTGCCATAAGACAGTGATTCAGGGTTTTCTGAGGGCTGAACCATACAAAACCAGTGTTTACCTCCACTTTGAAGCTAGTATCAGCACTGCTAAGACAGGATGTGTTAGAAGAGCCCTCTCTCTGCAGCATGGCAGAGAGAGCAGAGAAGGGCCACGGGCTTACAGGTTAATCTTGCCCTCTGCCATGCCCCAAATGCTGTTCAAACGTGCAGCAGCTTGAGAAGTATTGTGATCAGCAAGTAGCTTCTCATAGGCATGACATGAGATGTAACCCTTAGTGTCTCTCATGGGAATATCCACCTACTGCCCTTTTAAAATAAAGGGGATGCACTTAATGTATAAGCTTTTTACTCTTTTTTGCAATGAGATGACTCAATAAGCTGAAACCATTAAGAACTCCTGCCTAAATCATGTCTTGTATCCAGACAGAGCCTCCAGTGCTCACATTTGAGACTCCCCAAAGCTGAGGGGATGCATAAAGTTCAGCTTTTATGGACTTCATAGATTTGTGTTAACAAAGCTTAACTGAACCCTCCTGCTGAGAACAAAATGAATAAAAATAGCAACGAGTTGCTTTATTATAACCTCTACAGGAAAATCATCCCTGAAGATGGTCTTCCTGTAGAGGTTATAACATGGATTTCCTACTACAGCAGTCAGGAAAGCAGCAGTGTGCTATGCAGTGCTGTATTGCAACAGTGCCAGTTGGTAAACTCCATGTGAGTAGGAAAGTATTCCTCCTCTAATTCTGCCTCCTCCTTTTCCTTCTTTTCCTCCTTCTCTTCCCCTTTCCCAGAGTTATGGGTGGCTCCAGGCAGAACCAGCGCAGTGGGCAGGGATGGAGCCACTGATCCAGGTGGCTAAGGCAAAAAAAAGGACTTTTTGGAGCACCATGTATTGGTAAAGTGAATGAGAAGCTTACATGTTTCACCGAGTTAGGGCCCCAGCTCATAGCGCTGCGGCTGAGCAAACAAGGAGCTGTTTGGTTTGCTGCTGATTCAAACAAGGCAGCAGAAAAATCACTGCAGGTCAACCCAGACCAAATACCTTCAGAAACATTTAGAGAAAAGCAAAGCACTGTTTTGGTTCAGGTTAAATAGAGCGCTTCACTTTTAAACGGAGCAGCTGGTTTGTTAAGGATCTCTTTCGTGGAAAAGGCTGTGAGAGAGAAGTAGTTTCCATCCTAAAAATTAACACATTTCAATTTTTCAGGTTTTTTTTTTACCAGCAAACTTGAAGTGAAATGCAATGAAGTGAATGCTGAACCTGCCTTCTCTAAAGAACGTTTTAGCCACTAAAGACTTGGGTGCCTCTCTGTAGCATGCAGCGGAATGGTGGTGTGAGCAGCTCCCCACACGCTCTTCTTATTGCACCCACCTCACCCTTCACTGGCTCCTTCAGCAGCTGCATTTACAAATGAAGTGTTTCATTTGCATTTCATATTTCCCCCTTCCCAAGCACCCTGAGGCCAAAGTTCATTTTACAGGCACACAAATTATTACGTTTTGATTTACTGAATTTGCTTTTTAAAAGAAACTCCACTGAAGGTTTGTGCTTAAAAAACTAATCCAATCTCCTTCCCTTCCCCTCCCCACCCCCCCCCCCCAAAAAAAAAGCATAGTGAAACAGCTTTCCCTGTGAGCAGAAAACTTTGTAATGAAGATGACAAGGGATCCATGAGAAGTCATCTGGCCACTGCAGACCTTCACAGGCAGAATATAACCAGTTGAAAAGGTCAGATGGCAAGGATGGCACCAGCGGTACCTGAGATGATGCTAGGAGATTGCACATGGATAATGTAAAAAAGCATAGAGATAGATGACCCTCCAGGCTGGGAGAAGTACAGTTGGTCACATGCTACATTGAGCGTATTCTGAGCATGGCATCTATAGAACCTGGAAAAAACAAAATCTTTATTTTTTTTGATCAAAAATATGTATAGAAATGCCTGTTTTGAGGAAAATATCATACATTTTTTTTCTTGTTTAACAAAATAAATTAAATATACATGACTTCTGTTTAAACTCTATATAGAATTACAAAGGTTTTATATTTGCAATTGGATTCATCTCCAGTCTATATAGGTATTTAATATGGTCCTTATTTATTTTCTCTTCTTTCTGTCTTTGCTGTTGTTTGAGCTGCAATGAAGCTGTATCATTTGCAAACTGTTATCTGAGGGGAGGGGACCACCACACACAACCTAGGTGAATATTTCTCAAATTCATTGTTTCCTACAAGGTTATTATTTCATTCTCTTCTTTTCTTACTTTTTTTTTCCTAATGTTCTCATGTATTTTTCATTGACATAGAAAATCCAGTAGCTTGTCATTGTGAGCCATCAGAGGACAGTGTGTTTTGCTTTCTTCACCATCAGCAGTTCAGTTATTATTATTATTAATTATTATTATTTCTTAAATATAAATATAAAGGTGTTCTGTACAATGTTCCTCTTTCCTTCTTTCCTTTTTCCTGGCAGTGGCACTGAGTCCTAGGACCAGGGGATTGGAGCAATTCTGGTTTGATCTGCAGAACACCACACGGGAATCATGATGCCTTCACCTTGCAGATACCGAGCCAATCAGCTTGGCTAGTATTTCAGACCAAATGACCGTGACTGAGAAGCATTCAGCATTTCATGTTGTGAATAGAAATTAGATGTTCCAGACTCTCTTGTGTTATATTTTTGCCCTGGAAGAGGTGAATTGGTTATGTCTCCTGGTGCTTTGGCACTAAACCTCAGTCATCCAGAGTGGGACAGGTCTGGGGGCTTCCCATCAAAACAAGTGATGTGAAGCAGGCACAGGAACAGGTGCCTATCCAGAGAAGCACCATGGTCACCTCTTGTTCTTCTTGCTCCTGTAGCAACACAAGGAAGGAGGCGGTTGTTCATGTCCCTGTATCCTGTCTCACTTGTTGCCACCTCGGTTAAGAGATCCGGGAAGGCTCCGCTGTTGGAGGTGGCTGCCTCTCTGCTGAGATCTGGAGTTCCTTCATTATTCCTTGGCTACATCCTGATTGCAATAATTAAAAACAAAACAAAAAAAATCTCTTTTCTCTTTTTG
The DNA here is from genome assembly GCF_033815535.1 of Pezoporus flaviventris. Lineage (NCBI taxonomy): Eukaryota > Metazoa > Chordata > Aves > Psittaciformes > Psittacidae > Pezoporus > Pezoporus flaviventris. The sequence goes on along the minus strand of NW_026892550.1, from coordinate 3,523,658 downwards.
TCTTTCTCTATTATATATATATTTAGATAGATATAGATATATACACATATATATATACACACATACACACACGCATATACAATTATATATATATGTATATATATATTTAAAATTATATATATAATCTTTTCTGTCTGCTTTGCCTATTGCTGGCAGTGTGAGCTGACTTGGAGCAGTCTCTTCTGAGGTACCACGAGGAAAAGCCCAAACGAGCTACTGTACACGGCCACCCTCTTAGCACTGGTACTGAATGTGCTGGTGCTGATGGACTTTCCCTTCCACATGTGAGTGGGTATGGGTGTGGATGTCCGTGTAAATCTTTGGGTACATTTTGGATGCCATGGCAGGGGCAAGTGCAGGCCCTTGGGACAGTAAATGCTGCTGTTGGGCAACGTATTCCTCATAGTTTATGGAGGAGATGCAGTCTTTGTCGGGGACTTGGGAGACACAGATCCTGTCCCGGGGCTGCGACCGGTGCACAGGGGCAGCGGCTGGAGGGGAGCAGGGTTTCTTCTTAGTCTGGCAAAGCCACAAGAGGATTGTCCCAAAGATGAAGACAGCTCCAGCAGGGATGCCGATGATCACAGGCCAGGGCAGGCTGCTGGCTGAGGAAGGGGGTACAGGTGCACTCGGAGGTTTGGGATCTGGACATTAAGGCAGGAAAGAGACAGAAAGAGTTAATTAAGTGCAGGCAAAGTGGATTCAAAACAGATGTCACACTTGGGCTGGCTTTTGTACAGGCTGTCTGGCAACCCTGCCAGACCAAGTAACAAGGGAGAAATCAAGCCAGCACATGATGTTTGGTAACTGCTTTGCTTTTCAGTGCTCCTGGAAGGACAAACAACTAATTTTCTATGGTTTTGGGGTCAGGAGGGGAGCCTTTGGGGGATTTTTTCATTTTCTTATCCAAGCTTTAATGGATGCACTAGAGCCAGCCCAAGAGTTTCCCTAACACATTCACTCTGTGATGGAGTGGGCTTTGCTGCCCAGGCTGGAGCACTCAACACGTGTCAGCAGCCAGGAGGCATGATCAGGTTGTGCAGAGCCATGGCACGTTCCCCACTTACATCTGCCATATGTAGCTGTGCTTGTATGGGCTTTAGACACTCTTTAGTATCCCTGCCTAGCGATAATATAACTACTCAAGCAATGCTCTGCCATAGCAGGGAGCATGAATGTGGTGTTTTGGAGGTGTTATCTTGAGTTTCTTGTGTGGCTGGAAGGAAAGCTGAAGGATGGGGAAAACAGATGAGCTGGTGCCCCTCCTTGGTGCCCAAGCCACGGAGTCCACATGGCATTAAAGTGTGCGTCCAGCTCCCTATGCCAAATGGGCTCTACCTCCAACAATCTCTTTGGAGACACTGGTGGCTTTCTAAGGACAGCAAATCCAGCTACCAGAGGAGATAAGGTGCTTCAAACAGCATCTTTCAGGCTTACCTCCCTCCTCCCCTGTCTGCTGTTGGCAGCCTGTACATCCTTGGGTAGCCTCAGCTTGGGTTAGCCTGGTAGTTCTCAGATTGATATCCTGATTTATAGACTCAGAAGGATACCTGGGGTAGGATCTTAGCTATTAAAATCCCTATCTAGATAGCTATCAGCTGCTATTTCCAAAGCCCTGAAAAATACCTAGGCACTGGATTCAGCTTGCAGGGAGACACTCAAGAAACTTCTAAAACCACAGGCTACCCAAATAGCCCAATATGTTATAGTCAAACATATGTCAAACCAAACTTCTTTAAGACAGTAATGTCTTTTTCTTTCCTTGACAAATAGACCTAGTATGAAATATTAAATATATACCATGTGGTCTCTTTGAAGTCAGAAGGACCTACACTGTTGACTTTAACAGATAAAACTTTGATTCACCAACACTGCAAATCACAGAATAATTCAGGCTGGAAGGGAACTCTGGAGGTCATCTGGTCCAGCCCCCTGTGCAAAGCAAGGCAGGATCAGAGAACTGACCCATCAATTGACCACAAAAACAACAGTGTTCATGATGGTTGGCAGAAATCCTCTGCTGGGCTGAAACGAAAGTGTTTTGATATTCATCCATGCTGCTCTTTGGAGATGTCTATGTCAAATCTGGTAGATTTACAAGCAAAATGGTGTTTTTAGCTCATGGCCTTGCAGCCACATCTTTGCTTCTGAGGGCAAGCTGGGTTCTCCTTCTCCGTCACTGCCAATAACAACAGGCCTCCAGGCTCTGGTTCTGGTATGAGGTCTCATTATAATCCCATTTAAATCAATGGAAAGTCTCCCACTGGCTGCAGTGGGAGCTGGATCAGACCCTCATAGTTTAGAAACCCCCAGAGGCTTTGAGTCATATCCCACCCACGCAGCTTTTCCTTGGGATTGACAGGTCTTCTAGTCGGAGTTTAGTCCCAAATCTAAGTGATGCAGAAGAAGATGCCAAGAGCATTCTCCTACTTGGCAACCTGATGTCAGTATCTAAATTCAAGCTAGTGACTCTCAGAGGCTGCCTGAATGCAGAGCTTTGGCAATCATCAGTGAGCAGAATAAGCCATGCTGCCTTAGTTACAAGAGCATTTTCCCCACTACCTACACAGAAAACCAGTTCTAACAACCTGGGAGAATTAATGATTTCTGTCTCTCACTGGTGTCTTTGACTGCAGACACCACATTAGACCTGACATCTAAAATGAAGGGAAGAAAGGGCAGTAAGATTGATTTTTGTCCTAAAACAAGTGGATCTGAAGCTGGATTCACACAGCAAGATGAGGCAGAAAGAAATGTCCTTAACAAAAAAAACTATCGGGGCAGAACTTCAAAATCAGGAGTAAATGGCAAAAGATGGTGTGCCTTGAAACAGCCTCAGTTGGACATGGCCACCAGCTCTGAGGCCTGTGGAGAGAAGGAAGCAGCTGTGAGGCTGGTGCAAGGGTCTCCAGGAGATCACTAGGCAAGAATTTCACTAATCAATCATTCTCTCTTTCACACTTACTATTTTTCTTTCCCTGTGACTGGGACAGTTTTTATTCTTCTCTCATTGTATGGGCCTGTATCATTGTCTCCTTTTACCAGTAAAAGCAATATAAATAAGAGCAAGAGAAAGGAGAAATATAAAGGAATGGGGTTGCAAGCTGTACTGCTATTCAGTAGCTCTCATGTCCTCCACCCTACCATGAAAGTGATGTAGTGCCTGCAACTGCAGCATCCTTTCCCAGCTCCTCTTCCATACAGGGACAGATCATTCATTTTATTTCACCTTGCTGGAATCATTATTCCACATGAAGGGAGTAAAGGAAACATCCTACAGAGGATTTCAGCAGGAGCTGATTTAATCTGGGTTGATTTAGTCTCACATTCATTCTTATCAGAATTGGGCTAGCCTAAATCAGCAGAGAGCCATGGAGCCCAACAAGCATCAGTGTTGTATTAATACTATGATGCAGACCATTGGTTCAGATGTGGGGAAAAAAAGGCATAACTCACCTGGCAGGACTGTGAGAAAAGCACTGCGGAAGCTGTAGCCCATGGTGTTTGCCCCTAGGCAAATGTACATCCCTGCATCTTCTTCCTTGGCTCGAGTAATCATCAATTTATTCAGGTAGGAGCCATCGGGCCGGGACCAGACCTCGCCCGTGGGCAGCACAACAAACTTCTGTCCCCCAACATCAATGGTTGAGTTGTACTTGCTCTCTGTGCCGTACTCCACCCTCTTCAGCCACTGGATGACGGGTTTGACATCGCTGCGGACTTTGCACTGGAAGGACGTGGTCCCACCGTAGTCCACCGTCGTGTTGACGGGGTGCGTCCCTGTCAGGATGGGCTTGGACCTCGTCCTCTCTGCACAAAAACACAGGGAGCTCCATGTTTGCCAATGTGTGATTGCCGGAACATAGGAAAAAGGTGTGGAAAGGATCAAAAATAATTGTCTTAGTCCAATTCCCTACACTAAAACAGGCTGAGATTTCTGCAAATCAATCCTGATATAAATTTGCCCAGCCTCTGCCAAAGCCTCTAATGGTAGATGCTGTCCAGTTTCTTTGTCTGAGGCTTAGCAAGTCTTTTCTCACACTCAACTTGAATCTTCCTGTTTTCTTTATCTGCATCAGACCTGGAGAAAAGTTTGCTCTCCATCTTAGCCCTTATATTTTGGAAGATTTTCTTCAGCCCTTTTATGTACACTAAACTCCTAAGCAAAAAGGGTCCTAGGAATTTTTCTGTCTTTGTGGTATTTTTTGCCCTCACAGGTCACTCAAGAAGCATTTAGATCTGGGTACTCAGTTCGTGGTGGTATTACTTGACAAGACGCAAGTCACACCTGGCCTTTCTGCTCTTTGGCAAGTCCAGTCTGGACTGCTGAATTTCCCCATTCCCTTGCTCGTATGATTCAGCTATGAGATGACAAAAAGGGCCATCTTTCCTTGTACTCCCACTTATCCTCATGTCTCAGGGATCATATCCTAGAGTAATGGGATCTTAATGATGTACTTTGACCTACAGGGTCAGAAGCTGCAGTGATCTTTCCCGAGTCTTGAACAGAGGAAGATAAATGGCCTGATACAAGCCAAAACGTCACAACCTATTTCAGGATTATATTTGGGCAATAGTACAGGTCTGAACACAAATGAAGATGATTATTTCACTGCAAATGTTCACTTGATATTGACTCTGATGATGCCTTATCAATGTTTCTAAGTATCTCAAAGGTGGGTGTAAGGGAGAGGAAGCCTTTTTTCAGTGGTGCCCAGGGACAGGACCAAGGGCAATGGGCATGAACAGAAACACAGGAGGATGCTTTGAACATCAGGAAACACATTTTTACTCTGAAGGTGAGCAAGCACTGGCACAGGTTGCCCCAGAAATATTGTGGCATCTCCATTCTTGGTGATATTCAAAAGCCATCTGGATATGCTCTTGGGCAACTGGGTCTAGGTGGTGCTGCTTGAGCAATGGGGATGCACCAGACAACTCCCAGAGGTCACTTCCAGCACCATGTGATTGTGTGATGCTTTGTCTCTTATCACCATGTCTGGTAGGGTGCAATTTACAGGTGAATATGACAGAATCTTACATATTCTTGGGCAGGACCTCAGACTTTTACCAGACTATTTACAAGTACCTATCTATTAACAGTCCACACCAGAATCACTGTGGCTACCCCAGTCTGGGGACAATGAGGGGCAGGGTAAGACATGCTCCTTCTCCTTTTGGTCTTCCCAATGTTCCCTAAGGACAGACAAAATCGGATAGGAAAAAGCTGCTTCTTTCACAGACTAATGGCAGGCTGTGGATATTGTCTGATTTTTGTCTGGGAGTCCTTCAGGAGATACCTGTCATCTCTGTTGCTGAGCCTGCAGTGAGAAAACTCTACTGAAGTTATCCCATGCCATATCATCCACTGCTGGGGAGATGAAACTGCAGTCAGTATCAGTGAGGGATATCTTCACTCCATCCTTACCTCCCTGCTTTTGTTTTTCCTTCCTTCAGTCTAATCATCCCCACACTCACTCTGGAGCAAATTTTTGTGGAGGAAGAGCTCAAAAGGCTTTTGTTTTTCTAACCAATAGGAAATGTTTCTCACAAATCTTTTGCCTCAGCTGATCAAGGAAACAAGATGGTAGGAAAGGAAATCAAACACAAGAGGCTCACAAGGCCATTCTTTCCAGCATGATTCTAAGCCTTAGGTTGTGTCAACACCACATAAAGTCAGAGGAAAAATCTATCCCCCATTCTAAGGAATGTTTGGACTTTTTTTGTGTTAGCATCAGAGAAATCAGTCACAGTTTCTAGACAAGGAGGTGCTGCAAACCCCTATCCTAGGCACAGAGAGAAATTATGGTATCACAGTGGGTGGTAACTGCTGGCAATCATCAACTGCTTTTGACAGCAAACACTGTTGGATTGAGCGTGTAACAAAACAGCTCTCACCAGCACTGGCTTTGGGGTGAGAGGAAGGAACAATGGACCCTCTTTCAAAAACTCAGGATACTTTCAATAATGAGGGCTGCTTGGGAAACAAAAATACCACAGTGGTCTCTATAGGCTTTGCCTTGGGACTACGAGTGGAATCACAGCTGGGGAGACTGAGTCTCAGATAAGCAGGACTCAGGAGTGGAGGCTCAGGGCAGCGGGAAAAGGAGGAAATTGAATAAAACCTGTAATGCTGCACAGAATGATGTTAAAAATAGAAAGATGTCTGAAAATTGCTTAATGCCCTTATCTCCTTGACTCTGCTTCCAGCTTTGGTTACTGTTTTCACTCCTAGCCAGCAAAAGCTAACGAAAACAAAGGTTACATACATTTTTAAGTTGATAAAAACCAAGATAAACAGGGACACAGAAAGGGGCTTGTTCCTGGCGCTGTCTGGTTTTGATGAAGTGAAAATGCCACAGCTGCCATTAGGATGGGGCTTGATTCATTTCCCTGTCTCTGCTCCTGTTTTTAGTGTAAACATATGTTTTTACTGTCTCCACACAGCTGCATCTTTATCAATCCCAGATGTCCAGCAGGTTTGTGCCTTCGGAGCCCAACAGAGCTCCACACATGTGCTTTTAATTCCTGCGATTCTAGAGAAAGGACTTATCAGAGAACGGATCTTTACCTTTAAGAACAGTCTTTCACACTGGGATAAACTTTCTCATGCTAAAATGTATGCACAGGCAGACAAACAACATGCTTTCCATGTGGCTGGAAATCGCTCCTCGTGCCCTTACTCATCATTAATGAAGGCTATTCAGTCTTCCCTCCACTCAGATCATCTTCTCCACTTTCTTGAGTTGGCTGCTCTGTATATTTCCATGACAACTTTTGATGATGTCATAGATAAAGCAAAATAATTTAAGAATAAGATCTCTTCTCTGGTAAGATTTGAGTATAATTAACTTCTGTAATAACAGGGGAAACAGGAGGTTGGAGAGCAAGAATCAGGATAGCTAGATAGCAGGAAGGGCAATTTACCCCACCACAATGCAGGGTAATCCCCCACAGCTCATCTTTTAAGGCTTGAATCTTTAAAGCTTTGTAGGCATCTAAAGACATAGATAGGACATTGGTGAGACTTCTCTTTTTTAGTATCTCATTTATACCTACCTGAACCTTCAGATGTCCAAATGTTTTTGAAAATCTGGCCCTAAAGCCTTGTCTACCTAATCTCTCTATATTTTTACTAATTCCCTTAGGGTATTTCTCTAATGAAGCAGGCCTCTTATTACAGCTATCTAGACTAAATTTTCAGGTAAAGAATCATATACTCATAGAATGGTTTGGGTTGGAAGGGACCTTAAAGCTCATTCAGTTCCAACCCCCTGTCCTGGGCAGGGACACCTTCGACTGAGCACTTTGCTCCAAGCCCTGTCCAACCTGACTTTGGTGGGCTTTGAATTGGTCAAGCCAATTGTTTGGTTTCACCCTATAACCACTCTGATAGATCAGTCTGGGCCATCCTAAACATTTACACACACATACATACCTGCAGTGGTACATGAAAGGGCTTTCTCAGTTATTTCTCCATCTCCCCTTAAATTGACTGTTTTGGTAGTGTAAGACTGCACCACACAATAATTAACTTTTACCACACAGCTGCCCTTAGAGATGACTGTTTTCTAAGTATCTCTCCTTATTTCATCTACATTGCATTGTTGTTGCTCTGTGTTGCCTAGGTGTTAGGTTTATTCTAGACTTTCAGTGATGTTTTCGCTGTCTCTGATGATGCTTTAACACTTCCCCATTTCTGTGTCCAGCTATCAGCACTGCACACTTGCCATCGCACTTTCTTTACCCAGCCAAGCCCTTCCCAAAGCTGCCTCCCTGCCTTTCCACCCTACAGGCTGCACTTACGGATTACTTCAACTTTGTACGTTGCATTGATTTCTCCGACTTTGTTAAACACTCGGCACGTGTATTTCCCACTGTCCTCTGGCTTCAGGTTCTTCAGGTTCAGTGTCCACTTCTTCTTCTTGTTCTCCCCAATCTCTTGGGGTGTGAGAGGCTTATTGTCCTTTAGCCATGTGATGTCTGGCCGTGGGTTCCCACTAGCCACACACTTCAGGCGGATGGAGCTGCCGACAGGACGGGCGATCACTCTCCGTCTCATCTTGGCAGGCTGCGTGAACCTGGGCCGGGCTGTAAAAGGCATGAAATATTGACTGTGATGAGGAAAGGGTATGCAAAGAAGGATGCTGCTGTCAAGTGTTATGGCGAAAGTCACTTGAGAGTGACTTTGGCAGCTTGACACGTAGCAGTGTATCGCTCATATCAGCTCAAACTGATTTCCTTTAGAAAGGAGACATTCAGCCTGATGCAATCAAATGTCTTATTGCACTGGCTGCAGCGTTAGCTTTCTGCATAGCACAACCCTAAAATTTCTCAGTGTCTGTAAGGCAACAGCATCAAACCATCTCACAAAATAACACCAAAATCACATTGTTGTAGCTGAAGTCCAAATGTGGCCCCATAATCACATTATAATTGTTACCATGTTCCATGCCACAAATGCAAGCCCTTGGCCAAGACCAAAGGAAAAACCTCAGATTCCTGTCAGGCTGACCATTTTCTCAGTCTTTTGCTGGTCACTTGAAGCTTCATTTTCTGAAGATGTTTTGCCCCTTAGTTCTCACTGGCATTCATACGACTTAAGAAGAGTCAACATCATTTCAATATGTAGGTAAGTCTTAGAAGTATGCCAGACTTTTGTATGTTGATCTGAACTTAAAAGTATGCAATTGATTCAGCATTAATTTATGAAGCATTCACACTGAAAGGCTTCAAAAGAAGCAAACAAACAATAAAAAGTCAATAAAACCCCCTTGAGTTTGTTCATTAGAAGGTACGCCATGCTAGTCTATCCCAGAAATTGAGAAGCTGAAGCAATAGATGCTGGTGGACAGATTCATGGGTTAAGATAGTCACCTTGTCTTAGCAAGGAGATCACCAGTACTTTCAATAGCAGTAACAAGAACACTAGAGAAATGAAAGGCCCCACCTGGCAAAATCTGCCCCAACATTAAATCAGATTATGCCAGAATTCCAGGGGGAAAAGAGGTGGCACTTTCACACACTAGCAGCTTTACTGACATTGCAGAGAATCTTCCTGTGAAGTCATGAATTGGTCTTACAAATAAAAATTCCATAGAAAGAAAAAGATCTTTGCAGAAACTTTTAAGACAGTTGAAACAAGAGGACATGATCTGTTGCAAGGCAACAGCTTGTCTAATAGTATCCTGTGCTAAAGAATTCAAAAGACATTACACGTTTCTCACAGTTACTTCAGTTATGCAGTGCCAGTCCAGGAGCACAGATGTGCAATCTCCTGCTGAGATTAACACCACTTCTGACTCCCACTTGGCACTCTCCCCCTACATCCAAATTACTCCTGCCAAGTTCACCTGTCTTCTTATTTTAGCAAAGCCAGTTTCTCCTCCATTTCTACAACAGATTTCTCCCCTTGCTTTTGAACCCTATTTTTTCTTACGAGGATGTTACCCTTCAGCCCCAAAGGACTTTCCCCCTGCATTTTTGCACTCCCCTTGTGAATTCTCCCTGATCTTTTCCTAGGGAAATAAGAGAAATAGGTAAAAAGTGGCCTGCTCTGTGGCACACTGGGTTGAATTATGCCCACCAGCCACTGCCTTCACCAATGGCAACTGGAAAGCCACAACCTCAGTGGCAAATAAAACACGAAAGCAAGCTGAGAATGCTCTGCTTCAGGTAACAAAGAAGTTAGCAACAGGATGGCACAGTGGGACTCTGTTAGAGAGCCAGCGCTTCTGCCCAAGGCAGAGGGCCAGAAGCTCAGGGATGTACATTATAATGGAGCTTTGCTGGATGGAGGAGGCTGGTTTGCAGCTTCCTCTCTCCAAGCACTAAGGAATGGCAATCATTACCCTCTGAGGTCTGTGAATATATCCCATAGCCCTCACCCCCCTGCAGACTTGCTCAACATCCCTCCCTCTCGGAAGAAGACACCCTTTGGCATACCCCTGCCTTCAGAATCCTTTTCTGTAGGGGGAAACCATCTGTCTCCACAGCCTTCCCTTGTCCCCTTGGCTGTCATTTTGGGTCCCAGCCATTTCATGTTATTTCAAACTCTTGCTCAGAAATGCTTTACTCTCCATAGAGAGGCTTTCATGTGTAATCTAATGAACTGGAGCAACTCCGGCACTGAAAGTCCTTGCCGTGACAGCTGAGCAGCAAGTGTGACATACTAACCCACTCCATAGGTCCTGCTGCGTAAATCGCTGGGTATTCCCTTGGGGGTCTGCTGCAAGAGGAGGCCCCCTCCCAGTAAAACCAATCACCCTCCCATAGAGACAATTAACCCTGTCAGAGCTGCATGTTGTGAGCAATGACATGCCGAAGTTGGAGTCTGAGCTCAGGGAAACGTGCTGATAAAGGCTGTCATTGTGGAAATGGAGTAAATGCTTGCAAGGTGCATGGAGATGTTAGGAACCAGCCAGGAAATGGGTCTAAACAATTATCCTCTAACTTGGCAGTTATTTATTCCGAGATCAGGAACTGCAGGTCCAGGCTGGGGTAGATCCGTGCCAGATGGGATTCCTTGGATGGGACTAGCATATCAAAGAGCAGGTTGGAGACAGGACAGTCACACTGCTTTTGCAGAGTGAAGAGTCAAATGAGTGGTTCTAAGCTCTCACTTTACCTCTTCCCTGTTTCCACAGCCATATTTCAGAAGGACTTGGTGGTATCCCTGCTCAGTAAGAGCGTTGTAACACAGAAACTCTCTTTCCTTCCCCAAAAGCCAGGCCTGTAACATTTGCTTTTCCTGCCACTGTGACTCCCATGAATCTGTCTGGAGTTTTGCATTCACTCCTCGTACACTGTTGCCCAGATACATATCAAACTACAGGTAAAGCTAAACTACTTTGGTTCTTTCTGTCTTCCTTTCTTCTTCTGTTAAAAGAAGGTGAAGTGATTATGTGGGCTCAAAAGCTACTCCAAGCTGTGTGCAATATGCTGAAACCAGATCCCATTTACAGAGGCCTGAATGTTTCCTTGACAAAAGCCTGAATTGCACAAGTTTAGAAAAGCCAGTTAACCCAAAAGGAGAAAGAGAGACACACACACAAGAGAGAAAAAGAGACCCAGCAAGCACAAAGGAGAAAGAGGAAGAAGCAGCAGTGAGAGAGGCAGAAAAAGTCTCTTTTGAGTGGCTGCTAGTAAATGTGTCCCCAAATCTGTGCCATTTACAGAAGTTTTGCTTGTTGAAGTGCCAGAGAAGGCCATTACAAAGTGCCTCTGTGTTATTTATACTTCATATGCTTGTTCTCCTCCACATCACTTGGCGTTTGCTTCACAAATATGAACCACACATTTGTACAGTATAAATTATGCCACACACAAGAGCAAGGGAAAACACAAGTGGATGGGGACAAAGAGGCAGTGTTGTGTACGGGTTCCTTGCTGAAATGCTGTTTACCATCAAGATTTATTCAAGCTAATGAAAATTAAGTGAAACAGAAGGCTGTTAGCACAAAGACTGGGGAAGGAAATCAGCAGTCTCCTCTCCCTGGGGGACACCTTGAGGTGCATGGATTAGTCCCAGAGGCTCCTGTCAGCATTGGTCACACAGAGTGAGGCTGAAACATGTAGGGTGCTGCAATCTGCCATAATTACCTCTACACAGTGATGGTCAATACCACCTTCATGAGACTTATACAAAAAAGTGTCATGATACAACTGAGTGTTGAAATACTTTCAAGTCAGTTGTGGGAAGATGTGGAAGGGGGTATATCTATCTTTCCCCACATCAACTTCCGGCTGTTGATGGGGGCAGGACCTCCTACCACAGTGATACCACTGTATGGTGGCAGCAGGAAAGCAAAGTGGAGATTTTTCTTATCATGCTTCTCCTCTCCCACTTCTCTAAGGCCCAAGACTCTGCAAACACAAACTTCTTTCACCTATTGTGCTCCATAGACCTGCAGGCACACACACTGACCCTCCCTGCACACCAGCTCACACGAGTGGTTTGCTGGAAAACACTGCTGGATAGAAAGGGCTTGTGTGTGTGGCCTGCTCCAGCATTTTTCTGCTTGGGGAGAGGGAACAGGAGGGAGGAAAAAGGGAAAAAGCAGAGGTGCAGGATCACTGCAGCACAAAGGACTGAGCCAGGGCAGATTAAGCCAGGGCACAGATTAAGACACAGTCTGATATGAGATTGTTACTGCCCACTAATTTTAGTAGTGCTTACATCTTTTGTCATAATATAATTGTGGTATTGATCCATCATTCACCAGTTCTACCAGGAGTGCATCAGCTGTGGCATGCAACGTCTGCTTCTATCTCCACTCAGATAATGAAGAGTGGGGAGATGTTAGCCTTTCATTCTAGCAGCTGAATCCCTTCTGAAAGACTCCTGACCTGTAGTTTATCTAAACCATCCTTTCTCTACCTCTAAAATGTTGTCACCCTTTCCCAGAATAAGTGGAGGTTACCTTCCTCTCCTGGTGCATGCTCAATCTCAGGTGAATCTGTTAACTCAAAGCTATTATGGCTCTGCCTCCTCCAAGTGTGGTCTGGGCTACACCACAGCACACAACATCCCTTGTTTTCCAGCCTCTGAAGAAAACTGGCCTCAGCTCAAGTGATGGGGACTCATACAGTGAAAACTTCACAGGTTCCACCCCCCATCACTGCTATGAGGTTACTCCCTGGCCACAAATGTAGCACAAAACCACCTCCATATTACAAAATTGAAAGGAGGGATGTACTGCGAGAGCAGAATGGAAATGCTGTGCTTCATCTCTCGAGGTCATAAACTCACATTGTACTCCTCTCAGTAATGGCCAAAAGCTGTTTGGCATCAGCCTGACAACTTATTGTCCTTCCAGGAGTGCTTGGACCAAACACTGGACCTGCAAGTCTTGCGGTGATTCAGAACCTCTTCCAAGTGAGATTTCAGCAGTTCTCCAAAGCTCAGCAACAGCATCAAAATCCTATTCTTAAAAAGCCCAGGGCTTAGAGAAGTTCATGCAGGTGTCTAAAAGAGTAGGTAATTTTAAGAAATACTCAGCTTTGGCCTAACATTAATTCTCCTGAAGTGAAGTCAGACCTCCCCTTTGCCCTCAGTGGGGAGCACTGTTGTGTTGGCACTGAAGGCTTTTGGAATTATTGCTGTAAAAGTCAATATGCCTTTTATAGAGAGTCTATGAAAGCTGTAATAGCTGCACATGCAACAGAAAGTCCCTGCCCAGAAAAACAAATGCAAAGGAGAACCATGCTGGGGTATATGGCAGGGGGCCCTAGAGTGGATCATGGGCTGCCTTTTGTAGAAAGACCCTTGGATGGGATCACACCATGTTCAGCTAACGCTCTGTTTATTATTTGACCATCTTTGGGGAGAACTCGCTCCAGTCACTCTGCTTTTCCCTTCCTTCAGCAACTGAGAAATGTGAACAGCACTCAACCAAGAGCCAAGGAAAACACAAAACCATACACTGCTCCTTACCCCATTGCTTCCCTGAATGATCTTCATATTCTCCATTGGAGCCTTCGGGTACCTGGCTGTCCTTTCCTGAGCTGGCATCATCTGCAAAGGAAAGGAAAGGGATGATGAGGGTATATTTAGATTAGGTATTTGAAAGAAATTCTTTAGTGTGAGGGTGCTGAGGCGCTGGCACAGGGTGCCCAGAGAAGCTGTGGCTGCCCCATCCCTGGCAGTGTTCAAGGCCAGGTTGGATGGGGCTTGGACCAAGCTGCTCTAGTGTGAGGTGTCCCTGCCCATGGCAGTGGCTAGAACTGGATGAGCTTTAAGGTCTCTTCCAACCCGAATGAGTCTGGGATTCTCTGATATGATTCTGATGATTAAGCAGGTCTCCTGCAGTGCAGCAGTACAATAACAAGGGTCTGCATTTGCTCCTGGAGACACCATGCATCTGAAATACACTCAGCATACATTTGGCATCCACATCCTGGCACTTACAGCCTGGCCAGTTTAACGAACAGTTTAGTTTGTAACTTTATGTGCCTTTTGGCAGGCTACCAAAGCAATAGGAGATTAATCAGCATTTCATTAATAGCTGGCAAATGCCTCTTTGTTTATGCTTACAGGTTGCTGTTCCCTAGGAGGAGCTGATCTGATGCAAATAATGGTATAAATCAAAATTACAGATAATTAAACCTAGGAGCTGAGGCAAGACTTATGTGATCTGTCACGCAGAGCACAAGCAGTGGAATTAGGGCCACTAATTCACCTTTCAGCTTCCATACAAAATCAGGAAAGCAAGTAGGCCTGGGGTCAAATGAGCCCTCAAGGGATGTTGACAGCAAAGCTATGGCTGGAGAAGGCAACATTGAATTGAAAAGCTGTTTGTGTTTTGTTGTGGGTTTGATGTTTTCTGTTTTCATTAAGACCACCCATCTACCTGCGTAAACAACATACCACTTTGTCCTTATCACCCCAGTTGCCTATACCAGTACTACAGAGCAGCATCAACTCTGTTCCCAGTACTCTTAGGAGAAATGAAAATCACCAAAAGGCTAAACCTCCACCTCTTCAGCAGCTCCCACCTCAAATTGCCACCGTGGCATGGGCACCTACAAGGTCTCTACAAGGGTCAAGGGAGCAGGAGAGTGCCCTGAGCCTCGTTCTGCAACCCTGGTGATGCTGGGGGCCTTACACCTCTGCAGTGCCCAGACGTGAAGCTTTTTCTTCCTCCAGTAACAGCTTGACGTCTCCTGCACAAACACTCAACTCAGAGCAACCTTTCCTAGCTATGCATCACACCATGTGCACCTGAGGGACTTCAGGAACCTACAGGTGATGGTGCAGCAAAGAATGGCTCTTCCAAGGCTAATTCTCTGCCCTACAGATGGCACAGCCCCATACACCAGCTGGATTTAAGGTGAAGAGCTACACACTTCCAGTTAAAGCATACTGAAGTGTGTAAAGTTTGATTTTCAGAGATAGGTCAGGTAAAGGCTGGGAGAAAGTTCACCTCAATAAAGAACTATTCCACAATGGTGTAAAAAAACCCACAAAATCAAGAGAAGTGGAAATACCTGAATCCCTCTAAACACCCAAGTCTAAAACCCATATGAAAAAGGTTTCATGAGCAAACGACAGGAAATTTCTTCCTGTAACCTCTGTAGCAGAGAAAAAACTTAGTTTATACATGAGCACCTCCATCAGCCCCCCCCCCAAAATGTACAAATAGCAGAACTGCTCTTTAGAAGCTGGTTTGTGCTTAAGCAGTATTTAGTGCATAAACACGTGTGCAGTCCTTGTGCAAGAAGAATGTGTGTTTAACCCCATCCTCACCCCAGTTTCTTGCTATTTTGGAAAATCATCCCAGCTCTTCAGCATGGGGCATTTTATGCCAACACATGCTCTGCTCTCATTTGCCGCTGTCCCTTAAGCGGGGAGGCTGCGATACCATATGGATTTGTCCCCCCTCGACCCTGGTGGACTTTTCCCTTCTCCTTGTGGTTACTTCGGTGCAGTTTCCCCTGGAGGTATGTACAGCTGTCACTTCGAGGGGAAAACAAAATCGTCAGGGCAGCAGCACTCCATGCTCTTACTTGAGCAGCTCACTCCAGCTGACTGCCCCTTCCCACCTCCCTCTCAAACTCCATCCATTGCTGGAAACCCAACGGCTTTCCCTGGTGCCCAGTCAGCTTCCATCCCAAACCATAGAGAAGTGGCATAAACCACAATCACCCGTAGGAACATCAGCTCTCATGCAGTGCCGTGAGTGCAAAAGCACCATCCAATCTCCACCAAGGCTGGCCTGTGTTACAGAGGAGGTGAATAACTCATGTGTTTAGCAAATTTATTTTCACAACCTTGGCAAACTGAGTGCAGGGAATACAAATACACTCATTCTGTATGATGCCTTGCATACGACAGATTGTCTCCTTTCAGTCAAAATAGGGAATTGATTATCTTCTGGCACCTGCACATTTTTATTCACATAAATATCAGTATTGCTATGAATTAAATCTCGGATGCTCTCTGACAGAGAACTTGGTAAATCCCTTAGCAAAATTGGAGAAATATATTTATTGAGTAATGCAGAAGAAAGGAAACCTGTGGTCAGGGATGTAGGATTCCTGCCCATTGTTAACTGCTGAATATCTAAAAAGCAGTTAAGATGTTTAAGTGGCAATGTACTGTCAATTATATCTTAATCCTACTCAGCTTGATGTACAAAGAGCAGTATATCCTCCCTTGCCTCCTGCCTCATGTTACAGTATGTCAGCCCATGTGCGCTCCTCCTGCCTACACACAAGGAGTGACTGGTGTTCTCAACACCTCTTGACATGCTGCCAAGCTTTTGATGTAAGTAAAATTGTCCTGAATCTGTTTGATCCTTTGAAGATACTTCTTCAGTTGTTATCCTGCCAAATCGCCAACCTGCGGAGTAACCCACCAAACCCAGAAAAAGACATCTGGGGGGGAAGAGATCAGGACAAATAATGCTGAACTACGAAACAGATAATGTGGCAGAGGAGCAAGACTGAAATAAATAACTGGAATTATTCAGGCATGTCGGTTTGGATCCACTGGAACTCATTCCATCAACAAGACATAGCAGAAGTCTCAAGGAGGCGAAAATGTCATAAACATGGAAACTCATGAAGGGCAAAGCTGCTCCTGCCCATCTCTGGTGTTGTACACTGGGTGAGGGATGCTACAGCAGTCTTCCTTCTGACTGCAATACGCAGCGAACTGGGCTCTTACTGTACCTGAATGTTCACACTTGAGAACTGTAGGGGAAAAAGCTGATTTATGAGACTCAGAAACTGGGTGAAACTCATTTTGGGAAGATTCCCTGAAACTCAGGAATCTCCAGTCAAACTTAAAAGTATGAGTGAGGCAGCAGAACAGCTAGTGACAGATACAGTGATAAAGTGTTAATCTGGGATGTGGGTGACCCAAGGTCAATTCCCTCTTCTGCTTCATTCAGAGAGGGATTTGAACCTCCCCTCTTGCACCTTGGGTTAGTGTCTTAAGCTCTGAACTGTGGTCTCAGAGAGACAAGAAAAAGAGCTTATTATTACATAAAGTGGAACAGCACTGTGGGAGACGGATATCTCAGGAACACCTTTCAAATGGAAGGCCTCTGTCTAGCTCAGGTATCACCAAGATTCAAATTCCAAAGTTAAATCCAAAGTTAGTTCTGAGGCTGGATGGAAAAGAATCTGTCTCTCCCTGTTTTGAAGAACCTTTTTATACTTTTAGATTTAACATCAGGTGGCTTCCTAGTGTAGGGAAACACTTGAACAGTCATTCTAGTCCCTGTGCTAGCAAGGATGGGTACCTTCCTATACCACAAACATACCTTGGTCAGCTTACTCACTCCTAGGGAGGAACCTACAACACTGAAAGCAAAGCCAAGTTTCCCGAGAGTTCAGAGGCATCTGATTCAGCCCAAACCTGCAGTCTGAAGCATGGTTAATAGTGCCAGCCGTGAAGACCTGCTGTTTGCATTTCACCCCAAGCTTTACAAATGCAACTGGCCTGATAATATTCTTATTTGATAGAGTGGACCTGAAAAAAACGAGCCATATTCAGACGTGTATGACCAGCATACAAAATGAGTTAGTAGCTGGAATCACATGAGTCTTGGCTATATTCAAAAATTACCTAATAAGCGGATTTCTTACTCATGCTTTTGTCACCTCCCGCAGAGGCAGGCAGGTCAGGGTGATAAGTACACACAGAAAACCCAGCCTGCAGCCAAAGGGCAGCAGGGACCAGCTATGCAGCATTGCCAGCTTTGCTGCCAGCAGATTACCGCAAGAGGCAGGGCTAAGAGGGATGAGCTGCTGAAGTTTCCTACAAGCTCCCTTTTCTGTGACCTATATTGGAAGGTCATCCTGTACTGTCCTTCTTGGAGAGTATCACAGGCTTAGGAGAGCAGCCAGTTGGAAGACGAAGTGGAAAACCTGCCTTGAAAAATAATCACTGACTAATTTTATGTCACGAGTATCTGAGGCTAAGAAAACACACACATGATTTAGGTGTCCTCACTGTGCAATTTGGTTTCATGGTATTGCAAAGCATGCTGGCTGGCTGAGAAACCAGCCTCAATATCACGTCAGGTGATAGACTTGGAGACATGGGACAAACTCATGTAGCCCTTTCCCTCCAAATACCACACCTACCCACACAAGACAGAGCCACAATTGATCCAGAAGCATCAGACCATTGCTCAGGAATGTCATCCCAGTGTCATGATGCCCAGCTGCTCTCCAGCCATTGCCTCTTTCTTGCTTCAGAATCTTGATCCCAGCTGGCTTCTATGTCTGAGATGCTATGGGACTGAGATGCTGGGGAAGTGTGGTGGGGCTGAAAGAGGCAGTCTTGGACTGGTTTTGCATGAGGCTTGACGTATCTGAGTGTATAAGGTCTTGATTGTCAATGCTGATGTCATGGGCCAAATTGCACTTTCTCAACCCAGAAAGCACGATGCTCTATTGGTATCTCCTGCCATGTGTGTTTTTGGTCTACTCCCTGTCCCAAAACAGGCTGGATTTCTGCAGAAAAGGGCTTTCCAGATGTAACTCCACCAATTGATGAAGCATTTTGGGGTCCTATGGGGCAAAGAGTACCTATGGGGTAAAAGAGTACCTATGGGGCAAAGAGGTCCTATGGGGTGTAGTTACAGTTTATTACCATAGCAGAATTGTTCCATGCCTTCTTACAAGTTAAAAGAAATGGAAAATTCTGCATGACTGTCCGGCTCTGAGGGAAACTGATGGGAATTATGCACAGACTGTTACCAAGCCAGGATCAAATCTTATTTACTCACAGACTCCCCATGAAGGCTTCGTGTTTTAGCCAAATGGATATAACTGGTTTTCAGGCCAATACTACGTGCTGAGCGTCCAACCAGGAGTCAAACCAACCATTTTTGAAGCAAAATAATCTAGCTGTAATATCTCCCTATAACTCACAAAGTTGCTTTAATTTGTTATAATGCAAGGCCCGTCCCTGCTCTGACTTGATGGGACCAGCTTTGGAGTCTTTGATGTCAGAGGCCTTGAAAGCCCCATTTCACAGATGAGCCAGCTTTGCATAAATAAACAAAGTGACCTCTGAACTGGAGCCTGAGACCTGAGCACACTTCAAAGCACTGGGGGACGTGATGGGGGGGCAATGGGGAATGAAGCGATCAGCATGCATCATTAAGGGAGCCCCTGCTCAACGCAGCCACCGAACAAGGGGTGTAAATAAAAGGAGGGAGGTAAGCAGGGAGGGAGTGAAATGAGGGGGAAAGTGATGTAATCCTGTCAGGCTTGAACAATTATAATGAGGCTTTCTCCCATGGATGAATGAAAGAGATCTCTCTGTATGCCAGCTTTAAGAGTTGACTCTCGCATTTACCCAGATGCATCATATCTGCACATCATATTTGTTCCCCAATGTCCTTCACTGCTGCAGATGCCTAGTGAGTGACAAAACGCAAGCTGTTTGTGGGAGGTGGGTCTTGGGCTTTCCAAGGGGTTAAATCAGAATTTGTTCTGGTGAGCCTAACCAGTAAAACTGAGGGATGGGAACACATCATAGACTTAGACCAGGCGGTGATTTGACTTATTTTTCAACAGTCTTGATGGTGTAGCAGATGGAAGATAAACACACATGAAAGTAAGGATGATCTGAAAAAGTAGGTCTCTGCAGTTTATCTCAGATAAACTCAGGAATTTAAGGGGAAACATAAGTTAAAGATAATTTTGCATTTTGTTTTAGGGAGCCTTCTGTTATCTTGACTGGTTCGTCTGACGCCCAGATGAATGGTCCACGAGGTATGTATGTAGGCAGTCAGTAACAACTTTATCACTGGGTTTGTACGGATTAAGGCGCTTGTTTTCCTCAGATCTCCTTAATGTAGATTAACACTCCAGGTTTCACTAGAATTTCAGCTGGTATTAACCCCCAATGACCAAGGAAACATATCAAACCTATTGGGATGATTTCCCTTTCAAAACTACCAGGCTGCCAGCTGCCAGAATTTTATGGTTTCACCTTGTGATATCTGAGGTGTTTCTGGAGGACCTTGATCCTGACAAGTGACTATTTGGGAATCTATTTTTTTTGTTGTTATTGAATAACAATTTTTAACATCTGTGATTGTAAAGAATGACTCTGCACAAACACACCCTAAAAGCTTGAAGGAAAAGGAACAAAACGTTCATTTTTGAGACCTTGTGATTTTTTTCAGCTTGCTTAGTGAAGTCTGTATTATGCCTTCAGGACCCTTGGGACTGGTGATCCATAGATGAATCCCAAGGCTGATTAGAAATCACGACAAAGATCAAGATGCAAAGTCCTCATCTTCACTGATTCTGAATTTCCTCCTGTCGATGAGTTCTAATTTTGCAAACCTCCTCACTGAACCCTATTGTCTGTTAAACGCAGACAGGTCAAAACTCCAATGAACTCATCCCACTAACACAAACCTGGTGTGACTCTTAGATATTACTTTGAATGTTTTTCATGGTTCATCCATCAAGCCTTCATCTCATGCTCACTATTCCTCAACCTGCTTACTATATTAACAGTGTCACCTACTGTATTAACAATGCTATGAAAAGACAGGAAATGTGTGTAGAATTTATCTGGAAAGGCACAGTGAAAGCAAAGAGACCAGGAATATCTGGAGGGAAATAAAAAGGTCTCATGGAGGAACCCCCGCTCCTTAGGCCCAGCCAAATAAAACCCCTCAAGATGAAAAAGACGAAACCCACTCAGAGGATTGCACAGCCAAGGAGCACTCCACTTCTCTCAAAAAGAGCCCACAACAAAACCAACACAAACTAAAAGGTTACTGGCAGAGAATTTGCCTCTGTAATAGACACTGAAGACTTTACTGCCTACTGCCTCTGCCTCCAAAAATAAACAGAGGTATTGATATTGGAATTTCCTGAAAATAAAAATAAAAAATGGTTCTGTCAGTGGTTTTTTGGTATTTTCAGCTCTGGCCATTTTCATGAAAATTTCCATGCAAAAAGTTTTCATGGCTTTCACTTGAGCCCCAGCACTGTCGATCTCTCTGTAAGAAGGATGCTTTGCAAAAGAAATGTTTGCAGCCCACCAGCCTCCTGAAACACTGGAGAGGCTCCACAGTCTACAGACCAAAGCTTCGTAGTGAAGGAGCAAGACTTCTGTCCTCAGCTACATCAGTAGCTCACGTTTTTAAGTTACTATGATGTACAGGCTCATCCTATTACCTGTAGATTATGAAGGTCTTATATGGTGGTTATTGCTGCTCCCCACATCTCAACACACAGATGAACATACATCAAAAGCAACTGCTTTAAGACCAAAAATACTTAACTCCCTTCCACAGAACGAATGAAGGAGGGACTACCGGATAGCACAGACATATTAGAGCCAGCTTATATTATGAGCTGGTACTGAGTTCATCTCTCTCCTCCCTTTCTTTATGCCCATGTCTCTGTATCCAGTTCAGATCTGCATCTCCTTTCTAACTCTTCCTCCCCCTCATTCCTCAACCCCTTTCCATAAAGTTGTGGAGGGAAAAGCCTTCTTGAAGATTTAGCTCTTCCCTTGCTCCTTGTGGTCTATTGCTACCCACAGAGCTCACAAAGTCATTTGAGACATTCTCAGTCATGGCACATCTGCACATATGGGTGCTCCAGCTCCTTCTGTAACCACACAAAGAACCACAATGAGAAATGGTTGGAGCTTTTCACTGAACCACTGCAATTCCCTGGCCTACCATTATGACAATTACATTGAAAAGGCAATCACAGGCCTTCCACCATGTCGACTCCTCCAGACACCAGGACCTCCTGCCTGACTTCAGGTCTCCATTCCATAGGGGGCAAGAAAACAATTCTTCCTTCTTTGTTGTTGTTGTTGAGGTTACTTTTTACCAGCACACACAGACAGCAGCCCTGACAGCCCTGCATCACAGGCACCAGTCTGTGGTTATATTCTTGATCTACTACTGGAGAGGATGAAAGGGAGAAGAAATCACAGAAGACAAGTGGTTAGGCTTTTGCCTTGTCACCAGCACATTCTCAGCATGAAATAGTAGCACCAAAAAGGCAGCAACTGCCAATCAGCTTTTCCAGACTTTGAACAAACTGGTAATATTTCCCACTATTTTTAATTGTTACTTGCACCATGATAGAATCATGGATTTCTTAGAGACAGGTTCCCACTATTAGACATTGTTCACACACAGCACAAAAGGCAGCCCCTGCCTTGTCATTGCAGTCATTACATGTATTAAGGTGTCTCAAGAAACACATTTCTTAGCACCATCCGGTTGTTAGGGGAATGATGGTGGTCTTGCAGAGTTGATAAGAAAAGCTTAATTTATAACACCAATCACCCTATCTTAATTTATAATAATTTTATTGCATTCATTATTTATATATTTATATGTATATGTATATGTATGTTTATATTTATATTTATATTTATTATTACTTGCAATAAGTTTATTAACATATGGAAGAATTATGTGAATTTAATTGTTATCTGACAAATAAAGATGTTGAAATAATCCTTTACTTTAGAAAGCTACTTCTAATGCCCTAGTTAGGAGTGAAAATGAAAAGAAGGTCAGGTTGACATCTACCTCTCTTCCCTGACTGCCAAAGAGATGATGGAGGGGGCCTCAGCCACATGGTTGCCAAAAATGAGGTGGTATGAACACTCCACTCAAGAACATCTGCCAAAATTCCATCTTCAACAACCATAAATTGCTTAGGGCTGGGGGAGGGAGGCATGCCACTGAAAAGACTAATGCAAGGTTAATGATAAGAAGAAGATTACAGCAGAGCCAAGGATAAACTGATAAGACCTGGCTCTCGGCCTTCTATTTTAACCACTATGCAGCTGCTGTTCCCCATAACGTTATACCTCTATCATTCCCCTTCCTAGTAGCACTGATCAATCTGTATTATTTCCTTCACCAAGACATGCAGGAACATCATCGATACATGTTCTATTTCCCTTCACATGTTCAAAATAGCCAGCACAAAGAAATTTCCAGAGGAGTTGGAAAGAGAGGTCATATATGCCAGTGACTGAGTACACAAATTATTTTTGAATGGTATGTATAATCAAACAAAAATAATCAATCATACTATCCTGTCCCTTCCAAATACTGAGTTAATTCCTTAGTGTGGAATTACCCAATCCATCATGATGAACTGGGAATTGCAGTACTGGACTTTACAGACAGGAATGTGGATCCAGCTGTTTCTTCAACACCAGAATAAAAATTATTGAAGCAATCTTTATGGGCTTACATATTTCACAGTCTTCTGGTAGAACAGTAAAAATAACTCCTATGGAAGAAAATGAAACATCTTATAGAGTATGACAATTACCAAACGAAGCAAACTCTCAGAGAGGACTGTTGCTTAACATCTTTAATGGGAAAAGTAAGCCCCATGTGAGCTTGCTTGAGGGAAGAAATCACACCTCATCAAGATCCATCATTAGCCTATTATGCTTTAACTTTGATTTCAAGAAATAACAGCACCTATAAATGGAAGGTGCTAAAAGATCAACAAAGGATGACAGCTTTTAATTGGATGCTACAGAACACATAAAAACCTTGTCTAAGATGTTAGTCATATTCAGTAAGGCACAGAACGTTGTCAGGGAATCTCTCTGACCACTATGCTTTATAGCATGACAAGAAGCTAAAGAAACTAACATTTTTGGGTCCAATCATAAAAGACAGAAAGCAGCCTCCGTGTCTGAAGATGTCACGCCTTTGAACATTGTCCCCATGTGCTGTTAAATACAAAGTGCCATGTACCCTTTACATAACATTCAATGAATAAATAATACCTATACCTCTGGACCATTGTCAGACTAATAATAAACTACTTTAAGTAGCAAAATGTTACCACTTTCACAATTCTGTCCAAGAACAACTCTGGACAAGTGGCAATTTTGTTGGCTCCCAAAACAAACGGAATACTTGGCACCTCACTTAACGTGAGGATTAGAGTATATTACATGGGATAATATGAGCCTGTGTCTCGCCAAAATTAAACCTAACCTGATTACTTGGAGTAAATTACAGCTTTCCATGTGGGGTAAAACACAAATTGTAAAAATGGTTGCTCCACAATTAACTATATAATCCCAGTGCTGTCATTACAAATTCCTAAAACACTCTTCAAACAATGACTACTGTAGTACAGTCATTCCTGTGGGATGGAAATAAATTCCCTTGTGCTTTTCTGCACTGTATTTATTTAGTTTTTTAAAAGCCTGTCCTAGCACATGACCAGCAGTGTATGCGAACAACCACTAGTGTAGGACCAGAAGGGAACAAAGATAGAAGCTACGTAAGAAAACATGCAAAACACAAGGTTATTTTAGCTAGAATTCAAGAGCTTTTGGGTGCTCAGTCTCAGAGTTACTCAATGTTTTGGAGAGTCTGTGTAAAGTTCTCCTCAACAATCAGAACCCTCTACAGTCAGAGATGCAACACACCCCATGC
The DNA here is from genome assembly GCF_033815535.1 of Pezoporus flaviventris. NCBI lineage: Eukaryota > Metazoa > Chordata > Aves > Psittaciformes > Psittacidae > Pezoporus > Pezoporus flaviventris. Next base: position 3,499,227 of record NW_026892550.1, on the reverse strand, counting down.
TAGTGCACTTCATATCTTGAACCTCTTTTAAAGGTTTCACTGGGAAGAAGAAAGAATGCCAGAGTTTACATGAGTAATAACATTTTGCAGATAGGGAAAAAAGGCATGAAGACCATACAGATGCATTGAGAAGACAGACTAGGGCTGCAATGATTTCAGTTCCTGTTAATGAACCACAGCTAGCAAACACCTAACCAAAGCTAGCTGTTACCTAAAGTCTTACATAGAAGATCCATAAATGACTTTTTCCAAGGAGCATTTCACCTTATTTGATATTTAGAAGCTAAAGTAGGTGCAATTTATTAGCTTTCTATGAAATTTATCCCATAAGGACTGCTCTTGTAGAGCACTGGCAGCCACAGTGTGCACCAAGGGTGCAAAAGGGAACATTTAAGTCCTCTATTCAAAACACAAAGAATATATCTCAATATTATCTGTGTGTGTGGGAAAACACTTATTTTTTACTATTAAACAGTGTTTTCTCCAAAACCTCTACTTACTCTAACAAGCACTGCAGTTACACAACATATTTTTTTGACTGTGCTAATGTATACTATTATTAACATACTCATATGAATATTGCATACTGAATGTATCCCACAAGCTGTTGGCTATTTTAAACAACAGATGTGAGAGGGATTTAAATGCCAATTTTAAAACTGTGCAGTTGATTAAAATCCTGTGAGCCATTCATAGATTGCCAGATATTCTATTTACACGTATTCCTCCCATGTAAGTAAAATACTTCAGGGAATACTCTAGACCCTGGCATATGGTTTAGAATGATGATAACTGATGTTGGAGATGCCACACAGACAACAGGACATATTATCTGGTTACATCTGCGTGTAAAATGCTTAGAGATTTTTTGATGGAAGGAGTTATGAATGCGTAAGGCTGAGATGTTGCATTTACGTCCCTCTAAATCACGCTCAGAGATAACAGGCGGTTAGAGCCCCATCAGTACAAAACCAAGCACTTTTATGAATGCATTTCATTGCATCCATGTGCTGTTATCCCCTTGGGTAATTATGACTTGTGGGTGAACCTTGAAAAATTGCCGAGGATCAGCTTAAAAGGAGAACTCCAATGCCAAAACGCATCCAAACCTTGAAAACGGAAACCTTGTGAGTACAGCCTGTGCGCAGTCAGATTGCGGCGTACTCACGGCTTACTCTGCTTCTCCTGACACCGGGGAAACCCCTATCCATGCCACAAATCTGACTGACTTCAACTTCTGCATCTGTACCCTTGCAAATCCCACAGGCCCGAAACTCCCACGCTCTAGAGCAGAGGCCCTGCCTGACAGATTACATGCAAATGTTACAAATACATCACAGGTTATAGCAGAGGAATGTTCGCAGTGCTGCAGACACATTCAAGGAAAAGAGATCCAGCAAGACCCCTTGGTAAATACATCCCGAATGAGGGACTCTATTGTGCAAAAATGTTCCTAGTAATTCCTTCTGTTTTCATTAATAATATTAAATTTCCTGCTTCTGGGGTACCCTTTTGCTTTAACAAGCACAGCTTTTTGTCCTGTTCTCTGACAAACTGCACCACTGTAGTCTATTACTGCTATTTATGCTGAAGTTGTCTCAATGGACCAGGCACCCACATCCAAAATCAGCAATTTGCAAGTCATAATCTCATACCAGCCAGATTAATGCGACACCTGAGATGTGTTTTCTTTCATGATGTAAGAATCTGAATGGTTGAAAGTGTCAGAAATGCATGGAAAACCTCTTTCTGCTTCAGAAACATAGATGCAGTCGATTCTGTGGTGCTTGTAAGTGACCTTTGGTGATTTCTTTCTTGACAAACAGACAACTAAAATGGAATCAAAGTGCAATGGGACAATGGTTTGAAATCACTAGTTAAAAAAAAAAGAAAGGAGCTGTTTTCTTACTATTGGAAATATCTCATTCTGGCCCAGAAATAATTAGGGATGGATCAGTTATCTGGTCTATGATTTTCTCCGGCATATTATTTTACTCATGCCTTTCTTCTGCCTCTGCAGGGGGTGCTTGTGGTCATATTGTTCTTTTATTTATGGCTCACAGCCTTTTCAGTGGCAGCACGCACACCAAGGGCAGGCACAGGGTGGGAATGCAAATTCCTCATGAGGTAACCAAGAAGAGAAAAATGCCCCCGACCATGCCAAATCTTTACAAGAACAGCGGTTAAACAGAAAGCTATACCCTTAAAAATAACCCCAAAACCTGGGAAACAACAGCGCTTCATTAGAATATCACCATTTGTATATTTACAAGCTTTAAATATAAGACCTGGCTCCCTTTTGAAGCCTAATTGGTTCTTTTGAATTTCTCTTATAAAACAGCGTTCATCTTATCCAGCTGATCCATCCCCCTATTTATTTTTGCTCAATGGTGACTTGCTTCCACTTTGAACCGGTCGCTCCCAGGACTGCTCTCTGGCTCAGCTTTCAAGCTGATTTCTCTGACAAGCTGGCAGCAATAAAATAACTCATTCCAGAGGCTGAGAGAATCACCCGCAGCATATACTGCGAGTATCGTCTGGCAGCGGTACAGAGGCCTACGCAATGGGAAGCCTGGGGTAAACCCTGTGCCGGGACGCATGAATGCTGCAGGGAGGAGGGAGGGCTGCGGGAATTCGACCAGGAATAAAGGCAGCATCATGGCAGTGGGATGAGAGGAACGCTGGAGAGGGGCTGCTCTGAAGAAGACTCATTGAGAAGAGGAAGAGCGACTAATGATATTTTGGATAGAAGCAGAATTTCCAAGAGAAGTAAGTTTTCAACCTGTGGTTTGCACAGCCGTGAGTGCTTTTGAAGGCTCGGGGAAGATAACTGAGGAGGGCAAGCCAAACAGCTCTTGCAATGATTTGATACATTTTTGTCTGTGTTTCTGCTGGAAATGCTGGGATTCACAAGCTGAAAGAAGAGATATTTGTGCTAAACAAGTAGGGAGTCTTATAACTATGAAGCTCTGAAAAACAGGAAAGAGCAGATCCCTTCCTGTTCAAAAACATAAAGGTAAACTCTTCAGAACCTAGCAAGAGTGCAGGCTTTTGGGTCATATCTGTGGCCAAAATATCATATTTTCTATATGAAAAATAGGCTTGAGATGCTACATCTCACTGCTGAAGTCACTGGATCTCTGATTGTCTGAGGCAGTCAGGATGCTCCTGTATCAGTATGACTTGCAACGGACTTGCCCAATATCTCACTGAACAATCACCAGCCTGTTGCAAGGAAGTCTGACTACAAATCCCCGTGTACTTCCAAGCCAACCACGTCTGGGCGCAGATTAGTCACTGTTTTTACAGTAAACTCCTGGACTAAGATCTACTGTCTGATGCATTTCCAAGGGCTAGAAACCCCACTACCTGTATGCCCTGAATCTTGTGTTAGCAGTAGCCGCAGCTGATTCCCACAGGCTCCCTTGGAGTCCCACATAGGAGGAGGAAAGTCAGGGTGATTTGGCAAATCCCCTTTGAGATAACACAGCAGGAAAGCAGGATTTAACTGTGCTGGCTTTGCTCTTTGAGCACTCAGAAATTATACCGCTGGAAAACTGTATCGGCCTCCACATGAATCTTCCTTAATTTGACTTCTGGATGGTGTAACGATAATTTGTCGGCATCTCAAACTGCAAGAAGTCTCTTCCACAAGACCCTCTCATAACAGAGAGAGCTGGCCCTCCTGCACAGGCAGCTCAGCAGGCAGATTTCCACTGGCTCTGTTTAAACTTGCGCACATTGTCCTGGCCCAGTCTATATAATGTTCCTCAATCCCTAAGGATAGCCAAGGTCAACTGCCTGACCTGGGGCTAGAATGGCTCTCCAGAGAAGCTGTCTAGAAGGTGATGCACCACATTACCCCTTCACAAGCAAGAGCTAATGCAGCTGCTCTGTCAGTACACCAGAGATGCAAAACAGGCTTCATAATACATCATTCAATCATAAAGCACCACACTGAAACCTTTCCATTGGATTGCCAGGCTGAAGTTGGCTGAATTTGGGATTACATTTTGAATGAAGCAGGAAAGTGCCTCTATTTTATTTCCAAGCTACATGTTACTCAAGTGACCAGACATTCCAGATGAAAACTGTGTTGGAAACTTCCCAGAAACTGAGGTGTGGCATCAATTCCATATAAAACAGAGCAGAAGGCAGCTATCTCCTTTCCATAGCAAGAGTGGTTAGTTGGTGCCCAGCAGTCTTAAGAAGATTAAAGATCACCTTAATTTCAGAAGCCTTCTGCTCTGACTATAAAAATTCTACAACTGCAATAATAATAATAATACTGATTGTAAAACTTGAATGTTTGGCTTGGATTAACACCATTGCTACTTTATTCCACGGGGAAAGTAGCGCAGTGGGTTTTACGTGTTATCTCCTCCAGACAAGACAGGTTAATTACCCATTATTTGTTACAGTAGTTATGTTTTTGCCTGTTCCATGGAAACAGTTTTCTGCTTTATGAGCAATGGGTTAATCTTATCAAAAGAAAACAAATTACCTCCAAAAGAGATTTTTTTCTATTAGCCTTTTTTTAAAAAGAAAGAACATAAAAAAGTGAAAAAGCATTTTTAGGTACTGATTAAAAAAAGGAAGAAGTTAAAAAGCTAGTTTGGAGTCAGTAAAGCTGAGGAACACATACTCACCTCCATGGGTAAACAATATATGACCATTGTGCTGGAAATATGTCTCGAAAGAGAGCTTGGCCAGCAAAGCCTCTTGCCCTTCCTCGCCTTCAAAGAGGAATAGTGGAGCAGGAAGGACAGCCTTAGCCAGGCTCTAGGTTTTTCTCTACCACCTTCCCTGCTGCTGGCCCAGGACCTCGCCTGTGAAACCAGGACCAACGAGTTCCCACCAACTGGGAGTAATATGAGGATAAACACAGCCAAATTGGGAGCCTCTCTGCTACAAGCATAGACGCACAGACAGGCCTGTTGTGTGTATGACACTGTGTATAACTCACTTAAATTTACCATGCAGTTTCAACTTGCAATCCCATATTTCCTGTCCTAATCTCATATACAATGTGGGGTTTGTACTGTTAAAAAGTTTCCTCTGTCGTTGCTCCACAGCAATAGGCAAATTGATACCTATATGGAAGGCCAGGCTCTGCTTTCAGATCCATACACTGCTTCCACTGGTCTGAAATGGGAGTAGCTGGTGTGTTCAAGAACAACTGGTGGAAGCATAAGGCATAGGTATAAGGCACAGAGGAGCTGATGGCTTCTCAGCTCTGCCCAATGCAAGTTATTTACTCTTCTTACTGCCTCAAATTTTTATCCATGGTAAATCAATTCTGCCTTTTCTGTTGTTATTAAGATTACATGTTCTTTGGGCAAGGGTTGACCAACCGCTCACAACCAGTTGTGCAACAGGACCCTACTATAAGGAGTTAGTAATACCTAAGAGCAATACTGGCATTCATTTGGAGGAGTGGCTAAATACAAACTGCTTTTAACAACCTGTATAGCATGACAGCAGCTTTACACAACTATCACAGGCCTGCTCAAAGCACACTAAAGCCAATTAAAATGTTTCATTGGCTTCAAAGTAGAATGGATGAAGAGCATTGTTAGGGATGGATGTGACCAACACCGAAAGACCCAATAACCTGAAACTGTTCTCCAATGACATGTCTCAGAAGGGCTGAAATGGTCTCTGTTGTATATTAAGGGATTATATCAGCAGGACTGAGGCAATGCCTTTGCAAAGAGAAAAAAAAACCCACAAAAAACAACGTAAAGTACAAGCTGTAGAACATCCCAGCCAAAGGAACAATGCAAATTACTTAAGAAAAAAGCCTGGATAAAATTGCCACCTTCACCCTTCAAAGTCTCTGCCTGAAAACCAACCTAAATCACACCACTGCTGCACAGGGATATTATTGGATGGGAAGGTGAAATATCTAGTTAGCAGCAGCAACACAAAGAGAGGCAATGGAAGATGCAAAACCATCTGTTTAGTAACATGCTGCCTTAGGACAACGGATGTTATGTAGGTTATTTATCTGAGTTCTTTGCAACCTGATTTGATCTACACCTTGGGGTTTTTTGAGCTTAACAAGTAGTAGGCCTTATGATAAATCCTGATCTGCATACATAGTCAAAGGCCCCATTTGTAATACGACCAGAAAGGTCGTATTCTTAGGGAACATGGTTATCACAGTTGCTGCTTTAAAAGAGAAGTATTGTTTGTCTGCACACTGTAGATAAGTAGACACTGGTTGGTGCTTCCATCATCTAAGCAAAGGACAAGCTTCCAACATCATCCACCGAATCAGGTAGTACACAAGCATGCTACCATGTGCTACTGGGAAAGGGACAAGCCCATGTAAGATAAACACCACCTGGCCCTAAGTGTTTCTCTGTGCTTGTGTTTCCTGAACACAAGCCACTCATCTTTGCCATGGCCACAAAGCACATTTCTAAGGAACCTTTCCAACCTCCTGCCTACCAGAGCTGAGAAAGTGACAAGTGCTTTCCCTTCAGCACGAAATATTCCCTGCGGGAATGGTGGACAGCGTGAAGCCACTCCAGCATGGGCAATTTACCCGATAAAAGAGTGACAATCTTGCAACAGGGACAAGAGTGGGAATGGATGAAATTCTGTTTAATGGAACTGAGCAGACATCAATTAGTCTCAGAGAGGTGAGGATTTAATTGTCTAGATAGGAGGGAGACTGGACAACTAGTTTAATACCTCCCTCCTTTGCCAAGGTGAAAGATAAATTGAAGGGTTGCCTTTTTCTAGCAAAATCACTGCATTTCACAAGGGCCTTGGTTGCTGGATTTTTAATCATACATCCTCAAGATCTAAGATCAGGAACTGGTTATTAAAATGGCAGCAGCTACGAGTGAACACAGTTGACAAGTATAGCTCAGGAGGGAGGGAGAGCTGGCTTTTATGTCATACATTACTGCTTCTGAGCAAAGAAAACATAACCGGGAATAAATTACAATGAAAAGAAACAAGCTGATCAAATAGTCAGCACTGAAAAGATTGTCATTAAGGAGAAACTAATTTAACCAGCCACAGTGTAGTTCATAATGACACATTTGAGCTTCACCCTGTGAAAAGCAAAAGAGATGCTCTCAGAAAATGAATTAAATGCCTCATAACTTAGAGAACATAAAGGCAGAGAACATAAAAGTAGCGTAAAGTCACAGCTGAGAACATTTTGAGTATCAAAACCAGGTTCACAAATAGCAGGACAGAAAAGAGGTTTCTTTTTCTTACGTCTTAACTGTTGCATACTCAGCATGGAAGTAGATTCCTGCCTCCTTCACTCCAGTCTGACCAAGCAGGACAGCCCGGAGCCAAATGTGAGAAGTGGGGCATCACTGAAAAATTAGCTGCATAAAGACTCGCCTCAGATCCCCTGGGATAATCTAGCAGGTCTAAAGACTGATTCATAGTTCAGGCAAGGTAAGATTAAACAAACTCTATAGAAGCCAAAAACTATCAGAAGAAAGCAACAGAAAACAAAAACCAGTGCAGTTGCTTTGGAGCAAAGACTTTTGTATTGGCTGACTGCAAAAGCAGCCCCTTTCTCCAAAGAATGTTTGCAAACGACTTTCTAATATTGCAGGTAGGATTCTTCTCTAATACTGCAGAAAGTATTGGCAATGTAGAGAAGTTCCAGACTTCCCCCCCAAACCCCACCTCTGCTATTAATACATTTCTTGTCTTTCTGCCCAGATCCAGGTAAAATTCAAATCTACCTAAAAATGAGGCAGGTCAGACCCAAATGCCTGCCTCTATCACACTTACAGCTCCAACACTAACTATCTGCCACTGTCTGCTATTAAAGCACCTATTGACATTTTTCTCTCTGGAGCTATCTGCATGGTGGGTTTCTTCTGCACAAGCATCTATTAGCACAACATGCAGAGTGCTCCAGGAGAAAAGCGGAAGGATTATGCTACAAACAGTTCAGCAGCCTTCAAAAGCCTTCACTATGTTAATAGCCCTTAAAGTGACATTTCAGAGCACCAATGGCACCTGGTCCAGCTGCTTGCGGCTCCACTTCCATCCAAACCCCTCATTGCTCATCTCCCAACCCCATGGGCCAAGGTGAGGGGGGCTTGTGCCTGCCTACTCAGTGGTAAAATTTATTGGTTAGGCATGAGGAGAGGACACAGGATTCTCCTTTGGTTTCTTGTGCACATTCTCCTCTACAGCTGCTGAACGTAACTTTAGCAAACATCAAGGAGAACAGGAGGCTTTACTGAATTAAAATATTTAACATACTGGCTAGTCATCGTTCCCTTTGAAACCAATACCCATCTGGGATTTGACTTCATGAAGACTGCTACAGTCTTTCCATGCCATGTCCCAAAAAAGTTCAGAAGGGAAGCACATTGTTGTATACTTGCTATAGGCTCACAGGAAGATTTGGTTGGGAGTGTACATGCACACAAAAGCTTTTTATCTCCAGGGACCTAACCTTTGATAACTGTCATTGCAAGCATTTTATTTTGCTCACTTAAGTAGTGCTATCAATAACTGCCTTTTGCTCTGAAGACCAACATGGTCTGCTTTTCCAAGCAAATGAAAACAAATTAAAGACTTAAAACACCCATCGGTTGTTCACTTCAGCAACCTGATCACTATCGGGGCTTTTATTCTTTATTTCCAGAAGACCCTTCAGGCCAGATAATAGTTCCTCACTCCCTGCAATGCCGCACTTGAGTCCACAGCATGTGTATTTTTTTGAGAGCTTCAGTGAAATATGAGCGAGAAGCACAGATTAGAATCTGGCCTGGAATTACGGTTTGAACTCTGCAAAAACGGATACAGCAGGTCAAATTCTCCTCTCAGTTACACCAGAGAAGCATTCCAATGAAGGACAGAAAATCCATGTTTTCAGCCCTCATTTTTTCTAGGTTATTTACACAACCCGGAATGATGGAGAGTTTTTAGAAGGATTAAAATGATTTGTAAGAAAGCCGTGGCGAGCTGCATGTGTGCAGCTCATTGCTGCCTCAGCCGAATACATGACTGAAGAATAGGAAAGTGTGTGGCTCTGTGTCATTCAGGAGAAGGCAGATAGGTCTTACTGCCTTGCATGTCTGATGGGTCTCTGTGGCAATTCCTGGAGCTTGGATGAGTTCAGAGGAAGCTCTTTAGGCAGCACAGAGTTTAACACGGGAGATTTTCCTGAAATACTTAAGATCTCTCAGTTCTTCTGATTTACTCTGCCTAACAGTATGATAAGACACACAGACTTTCATGTCACTGTGGTTAGATGGACACTGCTCCCCATGATATCTAGTCTAACTGCATCTGTCATCACCCCATTGCACTGAAGACAAATTGTGGAGGCACACCCCCCCAAAAAAGGGAGAGGAACTTGACATTTACTTTTCAATGGGATGAAATGACACAAATGTAGTGGCAAAGAATAACACCTAAGGAGCCCTGTGCAACAGAGTCTAGTGTGGGAGCAATGCAAGGTATTTCTGATGCAAGGCACACAATAAAAGAGACATTTGGAGCCCCAAGCACATGTGGCCTTGAGTGGGTGCAAAGGTGAATTGAACTCACATGCACCCATGTGTACGTGAGAAAGGGAACTGGGCACAAACCTCTCTTGTGGTGTTGAACTCTGGTCCTGCCATAGACGGCATTTATTGGCCCTGTTCTGCTCGCTTACAGTGGACACACATCAGGGATAAATTTCATCCTGTGATGCTAAGCAGCTGGCCAATACAATAAACCTGCAAACTGTAAACACGCTCAGACTTCTTTTTCCTCCCCCCTCCCAACAGGTAATAACTTTTCCTTACATACACACATGCACATTGTTCAGAAACATTGGCTATATCTCTCCTGCTCCAGCTCTGGTAAGTCAGGTAATTGAAGCTTCAAAGGAGAATCATGGTTTAATGGAGCTCTGCTTGCCAAAGAAGACAAAGGACTTTCATTAGATTTCTTCCAGCTTATTTACATGACTTATCTTTTTATAAATGCCACTTCCTTCCAAAGTTGATAATGAGGTGCCTTGAAAACAAGAAAGAAATGGAAGGGTTTATTTTGTCGCAAGACAAGTGATTATTTTTGTGATAGAGTATGTCTGGTCTAAAGTTCAAAAACAATGGAGGTAATAGTCTTGAGGCAAAGCACATAACTGTTCCTGATAACAGCTTACCAGGAAAAAAAGGCATTTTTCAGGATTCTGCATAATAGCATTGACAAATACCTTCCAGAAGCTGCTGTCATGGTTAATTTCTGCTCGAAGGTCTAAAACCAGGGATGGATTTTCAATCAGACATTATTCATAACTCCTTTTGCGTTTTATTTCTTTCGGCTGAGTAGAGAACAGACATTTCCGAGACAGGAAAAGAACCATTAACATATGAGATTAACATGTTTCCATGCATTTCAGCCCTTGTCATTCTGACTTGGACACAAATATATACAGCTTTTCCACTGCAGAGTCCTCATAAAATCACAGGCATGCTGCTGTTCTCCTAAACTCTCTAAAGTGTGGCAATGAGCCTTGTCAATATGGAGATTTAGTGAGGGAAAAAGAGAATCAGAGCAATTGGATAATTTGAAATAATGATGGAAGTTACTTTCTAGGTAATAAGCAATCAAAAACCAGGCAAAGTGATTTGCCCTGATTTGTCAGTCAGCAGCTGGGATGCACGGAGATTCTCCCAAAACAACAGAAGGGGACAGATGATCAGAAGAAGGATGGAGCAAAGCATCCTCTCCTCTGCAGGGAGTCAGCTTCGGCACTTAAACTAACTGCTTCTTTATGGTTTGCATAAAGCCCTGACAAACAAGCACTCACTCATGGCATCTGACAAACTAATTTGAGTGTCTACCCGTGTGAATTTATCCTCAATAACTGCAACAGTTAAATCATGGCTTAGCTGAATCTCAGTTCACTTGAGAAGCAAGTTCTGGCCCCAGGCTTCTTGTTCCCAAACTTTTTCAATATATACATCAGCAAATGAACAGCTCGTATGTTTGGGTTTCATTCAGCAGCAAAATAAAGAGAAATTCCATGTCACGAAATAAAAACATTAAAGCAAAACTATGTCTAAAATAATTAAACAAAAATAAAAAGCTCGAGCATACTTGGGCAGACAACCTAAAAATAGTTTCCAATGAGATTCTCAACATTTCTAAAAATAAAAGCTGTCATAATAAGAGCATGTTGCAATAGCAAATCTTGCTGGAAAAAGTTCTGAACCTCATGTCTGTGAACTGAAAGAAACTAAAGGAAGAATTTTTACAAGTCACTTGACTCAATATTATGGTACATTAACCTTGATTTTTATTACTGCTTAGCATTTTTGCTTTTGAACCAGACCAAACTCCAGAAATCCCAAGGAATACACATATGGGGGCAGGGAGTAGAGAAACAGGAGGATTTGGGTTGGAATCACTGCAAAAATGCACCATGAGTTCTGTGCTAAAACCTAAGAGGGCTGTCATTTTATCTGATTAGCTCCATCCATAATTAAAATGCAACTTTCTCCCTACAGGCTAGGAATCAAAACTGTGTCTGAGAACAGTGGGAGGCACAACCCAAGATGGGACACAAGCTTAGATTCAGGGCCCAAGTCAGCCTCACTCCATTCAGGACTAGACTCAGGATGAAAGTAACTTTCCAAACCACCCATTTAACTGACCACCTCTTATACAGTGGAATATCACATTTGTAAATAAAATGGCTGAAAATAATGAAAAGGGTAGCTGCTCTGCCTTTGCACTGATGGGAAAGGCAGATGCTCCCTGCAGCCTTACTCACCACAACAATATTCTCAGTTTACCCACCACCTTCTGTTTTATGGCTCACCCTGCGGTAAAATACTGGAAGTCAGAGCTGTTGGTTGCTAGTATGAGCCTTATGCTGGTGTTTACAGTGCCTCATACCAGCAGCCCTTGCTGGAAAACACTTTGGAAAAATATGAAAAACATTCTCCAATCATTCCAGTGGGAACCCATGAGAGCTCTGAATTAACCTTGGCCAAAAAGGAAGCGAAAAGGGAAACAAAGAAAACAAGTGAAGATAGCATTCCTGATAATGCATTCAGTTTATGTGCCTAAATCCTGCCCTTAGATAGAAATTGGCAACTGAGCTGCTAAACAAATGCTTAAGCAAAAGGATTTGGCACCCGTGTTTCTGACCACAGGTCACTGCAAAGCAAATTACCTTTGCTGCCCTTCGCAGCACTGGGAAAGGTCATTTCCCAAAGATGCAAGGCCCTAAGGGTGCTCTAAGTGAGCCAGAAGACCCCAGAAGCACTGCAATAGAGCACGAAAGGCAGCATGAAGAAGCAGCAAAATCAGTTCATCTCAGTCTCTTCTGAAGGCAACTGAGTATTTCTACAACCTTCCAGGTATGACTAAAAGCTGCTTGTATTTTAACGAGATGCCAGTGGTGTGGAGGATGTCCCAGCCTTTACAGGCTTCCTCTCACCTTGTTCATTAGGAATCTAATGATCTCATTGCACATTCATCCTGTTTCACAGATTTAAGCAATGCCAACACAGTGTGGATCCCCTTTCCCACCCCGCTGGCACACCTTTGCATTTGTCTGCAATCAAATGTCAATGTGTTAACACGGGAATTCTGTAGCATAAATGTTTGAATTGTGATTGCTCCTAGTAACAGAGAGAGTTCCTGCACTGGTTTGTGTGAACACTGTTCTTCCATATCGTGTAAGATCATGAGTAAATAGGCGGATGCGTTTTAAAGAAGCCAGATTACAACAAACACACTGGCACCCATAACCAGGAGACAAAACACTAAAAGGTTAGCCCAGATTTCTTTAGTCAAACTGACATGAGTTGTTCAGCTGTGGCTCATCCCTAGTGGAAATGCAGCATATGCTGAGTATTTCAATGATGCGGTGAATGCAGTTAGCACAGAAATGCAAGGCCAGAGTAGCACATGTCTGGTTTTACATGGTCTCATCTCAAAAAGACTCCCCTCATCTTCATCCCATCTTCATCTATCCCAATAATTTTTAAAGATGCCTAAACTGCCTAATGGTCAGCTGTATATCCCCTTATCCATAGAAGTGTGCATCCATTTATCAGAAGAGGCTACACACAGGTGAAAATAAACAACTACAACTTCTAACTTGCCCTTGTTTTGCTCCTAATTGGAAGTATTCTTTGTATTACTCATCTGTGGCTCTTTCATTAAGCTAAATTATTTGGATGCCTTTATGTAGGCATGGTGAGGCAGCGAGACCGGACCTCCAGGCCCACCAAAACTCCCACTGCTCCAGAGGAAATAGCTCTGAGAGCATCTGTGCTTGGAGTTGGTTCCGGAAAAAGTATCTTGCCATCAGCCCCATGGCAATACTGTTGTTGCCAAGCTCTAAGCCAAGACACGGAATGAGTGGTGAGCTGAGACCCCCGGGAAGAGGCATTTGCACTCCAGAATCAATGTCTAACAACGAGTTTATGCCATGATACCTTTTCCAGAAGTTTCCAAGTGCTCGTGCAAGGGAAGCAAAGCAGGCTCCCCAGTCAGCTCCCTGTGCCAGCTAAAGCTGAAGCAATTCTGCATTGGATCATACTCCCTGAAAGAACAAGAACTATTTTGGTTGCAAAAAGAATGCTCCGTAGGAACAGCAGGAGGCAAACCCTGGTGCCTTGACTTGCCTGTTATAGTGATGAATACTCAGACAAGGTTCCCGGCAAGGACAGAGGGAATTTACCTGCACACAAAATTCATGTTTTAGCCCTAAGGGACTATTGATACCTAAAAAAAAACCCCTCTGCCTACAAAGCAGGAACATTTGGGAATCAAGGGGACGTCTGAAAGCTCCTAACGAAGGGAAACATTTCTATGGAGAAACTCTTCAGTGCGGGCAAATTAGAACTGGAAAAAATCAAAGCTCTGGAGGGGTTTTATGCAACAGTAGCCAAAACCTTGAAAGAAAACATTGTTAAAGGTTTGTATTTTCTCTTTTCTTCGAGGGGACTGTTTCTCCTGGAGTGGCCTACATTCTCAGGCCTGAATGCTCCCAAATTAATTGCTTTGCATCCTCTTCCCTCCCCCCCCTTTTCTTTCTCTCTCTTTAGCTTAGTCCCAAGCCGGTGGAGTCTTGGCTGGGGCCTGTAATGAACTGGCAGAATGATAAAGAGATGCTGGGTTGAAGGGAGGTGGGGGACCCAAAGCCCGCTAATAAGACCAGGATCCCCTACTTATGCCGTGCCCCACCGCAGGGAAGCCATTAAAGACCCACAGAATAGAAGAGAAAAGGAAGAAAGTTCTTACACAGAGAGACATCCCCTCCCCGGGCCCTCTCCAGCACTTTTTCAGAACAGAGCTCTCGACATGGCTAATCCCTCCACTGCTTAATGAACTACAAGCTTCCCTTTCACTCGGACAAAAGTTTCTTTCCTTTCTCGGGCCTAATCGCAGACAAATGGTCCCCCCACCATGATGCCTGTTAAAAACCCATTCCCTTTTTTGAGGCTGCGAGGCAGGAGGAATGCCACTGGCAAGAATAGGTACCCTTGAAACGAGCTCCTTCTGCACTTCTGAGAGATAAGTGGGAGATGACATTGGAGCTATAATGGAAAAAATATTTTTGCAAGGCAGCATCTGTTGTTTCAGTGGATGCAGCCCCATTTTTGTTCCAGAATGCTTCTGTGCATCTGTCTATATCTTTTCTGTCAGTGAAACAATTACCTCCCGCCCGCCCTCCCTCTACACACACATATATTACTGATAGGAATGTTGTGGGGCTGCACAGTAAAACTGCCACAGCCTGTGCTGAGTTTCGTACAGGCAAAAGCTTACTGCACGAGAGTAATTGCTTTGCTTCCAAAATGAAATAGTAGGCATGACTTTTACAATTTATTACTTTACATGTGTAGGATGAGCTTAAGTATTGCCAGTTCCATACAGGAAAAGGAAGATATGCAATCTAATTGACTATAAAACAGTGGAGCATCCAGATTTTATTTTGGGACATATATAATTATCCTTATTTCAGGATAACAAAGAGGGAAAGTGTTTGCAGCTCTCACTTCTGCCAAGCAACAATATACCCAGGTCATTTACACGTAAACGATACAAAGTGTTTAACCTTCCAAATACAGTATGAATATTTCATCTTGGATAACTTTTTAAAGGACCATTCTAAGTTAATTTCCCCAAGTTTATAAAATAGACCAGTATCAGAGCTGGGAATGTGCCAGGCCTGCCAAGCCTCCCTCCAGAGCTATGTCCTCTGTCTCACACTCCTGTGTGACAAGAAGATGTATAGGCTTTAAAGCAAGTAGGGACTGTTTGAACATCTAATCTGAACTCCCATCTAGTTAGTGCTGCTGTATTTGGCAAAAACATTTTCCAGGAAAGCTTCCAGAAATAAGCTGAAGACATCAAAAGGTGGAAAGTCCATCCTTCCCCTCGGCACTTTGTCCCAGGGGTTTTTCACCTCCACTGCCTGCTAGTTTCTACCTTGCTTTTGTCCAGCCTCACCTTTTAGCTCTTATATCGGCTTATGCCTTTCTTTTGCTAAATTAAAGAGCTGTTTAATACCCTGTATCTTCCGCCCATGAAGTACTCGCACACTGCAATTAAGTCACCTCTCAATCTTCCTGTTGATAAGGTTTACAGCTGGAGTTCTTTAAACTTCTTTCTTTAAGGCCCTGTCTTCATCCTGTCAACATTTTTGTGGCTTTTTATATAGCCCTCGATATATCAGTGTGCTTTTTGAGGCATGGGCCTGTTGGTTGTGAGCAACATTTCTCTATCTGATCAATGCTATTCACACGGCAAAACAACCTACTGCTTCCGACAAATGAGACCACATTAGCCCTTCTGCAATGGCATCATTTACATCAATATACAATCATTTTTAACATACAGAGAGAAGTACTCAGCATATAAAAATGCATTTCTGCATATCCTTCTTTATTTCTATACCTGAATTGAGGAAAAAAAGCAGACTTCATTTGTTGGCAAGACAGTATTTAGTTACCGGATTTGACTGGAAGGGAAGAGAGAAGGAAAAACTCCCAAACTTATCCCAGCACAGAGCATTGAGACACAGGCTTCTCTATGCTCCCATTAGGAGCAGGTGCTGGAGTTTGAACCCATGTGTTAGTAGACTTCATATCCAGTTGGTTTATATTTTAAAAGGAGAAAAACAATAGCTGTGTGTGGATTACATGAACAGTTGTTAATCAGTTAAGACCAAATGCTCACAATGGATAAGTTTGCATCAATGAACAGGTCAAATAAGACCCAAAGCATGTCTCTGGGCCATCACACATTCAGCATGTCCTTTCCTACTACAAACCAGCACAGCAATAGTAACTGCAGCTTCCTAACAGGCCCCTCTATAGATACTCAGAGTTTTGGGTATAGCACCAACAGCCTGTTCAGAGTGTCACAGACACATTTTCCCCTGCAGTATTACCAGCAGCTCTTGCTCCTGCTGAGATCTTCTACAGCTGTACTTCTGCCTGTGCTCTGGATAGAACCAACAAATGCAGAAGCAATTGAGGAGATGGCAAATAGGAACACTAACACGATCAGAGCTGTGCAAAGCAATATCACATCACTGTGTAGTGCAGAGGAGAAGCTGAAACACACTGGTGTGAATAGGAGCTCTGTGGCTCTGAGCCCACCTTGAACAACCACATTTATCTAAAACAAGGGTGATGACATGCATTTGGACCAGTGAGGTTTAAACTGAACTAGCAACAGCTATACAGGAAAATGCATTTTTGACAGAAGAGGTCTCTTCTAAGGTTATTTCCCACTACTACACTACTGAATTATGGCTCTCTTAGGAAAGGCTCTCCCCATTCAAGTGGCAGAGCCCCCCTGGTATCCACCTTACTCTAGGCTTTTGCAAAAGTAGCTCAGAGCTTATCAGCACTGACTTGCAGAGTTCACACCACAGTCTAGGTAAATCTTTGCCAACGTCTGCAAAGCACCTAGGATGTGAGAAGTGACAAGTATTACTACTTTCAACTGTGCATTTCTGACTGCCCAGAGCAGGCTCAGTTTCAAAGGGCTGGATTCGGTCCTTATTTCTCTCAAGCTTGTCTGCCCATCAGTACTTGCAGGCTCAGGCATAGGAGGAGGGGACCTCTACCCAGCAAATCAAGCAGCTACAAAACAAAAGGAATCCCATTCAATTATTTCCAGCAAGCGGATTAAGCAATGAAAGCGACATATGAGTCCTTTGTGTGGTATTTTTGCAATTATGTCCATTTTTCCTACATTACTAATATGCTACTAGAAACCAGACACCATGCCCAATAATGGGAAAACAAGACAAAAGACTGGAGCCAAGAAGGGAAGAAACAGAGTGGAAAATGCAAAACAGTAAACTATTCCTCTTAGCAAATGTTAAGTACCAGCAAGGGCACATTATAGCCAGGGCCCCCAGACTAATGCAGCAATGAAGTAGAAGCAAAGCAGCAGATGGTGATGCAGCAGATTAGAAATTGCTACCAACTGCCTGTCTGGAGAGCTTTGCTTGGGAATATCGACTTGAGGGTAGAGCAAAAGCCAGTAGTATGAGACATCAAAATGTAGGCATCCTCGAAACAGAAAGGGACCAGGCTTCACAGAGATTTAATCTGCCCATGTGGAGTCAATCCTGCCAGTGCCAGGGAAAGCAGACAGAAAGGTTTTGTGAATGTGTTACTAGGAGAAGTTAATTAGATCATGTTACTGTTGTGAATCAGTGCAGCTGCACCAGCACCAGCAGACCTAAGTCGAAACGTACTATCTGAGATTTAGGCTTCAGGCACCAGGCAAAAACTGATGAAGGCAATTGTCTTGCGATGGGCTTACAAAGGAGTGGGAATGAAAAAAACCACCATGGTGTATATATGTCCTAGTAGGAAACACTAAAAAGGGATTGCTTGCTTGTGTTTTGTTTTAAAGACCACTTGCATACCCTGACCAGGTAGGACTGGAGCTGCTCTGACAGGTCTCATTATCTTTCTTTGTCCTTTCAGAGCCTGGTGTGCAGTGTGCTGAACTCTCCATGTGTCCTTCTGCTTTCTGCCCTCAAGGATTCAATGTGCTAAGACTTCTAGTACAGATATATAGTGGAAGAGTTTTGAGCATACCAAAGTGTTTATACAGTGCTCCTTTCTGTGGAGATCAACCATAAATTCTCCTTTACCCATCTATCCCCATTGTCTTCCAGGTGTAATTGCAGAGTGATACATTAGCATTTCCCAATTAAAGTGCAATTACAGAACAATACATTTCTTCTAAAGTGCTGATAAAAAGAGATGTACAACATTTGAGGGATGATTACTGTTGACTGCTTGGAATAGTGACAGCAGCACAGCTACTGAGAACAGAGAGTATTGCAGCACTCTTTACTGTGCAGTAAGTGTCTAACAAACTATTTCATTCAGAATTTCATTCACAAGGTCACCCTCATGTTAAATGGTTCTCAAATAAATTCCTGTTAACTACCAGCAGCTGCTAGGATATCAGTGCATCCCTAACTACAAGGTGACAAACAACACAGCTAAGCATGAACTAAAAGAGGGCAAAGGAACAGACTTTAGACTTCACTGGGTATAGCCTTTCTCTTGTATGGCCAGAGGTATTTTCCAAAGCAAAAGTTAGATGAAAGCTTGGGAGGAGATCTACTGTATCAGGATGGGTGAATGTGCATGTATGCATATATCTATCGCTGCAGTCCTCCCAAGGACTCAAAGTGCCTTCTGCAGAGGGATACAGTTTCTTTACTGGGTGATGTCCAAGCATCAACTTCTGTCGTTGGCTTTAACTAATGAAACATTCTGACAATAAACTGCAGCAAGTTGCATGCCGCATCCACCGTGCTGAACCAGTGTGTGTTCAGCACACACATGTTTAAAAGCACATTTTCCTCTTTGAGCCTGTAATTCGATTCAGTGGGTCAGTGCAATGTGTGCTAAATGGGATGGGAGAGTCTTTCACGGTATCATTCACATGACCAAAAGATCTGAAGCGAATCTATTAAACACATTATGTTATTCCAGAAATTTAGCTGTGGAAACAAGATCAGGACCTGGCTTATGATCACAAGAAAAATGCCCTTTATGACCTTTGTCTTTCAAGAGTGAGGGGAAAATTCTGCCACTTGAACATATATAAGGTTTACTGATATAGATTTCAACCTGGACCAAACAGGACCTAATGATCGGGCCAAGTGTTAAACTAAAGTGTATTAGTATCTTACACCAGTTCAGATTTGGGGCTCCAGTTGTCAGTCCAACCAAATGTTGATCTCTTTCCGTTCCAGCATCTTCCAATCAAAGCAACACAGACTTCCCAGTCTTTCTTGGGAATGCAAAGCTCCAAGTGGCCTTGGAGTTTTACTGTATAATACCTATGTACATATACTTTAGAACTGCACCATTGCATTAGCATGAGCCCATTAGGTTTATGAGAAAGTATCTTCATAAAATTGTTTTTAAAATAGAGTGAGAAAGGGATTCTCCTCCCATAAATGCTGCCCCACACTCATGAAGGAAGCCCAGTCCCCTGCAAGGTAGCTGCTCACTGTTGTAGAGCAGAGATACAAGGTGAAATACCTGTCTAGTTCAGCACTAACTCTTTACTGCCACACACACATACATATAAATGTTATATATAGAGACAAAATGCGCATTTATATATGTCTGATAGATTTGACACACATGAAACCATTTCCCCTTAGTACAGCTGTTCGGAAAGCTGGTATTTTCTCATTGTATTTGTCAACAAAATAGGATTTTGATGGGAAATAAATAAAGCACAAACTGCCCCACTAAGGCTTTTCCCAAGACAACTGGCGACACGAGCAGCAAGACATGTCACCAACTGCTGCCACGGGGGACAGTTAGTGGGTCAGATCCTGCCAGCGATGCCATGCAGTATACCCCACCAGTGCACACTGTGAGCTATGGGAACGGAGCAGTCAGGGTTTATTGGCATTTCCATGAGGAATAAACCCTGATCAGACTGGCCAAGGCAAACGTTGGCCTGGCCTCCCACCTGCCACAAAGGTCAAGGCTGGTGGGGCCAAGTGCTGGCTGTCATCTGCTGAACCTGTGCCATTCCCCACGCAGACAAGGCTCGGCTTTTCCAATACACAGTGACAGCCAGGCCTGGCAGATGCTCTCTGCTGGTGATGCCAGGACTTTCTCCTTGGCTTGGATTCTCCCATTTGGATGGGAGTCATCTTTAGCAGCAGACAGGCTGACGCCTGATGAGGACTGCCCTGCAGGCAGGATGTGACCCACTGGCGATGACCAAGGGCTCCCTTTTCTATTGCCTCTGAGTCCATGCTCCAACCCCAGAGGCAGAAAAGAGACAAGCCTGTGGTGCACAAGGGTGCTAGGTTTACTCCTTGCTGAACAGCACATGGAGGCAAGAAATGTGGTCACTCCATCTGCTGCAGAGAACTCCAGTCTATAAATGTCCTGGTTTTGGCTGAGGTACCATGACAATAAAGAGCTGGCAAAGCTTCTTTTAAAGCCACTGCTCTTTGTAATGAAGGTAAAATAAATCTATTAAATGAAAACCTGAATTATAATGGTCTCTTTACATCAAAAGAGAATTTAGTACCTTTGTTGCTTCCACAATAATAATAAAAAAAGAATCACTTTTCAGGAGGCACAAGTTAAATATTTGTCTTCTTTGCTGATAGAAGGGGTGAGGTTTCTCTTATCTGCTGCACAAGTAATTTGTGCATGCTCCCCTCGTGTAACACTACCCCTCTCCACCATCAAAGCAGTGTGGGTAGATTTTAATCACTGCCCTTACTTACTCTGCTTACAGGCCTTGCTTTAGAAGACAGGTCTCCCTTCAGAGATGGATTTTACCACCAAATCCCTCTTTTCAATGACACACCCACTGCACAAGATCACAAAGAAAGGAGATGATTGTTCAAACACAAAACCACAACTGTTTGATCACAGCAGTGTTATCACTTATAAATACTGCAGAATCTTCCAAGTCTCCAGGTATTTATGCAAGCTCTGCTCCATGTCTTAAGACATATTATTCCCTCTTCTCCAAAGAGAATTGACTCAAGCTGGGAAAAAGAGAATGCCACTTATATGCATAACAAATAAATTATACTCCCTTTTTAATGCATTAAAGATCTACTTAAAGATTAGCACAAGCCAACAGCCAGGATCTAAACAACCTCAGGTTGTGAAAACACGTGAATCTAACAGAATTAAGGACAATCTCTAGTAGCATATCAGGAGTATACCCTGCAGCAAAAAAACTAGGGACCTCTTCCTCATCTGAACCAGACAGAATTTCTAGCAGAGTCTTTCCTTCAGGTTAAATGGCTTTCTGGAACATTAGTATTAGTTCTGCATTATTTCTGATGCAAGCACCATGCAAACCTGTAAGTTCATAGAACTGAAAATGGAAGATGGAAAAATTTAGGGACGAAATATACAAAATATCTTGAAATAAATAATGCATGGTTATAGCCCAGTGACCTTAGAAAGACCTGTGTTAGAAGTATGCAAAAGTGACTAACGCAGAGTTCTTGAGACAACTTTGAGGATGGAACAAACTGAAGAACATGGAAATATCCAGAATTTCCACTCTATGGAAAGTTCTGACATTTCAACACTTGTTTTATATCCTGGGTTTAAAATGTTTACACCTCTTAATATTGTCTAACGAACCAAAACATCAAGCTATCTCATTTTCATGTTCTTAAATCCAAACAAAACATGCTAATGCTCTAAAAAATTCAACAGCCTATTTTCATGTATTGGAAAAGCCCCAAATGCTTCATTTCTTGTTATCTTGACACTAGACTGCCTTCTCCTCCTCTTGCATATTGCCTTATGGGAGCTGTAGTTCCCAGCCATACTTCATCTTCTAATAGGTATGCAGAAGGACTGATTCTTGCAATGGATCAAACAAGTTTGGGCAGGAGATACAGGTATTGCATTATGAAAACAGCCCATGGGAAAAAGTGTAGGACTGAAGCATAACTGCTGGAAGGTGCTTGCTGCATTAACAGAAGCAACTTAATACCCTATTGAACTGACTCAAAGCAAAGCAAATTGAATCAGATTCAATAAAATAAAATATTTTAATTTGAATCATGCATACTTAAATAAAATTTCTTTGGGATTTTCTCAACAGAGGAGCTGATATTTTTGGCATAATCAGAAGTTTTCTGAATTAATGGATTTATAATGTTATGGAAATTTCATTTTCCATTTGAAAACGTCACTGTGAAAAAGTTTCCAGATAGCTTTCACAAACTCTGTTAGTTGAGGCCTCAATCATCTTTCTATTCGCTGCACACTGGCTAGTGTAATAGAGACCCGCCTTGTGCTGGGGATCTTAGAAATTACCTTGTTTCCAGTATAATTAAATACTAGAAAAAATACACTCCCATTGCCTTGTTTTGTAACAGCTTTTTTGGTTTCTTGTGACATACTTCTTTCATCTCCAAGTCATAAGTCAATTTGAAATTCATGAAGTTTCTTGCATTGCCAGATAAAGAACTTGTCTTTGGATCATGAAAGAAGCTGGCAAGGCTTACTACCCCTGGCAAACCTTTTTGAACATGGCTCAAACGCCAGATTTACTATGAAAACACCCAGAAGAGAAGCCTCGCATTGGTTTATTTTATACTTCATTGACACAGCACCAAATAGGTCCACTCCTGTGGCTAGCAATTCATAGGCAGGAGAATAAGTGTTATGTTTTTTGCTGAGCTTCATTCTCATGGCGCACACCTACTCCTCCAGGCAAGAGAAGTTCTTTTCTGGGCCTGGAGGAAAGTATTTGACAGTAACTGATCAGGACGAATGGCTGCTGTGTGCCTCTCCAAGTCACTGAAACATGGTAACGCGCCATCCAGAATTTGTAATACCGCAGCTTAAAACACATTAGGAAAATAGCCCGATCAATAAATCCTCAATGAACGCTCCAGCACATCGCTGCTTTATCAAACAACAAATGTGTCACTGCAGTGATTGTTTGATGTGAAATCAGGTGGAACGCCTCATTTGGAGAGCAGCCCGGTCGGCCTCTCTGAAAACGATCCCCTCCGCGCCATGTTAACGAAGGCCGGAGCGTGAAATCCAACCTTGCATCTGCGCTGCTGCAATCTCATTCTGTGCCCGCTACGTGTCAGCGTCTGTTTTTATTTCCTGGCACCTTGAGCAAGTGTTGGAGACTCTAAATAATCAGTGACACGCCGACACTTTGCTGGGAACAAGCACCTGGACGGGAGCACGGCGTTCATTAAACCGCAACACATTCACCCTCTGCACTCTTTTCAGTCCCTTCCTTTCTTCCCTTTACCACACGATTACTCATGTGCCTGCTGGCAATGTGAGAAATGGAAAATATAGCATGCCCCACTGGCCTAACAACTGGACCATGATTCCAGCAAAACTCTCCTCCTCTAAGGTCCCTTTTATCCTTTCTGCACTGCACATTTAATAAAACCACAGGCACACCTTGGTCAGCTTCCTCATTAGAGAAGATTAGGCACTTATTTTTTCTTCACGGCATTAATCCCAGGGATGCCATACACAGGTGCAGTCAAGCTAAAAGGGCATGTGTGTTTTGCTTTAGATGAGAAAACAAACTTCAGGGGAAGTTAACTCCATCTACACAAAAAGCCTGAAGTTTTGATGCGCATCTTCCATGAAGTTAAACTTCAGAGAAGGAAACTAACAGTGTCCAGCATGATGTTCTTGAGACTTCTAAGTGCTCTCTTATCCTGTATAACTGCTCACTCACCACTACAGCATGACCAGGGAAGGAAAGGAGGAGACATTCTAGTCAATCATTTGACAGACTTGAGGAGGTAAATTAACGTTGAAATCTGCACTCTTGTAGAAAACAAAACAAATGTCCCTTGTGTGCTTGACTGGTCTAGCCTACACCATCTGAGTTTGTAATAAAATACAGACGAACTAAAAGTATTACTCTTTACAAATGAAGAACCTAAAGCGGCTTTCACTTTTAGCTTCAGATTCCAGTTTCTACAGCTGATGAATCAACAGAGAGACGCAGAATTAACTTGTGGGTGATCAGGAAGTTGCCGGGAGTCCTCCCCACAGGATATGCTGAATTAGACATCTACTATCCTCCAAAGATAAACCTGTGTCTGGAAGGCTGGAGGGATTATAATGCCTGTGTCATTCTGCACTAAACATCCCCAGACCATGTGAAGGAGGAAGAGAGATTTACAGTCTTTACCTACAGCAAGTTCAGCCCAATTTGCTGGGACAACCATGGGGATTTTTCATAGAGCATCTATTTTCAATGGCAAATCATTCCCTGCCATTAACAAAGACAATGACTGCTCCTTAAGCCTTTAACATAGCATTTGTGTTTTGTTTCAGGGGTTTAAAGAAAAAAGAAGTTTCCGGAGATTAGTTGAAGTATTTACTAGGGCACCCCATGCAGCCTGAACTTCCGTAGTGGCAAAAAAACCCTGTCTTGGCTGAAATGATGTGTGAAAGTAATACTAAAACATTAAGAAAAAGCACATATATACAGGTTCCTTGAAAAGCAAGAAGATTGATGAAAAATGCCATTAGTCTTTAAAAAACACAGCCTGCAAAAAACTCAAGTTAAAAGACTGAAACACCAGGGTCTCATCAAGCCAACATCAATAATGCAGCATTTAAAAACTCATTTCTAGTTCAGGATAAGCCTGCTGCTGTATGGGGAAGGAAAAACTATCAGTACTAGCACTGAAAGGACAGAAGCAAAAGCAAACTGTGGAAACTCTATATAGAATCATAGAATAGTTAGGGTTGGAAAGGACTTGAAGATCATCCAGTTCCAGCCCCCTGCCAGGTGCAGGGACACCTCACACTAAACCAGGTCACCCAAGGCTCTGTCCAACCTGGCCTTGAACACTGCCAGGGATGGAGCATTCACAACTTCCCTGGGCAACCCATTCCAGTGCTTCACCACCCTCACAGTAAAGTACTTCTTCCTTATATCCAATCTAAACTTCCCCTGTTTAAGTTTCAACCCATTACCGCTTGTCCTATCACTACAGTCCCTAAAGAAGGACTGTATATCCTGAGAAGAGAGATAAATGTTAGGGCATAAAGTGCATCATCCACCAAATAGGTGACCATCTGGCAGGTCTATGCAGTGTGCATGAGGCTGGAACAGTGCAAAGCTTCAGTCTTCAAAAGCAGAGACATTAGGGTGACAGTTCAACTTGAACTCTCAGGCAAAATCTGTGGCAAAGCCATCTAATGCATTATTTGGATACAAGGAGAATATTACAGAAGTGGATAGGTGACCTGACTGTATACACAATAGCATCTCAGAATTCTGGTTCCAGACTTGAGCAAAGTGAGCCATTAACAATTAAGAGACCAGGAGAAAACACTTGAAAGCATTAAAGTACTCAATATATCCTAATAGAAAGAAGGCTGAGAAGAGAGTCCCCTTAAAAGATACTACTACATAACCAAAACATAAAACTGGGGCCTCTGCAATCTTGGTGATCCAGAGGATATATAAGCCACTGGTGATGGAAGTCAACAAATGACAAAGGAGAATTTGTAGCAGTATAATTTTTACGTTTCATTCAGCAGCATCTTCACACCCTTGAGTAAACAAATTTTCCAGCCTTTTCCTGGACACATACGTAGATGTAGAGCTGTTATGTGGGACTGAAGAAGCTTTTTCAGAGCAAATCCTTCGCGGGTTCTTAAACCTGTCACTTTTCATTAACTTCCATCTTGGCAGACAGCAATATTTAACCCTAATTTCTTACAATAAATAATTTTAAAAGGCAAACCCCCAAAAAACAAAGCCAAAAATTTCACCATTTTTCCAAAAAAAAAAAAAAAGAAAAAAGGAGCTTATGTAGCATAGGTAGCAATTGTGATGACATTTGGGTTTATCCTTTAATCCAGTTTCAAACTTCAAGCTAGAGAGTGGAGACTGGATGGTTTGAAATTCATGAAACTGTTTGATTTTAAGGGCTTAATGGGCAAATAAAAGGCGGTTAGGCCAATAACACCAAATTTGCTGTACAATGCATAGTACGCTGGATCCAGATTTTATACGTGCCCTCTGTGTGCTTACTCTGATATAAACAGTTATAGCAAACCAGAAATATGTGCTGTCTGTGCAAGATGGACTGGAATTCTATCCTTGCTCATGTCCTGATCTGTTCTCACAAAGAAGTCAGCAGGACCAGCCAAAGGAAGAGAAGTTCTCAAGACAGAAGGTATTTAACAACAACAACAAAAAAACCCTACAAAATTTGATCATGAAGGAGGAAAGGTCATGGAGAGCAGAGTACACGTCTTTATATTCTTTGTATCATATTGTAGTGTGTGACTAGCTTTTGTCCACTAACTTAATCAGGAAGACATATTTTAGAGGGTGACAAGTAAGAATGAATACAGTCGGTCTTGTTTTCACACAGGACACAGAGATTGGCTTTGGATGTCGTTTGGAAACATCCATTTGCCAGGCAGAATGGCAGCCTGAGGGCAGAAGGCTTCAAAAAGGGAAAAAATATATATCCCCAAAGTCATCTAAAATACAGGGCTACACTGTCAGCTAGCGTAAATGAATGTAACTCCACTAATGAGAAGGAGCATCTGTAGTATAAACCAGAGGAAGACCTGTCCCTGACAGACTGAAATTGTGCCCTTGGTCACATCTGATCTATTCACAAAAGTATGCATGCCTTCTGGGGCAAATTTTACTATCTGCTCGAGTTTGTTTGGGGAGTATGTGCAGCTATGTCTGCTGGGAGAACCAGGAGGGGCAGTGGGAGTGCTCTGGCATAAAAAGCACTACATCATTAAACATCTCGAGAAGCAAATTCCACCCTTGGCTGCACAGAGGACAATTAACCCCATCTGGAGCTCCAGACAATCAATCCAGTGCCCAGCTCTCACCATTCTTGCTAGAGCCATGCTCTCCCAACACTGTGTTGGAACAAAATAGGAACAACTTTGTTGGAACAACCATTCTACCGTAAAGCTGATCTGCCTGCTAAAGGGGAATGCAACTAGAAATAAAAGAGAATTTATCTGTCACGAGTGGCAGAGAGCTCCAGTTCAGAGCAAATTCCTTGTCATTTACGCATGCAGCTCTGTGTGGTTTTAACCTTAGCATAGTTGCTGGTAAGTCAATAGTAACAGAAGGGCTGGGGGGCAGAATGATTTATTTTTCCTTCTTGCTGCTGCAGAGCAACTGCATATTTTCCTTGTCAACAGCTGTGGTTCATATCCACTACAGAGATAGGCAGAAAGAGGAAAAATACCCCACCCAATAAACAAGAAGTAGGACTCTGAGAAATCGTTGTTACATGCTGAGCATGCCAATATAATGCTATTCGCAGTCTTCTCTCTAGGTCACTAGAGATTCCAGTGTCCTTTGTCCAAGACAGTTGCTCTTCCCCAGGAGCCTGTACAAGTCTTCGTCTTTCTGCTGTTACTACTGCTAAGCCCCAGTGGAGGTTTCAACCAAGGAAGGGTGAACAAGTCCCACTTGTGCACCTCATTCCAGTGCCTCTGCTCTTCACACCAAATTATCACGTGTATGTCGACCCTCTTCCTTTGTATCCCTCTTCCACGCTTCTTTACTGCTGCCTTCTATGTGACCGCTCCTGTCTGTAATTGCTTCCCAGTCCCAGTCCTCTAATGCCTTCCACACGCTTCTGCTGGGAGGTTTTACTGCTGGTAGAATCCACAGGGATGCATAATCTCAACACTGACATGCAGTGACATTCCTACTTGCTTTTTACCGTCTCCGTACACAGCATCTTGTTTATGGCTTAGGATGTTGGCAACTCCAAAAGAACAACTCTGGCTACACTCTCTTTTAGCATAAAGGCTCATAACCAAACACATTGGAGCTGCCGTATCTATCACAGCCACTGCTTTGTCACAGTAAATAATCACTGTCTACCCCACTAGCAAATTAAACATGGAAATCTAAACTGCTGTGAATGTGATGGCATAGAAATGCTGTTTTGGCTACCGCAGCTCAGCCGATGAAGGTTTGCTCATTGGCTATCACACCACCATTGTTCAACCAAAGCCTGGGATTTTAAGTTGTCTGAATTTAGCTGTAAATTCACTAGCACTTTACTGGCATGAAAATACAAATGAATTCAGACTCAGCCCTCTGCCTCAGCTTTCTTCTGGGTAGGATAACAAATACCATCAGCTGTCTGTGAACACCAAACGCAAGTGCTGACCTAAACCTTCACCCCCCATCTGAGCCAAACTAAAACTGTATGCAAGGGGGAAGGGAGTCCTTGCTTTATTCCAAAAAATGTCTTGAATGATTCTGGCACATTTCAAGAAAGCTGATGTCACAGTTTCATGATAGGGGCTGTTCACTTAAAAGTTAACGAGCATTTATGTTGTGATAGTGCCTTAAAAAAAACCTCTGTGAGGTCCCCAGAGTGTGTAGCACCCTGTAGCCAGCTGAAACACCAAATCATTTTACCTGGCTGAAGCTGGGAAGGACAAGAAATGAAGGTAACTTAATTAGAGTAATGGCTAAACCCAAGCAAACCTTTTTATATGTGCAGTTATGAGCTGATTTTTTTTCTGTAGAGGAGCCCATAGAAGTTGAGGTCAGTAGAAAGAACAGAAATTGTCTTCCTTCACCAGCAAGATATTTTTGGGAAAAATAACAGACTATCTGAGCTTCTCAGAGCAACCATGCTATCCAAGTTTTTCAGTCTGAGATCCCATTTCATGTGTGTAATACTGGCTTCATAAATGGCTCTTGGAGAAAATCATGTTACAAATACGAATGTATCGGGAACAGATGCAGTCCTGAAGAAAACTAGCTGTTCTCAGGTGGAAGAATAGAGCACCGAGACTAATTTCAATATTCATCTTCATAAGTAAATAGCAAATAGTGAGAGTCACAGTGGTCCTGATGCCAGGCTGAAACCTGACTTCAAACTAAACGCTGTGGAAAAGCGAGCAGCCCTGCTGGCATTTCCACAATGCAGGTTGGAAGGAATGCTATAACCACTGATTGACACTTGATTCCTTCCAAATAACCCCCAGGAGTTGCACAAAAACAACATCTCTCTGCACCCACTTGCCTTCCACTCCCGCTCACCAGAGAAGTACATTGCATCCTCCCAGATGGGCTGTAGTGTGATACTGGCACCTGCACCAATGAGAACAACAAAACACAAAACAGCTCCTGGGCTAGGCACCGAGCTCTGCCTACGTGCCTGGAGCCGGATACTTCCCTGCCTGGCTTTCATAATGCCAGATTCTCTTTTGTTGTGCAGCACGTCTTGCACAAGGAACCGTGTATCTGCTTTCATTCGCAAAGGAAGATCACCCACAGAGCGGGACCTCCATGTATCTGGAGGGAAATCTTCCTCTTTCACTTGGTGGGCTTTATGAGGGCTGTCTTCCAGTTTGCACAGCAAACATATGGCCTGATCCAAAGGTCATTCAAGTCAACAGAAAGGCTCCTCTTGACTTCTATATACTTTGGCTCTTGCTGCTCTGGAGAGCTAGGAACTGTAGTCTTCATAATAAGGCTCTGGGCCAAAAATAGGGTCGCACACATGACATGACTCTCACCCCAACCCCATTATCACCCCCCACCTGCTTCTACAGGTCACAGCTTTGTAGCCACAGGAAGATGTTTACATCAAGGTCCTATTGACACAGGTCAGAGTTCAAGGAAGCCCAGTAAATCATGAGTCTAAATAGGGTAGAGCTGGGGCCATGCAGAGGAGAGAGGGGAAGTAATGAGAGCAGAGCCATTTCTTTGAAGAAGAACAAATGTGAATGTTTACAGTCCCCCGGTGCATTCTCCCTCTGCTGAAAACATGTTCAGACGTTGGTTGGCTAATCTGCCTTCTGAGAAGTTGTGCTGAATGGCAAGGAGCCCTATTTATGCCATCAACAAGATCTTAGCCTATGCTTCAGTTTACTCTGCAAAAATCCTAGTGGCATGGAAGGGAGCCAGAACATCAGTCCTGTATTTTCATATGCACTGTACCAAAGAGGCTGAACAATGCATTGTGTATTCCCAAAAGTTTGGTAAATCAGACTTAGTCCTGGAACAATGTGGGATCATTCTCAAAAGGGAGAAAACAAAAAAACCCCAAACAAAACCACCAAAATCCCAGTTAGCAAACAGGGCACCATCCTGTACTCAACAACAGCATATAGTTTAACAACCTTTCACAGACCTTCTTCATTTATCACTAATCCGAACTCATCTTCTTTTTCCCCAGTAGAGGATGTAACATCCAGCTCCTTTATACCTATGCAGTTCAGAGGACCTCAAAGGATATTCCCACTGCCTGTAATTACTACAAAGTGCATTAGCACCTTGTCACTCACTGATTTCTTCTGCCTCATTAAGACTCCAGGAGTGTCTGATGAGAGCATTTAATTAGAAATGAGTCAAACTGATAACAAGGCTTTGTGATTCTTCTGCTCACCTGTTTGTTGATCAATAAATGGTAAACTCAAGGAACTGAAGGGGATAGTCTAAGACAAAACGAGAGGTGGAACAGTAAGAAGGGAGAGCCAATGTCCCTGTATGGGACACTGACTCAACAAAATCAGATTTCACACTGAGATCCACGTAGCAAGGGTGGACACAGTGTTAGAAACACTTGACCTTTCTTATTTTTAAGAAAAGTCAATGCTTGAAAGACATCTGAAAAGCATTGTGATACCAGACAGTTCTATACACAGGGACAGGCTTCTAAAGGGAAGTGTGGTTTGCCTGCTGGGCTCCATCCACTTAGCAAATGTAATTCAGCCTGTCTTCAGCACAGCCTCTCTACTGATGCCTCATCTACACTAGAAACTTTATACTTGCACACCTCTATTGCCAAACCCTTCCTTGCTCAAAACCAGAATATAATCATATGCCCAAAATCTTGCTATTGCTAGTAAAATTGATTTGTTCCAGCTGCATAGCTAGTCTTAGGCTTCATTTTCTCTGCAAGAAAGTCCCAGTAGAGATTCACACAGAGAAAATGATCCCCAGGTAAAAGCAACATTCATTTGGCTTCCCTGACGTAACGCTGGCTGATACCACTTTTATTAGATGGCTCTTTCAGCAAAGAAACCTTGTGGGCAGTCAGCCTCCCGCTTCTGCAGCTTTCAGTGAAATCTCCAACTTCCTTCAGTCCTTCACATCACAAATATTGCTCCTCATCAAGTTTCTTTATAAATTGCAAAGGCAGCTACTGTGTTTTGCAGCAGACAGTGGTAGCTCTACAGCTTTGGTGCTCTACAGTCATACAAAGCCTTGTCCACAGAAGCCAAATGCTCCTCTCTTGAGGCAACCACAGAAAAACATCCGTGGGATGAGCCTGGCCTTTCCTACATAACCTGTACATTTAGGTGTTGTAGCTGAAGGTCAAAAGGGATCACAGGAACATGTATACTGACTGCATTCCTATCACATGGCATAATACATTGCCTATATTCTTCACAGGAAACACAAAAGTCTTTAGTTAACACAGCTTCCAATTTTGAAGCAGCTACACCAAGCACCACAGTGAAAGCCCAAGCACTGACTCAGTTTGAGAAGTTAACTGCCTCAGATAAGCCCCAGTACCAGCAATATCCCTGGCTACAAACACACACAAAATTAAGTATCTTGAGAGATCCCAGCCAAAAGCACTAAAGCAAAAATCAATGACTCCTGCTTTGGCAATGAAAGGTCCTTGCCATGTGAGAAAGGCACAGAAGATAAGATATTGAAATCACTGTGCTGTCTCAGAAATAAGACAAAAGGCCTTCATTTTGTTGGTATGGTGTACTAGATTGAGCTAGAAAACAGCATAATATGAATTATTTCATGGCAGTAACTATTTTCCTTATTCTTTCCTGAATTTCTTTTAGGTAACCTGTGAATTTTAACGATGTAAGATCACAGTCATTACAATGACTGTTGTTTTTGTAACTTACTATTTATTCTGTAGCTATTGTCCAGGGACTCCATTGAGGCCATGAGACACACATCCCAGGAGCACAAAGCACAAGGTGACATGGATATGCAAACAAGCCTTACATCTTGTTTGAGTTGTTATTGTTATTTTCTTGTTAGGTAACTAAATGTAAGATGCAATGGTATCAGTCATCCTTCCTGGCACCAGCCTAGCCACATGAGTGATAAGCAACACAGCCCACAGCATTGCTTTTAGCAAAGGACATGCACAATTCCCTTCTCTGGCTACCTGGAATAATATACCTTAGTCTTATCTGCAAAGAAGAAAAGCATCTTGTTAGCAAACATAGCTGTTAGCACAACATTCAACATAATTTGTCCCTGTGAACAACGATTATTGCTTTTAAAAATGCATGAAGTGATCTCAGGTATTTCACAGAAACCCAAGTTAGTGAGTGGTTAATATGCTTAACTGTGTTTTGGAGCAGGAGCTCTGGAAAGTCAAGGACAAGCTTATCTCTCTATCTGCAAATCAGAGATATCTTTACTTCTGTTAAAAAGAGTTGGTTGCAATATTTGGTTGCTGAATTCTCTGCTTCTTTCAGAGGCAATGAGCTGCTGCAGGTATTTTTGATGACTCTCAATGAGAGGCAGGCAGTCCTGTACAGGTTTGGATGAGCATCCAGCACAGGGATGAAGTCCACCAGCTGCAGCTGCTCAGACAATTTTCCTAATACCATCCCATGATGCAACGTCTCCTCCTCAGAAATTACTCAGAAATCCCTGCTTACAAAAACAGGACACAGGAAAAGAGTTTTCAGGACACCCAGGACAGGCTGGCATGGCCACAGCTCTGTCAAAATATGTGTCCCTCTGTGGGCATAGTAACGCTCTTGCGTTACCATGTTCAGTGAAGCAACCTGCCATGTTCCAAATAAGCACTAGCTGCAATTTTCCCCGTATTTTGGAAATTACACCGGCTTTTCAAGAGTCTGGCAAATTCTCAACACAGCCCCTAGCTCTGGTGCAATGGAAGAGTCCTTAATCCAAATGGTATAAAAGGAAACAGTTGCAGAAACTCTGAAAATAACGGGTGATATTGGGTTGATGGCTTTCTAAATACTTGTTAAAATCCTCACTTGCCAGAGGAACTAGCTTAAAGGCTCTATTTAGAAGATCTTGTCAAAGAAAGCTTCCTTTTATAGGGCAGCTTAGTCCTACCTAGAAAAGGATGTCATTTTATACTCATTTGCTTAACTTTTAGCTATTCCCATACACACACATTTTTTAAATGAGAGACACAACTGGGCTACCTCCTAAACCTAAATTAAAGCATCATAAAAAGCTCTCAGAGAAAATGCCAGCTTTGTGCCTAGTAAAAAACAGCGTAGTATTTTCCTGGCACTGTGCAAATGACTGATCCAGTGGTTGTTATCTTTGCAAAATGCTCAAACTATGAAATTCTTCATTGGTTGGCAGTTACCAGAAAGTCTTGGGCAGAATCTGGCTTCTGTGATTTGAGCACTGGTTAGCATCTGTCATTGAGAAAGGCTTAGGATGTGCTGTCTTCTTTTTCAGGAATGCAGTGAAACTGAAGGAAAAACTGAAAGCATGAGGAAAAATCAAGTGAACAGAACAACTAAGTTACTACTAGTGAAGTGTTCCTCAAGTGCCTTGAACCATCAGACGTTAATGTGAGCCTGTCTTCTTGAGGATGATTAGATGATCTCTTCCTGTAAGTCTTTTCCAGCTCTTACATTTATGATTCATCCCTCTTTTGGGCAAGACATAAAACCAGTGTGTTGATCATTCATCATCATTAAAAATCTCACTGCGTGTTTCACAAAAGCAAAGATGTTTGTCTTAGCTAAAATTCCGATGTGGGTAATTCCTGTGCGCTGCCTACCTAAATAACTCCATTCGGTTTGAATCGCAGAGACATTACTCTGGAATATGCTCTAATCAGAGGAAACAACCTCCATTCTTCACTTTCTTCAAGGTTGTGCAGTCATTTACCCAAAATGGATATTGATTGATTGATTGATTGATTGATTGATGGCTTGGATATAAAACCCTATTTACACACATTGTATTGAGTCCTGCTGGGTAAATTATCACACAAGATACTGTGAAGGGCAGAAATGAGCACTATGTGTGAAGCAAGCCATGTAGGACTGTAGCATCAAGGAAAGAAAAACATTTTTCAATGCACAACTTCCTTCTTGCTGCAAAGCTACAAACCTTCATGGTGAGTGCAGGGCACAGCCCTCCCTGGACCGGTCTTTCATGGATCTCAGCTTTCCTGCCCCTGCTTTGAGTTGGGTTTGGTCAGAAAGACCTTACAGCCATGTTACACTGTTCAAGGGGACATCTTCTATGGAGGTATTTCCCTTACTGTTTTTCTTATGGAAATGTGAATGGGTTTTAGCACAGAAGCCACCTTTCGACAGAAATTTCTGGTTCCACCAAACTCCAGGATATGCTCAGAAAGGAAGTCTGTGGCCTGCTCTCACAATGACTATTGCTCTAGGCACCATTGTAATCTGCAGTAGATCTGAACAAATGACTGCGTGTTACTTGGAAAGAAACAATTTGGAAAAATAAAACAAACCAAAATACAAATTAAAGTGGGAAATATCCATCATAGTCAGGGTTTAGGTTATACACCAGAACCTTCTAAATTGTAAAAAGACTGTATCCTCCGTATTTGGGCCAGGTTTGTGTGCATGGAAGCACCCTTGTCCCATGTCTTCTCTTCACACTGAGACATTATAGCTTGCTTTAATATACTTTATAATCCTTCCTGAGTGGAAAATTTTAACACACAATACCTTCTATATGTGACAGAGAAGTTTCCTGATGCACCAACAACCTATCTGCACTATGTGTGCTGTCAATAGTAGAAAGCCAAAGCCAAATCAGAAAGGGACATCAACTTCTTTGCAATGTACCTACCTCAGACCAGCAGAATGAAATTCATAAAGAAAATATTTAGGTTCCATATCAGGAAATCAGAAAAAAAAAAACCTCTCTGGCAGTGAAACAACATCTATTAATAAGTTTTGGGAAAGGAGAGACTTCTGACTATGGCACCTAGACTTGTAACACAGGGGCTCGGTTTCCAGTTCCTATACAAACTTCCTTTGGGACTTCAAGCAAGTTTCCTCACTGAGTAAAATGGGACAAGGGCTGTCACTCACCATTTGTCTGTGTAGTTGACTTAGCCTGTAAAATCATAGGGGTGAAGTCTGTTTCTTACCACATGTTAGAAAAAGGACCGGCTCAACATGGCTTTGCTTTCTAGTTGCACCTCTGAGCACTATCATATAAATAAGAAATGACCCCAAATGTATTTAAAACTGTTTGGGACACAAATAAAAAATAGGCTGAAGGGAACAAAACAATAATAATAATAATGATAATAATAAACAAAACAACAAAATCAACAAGTTTCTTGCAATAAAGGCAAATGATGCTGTCTGAAGAAGAAAAGACCAATTCTGCAGCGGGACAGGCAGAGTGCGTAGCTGGGAATGGGCAGTAGATTCCCAGGATTTATTTCATGGTGTTTCCTGTGCTGTTAGCCACCACAGGAGCAGTAAAACGATATGGAGAAAATGCCATAAGTCCAGTTCTCCCATGGTGTAATTCTTGGATCCTGAAAAATACCTGCGAGATGTTCCCAGAGACAGGGAGCACATTTTGAAACTGGAGAATCAAATGCAGGCTTGGCATACTCCCAAGCAAACGGACAACTCAGGCTAGACTGAAGCCCAAGGGAGCGCAGGAGGCAGCATCCTGCTTTTTATCAATGCACTTCTGGCCATCACACCAGCACTCTTCAAATTAAAGGTCTGTAAAAGCCTTGAGTTCATAAACCCCTACCAGGTACTTCCATGTCGTACAAAAAGCTGGGTGACAGAGAAAGGTAAGAGGAGAGGGAGGGAGGAGAGGTAACGCACTAAGGAAATCAAATGCCGTATGCCTGACATAGGCACTCAATATTTACCTCAGTTTAAAACTTAAGCAATTTTCCCTTTCAGTCCTATCAAATCACCTTCTTAATCATAGGCACTTGTTATTTTTCCCCAAGGACATGAACACAGCAAGTAAAACATCTACCTGAGGAAAAGCAAGGTGTTGCTGGTGTGACATGAATTGCTGCTGAGGGTCTGACCTGAATGAGAGCTTGAGCCCTGGCCTTCAGTAATATTTAAGACATGAATCTGCAAATCACTTCTATTTCTCTCTTTGCGTCTTCTCATTCAGTCACTCCATAGTAAACTCTGAGATAACCAGAACCCACATTTCACTAAATTCCTTAGACAGGAGAATCACAATGAAAACCTGAGCTCAGCTGCTTTTTCCTGAGCCTGAGAACTGCCACTTGAAATAAGGGGACTTTTCCAATTTCCATTTAATTCTTTCTGCAAGGAAATTGTTTTAGCAGAAGCTACACAAATGCTGAACCTTTTGCAAGCTGTGAAGATCCACAGGAACTGAAGGACTTTTCTCCCATGACCGTTGCATTGTTTTACACAAGAAAGGATGAACAGGAGGTCAAAAGCAATGCAGGAACAGGAGCCTTTGGCCAACTTTGTGCACTGAGGCCTGAGGAAGTCCCACTAGGAATTCACTCCGCATTATATAGAACAATATGGTTTCTTTGCAGTGTCCAAAAATCCTGCCCCACCTCCTCAACAGTGGCACATAGGCCCTAGAGCAAGCAAAAACTGCTTTAAAAGATTTCATCCTGTGCTCTGGCTGAAGTATTAAACCAGGCTTCCTTCCACCATTGAAAGCTCGCTGAAAAAAAAGCCCCTAGCTCTCCGCAAAGACAATATCCAGAAGTAGGTCTTTGAATTCTCTCACATCCAGGATAGACAGAAGCAGAAATAAATGACCCTGTCTCAAGAATTCCACACAGAAATTAAAAGAAATATACTTTTAAATAATCTTACGTAATTTAAGTGTAACTCCCCACTAATGACCTTCTTTATTGCTAAAGAACTGCAAAGTATTATTGTTACAGCGTTATTAAATAACAGTGTGAAATAATTCCAGATGTAATGAGGATGGAAACGAAGAGGGTGCCTCACGCTACTTCATAATTATATCTTCATATGACGTTTTCATTCCAGCTGGAATATCCCATTCTGTGTCCCAACAGTGGAGGTCTGCAGTGCCTTGCACACTGGAATTGCTCAGATGAAGTCCATGATGAATAATAGTGCTTTTGTTTCAAACGAGCTCCAATTCCCATGGTTTCTTTTGAGATCTGTCTCCCCCTGCACAGATTCTATATTTTGCTGACTTTTCCTTATATTTAAGCATCAGCCAGCAAATAATTGGCAGCAATTGTGGGACAGTTGCTTCTTCTCATCTCCCTCTTGCAAGGAAAAAAAAGGGGGGAAAGGAATTTAAAGAGACAGGCTGCAAGAAGCAGTGAAGCTTAAACCATACACTTCAGAGAGCATGAAGCTATGAAGTGGAAGGCTTGGGGAACTGGAGAGATGCAGCACACCTCAATATCTAGGTTCTCCAGCAGGCTGACTGAAGCAGAAGTTAAGGGTAATGGACCTGTATCACAGAGCTCTTAATGACTCCCACAGTCAGATGCCACCAGGACAACTTCACTTGGTCCTCCCCATCCCATGGCTGTGTGCAGGAAGGGCCAGGGGACTGAGGCAGTCAAGCTGGAAGAGCATTGACTTGGCAATTAGGAGACACACAGGGCATCCTGAGTGGGATTGTTTTTCATGAACACAACATGGCCTAAGCCATTTATCTGCTGTTGACCCTTTGGGAACCTCCAACAGTAAACTGAGTAAACTCAAACAGCTGAAGATTTTTTCTTAATTTGGCAAAAATTATAGTGCCCATGTTTTCTCCCCTTGCATTTGCAACTCTTGAATGCCACTAAGGTCTCCAAGCCAAGGAATCTGGGAAGTCTAGTGCCATGCTGTAGGACTGTGTAGGACTGTCCTCCATGGAAACATGAATACACTGGTCAGATACTTTTATTTGGATAGATGATGCTCTGAGGAGCTTTCTAATGCAGTCCTGGGTGCCAGCAAACTTCATCTATTCCTAATCAGACTCAGCCCTCCCAGCATCCTCTGTGGGCACAGAAAAAGTGGTGGTCACAGAGAAGTTCCACTTCTGTCCTGGATGATGGCTACCCTGTTTAGATGTCCCTCCCACCTCCACATGTGGTCAGAGGTGTTGCTCTACCTCCATGGTGCACAGGCGGCATGGAGGAAGAAGAAAGAGTAGGGAAAAAGAGGCAAAACCTGGGAGCCAGCGTGGCAGGATGAATCCAATGCCTAGGACTGGGGAAAAGCTGACACAGGGATCTCTACCACCTTAGACTTTACGGGCATGAACTTGGGCCCTTTATAATCTTTCACACAAGAGCCTCTGGGACAAACTGTCTGGCTTATTCACCTTCCCACCTTATTCTCTTCCATCTTCCCTACTGCCATTAGACCAAATGAAACCCTAAGAGTCCCAAGAAACAGCTTTGCCATTGCTCTGGCATGAATACACTGGCTGCACAGAGGAATGAGAGTTTAGCCTGGAGACATAAACCCAAATATACAGCTGTGTACGGTATGCTGAAAACTAACCCAGCACAGAGAGCTGCTTTTATGGGCAGGATTTGTTTTTCCAAATGGGATTTATTTAAAAGAAAATTGAATGGTTATAAAGAGCTCACTCTAACAATAACACAGAAAATGAATCCAGTGTTCCGTGCCGGCTTTGCTACACGGTACAATCCAGATAGAGAAATCCTTTTTAGAGGAGCCTGGCAGCAAATGACCTGCCCTGCAAAGCAACCCATGGGAAAGCTGGCTAGAAACTGGGACTTTGCTAATGACTGAAGTGAAGGCAGGAATTTCACTGGGGGAGGGTGTTGCAATGCCAGTGTGAGGAAGTGGCTATGGTAACACCCTGTTTCAATAACCTGTATCAATACACAGCAAGGCTCTAGCAGACAAAAGGGACTTCCCCCTGCAGGAAATTGTTGGCGTCTCTATTCCCCATTTCACCATCTTTGTCTCCAGGACCCCTTAAGTCCAAAGGTTGCTTATTTTCCCTTAATGCTCCAGCCAGCTGTATAAAACTGCCTCTGCACAACCTTGTTTCAATTTTCATGGCATTTGGGAACTTACCTAAGGGTAGCACAGAAGGATTTATCAACAGAAACATGATGCTTTAGGTTTCAGAATAAGGTGTCCATAGCCTGCCCCACTGAGTTCCTTAAAACAAAGCACTAGGGACCTTTGGACCCTCTACAATCCCTCTTCGCTACCCGCTTTTCCCAGTGCAGTACAATGTGCTGCTGCTTCCTTTGTCCTGTTTGTCTCTTTCAGTATGTGTCCCAACAATAAACTAATTAATTGCAGTTTATCTGACTGTCTGAAGAATAGAAACAAAAATGGTTCAAAGCTACACAGGGGAGGGCTAGATTGGCCATTAGGAAGCATTTCTTTACTGACAGGGTGGTCAAATCCTGGAGGAGGCTTCCTAGAGAGGCGGTCAATGCCTCATGACTGTCAGTGTTTAAGAAGCATTTGGACAATGCCCTTAATAACATGCTAACTTTTGGTCAGCCCTGAATTGGTCAGGGAGTTTGGAGGACCAGATGATGGTTGTAGCTCCCTTCCAAGTGAAAAATTCTATTCTATTCTGTTCCATTTCATTTTTCATTCCATTCCAAATATAATTAGCCACGACCATTAATGTTTCTGACACAATTTGCTTCAGAACTAAAAATCTACTTCAGTAAACAGCTAACTCGAGAGACCATCAGATGTCTTCAATCTGGGGCACATCAAAGACCTTTCTTCTCCAATTAGGCAATGGGCTTCATTCAGTCCTGCCCTGGACAGTAAGCCATGCACTGTTGCACAGATGTTTTCAAGTCACAAAGCAGAGAGGATGCGGGGACAGTTTTTATAGCTCTTACTGGAAACCTATTAAGGTCATGATATTGAGAAAGAGCACAGTATGGCCTTCATATTTTAAGCTTTGGAAATATCAACCCAAGAGTTATAAGATTGTTTATACTGGAAGCTGGCTACTAGGCAGCTGCCAGGGTAGAGCTAATCAAGGGAACGGCTGGTCTATTAATCCTGACATATTCCCCAGCCCATAGTCTGCCCGCAGCCTTCCATGCCTGCTCCGCAGTCAGCATATAATCCAAGAAATTCTGATGAAACCTCAGAAGCAACTGTTTTTTTGTGCTCTTCCGACCATATCAAGGTCCAGGCAGGGAAGAGGCAGCTGGTTGTTTAACTGTTATGGACAGAAATCTGGAGATGTGGATTATCTCTGGGAAAACCTTTCCTTGAGATTACCTGATCCTTTTCCAGACCCTCCAAGAGCTTCAACAACTTCTTTCTTGAGAGACATCTTTTGCAGTCCTTGCCATAGATGCTTTAGTTTTAACCCAAGTTAGCTCCCATCTGCTTGTCCTAGTGCTCCTACTCCAGCACTGCCCCAGCCTTCACGTCCCACAGCCTGGGTTAACACCTCCAAAGCACATTGGAGCATTCTTTCCTTCTCCCACACTTCAAGCTCTGCACTCAGCAACCATCCTGCACCTGAAGCATCAATCTCCATTGCCTCAACCTCACATTAGCAAAGATCAATCTTTTCCCCAGCAAAACTTGATGACATTATGTACTGATTACGGGTAAGTCTTATGCCACATGTTGATGCCTAGCCTACCAGACCCCATTCTGCTTTACAATTATCCTAAAGGAATTCAGATTTCAACAGCAGTGCCAAATATGCTTGCCCACCCTCAAGCAAAGTAGATTTCTCCTCATTAATTGGCTGTGCTGATATCTCAAGCTCCACCTTGCCATCAAAAATATGTGATTCTCTCATGGGTTATATGAGGATTAATTCACTCAACATTGTATAATACTTTGAAGGCGTATGACACCCATGCAGTCAAAAGAGGTGATTATCCCTCTGTATTTAGTGCCACCTCATCTTGAGTACTGCAATTTAAGAAGGATGTTAAGGTCCTTAAATACATCCAGAGAACAACAAAGCTGGTGAAAGGGCTGGAAGGAATGTCCTATTCCTGTAGATGACTTGCAAGTAAAAGTTTCTTTTACCATTGCATTGGTGCGAAAGCCAGTGTAGCCCAGTGCTAAGGAAACCTTGTCACATAGCTACCAGTGTTAAGGAATTTCCCTTACTTAACCTTTTGAGGAACAAGAGTTTAACAG
This sequence comes from Pezoporus flaviventris, assembly GCF_033815535.1. Taxonomy (NCBI): domain Eukaryota; kingdom Metazoa; phylum Chordata; class Aves; order Psittaciformes; family Psittacidae; genus Pezoporus; species Pezoporus flaviventris. The sequence goes on along the minus strand of NW_026892550.1, from coordinate 3,458,092 downwards.
TAAAGGTAAATTGTAAATCTTTCCAATTTAGAAAGTGGGACCTTTTCAACAGCATTTTCAAGGAAATCTACTGCCAGAGTGTTCCCGGAATTAAAATGGAAAACCTGACACCTTTAACAATTTCCTGCCACTGTATAACTGTCAGCGTCGCATGGATTTTATCAACCCCAACGTTAAATTTCAAGGTTAGGAAACCTTTGCATTCGTATGCTTTTGGGTTGTTTTTATGCAGTTTTCTTTCATCTGCAACCCCAAGATACCTGGCTGAGGAATTCTGGGAAAGGCAGCGCTGTGATTTCTTGCAGGTTCTTTCTTTCCCTGTGGAACATCATGCAATAGAGCTGAACAGGAGACTTTTGGACCACTCTCATGATCCAAAACAGCTCAAATCTGTTGCCAAGTGCTAGTGAAGAAGCAGACATCATTGATGTGGCTACTACTTGTCATGCAATTAAATAAAGATGCCATAAGACCCCTTCAAGGACAACAAACACTGTCCCTCTGGAAGTATACAAGTGGCATATCTAAGATCCAGGTAGGAAAGCAATACACAGTGGTACCCAGTAGCTAAATGTCAGAACCAGGATTAAAATCCAGGTTTCTTATCTCTTTGCCTCATGTCCAGTATGCTGTGCACCCATCTCTGGGGTAAAGTGGAAATTTGGCTTAGCTACCTGTGTGAACATAATATAGGGTAGGGAAGACTGTGGTGCAGTTACAGTCTCACTGGGTTCACACAGCTTTTACTATCATACCAGCCTAGACAAACTGTTTTAAAAAATCACAGCTTCTCACTTGCTCTCTCTCTCTCATATGCTCTTAAAAGTCAAATCAGCATCACCAAGATCACAATGAACATTGAGAGTCAACAGCAAGGATAAAAGTCCCAGAATTTTACTGTTCTTCTCTGTTTACTATAGAAGTGCTGGCTTTCTTCTTCAGGGCTGTTCTAGGGTACATCAGCCCATTTCAATCACTGTGAAGACATTCACATGCCCAGAGATGCTGAGGCATGTGATGATTTGATCATTTGATGATGATTTGATCATTTGATTATGATTTGATCAGTTTCAGTAACTACAGAAGTATAACATTATAAACACAAAGCACCCCCCAAGCACACATGTCACTATAAGGAGAAAAGCAGAAGAGCTAACAGGAAGGGAGATCACTTAGGGTGAAGAGACAATCATTATAGAAAATGTTTCTATGGTGCCGTGAATGATTTTAAAGCCATCCTCACCATCCCCCACAATACACTATTGCTTTAATTCATTTATTTTTACAACAGAAAGAGCATTTGAGACAGGAGAAGGCATTTGGCTCAGCTGTCTGCTCCCAGCCTTGCAAAACCACAGGGCACTCTCTGTATTCCCACCTCCACCAATGCTGGGGAATGACATCACCTCTGCTCCAGGGCACTGGCCGGCCAACAAAAATAACTGTTACTGACCAAGAGCACTATTGCAAGGAATATTTTTGGAACCGTGCTCCGCATTCCTGCAAGTCCCCTGTTTCCTAGTCCAAACATATCATGGCCTAAAAATTCCTTGCATTTTCTATGCAGTGTTTCCTTTGGGCTTGCACAATGGAGCAGTTCTTCTGCTCAGCAGCACTAGTGTTCTGGAAAGGGAAGGGGGAAAAATAAAAGGATGAAGCACTAAATAACCCTAATGGCAACCGCAGGGGCCACAGTGTTATTTTTAGGTCACAAAAATGATGTAGAAGGCAACGGAGTCACCTCAGCTTTACCTTCCACTGCCCTTTACTGAACAAAAAGGCCAAAGAGCTCAGTCATTGCTTCCATGTGGTGGTAAGGGGGACTCACCTATGTCTGTGGTAAAGACACAGCTATTTAGTAGGGTTTTGCATGGAAGGAGGAGGCCAGGAGGATGTGGCATCTCCTTCTGACAGCACCTCTAGGTACTGTGCAGAAGTAATGCAGCCCCAAAGCCTCCTCACCTCTATGCTCAGCTGCCCTTTGGCTGCAAGAGACTGTGCCTAGGATATGCAGCAGCCATCGTTTTCCCAGGGGAAAAGAGCGGAAGTTCCCATCAGGGTCTGCTCCTCCCAGCATCCCAAACAAGTGACAGTATCAACTGCTTCCACTCCCATGTTTCTTGGTGTATGGACATAAAGTCATTCTGAGGCTTTCCCACTAGCACGCAAATGATTTTAGCAAAATGTGCACACCGAAAAATATTCCAGCCTAAACCAAGCAATGGAAAAAACTTATTCCTTCTTCAAATTTCCACAATTTTCTTTTTCTTCTTCACTGGAAGAAAGCCATTTTCCTTATTATCAAGATAAAAGTTATGGATGAACTTGCAGGGAGAAGTTACACACACCTAAAGGGTAGATCCATTCCAGCCCTGCTCTGTCCCAAGCAGAACTATTTACCCAGTGTTGGTACAAACTTCTATTTGAATAGAAACAGAGGCTATTAATCAACATGTGCTTTACTGGCCAATGCTTTGTTTCTTTTTTTAGCTGCTCTGATAAGAAAAACAATGCAGAGAAGAAACTAATAGGGGTCATAAAGAGGCCACTTATGCGCCAATGTACTGCACAAGGTTGAGAGACTCCCTTTACCTTTCTGTACCTCTGTTACTCAACCAGTCCTTGATCAACTTCACCTGTTCAGACTACAAAGTCTGGGACTTGCTTTCTGCTATGCCCTACTCTTCCCACACATAGTTGGGCCTGAAAGCACGTTTATTAAAAATCATTATATTTTTAAAGGCGTTTAGATGGGCTGCACATCCACAAGCAGACCAGTTGCCATAAAACTGTTTTCAAACACAGAGAGGCCAAAGAAAATTCACTCTTTGGAGTACTACAATTGAGAGATAAGGAATGGGCTGGAGAAATCACTATTTAGGTGGAACTAATGAGCAGCAACTAAAAGCCAAATGACAGCATAACCCATAGCCCCCTTGTGGGATAGTCTAAAATGGCTGTGTGTGTCTGAAGCATTTCAAGGACCTTCACTATCTGCTTGGTCTACCACTTTCACAGCTCAGATAAATCACTATTTTCTACCACAGCATTCAGCTTGTTGCCCCGCAGAATGATTTCCCAGTCATAACTTCCAGTGACACAGAAGCACACAAAATATGATCTCTTTTATTAGGCTAATAAAAATTGGAAAGTATACTGTATAAATTTTACAGACCTCTAAGGTCTATCTTCTGTAGGGGGAAATTGAGACTTCAGGCTACTGTTGGCACCATAACAAAGATATTTATCAGCTGCCTTGGAAAACCCACCAGATAGAAGTCACCAGCAAAGCAAAATAACACAACTGTAAGCTTACCTGAATCTTTCCCCTCTGTGGAGCACTTTCATGGTACGGTTTCAACTTGCAGATGAATGCTCCTAGACCCACAAGGGAAGAAGGGCCAACCAGCAAGAAGAACTCTTCAGCCTCCCCAAGCAGGCAACTCTACTCTGTCAGAATGCAAACTGCAAGGACCGTATGGGTCCCACTCGTGGCTCCTCTGCATCACTGTGCTGAGGGTGCGAAAGTGGAGGGAAGGAAAGGGAAAGATTCATGTGATTTTCCCCAAGGAAACCAAGGTTTTGAGCTAATGCTCATATGAAGGTGAATGACTAGGCAAGAAGTGGGAAAGAGGACCTCTTGATTCTCAGATTGGTGAAAGTGGGAAGATGCTGACTATGGGGTCCCAAGGGAGAGACTGTGCTTTGAGCAAAAGCCAGGAGCCTAGCAGAGGTGACCTGGAGACCCAAACAGGCACTAACTGAGATTACTGAGATTCCCTCAAGGTTGGAAGGAGGATCCCCTGCACCAGGAATTCATTTACTTCTTTCAGTATAGCTCTTGTGCAGTACAAAGCAGAAAATGATTGCTTCAGAGGGCTCTCTGCAAAATCCATTTCTGTTTGCTTATGGGCAAAACCTCATGCCTCAGACAGGTGAAATCAGGCACTTCAATATATGCCCTTGACTCCCAGAAAGTTCCTAAAGACCCCAAACCTCATCCAGTTTCTTTGAGATAAGAGGTAAGAATGGTATCCTGAGCACAGACCTGAGCAAATGTGCTTTCATGTGCCTTAGTGGAAGGCTACACCTCTAAAAGCAGTCATGGTTTTGAATTAAAGGGGCATTTTTCTCCTCAGGTTGTGGGGTCCAGAATGCCTGCCCACATGGAAACACCTCTCCTCACCTTCATTTCAGTGATCCAGAACTGAGCTGCTTCAGAGGGAGGAGGCAGTGATTGTGCAAATAAAACCACCCAGAGACCATCAGGTTTTGCTCCTCCAGTGACAAAGGAGGTCAGAGACTAGAGGGCAACATGAGCATGACTGAAAGCCAAAAGGTGCTTTTCAATTCCCCCATGATGACAGGTAGGTTGGATGGCACAAAGAAATCTGATTCTTGCTAAGATAAGCAAGCTTTTCTTGGCCTTGAGAGGAAGAATTCTCTAGGGCTTTCCATCTCAACCACTATGGACATGTACAGCATTGACCACTTCCCCACTCCAGCCAAGCCTCAGAGGAGAGATCTGTTGCAAAGGGAAACAAATAACGTGTCACAACAAACATGGTGTTTGTTGTGACTGGCTCCCATTTATGTAACTTGGGACTTAGTCCCAAATTCATTAGCCAATTTTCTCTGTTTCTAACAAATGAACAAACAGAATCTCTCCCTGGATGTGCAGAATGGAGGGAGACTGCAGTAACCCTGACAGGTTTGGGGGAAACAGAGAGGAGAAGCTCTATTGAGACAAAATTCCTCAGGTGAGATTAACCTAACTAATCTGAAACATTCCATCTTCACAGGAGTGAAAGGCAGCCACACAACCAGCCTAGCCCAGCTTTCTGAGATGAGGAACCCATTCTCACAGTTTAGTGATAAAAAAACACTGTCTTTTCAGCCCAGCTTTAGTCCTAGTTTCAGTGCTAAGAGATGGAACAAACAGACCTGGCTCATGACATTGACATTTGCTCTGCTATCATCATCAGCTCTATCTGATAGGATGACACTACTTAAGCTGTGGTAGCCAGAGGAAATCCAATGCTAAGGAAATGGACATTCATTTAATGTTTATCTAGGATCAGCTCCACCAATGAATTCCAGATGTTGGCTTTAATTGTCGCATTCTGGTATGTTTAAGCAGCAGGAGTTCGTAAGGCCGATTTGTAAATCAATCTGGCAGGCTCATACTGAATCCCATCTTTGCCAGATTCTCTAAGTAAGAAGATGCTCTTAAAATATTAAGTGCTTAATGTGTCTGCAATGCAAAAGGAAGGAATTCTTTAAAATCCCTCCCCTGATGTTTTTCTCCTTTCGCTCCTTCTCTCCTTCATTTCCCTTTGCAGAACTGCAAGACAAGCCATTCCCTTCAGATGAGTCTGATGAATTCCAGCAGTCCTGAAGCTAACAAGGGCAGGTATTGGGATGTTACCCTGCAACACGGGCAGAGCACTCTACTTATCATTCCATCATTTGCATACATTCCTTGTGAGTAACTCCACTGATTTCCTGACACGACCAATGTCAACTGCATGTGTGGACCACATCCAGCAGCAGTGATCCTGATATTTGAGCCTGAGTTTTCTTAAAGCAGAAAAAACAATAAAAATTGTTTACTGCAACCTTGGGACTGTCTCAGGCCCCGGATTCATGTTCTTATTAATTTGTATTTAACTGTTACAGCAGTTACAGCTCACATCCAGAGGTGGCACAGAAATGTCCTCCATATTCCGAATCCCAAAGCATCGTACAAGCTCTGAGTTAGACCCTAGCAAACCTTGCCATTGTTTTGTGCTCAGCATGACTTCACATAACAGCTGAATGTGTTGGACTGGTGTTAGAGGGATTGCTTATTGCAACAGCCAACTTATGGCCAGGCCTTGTTTGCGGGAGAGAAAAAATAACTTCAACTTAAGTAGTGTCCCTACTGACCAGGGCAGCCAATAGAGCTCATTAAAATTGCTTTAGAAACCTGTTTTCTCAATTTCCTTTCAAAACACCTGCTTCTGAGATAGCTCCTCGGTATTCAACGCATGTGCACCCTACTTACATTTTCCCAGGAATGTGTGCTTAGTACACACATGTCTCCAAAGGTGTCACCGGATGGGTAGGTAAGGTTTCAAAAGCTTTCAGCACGGGCAATACTCATCCCATGGAAGTTCATGGGAATTCTTCAAAAACGATTGACCCAGCCTCGGCTGACTGCTTTTGAAAACCTCCCCTTTATCTTCCATCTTTCACAGCCCCCAAGATAAAGTGCTGTAAGTTTTAGTTTACCATCCTCCTTTAAAATCACAGACCTCTAAGTGGGGTCTACTTCTTCCCTCACTAAGAACATGAAAAGCATTTCACTCGTGGATTCAGTCATACCATATTTGAAGAGAAGCTTGAGAAAAGCAGTGACTAAAAATCTACCCACTACTTTACACTCTGAGCAGAGAACAAAGCATCACCAAAGAAATGGTTGTATCACCTCAGCAGTGATTTAGCATTTGAGACTGCGGAAGAAGTCCCACTGCATTACAATAGCAAAGCCCCCAAAATAGGCAGGGTGAAGTGAGTACGCTTGAAAATACCTTCCAAGTCAATGGGACAACATCTAAGCAAGGCACAAAAGCAATGCCATCCCAGTAAGTTAAAACATTACCACTGCGCATCCAGCAGAGCTGGGGTGGCACCAGGTATCGCACCACACGTGAAATATAAGGCGGGTCGGAACTCCATAAAGGAATAAGAAACTGGTTATTTCCCCACAGCAAACAGGCTCCCTGTGCTAAGTTAAAGAGCTGATATGGGGCTCCAGGGAGGTAGCTGTCAATAAGAAAAGCAATAAAATACTGTGAAAAAAAGGCTGCAGCAGAAATAGCAGGAATTGTTATTTCAGTGAATGGCAACGTGTTGGCTTTCATTCTATCTCTGTGGTCCATAGCATATGAGCAAAGATTAAGCGATTTTGCCCCAGACACAGAACAGTGCTTTCTTCAAATACCAGGTGGGAAGGATCTGGAGAAACTTATTTCCCCTTCAGGACAAGCCAACGTGGCTTTGAAGGAAGAGAGACTGCTGTCATAGGAGCTGCAATATTCCCTCCCTCACTGCAGATGCAGAAGGGTGGCGAAACTGGCCCCCAGTGGGAGGCCTGTCCTGTAAAGTGTGGAGCTTTGAACACAAGAAAGGCCAAAATTTCCTAAGAAAAGCTAACATGGGTCAAACAAACTAATAGCAATAACCACATATAAGGCGTAATTTCTGTATTTAAGGTTTAACAGTTTAATTTATAGTTAAGTATGTCCATGACCCTGGTTTTATCTAGAACATGGGTAAAATATATCCAAATCATTCCTGTCAGAGATTGGAGATACACACGAGCTCTGACAGTACCGAGGATGTCAGGTGGCCAAACCCCTTTCTGATGCAATTCCACCGATCTACCCCTGAAAGCTGTTGCCCTTCTGTTTGTTTATCATGGCAAGGTTTCAAGGGGCCATCACAGAATTCTCCATAATTATTCAAGGATGGAGCACCCAGAGAACAACCTTGTTTTGTTTGAAGGTCACATAGACATGTTTTCACATGGCTGTGATTACAGCTCCTTGAACACCTCCCCAGAGGCTCTGAAAACAATCCCAGAAGACAGGGAATCATAGAATCATAGAATGGTTTGGGTTAGAAAGGACCTTAAGATCATCCAGTTCCACCCCCCTGCCACGGGCAGGGACACCTCACACTAAACCATGTCACCCAGCACTCTGTCCAACCTGGCCTTGAACACTGGCCAGGGATGGAGCATTCACAGCTTCCTTGGGCATGATGGGGTCCCCATAGACAAAGCCAACCAATCCACCAGTGTGAGCAGGATGGGCTATTTAGCTGTTATTTAGCTCCCATCTCAGGAGCATGCCTGTCAGTACAGGAGGAGCACATTTAGCACCTTGCCTGCATTTCAAGCTGAAGGCACAGATCAGCTTCTCAAAATTCACCCTCAATATTATTCACTTCCCACAAGGGAAGGCTGCTGCATCTTCCAAGCCTCTTTGAAGGAAAGGGGACTAATGAAACCACACTCAAACCAAACCAGCTCCCAAGAGCTGGAAACCCCCCTTGATGTCAGATTCCCACAACTTTCTCCTGGGTTGGAGTTTCTCTTGCCAAAGCACACCCAAAGGCTATCAGGAGAAACTGCAGTGGGTTTGCAGTTGTCAGGAGACACTGCAAACAGAGCACAAACACTGGCCTGTGCTGGGACTGGGGGGGTGCCATTCCTCTCCTTGAAGAGATTCCTGGGATTGCTCGGGAGAGAGCAGCAGATAGGTTTGGGAATCCCAGCCTGCGTCTGAAGTGAACCCAACTCCATTCCCAAATTCTCTGCCAGTGAACAAGGAGGACTGTCACCAGCTCTTCCCTTTCCTGTCAGTTACACATTCAACAAAGGTGAGATGAAGATCCTTGTTTACTTCAACGGAAATGTCACCATCATTTATTCTACCTTGAAAAAACCAACACAAACCCAACACGCCAACTCACACGGTTTCTCTTTAAGAAGTGAAACATATACTGTTGGGCCAAAGAAAACTCAGCAAAGAATTCGGTGGTGGTGCTTTTTCCAAAACAGATTAGTTTCGTAATGGAGGATTTAATCCCAAATATTTCCAAGCCTTTTGTTGACAGTGAAGCAGAAAACTGACTCATCTAAAGAGTTCAACTGACTTGACAACATTTTTCAGGGAAACAATGAATTGGAAGTAAAAAAAAAACAAACCTAAACCCAAAGTCCATAAAAGCCCTATGTGTCATTAGGATTGTGTGATAAACTCAGAGGTAGTGGTTTGGTTGGCATGAAGAGATCAGAAACGCATCATATTCTGCATTTGTTTGACCTTTGTAGTGTGTCTGTAAGAAAATTATATACACTCACAGGAACAGTGAGATGAAAGGAATGGAAAGAAGAAAAGAAGAAAGACATCAACCTCCTTTGTTGCACTGGGTCATTGCAATGGAAAATCAAATAATTTGTTTCCCTTTAACTGACATGGAATATTTTCTGCACAGTCCTGTTAATGATTTAGCTCGTTATTGAACAACAGCATTGTTCTCACTGTTTGTCTCCCTATTGTTCTGCCACTTGCAGTAATTTAAAACAACCCAAAAGAAATCACAGACAGATGCATCGCGCCGAGGACAGATGTATTGACCCATACAGTGCTTTACCAGCTAAGCTTGCAAGGTATGGTTATGTTCTTTGCTTCTACTAGACGTTAATAGAAGGTTCTCTTCAAAACATTAACTCAAGAGCTGCAAAATACATCATGGGAGTAGAAAGTGAAGGGATAAATTCTATGTTATCTGATTCCTTTTACTGCTCAGAGGGGTTTTATTTCCCCCCTCTTTTCCCTGGCTTCAGTGCAAGGAGCAGGTTCCACCCCGTGAGTGCAACCAGAGTAAAACTGACATTTTATGAGTGGAAACAGTCCAAGGATGGTGGCTTATGCTCTTAACATCCTGACATCTCAACCTCTGCGAGCAGCCACGGCACTGCTTCCAGTGGCTGCAGAACACCTTAAAAAGCAGCACAAACTGACAATGAAAATAAACTACAGTTGCAGCACTGCTGGAGTCTGGCAGCCCTTAGCAAATACAGCAGCGTCTGGGTGTTAAAATACATAAATCTGTCATCATTACCAGGCTAAGGGGTCGTCATCCTATTCACAGAATAAAAGAACTGTGCATAATCAGTAGGGCAGGGAGTTCAGAACAAAGTACGCCTTTTACAAACTCTCAACTGCTGATAGATGGATGTTTGCAAGGGACTTAATGTCTTTAACAGGGTACATTTAAGAAGGAGTGTAGGTTTCAGAACTCCTGGGATTAGTGCTTCCCCCCCCCCCGCCCTTTTCCAAATTTATTGCCAAAAGTATATAACATAAACACTCAGGTCTTCTCACCATGAAACCCACGTTATTATAAAGGAGAATCAACAAGTGTTCTAGCACAATGACATTATTCATCAAGCACAATGTAGAATACGCTCTTTCTCTCCTGAAACAAAAATAAATCTGATTTAAAAATAGGTTTAGACACTAATTGCCAGCAGTTTTGTTGGTTGGTTTTTTCCTTCTTTTTTCATCTCTTTTTTAATGTTGATGCCAAAGACAGCACAGGAAAGGTACAGAACCAGACCCTGCAGGAATGTAAAAATACACCTCCTGAAGAACCTACATTTTAACAAGCAACATACCTGCATGCATAGATCAAGAAGCAGCATGTGAGCAATCAGTGGTATGTATGTGCATTTACACATGAAGGGGGAGTCTCCAAAATCAACATTGAAGTTTCACCTTATAAAATAGCCCAACTTGGTGCTGTTCTCCCTATAATAAATATTATACACTGCACCTTAATTTACAAGTGTGACACTTGTGTATTTCTGAGTTAACTGGTATCAACAGGTCTAAAATTTGGCTAAGAACCAGGTAACTGTGGTATTTATTGGGCAAATGGAGGACAGCAGAGCTATATGATCATAAAGTCATGGAATGGTTTGTGTTTGAAGAGACCTTAAAGCTCATCCAGTTCCAACCCCTGCCATGGGCAGGGACACCTTCCACTAGAGCAGCTTGCTCCAAGCCCCTGTGTCCAACCTGGCCTTGAACACTGCCAGGGATGGGGCAGCCACAGCTTCTCTGGGCACCCTGTGCCAGCGCCTCAGCACCCTCACAGGGAAGAACTTCTGCCTAATATCTAATCTAAATCTTCCCTCTGTCAACTTAAAGCTGGTTCCCCTGGGCACTAGGAAATGGGGCACAGTTCTCTCTGGAGCACTCTGTCCTGAAGACACTGCGTCGATGAAACTCAACTCAGCTTCAGTGGTCCTCTGAGGCCAGCAAGGCCACGTTAAGTCCTTCACTCCCAGCCTTTGGCAAGCAATAGAGGGATGGAGAACAAGTGCCAAGGAAACACTATCAGGAAAAGGGGAGTACAGTGGGGAAGTCAACTGAATGATCCTGTTACTTGAGGAAGATGTTCATCTTGGACGGCTGGCAAGTTGGTAGATATCTCAAAACCATTGATGATCAGGCATGCAACTAGCTTGATGGCTTCTCATTACTTGGGGTGCTATTAATCAAAATACTCTTAAATTCTGCAATCACAGCAGATCTTGACTGGTAATCTAGACCACCATCTGTATGCCTGCTTTTCACACACATACATGTCACCTGCTTTGACCAGGGACTGTCTTGGCTTTACTCACAAATGCAGCATCATAGATCCATAGATGTGAACAAATCAGTGGCTGTGCACATCACCATTGCTCTTTCCCCACAGGCTGAAATGCTCTCCAATAGATGTATGGAAGATAGTAACAAAGACAACTCTGGTTCAGGGGACTGGGGCACCTCCCGTATGAAGACAGGCTGAGAAAGTTGGGGCTGTTCAGCCTGGAGAAGAGAAGGCTGCGTGGAGACCTCATAGCAGCCTTCCAGCATCTGAAGGGGGCCTACAGGGATGCTGGGGAGGGACTCTTCATTAGGGACTGTAGTGACAGGACAAGGGGGAAGGGGTTAAAACTTAAACAGGGGAAGTTTAGATTGAATATAAGGAAGAAATTCTTTCCTGTTAGGGTGGTGAGGCACTGGAATGGGTTGCCCAGGGAAGTTGTGAATGCTCCATCCCTGGCAGTGTTCAAGGCCAGGTTGGACAGAGCCTTGGGTGACATGGTTTAGTGTGAGGTGTCCCTGCCTATGGCAGGGGGTTTGGAACTGGATGATCTTAAGGTCCTTTCCAACTCAAACTATTCTATGATTCTATAAAGTCAGAGGCAAAAGATGTTTTTAGCCTCAGACATACTGACAAGAAAAACCTGACATGTAAACCACAAACTCGTTGGGATCAGAGGCTAATTCTATTAATATCATTTAACAGAAGGAAGCTATAAATTGCTCAGATCAAACGCGCTTTTAATGTCAGCCTGCCCAGTATTGTGTATATTGTTTTTATTCCCAAACAATATTCATTCAGCAAACAGAGCTGCAGCTTACTTTTTGCATGGGTGTAGCAGTCTCTACGCACTCCAAAGCATCTGCAAAGGATTGTGGGCTAAACGCATCCATATGTCCTGCATGCCTCGAATTTCCACTGGCTGCAGCTCTGGCTTTGCCACAGTCTACCACAGGATGGAGTATGGTGGGAAATTATATATCCATACAGATATGTATGAATTTCATGCTTACATCCATGGAAAAAAAATCTTTTCATTTCCTTTAAATTGTGAACAGGTGTTGTCACCTTCTTAACTTGGCTTCTATGTTACAGCTTCACGAAGGGAAAACAAGAGATCAGCTTAAACAGTGCTGCTTTTGTTAGCCAGAACATGATGTATTGATAAGCATACTGTAAAGTTTGTTACAAAATCAAATGAAACTAATAAAACCTAACAAAGATCTTGTAAAAACTGTGGACATTATACAGCATTAGCACTGAGTTACAGATCTGGACTTGGAGAAACAAGACTGCTGCCCAGCTGTGACTTTTTCAGCCTTTTACACCCATTCAGTGAGAGCCATCAGCTAAATCACCTGGTGCTACATTTTTGATCAGTCATTTTTAGGATAGTTACAGCTAATACTGGTGCTCACATCATCACCTTTCTATGGAGAAAGAGCTTTGCAATAACAAATTATTATGGGCTGTTGTGACAACAATCTAAGGTAACACCATCAAAATGATGAAAACTAGTGAAATCATTTTTCTGCAGCAACCCAGGGAGAGTCGCCGTTTCATTTTGGAGCATTTCTCTCTCCTCCTTCCCTCTCCCAGACAGTGTCCAAGACTCAACATACTGCATATGGGGACAGGGACTTTGTTGGGCTGTGAGTGGGATTCCCCAGATGAGGAGGAAATGAAGCACCACTGAAATTCAGAGGATAGGAACTCCTGATTGATTGCTTTTAGATTGCTTTTAGCATACTTGTGCTGTTAAGCACACCAAATCTGGCTAGGGTGTGTGTTTTATGCCTACGTTAATAAACACCCAGAAAGAAGAGCCATTGACTGGGTGAGGGCATCATTAGTCAATGATGAGTCACTTCCAGTGGAAAAGGAGCTTCACTTCCAAGTGAACAAGTTTCTAGCTATGAGTTTGCACCAAAACATGGCAATACACACATTTCCTGTACCAAGGACTTCATTGATTCCTCTAGTCAATGGAATCATTTCATGCATATTGACAGTCTCTTCCCACAGGCTGACATGCAGGACCCCCTCACTTAGTAACACAACGAAGACAGGTCTTGTTATGAACCTGCATCTCCACAGAGGGGTTACTGTGACCTAGTGACACCACACCACATGGGGACAAGAAGTCCTTGTGCAATGATTGCAATTGTTAGGCCTCGAGTAGTAAACTAAGGCTCCCAAAGGCCAAAAACAATCTGAGCTTTAATTAGCAACATAACCATTACTAAGCATCAGTGACTATGGCCAGATCCTCATCTGGTGTTAATCACACTGCATGCGCACAGGAGGCCACCAACGTAGATCCAGCTGCCGGATTGGGGCCTGAACAAATTAAACATGAGAACTTTGTTACTGTTTATTGTCACAAGGAATTCTTCATTTCCATATAACAACTGACTAATCATCATTAGTCATGATTATATGCCCTGTGATTGTGTTAACGGTCCCATGCTGGATGGGCTGCCTTTCACACTTCGGGTTGAAGTAAATGCGCTAAAGATGGATTGCTAACTCCATAGCACAACCAGCACAAGCTACACCATCTTCTTTTCAAATGCAAATACAGCACCTTTCCCCCTTTTTTTAAGAGTTGACTCATTCCAGTTTTTGCTTAGCATTAGCAGTCCCTTGGTGCACACATTGCTGACTCAGTGTTGATTCACATCTTCTTGCCGAGCACATCTCTCTCTGGTCCCCAGAGTTTACTAAGAGGCCAAAACCCAAACACCAATGAATTGGTCATGCTTTTCCAAGATGGCTGGAGGCACCTGACTCTGGACTACAAATGTTTTCTCAGCTTTTGCACTGTAAATGAGTTCTGAGACATGGATTGATTACTTCATTGGAGAACTGTAATGCAAACCATATTTTACTGCACTTGTGATTTTTTTCGCACAGTATTTTCTACTACTGTGAGCAGAAAAAAAAGCACATTTAAATAAATACCCATTCAGACATTGCCATGATTTTTTCTTTTTTTTTTGCAGGATACTTATGCTGACTGTTTAAAAAAAAAGGTTATTTTAATGCAAATTTTTCACGTCTGTTATCAAAGAGAGCTGTCTTTGGACAAGCTGTAAAAAAAGCATAAAATAGCAGCTGGCTCAGCAGGAAAAAGCTACTTTAAGAATAAATCATCTGATGTCAGGGAAGATTCTCAAAGCAATCAATTGCAGCAGACAGACAGCAGACATTTAATGGTAAATTTGATTTGTTTGAAAATGAGATGCAGCTCAATTTCTGAAGAGCCCATCAGAGGTTTAGGACAACAAGCTGCAGTTTTCCTCCTGCTCTCTGCATCAAGATTTTATCAGTCCACAGCCCAAATGGAGCCAAGTGGCTCAGTCTCTCAGAGGACCAGGCACAAGAGGGTGTATGGACTGGATGGATGACGGGTTCTTCACCAAAACCGTCCTCCAAATAAATCCAAAGAAAAGCAAAAGCAATTGCCACAGTCAGAGACATGGGGCAAGAAGGAGAAACACTGGAGCAGCTGTTCCTTGGATTTAAATGTTGATCTTTCTTGTGCTGACATGCACACGAGCAAGATTTGTCTTTGGCAGTTTACAAACCCTAAGCAAAGCAAGAAGTCGACAGTGCAAAGACAATCCCAAACCCTTCTCTTGTTGCTGCTTCCTTTTTCTTTGCTGCAGAAGGTTATAAGAAACATGCAGGCAGATGCGAAAATAGAGAGCTGGATCTTTCATCACTTGGTTGAGCAACTGATGCAAGATGAAGTATTTACTGGAAGCACCTGTAGCAATAGCCCTGCATGTTGCAATGCTGGCACACCTAGCAGGACTTGGCCCATAACACTTCTGCAAGTGAAAAGTCCTCTGTGTTGAGCATTAGTGAAAGAGGTCATTATGCTACAGCATAAATATTTACTAATAGTCCTTCCTACAGCTGTTCACCAACAATCTTCCTTTCAGAGAATGACCAGGCCTCTGGAACAAGTGATGTTGTTTATTATTGCAATAATAAACAGCAATTGCAAGAGACGGCAGTGAAGGTTGTCCAGCACTTCCTTATTAGAAGACTTTGTTTTCAGTTATTTACAAGTCAGGCAAATCTCACCTATTTAGGCTAAGATTTCCCAGGATGACCTGTTGGCTGGAGCGTGTGATGGCTCCATATATGAAACCTCAGTTTCTCCAAGCTGGTCACAGCCTGATACAGGCTTCAGTTTTGCATCATCACATGCTGTTTTTCTCTGCAGAGCATACCTCCATGCAGCACACAAGGTGGGCAGTTTTCAAACAGTGAGCAGCTATTCAAATGCTGTGTTTCTTCCTCTTTGACCTCAGGCTTCCTTTTAGAGCACACTGGCAAGGGAGTTTTATTCTGCAGTAAAGAAACCACAGGTTTCAACCAAGCATCTAAAACCCAAATAAAGTAACTTTTTCACACCTGCAGATCATAAATCAGCTCTTCTGAATTGATTCAGCTGGGGAAAAAAACCCTTAAAGACAAGATTTTCATGGGCATCACTGTACAAATAACTTTCTGGAAAGGTACAGCACATTTGTTTTGATGAGCTACAGATAATTCTCCACAAAAAGGAACTATTGTGCTTAATAACTGCACTACTGATTTAATACTGATTAAAGAGAAGTTCCTCTTCCAGCATTTGTAAATCTGTCTGCAGTGTAATTGGCATCCCAAATCTTGTGGTAAGCCACAAAAACTATTAAGGCTGGCTAGGAGAGGAAATTGTAAATTTGACTTATATTGGTTATCTGCTTTTACTGGCTTACATTTCATGCAGGGATGTATTAGAGAAGGATTCCTTGGATCTTTGGGATCCAGGCCCCATCGTCTGAGAAGATGGGGAAATCAGCAGGGCAGAAACTGCCATCTGGGTTGGCAAAACCTTTGTTTGAGAAAGAAGATCAAAAACCTAGAGAAGACTCCCTTCCAACACAGCAGCACGAAGATGCTAAATTAGTAAGAAAAGAGTTTAGAAAGTGTTATGATGGAGGAACAGTCTTTTAGGATAAGAGTTAAGAGGTTTAGACTCAACTCTGAGCCACAGCTCATAGTTTACATGGCCTTGGACTAATCACCTGGCCTCTCTTTGCTTTAGTTACTGTTGTAAAATCATAGCAATCTGTCTCATCCACGCTTGCAGACTGAGAAGTTCTCTGTCCAGGCAACATGTAGGTATGTCTACCAGACATGCAGAGGCAGACTTAAGTTTGCTCTGCTCATTCCCTGAGCTGGCTGCTTGCAAGCAAGATCAGTCATGAAAGCCACAAAGCAACATTCAAACAGGCTTATACCAAAATTAATACACCTCACAGAGACCGACCTGCAACGGAGACAAGGAGCTCATCTTTGCCATGTCTGCCAGCACCCATTAATGTTGGTGGAACCATTGCCCTTCTTATTCCTATGTACCATGTCACAGTTTTTGTTGGTTCCCTATACAATAACAGATTACAGAGCTAAGATTAATAAGAGTTGTATAGCATTGAATGCAGGCAGAGAGGCTCAGGGCTGCTGAACTTTAGTCTCAGCTTTTTGTAGAACCTTGGGTAAACCTTCATCTTATCCTATTGCAGTGTACACGTGTATAACACAGGTGTGACATTTCCAGCAGTGTGGCAGAGCTCCGTTAAAAGCATGTAGGGTAAGTCCAAAACCTTTCAATAAGCTACTGTACCAATTCCAAATATTATTGCTTAAGTTTCCAGGATGTTTTAATGTCAAAAGAGTTTTATCTTTTCCAAGGTCCAGCATTTAACAAATCCTTTAATGCTATTCTAGATTTAATATCTTAAACACCTTTCCCATGTCTGACACCTGCATGGGTTTACATGTTTGGTGTCAGCAGTAAAGTTGGAATAAGAGGGCTTTTTCTCCTTTGAAGGAGTGGGAGAATAAAGAGGCCATATGGTTCAAAAAGCCACTCAGCCTAATGAAGTTTGTGCTTTCTGGGGCACAAGCAAAACAGCTCCATCAATTTGATCTTCATCCTCAAATCTGACATGCAGTTGGTTTTAAATCACTGCCTCCTCAAAAGTCAACAAAGGATTAATTTGCTCTCAACCAAAAGCATTTTCACCAAGACGAACACAAGCATCTGGTCAACACATTAAACGTTTGGGTCCCTTGAAAGAACAAGTCAGTGATACCTTGTGTTTACTTGCACTTTGGCAAGAAAGACAGTGAGGGAACATTTGTTTTCAGGGGAAATTGCTCTAGTGAAGAGCAATTGGTCTGAAACATTACATGAACACATTCTGTACCACTGGAGAAAAGGGACATAAGCAATCCATCGAAAATGGTTTGAGCAGCAACAGTGCACAAGGGTACACAGTGAGTCAAAGAAGGAAGGTGCACAGAGGCTAAGAAGTATTGGGGTTAAGCAGCATTACAACAAGGACGCGTGGAGATGAATGATAACCAAGCCCATATGTCTGCCACACTTTTAGTTTAAAGTTACCCTTTTCTTGGCACTTGGTGACCAATTTTTGTTTGCATAGGGCTCAACCTCACACCCACAGCAGACCAGCGGGAGCTTGCCGTTTCCTTCCATAGCTGCCCGATGAGGCTGTAAATAAGTAGTGTTTGCGCCCAGGGCTTTTCAGTGCCAAATATAATGAACACTATTGTTCTTAACACAATTAAATTTGATAATCCCATTTCCCCAAGCAACTGAATTGGAGGTTTTGCCTCAATCTTTCCTGAATTCTAGTCCAACTTTTACCCTCTGCTTCCAGGCTTTTCCCTTTCATTTGTTTCTGTTGTGCTACCAAGAATAGTTAGAGCCTTCTTTGACTCACAGATACCTCAGTGCCTCTTTGCCTTGGAACAACGGGATGTGGCTTGGGCTCTGAGCTTTACAAAAGATACTGGATGACACAGAAGTTCAAAACCTTTGGCAACCTCCACATACTGCAAAAGCACAAGCAGGAGTGAAGCAGGCTCTTGCAGCATTTCTTTCTCTTCACCAAACCATCTGGAAAGCACATCCAAAATAAGTCTGTATAGACATGACACTTTATAGATTATATCCACTTTGTTCACTGTAGCAAAGATGATGAACATGTACAGGAAAGAGATGAATGAGAAAAAACAAATCTGCAAAGTATATAAACTATAAGATGGTTTTTGTGGCTCTCTCCCATTGATGCTACAGGAGTCGTGTCACGAGAGGCTTTCCCTCACCTAAACATCTCTTTCCTGATAAGACATTCACATTCTGGTCTATTTCCCTTACTGGCTTTGTAGCAAAGTGCATTCTCCAAGAATCACCTTGTTATCGGGTGATAATCCTCCATCAAGCAGCACCAAGTGTCTGCTACATGCTCTGAGTCCATAGCAGCACTCCTACTGCAAAGGGGAAGAGGGAGAAACAGAACAAAACCAGGCCAAGTGCCAAGCAGTAGGCAGATGGCAAATGCCCTAAACTCTATCCTCTCTTCCACTGTCTGTGAGAAACAGAACGTTGTAGACCATATACTTGGAATGCTAACGAGGCAATAGGATGAGCAACACGTGATCTCACCCCCTGCTTTGTAACCCTCTCTATTCCCTCAGCATCTTTCAGCATCACATTCTCATCCAGCTCTTTCCCTTCTCACAGACAAGGACCAATGAGCGTATTTCCATGATAGGCACAGCAGCAGAATCTCTGATTATCCAAAGAAGCATCCTTGGGGCCTTCAGGAATTCCCAGCCCAGAAGATAACCCCAAAATCCCATTGCCAGGCCAAGCAAGCCCTTTGAAGATGCTCAAAAGCACAGCCCATGGTCACCAAGACAGGATCTGACGCTTTTTCAATCTTGCCTCCACCAAGGAGATTTCTCAGGAGCTGCACATCCCTGGGTCATATGCCAGCTCTGAGCTTCATTTTAACCTTGATATTATTATTCCCAAAGACACCATGCTTTGCAAAAGCATGGATCTTCCAGCTCTATGCCTTTATACGGGTGCCTCAACATTTGTTTTGAGAACTACAACAGCAAACATAAAGATCAGCGTGACCTCTCCTTATCACACAGCCTTTCCTGTGTGGAATTCATTGTGATCTGGACCCTAGTGACTATTGCATCATTCCTGTTTATTTGTAACCTTTGGCACTGCGTAATCTTATCTGCCTGCAGCTGGCTGCAGCAGAAGATGTGCAGCAACATAGCCAGCTCTGGCAATCCTCAAACACTGGAAAGGGCCAGTTAAGAGTGGAGGTCAGTAAATGATTAGCAAAGCAAATCTGCAGTCACTGACAGCTACACAGAAATCAGCTTGCTCTCATATCCCAGAGTAGGTGAAGCCTGGCTTTTCTCCAGCCCTACTCACCAATCACGATGAGGGTGTAGTTCACATTGGTGCTGCCAAAGCCATTGGTGGCTTTACAAATGTAGGTCCCCGCATCCTCACTTTCCACCTCCTTAATTTTCAGCCCTTGCTGAAGGATTCGGAACCTTGTCCAGCCGCTGTGGATAGTGCGGCCATCCTTCATCCACATAGTGAGGGGTGGGGGGTCACCCTCCACTGGGCACAGGAGCTTGATGGTCCTCCCTAGCCTCACGGACTGGCGGTGAATCACTTTATCTGCAATCCTTGGGGGGCCTAAGGAAGAACAGAGAGAGGAGAAGCTGTTATTGCTTTTGCTAGTGAGCTGTTATTGTTTTTGCTAGTGACATAGAACTGATTTAAAGACAAGTCATCAATCAGGCTATTACACTGACTTTTACACAGAGATAAAGTGAAAGGTGCTTACCAAAAATCACTTACAATCAAGGCTAAAATACAGGCAATTACAGAAGGATAAAACAACAGAGATACTGCTTTGTGCAAGACATGAAGCTGTAGCCTTGCCATCATCATCAGCTCATGCTAATCCACCAGGGAAGCCTGATTCTTTGCTTTTCCAAAGCACCCTCATTTTACTATAGCAAGGAGGAGGCCAACACACAAAATGTTCAGCTGTATTTGGTAGAGCAACTGTAGTTGTTTTAAACTCAACACCTATCCTGAAGGCAAAATTAGTAACAGCACTGGCACTTAAAACAAAACACTGCCCCCTCACCCCCCCATGTTTCAATCCTTTCATGTTGTATGTACAGTAATTCCCCTTAATAGTCACCAGATGGGTTTTTTCTGAGATGCATGAGCCTGCAGTTGTTGGACACAAAGCATTCATTGGGTAGCACTTCACCAAAAGACAGCATAACCTCACACGTTAACATTGCTTACAGTCCAAAAGAGGGTATTTTCATAAACTCCCTTAGCAACCCTGCTGGTCTGACCCAACTGACAAATATTTGTTCTTTGTTAAATGTGATAATTTCATGCAAAACAGAGTGTCCCTGGAATGCCACAGAGTGAGCACACTGTTTGCCATTCGATAACAGGATGCTCTTGGATAGGCCAACACTCAGAAAACAGAAGTGATAAAGATTCCGGCAGTGGGAATGGTCCCACAGCTGAATTAAACGGGAATTTCTTCCCAAGGCTCTGAAAAGCTGAAGCAGTCTTTCTCCTGCATCTGCCTTTTCTGCCTTTCCATTGCACAAGTTCCCCACACAAACTGCAATAGCAATGCTCTTCCCAGAACAACCTATTAATGGGTGTGATAATAAATGCTCTGCTCTTGCATAAGGACAAAATGTTTTGCTAAGGATTGCTGATGCCGAGTTGCACCCAAAACCCACAAGCTGTTTGTGGGGTTTGGAACCGTTCCCTCATGTTTGACTCCTGTTCCTAGTGTTTTGCAGCATTGGACTCACACGGGATAAGATACAGAGCTGGTGTTTGCACTTCCTCATGACTAATTCCTGTTATTCCAATGCCTGTATGAATTTTCCCCAGCATGACTAAGGCACCACATACAGTCCAGCTCCTGAGTGACTACAGAACTGCTGTGGCAGTTACTCATGCTGAATCTCACCCATGAATTTTGCAGCTTTGTTGGAGAGCAGACGTGCTGCTCAAGCTGAGAAGAGAGTCATGAACTAGATTTAAACTCATTAATTATTTCAACTAAGAGCCTGGTTAAACCAATGGGTCTTAGACACATTCAGATCCTGATGAACTACTCAAGACCCAAAGTGGGCATCTTGAGAGTACTTACTCTAAAGAAGTCAGTCCCTGGCAAATATAACACTCATCTCTGTATCCCTCCTTCAGACACCATTGGGACCGCATCTTGAGAGTGACAGTGCCCCCCCCCTTCAAGGGGACTGGCAAAACACCATGAGAAATCCTGCCTATCCAGCAGCGCACAGAATCATAGAATCATAGAATAGTTAGGGTTGGAAAGGACCTTAAGATCATCTGGTTCCAGCCCCCCTTGCCAGGGGCAGGGACACCTCTAAACCATGTCACCCAAGACTCCATCCAACCTGGCCTTGAACACCGCCAGGGATGAAGCATTCACAACTTCCCTGGGCAACCCATTCCAGTGCCTCACCACCCTCACAGTAAAGAACTTCTTCCTTATATCCAATCTAAACTTCCCCTGTTTAAGTTTGAGCTTATTACCCCTTGTCCTGTCACTACAGTCCCTAATGAAGAGTCCCTCCCCAGCATCCCTATAGGCCCCCTTCAGATACTGGAAGGCTGCTATGAGAACGTTCCAGCTCTGTGGATGGAGAGATAATGCCAAGATTCTTTGAATGCTGATCTGACACAAGTCATGATGCTGAGTGTTTTAAAGAGAAAATCCACCCATCGGGAGGATGGTGTGTATGTGTCTTTGGCTTTGATAAAGCAGAATTCACCAACACCATGCGAGGATCCAGCCCAAAATCCTGCTACGTTTCCCTACATGGTGCAGCGTTCCACTCAGTGTAAAGGAACAGAAATGTCCAGACAATTCCACGACCTTGTTGAAATTCTGGGTTGGCCCTTGGAGAGGTCTTTCTGCCTTAGAGCCCTACTGAACCAAACCAGACTTTAAGAGTAGCTTCATTGCAATCTACTCGTGAGCCAGGATACTACTCCTTGCATATTCAAATAGCAAAAACAGATCTATAATTAGTGCTAGGGAAAAATGTTTGGTGCAGGGCAAGCAGGGACATTGGAGAGACAGCACCCTCCTCCTGACTTGGAAACCTGCTGTAGCTCCTTCAAAATCCTTTTCCTTCCGACATTCAGGTTGACTCCTGATGAATTCCGAGACCCGGAGGAATCAGATAGTTTCCCAGTCACGTCATGTGCCTCACTGGGGCAGGCTGCAGAAGCAGCTTTCCCGATGGCACCAGACTTGCTTCTGGATCCGTCACATGTTTGGGTCAGCAGGAAGATTTGTTCTCCCAGGTGCCATTTTCCTTTGATTGACCTTTCATTCTGAGGAATCACTGGATCGTGCCCTGTCACAGGATCTATTCACAGACCTTTATGACATTTAGGAAAGGCTGCATTTCTTAGGGCTTTTCTGTCTGAAAAGAAACACACCAGCTTGGTACTCTGCAGCCCTTCATTAGCCCCTCAAGCGACTTTATCAGGATGAGGAATAAAAATCCACCCACCCTCCTTTTTCTTGCTTTATTTTGCCAGATACAGCTGCATGCACTCCTCAATAAGGTACAGCCTCAGGACAAAGATGCTAAAACCTTTCTTCTGTTCATTTGGTGCTGTAAATATTCCCATTTTACTACCTAGCATCTTTGCCTTAATAACTTTCTGTGCAAGCAGTGCTCTCTCTCTGCAACCAGAGCTTCAGAGGCCCTGGCAAGCCAGCGATAGCTGGGCCTCCTGTAGATGGCTAAGCAAGAATAAAATGTTGATATCGTCACGGATCTCTGTCTCTCTTCCTAATGTACAGGCATCCACCGGGTCCTATTTCACTACGTATCCACACGGCCCAGCCCTGCCTTGGGACTGCAGCAGTGACAGATGAATGCTCTTCAAGTCAAAATATACTTTGGCACATCTCCCCGCTCTGCACTGTCAGTATTTAGAGGGGAGGAGGTGGAGAGGGGGAAGTATGCTTTGCAAAAAGGCCCTTCTCCAGCATCCCCTGTGCAGCGGGTGCTGCTGACACAGAGCTGCATCACACAACATACCATGAAATCCCGCACTATATGGTATTCCCACTCTGAATCCACATATTTAAGCTGCCCAGAATAACCCAGGTTACCCTGGAGTTTAATTGCCTACGGCAGCTCCATCTTCTGCGATATGATCAGAGCAAAAAGACGCAGCAAAACTATGCCGAGCACCCTAATTTCTCATGGGCACCACTGATACTGAAGGGAGCTCCTCACCTTACAGAACTGTCCCATAATATGCCTATAATATTGCCATAAGAGCAGAGTGCTTAGGAGCTGGCAGCCCTGCCATAGGTCACTTTGGGTGTCCATTGGTGGTGTCTCCCACAGGACTGGGGCATGTGTGTGCTCACGGCTGAGAGCAGAGCCTCCTGTAGATGGCTAAGCAAGAATAAAATGTTGATATCGTCACGGATCTCTGTCTCTCTTCCTAATGTACAGGCATTAATTGCCTACGGCAGCTCCATCTTCTGCGATATGATCAGAGCAAAAAGACGCAGCAAAACTATGCCAAGCACCCTAATTTCTCATGGGCACCACTGATACTGAAGGGAGCTCCTCACCTTACAGAACTGTCCCATAATATGCCTATAATATTGCCATTGCCGTGGTCATGTAGAGTGGATGCACTGCTATAGCTAATTACAGAGGCAAAATCAAAGGAAAGCAGTTGCTCCTTCACCTTCAGCTGACAAGGAGGTACAAGCAGGCTGAACCCTGACTGCTGCCAACTTCCCATCCCTTGTTGCTGCAGGCTGCTCTCATGTGCTCTAATGCAGCATAAAAAAGCAGATGCAATTACTCCTCAAGCAGCCAGTGCCACAGCCTCAGCCATCCTAGGCTCTAACTTTGTGTTGCATGTGAGCAGAAATGATTTAACATACTTTGAGAGCAATGCCTTATGGCCATTTGCCTTGTTTGTGGGTTACGCATCAGGGCAACCCCGCAAGAGCTGAATAGCCACACCACAAGGGATTGTTTACAAATCTGAAATCATAGAATGATAGAATAGTCTGGGTTGGAAGGGACCTTCAAAGGTCATCTAGCCCAATCTGCCTGCCATAAGCAGGGACATCAGGTTGCCCAGAACCACATCCAGCCTGGCCTTAAATGTCTCCAGGAACAGCACATCCACCATCTCTCTGGGCAACCTGTACCAGTGTTTTACCACCCTCATTGTAAAGAATTTTTTCCTTACATCAAGCCTGAATCATTTTGTTAGACCAGGTTGTTACAATTGTGAGCTCATATATCTACCAACACAATTTTTTTAATGCCAGTTTATACCATCTTTCTGTCTGTGGGGGTGTGTGTGTGTGTGTGTGTGTCATGAATTGCCATGTGCCTGCACCCATGGGTTAAAGCTCCAGACTGGATCCTTTCAAACCATAGGAGGAGAGAGCAGTGCTCGTTAGTCCTGCTGTAAATCCTGGAGGAGGTGTCCTACGCCATATTCCCCCTTATTTCTTAGCCGCTAGGCAGTGATTCTTGAAAAAGTCAGTCTTTAAGTGCTGAAAATCTACAACCTCTCATGTTCCTGGAAGCAACAATTACTTCTGCAGCATTTTGCCATGGGATATGTGAGAAGGGGTCAAAAGCGAGGCCCCAGGTAGGTATTCCAACAAAAGTGCTGACTTGGATTTTCACACGTTTATAGTCAGGAAAGGAGGGGCAATGGTGGGGAGAGAGGGAAAACAACCACTGTTTCTTGCTTCCACTCTTGCAATTTTCCATTAGGCAAAGGCAGCTCTCTATGGCATCAGTGCACTGCTCAGAAACATGCTTTAGAGCCCCACCGTGTTGGAGAAGAGGCAGCTGACTTCACAGCCTGTGCGACCAGAAGGAGCTGTTACTGTAGGTTAAGCCCTACCTCGACACAAACCCACCGTGCACAGGTTTTCTTCAGTCCCCCTTGTCCTCAACCCAATAGTTTGAGAGAATCATTTGTTGGCTAAGGGGGAGGGTGGGGTTTGACATCCATGGATGTGACTTGGGAAGAAGTGACGGGAATGCAGCTGCTTCCCCCTGTGGCTGCTCGTTCTTCTTTCTCCAAATACAAACTAAATATAACTTTGCCCCATCACATTCAAATCATTTTAGTTACTAGAAGGGATCATGCCAAAAGTTCCAAGGGCCAGCGTGCAATCAGGCTTAAAATATAATTTAAATCTACATTTTCCACCAAGTTATTTTCTCTCTTGTAGGTTCCCCATCTGCAAATACATGTAAGTAGACCCAGAAAGAAGCCATCAAGCCCAGCCAGATACCAAGCTTTCTGTGCAAGATCGTATAAGCCCAGTCAAACATTAACAGGGAAACGCTGTGATCACCTCATTTGTTTTAAATATTTCTGCTCATATACATGCAGACAAGTGTGCAGATTTATTCGCCTCATTTACAAATACAAGCAACTGGAATCTCCATTCTGTTCCATTATATAAAAGACAGATCCTACACCTGTCCTACTGAACAGCTGGGCAATTTTCAATTTATATCCACCATCCTATACCACAGAAAAGCCCCACTTGCTGCTCTGCTGCTGACTCTGCTTTACCAGCATTCCTGCTCTCCCACCCAGTGCTTTGGAAGGGATGGTGGTTGCCACTTCTTGGCAAAAGGAGGTATGTAAAACCCAAGATAGCCAATTTGCTTCAGCAAACAGCTATCTCCGGGAAGCAGCAAAAACAATTTCTAGAAGTGTATGTAAGACACACCAGTGGAATAGCCTGGAGCTTCCTGTCCGTATTTCTCACAGTCAAAAACATACACACATGTAATTATATTTTCCTGGACTGCATTGCAAAGTTCGTGCACTCATTCAACTCATACATGCAGTAAACATGATTTATAGCTCTGTGTGAAAACCCTCTAGATATATGGTGTTTTGATAGTGACTTGAACCTAGCACTATAATTTAGTAACACCTAGCAGTGAAAGCTAAATGATTTCCCACTCCACATTCCTAACTTTCCATGAACCCCTTTTACTGCTAACCTGGGGAGGAGATACTGCTCCTACAATTGTTTGGACTTAGCCTTGTTACTCCTTCAACTAAACTGCATGCAAACATCAAGCTTCACATATGGTGAACGCACCAGCACTGACCCACGTCCTATGAGACCATTTGCCATGATACAGTTCAAAGTGAACTTTATTAACACATTAAACATAATTACAAAGAGGAAATTCCAAGGAAGGTCAACCAGCCTGGACAGTTTCTTGGAATGGAAAGTAATTTATAATATCCACATACTGTATTGTAAAGTTTATAAAGAAGTTAAATAAGTTTTAAGAGTCCCATGGGTTATGTATACTTTATTATTTAATACCAAACACATTCACTTTCTATGGAGATAAGATTTCTTTTGAAGTGCTGTGTTAGCAAATTAGCAAAGTCATTTGCCATGTAGCACCCAAACAGCTCATCAATGCACGCAAGGAATTAACATCATGGACTGGGGTACCACAGAGAATGCATGTCCTATGAGAAGCATACAGCCAAGCACAGAAATCTTTCATTATGATAGTGAGACAAACGAGTTGGACAACAGCCACTAACCAAACCATTTCTTTGGTATAAACACAGCCTCTTACACCAGCACTTGAGGCAATATTTGACCTTCACCATACTCATTGCTGTAAAAACTGATCCTCCAAAGTTCATAGTGCAAGGCTGTTCACATCAAAGTTGATTTCCTTCACCTCTCCCATCCTTTGAATGTACATGGATGGCTGGAAAGGACTATCTAAAAGCCATGCTTTAAACTTGAATCCAGGGTTGGCTAACTATTGGTCATCCATTGCTAGAAAGCTGGGCTGGACAAATCCTGGTAGGAGTTTAACACTTTCTGCAACAGTTTAACCCTCTCTGCAAGACCAATGTGAGGATTATACACTTACACATCACTCTTCCCATTATTTGTATTGGTATTCAATCTGTAATGACAGATCAATAGATAGAGGCCTCACTACACTGGGGGCTGGACAAAACGCCTACCAAGAAGCAAATCCTACAGGGAAGGGCTTACAAAGCAATGATGGCAAGCGTTTTAGTCAACATGAGTAGGTGTTCCTGAAAGAGGAACTCTTGGCTCTCTGCACAGTGGAAAGGCATTATATGAAAAGCAGAACTTATAAAATTCTTTGTGAGAAAGATAAAAGGATGAATGTTTTGCTCATGTATACCATTAAGGAGTTGAAAGGACTGGTGAATCCAACATCTTTTCATATGCTCGGAACAAAACAGTTCTCATTCCCCAAAGGTACGCACTAGCCAAGTAAAGTAGGGGTCAGCGTAGGGGTAACTGGGCCAAATGCTTTGCTATGTGACATGAGGAGATCAGATTAGATGAGCTAATGAGTCCTTCTTGATTTGAAAACATAGGCGCCCACAGACAAAAACAATGCTTATCAAAAACAATCAAAAGATTAAAGAAAAAAAACAACAGCAGCTCTGTGAAACAAAGACTCTTAGAGAGGAACACAAAAACACCACAAGTATTTGCTGACTGGCCCTGATGACTGCTCAAGCTTAGCCTTGGGAATAGCGGACTATAAGCAAGTTCTAAGCTTGGGTTACACAGCTGAGCCCAACAACCTGATGGAGAAAACAGCGTTGTGGATTCATTTTACAACAAGCAAAGTGACATATTTTCTCCTTCTTCCCTACCTCTGAGGTAGCAGCTACTTTCCTGATGAAATGGATATTTATTGATAGCACAAGAAGTGCTTGCCATATTTTTACATGAGTAATAACTAGCCCCTTGGGTGTAGGCTGCCAGTAAATTTTCTACTCTAGATGTTCCAAAAATAAGAAAAATAGAATATTTGGGAACATGTTCCATTTAATTAAGTGTCCTGCACATGCATTTCACTGAGATTTAATAAAATAGTTATTGTATGTTAAACAATTGGCACTTGATTATTGCATAGATTTATTGCAGTTCAACAACAGTAGATGAGATGCATATCTCTTACATGGATTTTAAATCCTTTGAGCATATGTTTTCAATATTCAGTTGGTATTTATTTAACATGAAATTACCATCTTATTAAATTAAACATGAATGGGTGACATTCAATTGCAAGTGCTGCTGAACCTTTTTTCAGCAACAAAAATAGTAACTTTATCCCTTAGGTTTTGAGGTAGCAAATGTAGAGGAGAGTTAGGATTACTTCAAATTACTCTTGAAGAAACAGACTTCATATGCTAAAAGGTTTCTCATCTAGTGTGGAATAAAAGATATTATTTATTGTTTCTTAAGTGCTGCCAGTGGGCTTAGCGTGGGCCAGAAGAGAAGACTAATATTCCTACTCTAAGGCAAAAATTATACTGACGGCGCAGTTCAGGTATGCAGTTCAATGGATAACCAGAAAACTCTTCTTAGAGAAGACGTAAGTACAACCAAGGTGTGTTAGCACACATACTCATAATCTGCCTTTTTCATTCCCATTTAGGAAGACAAACTCATCTGAACAATAGCATTCCTAATGCGCTTTTTCAAAAGAGGCGGCATTAAAACACGTTTTCAAGGTTCTCAAATTAAAAGGCATTTTTTTAGCCTCCTGTTTCCAGGAAGGACAGACTGCCTAACTCTGGAAGAAAGCTGGAAATCCTCTGTCTTGAGAGATGCAGGAGGGTCCAGAACCCAACTGAAAATCCTTCCCCATATCCCCCACCTAGTCTCACCAAACCTAACCCGAACCCCAGCATGCCCACCACAAGTCACACAGGGGCCATTCCTGCCAACGTAAGGCATTTGTTTGCCTCCCATAATCTCTGGGAAACAATCCAGTCAGGCAGCTCTGAATTAGCTTCTGGGGTTAATCTACCCCAAACGCTATTGTACTCTGCCCTTCCAACTGCTTCCCAACCATGCAAATCCTGCTTCACGAGCCCAGAGGATTTCCCAGCCAAATCACCCACCATCTCCCAGGACTTTCAGCAAAACAAACCAGACACTCTGCAAATCTCAGTTTAATTCACTCATTTCGTAACAAAAACTCCCCTTCAAGCCACCACTTGCAGCCATGTTCCAAAACCCAGTGCTTCAAAGACAGCCTTTTACTTCTGAATCAATCTGCTCTAGTTTTTGTCCACTTCTTTGTTCCTCCTGCCTACGTGCAGTAATTTGTTGCCCAATCATTTTATTTGAATAGCTCCAAGAAAATAGGATGCCCAAGTTCACATTTGGAGGCATGGATTCCCCTTGAACTTTGGTAGTCAATATTTAACCCAGTCAAAGCACAGTACATAGTTTAATAAGTAATTAGCCGTTTCCCTTACAGACAGACGTTTGTGTGAGAGCTGCGCAAGCAGGAAATTGTAAGTGTCATTGTTTATGTCTGCAGGGAAACAGAAATCACGATTGTTGACTTCGTGCCATGTTCGGGAATGATGTGAATGAAGACCTTTAAATAGCTGGTTTGCCTTCCACAGTGGCAAGTCTTTGGCCATACACTGACACAGGAGCCTTTTTCACTTGCATCCAAGAGCTTGGTTTTCCTCAGAATATTCTCTAAAATCATTTTTTCTAGAAACTTCTCTCTAAGGGATGATTGGAGAAGACTTTAAACTCTTCCATCCAGTGCTGCTTCCTGATGGCCTTTTCCAATAGCCACAATGGAAAAGGTGTGATTATGGAATTAAGGGCTCAGTAAAAAAACCCAACTTGAACACTCACTCTCAAACAGGAGACACTGCCAAAATACCCATTAGCTTTTTGCTGCTGGGAAATCAGTGGCAGTGCCCTACATGGTAAGGCTGTTCTCTTTGCTCTGCCCTTGTCACTGGGGGCTTCTAAGTTTGGTTACCACAAAAACGTGGTGACAACTGTTTGTTGGTGACCACAAAGAGATAAACACTCTGGTATTTAAGAACTGAAGATATTTTTGGAGGCTTCTCTAGAGCACAAAGCACTTCTAGCTGAATGACTGCAGAGCAGACCTGGTATGGAGTGTTTTGCAGAAATGTTTCTCTATCAGAAAATAACTTTTTTGTCAAGAAATAAGAATTTCTCTGGATTTCTCTTTCAATATTCTTTTTCTTTTCAGTTTAAGAAATCTTTTGCGTCATAGTTTTGGCAAATTAAAATGAAACGTACAAACAAAATAATCAACATGAACTGAATTGCTTCTATATGAGATTGAGCTGCAAGGAGCGCTCCAGTTCCAATGGGCATTTAGTTCATAGCAGTAGACTAGCCTATTCTGAAGTGAAACACCCCTCTGTAATGGGGGTACCAGGTCCTCAGCATCAAATGCTTTGCTTTACAGATCCAATCTTTGCAAATCCCACCGGTTGCTAAAGCAGACACAGCCAACAATTGCTAGTGGGGTTCCTGGTAAAAAAGCAGAAGCTCTGCTCTTGGATTTCCATTAATGAGCACTCAAACTACATGACCAGACTGGAGCAAATCCAAAATAAACTCCCCAAATGCCTCCAGTGTGAACATCACCTCCTCAGCACCAAATATTTTACTTTAAAGATTTGCTCCTGCTGTGCCATTCTACAAGCTAACGTAGACACACCTGTACAGCTCTCCCAGGAGGGGACCATACCTAAATGCATTTTAAAAGACAGTGTTCACAAGGTTGATTCAGTGAAAACTTACATTTAAACTCAAGAGACGCCCAGTCTTCTGCATAGGAAAACATGGAAACCATCACTGAACTCTTATAGCATTCACATCTGGTTCCTTGCTCCCCAGGCACTGAAGCACACCATACCTGATGTAAAAGCACATGATACCTGATAGTACTGCCAGAAGCCAGGACTTCTTAATGCATGAAGCCTTCATACCTGCAGAATATTGTCAGATCTCATATAGGAAACAGCCTCAGCTCCCGGCCATACCCAAAGGAAAGCAGTAACCTTTTCTTCAAACGGATCATACCTGGACCAGTGCCACAGCACAGTGTAAAACACACAGTGATGCCTGCACAAGTCCATACACAAGTGACCTGCTGGCTGTCAGTTATCATTGGCACAGTCTGAGGGCTCAGCTGGTGCCTTGGACAGAGGCTAGTCCAGATTTCTGCAGCCTGCCTGTGACTGGGACAGCTTCAAACAGATCCATTTCCTCTGCTCCTGCTTTTCTACATGCTGGTTTGTTCACAGCGTTAGTGCACTCTTGTGTGGACTTTATTAGTTTTTCTAGCAGGAGTTAGTGAAGACTTGTTGCTTTGTTAGGCTTACTATATCCAATCACAGCACCATGGTTTGTGCCTAGGATTAGCAGGTGCTTTTCTGGACAGCCCCAGGATTGTTCAGCAGCTAAGATCAGATAAAAATCAGTGTATATCACGTCCAAAGCTCTACTGCACCCCGTGCTGCTCAAAAGATGCTTCAGTTCATCTGGAGGAAGGTATTCTTCCTTAATCTCTATTGCACACCAGTGTGGCATATCTCAGGATGGATGATGTTACCAAAACGGTATCTAACAATAAGTATATTCTGCCTAAACTGAAACACTAAAAATAAATATTTAAAGTATAAATCCATTTAAATTCCCCAAGCTATCCAAAGGATTTGGAAATAGTTCACCTTTGCTGAAGATCCCACATCGCCTGCCTTTTATCTCTATAAATCTGCATGAATAGAAAGATGATGCTAATTATTATGTGACACACAAGCAAACTGCCAACCCCCTGTTATTAGCACAGCCTGTGACTGTCTGTACGGTTGCTTTATTTGAGCTGCCCAAACTCCAGCAGCTACACAGCTAATGAGTGTTTTGCTGACATCAATTGCCCTGTAATTCCAAATGACGTCGTTGCAGTGGCGGGCTACGCACTGACATGTAACATCATATCTATCAGGTAGATAGAGCTACACTGGATTATCACTGTGCACTCCTATTACCTCACAGTCTGGTAATGTATGGTCCCAGCTACTCTCTTGCAAGTGTGTGTGTGTGTGTGGAGAAACCTGGAGAGCATAACAGCTATCTAGGAAAAGCTGTGCATGGAGAAATATGGTCTCCCCGCGTGATTACATAGCTGCTTTATCCCCCACTGTGCGTGCGTGTACCAGCACACGCACATCCCATCAGCTGTCAGCAGGAATTCCTGACTCCAGATTAAAGCTTTGCCACTGTCTGCTCAGCTTGTCCTGGTCAATGGACATCAGAGCAAAGCGTCCACTCGCATAAGGATTTCTGAACTTTGCTCCCAAGAACAGGAGTTTTTACTGTTGCAATGACTTGAACTTGTTCTTGAAAGAAGCCACATCAGAAATCACTCTGTGCTGCACGCTGGCATTTCTAAGTGAGGAGTCAAGAGGTCAAAACCCAAGGTCAGAAGAAAAGCAGGCGTGCAAGACCCCTTGCTGTACCTGTGGCTGAATAAACCAGCACTTTCCTAATCAGTCACTAATCCCCTAATCTTTATTGCATGTAAATTCCGATCCCTTCCCAACGGCTGTGCCGCGGTAATCTCCAATCTGATTACAGGGAAACCCCATTGGAAGACTCATCGATAAAAAATGGAAATGTGTAAAATCAATTTGTTATAGATCACATACAGTGCTGCACACCCCTTCAGATATCAAAGAACCGCCATCATATAGCAACAAATGAAGGGCTGTTAAAAACACTTTTTTATCTGATAGCGGGTTTGACAAAAGACAAAATTCACTTCTGAAAACAAGGGCACTGTTTTACACACAGTAAACGAAGACAGGTGATTAAGGCAGAAAAGGCAGTGTAAAAAAGGTTATTATTTAAGGCCATGCTATAGAAATGTGAGGACAAAAGAAAAGAGAGTCTAGATGCACTTAGCCTCACAATGTACTGGTAGGAGCTCGGCCTTAGCCAACAATCTCAGCTTTACCTACAGGAAGTATGGCAAGTGTTGGCATGGAGTGGTTGGCCAATGAATTTACCATTTGGTACTCACCTTGATAAGAACCAACAAGCAAAATGCTGCAACTTCCGATCCTGAGCTACCAAGTTTGGGATTAAAAGGCCCAGGAAGTAAGGACCACATCTCTGGCTCATCGGTAAGAGCCTGGGCTTCATCACTGCTAAGCACAGTGGTTCTCAGTTTTGAAAACAATGGAAAATTCATAATTTTAGATAAATAAATTAGCTTTGCGGGATCTTTCTTACACTCATATCATTTTCCTACAGTAGGAAGGGAAGCCAAAGCCTCCTTTGTGTAACCCCCCCAGCAGATAGAAATATTAAACTAAAAGAAAGCAGAGGCCAACATGACTTTTGTGTTTCATCCATTGAGGGGAATTTGCCAGCGTTCACCATTTTCTTTTTTAAATCTTGTGATATTAGGTGCTTGTTTGTTAATGTCTGTTTTCTGAGGCCATAATCCCGAAGGAGAATCTCCTGTTTATTTGAACATGAAAGGAAATTTGTGTCCTTTGTTATTGTGGGGAATCACTAAATATGCTAAAACCAGGAAGCAAATAAATAAAAGCCAATTCTTCATGGCATTTATGCTTTTTAAACCTAGGGTACTGGTTTTCTGGGGTTTGACCCAGGAGTGCTGAAAACACAGGATTAGTAATGTGAGTGTTTCCTCCCAGTGCATCCCCTGAGATTTATTTAACCTTTTTTATGACATGCATTCACAAAAAGCTATACTGGCTGTGGGATCCAATAGCTGTAGGGTCTAATATAGCTTATGCTCCATTCACCATAGAGGAGATTATAAGCAGGTGTCTCTCCTAGAAAAACTGGTATGCTACAATCAACAGGAAGCTGGCTCATATCCCCAGATGTTTGTCATTATGGGAAGGAAGGAGAAGAGGGACGTTAGGGTCAATAAAACCACACTGCCCCTCTTGTAGCACCTACAGTCCAAGAGGGACTTCAGTAGCTCTGCTGTGCCCTTGATAAAAGTTTTACAAGACCTCTGCTCCAAACAGCCCTGAAATCAAAGGTGTGTTTACTTAGCCTTTGCTTGCTGGGCTCTAGGATAGTGCAGGGAAGATCAAAGCAGAGACCTCATTTAACATGTCCAAGTACACAAACGGCAAGTCTGTTTATGTTGGATTCCTACACACAGAGTGTGCTGCTGTCTGTCAACACTTCAGGCTCATTTTCAGCAATATTGGGTGAGGAGGGAAATATTCAGAAAGGCCCCACAGATTCTGGTCCTGCTGAAACAGAAGTGGAAGTCAGAGCAGAGAGCTCTGCTTTCAACTGTGAGTGCCAAGGTCAAATACGAGCTCCTTGCAGGATAAAACAAATAGACCTGTGGTCTCTGCTGAAGTGCTATACCATTGAGATGCAGCTAAAGTCTGCATAAAGAGATGGAAAAGACAATTATTTGAGTCCCACCTGTTGGGGTTTTTTTTTGGCCAACACACAGTGAGACTAAGGTAATTGGTTTGACATTGGTAGGAGATGACACCCCATGCACCTTGTGCACAGAAAGAGGTGCAATACCCATCAGCAATTCACATTCTCCTGCAGTCTCCCACTGATGCTTGTACAACCCCACACTGGGGATGTAGCAGTTTTGTGTAGGAGTGAGCAACAAATACCTGCTTCTTCTCTTGGCTTCCCAGGGTAAAACTTCATAAGGAGTAAAATATTATAAGGAACATGTGGAGAAGACCACACAAACTGTAGGCTGGAGGAGCTTTGTTAGGTCTCCTTCCCATCCATCCTACTGTATTATCACCAGGACTGACCCTTTAAAACAGAGACAAGTAAAGGGAAAGAGAGCCCAATGGTTAAGATACATTCTTAGGTCCTTGATTCAAGGCAGATACACAAGGTACTGAAGTGCCACAACTACAAAAAGGGACAGCTCTCTCTTTGGGATGCTCTGGGGACAAATGTTAGATTGCCAGGCACCCTGTGATAACAGGGGTGCAGGTGGGTACCCAGATAGATATGCGGGCTTCAAGACTTATTGGAGAGTCTCCCCAGTTTTGCAGTGATGTTTTCCCTAACCAGGCAATACACCCTGCTTCGCTCCACCTCATTCCCCTGCCTCTAGTCAAAATCCTCATCTACACTGTTAAGCTGTTCCCTCCCCCTCCTCCTGGCTCCAGTATCCAACCCCTTCATACACTTGCAGACAGTTATTGTCCCCTCAGGTGTCACTTAGCCAAGCTACACATATATTTACAAGTAGCTCTTCTAATCTTCTCACATAAATCAGTGCCCCCAGTTGTCTGATCTGATCATCCGGGCCTGTCTCTCTCTGTCCGGACAAAACCCATGCCTGTCTCCCTGACATCTCATGGAAGTCGAGCTGTCAGCTCAAGCTCAGAGCTCTTAATCTTCCTCCCCCTCCCCACCTCCTGCTTTAATTGCCGCAGACACTGCTACTGTCCTGCCTGTCGCTCAGGCCCACATCCCCAGTGTTATGTTTTACTTTGCTCTAGCTCTCCAGATCCTGTGAGCTGCGGAGTCTTCCTGCAGCTTACTGATAAACCCCAGCCTTGGCTGTCCCTACACTCACTTGCATTTCTCATCCAGGCTCCCATCATATTTCATCGTGACTCCTCTGCTCCAGCCTTGATGAAGCACACTCTGGCCTCATTCATATCCATTTTTGTAGGCACTGCTCTGGGCACATCTGCTTCTCTTCACGTCTAGTTCTCTCTTTCCCTGCCACATCAAACAGTTGCTACTTGTCTTCACTTCTCAAGGATCCTCCTGGCCTCCTCCTACCAGAGGTCTGCCCTCTTCCAACTGGCCCAGAAGTCCTGGCTTTCTTCTCATTTTTTTACAGTTTTCAATGAAAACCATAGGTGTTTTCTGCCAAGCTGCCTGCCCTGTGTGGGAGCTCTTCATCAGCACCAGCTCTCTCCCCACACACTCCTCCTTTAAGCTTTCCTGCACCACGTACCCACCATCACCGGTCAGCAACTAAGCTCTGGTGGTCCCCATGGTCAACACCATCCCACTGCTGCTTTGCTCCACCCATCTCTCCATCTTCCTGCCATCATCCTTCACCTCATAGCAATTTGGGCACAGCCTCCTTGCTGTGTTCAGACAACACCTTGCACAGCGGGGTGAAGGCCCTGAGCACAGCCGTGACACACACACAAATCATGCTAATCACAACAGCTTCACTAGCACCTCTTTGCCGATTACCCTCATTTCTGCATCCACAGCATTAACGAACGATTGCATTTTAACAAGCTTCATTAGCACATCGCCTAACACAGCCTGAGCACCCAAGGAAACCCCATGGTGCTTCTTTTCTGCTCAATATAATTTCCAAGGCTTCTGTAACCTGATTTGTTAGCAATAACCTCAGGGCTGTAAAGCTTTTCTTCTGCCATCCAGCAATTAAGGAATAATTTGTCACGGAGCAAGTCAAGCTGCAGGGCAGGAAAGCCCTGTGCAGTACAAGGAAGCTGTGCAAACCGTAGCCCTTGGTGCAGGAACGACGAGAGCATCCGTCCCCTCCTCCTCCATTAGCCAGGAGCCTGTGCTCAGCAGCAGCTCCTGGAAATGCTGCACAGCCTCCTAAGTAATTCAACTCTTTGACCTGCAGGCAGAGAAATGCCTGTATACACCCTGCCAGCGTGCACTTAACTGTGGCTCTGTCCCTCCTGCACTTCTTTGGACATTGTGCAGAAAGTTAAACAGCCAGTTGCCAAACCGTATTGTTGGCATGAGCTATATAATGGAATAGGATTAAGAAATGGGCTGCAAAGCTTTTTTCAGCAAGTTTTATGAAGCTCCAAAACATAACTGAAACTACCATTTAAGAAAAAACTACGCTGGGAAGAAAAATATTAGTATCACAGAATCACAGAATGGTTTGGGTTGAAAGGATCTAGTTCTTTAAGATCATCCAGTTTCAACCCCCTGCCATGGGCAGGAACATCTTCCACTAGATGAGGCTGCTCCAAAGTCCTGTCAAACCTGGCCTTGAATGCTGCCAGGGATGGTATCTTAAGAATAAGAATGAACAAAGTTAGGTAAGGAGTTTGAAACACTTTACATGCCTTGAACTCAATTTATGTGCATTGCTATCCATGATAGGCATGAGGTATGGTACTCTGGACAGACCAGAGCAACCTCTGGTGCATATTCAACAGGATCAGGACGTGACCCTGGGCAGTGGCTCCCAAGGGACACACTCCACATTTCAACCATCATTTGTGGTCTGATAATTGCTCATGTCACCATGGAGAGATGCACACATATACACTGAGGAGAAATCGGTCTCACATTAGATAAAAGAGGCAGCTCTTACACCTATAGAGTGTGAAAAGTATTTCTATCTGGATAAACCTTTGCTAGCTTTAAAGTTAATATTTTCTCCAGTTATCTCAGTGACACAAAAGCTAAATGCTTTCCCAAGCATTCCTGGAAAGATGCTTCCTGTTTTGGTGAGGCAGAGAGGGTACTTCTAAGTAAAAAACGATCTGACTTTGCTCATTGTATATTAAGCCCAGTCACAAAACCAGAAGTAGTTTTGCAGATGGAGGTTGTTGCCTGAGTTTTCCCCCGCTTAACGTCCATAGTAGCCAGATTAAGGAACTGCTAGCAAACCTCAGTCACTGTTTCCAAACCATACGTAAGGAACAGCATAGCAGGAATAGAAAGGGTATCAACTGCTACAGGGCCCCAGACAGCTGTCTGTGAAAGCAGAAAACAGGGGGTTAATGGTTCTTTTATACTTTTCTTTCAGTATTTGCAGACAACTGAGGACTGGTATGGAGATCATTGATCACTGCTGGAAATTCCTCATGCAAAGAGGCAGTCTGATCTCGTGAAGTATGAGCAGCACTCAATTCCCATTAATTTAAAGGGAGATTAAAATTGTCCAGTGTTTTGTAGGAAACTTTAAATCTATGGACAGATATAAATCTATGGACACTATACAATTCTAAATCTCCAGACACTATTAAAAGGGTTCTCATCCAGCAAACGCCTCTCACACCTCTATCCACGTTTTGTAGTCCTTCAGCTTATGCATGTAATGAAGAAAGAAACCCAGTTGCTAACTACCTGATATTACAACAGGACATTCTTCAGGAACGGGTACTTTTCACATCCCTACTACCATTATTTTAACATTTAGAGGTAGAGGAAAAACTTCACCCATCCCCACCTTCCTCCCCCTTAACCAGACAAACACGGCATTCAGCTCGTCTGAATTCAGATTTTTATTGGAGCTGATCCAGCAACCAGAGTGTGTTGCTAGAAGCCAAGGTCCCGCTTCCTTCAATACACCTCCTTTATTCTGACTCCCTGCTTTTGTACTGCTTTGGTAATCTCAATCTGTGGTCAGGGATAGGATAAAATTTCAGCTATTTCCCCCCTCGGAACAGGGCTTGCTCTTAAATCAAAAGCCCTGCACCCTAAACCTCTGGTTAAGTACTTTACTGTAGGCAAGCCTTTGAAATCATCACGGGCTTCTTTTTTCTCCCTTTTTTCTTAGATATAGCTCTGAAAACCACAGAAGTAAACCAAGCTTTCAGGAATATCAAAGGTATTCAGAGGAAACTGGGGGATGGGGCCATATAGGATGGCTCCACAGTGCTTTTTTGTCCTGAAGTAGATGGCATTACCAGTCCCCATCAAGAATGTAAGATTTCCTCCCTTATCCTCCAGGGCATGAGAAAATATTGTTAACTCTTCTGGAAGCATTAGGAGCAGACAGCAACTGGAATCCAGGCAGAAGTCACATTTCTGTCGTTGCCTTGGTAAATGACCTGCACCTTCTGCACAGGTTGGTGTGGGCTCTCACATACCTTCAACTACTGTTTGTATTTTCCTCTCTCTCTGTTTCTCCTTTTTTCCCCCATTCCCTCTCCTCTATACAAATAGTAATTCAAGAACCACGGTCAACCCTTTGCTTGGCTTCAGGTCTCTTGCACGGGCTGAAGTTACCTCCAATTCTCCGGCATGGTTCAGGGAATTTATTTATATTCCATGTTCTGGAGATAGACCTCATGTCTTGCCAAGGGCTCGCCTGGGTCTTACAAAAGGAACACTGAAAAATATTTATGGAACCTAAAGTGAAACTCAAGACACTGTTAAAATAAAATTTGCCTTAGTATTTTTTTTTTTTTCCCAAAGAATTGACCTGGATTTCTTGGCAGAAAGACTAATCCAAATGCTATTGGTATCTTAACAGCTCACAAGAACCACATGCTTCAAATAAAGCCATTACTAGCAGACACGCTGAGTGGTTCAATTAAGCAAATATGAAAATAGACACTTCATCCTGCTTTAACTAAGTGGGATCATTTCACTCCTGAATCCAGACTGACAATGAAAATGATACAATATTTATAGGGTAGCTTTTTATCCTGAAAGATCCCACAGGATTACACGGACCCCGTTTCACGCACTACAGAGATGCTGCCACTTCCAGCGAGGAGCTCACGAGCTTCTCCTGCAGCCCCAAGGAAGGGCACATGGCAATTCAGAGCGAGGAGCAGAAAAGAATTTCACATTCAGCTGAAACTATAGAAGGGGATTTAGGCAAGCAGAACGGAGATCGTTTAGACTGGAGCACATCCAGCACAGAGGAGGTATAGTACTGCAGTGCTTTAAACATAAAACTTACATTAAAACAGTAAAATGTTCTGGTTTAAACTATCCAAAAATCAGAATTCAGGGCAGAAAGTGGTACACCACCTCGAAGGTGAAAAGTTTCATTCTCTCCACTTCATTTGTGCATGGGAAATTCTCTAGAAGCTGCTTTTGCTCACTATTCCCTTTAGGGAATACAAGCATAAGGACTACAATACTTTGCATAGCTGCCTGTTAACGTAAGGATGACACAGGATACTTTCTGATATAAAGGCTTCAAAATGTTTCGGCCAGTGTCCTCACACACTTCATGGAGAAGAAAAAACTGGGTCCACCTACACCACACATCTGATCACAATGACTACTGCCAGGGTCCCTGCTGGCATCTCTACCCCTTTTCACATTAGCTACATTGCAAATGTAATGCAGCCCAGTATGGAAACAGCATGACTGGTGCAAGGCTGCCTTGCAAGGCTTCAGTGGCAGCATCAGGAATCCAGCTTTGACCCGCAGTGCTCTACTGTGACAATCGGGTAATGCTTCCACCTCCAGGAAATGCTGTCTCCTATGAAACCTTGGCCATGAATGAAGAGCTCAGCAAGCCTTGGAGTTTTCAAATACTATGCTAATAGGCAGACCAAAAATATCATGCTGAAACAGAGAAAATCCACCATTCTAAGAAGCAGGCACAGCAACATGACACAAAGTCACATGGGGATGCACCATATGTCAACTGCAACTGTCATTACCGCAAGGACTGGGACTACTTCAGCATGGAGAGTTCAGCCTGTGGATGTGCTTACGTAGCCACGTCTGTAAATCCAATCAATGCAAAATGCCACGTTTAACTCATTTTTCTTCCCCCCCTTCCCCCCCAAAATGTCAATGTCCTTCTGATTCAGAGTCACATCTGAGAAGAATCATGGAATCATTTAGGTTGGAGAAGACCTTTGGGATAACCAAGTCAAAGTACAGACCCAGCACTGCCAAGTCTACCACTAAACCATGTCCTGAAGTGCTACATGTCTTCTAAATATCTCCATGGATGGTGAAGAGAAGCAATTCTGACATTCTTACTGCAAACACCCCCCCAGTACAGAAGGGCAAAAGAAATATGACTGCGCGGTGAGGGCTTTTGACCTGGCACAAAGTGTGGAGCTTGCAAAAGCCTCTCTGCAGAGCAATTAGCAGAAAGCACCAATCTTATAAAGCTCCTTTCTTTTCTACAGCTCATTTAGCCTGAAGTAGAGCAATCAAGGCTCTCCTGGCAGGATATCATATCCTCAATATGTAACTACTTAAAGGAAGAGGACAGCTATTGCAGAGAGATGTCCCAGGAGAAGTAATCATTATACAAGTGAAAGGCATTTCTTTGGAGTAACTTTTATGATAATGTGAAGCTGGGTTTTTTGGGAGGCTGGCGGGGTTCTTTTTCCCCAGGACTGGAATATGAACCTTTCTTTCACTAGTGAGCAGTTGTTCACACACCTAATTTGCTGTGATTTAAATGAAACCCTTCAGGCAGATAATCGTGTACCAGCAGGAGGAAGGGGCTGACTCTGTGACCCTAAAGCTTCCAGATATGGCACCATTTTTTTCCTAAAGGAAAAGGGAATTGGAAAAAGCAAAAAGAAAAATAGTCTTAAGAGATGAGCAAAAATGAAAGAAGATGCTATGTAAAGGAGGGAACTTCCAGGGGCTCTACAAACTGCCTGTTCTCTCATTTATGCTTATTTTAAGGGGGTTCAGTACTCACAGAACTTGTATAACTGGCAGCAGGGAAGAAAGCTCATCTATACAGAGAATGTGCATTTCCCTGCTGTGATGGAGAACCTGTCCTCAGGTATGATGGAGGAGGAGGATGCAGAGAGGTCAGCCCTCTCCAGCTCAGGGTCCCACAGGACAGCAGAACTCCAGTCCCATGCAGCAGTGCAGAGGAAGGCTGTGAGATGTATTACAGCTAAACAGGTAAGGAAAGCAGGTGCCTGTCATGCCAACCCCAGTGGGGTGTTCTGGGAGGTGCATTGGACTGAGGCCACCAGCTCAGAGGCTGTTTTGGAGCAAGAAACCCCCTATTTTCACTTCTTCTGAGCAAGAGGCAGATGGGACTAATGGGCAGCAGGCTGAGCTGGAAGAAACAATGTGCAGCAACCTTAAGGGAAAGCAGCCCACATAACCCATGGGACTCAGGATTTCATATAGAAGTGACTCCGCTCCCCTCTTCCTGTGTGAACACGCTGTTCACAGTGAGTAAGCCTGTGTCATGCTGCAAGAAACACACCCAGCTTCAGAACCTTGTGGATGGTGAACGTTTGCAATGCCAAATTGGACCTGCAGCGCAGGGCTGCGCATAGCCCAGACAACCACGTGCCTGTGAGCTTTAGGCTGAGCGCTGAGACAGACACCCATGAGAGCACAGTGGTAAGGGCTTTGCACAGATTAGCAACCAAAATGTGTGTCTTGGAGGACCTCTGGCTGGTGGCCAAGGTGAAAAAACAAGAAAGCATACCCTCTCCCTCTCACCCTCCCAGTATCTTTAGGACAGTCCACTTGTTCTGTGATTGTTGCTGGTGCACAGAATCATAGAACAGAATCATAGAATAGTTAGGGTTGGAAAGGACCTTAAGATCATCCAGTTCCAACCCCCCTGCCATGGGCAAGGACACCTCACACTAAACCATGTCACCCAAGGCTCTGTCCAACCTGGCCTTGAACACTGCCAGGGATGGAGCATTCACAACCTCCCTGGGCAACCCATTCCAGTGCCTCACCACCCTCACAGTAAAGA
Organism: Pezoporus flaviventris; assembly: GCF_033815535.1. NCBI lineage: Eukaryota > Metazoa > Chordata > Aves > Psittaciformes > Psittacidae > Pezoporus > Pezoporus flaviventris. The sequence continues at coordinate 3,415,597 of NW_026892550.1, read as the reverse complement.
ACTTCCTCCTTATATCCAATCTAAACTTCCCCTGTTTAAGTTTTAACCCGTTACCCCTTGTCCTATCACTACAGTCCCTAATGAACTGTCGCTCCCCAGCATCTGTATAGGCCCCCTTCAGATACTGGAAGGCTGCTCTGAGGTCTCCACGCAGCCTTCTCTTCTCCAGGCTGAACAGCCCCAACTTTCTCAGCCTGTCTTCATACAGGAGGTGCTCCAGTCCCCTGATCATCCTCGTGGCCCTTCTCTGGACTTGTTCCAACAGTTCCATGTCCTTTTTATGTTGAGGACACCAGAACTGCACACAATGCTCCAAGTGCAGATACACCTTTGCTGATAACACACATACATCAACAGCATCATCACTGCCTAAGTGCTCCTGTTAACCCCCCCTCCCACCAAACTGTGACACTGGGCATGCCCAACAAGGTATTCCTGCTATGGAAAAGAATGGTGACTGTTGGTGGGAACGGAGGCAAGGTACAAAGAGCAGGGGGCAAAGAGGATGGTTAAATAATGTAGCCAATGACTGAAAATATCAAAAACTATCTATTAAAAAATAAGAAAATATTTAAAAATATTAAAAATCTACTTTTCTAAGTCAAAACAAAAGAATTTTGTAAAACTTAGCAGTATATACGTATATACACGCACACATGAACAGCACACATAACATATGTTGGCACACCCAGCCTACATGTGAAAATGCATGCATTTTATCCCATAGCTCTGTGGATCAGGACATGTCACCACCCCACGTACAAAGAAATGCATGTGTGTGCACTGCCACATATTTCATGAAGGCAGAATTGGGATAGCAGTGTTTTAGTGAAATGAATGGCACTACTCCACAGCCACGAGGGCTCTCGCTCTGTATCTTGAAATACATGGCCATTTTACCACATGCAGAGCCTACTTTCTGCAACAGCATGACATCACCCACCCCACATCCAGGGAATAATCCTGGCCTTGTCTGCCCTGCAAAAACTGGCCTCCTCATTAAATAGAAAGGGCTGCTCGGCCAGTAGCAGCAATAGCAGTGCTTGAATGCAAGACTGGACTCAGCTGTTTTTAGTATTGGATCATCTAACTCAGCTTAGAGTGAGTGGGGTTAGGAAAAACACTGGGAAAAATCCCATACCCTGACACCCCCCCTCAACAATAGCCCAATTGCAGCAGCTGCAAGGAAAACGAGGGGGAAATGGTTTTCCAGGCCCCAGAGATGATTTTTATTTCTGGAATTTCAGAAGGAAAATTCTCTTCCAAAGAGGATTAACAAATAATAATGAAAAGTGAGGATCTCAGCAATTTCTCAGTATGTTAATCTAAGAACATTTTCGTATCTGGTCAAATGTTGCATCAGCAATTTGGGAGTGTTTCATTTCAATCCTGGCAATTGTTATTTGGTTTTTTACCTTTTCAAGCTTTTTTGGTAAAAAATAACCTAGATCACAGACAAAACCCAAACTACTCCAAATCAGAAAATGTTGGTTTTCATTTGAAGGACATTAACTGCAATCACAACCTCCCTGGGTGAGAGACAATTTTACTCCTTCCATTCTTTATTTGTACAACAATTAGCCTGTCCTGATCCAAGATAAATTCTCCCAGGCACAGTTGTGAAACAGATTAAAAGAGCAGTGTGTTGGGGTTTTTCAAATGAACCTGAAGAATTACCAAAATCACTCCAACACTCAACATTTCAGCTATGATGAGCCAGCAACTTGCACTCCAAAAATCTTACCTCCAAAAATTCTCAGCTAGACACAATGGTGATGTGGGAGCACCCTAAACTTCCATGCCTTGCAGCAGTTCATGGGTGTTATGTTAACCCATGTGCTTCTGCAGCTGTGCATTGGCACAACCACCAGCTACCCTTCTTAAACACAGAATACAGAACATTTCATGCACACTGGACTTTAGAAAAGTAGAAGTAACCCCTTCCCCTAATGGCAATGGCAATGAAAGATGCAATGCATTGAATTCTTTCATGTACATCACCAATAAGCTGTAACGTAGGGCTAGCTCACCATGTCAGCAAACAAGGAGGAAACGCACCAAGACCTCATGCCAGATGCACCTTATCATTTCACTCACATGCACTGACAGATGAACACATCGGTAATGGCATCCCTTCCCTCTGGAATGCCTGTACTTCTCAATTCCCTGCCATGGGAAGTGACACGCTTGCAGAGTGACCTACTCTCCACCCTGCACAACACGCTATCTTGGCATAGCCTTCAAGACCTTCCATCCCTCTGCACAAATGACTCTGGTCATTCAGATAAAAGCAGAGGGAGATGAAGAAGCACTTGTGTCTGGAATTCCCTGAATTTCATTACCAACCACCGAGGACTCAGCCTAGGCCAAGCTCTGTGGTTGTTGCACAGCCATGCTTTGATTTCTGGACGATCAAGTTACATTCACCACCACCGGTGAGTCTTGAGGCGTGTGATACAAGCGCAGTGAGGAGCAAGAAAACAGCTCCCATGGTGACACTGAATTGAACTCACACAAACGGGGTGGCTGTCACAGCATCCCCACTGTGACATGCACTGCTATGGTACTTCTACTGCTCTTGTAGCGCTTAACCTATGTCAACTGCCTCCTGAGCCATCCCCTTCAAGATGTGACAGTGACAGACATCTAATTCAGTTTGGGGAGGCGTGAGACCCAACGCCTGCCCTCCTCTACCACTTCCCTCCCACGTCTATCCACTTCCCTTGCTGCTGGGTTATGTCAGCCCAAAAGCTTCTCTGGGGAGGAGAATAACAGCTGGTTCTCTCCAAACCATCTCATGCAATTAAAGGAAAACCTGCAGTCAGTGCTTACATGCTTTTTTTTTTGTTGACAAGGCACAAGGAGGGTGAGGAGTGACCCCAACCTCCCTCGGCTGTGCTGACTTTATGGAATTCCTGAAAGAAGTCAACTCAACAAGAAGGTGCCACTCACAGTCCATTGTTTCTCACAGGCTTGTAAACGTTAGGGCTCGACTAAAACTCTCTGAGGTGCCAACTTTTCACCCCGAGTTCACTATATTTAGTATGTTTTCATGAAGTTCCTTCTGAAGTAATGAGGTAACACAAAGAAAAAGATGAACCTTAAGGAATTTTTTAGCTGTTGTGGTGACAAGCTTGTGAAAAGCTTGAGAATTTGAGCCCTGAGCCAGAGAACAAATAACAAGAGCCCAAATGGGAATTTTAAAATACCTTACAATATCCTCTTGAGTGATGGAGACTGAGTCATGGTTCTGGGAAGGACAACATTACATCTTCCTCATCTGCTGCAGGACTTGACTAGGATGAAATCAGAGGTTTTCTGTAACCATTTTGAGCTGCTGTCTATTCTGTGGAGAGGATGGTCCCCAGCAAGGAGCAGGGGAGGCCAGCTTGTTAAACTGGCATTAAATTAATGGAATTACAAGGCTTAACAGCCTTCATTGATCAGGACAAGGCAACACATTTAGGTGTCTAAGCAGATTTAAGCATTTACCATTAAACACGTGAGTTTGAAGGCTTGGGCCTTAACTTCTTAGTGTTCTTTCTTCCACATGAAGTAGGTAAAAATCTAAATCTCTGTCTCACTACAGCATCATGAGATTATTCTAGTGCCTGTAGCATAACCTGAAATTGAATCGAATGGGTGATAGCAGTGTGATAACTAACAGCCAGTAAGGGCAAGGTCTGGAAAGTGCATTTTGTACTAGGGACACACCAAACTGAAGGAAGAAGAGCAGGGGAGGTTTGACCAATGTTTCTCAGCAATTCCCCAAGTACAGCTCCTCTTGCAAGAGGCCAACTATACTGACACAGGCACTACAGTGCAAATCTGAGATCAACAGATGGGCACTTGAGCAGGTCAGGGCTTTAGTGGTTAAAGCTGTCACAGGTCACTTGCAGACAACATGTCAACTATACTTCTTACTGTCCCTTAACCCTCCCATTCCTTCCCTCTCCTCTCCTTCCAAAACATAAGTGGCTCTTCTGGAGGAACTCACAAAACAGTTTTCTGATGTTTACAAAGCAAAGAATGATACATGCTGAGGGATGTAGCAAGTATTCATCTTCCTCTCTGAGCCTTTTCACACACATACAAGCAGAGCACAGGCTCCTATGGCTCCAAGTAGTATGTGCATTACTACTCCTCTCCAGAAGAGTCAGCTCAGCAACCTCTGTAGAATCATAGAATGGTTTGGGTTGGAAAGGACCTGAAGATCATCCAGTTCCAACCCCCTGCCAGGGGCAGGGACACCTCACGCTAAACCATCTCACCCAAAGCTCTGTCCAACCTGGTCTTGAACACTGCCAGGGATGGAGCATTTACCACTTCTCTGGGCAGCCTGTGCCAGTGCCTCAGCACCCTCACAGTAAAGAACATTTTCCTTATATCCAAGCCCATCAGCTTTTAGTCAGGATCCTACACAGCTTGTTCCATCAGCCCCCCTTCTCTTTGAACAGAGCCCTCAAGACTGCAGCAGCACAGCTATAGCCACCTAGAAAGTATTCACATATACCTTGTTATTTATTAACAGAGCCATATATTTTCTGCCATACGTTTCTCCTTTGTACAGATCATGAGGCCATTCAGCTCTTTGCCAAGCAGACCTCTCAAAAATACAGTGTTTAAACTAAAAGGGCCTTTGTCATTGTGCAGTGCTGTGCAGAAGAATGTTCCTTCCCTGCTATATATTGTACCCTAGGTACAGCAATAATCCTTATTAATGGGGAGCAGTGACATTACTGTTATTACCCCAATGCACAAGGAGCAGGGTGGGAGCACAGGTTCATTCCTGAGAGGACTTTCTGATAGCCTGGATGTGGCAGGACACAGTTGACCCCATTCAGACAGTGAACAGGGGTTTAGGCCTGGGTTCATCAGACCAGTCTTTGGATTTTGCAGGAGACATTGTGCTCTGCTCTGCTGAGCCCCTGCTCTTGGATGTGAAATTGCTCCAGAGGAAGGGCCATAATTTGACCGAGCTGGCACACAGTGTTCCACAAAACTCAACATTTCAGGCATTAGTCATCTGCAAACCCTCACAAACAGCAGTTCAGTTTATGAAGGAAGGGATTCTTTTCCCTTAAAAGTCCTCAGTAACAATCACAAAACCTAAAATGCCCTCACACGGATATGAATCTCAGTGGGATCAACCAGGCTACTTCCACCGCTCAGAGAGCAGGAGGCAAATGGCACTTTGACTATCAGTCATCTTCACTACGTTCACAATGAGGAACAGGGAGGGGGATTTGCAGTAGTGCCGGATGGCCTGGCAGGCACCACTAGTGCTGAAAGACGACGGGACTTTTGCTCCTCAGCCAGCCAGGAACTCCAAAGACGTTCTCATTCAGTTGCCGTTACCGCAGTACACACATACACAACTGCTGTTAAGGTATCACAACCCTTGGCGGAGGTCAAAGCTGCCCGACTCGTGCTACAACTGCCTGCTGCAAACACAAAGTAGACAGCTTTCTAAAGGTTTTTTTTTATCTAAACACAACCTCAATTCTGTGCCCAACAGAAACGATACAGAAATTGCGGTGAGATTTGTGAAGCCCGTTATGCAAGAGGTCGGCTGAGATTACGGCACAAGCATTTCCCAGCTGCCTGCTTTTCAGTCAGAAGCTGCCAAATTGAAGAAAAGCGCAAATTTGGGATGAAAGTAGATCAAAATTGATATACTGTAAAAAACTTCCTAGGTCCGGGATGGAAATTTATGTTTCCCAGAACATCCACAGCCTAGATCACAAAAATCTCAGTGTAAGCCCTGTAATAAATCAGTGAGAACAAGACTTAGGTATTTTCTCACAGTTCTAGTGCATGCATAGATGCACCTCTACAGTTTTTCTCTCTTTCTGGCCTGAGGAATACTGACTTTATAATAATAAAGAGCTCCAAGAAGTGAGACTGGGAGAGTGTCACCTAAAACTAATTGGTCTGGTGAGACCCATGATTTTCCTCCCATAGAATAGGTTGGTGCATTTTTCTGTCTCTTTGGGTTTTTTCCTTGCCAAAACACCACCTAACTCCAAATACAATGGAAAAACTGAAAAGCTTATTCATAATAAGGGAATTCAGATGATCCCTTTTGACTTTCAAGTCCAGGAAAGATGTTTCTTGCTTCCAAAAGGCTTAAGTTTTAGTATCAAACTCTTTAGCAGTTTTTATAGGGGAGCTCCCCACAGTGCCAAATCTCAGTTAACGTAAGATGCAACAGGTAGTGCAAATCTGCAAAGGAGTAGGGGTGAGACAGGAAGAGGGCTACTATAACTTTGCACCATGAAACAAACAGAATGAATGAAGAAATTAGAACTCTTAGAACTCTTAGAATATTATTAGAACAATTAGAACTCTTAGAACAATTAGAGCAATTAGAACATTAGAACTCTCCCTAAAAACCTGGGTTTTTTTTTCTCTGAAGCATCAACAAGATGAGAAATTAAGATATTTAGTTACAAGGTTTAAGTCCATGGTTCCCTTTACAAAGGTATATTCACCCTCCTCTGCTCTCAGTAGGTTTTTACTGAGCAACTGGAAGATGCTACTTTCAAAGCCAGGCCTTGAGTCAGTTAATTGTTATCCCTCTTTGTGTTGCCTTTTTTATTTCAACGAAAACCAGCTAAAGGTTTGCAGGAAGGAGCCTCGGGGCTGCAACAGATGTCATGAGCCACTTCCTACAAATTAGAAAAGGAAAGTAACCCCCTCAGGTTAATTATGGGGAGAGGCCACACATGGAGCTGTGTAATGAGCCTGTGGGATGGAGAGAAGGCAACTGCTCCGTATTGGATTTCAAGAGACAGAGCATGAAATCTCTTGTGCTGACTACATGCTTTCACACTGCAAGAGCAATGGGGGGACACAAGCCATACTGTCTGGGGCAGGCAGCAGAGTTAAGGAGCACTTACATTGTTCAAGCACCCTCTGACAACATCTCTTTGCGTACATGTCTTCCCAATGGACAGCTAAAAGCGGTGGGATCAGCACATGGGGCTCTGCACCTGCCTCCCTATTTACACAGGTGCAAGGTGGTTGGAAAGCCATGGCCAAGGATTAGAGAGTAAAGACTGGGACTTGGCTGACCTGGATGTTGTTTTCCTGGTGGGATGAATAGGCGTAAGTCCTTTCATCTTTCTCTGCCTCATTTCCCCATCTGTATAATGGAGATGGTGGTATTTGTGTTCTTTCATATATATAAAGTGGTTAGGTTTTCACTAAGGGAAAGCACCAGAACAGTCCCAGGTAACATCATCACCAGGAAACCCTGTGAGAGTGCAGGTTATGGCTTTTTTTCTTTCTCTTCTTTTCCATTCCTGCCTCCCCAACAGGTTGGTCCAGGCTTGTCTGAGCCCGTGTTTCATGAAACTCTTTTCTTAAGGGTCATGTCACTTTAAAAAGTCACAGATGCTCGTTTAAAGCAAACTGGTGTAGCTAAGCAATTGTAACTCAGCCATGAAGCTTAGCTGAAGACTCAGCCCCATGTTTCCTTCAATTAAAATATACATCTGTGTTTAGGTTAGCATGACCTGACAACAACCCCAGCAATGACAAAAACAACAACCTGGAATGAGCCAGCTAGCAGGCCTCCAAGATTTATCTTAGGGAGGGGGAATAGCTTAATGTTTACTTAAATATAATGTGCAGATTGAGGAGTTAAGTGACAGTTAATGGGTTCATCCATAAACAAGGAGAATCCTGGCAAAAACTGGGCTACAGCTTCACCTGGGAAGGTATCTCTGTCACCAGGAGAGCATTGACTGGGATCTAAGCAACACTGCACAGGCATAGCTGAAAGTCCTACTGCCAGGATGGCCACATAAAGAAGCAGGGATAAGTAACTGCATGTTTCAGTAAACTCAAACAGTGGCCAGGAGAACTGGAAAAGCTCAAGATTTTCAGTCCAAAAGGGACATTTTGTTGACATTCCATCTTGCAGGGAAAAAGAAATGTGAAACATTCTGGGTTTGTTCCAGTGCAGAACAGTAGTGGCTTTTTTCATCTCAAAAAAGCAACAGATCTGCCATCCTTTGGACAGCTGAAATCACAGCCTCCTCCTGTAAAATCTTCCCCGTTGTATACACATCACTTCTGATGCTTCTGTTGAAACTGTGCTCACAACTGAGACCAAGAAGAAAAGTTTGAATCATTGCAAACCTCCCATTAAGCATGACCAGAGCAGAATAATACACAGCTCCCTCGCTGACAAAAGCACCAAGCAGTGCTTGTGGCAGTGGGTTTTCATCAACACCTATCACTTCCAAGTACGCAGGAGGATATCTCCACAAACACACTAAAAATGACTACTGGTCAATGAATATTTAATGCCTTCCAATTTTTTCCACACCCAAAGACAAACAAGCAATCTCCAGACTTGAACTGCAGGTTTGCATGTCATCTCCTTTCCCATTTCTTCCAAAACAAGGCATACCAAATCCACCCTCGTTTCAGCAGGTGGATTAGAGGCTAAGTAAAACTGGTTTTCTTGAGCAGGATTAGCTTGAGGTGCTTCTGAGATAATCTGTCTGCCTTCCAGGCACCCTCTAAATACTTAGAGGCACCCATTTGTCATCACTGCTGCATTATCCTTGCAAAGCACATCATCCTTGCACAACGGAGCTACCTGATCTGCAGGGTGCGATTGTGCATGCCTATTACTTTGCTTGTCTATCTACTGGGGAGAAAAATGGCTTGTGGCCTGCATATTTCAAGCTGAACACCAACACTGCTTAGACAGTATAGGGAGATACATTGCTGAACTCTGGCCGCCATGTCCCAGTGGTCCAGGACGGCACCCAACTGAGCTACAGGAACATGGTATGGTAGGTCTTCAAAAGAATGACCCTTCAGTAGGACTAATGAGCAGTTTCAGTTTCTTAGGCACGAACAGCACACCCGGGCAGTTATCAATGTCCTGTTAAGTGCAACAGGATGGCAAGGCAGCCTGGAAAACCAAAAAGAAACACAGCAAGTCTTGTTTGTACTTGTACCACATTTTCGCGGGCTCAAAGGATTTCTCTGAGATTTAAACAAATAACAGGATCAGAAGGTTTTAATAAGCTCCCACAGGCTCATCAGGGGCTCGATCCAGCCCCCGGTGCAGGCAGTGAGTTTAACAAAACTAATCTCCAACTTCAACACAGTTATCACGATTTGCACCAGCTGAGGATCTCTCACCCTGACTTTAATGGGAACATGACCAGGCTGCTTGCCAGCACTTTTGGCTTTACTGCAGGAGGAGTGACGTTCAGGTATGCGTGACCACTCACCATCAGATTTCTTTACAATGACAAGCTTTGAAGTCAGAACGCTTTGCTCTCCTTCCATAAACCATTTTCATTCAAAACAATAACTATTTAAACGGGAGCCTCACCAAAGCCATTTCAGTTTGATGGGGTTTTTTTACTCCTCTATCAATGACGAAATATAGTTAAATCACAAAAACAGAGACCTGCCTGCTCCATAGGACCTATTCAGCATGGGATGGGTATCTGTCTGGAACCCAGGACAATATCCCAACGTCAAACCACATCCATTGGTTTCAGCACTACGCAAGAAGGCACCAGTGGCTTCACCCAGTATTACATTGAAACACTAGAAAGAATCAAATAGCTGAAAACCTTGTTAAGCCTGGAAGCAGAACTCACTATAAGTTGTCTTTTCATAGCCAGCGGGGCTGCTAGAGGCTTGAATGTGATTTGTGGACCTCATCCTGCCTATTCAGAGCAAAAGATAACACCTGCGGGAAGCAGGCGAGAGGTTAAAACCTGGTACCCCTGTGTTTTGCTAAGCGCAGAGCTTGGCACCAGAACAGAGGCTGCAAACAATGGCAGGAGCATTGCGCCTGTTTTCTTTTCCCCTTAAAGTAACATTTTTGCTGCAGTGTCATCTTTCTGCTCAGCCAAGCAGGCGCTCTGGGTCAGATCAGCTGCGTGAGCCGTCAGCAGATTTTGCTCTGGCCCTTTCAAAAGATCTTCAGGCATTGTCTGAAGGAGCCAAATCAGTGGAAAAAAAGAGAGAAAAAAGAAGTCGGGAGACAGCCCACACGTTTCACCGGTCAGGCGCTCGCATGACTGTGAAATAATCAGCATTCTTTTGGTGAGATGTAGCAGCTTTAACCAGCAATCTGGCTTCGCTCTCTGGAAAACAGTGTGCTGTCTCGAAAAGAGCTAAACCCGGGGTATTACAGCCTGACAGCTTCGGAATTCCTCAGACCTCCCGTAGGAATTGCTCACACAAAAGAGCAGGCTATTCCCCAGGGATGGGTGTCAGGGAAAGAGACCCTCTGATGGAAAACCCTAAGGGAAGACATACTTCCATTTATACCATCTTTTATGTTTTGGCTAAGTGGCTTGTTTATAATTGTTGGGTTTAGGCGAGGAGAGGCTTCACCTCTCCTCATAGTTCCTGTAATGCAGCAATAAGAGCTTTGGGGCATGTTGGGTCACTTCCCAAATAGAGGGGAGAGGAGACAGTTTCTTAGAGTATTTCACGTATTTTGGCAAGCATCCTCCAGCTGACACGGACACAAATAGCAGGGAGGACAGTCCCACTTTGAGAGCCTTTTGCACAAACCATACCCACTTCTAGGAGCCACCATGCACCAGTAGAGCAGGGGGAGAAGAGGCACTGAATAAAATCCACCATTACTTGCCAGGGCCTCAAATAAAAGAAACAGCATTTTAAAAATGAAGCACCATTTTTTAAATTAATCAGCATTTTAAGAAGTTTAAGCATTTTAAGAATAATTTTGCATAATTTAAGCATTTTAAGAAACCCTTCCTATACAAAATATCTTGCTATCCCAAACAAAAGTGAGGAGTTACGTATGGGACTTCCATAGCTAATAACTACCAGGAGTCCCTGTGGTTATGGCGAGAATCAACAAGCTGTTAAGACTGATGAAGACAACATTCTAATTGCTCATCATTTTGCCAAGCAAGATTATTTGGGCTGAGCCTTTTCCATGCTTGAGATATGTAACTACATTCTTACGAGAAAAAAACGGTAGGAGAATGTCTAGTTAGGAATACTACGATTTGGCACATGCAGACAAGTTGAATTGAGGCAGAAAAGGACATTTTCTTCAATTCTTTGTTTTGCAGCCTTAATGACTTGTTTGATGTAATTTTATGTATTTACAAATAGATTTAATGGATGTTAAGTGAATGGTAAGTGAAGGAAAGGAGTTGAATTAATCATTCCTGCACAGTAAATAACAGATTATGGTCTTGATTTCTATTTGTAGGGTACTAAAAGAGTGGCCTTCAAGCTGAAGCTCTCCTTGCTGCCTGTTCTCATGTGAACTTCCTCCAGTTTGCACTGTCGTGAAAGACAGATAAAATCACTTCTAAACTGAGACGGAGGCCTGAAATGCTAGTCAGAAGAAGAAGTCATCAGAAAGGGGTCTTCATGCAGATTGGGGAGGTTATCAGGTCTTTACCTGCCTGGTAATCAATCCTGGTGCTTGATCAAGCTTCAGGAGATGGACCCAGCAGGAGCACAAAGGCTCTTTATTCTCTCTGCTTATGTTGTGACTCCGCTATAAAGCCTAATTCGCCAGGAAGGGCAAGGTGCTGCTGGACATAGGGCCTATCAGGTAACGTTAATGTTCAGTCAAGATATGGACCTTGTGTTTGAATGAGACAGACAGTCTTTGAAGAACATAATCTGTGTTACCAACAATGGCTGGAGTGAAAGGAACTCTCTCTGGTTACCTTATAGGATGGACTGGTAAAGCATAGTTGGGTTCTTATCAAGATGCTGGGTTTGGGGTTGTTTTAATCATTGATTCATATGGTAATGGATGTGAATACAAAATGCAAGGTCTTCAAAGGGAGGAAACATGAGAGGGGTATAGCTTTACCCAATTCATGTTAAGGTTGCACACTTTTGTTCTGTGTGATTTTTCTTAATACATAAACCCTGCTACCTTTGCAGGGATTAATCCTAAACACATCTTTTCAGATTCCCCCCAATTCCAGCTGGATGCAGGCTCACCAGCAGCAGTGAAAAGCAGCAGCTCTCCTGGGGTGCTGTGTTTCTCAGATTGACCTTAGCTCTGTTTACCCTTGCTTCAAAAGTTTGGGCCAATGTCTGCTAAATAAACTGGAGTACTGGGGCAATGGAGACAGGGAGGGGGAGTTAAGAACAAATGGGATTGCTCTGAAATGACAGAGAAGCTAGAGGAGCTCTAGGGGTATTGTTGCAGGTCAGAATATAGATGCAGTTCCCTTTGAATCAATAGAAAGCTTTCTTCTGACATCTCTAATCCCATTTTGAAGCATGCAGAACATACCTGCCCAAAGGTAGTGTTTCTAATTCAGATTGAAGCGTTCTTCAAAATACCAAGCCAAGCCATACTGTGATATCTTCTTTTCCCCCTTCATTTGCAGGACACTGAAAATACCCATGTACTTTTCTCATGCATATATTTGTGTCTTCCCTCATACAGTAAGTTTAAGAAGGGCAATACCTTATATTTAAGATAGCAGAATCTGTTTCCCCTGTTAGCTGGTCAACCCAAGTTGATAGTTGATATCAAGCTAACCAACACAACAGCAGCCAGCTGTCAGCATGGGGGCTAGAAAGGTATTTCAAAGCCAGTGGTGAGTTCCTTCCTATACAGCATGGTTTAGACCCACACTACCAGCAACCACAGCGTTTCAAAAGCCATCACAGTTCCTCCCTGATACAAGAGGTGCCTGACTATGTCCTGCATTGGACTTTCAGGCTGGTACCCAGGCCAGTGGCCTTCATAGCATCACCATACTGCAGTCGTGATGGATCAGATGCGCAGGTATTGTCTCACATCTACAGCCTTCCTGATCTGAGCATCTTGCATCTAGACTATTATCTAGGCACTAATACTGATGAGGCTGCATAAGAGTGATCCCAGCCTCATGCAGGAGGCTCCAGTGTAGACAACATATATGGGAAAGCCTGCAGCTTCTTAAGTTTTCAGAGGATGCTTTAGCTGTGAGGGATGACATGTAGCAGCCATATTCACACCAGGAAGCCACTGACTGCAGAGCACAGCATTATATACCGGTAAAGCACTCCTTAAATAACTGTATCCTCAGTATTCAGCATATGCTTTTAAACCATCAAGGATTAACATCCCTTAAAAAAGAAAAACTGGGTAATATGAGAGCAGATATTCCCATTATCAGCATACCTACATATTTTTTAATCCCAAACCAGCATGTGGCCCTGGTACTATCTCATGGCAGTATGCTCCAGAGCTTATCTAGAATAACTTTGCTTTTCACCACCTTCAAAGTTCCCTGAATCTCTCCTTGTTTGTCTGTCATGCTGCCTGTGGCTTAAGGGACAGCTCTGTCCATACTCAAGGCATCTGAGAAACATATTTCAGCTGATTCAAAGAGACCATCCAGAAAAAAGAGGTCAACAAGGCCCTCCTTGACAGCAAGCTGTCCCTTTTTCATGCACAGCAATAGTGAATCAGCACAGCGTCATCTAAGGTGAGTACCAGTCCAAGAATACAATCTCAGTTCTATATAGGGTTTTATAGCACATCTTGAAGCCTTGAGCAATCAAAGGTAGGTAAGTAGATAAGAATATTGGGTAAAATGCAACATTTCTTAATCAACAATGCCAACTAAGTGGGAATCTGCTTTTGATATGAAAACTGATTTTCTAGACACGAAAAGGTGGTGCCGAGTTTGAACAAAGCTTCGCTGGCTTATGCCAACCATACAGAGAAGTGACAATGAAGTGGAACTCATGTTGTCTGAAAACACCTCACTGAGGTGAAATGATCTGCGAGCATAAAGAGATGGGGACCATTAAGGTGAGTTGGTCAGTCACTGAGCAGGAAATCACCTGGAATTATGTTATAAAGATCAACCTACAGGAACTTTCCTAATAGTGTTCCTCCAAAACGGTCCACAGGGTAAATCTTGCTAAAGGATATCACTAACAGTTTTGGTACCAGAGCATAGCATGGTGTTTAGAAGGTCTATTTCAAAGCCTCCAATCCAATCACCACTCCAAATGCTGACCTGGACACCACATCTCTCCAGGGGAAGCCAATTACAGGCAACCTGGTGTTTTCCAGTCAAAGTATTTCTGTGGAGCATCATTATACTTGTTTCATACCTGAGAAACTCATGCACATGCCGGTGATGGCACAGACAAATGGGATTTCTCTAAGCTCAGTCAGGAAGACTGATTCACAAAGATTTAAACCATAGTTTGTTACACACCAGATGAGAAAGGTAACCACTAAACCAGTCTTTCCCCTCCCCTCTAGGTTACAAGTCCTTTAATTCCTTTCCCAGACAGATTTCAGGTACATCAATCCCACACTGGGATATTTAAGGGTTAAATAGGGCTTACAAAGCCTTTTTACTGCTGATGGTAAGGAGCTTGAAGTATATTACAAACAAAATCAATAAAAATTGCAAAGGAACCTCTATCGATAACTGTCACAGTGAGAACTCCCTGAACTCTCTTTGGAGTCAAAAGCAGCAAACCAGAAACCTAAGCCTGTTCAGTTCACCTTTAAAGGAAGAAAACCAGAAGAAGCAAGGAGTTGAAATCTGTGTCACTCGATAGCTCCTGGCAAACCCTTCTTGGCTTTATGGTTATGCTTCTAAATCCTCTCAATTTAATGGTGTAGGTTTCCCTAATTTTAGATCACAACTTAAGGCAGCTCTGCTTTTTTCCCCTGCATTATTCTTTAACCAGACAATGGTCATTAAATTTCACAGCAAAGGAGCAAGAATGTCCTTTAGATAAAAAAACCCCACCATACGCATGGACTAGCTAATGGCTGGAGAAAGGAAATCACTCCTAGGGGCTGACAGACCTCTTCCCTTTCCACTTCGTTGGCCCATAAGGTAGGGCTGGTGCTGGGACTCCCGAGACCCCAGAGGTGCCAGAATACTTGGCAGTAAATGGAGAAGTTGCCTTGGCAAAAGTCTCCCATAGAACACAGGTCGCCAATAGGCCTGCAGAGAGTGTGGGTTGACAATGCTTTGGTTGTTATGTATTATACATATTATATACTATATATTATATACTATATATTATATAGTATACATTGTATGTATTTATTATATATTACATATTACATCATATATCTTATATGTTATAACCAGCTAACCACCAGCTTAATGCAATAACCAGGGTAAATATGGCACCTCTGCTGCCTTCTCTGTGCCCAGTTGAAGTCAGGCTGTGGCAGGGGGTCTCTGCACCCGGAGGGCATGCTGTCTGTCCTCCAGATTGTCTTGATACAAGAAAAAAAGCTTATCATAATCCTCCTGGCAATTAGAGCCCTGGCTGGCTGTAAAGTGCAATGCATTTATCAAAACCTCCTTTGAAGGAGCTGAGGGAAGTGAATTTGAAACTGTTGGGGACTGCAGGAGTAAGTGAGCCCAGCTGCTCCTGGGGAGCCTGAAATGGGGCAAAGAGAGACAGAGGAAGGAGAAAGAATTCCCCTGTCTGGGATACGCACGTTTTCCATCAGCCTGTTGTGAAAGGATAAATAAAACGTTATCTCTCTCAGTGTATCTCATGAAAGCTCAGCTGATAAGAGCTGGCATGCTCTGGAGGCTCTTCCTACAAGGGTCCTGCAAAGTTAGCCACCCCTGGAACCCTAAATCATCTCAAACCAGGCTGCTTCTCCCCTCCTCTCCATCAACATGAGAAAAACCCAAACTGTTAAAAAAAAAAAAAAAGACTAAAACAGAAAAAATGAGAGAAAGTTGCCAGTTTTGTGCAGCCCCAGGAGGACAAAACTGACAGATTTGCCTTTTTTTACAACGTGCATCAGCACCAGTTTTCCAGACGTGATTCATACGCAGTGGCATGTTGAAGGCGATCATCTCACCTTGCCACACAATGTGGCCCTGGTCCAGCAGGGTAAGGTGGGATTCCAGCAGTGCAGTCTTGTAAAAATCATTTAGGCAGCAGGCAAGAGTAGTGTTCCCAGACCTCTAACACCACACACTGGGTATTGGCATCTGATTCAATTCTCCAGACCCCTTTCATTTCCCACCTAGGACCTGCTGCTCTCTCTGCAGCCTTACATTGTGCTGGACATTATTCTCCCTACAGACTCTGGACATCAACTTCCCCCTCTTCCTCCTTACAAGTTGTTTGGATAGAGGGCAGGGGTAAGAACTGCTCCTGACTCTCTTGATCTGCTCCCCTCTGTCTGCTGTGGGCATGCAACATTTTTGGCCACAGGACATCCTCCTTCTCTTGGAGCAAAGACAATCTTCCCTCTAAGCAAAGACCATATCGCTGGAATTTTATGCTGTAATGCATCCCCATGGGGTTTGATGTTGTAATGCATCCCCATGGGTCTCCCCAAGGCAACAAGGGAGGGGAAGGAGTTTAGTGCAGCCTGTGGTGCAGTCACCAAGGACTACTAGTGCTCTTTGCAGGAGTGTGTTAGCACACACTCAGCAAGAGAAAGGATGTGAGAATAGGGAATGAAAACCAGGGAAGGATGGGAGGAAGCAGATGGGAAAGGAAAAATTAATTAAAGATTAATTAAATTGTTCTGAGTAAACTGCAGAGAGCGGGACCCCTGCGCCATCCCCCTGCATCTCCTGCCTGCACAGGGTGAGACTTCTATTTGCTCCATAGGCACGCACAGTCCCATGCCCCCTACCAAAACAGCTTCTCTCCAATCTTCCTTTGGATCCTTCATCCAAACCCACTGAACAATCATTGTTTTGAGTATTTCTTTTAATCACTCCCAAATGCCTTTCCTTTGGAGGATTCTGTCCAGATCCCAAGCCAGGATCCCCACTGAGGTAAATCAGATACACTAAGGGGGCTGCTGATTTAAATCTAGTGGAGATGCATCCTCCTCACAGCCAGCTTCACTCCCTATGCTCACGCGTGCACAAGCCTTGTCTAAAAAACTCCTGGTGCAACCTTGCAGTGCGTCCTCCCCTACACAGGGCTATCCTTGGGATTTAAGGAATGTGGGCATTATATTGCTATGAAAAGGGGCACTGTGCTGCATTTATACACGGGAAGGTTGCAGGGATGGGAGCCAGGGTGTAGTAGCCTTACATCTGTGACAACGTTACAGGGGTGACAACAGCAAAAACACTTTGATCAGTCCCGGAGTACAAATGCAGGTTTATATTCTTGCCATCTGGCACAGTATCATGTTAAGAGCTGAGCAGACAACAGGGGCTGCTACCACGCAGTGCATTATATACCAATAAAAGCTGAATGGATCTACAATAAAGCAGACTTTTGAAATAGCTGTGAAAGGAAAATCTAGGCCACTAAGTGCAGTTAGAAACAATGTCCTTATATTATTTTTTCGCTTCCTTTACTATTCTCCTCTGTCTTGCTTCTGCTCTTGGGATTCCTCTTCCCTCCCTTTTCCCAGCCCCGGTGGCTGCACAGAGAGCTATCAAGTGAAATGCTGAACCTAAACTAAAAGTTGTGTTCATTTAACAAGCATTAACTAACGGTCAGGAGGGGCAGACTGGCAGCTGCCTCCACAGCTGAGGCCAACCCCCCTCCATAAACCATAGCATCCCCATGAATGGAGGAGGTGACTGCAGTTTCTTCTTTCCTGCTTCTCACTCCCCTACTCAGCACAAAGGCATACAAGACCCACGCTGAGCCAGAGACCCATGGATAAAACCCTGGACTTCTCTAACCATTGCCTTTTGCACTTCTCCAGAGCTTCTTCAGCGCACAGAGCTCAAATATTCTCTGGACCTTACCTATAGGAGATATAAACTCCCAAATACAATCAAGCCACCACTTCTCAGTGCAGCATTGCTCTGCATACATCTCAAATGCCAATGCCTTAGCTCAAATGTCTTTCATTAGAAACCAAATGGACACACTCTGCCCTGCTCTTTCCACATGCCAAGAGCACATTTGCTCTGACACATGCAGTAGTGCCTTACACGTCATTTGCGCTGCAAAAAGACCGAGTATCCCTCTGATGGGGACCAGCAGGGAAAACCTCTTACTTCACTCGTGAGTTCACCATAGCTTAAAGATGCTTTCCCAAACTAGTAGCAAAGTCAGAAAGAGACTGCACATCCTGGCTCCCAAGAACTGTTTTCAACACTAAGAAACCTCTCCTGCGTTACTCAATTCCACAGGCCACAGACCTCAACACAAAACATGTTTGGAACTGCTCTTCACAACAAGCTGTATAAACTGTCTCAGCTACGAATTCATCACACCTGTTGGACGTGGACAGACATGAACACTTAAATGCCAAGATTTACTCTCCAGTGACGGACTGGTGGAAATACCATGGACAATGGCACATCATCTAAGGGACCCCATGGGATCCCTTCTCTCTGTTTTGAGTATGTATTTCCCATTAAACTGAATATTCGCCAGCAATTAGATGGAAGTAAAATTTAGCCTGGAAGTTAGGTCTCATTACTAAATTTTCCTATCAGGAAATACAATGGTCTCAGAAGGGAAGCAAGGGAAACTATCACTCAAAACAACTGAACAGGTTGCTAGACTATGTACCACAGGGAAAAGATCTGGTCTGGCAGGAAGACCCAATAGCCCTATTCTTCCTCTTTGGCATCTGCAACCCTACAATTGTTCAGTCATTTCAATAAATCCTTCAGCTCCTCTATCAGATTTCATTTTTTTTTCATGGGCTTAATATGGCCCTAAATGGGTTTAATTCTCAAAAGTATCACTGGCCATCATTCAGGCCACATTTTCATCTGCAGTTGCAACTCTGAGCTTTCCAAACATGCTCAGCACCCAGACGGTTATCTTTGGAAAGTCCCAGAGGAGGTGGTATTACTTTGCCAAGACTCTGAAGTACTAAGGGTATATTTGATGGCTGCCTGACTCCTCAACAGGAGGAAATGATTGCATGATGCTCTTATGGATGTTAACACTGTCAAAAGGGCTAGATACTATTTTCCCAAAGTAACTTGACCCATTTAAAGAAGTTCTCCGGGAAAGCCAGTTGAGTATCTCTGACATCTGCATTACCACAGACACCCTGGTATTAACCACCCCCTTTATCTCACTGTATTTCTGTTGATAGCTGAACTATGCAGTGCAGTGGTTCTGGCATCCCAGCAATGGCTAGTTATCAGGAGCAAGAAAGCACGAGGTCTGGGAACTCATTGAAAACATTCAGAGGCGATATGTGAGGGACTGGGAGAGATTAGACAGGGTTTGCTGGGACTCCAGGAATTCCTGCAATTCAGGAGTTACACGGAGAGATTTCTTTTTTGCATGGCACAGCAGCAAGCAGGAAGATAGAGTTTCCATCCCTCTTTAAAGCTGTTTTCCCAAAACTGTCACACTTACACAGCTTCTCCTGGCTTTTCTCCACTGTTTTAACCAGCTGCAGTACCCAGGGCAAGTCCTCAGAGGAACAAACCCTCATGTAAACCACAGAGGCTCAACTGGGCTCTCATTTCACCAGGAGCTAGACTTTGGAGCCTGACTGACAGCACCCACAGCTGCCTCCCCAACAATTCACCACTTTGAAAGGCCTAATTAGTATGAGGCAATTAGTTTCAGGCAAAGAAGGTTTGAAAACTAATCTGTGTGCGTAAGGTCAGCAATCCCAGGTTTTCTTCAACATACATTTTGTTTCTCTGCTGCTGAAACAGATCCCAGAAAGATGATGTAAGACACCTCAACTAGGCAGATGCTGGAGATTCAGGGAATCAAGTGGTTAAATGCACTTAAAGATGCAACTTCAGCCCTAAATGCTTCTGATATAAACTGTGGAAGTTTCATGGATGATGCTAATTATCCTAATAGCTTATCTCCCTTTCCGATACACCCTACTCCCCTGGTTTGCCAGGGGAAACAAGCAAGACAACACAAAAGCAATGCAGATGTACCCACAAGGAGGTCTTGCAGGAGTTGTGGCTACACTGATTTGCCACTCGGCTCCCGATCATGGGCAGCTGTGAAAACAAGGCCACTGGGAAAGCACCACGTGAGGCGAGAATGGAAATGCCAACACAACCCCAGTGTAAGAGCAGCCCATCTCAGCCACAGACACTACAGTGGGACTTCTCCTGCATTGTTGTTGTTTTCCCCCAAAATAGCCTGTAGGATAAAGGGAGCCAGTGATTAGCTAAGTGCCATCTCCCCTGATATGTGCTTGCCCATTATCTGCTCCTGACACCTAATATCTAATTGCACTGAAAAGCCCCAGTAGGACAGCCTGTTCTAAAGGGACTGAATGGACTGACTGGGAGGGGGAACAAAAAGAAGGAAAAGCTTGCTGGCACATCCAAGAAATGAAAAGGCTGCACTCCAGCAGGGTTAGGATGTCAGTGTGGGGATTTCAACAGCAAGAGTGCAAAAGGTTACATCTAGGAAAGGTTGGCTACCTCTCAGAAGCACATCCAGGTTCCAAGCTATTGGGTCTGGTAAGGTTTTCTGCCTGCAAAAAAATAGCCACATAGCCACATACTCTCTGTCAACAAGACCTGGGCTATTCCCTCTTTCCTTCCTGTTTATGACACATCTCTTCAAGGATGCCAGGGAGATCAGAGGGTCTCTGTGCTCCAGAGAGAGACAGCTCCTGCCTTGCCTTCTATGCTTACAGTCTGCATAGAAGAATCAATAGGGGAAAGGAAGCATTACCAACTCTCAAGGAGGGTTTTTCTGCTATCTTCTTTTGGGGCATTTTGGGGTTTTAAAACTGGTTCATTTCACTGATCCTATTTGCCAGGCACACACATAAACAACCTCACCAGCACAACATCAGATGACCAGGGATAATAAAGAAGGAGGATGGATCTATGTGGCAGAGCCCAGCTCCCCCATGCTTCAACCTAGAAGGATGAGCTCCACTTGCCTTTCCACCATTCAGTAACCAAGGAGCCAGCTCTGGTGGTGGAAGAGCTACATACTGAGTCCTGCGGGGCTATTGTACCTTCAAGGTGACTGTGAAAGCTCTTAAAACGATGAAGGCTGCCACACAGGACACCAGAGGGAAGGCTGTACACCTCCACAAGCACAGCAAGCAATGCACAAACACATACTGCACCAACTAGTGCAGATGTGAACTGCCAGAGAAGCTGTGGCTGCCCCATCCCTGACAGTGTTCAAGGCCAGGTTGGACACAGGGGCTTGGAGCAAGCTGCTCTAGTGGAAGGTGTCCCTGCCCGTGGCAAGGGTTGGAACTGGGTGAGCTTTAAGGTCCCTTCCAACACAAAACATTCTATGATTCTACAAAGATTCTATGATTCACCCTTCTTCTCTCTCTTCTTTTCATTTTACTCTCATTTCAGCTTTTATTCAGGAATGAGGTTACAGTTTTGACGGTGAAAGTTGGAAGTGCAGAGTCAAGTGTCCCTCATTCCCCCTCTTTCAAAGGTACATTTTATTCAAGACCAGAGATTTGAACCTGGAGCTTCTTATCTTGAGCCAGCAACCTGGACTCAACATGATGGGCACCACACTGCCTTGCTCTTCCTCTTTCTTGGCCTCTTGGGGCACCTCGGCTTGTATTTTCTTCAGAACTTCTACTTCTTCACAGGTTTGTTGGTCTCAACAAAAACAGTTTCAGGAAAGCTTCACTTCACAGAACTGTTCCCGTCACCTCTAGTGATGACTTAACTCTAAGTACACACGAGACCAGCTGCAGTGTTGTGCAAACCTGGTGTGACTCTGCTGAAGTCAGCAGATGTGTCCAGATTTGCAGCGCTTTCTTGGAATGAAGAACTTTGCCTTCTATTTATAACATACTTCCCTGCTAAAGAAACAGCCTTAAAATGGCATTTGCTTATTCAGTAAATGGTTTTGAAAAAGAAACAGAAAAAGACCATCAATTATCAAAAAACCTTCCTATGCAATGGCAAAAAATAGCTTGTTGTCCAAGTTTCTCTGTTACGATGACACAAAGCTGGAGTCATCCTGATCTGGTCATGAACATGAGTGCACATTCACTCTGATTTTAACAGGCAGCAGAAAGCTGTTCCCATGCAATAATACACAAATATGCCAGGAACTGGTAATACTTAGTTCGATCTGACAGCCATGCATGCCATCAGACAAGTATTGACGATAAATAAAGATAATGAATGAGAAACTTGTGTTTAGCAGACTGATTAATAATTAAGATGAAATCTGTCAGCACATGGAAAGGAGCCACTAATCGCACTGCATGTAGGTTGAAGAAATGGACAGCTTTGGTTTTCAGAATGACAAACTTGTAAGAAGTTTAAAGTAATGGTGCTTATCCATGGCTGCAGCTCCCTCCATGAGCTGGGTGATACCAAATCATCCAGGCACCTTTCAGGTGTCCTGCCCCCTGTTCCTCTGCTCTGCAAGGGAACCAGAACACCAACAGAACCCCCCCTCTTTCATACTTAGGTTTTCCTCCCATTAGGCAGGTGACTTTCCTGTTGACTTAACTCCCTTTTCTTTAATGTCTTTCAGGTTGATCTTTCCAACATAAGTCCCATTCATATTTAATCTCTACCTCTATTTAACTTGTCAAGGCTCTAATAAATGAGGAGAGCACTCCTGGCTGAAGGTTTAGCTCTTATCTGCTTGGTCCAAATACGTACAAGGAAGTGGGTATATACTTCAAATGACACAGCTCATGTCTTGGAGGGTGCAAGTGAGATGCAAATGCAGGCGCCCCAGCCACACAGCAGACCCACACCTCTTTGTATTGAGATAGACGCCAGGCTCCAGCACCCACCTCAGCCTTGCTTCACATCCCAGTTAATCCCCAGGGCGAGGGAGGGAACCTCCAAAGGGTGAAAATGACCACTTAGTACCTTAAGTAATTTCATGGAATGTTGGAGCGAGTTCAGAGAAGGCCATGGAGATGCTGCGAGGGCTGGAGCAGCTCTGCTCTGGAGCCAGGCTGAGAGAGCTGGGCTGGGTCAGCCTGGAGAAGAGAAGGCTCCTGATGGGGAGACCTTAGAGCAGCTCCAGTGCCTAAAGGGGCTGCAGGAAACCTGGAGAAGGGCTTGGGACAAGGGCCTGTAGGGACAGGCCAAGGGGGAATGACTTTAACCTGCCAGAGGGGAGACTGAGATGAGCTCTTAGGCAGAAGCTCTTCCCTGGGAGGGTGCTGAGGCGCTGGCACAGGGTGCCCAGAGAAGCTGTGGCTGCCCCATCCCTGGCAGTGTTCAAGGCCAGGTTGGACACAGGGGCTTGGAGCAAGCTGCTCTAGTGGAAGGTGTCCCTGCCCATGGCAGGGGCTGGAGCTGGATGAGCTTTAGGGTCCTTTCCAACACAAACCATGCTGTGATTCTATGACTTTATGACTGCAGCAGGCTGGGAAGCGGGGCTCACCACGGTCTCCTCTCACCTTGGAACAAGACCACTTTAGAAGGCTCCTTCACCCTTTTTTCAGGAGCATGGACTGATCCTACTCCCTTGGCCTTACAAGAGCTGCTTTGGCTGTGAGGCCTTATTCATCATTGCAACATCTGCAGAAATCGGGCAAACCCCATAAACACCCTTTAAATGAAAGTGTAGGACACCCGATGGGACAAGAGCCATCCCTGGACAGCTGAAAGGGCCACAGACACCAGAAAACAAGGCTGCATTTTATAAATCTTGCTTGTATTTGATGTCACTTCCATCCCCTTTCCCCTGAAAACCTTGGTGTCCTCATTGCACACAGCCCTGCATCCAGTTCCCATTGCCACCAGGATCATCCCTTCTATCCCATCTGTCACCCTGCCCTGCTCCATCACCCTCACCACTGGCACTCCACACACACACCATGCCCACCAGCCACCTCAGGTTTTTATCACCAACATGCCCTACCCACCGCATCATTCTACATCACACCCTACCTACCTATTGCAGCCAGTCTGGACCACTATCTCATCAGATAAAGTACAGCAGACCCTTCTCTGCCTCAGCTGCCAACTTTTCCTCCGCCAATCCCCACACCAGTAGGCATTTATCAGGAAAAATTCACCTTTGAAGCCAAAAACCCAAGCAGGGGCTGGATGATGGGAAGAGGGGGCCCTTTCCATCCATGCTTGTCCAGATGCTGCAGCAAGTGCCACTATCCTAGGCTTGGCTCCCTCCTCAGCCCCAGACAAATGTGGCTTCCCTCTTGACTTGCTATTTAAAACCCATCCCAAGACCAGCACATGGTGGTTTCAGATTAACAAGCTGGTGGGCAGTGTCCCTGTCTGCTGTGGGGTGTCCCCATAGCAAAGCTGCTGCTGCTTCTGTGTCACACGAGTCCCTTTATTTACTGCCAGCTTTGTCTGATTTGTTAATTTAAGGAGGACCACTTCCTAAAACAGATCAGAAGCTCCAATTCCAGGGGAGAAGCAGCCCAGCTGTGGGTATGTATTGCATATATTTAAGGGTTTATTGCATCTACACATCCCTTCTCAGTGCACTCTACCAGAATAGCTCTTTATCTGCAGACACAGCTCATTGACCTGGGCTGAACGTGGAGCCTGTTCCTAGGCGGACAACACAACCGAGATCATTTTGCTCCCTGAGTTGTGTCCCTCTGTTCAGCCCACTCCCCCTAAAGCCCACATGCTGCTCAGCCCACAGGGAAGAGCATGGAAACCCTCCTGCCATCCAGAGGTAGGCAGAAGGTGGGTATTTTGCTTCATACACAGTTTCAGAGATTTTGAAATCCAGACTGATGTGGAGCAGCAGCAACACCTAAAGTGTGGAAATTGCCTTAAGAAAGCCTTATTTTCAAGAGGATTGTTCAGGTCTGAAGGTCAGTAAAGACCACGCAACTCTGTGAGGCACTTTCTTATCAATGCAATAGGACTATGATTTCTGATGGAAAATAGCTCTGTCCCTGATTTCACTTTACTCTCTATATCTGTGCTAATGTAATTACATAAACAGAAAAGAGAGAGTGTATATTTGTCCTTCTGCTACAGGCAAGAGTCATTTACAGTGATGCAAAACAGGTTAAAGCCCTGTCACATTGACACAGTAGGGTTTTACACCATGATTATGACAGTTCCCCCAAGGTCCCAGCCAGGATGAGAGCCCTATCAAATGAGGCATGGTATAAACACACCATGCAGTGAAATGACCTGGCCACAGTCCCACAGCAGGTTGATTGCAGGGGCAGGAATCACCCAAGGGCAGGTCACCCCAGCCTTCACACAGGTTTGCACAATCGCAAGTAGAGCAGACACTTTAAAATCAGACTCACTATATAGGGAAACATGATTTTGGGACACCATGGGTCCAGACATACATGGGAGGGGCCTCCTCTTTACAGCTCACAGCTGCACTCGTGCTTTCTGTGGCAAACCAGGACCAAACCAGCACCATCAGTAGATAGTGACATCATTTAATATCTTTGCTTGCTTAGTGCACCTGGCCAAGACAAACTGCAGGTGTTTTATGTTGATTCGGGATGCAGGTGAAGAGTGCAGTGCTCTCAGGATTTAGCTTTACAGCAGGATGAGAGGCCTGGGGAGACCAACTCTGGGTAGAGGAAAAGAAATAGCCACAGAGAGGATTAACATAAGCAGTTGGAAGAGGATTGACAGTGGTGGAGCCTGGGTGATAAAAAACAGGCATAAAGCACAAACTGACTTCAACACTCAGAAGGAACTCCAAAAACCCCACAGGGACATGGACAGACATTTATGTCATCCTTACAAGGCAGCTCCATGCAGATGGGGGTAACCGCTCAGGCCACAAACATCTGAAGGGCTGAAATGACAATCCACAAAGTCAGTGGATGGGGAGACCCTCAATTACAGTGAGTGCAACCTCTCAGCAATTTGTAGGACCAGCTTGGTATTTTGTACCAAATACGTGTACCAATACACGCCATGGAGTGTATTCTCCTTTCCCCATGTCCAGTGGTGGCAGCGCAGTGATGAGATGACAGCATCTCTTGGGTAATGCCATCAAGTCACAGCATGCAAAGAGGAGGGCTGGAAGCTTTAGGGGCAACTTGTGGGGCTCCACCACCTTTGTTACTTCCTAAGGTTGTTAGTGCATGTAAATCAGAATAAATCTGATTTAAAAAGAACAGGAATTGTATTCTAACCCTGAGAACTACTCCAATTAATGGAAACACCAGTCTAGGATCCCTAGAAGACAAGCTGCATTCTAGGTTCAAAAGTCATCACGGTGAGTCTTTGGTGGCAAGATTTTGTTTCCAATCAAGCACTCATCCTTTTTAAACACCCCTGTCAAACAGCAACCTCATCCACAACATCATCCAAGAGGCTTTGCCTTGCTTATTCCAGTCATACATAAACAAAGAATACAATCTGCTTTTGAGGATTTAAAGTCTATGGATCTTGCTGTCAATGTTAAGGTGCTTGGCTGGTGCCATCAGCCCTGATGTGCCAGGTTGATTTCTTCTTTACCCCCTAATATTTTAGAAAGAGAGAAAGCATTACAGAAGAGAAAAGTGGGGTTGCTTTTGCGTGCTGTTAGGGAAGGAAGGGAAACACTTCTGGTTCAGATTAGCAGGGCTGGATAATGACAGAGACCTGTCGCTATGAGCCCTTGCATTTCATCAGCACATGAGCTCCTTGTTGGTGCACTGTCCAGCCCCATTCCAACCATTAAAGTGGTGGCATTTTCAGCACTGTTTCACTCCAGAGGCTGTCCTGTAGGCTCAAATGTCTGGAGCTATTTACACTGCCTATCTTTACCCTCCTGTGTAGTTAATGGACAGAGTAGACACCACTCTGAGGCCTCACTTAGATACCCAAATTAGATGCCTACAGTTAGATGATACCTCCACTTTCTTACACACTCCCTTTCACGTCCTCCTCACACTGACAGATTGGTGCTAACAAACCCAGGCATCCACAAAACTAGGTGTCTCTTCTTCTAGGATTATATTACCCCAGGAACAAACTTCATCCTTTGCCTGGGAGCTATGGTTCAACTGCCTGTTGGCTGTCTGTATGCACAGATTATCATAGAATCATAGAAAAGTTAGGGTTGGAAACAAAGAAAAAGGCTCATCGACTTCCCTGCACTTTCATGCACATTAAAAAGAAGCCATGGATGAAGTGGGGGTTGGAACTGGATGATCTTAAGGTCCTTCCCAACCCAAACTATTCTATGATTCTATGATTCTAAATGCAGGACCAGCCTGCTGCACTCAGACACCTGTGTGGAGAGGCAGTGCCTTGCACACAGGGGTTGATTTGCACTGAGAATGGGAGGAGGAGAGAAAAACCACTCTCCAAAGGCTGCCCAAGCGGTCAGCTTGCCTCCGGCGGTCTCGCTTTGACACATTACACACTGGATTTGGGCTGTGAAGCTTTGGGTTGCAATACATCTGTAAAAGAAACAGCCGCCATAAAAGGAAGGGGGAAGGCTCCGGTTTTCCTGCAAAATATAGCCAGCAGGAATTAGAATGTGAAAGAAACACCCTCCAGGGTCTTCATAGAAGCTGTAAACCCAAGCAACTGTTTTGCCAGGTGTTACTGTGCAGCGCCTGCTGTTAAAGTGACTCTGCTGGCATCTCGCCTGTATCATCTTCCTGGTACCCCTGAGCCCAGTGGGCAGACAGCACCGCGTGGGGACAGCCAAGGGAGGTGATTACCCAGCGCTGCTCAGCAAGGGCTGGACCGGCGACAGGCTTTGAGCCTTGTCCATTAACTACTTTGAATGAAGTGTTGTCGTTTCCCAGCTGGGAGCGGGAAAGAGCACGGTGCCGCTTCCTGATGCTGTTGTTTTATTTTGCAGCGGCTTCCCCTTCCCGCTGTCTGAATGTCACAGATTACTTCACCGCTGTGCGAGCCTCCAGGGCGGGAGCAGAAGTGCTTTCCCAAAGCATCCCCAGTGCCCCAGCTGCTGCAGGGAAAAACCTGGAAGGGATGGAGGGAAAAACTCACCTTCTAGGATGCAAAAGCCATGCTAACATCCGCAAACACCCACGGTTCCTGTTCTTGCTCCCATCTATTTAACCCCCCTGCACTAAGGCTCGCGGTGTCTTGCTGGCTCAGGAAACACAAGCCCCAGGCTGCTTTTTGGAGCCTGTCAGCAACGCTCTTTTGTCAAGCAGAGGCCTTCCTGTCAAGCGATACAAAGTGCTCGCTCTCCTTTTCCCCTTGGGAGCTGCACACGCTTCCTCCCGCAGCAGCCCCAGCCTTTGTCAGCCCAAGGGAGCAGGGCAGCTGGCAGGATGCCCGGGTGTCTGGCAGGGAGACGGCTCTGTAGGTCACCACTGCGTTGCATGCAAAGGGCCTGGGCAGGAAAGGAGGTGGGGAATTTGGGGGACCAGGCTGGAGAATGGCAGAGATCGCAGTTTGGATGAAGGGCAACGCTCTGTGCATGGCTTCAGAGCAAAGCAATTCCTGCAGCCATGCAGGATTGATGCCCCCATGCTAGGGACTGACCTACTGCAGGACAGCATGCCACAATGGGAAAAGCAGCAGTGAGGACTACATCCAAAGCAATATATATGCTGCTTCCTGACCCTTTCCAACCTGACTAGTGGCAGGCAGAAAACCAGAGGGTCTATGTGATCAAGTCAGAACAAGTGCCGCAGCCAGATGATTTTATGTAGTTTACAGAAAGCTCATTCCCACAGCAGGAGTAAGCTGTCCAACCAGCACTGAACTGATGTACTCAGAACTATCAAGAGTAACTAAGAATAAGAAACCAAAGAGCCATGACATGATTTCCGCAGTGATGTTACACAAGCTACAGCAGCAGCAGTGAGAATGTCAAATTCTCCAGCATATGGGAGAAGCCCCTTTCAGCAAAGCATCCCTGTCTTCACTTATCTTTGAAACTTCTTTTGCCCATAGCCCTGTTTTGGGGAATTGGCTCCATATCAGCAAAATTACACACTTAGATTTGTACCCTGCACGTTGTACACACAAAATAAGCGAGGCCAAATCCAGTTCATTCTCCATATATTAATAACTAGCATGTTCAGCCCCAGGTAAAGAGCCGCGGGAGGGAGAGCAGACAGCAGCAGTTTGAGCTGGGGTGATCTAACACCGACCTACAACACTGCCACTATCAGGTGCAGCTTTGAGGAACCTGGTCTAATGGAAGGTGTCCCTTCCTAAGGCAGGGGGTTGGAACTGGATGAGCTTTAAGGTCCTTTCTAATCCAAATCATT
Organism: Pezoporus flaviventris; assembly: GCF_033815535.1. NCBI lineage: Eukaryota > Metazoa > Chordata > Aves > Psittaciformes > Psittacidae > Pezoporus > Pezoporus flaviventris. Next base: position 3,386,562 of record NW_026892550.1, on the reverse strand, counting down.
CTGTGATTCTTGTCCTTGCTGCTTGGTTTAGAGAAAGCTCTTTCCTGTGTCTTGCATTTGTAAAGCAGAGACAAGGGTGCCAACTGCCTCTGTAAAGCATTTTAAGACCTCTCCACTACAAGGTCCAATGCCCATGAATTTCAGCAGGGCAGTGGCCTGAAGAAGGTAGAACACAGAGCTCAAAGGGTAGGCTGACACTACTAAAATAATTCTTTGCTTTAAGACAAAAATAAGATGCACATAAAAGTATTCTGCTCAATGTGTTCATTCTGAAAGAGATGGAAAGTGCTTTCATCAGTATGCAGAGAAAGGATAATTAAACAGCAGAGATTGAGGCAGCATGGCATGTCACTGCAACAGCATTGTTTGTGGGTTCCCCATTTAATTGTCAAATCAGAAACAACTGTCACGTCTGTGACATCTATTAACAGTTGAGTATTGTCAGAAGCAATTAAATTTACAACATTTTCAGTTTTTAAGCTTAAATACCAATTTAAAATCATTGTAGAAAATGCAAAAAGTCAGACTTGATGGAAAAATTAGTGTCTCAAGAAAGGCTTCTTCACCAGTTGCTAGGGGAGTCCTGAATCACATCCTCCTATAAGTAATTTTCCTTTTACTTACACTGCCAGAAAGATATTTCATTTTAATAGACAACACCAATAAAAAAGCCTATGGCTCACGTGCATCAGAACACCAAGAGCAGAGGACCACAACAACAGCCTGGAGCAATCTTTGGTATAAAGCTTCCAGCCTGGGGGGCTCTGCAGAACAGGCAGTAAAACCTCAACCTGTATCAACTTCTTTGTAAAAGGATTGACTCTCAGACCACTTTTAACTCACCTAGCCTCCTCCTGCACCCACATGAGACAACCATGAGGGGAAAGTAGAGCTGTAGCGGTGCAATGCACATTGGCCTAAATCACTGCTGCGGCTGATGTTGGTTCTAATTAGGGCCAGTTTATAACAGCTGCTTACAGCAGCACTAAGGAATAGGTAGAGCACTCCTGGTAGGTGGTCTGGGGCAGCAGGCAGGTAGGACCACTTTTCTCATCAGTGGTACCAGCTTGTGAAGAGTGTCAGACACACAATCACAGTCGGCTATGGGCTGAAGGGCAGGAACCGTTTGGTAGTGCACAGCACTGCTGTGCAGTAATTCAGGCTAGGAAGGATTAGCCACCACACAGCCCCATGGCTTCAAGGAGCATTTAAGCAGATAGGTTGCATTAAATCCCATGTCAACATGCAGCCTCTGGGTCTGATGTTCGGATTGAGTGAGTGAAACTCTCCCCTGATCTCTGAGGTGACGGGGAAAACACTATCCTCACATCCCTCAAGGCACAAAGAAAGTCTTTTCGTTCTCACTTCTTCTTTTCCACCCCTCTCAAAGCAATGGCATTCCTCACCAGCTGTAATCAACATGCACACTCTCCCAAAGTGCCATTTAATACCATCGCACAAAACAGCAGCGTGACCCACTTTGGGTTATTATGTGCAATAATTGCAAGGCACAGCAGCCCCAGCCTGCCAGGCTCCAAGAGGCTTTCTGCAAGGGCACTCGCTCAGTTCTCCCTTTCCATGGGCTCTCAGCTACATGCCTGAGAGGTGGACAGCATTTCTCTCCATCGCATCCACCCCCACCTCCACTTAATTTCATGCTTGGACTGTGACTGCACTAACAGGGCATATCTAGTTTCTCCCTCGTACGCTGATTAAACCGACATGGTGCTTTGCACAGTCTTTCACGGACTCCTTATCTCAGTAACAAGAGGGAGGAAAATGCACAAGGACAACTCCAAGCAAAGCAACACCGTCTCTCCTTTTCTGGCCCTGGCAGGAGTCTTTTTGGACTACGGTGTGCACACTCTTGTCAGGAAGCTGAGAGGGAAAAGTTCTGACGGCTCAAGGGCTTGTCAGGGCAGGCTGGTCCATGGTAAACAGCAAATTCTGGAGGTCTATTTAACAACAGTGTTCTCCAGCCTTTTCACTGTGTTTTTGAACTGTACCACATTGAGGAGGTGGGTAGAAATCAGAGCTCCGCAAGAGATGCCCTGGAGTCGGGGGAGTGGTACCTTTTCCTAGCACAACGCATGCCCATGAAAATCTGGATCATGGCTGTATATGCAGGGCACTGGAGCCCCAGCTGAGTGCTGCTACTTTACATCAGTTCAAAATTCACTACATTGGTTTTAAACAAATGATTTTCCCAATATTCCCTTCTTGTTCCCCAGGCTGCGGTGTTATTGAAGGGATTCCAGCAAGCTGACAAAGCTTTTCTGGAGAAACATCTTGATTTAGGACTACGAGAAAGAAAAAAATGCACAGAACTATTAAATCAGAGGGGTTCATTTTCCTTGCGTTTCCAAATGGTGGTAAAGGAAGGAAATATTCTAAGGCCTACAATAATTCCAAAGGGAATTGCCACCGTATGAGGATAAATCAGTGTCAGAGCCATTGTTAGACAGAGATGGGAAAGAACTCTCCTGGGTTTAGGGTCTTGAGTCACTTCATACATAGAATGCCCAGGGCAGCACGAGGTACCCCAGGTCATCCATATGGAGCTGGCAGTTGGGACACCGAACCTATGGGATGCCTATATTCTTGGAGGGTAACAGAGCCTTGGCTAAGATTCCCCATGTACCAGCCAGTTATCTGTGTTTGGGAAACCAAATAGGAGCCCAGATTTTCACAATGCAGCTGTCTATGTTCAGCTCTCTGTACCATGAGCATAGAGAGACTCTGTTCATCTCCTCATAATGCAGGCACTTAAGACAGATCAGACAATTCCCACACCAGGTCTTCTAGCCCATAGCCCAGCATATCTCCTCAAAGACCCCGTTTGACAGGCTCTTCAGACAGCAATAGAGCAATGACTGCAGACACTGTAAAATAAGAATGGGCTCCGACTCAAAGCCTTCATCAATCCTATGATCTGAAGCTCTAAGACCCTTGGAAAATGCAAATGCATAAACTTGCCTTTCTCTCTTGCCTCCTTCTTGGGCTCTAGCCAGATACAAAACTGCTTTGGTACCATAAGACAGGCTTTTCACTCCTGATGGGCTTGTGAAGCACTCACAGCTCCTTTCAGCTCATACTAGAATCATTCAACACCTTTACAAGTTCCTTGGTTTCTCAAAGGAGCCAGCCCAGCATCTCCAGAGCCACTTATAGGAGAGCACAATGCAAATATAAAAGAACAGATTCTGTTTCCAAGCCACAGGCTAGAGGCTTTGCTTACAGAACCTCCAAATCCATCATGAGCATGTTCACTGCCTTTAAATCCCTTTGCTATAACCCTTGCAAAGGCGGCAGCACCTGGAAGAGGAATGAGGGGAGCTGATTTCAGATTGATTACCTGCGATATGCCTCACTGATGCAAAGGCACCAGCTCAGACCTCAGCTTTCCCAGCAGTTCCTTTGCTTTGAGTTTGAGAGAGGCTTGTTGTATTCACACACTACTACAGGTGACATTTGTTCAGTTTAAAACAGGCTGTTTTCAGGAGGAAATACCTTTGTTTGGCATGGGTTTTCTGATGGGACCAGAGCATTGCAACTTGCTATCACAATCGAATGGATCTAGGCCAAGTGGGTTATCATTCCAGATAGCCAGCCTGCTGGAAAGTGCTTTCACACACGTACACACACACACAGAGCTTGGCTGGGCTGGTTAAAATGCTGCAGCACTTATTGCTCCTTGAGGCCTATGAGTTCACTTCTAGGCTCCAGGCCAGCCTGAAAATCACATCACCTACATGAGCAGCAAGGTTGTAAGGAGATGTTTGTCAAGAAAACAAGATCATTCCTGAGCACCATTCCCCACAGGAGACATCTCAGCAACCCTGAAACCAAGACAGTAACTACTCAACACGTTGGGGACTATGCTGGGAGAGATCAGCCAAAAAATGACTGTCCACCATCACTAGTGAGAGGGTTGTCATGCTGGGAGAGAGAGCAGGAAGCACCTTCTAATGCCTGGCTCTTTTCTGCAGACAAGCAGAGAAATTTTGAGTCATACTCCACCGCTTTTATGTCAAGTAAAAGGGCCAAAGAGGCATATAAAGGCCATAAATCATTTGTGCTGTCTAGAAAAGACAGCAGACCACAGGTAGTTACCTTCCAAGGGCCTCCTTGCAAACACCAGCACAAGGGGTAAGGAGAGGATGCCAGGTAATCACAGGATGGTACACTCAAGAGGCATGGAGCAATAGTGCATGGCCTTACATGGTCTACAGGGCACCTCATTTATAGATATGCTTCCACAGGAGATGATTGCAAACCACCATGGGTCTCTTTCCCTCACCAGAGCAACACATGATGGGCTGACAGCAAGGCAGAGAAATACCCCTCAGAGCTCAGGATTGATCTAAACACAGAACAAGGTCCCTTTCCCTAAATCCTGGCAGGGATAATCATACTGGCCCTTGACAAACCCATCCCGCTGTGTCCTCCCTCTGGTGCATCAGCTTCAGCTGGATCACAGTGGGGTGGGAACTGGTTCTGAGACATGAGGGAGGATTAGGCAGCCTTGTCAGGCCAGATTCTGATACCCCACAAGCACATGCTATCACTGAGGAAGCCAGTGGGGTTTGGATCATCATATGGGGATTAAATTTATGCTAAAGACAAGCTATATTAAGAGCGATCCCCTATTGCATCATGGTGTAACAATCTGCATGAAAACAGGTATTGATATCATCAGGTTTCCCATCTCTAATACCCGTCTCATTCTTACTTTGTTTTAATCCTTGCTGTTAAGAGGTAGCTCATTATTTGGAGGGGGGGGGCTGGTTATGCTTGTTTCACATTAAATCATGGCAGCCATGTGCAGAGAAGCACGGCACTTCCCCTCTCCCACCGGGTAAGCTGCAGCACAAAGGCTTGGGGCTGATCTCACATCCTCTTCAACAATTAAAAGTCAAGGCCAGCAGCACAGCCAAAACTTGACACGCTCTTTAGAGAACAAAGGTCGCAAGATTGAAGTCTTCACTCCCCGCTTTGGCTGAAGCGGCATGAAACATCCTCTTCAAAACCTAAAGGCAGTTGAATCTTTATCAGGTGATGATGGCTTTTTGGAGAATAAAGACGACTGACCTCTGTGTCTTCCCTCCTACTGTTCCACAAGAAACCTCTGAGCCACCTAATTAGTATAAATCATTTTCCAGTAAGTGCTCCTGCCCCATGACGGCCTCATCAGACACCAGGTCCGGAGATAAAGTTCCTGATGGCCGCGATAGCAGCCAGGTCAATGCTGAGTATGACGGTTGAAGCAAGCCAGAAACCGGATGGTTACAGGCTATGGTTGGCTCCAGCTCCCTAAGGAGCAGAGCAGGCTGAGGTGGTCATTGCAGAGCTGCAGATGTGACCTCCAAAAAGCCACATCACCACCGGGTCAGGGGACATGGGGCTAGAGAGGACAACAGCTGGGTAGGAAATGAGCCGAAGAAGTACTGCATTAGAAACCCCAGCCCTCCTGGTGCTTGTGCATAAATAGTGTTGGAAAAATTAAATCAAATAAAAAGTCATTACATGGTTAAATGATTAATTTCACGGCTGCACTTATAAAGCTGACAGAAATCAGAGCAGCCACAGGGAGGCCCTGCCCAAGCCTGACAACACCAACACCTCTCCCCCAAGAATGAGGCTTCACTAAGTAATCTGGTTTGGGCTAATTTAAGATTAATCCTCACAGCACGTTGCTTGGTCAGCCCAGGAGCCTCACTCTTGAAAGACAGACTCATAGGACAACAGTCACAACAGTCAAACATCTTCTTGTCCATCATGGGGTAGAGCTAACATCCATCCCAGAGAGTCCTGAGGTTCTTCTTGATCATAGTCCCCTCTTGAAGCTCCCTGCTTCATCCAGCGTGTTGAAATTCCTGTTCAAAGGACGCCTCCAGCTTAAGGAGGCTTTGTGTGCCTGGTGAACAACACCTAACATCACCCCAGTCCACCTTCTTTACTCAAGGCAAGGATGACCCATGAGGAGAACCTACAAGAGTGGTCTGAAATTGCCTTGGGATTCATAGGATTCATCTTAACTCCTTCCCACCACCTCAGGCTCTGGAAGTGCAAACTGACTGCATTTCCCCCACACTTTGGCTTGCTTCTAGCCTATCTCCTGTCCCAGCACAGAGCCTTCCCTATGTTCCTCCAGCAGCCAGGGAAAACCCTCACAGAAAGGGTATTTTTAGGAGCTGTTTTATCCTATCAATTTAAACAGCAAGTGGCATTTTCCTATCATTAGCCTAACAAAAATAGAAACCTCAAGGCACCGCAGAATCAGACCTTTCACTTCCATGGAGAACTCAAAGACCTAAATCTGAGCTCTTTCAAGCTCAGCCTCAAAATGCAAAGATAAAACCAAGCAACCCCCACCAGCACCAAGAAGACATTTACATTAGGCTATGAACTTGGAGAGACCTATATCCAAAGGAACACTACAGCAAAATCAAGCCAAGTCTTTCCTCCCATCACGGTGTGGTCACTCCCTAGGTACTGATGTAGTAAGAAGGGAGAGTCAGGTCATTAATCCAGCAGAAAATGTTCTGTTGCATTAGTGTTATGAGTCGGATTGGCCCAATGCAGCCAGAGAAGTGTGAGAAGGGAGCAGGCAGCCAGCAGCAGGAAAGGCTGTGGGGAGAGAAGGGCCTCCAGAATGAAACTCACCTGAAAATATGATTTTTACATGAAACAGTCTCTGCTGACAAACAGTTCTTTGTCCCAGCACGGCAAGCTGCTAAGGCAGAACTTCCCTCATGCAGTTCCCTGCTTGAGATATGCTGCTTGAGATATGCTGCTTGAGATATGCTGCAGAAGCCAGTACTGCCTCCGTGTGCCCTATTTGCTTGGGGATTAAGACAAAACATTTCTAGCCATGTCCTTAATTAATAAGTACTCATTTCATGCATTGATCTACTCCACTTTTACAAAGCCAAACTCAAAATCTTCATCCAGTACCACTAAAGTGAGTGGGGCTGCAGTGCCTGAGTGCAGGCAGAACCACTCCTCAAAGTGACTTCAGTGCTGAGGCTCAGGAAACAAGACTGATATAACATGAGGTACCTTTGATCAGGTTATACTAATTGATGCTTCAATTCCAGTACGTATTTCTAGCTTTGAAAACTTTCTCTTCCCTAAAAAAAAATAAGAGGGGGAAAAATCCCAAATTTTCTTAGTTTTCTTTCATGGAATGCTAAAGAAATTCTAAAAGATGGATGGATAAAGAGGAATAAGTTTAACTCTGGAATCAACTGGATTAATACTGCTAGGGTCCTGCATCAAAGTTTATCCCTAGAAATCTGGATTCAGGTTTATCAGACATTAATTACCTACATACATATAAAAAAATAACACCATCTCTCCCTAAAAAACAGTGATTAAAAACCAAAATTGATAAAAAGTCACAATGGATGAACACACACATGCATTCACACTGCTACTTACTAACCACAGCCCCTAATAGGAGATAATGGAAGCTGCTTTCAAATGAAACGTCTAAATGGGTCTAGAGCTTGTTTTCTCCAAACTCAGCCAGGCATTACTGCTGCCACAGCCACTTTCAATCAAGCTTTTGCTGCAAAGCAAAACAAAGGAAGAAGTTAAATCCATGGGAGATTTCCAATGAATACTTAAAAATCTTTTCATGGGACAGAGTGAGGGAACTCTGTACCAGCAATGACCTCAGAAATCTGGTGTGTTCACTACATTGCAGGCTGTTCCCTCTCTTCACTAGATTGTAATTAGCTAATTCAAGGCCTTGTATGGAGGAGGAAAGAGTAGTGCTTAAGCAGCAGAAAGTTCAGCCCAACCGGCTGTGTGCTTGGAATACCATACACAAATACCAAGAGCCTTTTGGGGACTGTCATTTTACACAGTTAAAGGTAGACAAATGGCCACTTGGAGCTTTTCAAAGGACCACGTACACTGATCGTGTACCCTTGCATGCAGTCGCAGCAGCTCTTCTTATATTGTTATGTCTTTAATATCTTGTTATATCTTTAGGCATTGGAATAGGCTGCCCAAGGAAGTTGTGGCTGCCCCATCCCTGGCAGTGTTTGAGACCAGGTTGGATGGGGCTTGGAGCAACCTGCTCTGGTGGAAGGTGTCCCTGCCCATGACAGGAGGTTGGAACTGGATGCGCTCCTTTCCAACCCAAACCAGTCTGGGATTCTATGATTCTATGACCAGATATATGCCCACATTCATGCATCACACATATACCTTACAATGCAATGGGGATGTAGGTGTGGGAAGAGGTGCTGCCACACTGTACATGTGCAGATTAGTGACCATGTAGACCACAACACACAACCAGAGGCATTTTCCCTGCCTGCCTGTTTCTCCCCCATAAGCTCCTTTCACCCGTCTGAAGGAACAAAGCCAGCGGCTGACAGATTCAGCAGAAGTGCCTTGTTGCGCAGAAGAAAGAGACACTTTAACTCAGCTGTCAATAAGTTTTGCCCATTTACATGTGTGCAGAACACTTTGAATAAATTACGTTTCCAGGATTTAGCTCCACGACACCGGCCTAACAAAAGCAGACTTACAGCTCTGGGTGAGGGCAAGGGGCCGAGGGGGAAAGATTTGCACAAGATAAAACCCCTTGCAGAACTGTGAGGGCAAAACGGGTTGGTGCTTTTCTTTGACGAGTGTGGCTTTTACATCACTTTCAGACACATTTTCTGCTTTAAAAAGATGAGTTTGCATCAAACAGAGATGAGTTTGCATCAAACAGAAAGAGCCAGTTCTAAGTATGGTCTCTGTGGGGGTGAGGATGGTTTTGCTTTTTTAATTATAGATCCAATGAAAGTAAAAATGATGACAGACTCACGGGGTGCTGTTGATGTCAGGTGGAGATGTGTCCCTTTGGGGGTCAGATTTTACTTGGAGTAAGTGAAATCTGCTTTTTCCAGCTTTTAGAAGGACCAGCAGCCAACAAACGTTTACAAGACAGTGGCTGGGGTTTATATGTGAAATATGCACACATACCATAGAATCATAGAATGATTTGTGTTGGAAGGGACCTTAATATCATCCAGTTCCAACCCCCTGCCATAAGCAGGGACACCTTCCACTAGAGCAGCTTGCTCCAAGCCCTGTCCAACCTGCCCTCGAACACTGCCAGGGATGGGGCAGCCACAGCTTCTCTGGGCACCCTGTGCCAGCGCCTCAGCACCCTCACAGGGAAGAGCTTCTGCCTTATACCTAATTGAAATTTCCCCAATATTTAGATTTATATGTCCCAGATGACAACTCTTTATTGGAGAAAATTTACCTGTGGGGAGTGAAATGGAGGAGGATGCAGTCTCTTATACCACTTGCAGGGCAGGAAAAGCAACTTTCTCCTGGACCGGTGCTATACCAGAGGAACAGCTTCATCATTTTGCTAAGTAAGAGACCTAAAGAGGCAAAACCCACTGGGGTTAAGTCAGTGGAATTTGTGCAGAAAAATATTGGGAAATGAGGTTTCCTGATTATTGAAAGGAGACTATCACATGCCAGCTGCTTCCCTCTGTCCTTTACTTGCCTGCAGGGAAATAATTACATAGACTGGTGCTAGAATGGGTTTAATCAAACACAAGTTTGTGCCCCCACAAGAGACTAAGTAGATGAAGCTCCCAGCTCTGTTCCAGGCAGGACAATCCAGCCACTCTAACGCTACACACTGATCCTCACATCCTTCAGATTGTAATGCCATGAAACAAAGCCTGGCTGCCTTCCACGGCTGTATTGCTCAGTGACTTTAATAAAAACAAGTGAGGTAAAATAGCTCCATGAGGCTGGATGCTTAGGCAGGTTCCCCATGAAAATGGCAAGTGAAAAAGGTTCTGTGGTGCTCCGATGACAGCAGTTTGGGATGGGCAGCCAAAAAGAGCTAAAAAAGGCATGATCCCTTCCTCCTCAAAGGCAGCAAACCCGAATTCCTGACCTCCCTGATATGAAAACCAAATACACTGAAAGAGAAAGAAAAGGAAACCACCAACATCACAGCTTCATGTTTATATCAGTGGGAACACACTGAACCTTTCTTCACCGCCTCAAACAGATGAGCGACTCATTCCCTTCACAGCAGCAACCCTCACAGCCACTGCTACCAAAAGGAGCAACATGAAAATAGGTATCCATCTCAGTTAGGTGAGTTCTCTGCCCCCAGCACCCACCAGCAAGCAGTGCTTGACAAATGATACGGGAAATCCTTTGGAAAACTTCTTATTGCCATCCAGAACGGCCTCTCTGCAATTACCACCCTAAGCCAGTCAAAACCACTGCCAGAAGCGTGCTGATTTCAATGTTAATCTTATCTGCAGGAGAGTATCCAGGGCATCAGCTTTACTGGTGTTTCCAGGAAGAGGAGCCCTAATCAAGCATTTCTCCCTGTGAATAACAGACAAGGAACGTCTCTGCTTGGGCAGTAGCAGCTTGTGAAGAATTAACAAAACAGTGTAACATCTGCTTTGGAAGCAAGGGAGAGCTAGCAGAGGGTGTGATGGCTGCCTTATCAGCCTCAAGTTGCATGAGTAGAGCTTTAGATTGGGTATCAGGAAGAATTTCTTCCCCGAAAGGGTTGTCAAGCATTGGAACAGGCTGCCCAGGGAAGTGGTGGAGTCACCATAGAATCATAGAACGGTTAGGGGTGGAAAGGACCTTAAGATCTAATTCCAAGCCCAAGGCCCTATCTAACCTGGCCTTGAACACTTTCAGGGATGAAGCATTTACCACTCCATTGGGCAACCCACTCCAGTGCCTCACCACCCTCACAGTAAAGAACTTCTTCCTTATATCTAACCTGAACTTCCCCTGTTTAAGTTTTAACCCATCACCCCTTATCCTATTGTTACAGTAGCTAGTGAAGAGTCCCTCTCCAGCATCCCTATAGCTCCCCTTCAGATACTGGAAGGCTCCTCTGAGGTCTCCACACAGCCTTCTCTTCTCCAGGATGAACAGCCCCAACTTCCTCAGCCTCCTTGGAGGTATTTAAAAGATGTGCAGATGTGGCACTTACAGATATGTTCACTGGTGGACCTGGCTGTGTTAGGTTTACGGTTGGACTTGATCTTGAAGGACTTTTCCAACCTAAACAATTCTATGATTCTATGATTCCACCAGTACAGATGCTGCAAGGACAAGGCTGACCCATGAACAACCTGTCACTCCAAGCTAGCCTAACCAAATCTGCAAGGTCAAATGCAGCCCTATGGAACTGGTCTGCCGTGCTAGATACCAATCACCCAAAATGGAACTCTCTGCCTAATATACTGAAGGGTTTAATTATTAAAATAATTGGAGTCATTACTGATTTCCCTCAAGCTTCAGCTCCTGCAGCATGGCAGTAATGTGAAAGCTGCAGTCCAAAACACCCACATGTTTCTAGAGAACTCTGAATGTGCAGCAGAAATAGTCAAAGAACCACAAGCTACTTCAGGTATGAACCTGAGCCTAACCAGCCCCAGCTTAGTGACCTGACCCATAGCTCTGGAAGGCACCGAATGGGTCATGTTGACTTTTTACTAGAAAATAGCCCTGAAAAAGAAAAGCAAATGTTTACAAGCTCTTTTTCATGCCAACTGGGCCTGGTCATTCCCAACCAAACCCCATGATCTCGTATGGTCAGCAGCCTGCGTTTGTCAAGGATAATTGCTAATGTTGGGATGGCTGCTCCTAAGCAAGTAAAAGCACTTTCAAGTGTGTGCACGTATGCAGATTTGCCATGGCACTTCTTAGAGATCTGACAACACACAGTAAAGGGTCAACAGTTCTCTCTGGAAGGCTGCAAGATAACGCTCCCTGCAGTCAAAGAGACTTGCTTATTTTGTAGGCTCCTTATCAGTTGTTATTGTAAGTAAAGCAGTACTATGTCAAACGCCCCTTCGTTTTGACCTCACCATGGGCAGGACCCACTAAGATCCCATGGAATGTGAAATAATCATTAATACAGGCTCCGTGGCAGTGCTAATAAATCATACAGCTCAACATCTTTTAACAAAGCAATAAAACTCCACCCGAGACACACCAGTAAACTGCACATAGGAGAGCTCTTCCACCCCCAGCTTCTTCCCTCACATTCCAAAACTGTGGAAAAGCAGGAGTGAATGTTGGCTCCCATTCTCTAATCCCCAAATCCCCAATTACACCAAGGGAGCTGTAGATAACACAGATTTAAGACCCGGAAAGAAGCTTCTTCCAGAGGTAGAAGAAAGGTGTTAAATCAACAATCCTTGGTAATGGATTCATTTACCATGACACTTCTCCATGTGCAGACATTCAGGCAGCATAATGTCTATAGACCTTTGGCCTCCCGTGCAAGTCCTTAAGAGAGGGGTTTGCTGGTACCTGGGCCTTCTGCAACGAGCTGAATTTCATAGCATGAGGAGATTTGCCTGTGTAAGGAAGTGGGCTGGTTCACACATTAATCCTTCTAACACTCACTGAAGCCTGAGGGTGAATGCATGTTTATTGGCTTAAAATTAGCCTTTTCTTTACCACTTCAAAGAAACCACTCCTAATTTCCACCCGGACATGCTCAAAAACAGACTTCATCAAGACTCCTTCACCTCTACCTTCAGACACACAGACTGCAGGCACCTGAGTGGTCCCTCACCGCCCTTTACAAGAGTGAAAGGTGCTTTTAGGGTATGATGCGTCTCAGTCCCATGCAGGTATATCCTGCTCTGCATCATAGCAGGGCCTGGACAACCTTCTCTCCTTCACACTGCCAGAGGGACCATCAAGGCTCTGCACAGAACACTTTTTATTGGTGGCTTTTCCAAACTGCTGCCATGATTTGTTGTTCCTTCTCATGACAGTGAGGCTCCAGGCCACCATGTCTACCTTTTCTGGTTCACACGAATCAGAAGGTGTATCAACCCTATACCTAGCCATGGTGAAGGCCACCAAGTCCTCTGTGTGCATCACCAGCCTTGTCAGCAAGGGCAGGATTTACAGCAATGAATCAGAGAAGAAAGTTTTGCTTCCACCACACACAACTCCTCCTCCTTAATCCACCTACAATCCCTCTGCTAGGACACTTAAACAAATAGTCATGTTTTCAGGGTCACTGGGAAATGATGTTGTTTTCATCAAACAGAACTGCCTGAACCTGATTTACTGTTTTACTGTACATCCTGCCTGTGCTTCACAAAGAAAACACCACACAAGGTTGCAGGTCCTTGAGACCCTCCTGCTTGGCCTAATTTCTTCATGGTGATGACAAAACCCCAAGGGCTATTAGTCCTTCCCACTCTGGGTTATAAACTGATCACCAGGAGGGAAGAAAAGCACCCCTTCCCTCAAATACATGTAATATTATACACTTAGGAGCAATCGGCTTGTGTGTGAAGCTCCTAGATGCAGTTATTTGCTGACAGTGACCAAAAGGTACCATGGGTGAACTGTGATGTGTCCTCAGGCACCCACACCAAGCAGGGAGGAGTTGGGGGCTCTGGGCAAGGGTGGTCTAACCTCAGCAGAGGATATCAGGGAGCTAAGGAGCGAGCTAGAGCCCAACCAGGCTCAGGCTCGGAATAAAAAACCTCAGTGAGGACTTGTCTGTGTTTTAGCCAGAGGGTTTAATTACTGGCACTGCATACAGATAGATGAGCAGTAACCATATATAGCATCACCGCTGACTATCCTAGGAACTTAAATATGGCCAGGACTCAGCTCTTGGATTCACCTAAATTTAGGTGTCTAACTCCCATTGTGATCTGCAGAGAGATGGTCAATACTAGCTCAGTGCCCTGCTTACTAACATCTCCATCCACTTTGAGGGCAGATCAGACATCAATACATAGAACACTGAATCTGAGAACTGAACACCTCTCACAGTGCCTTGGCTTCATGCTGTAGGACTGTATTTCCATGTGTGGTGGGGTGAGCCCCATGGAAGCTGGAAAAAACAAAGGAATCCCCTGGAGCACCTACCCCACGTGTACCCACCTTCTCACACTCCCCAGTGGTATACAGGCTCCTTGCCCAGCTAAAGACCCATGCACCAGCACAGCTATATTATATAGATTATTACATAATTATATAGATTATATAAAATCCATATATATAATCTATGTATAGATTATATATGTATACATATATATGTGTACATATATATAATCTATGTATAGATTATATAGAGAGATAATAATCTATAATATAGGTTATTATAGGAAAATAACCTATAGGCCTACAGGTGCAGGGGGATCAGATCTACCTGAGCAGGAGCACACAGTCAAGTGCATGTTAAGTCTGCACCCTCAGAGTTTATCAGGGATGTACTGATGCTCCTTAACAGGCTGCTGCCTGCTTAAGAGGGGAGCCCTGTGTGCAAGCAGTGGTTTTCAGTTCTCATTCTCACTAAATCCTCAATCCAAACCTTTCCCTTTGGCTGGAAGTCTGCAAACACTAGCAAAACCTTTCCCGTTAATCTTTCTTCATCTCACTAAACCAACACAGACTGTCTGTCTCCAGGGAAGGCTGTCACAGGATATGGGGGAGGAATCTATCATTTGTAATGCACGGAAATATAACTTACATTTATCAAAGGCATTTTCTCTAAAAACCAAGTAAGCAGCAAAGATAGGGAGGCCAAACCCCCATTGCCTTCATTGCAAGCTACTGTGCTTAGCAATGGTCTGAGCAAACCCAATTAATTTGATATGTAGATTGCACAGATTAGCAATTGTGTTCCAATAGTAAAATCCACCAGGAGCCCCTCTCGCTTATGTTTCTGTACAGCTCCTCATTTGTCACCATAACACATAACGGCACCTATCTAAATCCCTTCAATTTATGTACTGCCAGGTATGCATCCCTGGCTTCCAGCAGCACTTTCTAACCAAGAAATATGGAGAGCTCTCAGAACTTTAACTCTGAAAACTCTCCAACGTCTACACCAGCTGTAAAAGCAAAAACCTTGACACTGAGGCATCAAGTGGCTCAATTTCACTGTTATCATCGAAGTTTGGAACCAAACTGAACTGTCCTGAGAACACAATTTCTGATGGGCTTCACACTTCAACCATCAGGGCTCCTGCCCCCTCCAACACCTCTGGCTCGATCCAAATTTAACTCTCAATGGGATCAGATCCAAATGTGCCACCCTGGGCACAGTAACAACCCAACCGAGGGGGGCACAGAATCATAGAATCACAGAATGGTTTGGGTTGGAAAGCACCTTAAGATTATCCAGTTCCAACCCCCTGCCATGGGCAGGGACACCACACGCTAAACCATGCCACCCAAGGCATGTAAGGTGAAAAAACCTCTGAAAGCTGAAAAATGCTGCACTATCTATTTCTAGAGTAGAAATTATTCTTTCAGCCTGATGAGCAGTTATCTCCCAAGTAAAATTGCCTGACATAGAAGTACATCGTCAAAGTTGCATGAGACTCTAGCGACATTTATTTTAAAGCCAGAGATGCCCCTCTAAAATGAAGAGGTTTGTAAAGCTGGAAAAGAATCACAGTGATAACAGTAAGGAAAGATTTTGGGGGGGGGGGGGGGTGTACTGAATCAACTAAAGAAACATGTTCTGCCGGCTAAAATAAAGAAAGCAAGATGTCTGATGAATAGTTCTACTGATAGTGAATGGATTTCTATATTTCTACAAACATGAGCACTTCATAAATACCCTGAAATATTCTGTCATCGCCAGACAGAACATGCCAGTTTTCTATAAATACAGACATCTGGCAGTGGTTTCTTCTACTGTTATGGATTTCTGGTGTGAAGAATGCTACTTTGTAAGCAAATGTATGTTGGAAATTATTTTCATATGCGACAGGTTACATTAAAGAGCAAGAAAGATTTGCTGGGCAGAAGCGCGTAACAAAAACACTGCGTTCCCATACTGCTCCTGACTCACTGTACGAGGTTGCCTGCACCATACTTCAGGCATAAAATACACTCCTCCAAGCAGTGCTGTGAATCCTAATTAAAATGTGCTCACAAATTGCATTGAAACTTGAAAATGATACTTGGTGTTTGGCGTCATAATTCCAGCCATGGAGGAACATCACTGAGAAAACAGTGAGTATTCAGTATCAGTGAAGAACAGCATGTGTGCAAACCTCCTGAGGGGTGTCACAAGCAACAGGCAGGTATAGAAAACCCAGGGCTATAGGGGCTGTACCATGACTGACTTTTCTTTTGGTGGGATTTCCAGCCAGATCTCTGTCCTGGTCCATGATGCAACCATTCACAGTATTGCATCAGACAGAGAGAAAGCTGGGGACATACGGGGTCACTGCAAAGATGTGAGCATGGGGGAACACACTACATCACCTGGGGCTTGCTCAGGCTGAAGATGGATAGTAATCTCACACTCCAAGGGTGATAGAAGACATCTTTGTGTAAGGACGAGGGTTATGCTTTCTATCTGCATCTGCCTTGTTCACCAGGCTCCCTATAACAAAATCATTAGCATCAGCAGGTAAATCAATTTTTGGCTGCAAAACTTTCCTTTCTGGTTAACATAAGCCAAGTGTAAACACTCCCTCACAGGTTAACAAAAGCCAGCAGCCCAAACAGGGATAACACCTCAAGAAAAGGGGAGCCAGAGTTGGGGGGAAGTTGAAAAGAAAATGAATCACAAGCTTTCCTCACTTTTGCCAGTGATCAGGCATTTAGGGTGACTCTGTTGCTCCTCACCCCCTTTAAACCCTGGTTGGGGTGAATATTTTCCAACTGGAGCCATCAAAAGAGCAGGACCCAGAGCTGCTCTCAGCATCCAGCCCCAGCTGCCCATCTTCCCCTTTCCCTTCAGTAAACACCACTAATTCACCAGCTCCATTAGCACTCTTTTTTTCTCTCTGAAATCACCCTAAAAGCATTTTGGAACCAAAGACAAAGAGACCCACTAAACCCAAAGTCTCCAGACAGCTCTCAGCATGTGTCACAGACTTGCTTAAAAAATCCAAATAAAGACAAACCCAAGGAGCCTCAATACCCTGTGTTATCTTTGCAGGCTGGCTGCAGCCTTATCAGCTCTGACAGAAACCAGCATTGAAGAAAAATCCAGTAGCCTTTGGGTGGAAGCTGGTTCCTAAGAAAACACACAGGCGAATTGCTGGAAGTTGGTACAAGAGGAGAGGGTGAGCGGGTAAGAGACGGCCTGAAAGCCTTCACCATCAGCCCGCTGTTCTCCATCAGGAAATATGCTGCTATGCATGATCTTTATATAATTCACTTCTCAGACTTCACACCCACTACTCAGGCCAAGAGCTACAAGGGTGAACAATGACTCAAAATGCTGCTTGATCTCATTAGGGAGCAGTGGAGTCCAGGCAAAGCCACCAGCTCTTGGTACCAGGTTTTGAAGCACATCAGAAATGGAAGACAGAAGATCACGTCCAACACTGGTGTCAAGTACCACTGTCCTGATGGAGAAGGATAATGATGTCTTTTTCCCCACACTCACTTATAATAAAGATGCTCTTTTCTGGATAAACTCTCCATGGAATAACGTAAAGAAGAGGCCCTTAGTGACATGGTTTAGTGGTGGACTTGGCAGTGCAGGGGTAACGGTTGGATCTGATGATCTTAAAGGTCTTTTCCAACCTGATTGATTCTATGATTTTTATCACAAAAAGAAAAGCCCTGTTTGCTCTCACACGTAACTCACCACTCACAGATTTTGGCAGCCACCTTGCACAGGAGCTGGACTTTCCCTTTGCAAGGTTGTGAGGGTCCCGCTCTTGAAAAAGGGATAAAACAGCCATAAAACTCCTTTGCTTGACATGAATTGATGGGCAGAATGAGCTAGAGAGAGAAGAGCTGTCTCAAGGCCAAGGGCTGCTTTTCAGCATCTCACTTATAACATGACAGAGGGAACAGATGGGGGGAAGGCCGTCTGCCTCTTGCCAACCCTAGAGGGACGGATGGACGGACAGACAGATGCTCCTCAGGGAGCTGCCCTGGCACTAGAAGCTCCTCTGATACAGGGTAAGCGGCTTTCTACCACTGACCTGACCTTCTTTTCCCCAAAGAGTCCTCACAAATCTTCCTCAACAGCCAGCAAAGCTTGAAGGGACGCAGCTGGGCCCCCAAAATGTCCTTTTTTCCCTTTTCTTTTTCTTTATTTCCAAGTTTTTCCCCAGGTAACATTGCAGGAGAGCCAGAGGAACGAAGCAAAGGGAACTGCAAATGTGGAGGGTGCAAAACCAGGCTCAGGCCCTCACAACACAGCACCCCAAAATCATAAAGCAGACTTCAAAATAGCAGGGCTGGTTTAGAGGAGTCATTCAAAATGTGCTTTGGTTCTTTATTTCCCTCCTGGTGCCTAAGCAAGGTTGATGCACGCAACTCTTATTTTCTATCTACCCTTCAAAATCATCAAGGATGAAATGTTACGGGTTAGGTTCTCTTTTTCTTCAACTGAAAGCCGAATTATTTCCCAATTCCATTCCCAGAAAAATCATTGTATGGTGAAAAACCCAGCATCAGAATCCTTGTGAAACAGTTGCTACCACTTTAGCCTACTCTTAGTTCCTCTGTATTTCCAATAACTGTAGCATACTGTGTAACACGTCCTCAGCAAGTGTTTCTTCAAATACAAGCAATGTTCAGGAGCTTAAAAGTAAGCGTGTGCTCAAACACTTGGTAAAAGTGGTGTCTGAGATCAGAATCTTCTGCAGTTACAAAAGTGCATTGAAGTACTTGGGTTTGTACTTCCCCTTGAGTGCCTCCAGTGTCACACTGCATGGGTTTCAGTGGATTCAGACCAGGATGAATTCAAACTGATGTGTCATACACTATTTTCCTTGTTTTATTTGATTTTAATTACTTCTTAACAGCCCTGCTGTTTGAAAAATCTCTCTCAATTGAGGGTGTTGGTTCTGCCTAGGGCTGCTTGGCCCTTTTCCACTGAAATGCCCTTTCAACAACCAGCCACCTCAAGCCTTTCCAAGCAAAACCAAATCATTCGGAAGAGCCTCTTTTTCTGTGCCTGCATGAAAATTTGCCCTTCTCAACCCTTTTCCCGTCCCCTAGATTTTAGGCTGTCTTTTCTTTGCACCTTTCCAGTAGGGAATAGAAACCCATGGTGGCTCCAGTGGGATGTAGAGCAATGTTTGGGAGCAGTGGGACCTTAGAATCGTAGAATCATAGAATAGTTTGGGTTGGAAGGGACCTTCAAAGATCATGTAGTCCAACCTCCCTGCAATGAGCAGGGACATCTTCAACTAGATCAACCTTGTTATTAGCACACATGGAAGCACATTGCTGCTGCTGCTTATGATTATTATTAATTATATTCATGTATTTATTATTAATATCATGCAATTACAATAATAATGTTTTAATAATCTCTGTAATTGTTTCTTTTCATTTGAGGACTTTTGATAGTTGTTTCCATAAAAAACAAGCATGGTGCAATGCCCAAGTCTCCCTAAAGCCAACGATGAAGTTTGTACCAAGCAGAGAGGGGATGACTGGGCTTGCGATTCCACGTACGAACCACATCAGGTACACGGTGCAAGCTCCTCAGCCTGTGCATGAATGATACATTTGCACCTATTTCACCTTGGGCACTTGCCCAGGGTTTGGGCACAAGATTATCTGTCCTGTAGCATAGTATTGCAGCAGCAGCGAGAAATCCTTATCAAGGTGTCTGCTTTGCACAGGGTGGTACAGGTGAATATGGGATCTCTCCTTTCTCAGGTTTATGTGGGTAAAATAGAACACTGGGTCTGGTTTTTGGAGGGAGCCTTTGTCAGAGCAAAACTAAGTCTCTATACAAAGAGCTATTAGTAACTTACATTGAAGACTATAGCTGTCTCATTCATTCTGGGTTTGACAGCCCTCAACACAACAAAACAGCTTTGATACAATCTGGTGCAATTGGAATCCCAATACTGGAAAAAATCACACCAGCTATAATAACAACTTTGCCTTACACTGTGTTCATGCTATCAACCAAAACCATTGCTCATTTGCTGACCTGATCCAAGAGCAGTATTAAACATTTTAGGTGTTGTAGTCCTCCTTGATCTCTGCCTTAACATCCATCTTGTAGCAAAATACCCTCCAACACATGCCACAGACAGAAGGCCCCGCTCTGGTTTTAAAGCTGGGATACAGCAGAAAGCTTACTCAATTATGTTGGTGCATTTTTCATCTCCCTCAGACAAGTTATTCATTTGCTGGTTGGGTTTTTATGCATTTAGTATAGGATCTACATTACTTTGCAGACCTAAAACACCTGCAAGTATGCAAACAAAAAGATCTAAATCAAGAGGCCATCAAAAGCCACTCAGGCTTATTCCTCTCTGCTGCTGTTTCAATCAGTGTCCCTTTGAATTCTGCACTGCACATTTCTTCTTTCAAACACTTGTCTCAGTGGAAGTTCAATGCCAGTTTTCCTTCTGGAGAAAGAAACCCCAAAGATGTATTTTCAACCTCCCGGCTCAGCGTTTCCCAGATATTTTGAATCAGGGACTGCTGCCAAGATTCACATTTTTCCACAGATCACCGCACACCCTCACGCTCTCAGCAGAAATCCATCGTGGTGACACACAGGGATGGACCCTGGAGCGATTCTTACTGCTCTGTTCTTGTTGCCTTTATTGCAGTCCATGCAGTAAGTCCCATGCAAGCATGGGAACCAGTGCTTGTCCCTCTTGCATCATCCAAGCCTGAGAAGATCTGGCAGATTTTAAAGGATATTTAAATTTAAAAGCACATCCCCGCTGCCTATGAAGAGTTATAATTACTTAGTACCAAGTTCTGATTTTCCTGCATGCACCAGACTTCAGTCTTCCATGTGGAGTAACCCCAGCAGCCTTAATGTAGATACTGAGACAAGCAGCAGGACTTCCCCCTCTCTACAAAAAGCTGGATCAATGAGCAAAAGCCACAGTTTCTCTGGGATGCAGGGTCATGATTCATCACATCAGACATGCATCAATCATCCCCAGACAGAACTGACCCACCACATCTCATAGGCAAACATAAACATCCTCACTCCAGAAAACCCCTACAAGCATTGTTAATGCAGCCCTGCAGTTTTCCCTGTGCAGCCAACCTGCTCTGTTCCCACATGGAATGTTTTGCACCGATTTTTTTTTATCTGCCTTATTTTGGTAACCCCCTGAAGTGGTGTCAAAACTCAGGAGTCCCCATAGAGACAAAGTCAAGGCTGGGGGGAACCTGGCTCCATCTCAGGCCACATTCACCTTGCTACCAGGGTTGATGCACACTGTGCCTGGACCAGAGGGAACTAGGACACCAGCAGCACCGGTTGCAGCCTGTCTTTGCTGCTGGCTGTGCTCCTGATGGAGCAGTTCCTTCCTTGCTTGCTTGCAGCAGGCAATGACACAGCAGGGCAGCAAAAGCTGACAGCATTAACTTGCTGTTTCCCAGCTCCCCAGAATGATGCTTCTCCCACAGAAGCCAAAAGCAGAGGCCAGAGAAAGGAAAGTTCCCATTTCTCTATAAAGCAAGCCAGATTTCAAGGGAGCACTGAGACAAACAGAAAACTGTCGTGATACGGAGTGTGAAAACTGTAATCTCACAAGTACTGTTCTCTGACAGAGCAGATCCAAGAGTGCAAGCCAATGAGGAATAATTACTGCCTGCTCGGAATGGCCCAAACCACTACTGGATGAGAAGCTTCTACCACGGTAATATGCACTTTTTTCCAATGGGATCCACCAAGGAAAGATCCAGGATCCAAATCTGATTTTCCAGTGTCCACATTCAGTACCCCAGGCACTGCATTTTGCACTGTGGACACTGCTGCATTTTACATTCCTAAAGGGTCATTTTATAAATGTTCACATAAACACACAGTCCTCCGTGAGCCTTCCTGCCATAATTGGGAATGGAAAAGGCTTGCTGCCTGTGGTCACGCTGCGACACCCCACGAGCTCAGGCCATGCTCCTCTAACAATTTAATCCATCACATTCTTTTCCAGGTTGGCTTCTTGCCGAGGTTACCTCCCAAAACACTGAAAAGCAAGGTCAGAATTGCTCTTATGCCAGCACAAGGGAGTTAAAAGGCTGGGAGCAGAGCAGGACAAGGACAGGACAGTGATGGAGTCAAGTTCAGTCATCTTCAGCTGCCAGGAGATTACACCTGAGAAGCATTTACTGCCAGGATCCGAGTGGCTGCAGCTGGGCTGAGAAAGGAAGGGCCCTATTTGTGCCACTAATGGCCCAACTTAGCAGGGTAGAAATCAAGTGCTTGACCTTTCCCAACATCATGTGAAGCAAATGCTCCATATGACATGGTTCCAGCATTATCCACCAGGCACAGGTGCATGACTGCAATTAGAAATGACCAGCATTTCACACATAACAGCACCTTTCAACCCGACTCAGACCATACAGAAACACTCCGTGGCTCAATTAACATCTTCTTCCCACCCAGCCTCCCCAGCACCTTGCCAGCTCAGGAAGCACCAATAATCATAGAAACATGGAATGGTTTGGGTTGGAAAGGACCTTAAAGCTCATCCAGTTCCAACCCCTGCCACAGGCAGGGACACCTTCCACTAGAGCAGCTTGCTCCAAGCCCCTGCATCCAACCTGGCCTTGACCACTGCCAGGGATGGGGCAGCCACAGCTTCTCTGGGCATCCTGTGCCAGCGCCTCAGCACCCTCACAGGGAAGGACTTCTTCCTTATATCTAATCTAAATCTCCCCTCTTTCAGTTTAAAGCCGTTCCCCTTATCCTATCACTACACGCCCTTGTCAAAACCCCCTCTACAGATTTCTTATAGGCCCTTTCAGGTACTGGAAGCCGCTCTAAGGTCTCCTCCATAAAGTCTCACATCTATTATCTGGGAATTAAATTGGAAGTCACAACACCTCTCTGCATCCTGGTAGAGCATAACCTTGGCATTTGGTTTGTCCCAAGACCACTTCTCACCCCTACCCCTAAATCAACTTCCGCAGAGAACAATGCTGCTGGTTTGTGTCCACAACAGATTTATTCCTCCCTTCCAGCAGCTCACACTGCCTGTACCTTCAAGGAACAGTAGCTGCTCAAAGCGAATGGTTCCTTCTGGTTTCTGGGAATAAAAGGCTGCCCTCCATAATCAGGGTATTGTTCTCCCTAAATGGACCCAGACTCTGTAAACACGCTCCTCTGCACAGCACTGGGAGGGCAACTGGGAGCGTGTGTACGCGTACATGGAGGGAATGTGTCTTGTTCTAAATCCCAGTAAATTATGTTAATTCATTTCCTCTGCCTAAACAGTGGTAATAAGCTTCGGGAAAGGAGGAGGAAAAAGTAAACAAGAGCCAATTACAAATAGGTGAGGGGGAGAGGTAACTGAATAACTCCACCAAATGTCTCCTTTAAGGCAGGACATTCATGGTACAGCTTGGATGGGCTCCACGCAGCCTTCCCTTGGTCCTACGGAAGGTATAAATGTGACCATAACAATTTCTTTCTTTCCTTTGATAAGTTTTCAGCCCATTTGCACAAGTTCCATCTTGGAAGCTGGGAAATGAGCCCCCACGAGTGCCCTGATACATCCCTGTGGGGCTTTGTTCCACATGTGATGCAAGTGCTCCGGTGACTGAAGCCAACACGAATAGTCAGAGCATATTTGTAATGTTTTCTAACAGGGAAATAATTTCACTGAGCAAACTACCATGCTTTGACTCAACCCCCCGATTAGCACAGTTTGAAAACAGGGCAGCATACTGTTCGGGGAATTAACTTGCTTGACCCCAAGTCTATAATGGCACTGAAATAATCTGAGAGTCAGGCGAAGTTGAAAAACTCTTGGAAGACCACACTGAATGAATTTACTGGATTTATTGGATTTTCTAGGATAAAAGAAAAATAAGCCTCAAACTCCACTTAGCTGGTCTGTGGTCTTCAGGAAGACAAGCTTTTTCTCCTGATACCGGAAGAGGAATGCTGCCTATGCTGAGCAGCATTTTGGGGGAGCTCCTTTTATATATAGATCTTTCTTCTTCACTGGAAACTCTCAATAAATAGTAATAATTATTATAAATGTGCAGGTCTATTGCTGTGACTACTTTTGAGTACACCTTGCTGTTTTCTTCCTTGAGATTAGCAGTAAAACATGGGGGAAAGGGACAGATCCACATCCCTGTTAGTAAAGCTACAATCCTCCTCCCAGCGGGAATACAGGGGAGAAGAGCCCTGAACTCAACTATTCAGTTTAAATATCCTGAAGGTACTTCACCAGCTGCAAAGGACTAGTCTTGACTTTTCCAATGAAATTCCAATGACAGGAATAACCCTGTATAGATCACTACCACAAAATACTGCTTGAAATCCTCCAAATCCTCTGGCCTCCCCCTGTTTGAGCACACAGGGAATCAGGAAAAACATTCTGCCTTCGTGATACAAGCAGGACCTTGCTTCGGTCTGGATAAAACACTGCCCCATCCCTTCCTTGTGGCTCCTCCAGCCCCTGAGCAAAACGCCCTGACAAACCTCAACTGCTTCTTTGTGCCTCTTTGTACCCCCGAAACAATAGCTGTGTGCTGAAAGCAGTGGTAAACACTTGCAGATAACAAATCCGGCAATTAGGAATCCACTGTCCAAAGCCAGTTCCTTTGCATATGCAAATAGCTCCCTCCTACGCTTAGGATTCCTTGTCCACATCCACGGAACCTGTCAAGGAACAGTAATCACCTGTCATTAAGTCAAAAGCTCCACTCTCATTAGTCCTTAACAAAATTAAACCCAGCAATACTGCAAGTCTGATTGGTTGTGAACACCAGGAGGAGGAAAGATACTCATCAGCTCTCATCTGTTAATCTAGTTTTATATTAACTATTGCAGATCACAGTCAACCCTCCCGTGGCTTGGTGCCACACTATAGAGAACTGAAACACAGCCTAGTTTTACAAGGGCCCAGTTTCTCCTCTCTAGTGAGGTTATAAATTCAAATCCTACTCCCAGATACTCGGCCACAACTCACTGAACCTAAAGGGACGAGCACCACCTTTATAATGGAGAGCAATATCCGACCCTGAATATTAAAATATGAAACAACTTATCAGAGCACAGAACCTGATCTCCATATGATGGTGGAACTGGAAAATCTTCTCCCAGTTTCCCACTTTAAGCCGTTCCAAGATACATTAAACACTTCCTAACATTACTTGTCTGGCTGAAGAGACACTGATCCAACCAGAAGGTGAGTGAGATGGCCACAGCATTCTCTCTTGGAAGGCTATCCACACTCTGAAGGAGTTTTAGCCACTAGTTTTACATTGACTGGTAGATGCCAAACAAACGTTCTTCCTTCCACAGAGTCTGCAGTATTGCAGGGGAGATGTTCTACAACACCCAGAGATTTATCCTGTTATTCATTAACCCTTCATCCTTGGCACACAGTTCATACACCTGTAACTCATCTGACACTTGTCATTGCTTAACCAGTGTTAACACACACATTTAGCTGAGAATAACCCCCAAGAAAAATAGTTTCCTCAAGTACTCCAACGCACACAAGTCTATTATTTGAGAAGAAAAAGGAGGAAAAGAAATCAGGTTGGGTTGCTCCAGCATCTGCAGCAGCCTAACTCCAGGAGTTTTGCTTTTTCAGCTGTAGGAGGCCGTTGGGGCTGAGTAACTGTCCCTTCTCCCTCCCTTTGCGGCTGACTTATCCTCACTTCTGTCTATAAAAAGGAAGATTTAAATCCATACAAGCAATAGTAAAATACTAGCTACTACAATGAACTTCCCTTCCCCTTTTACCACAGAATGCTTCTTCTACTCAAAGTCGGTTAAGCATCACATCTATATGTGGGGACATCAGGGAAAAGAAATACAGCCCAGATTTGGAAGAGCCGCATCCCAGCCTCCTCCTCAGAGCACACATGCTGCCCACTTCAAATCCTCTCCCAAGGCTTGGCTGCACCAGTTCTCAAGAGCAGCAGTTCTAATTCAGCCTAGATTTTCTCTTGGAGGTTGGCTAATGATCCCATTTCCATCTATGTCCTCCTCCAGCTTTTATTCTCCTCTCCAGATTATCTTGTTCTGGGCAGAACGAGCAAGCCTGCAATTGCCAGGAAGAGTCTGCACAACTCCAGGATCAGACTCTTACCGTCACATCCATTCAGCAGGCATGTGTGAGCAAACCCAGCAAGGAGAATATGAGCTGAAATGCCTATTGCACAAACCAAGTCCACATTTCTGCATTCGTCTGCTGTTCCTGTGGTTTGATCTAGCATGCACATAGTACTGACAGCTCCTAAAATACCCACCAAACTCACCACCACCCCGAGTGGCACCTAGGGTATGACACCTCTTGCATTACTCACTTCTCAGTCACTTGACAGAACAGCCAATATTGTGTAAATCTGTCATAAAATAAATTAACCAGACATAAGGAGAAATGATTTCGGGTCCCATCAAGCTGGAAGTCACTCGCAGAGAGGCTAAGAATAGAGGTGCAGCGATCCTGAGAAACATTAACCTGCTCTGAGAAGCCTCTGTTCCCAATTTACATTCTTCTTCCCTTAGTGAAGCTCAAAATTAAGTTTGAACACTTAATGGAAGTAGCAGCCTGGAGTTATTGGCTGAATTTCTCCCTGAAAATTGGCGTGGTCGGCATGAAATAAAAACGTTAGGTTATTCGCAGCGCTGCTGGATACCGTGTTTCTACAGCGATACAATGGGGAGACTGTGTAATCAGGGCAAGCAACCAAGCTCTATGCAGCCCGTGTTTATTTGACTAGGAAAGAGAGGAAAAAAAATAAGGGGAAAATCAGAGATGTGAATGGATTCAGCGGCAAACAGCATATATTAAGTTGCTAAAGAACACTCAGGCCAGTCTTCAGCCCCTCCACACCTAGCAACACTGCCAGAAGAACAGCACCCTTTCTTTTGGGGATAAACCCCTCTTGCAGTTAAAGCAATGCATTTCCAAGCTGCTTTCAGCCCTGGCAGTGCACCACCACAGTGGGCAGAAGGAGTGTGTTTCTGGAATAAAAATATGGAATCCAAGCTGTCTGGTGAAGAAGGCAAACAGCAGGATCCAAAGTACCTCACTTAACCCACATCTGTCCTGCTGTTGCACGTGGGGGATCCACACAGAGGTTGATATAACAAATAATCTATGTAAGTCATCCTTCAGAGATGGATCCAGAGCCCAGGGGAGTGAGTAGGAGTCACTGCACCTACACTCAGAGGCTCTGAATCAGGTCCTAACCTGTATAAACTGGCGTGGGCGCATCTGCATATCTCATACAACATTGGGGCAGCAGGATCGGATTATTCAAGCTTACCTGTGGAAATGTTTTGCTCTTCCCTTAGTGCCACAGCTACCAGACTCAACAGGCTTGCATCAGACAGAGGTGCTTACAACTTCTACATGAACTCTGGCTCTACTCTTTAAAGAAGTCCCTTACATGGAAACATAGAATAGTTAGGATTGGAAAGGACCTTAAGATCACCTAGTTGTGTCACCTTGGTGCAAAAAATTAGGGCAGGTCAATACAGGTAAGTATGTATGGGGGGCATTTATTATTAAAGGAAGCTCCAAGTCAAGACTGATTACAGAGAACAAGGAATGGAAATCCAAATTAAACATTCAAAACAAGATCAAATGCATTTCAGCTTGATCAGCCCACCAGAAAAGACAGGAAGAGGTCAGACAAAAGACAAACTCCTTGAAACAAGACAAAATGAGCAGGTTCATGAAAGAAAGGGGAGAAAGGAGCATTTCCACTGACTCCTGTAACACTGGAATATGTTTGCACGGACCCTTTGAGCAGCATGATTTTACATTTCAGTGCAGGCACAAGTAGAAGCTGCATGTCTCAGGAAAATCAGAAAGCTCCACTGGTTCTACTCCCACTGAATGAACAGAGCTGTGACTAAAGGGTGTTGGGGTGGTTTTGTTTAGATTCAAACTAGGCAGAACAGGACTTCTGCATTATTATTCTCTTCTTTGAATGGAAAGTTTTATCTCTTCCAATAATTAATCCAAAAGTGCACAGCCAGACAGTGACCTTCTTCACTGCATTCACACTATTCCCTAACGGGTATTCTGCACCCAGATGTACCAGTGTTGCTTGTCGCGAGACTGTCTCTCTAAAAGGAATTATTAGATGGGTCATTGGAAAAGATCAGCTGTACCAGGCAATTCATGCCAGCTGGCAAACTTCATTTTTAGTTAATAAATCAGTACCAGTGGTCCCAAGCCTTGCAAAGTGGTCTCCTTCTTGCTAGCGAGTGTCACTTTGGCTTTTTAGATTTGAATGACTTCTTCTTCCTGAATGACTTCTTCTTCCTGTAATTTCTCAAGCACCACCACATGGCACATTAAAGTTTCTCCTGTGGCTAAGAGTCAGGCTTTGGAGTCCAGCCTTTGCTGTGTACAAGTTCATCACGGGGAAGATGTATTTTAATTTGCTGTTTGCAGCTTTTAATGAAGGTCAAAGCAACATATGGACTTGGAAAACAAGGTTATAAAAACTTTAAGGAAAATCTAAATTTATTTGAGCAATTTGCTGAGTTTTGTAATATTGCTAATAAAATAATAAAATAAAATCAACCCTCATTTTCCAATATGACGCATGCTGTATTTTATGCTTAAACTCAGCCACAATTTATAGCGGACGATGGAAGAAGGGAGGAACCAGGGTTTAAGAAAACAAGGAGGATTTTCTTAGGTCGTCATGTTGACTCTAGGTACAAATCATGCTGGCAGGTTATTCATGAGCAAGTTCCCCAAGAGCACCATTTAAAAAATGCCCCAAGCTTAACCAAAAGATATGCAGTGACTTACATAAAGCCTGAATCAGACTGTTCAATCTGAACTTGCTTCTCTTTCACAAGTGAGAAATTACCTAATCGTTATACTTGGTAACAACCATCCAAGGAGTAAAACAGAAGCCAACAACCATCACTCATCTTGTCATTATTTATCTTTTCCACGCTTAACACCATTCACTCTTATAAACCCCAGAGTTACAGACTGGTAAATATGTTCACCAGAATGAAGAACTCATCTCCCACGAAACAACAAGAACCTTCTAGTATCCTATTCCCTTTTCTCCAACATTCAGAGAAACAAAAATGGCACGTAACATTATTTCTGCAGAAACCACTGTATTTGGAGGTGGCCCCATCAGCAAAGTCCTTGTAAAACATCACCCAGGTTTGCAAACCAAGTGTCGCACAGAGAAGTGCCAGAGCAGAAAGCAATTAAGGTCCCGTTCTTCCCCTCCCTACGCAATGCATTGAAAACGAAATCAACATCCAAACTAATTACTTTCCAGCAGAATATCAGTTTACTCACTAAGAGGAGTTGCTGCTCTTACCAAAAACTCCTGAGCATACCATGTGAAATCTTGTTTAAGCCACGCGACCTAGCCAAGCACATCCCAATGTTACCGTATACGGTCACCAATGTGAATACGATGGCAACTTGACAGATTTGGAACAAATATTGTGTTGTGTGTCACTGAGATAATATGGGCAGGAAAATACCAGATTGTATTACCTGTATCCGACCGGAGGTGTGGGGTGGTAGGAGCTACATTGCTGCGGGACATAGTCACTAAAGGTTACTGAGCCAAGATGGCATTCACCCCCGCAGAGGAGGGCCAGGGGAGGACACTGAGGACTTTTATGCCCAGTATAGGGCTGCTTGGAGAGAACAGGGATGGACTGACAAGAGGGACGAGCCACCGGACATTCACTATTATCTTGGGTTGAGGGCCAGCACTATCCAGTGCAGCTGGCAACTGGGCTGAAGCTGCCACCCTATGTCTTGGCTGTCAGCCGAAGGCATAGTCACCCTTAGGAAACCACAGCATGCAGGTTTTGTTCTCAAAGAGTGGATTTTGAGCACATGGAAGGTCTTCTCTCCACCCTCAAGGGAAAGAAGGGGCTTGGATATCTACCAGAATAGCTCCTGAAGAAGACTTCTTTGGTACTGGCTCTCAACAGGAGATCCTTAGCCTAAAATAACATTGGTCACTGAGGAGTTATTCCAGATTAAGGTTTTTGGAAGAGTTATTCCATTGCATTTGCAGGTGTAGACAAGCCCTTAGCCAAAGTCTTTAAACTTCAAGCCTGAAAGCATTGGTTCAAACTTAGCCAGACCTATCTTCTCCTTCATCCCTCCAGACACAGCAAGTTCTGCACCCGGACCTCTAAAATCAGACCTGCTCTCTGTTCTGTGTGGTTACTTTGAACATACTGCCTCTTTCTGAAGAGTTTATCTTGGTTCGCTAAGATATCCCTTTCCTTGCAGTGTTCTGTGCGTCAGTGATGTGACACATCAGGTCACAAGAAGGAACAGAGTTGGTAGGCACAGCTCTGAACCTGGAAATATGTCCCCATTTGCCGGGAAGGAAAGAAAAAGCCCAAGTTGCCGCATCAGCCCAATCACTCATCTCTGCGGTGCCCTTTGCCTTTAAAGGCATCACCTAAATGAAGATGTAAAAATAATACAACATAACATTTAATGCAAGATTGCAGCTGAGCACTCAACTGTCAGGAAATAGCAAAGCCAGAGCGCGTGGGCAACTTCACTCTGCCCCCTTGTGCAAATGCACTATGGCACAGCCCTTCCCCAACACCAGCACGCCATCAGCTGGCTCCAAGTTAACATCCTAACTCCAGCACAAGGTACTTTTGCCTTATAAGAGTGCAAGAGAAGGACCAGCGCTTTCACTGAGAGCCTCCTCAGCCACCTTCTTCCCTTGATGGCAAGCCAGCAAGCACCTATTTAACTTCTGACACCTCAGATCAGAGGCGTTGGAACCGCTTTGGGCCACACACATCTCATTTGCAATCAGGATACAGGTATTAAAAGCTGTTTGGCCAAAAACAAAGAGCCCTTCTTCCTCCAGAGGAAAGCCTCACAACCTCAGGCTGGGATTTGGCCCATGGACTGTCTGTAAAACCTGAGCGACTGAAGCAGGTAACATTTATACATCTCCAGTGGCCGAACCCACTGTATGAGACATGTGGAAAAAATCTGCAGGCAGATTAACAACCCAGCACGTTTTTCCAAGAATCTGAAATCATCCCAATGTAAATATCTAATTATTGGGGATATTTGACAGCACAAAATAAGGCTGTCATCTCAACTCCGCGCACTCACAAGTTTGATCATCCATCTACATCCTCCGCTATCAAAAATGCTCTCAACCTTAAGAAGGTCCAAAGCAGGGTTTAGAGATCAGGATTTTGTCTATATTTTACAGCAATGACACATTTTTCTTCTTTAGCTCCTCTCTCTTGATATCAGCATGTGAATGAACGACAGTTTTCATTGGTTTTAAACTTTATTTTTACACTGGTTTTTAAACCCGATTTCTACATCATTTAAACTATGTTTCTATACTGTTTTTGAAATAACCAGGATCATCTCTCCATCCACTTGTAGGAAAGATTTTTTTCCAGCTCTGAAAAGAGTTCAAATAACCCAATTGCCAATATGATCCTATCAAAGTTACATTAAAAAGACCTTTCCATAGGAAAAATGATGATGTCCCAAAATTACTGGCTGTTAACTTTCTATCGCGTCTTCCCACAACAGCAGCCCAGAGCACTTCATTTTCCAGGGATAATAAAAGAGTTTGAGCAAGACAAGTGCAAACCAAATTGAAACAGGGTCAGCCAGGAAAGCAGTAGATGCTCCGCTCACAACAGAGACAAACATCTTTTTGTCTTCTCCTGCACACTTCAGATCTTTTCCCGGAACTCCACCAACTTCTCAGGTCCATTGCAATAATATACATCCATGAGGTCATCCTAATTCGTACACTGCTGCCCATTGCCCACAACTTAAACTGAGTCTCCATTGTAAACCTTGCCTGGAATTCAAGTTTGCAGGACTTACACCCTATATACTGTTTTCTTTTTCATTCAGCTTCCAGCCGAATCGTTTTATAGCGCTTTTGCCTCCATAAAATATTTGCTTGGGAGCCAATGCCAAGAAGGAAAAAAAAGCAGCACACTAACCAAACCTTGGGGGTTTTAGAGTAATGCTCCCCCTGTCCTTTCCTACCCTCAGCCCCAAGGTTTATTTTTGGCAAGTTACTGTCCAAGCAAAGGGCAAGTTTAAACCTTTTAATTCGCAACTCCATGGCACTGGGTGATTTAAAGGTCTTTCAATAATTCATGCAACACTGATACTGTTGGGAATTGCAGCTGGAGAAATCTGCATCCTAAAGCCATATCCCATTCTCCTGGAACAATGAAGCCCCTCCTTTGTGACCGGAGCTGAAAGCATGGTTTCTCATTCAGGCTTTCCAAGGACAGCACCCACCAAGGTACAACACAGGCGAGAGCGGAGGAAAAGCCACAGCTCCATCCACTCTGATCCCAGAGCTTTGCTTAAAGCACCTTCCCATAAAGAAACTTCATTTTTCCTACCCCCCTGTCACTCCCAGGTCAATGCACTTCAATTTGCCTCTGGTAGGGTAACCTGTTTATTGAAATCTGATCAACTGCTGGAGCCCCAGCGCTAAAACACGCTCTCGCTGTTGGGAACTGTCATTTGTCTGTCACCGGGGAAGTTAATGGATGTGTTTGTTTAGGTTGCGAGTGGGAATATACAGGGCAGAGGCTGGAGGGATTACAGGAAGGGAGAGGTATTTCTGATCCACAGAGGAATGCAGTTGCTTTTCTTTAAAATTGTCTGTGTGGTTTTAACACATGCACAAGAAAAGCCCCTGGAAGTTCACCTGCGCCTAAGAGACCTCAGCAAACCCAGAGCAACCGCGCTCCATCCAAACCAATGGCCCTGATAAGCAAAGTGCAGAGCTCACGCCGACAGCACCAACAGCAGCTCCCTTACGGGGTCTCTCCGAGGGCACCACGAGTGCTTTTGGAGCTTAATCCCAGTGGAGTGGAGGGAAGAGTGCGAGTTGCAGAGCACAGGCTCCTTACCTCTGGCCGAGTCCGAGAACGCGATTATCCCTGCTAAAAGGAGCGCGAACTGCAATTCCATTTTGAAAACCAGATCCCTCCGTATCGCACAGGCTGCCGTCCTCTCAGACCTGGAGGCAAGAGAAAGGGAGAGCAAAGTAAATACTAGGGGTAGAAAAACCCCAAACTGCCCACAACTTTGCAGAGTTTCAAAACCCATTGCCAAGACTTAAGAGCAGAAACAGCAAATGAAAGAGCAACGTACTTGTAATTCATTCCTTGGCGCTCAGCAAGTAAAACTTTGCCCTCCTCTCTGCTTTAACCTGATATAAATCAAGAACCCACTGAGGCCAGCGAGCTCCTCTAAGTTTACAGTTAATGCATAATTCTTTGGTATCCTGTACAGAACCAGTCTGGAAGGCAAACAAAACGCGCGAAAGTGGCCATAAAACAAGATTTCAGGTTAACAATTTGCGGAGGAACTTAGGGAAGGGGGAGGAGGAATGTTACCTCTCCCATCAACAGCCCAGAAAACTTTGCGTTGCTGCTTCAGTGCCCCTCAGACAGGCTCCGCTCTGGGTACGCGCCTTCCTCCACTCCGCAACTTCTCTGAGCAGCACTGATTTTTCCCCTTCCTCTCCCCCCCCTCAAGTCCCACTTGTTTCCGTGAGCTCCAGAGGTGCGTCCCAAAGCAAAACCGCACTTAATTACCCAGCTTCTTGAAGATGCCTTCGCTGCGATACGGGAACCCGGGGTAGATCAGGTTTTACATTAATTACACCCTGTTCTCCTCCTAAAACTCTCACTCTCTAAACACTGTCTGAATTCCTCACCCTTGTAAACTCCCCGGTTTAAACACTCCGTGCCCCCAGGACACACAACAACCCGCGTACAGCATCCAGCAAAGCAAACACGGACGCTGTGCCACCAGCTTCTCCGCTTGCAGCGCGGAGCCGGTACGGAGGAGAGGGCGGGCGGGCGGCGGGGGCTCCCCCCGAGGCGGCAGCCGGGGCGCAGCGCGGCTCAGCCCCGCGGCTGCCGGTAACGGGATATTCGGGTCCGGGAAGGGAGGCTGGGCCGGGGGCTATGGAGTGGGGGGGGGGACGACACCCTCCAGCTCTGCGTCAACTCAAGCGGGGGTCTCCCGGCCGGGTTTGGGGGGCACTTACCTTGGCTGCTGCGGGGCTCTAGCACCGTGCGCTGCTGACGCCCATCACCGCCGCTCGCCGCCTCATGTCTCCGCGGCCACGGCGCCCGGCGGGGCGCTCCGCCGCCGGCCTCTACCTCATCCCCCCCCCCCTCCTCAAGGGGGGCGGGAAGGGGCTGCCCGCTGCCTTCGGGGGTGCCCTCCCCACGGGGCGGCTCCCCCCCGTTCCACACCGGCTTTTTACCAACCACCCCCGTTCGCCCCAGGGGCGATTTTTAGCACTGGGACGAGGAGCTCAGGGAAAAGGGGCGGAGGGGGTGGGGGGAGACCTTGTAAATTATTTTTCCTGCTTTCCGGGTCGGGCTGAGCGTGTGTGTGCGGGGAGGGACAGCGGGGACCTGACATTCGCCGCCGCGGGATGCCCGGTGATGCCGTCCTGCGGCTCGCCCAGCCGGAATCCCGTTTAAGGAGCGAGGGGAGGAGGGGAAAGGGGCTGGGGAAGGGGAGGGAAAGGGGGGGTTGGGGAAGAGGAGGGGGGGGGGGGAAGAGCCGGGGCGAGAGAAACAAGCGATAAAGCCACTTTCCCTGCAGGGCTTTGTGGCTGTGGGGGCCGAACCGCGGCGGAGGGCGGTGCGGTGCCGCCCCGCTCCAAACTTCGCACCAATCCCCGGGAGCTCCCGCCCATCCCCGCCGGCCCGCGCCGCGCCGCTGCTCCCCTTAACCCTTCGCGGGACCGGCCGAGGGCGAGGGCGAGAAGCGCGGCTGCCCGCGGAGCTCCGGCGCAGCCCGACCCGCAGATAGCGACCCAGTGCCGAGACCCCCTGGTACCCCGCGGTGCCGGCCCTGAGCCCCGCTATATCCCAGAGCATCCTCTGGAGCACACCGTAACCCCAGCGGTGGTGGAGATAGCCCCCCCCCCCAAACCGCTTCTATTTCCAATGCAAGGAGAGCTCCCCCACCTCCTTGAAACCCATCGCTGGGGTCGTTTTGGTCTCTCGGCTGGGATGCAAACCGTGCCAGAAAGAGACGGGACTGAGCTAAACTAAACCAACTGGAAAATAAACAGTGGAAGCGTCTGCTGCTATGAATTAACTGTTACTATTATTTATTATTTACTTCCAAACAGGACGCGGCTGATGCATCCGCTCTTACAGTGAATTTCTCTCTTCAGAGGGTAAAAATCAACCTGGCAGAATTCACCAAACAGACTAAACAAAATGACGAGAAGAAAAGCTGCCTCAATAGCTGTGCTTTTTGTACAACGTTATTGCTGATGCTGTTGTATATTAGATCTCTTATGTGATATGCTCCAGCATGAAGGCCTCCTTGAAATTTAAGCTGTCCCAATGCTGATAGGCACCCAGAGAACCCCTAAACCCAAGCCAAGAAGTAGTTTGAACATCCATCTCATCTGTTTTGATAGGATTATGAAATCACACACTGTTATTATTACTAAATATTTTTATTCAGTGTTTCCTGATAGCATTAAATCTTGATATACAAAATCAATGTGAAAAAGCATTGAAGACTACACATACGACTCCCCTGAACCAGAAACAGACAATGCAGCTGACCGTACTGTTTTGATATTTTACATATTTATATCATCATTTTCAACATTAAAGTTAATTCATCTGAGAAATCCGAGACTGACTACTCCTCCAACCAGGCAATAACTTCAGCCTCATTGACTTCAAAGACAGTGTTGACTGAGGCAAACCTTCAGGACTTGACCTACATGGTCATATTCATGCCATGGATTCTGATAAAATCACTCCCAACTTGTGCCAGAATGAGAGCTCGACCGCAGGCTGCATCTCAAGGGATGGTGTGTGAAGCATTTCCCAGCCATTCCACCACGAAGGAATCAAGGACTTTGTCTCAAGGACATTGCCATCCAGGTGATCCAGCCCCAAAACTGTTTGTACAGCCTTCCGTTCCCATGTGGACTGAAGTCTAAAGCAGCCTCAGTTCTGGCTCAGATGCAGGATGCTGGCCCATCATGGGTGGGCTTCCCACCATGTTAGAGGGCCTTACTGAAGAGCTCCTGCTCCTCGCCTTGTTTTTCTGGTTCATGCACAGAGACTGAGGTTTAATTCCCACATAGACTGTGGCTTTCTTATCACAGACTGTCGAGAGACTGGGGTGAACTGTCTGGTCCTGACTCAGCTCCAGTCTGGAAGAAGAGACCATCTTCCAACCCAGGCTGTGGCCAAACACAGTGTCAAGCATTCAGCTCAGGTTGGACTTAACAGATAAATATCCTCTGATGGATCCACTCCTTCCATCCTCTCTTACTTACTGAAAATCCCATGTGTGCCTTTGTAGGCTCCAACATCTCCCACTGTGGGCATTTCTCCTCCAAATAAAGCAGCAAAATCCCTCCTGCATCCTTTCACCAGCGGGAAGTTCTGAGAGATGAAGGATTACAGAGGTGGTACATAGGATTTTCAAAGGCACCCAGGTTCCTGAACACCTTTAGATCCCCCTTAAACTTTAGGCATCGAGAACCTCTTTAGGAATCTGACTCCAAGTGACGGGGCAAAGGGAT
The DNA here is from genome assembly GCF_033815535.1 of Pezoporus flaviventris. NCBI lineage: Eukaryota > Metazoa > Chordata > Aves > Psittaciformes > Psittacidae > Pezoporus > Pezoporus flaviventris. Next base: position 3,350,046 of record NW_026892550.1, on the reverse strand, counting down.
TACATGGGGCAAGGAACGGAGCCCACAGCTTCCATACCCCAGGTTTAAATAACCAGAAAATAGCCCCTACTGCCTCCAAAATGTCAGCACAATTACTTTTCATGCTGGGGCTTGGGAGCTCATGACAGTCCAAAACCACGCTGTAGACTCCATCCATCTCATTCCCGATACTGCGACAGAGGAATAACTGTAAAACACTGATACAACAAGAACAATTAATATTCCTGAAACAGCTCCTAGTCTATCAGGAACTGAATCTCATGCTGTTTTCCCAACACTTCTACCTAAATAAGGAAACATGCAGAGCTGTGTTTTCCCTGGGCTGGCTGTAATGTGCAGGATGATTGAGTAGTCTGAAAGTCAACAGCCCTGGTTTGCTCCTGCACTCCACAGTCCTCAGACAAGGCTGTGGGAATACAGCTTTCTGGAGCTGACAAACAAAACGGAATGCTAAGCAACCAAGTACGTGTCTCCAAGTGGCCTGAGAAGGAGCCTAGCAGTCCATTTGTATCCCACTTGTCCCCAAAGCCCTGCTTCCAGACTGTGGCTTTTTGGGTTTTGCTTAGCTGTGATGGTCTAGTGAGCATCCATCCCCAGAATGACTTTCCTCATGTGCCTGAAACCACCATTTGGAATCTTTCCAGCTTTTTTGCCTCTTTTCTCCCAGGAGCCACTCATCTCCATCATCACAGAACTCCATTTTTCCCTATTTTCTCCCTTCCATCTTGATTCTTTTGCCTTTTACAGAAGACCTGGCAGACACAACACCTCCAGGCTCTACTTCCTTAACCTATTTCACTGATTCTTTTCAAACGGTTGAATTCCCCCATCACACCCGGCAGGCTGAGGGCTGAGGCCATTCAAGTGACTTGGGTTGGCAGCGGTGCCTTGCAAGAGCACGAGGCTCCATGGCACGGGTCCACAGGGACATGCCACCGGAGCAGAGGGTGTGCAGGACCGGGTGGCTGGGCGCAGCTGACAGAGCATGTGAAGGTGGTGGAAGGGCACGGCCAGGATTAGGCACATTCTCCCGTTTATGCAGCCCTCCTCGTGTTACCAAATGGGAGCAGCCACGTGGGGTCAGCCTGAGCATCCATCTGGGATGAAGGGATCACTCTGGACATGAGGAAAAAGGTAAATAACATGATTAATGGGGCAGATTTCCCTGGGTGGATCAGCTCTGGTTAAGCACATGGCGTGCAACAGGACAGCACGGAAAATGTCACAACCAGGCAGACATGGAGCACAACACACACCTTGCCATCTGCACACCACCAGAGTCACTGTGCTGATCCACTTGGGTCTGTAGTTAAGGCTGAAATTGTGTCTTTCAGAGAAAGCAGTGTTTTGTGAGAGTTGAATCACCATCTCCCCTATCTGTGGTAACCAAGATCTATGTAACATACAGAGAAAAGGTACGGGCAGATGGAAAGATGAGCCAGGGTGTTACAGTCTTGAAAGCTGTATTTTGTTCTTAGCCAAAAATGACTTTTCTTCTCCCCACATATACACGTATTCCCTTAGACTATGCTTTGCTCTAGGCAGCGTTGCAAAGAAACAAATGGTTCATCATATGCATAAGGTTCACATTTATACATGAAGTGTGGATACCATTGTCAGGCAGAGAAGATGCTAACAGGGTTAACTGTCCTGTCCACCAAACCTCAGGTTCTGTGCAGGATGTGGTGAGGTCCCATTACCCCATGGCCCTTGCACTGGGGCTTTCAGGGCTTTTTGAGGGCACAAATGACCCCTCTCTGAAGTACCACCAGGAGAGGGTTGCCAGCATATCCCCTGAGGATCAGTCACACACACACTGCCTGGCCTCACTGTGCCTGGAGAATGTGCTTGGATTCCTCATCGAAGCTAAATTTGCACATGATGGCATCTGCAGGAAATGCTTTCCACCATCCCCAGTTGGCCGGGAGACCCTATCTGTCTTGGCCAGGTTAGGCACACTGTGTCAGTGCTCCCTGGCACCAGGGAAACAGGACAGCCCTGAGCAGGGTGCGGGCAGCGCGCAGGGAATGCCATCCCAATGAGAAGCAGCACGAGTCTCTCACGCTACCTTCCCAGGAGCTGCCAAGTGAAGTTCAAAGTCTCAATGTCCACATCACACTGCTGGGCAGCTTAGTTCAGGTCGCCAAGATGGATTATAGCAAAGGACAACTCTTCTCTCTCAAAGGCAAAGAGAGCCAGAGCATCCCAGGGCAGTCCTAAGAAGTATAAGCTAATATACCCTTGGTGACAGCTTCAAATATAGTACCATCGACTCATAGAATGGTTCAGGTTGGAAAGGACCATCTAATTCCAACCCCCTGCCATGGGCAGGGATGCCTCACACTAGACCACGTTGCCCAAGACAGCCTTCCCTCCTTTAAAAGTGTGTATAAGAAGGTCCCAGTATAATAAAATAGCATAATCCATGCAAAATTCTCCTTTCCTGCAGGACAGGTGATGCACAAGGAAGGGTTTTAAACAAGCAATGCAGATGGAAGAACACAGAGAAGGTTTTGGACAAGCAAGTCCCAGGCTTCGTGTGCTTTTTGTCTGGCTTCTCTCAGTAGATCCAAGAGTAGGTATTAGGTCTCCCAACAAGATTTTGGGAATTTTCCCTTCTACCCAACTACTATATCCCCATGACTGCTACAATAGGAATATACCACATCTGGCACTCAACACAACATTTCCACACTCCTGCAAGGTGCTCAGCGATTTGGGTGAGGAATACGGTATAAAAGGTTTATGTCAAATTGGTCTGACTTCTTCTAAAAGAACTGTACTCCTGCTTTCTTTAATTGTACCTCATTCTTCTTCCTCACATCCCTTCAAGCAATTTGCTTATGCTCTCATTCTTCTTTTCCACTCTTAAACGTGTGCCGGTAGTTCCCTTACTCAGCATTTGCTCAAACTACAAGTAGTTAAAGTTTCCAAATGTTCTCCATAAACACATCCTTCCTCAGGCCCCTTATCCTCTATATCACTCAACACTGGTTTCTTGGAGTCAGTCTGACACTGATGTATGAAGGATTTGATTTTGCTTTCCTTTTACATCTGGCTAGGACAAGAATAATCCCACTGGAGCCATTGGAATCGTTGTGAGAAAAAATCTTGATCAAGCCAACAGACTCATCTGTGCAGCAGCTATTCAGTCCAGGTAGTCAGAGCTGAAGGCTGAATATGCATCCTTGAGTCTAAACACCTCATCTGGGGACGTGACCACAGTTTTGAAGGCCTAAATCTCCTACTGCTCCTTCACATCAACCTCCCATGCAAGGAAGTTTGTCTGTACATGTTGATGCTGGGTTTAGCAAACAGATGTAGCAAACACGAAAGGAGAGATGTGAAAAACAACAAAGAAAAGAAGAGGGATAAAAAAAGCCCAGGATCAGCAGACAGAGTGAAAACCAGCAATGTCAAGTAGTAGTTGCTGCACAGACGTGAGGAATGTTAAGGGAAACTGTTTGGGGATTTATGTTCAAAAAAATAAGACAACTTCCCAAACTATTTCCTTTCAAATCTCTCAGCATTTTCCATAAATTCCATGTGCATGTGTGGCGCTCTGATAACATACAAATCTGCATGCATAAACTGTTTTGAAATGTTTGTCCAGTTCCATCCAAAAATGTGACTATATGTTTGTGTTTTAATTGTCAGCGATAGGATATTAGGCAATAGCCACATGCAGCATGTCAGGGGCACTGGCTCAGCGTAGGTGGTACTAGCACAACCTCCCCCTTTCTGGCTGAGTCTCCATGATGAAGGGAAACCAAATTATCTGAAGGAAGAACCTGTAAGCAGAGTGCAAGCAACAGCACAACCCTTGTTCTCAGTGACCAAACCAATAAAGCCAATTCAGGTTCATACAAGTGCAACCAGGAGCAGAAATTTACTGGTTTCCAGGTCCAATGCCAGAGTTTTTTGCAACTCTACAGAAAAATGAAGCCTTATTTGGGGGGTTTGGGAGGAGATTACACTTTGCCTCAATCAGTGTTGTTTGAAATGTCTTTCATTTATTAACATTCTTGCTGAAGCTGAACATTAGTTCCACTTTAACAGGAATATAACACAGCTGCATTTTCTGGATGGGAACACCACCAGAAACATGTTAACTATACAGTCGACAGCTATGCCTTGTTTACCCTATGCGTAAAACCATCCGAAAACAATCCTCATTGGAAATCTCATTGCTTTTCATATCTGTATGCAAATAAAAATAATAGGCAAGGCTGGCATGGGATGCTGGCTGAGAAATGGGGTGGAAGGACTCTGCTGCCCTACTGAGTAGCGGGATGGGGTCAGACATCACTGGGTGAGGATTTGTGTCCCAAGTGACAGCGGGACCTCAGCACGACGCTGTGCCTTTGCCCGGGAGCACTGGCTGATGAGGAGCCTCTTGCTCCATCCTGCCTGGACTGGCAGGAGCTTCATTTCACCCAAGGTGTGCTGAGAAAGTCTCCTTGGTTGGATCTCCCCCAAGTGCAGATCCAACCAGGACAGGCTGCTTTGGTACAGCAATAGCGTTTGCAGGGAGATGCATCCATATCCTCAATGCTTTTGCTTTAGGACATTCCTCCTGCACATGCACTGTTCCTGAAGCAGATGCCACAGGCTGGGTGCTGGCTTGTGAATGGCTCTCAGCCCATGCAACCACACCAACACAATGGCTCAGCCTTGGCATTCCGGGACAGGCTGGAGAGGGCTTGGAGAAACCTGGTCTAGTGGAAGGTGTCCCTGCCCATGGCAGGGGGTTGGAACTGGATGAGCTTTAAGGTCCCTTCAAACCCAGATCATTCCAAGGTTCTATGTTTATTCATGACAGGGAATCAGCTACTGGGCTCCCTGCCCACTTGCCCACAGCCCAAGGAAGACAGATACAGAATCCACCAGGATGTGATGCACCAGAGCCTCCATAGGAGATCCTCCTTCCCACCCTCCCTAGGCACAGTCAGGGTTAAACCACACCAGGTCTACTTAGGCTAAGTGTTAGAGACAGCCATTTCAGTTGGGCGGCTGCCCCCACAGCCATCCCCACGTGAAGGCAAGAGCAGAGAGCATACTAAGGAGCCCTGGAAACATGCAAGGGGCTGCCAAAGTTTGCTGCCAAACGCTTTTATCTTTAGATGAAGATAAATCTGTTGCTTACTTAACCCAGCCTTTATGAAACCCATAGCTCTGGTTTTCCAAAGTAACAGGAGCAGTGTGGGGCTGGCTGTTGTCCTGGTGAGCAGCAGATATATCCAGGGTTGCTAGAAGGTGACAGCGTATCTCACTAGGAAGATGGCTAGAGAGTAAATCGTATATCAAAGATATAAATAAGAACTTAACCTCCGCAGGCTGAAGAACTTATCTTCTCACGTTTCTGTAAAGTGCAGGTGTCTGTTTACTTGGGAGAGCAATGAAGATATAACATTAATAATGAAGAGCCAAAAAAACCCCTGCTTCTCAAGAAAGAACAATGAAGAACTTGACAGTCTTGCAATACAAGGCAGAGGTAACACACTAGGAAAAGAGCAGAAATGTGCCATAAATACCTAAGAGGGTGTCCTCGGCTGTCACCCAGTTTGTAACCCAAGGCCAGAGGGAAGAAAGATGCTGGTGATACAGGGTGCAGCCCCCACTGCAGCGCTGGCTCTGAGCCCCAGGTTCCGCTCACCAGGGTGCTGTTATTCATGTTAGACATGGCTGTGAGGTCAAACAAATGAATATCATCCCAGGGTTGTGGTGTGGAGCTTTGGGGTGAATTTAGGCGCTGCTTTCTCTAAGAGGTCCCAGGTTGGACTGACCAGGATTGCCCGTTTCCCAGGACTTCCAACAAACCTCAGACTTCCTGCAGGAAGGAGCTAGACTCTACCCTCATTTGCTTAGTTTCTGCAGGGATAGGTGCTGCAAAACCATTGACTGGGAACAGCAGCTCCCTTCTAGCTATAAAGCTCATCAGTCCCAGTAAATGCTATGGAGGGTTTTAATACTGGAGTTATTATCTAACAAGAATATAGCTCCTTTCTCTGCCACCCGTGACCCAGGCTGAACCTGTTTGGCCGGTGTCATTGTGCTTGTGTAATTCAGTGGAAAAGAGATTGGATTAAACAGGCAGCTCCGGAGGAGTAAATAAAAGGAACATGCTTTAGAGGGTAAATAGACAAGTCTGGGTATAATGGAATAACTCCTGGCTGTGCTAAATCAAAGGGAAAACAATGCCCACACTAAAACCTGAACATGGATGTTTGCAAGAAGGAGAACCCAACAGAACGCATAGGGGAGCAGAGGATGTTCTGGGGGTGTCCCCAAATCCACACTAGAAACAGTACCAAAAAAAAACAGAAGGTATAGAAGGAAAAAAATGAGGAAAAATCTTTGCAACAGCGAGGTTTGTGTGGGTGAAGAAACCCAGTTTCTGAATGATCCGTGCAAGTTTCCTAAAAGGAGTGCAGAGAAAGCTGGGTTTGTTCCGGGTAATTCCTTACTGATTCCAGACCAAATCTGTTCAGCACCATACTTATCTCACTGCCAGCCCTGCAGTTCAACCTGTACTGGTGGGTCAAGCCCTCAGCTTCACCTCCCCTTTTCCTTTAAGGATGTTCCAGTGAAGTCAAGGGCACATTTGAAGGCAGTAATGGGTTTTTCCTAGCACAGGGGATCCTACAATAGTAGCCAGCAGGACGATGTCCCGGGGCAGGAGAGGGACTGGGAGGATTGCCTGCTCCCATCCTCAGCATGGAGATCCCCACTTTGTGAATGGCTAGCCACTTGATATGTCTTCCTCCGCAGGCTGTTTTACCCCCAGCAAGAAATTGAGGAGAGGATGATACAAAGATCACTACGTTCCCCCCCCCGCTCACTACTGTTTTATACCCATAAGAGCCCTGCAAGAGAAATGAGGCACTCACCTCTCTGCAACCAAAGCAAAAATGAATGGTTTTGTGCAAGTCCGAGTCTGTTTCTTGTTGCGTTCATACATAATCCAAGGTGGATCCTGGTCTGTCTCCATCCCTTCATCCTTGGGTTGCCCTGCAGAGAGCAAAGGAAAAGACTTGAGGATCAACCCTCATCTGGCTATATGAGCAGTAAATATCCAAGTAGGGTAAAACATATGTGGAGTAGTTTTTCAGAGCTGACATCCTCATTTTCATGCAGTGGCATTAGAAAAAGTACATTGTAAGTGACTCGGGAACATTTGTTTCCCATCAGCTGCAGAGGAAATTCTCTGCCCTTGCAAGGTGCGAGAGTCCTTCCCATGGGAAAACAGGACAATGAATCTGGGAGCCAAAAATGAAGCTCTCTTCCTCATTTCTACAGTGACTCTAGTGTCAGAGCTTTAATGAAGAGTTTTGACAATATATAGCATATTGCTATACATTGTTGGCTCAGCTTTATGGATGTATTACCTCTTCTGTGCTAGCAAGGGAATAGGGATCATCATTTCAGTTGAAAACAGACACACAAGTGCAGCAATACTAAAGACATCCAATTTTATGGAGTCATTTTCCTAACCAGACCCCAAATGTCTTCTTCATAAATCATTTGCTAATATGAAAAGGATAAGAACTTTGGAACACTTCTGGGTCCTGATGTGGCCATTAATTGAGAGACCCAGATTACCGACACAACCACCCTTACTTAAGCATAGCACTTGAATGAATGGAGAGAAGGAATTGTACACATTGTAAAGCTATACAGTGCAGAAGAATTCTTCAAGGAATACCACATCCTGAGCTTTAGACATGGAAATCCAGGCCAGGCATTATGGAAAAAAATAATATATTTCAAGGCCAGGAGGAATTACAGGAATAATCCAACGTACCTAAACTCAGCTGTATTTTCCAACAAAGTGGAGTAAGTCTGAATCAGTCGCGTGCTCCAGCACCAAGGTGAGGGACTTGCGTTACAGACACCCAAGTCATCTGCATGAAAGGTTCCACTTCAAACAAAGAGATTAAAAGCAGAAAGAGGATTAAAACTGGAGGTCAGTATTTCCAAATCACTGACTGTGACTCCAGGTGGGGAGAGCCATGCTGGTTAGTGTGCTCTGGCAGGGCACACAGTTCTATCAATCGCAGTGCACAGGGCAGATGGGCATTACAGGGATGCTATGGTCCCTCAGAGCATTCTGCTTTCATCAGCTAAGCCTTCCTGTCCAGCCTCTTTTCATCCATCTGATGTTGGGACTCAAAGAAACCGATACCTTCTTATATTCAGCTCTTGGCAGGTTGGTTTGCATCTTCTGTCTCTGTGTTTCCTTCAGGAAGGAGAGTAAGAATGTAATAACATTTAGTCACGGGTACAATCCTGTGAGAAAGAGAGTGCAGGTTCTTGAAGAAGGTGGTCTGCTGTTCCCATCACTTTGAGGCCCCTTTGGTACCACTCTCTGCATTGGTACTGTGCATTTAATTGAAGCCAAGGCCTCATTGCACTATGCAGAAAGGCACATCATGGCCATGCTAGAGAACAGTTTGCAGGTATGATTCTGTAGGAATCCTTCCAGACCCTCAAACTGGTTGTCTAACTGGGGTCGCTGGAATCACATGCATCAGACCACTGAGCTATGTACTTGGTTAAGTCAGACAGCATGGTTTTATAGCCCTGACAAAACCAGATGCCAGATTGCTTCAGAGCTAAACACAAACTTGAATGCTGACATAGCTCAAATGTTTCTAGGAATGAACCACATACTTTAGAAGTTTATAACTGGTTTACCAATAAAGATGTTCTTAAAACAATCTCAGGTGTGCAAAAGGCAACTGAATCAACAATTTATTCTGGGAAGACTGGTAAAGACACAAGGTAATTGAGATGTTTGAAACTGTAAGATGAAATACCATGAATGTAATGTCTCCAGGCTTACATGTGAGTTTTCTGCATAGAGCAAGGGTTACCTTTGGATGCATCTCCTGCTCCGTTGCTCTGTAAGTACCTCCATTTGATGGAGAAGCAAGATACACTGGCAAGTTCAGTCACTTGCCTGAGCTCTCCCAGTCAGTTGCAGCTCTGGAGCCCAGACTCCTTGTCCTTCATGAGCCTTTGTGCTTCATTATGGACATTTCCCATTTCATAAAAGAGCAATATTAGGTGTGAGAACAAGTCTGCCTACAACACAGGAGAGACCTCAGGATCGCAGAGCAACCAAGCTGAAGGGCTTTCAGTGGAGGAGGTTTTGCCACCAAGGCCATAGCCAAGCTTTGGCACAGAGCATGCATAAGCCAGATGCCAGCCCTTTTCCTCTAGCTGCCAGTTCAATTGTCAGTCCCATGCAGGTTCCTGATTTACAGCAAACCATGCCACCATTTTCCAAGCTGGAAGTGAGAATGCCTGCATGAAACCCTGGGTGCCACTGCAGAGTACAGGACACATGGTGTGAAAATGTCTCTTAATGATGCTTTCATTAGGGCAAGTGGCTGACACCATCCCCTAACACAGGGAGTTTGCACAGAGAGCAAATGTGAGCACACAGGTTAAGATTAGCAAAACACTGGTCAGGGATGAGCCACAGCCACAGAGTTCATCTCCAAGTCCATTTTTTTCCAAAGCTCAGGAGCACTTGGGCCTGGAGCTGTTTTTCAGTCTGTTGGAAACAGAAGTTTTCATAAAGACACTGGGACACATGCTGCTTTGGTTTCTAGTGCCTGATCCAAATACCTACATGAGCAGATGGCACTCCCAGCATCTTCTTCTTCCCCTCCTATTGTCCTGACATGTTCTCATCAACTCACTTGGGTTAGTATCATGTTTAAGGAAGTTTTGCAGACACTTCTGAACTTTGCCAGGAATACATCTCCTCATCTCACTTCATCCTGAAGATAGCCAGAAGACTACATGTTTGTCTAAGCTGTTGTCTACCCCTTGCTAGCCATACCCCTACCTTATCCCAGCATTAAGACAAAAGAGAAAGGGAGAAATAAGTGCTGCCAGGCCTCAGTTATGGATGAGTAACAGGTGGGTGGTTTATACATCTGCTGCTGAACCCTCCTGGTGGTGCAGAGACATCTCCATCGGACGCAACATGCCACCACTTTGCTCCTTACAACCGATGTCATGTGAACTGAACTGTGTGATTTCCAGGGCCAGGTGAAAAGTTACTTAAGCCTTATGTGGATAAGTCCTCTGAGACGCAGAAGTGTTAGGAAGCAAAAGGAAAAACAGGTAAGAAGCTCTGCATAGAGACTTCCAGACCTGCTAAGATGGGCACTGATCATCACTGGAAGGCCCGAATGATTCAGTGCAGACTCTGTGCAGTCACATCTCCATTGTGCTCCCAGTGCATGCCAGAGCTACCTCATTTTTTGTTAATATCCGATTATCTCCACTTGCCTTCACAGATAAAAGAAACATTGAAAATGCTGACACTTACTTTTAATTCTTCTTTTCTTACCCATGTCTCCCTCTTAGCTGGTAGGTGCTGCACAGCCTCTGTTTTGCCATGTATAGGAGTAGTGTGTGAATAATAAATAACGATGATATGCTTTCAGCCAGCAAATAAACCCCATATGTGTCCTCAAGTCTCTCTTTTCTCTTGAAGAATTCATGCAAACATTGGTTCCAGAGACTGTTATAATCTTGTTTACTTGTCAATGCTTGGAGTGAGCATGTAATTACAGTTCCACTGTAAGATACTTAACATGTAATTCAATGGCAAAGAGCTGCCACGTTATTATAGTCTTCTAAGGTTGGATTTATGCCCTGAAACTAAATTAGTCCCAACAATTTCTGCTCAGAGGAGGATAATTTAATGCAAATATTATCAAGCCCACTCCAAAGAGCAAATTTCACCCAGATAAGAAAAAACACAAGTAACTAATTTATCTTTTTTAAGCTTTCTTTGCCACCAGTTTTCTTGGACTCGTATCTTCCTAGATAGGCAAAGGGTTTGTGTTTGAGTAGGGTGCAAAAGTGCAATCAAAGAAACCTTGGGAATAAATTCTGTCCTTGGAGACAGACACAAAACCTCTGCAACACATCTCTTACAGTGATACCCAATGGTGCCACTTCAATGTCAATACTGAGCTAAAAGAAGAAGAAAATTACAGGAGTATCTGGCCTTTGCTCACTTATTCACCCCAGTGCAGCTATGACTCTAGGATCTGCTGTTAAGCTACTGCCTGTCATGCCATCACCATCAACAACATTAATTGTGCCCTGCCTTTCAAATAATCCATTCTCAGCACCGCAACACTTAGCACTCCTAAGGGCCTGTTCATACAGGACTCTCAGAGGGCTTTACATGTCCTGGCTGCTTAAGCAATACAATGTGCCTAAGAATTTGGTCAGAGGCACAAGAGGGGTAGCTGTGTTTGCCACAGTAAAGCTACTCACTTGCCTATGGCCACAGCTGAGGCTGCTCAAGGAGGAAAGGGAGGACTCCTGCTCTTGGCTGTGTCATTTTCTGCATGCCCAGTCCCGTATCTTGCTATGAGCCTCGGTTTCTCATTTGTAAAAGGAGCTTTGGGTTTTCAGTCAGCAGCGTGACACCAGCCATGGGACCCCTATGGTACGAATAAGCTATCTACAGCAATGGAGATGCCTGGGTGCTCTTCACCACCTTTCAGCAAGGTTGCCCTCTCAAGCCATTCCCTGACTCTTTTAGCTCCTTGCCAGCCCTTTCAGTATAAACCCAACACAGGCTGTTCTGTGTTGTGTTGCCCTCTCAAACCTGAAGCTTCTTTTCAACCCTTTTAGCACAAACCCAACTCAGGCAGCTCTCTTACAAGGCGTAGGGGCCACAACAAGGCAAAGAGTGCACAGGAGTCACACAAACACGGGCAGAAAGCCCCTGAAGCTCAGAGGAAGGAGTACAGAGGAATGAATGCATCACGGGGAGCACGGGGGACCCCACGCTGCCAGCAAGCCCAGGTGTGCACCGGCAGGCAGGGAGAGTGTGGCCGTGAGCTGGTGATGACAGCTCAGGGTCCCTGTACATGAGTTCTTGGGGTCCCGCATGCATCTGTTGGGGGTTTGGGGGATAATTAAGCAGGTGGGCTGTCCAGCGTGCCTGCCAAAGCCAGGCCTGCTGGAAGAGGGTGTAACCCTATGGAAACCATGCAGGCGTGTGGATGTATATGTGATATCCTCACCCGTGCATGCACACAAACACATGGGGGAGAAGGAAGAGGCAAGTAGCTTGCATGCATTTGCAGAAGCACAAAAAGACCCCAGGAAGAGAAATGTGTGATGTGCAACGCAGAACCTGAGAGCCACTATACCTTCCCTTGGAAAACGCTTCATGGTTTAGCCTTCTTCTTTGCTGTTCTCCATTCTTATTTAGGAAGAGCGCTCTGATGGGCCGCCAGGATAGAAAGGTTCATACAACGGTTACATTGTGCCATCTTCTGGTTAAAGGATGTGGATTCCCTCTCTGCTTAACTGCAGCACAGAAGAAAAGCTTTCTTCTGAAGCTTTCAAGAAGTGAGATCTGGAGACAGCTCTGCTGTTGTGGTGTAACAGCATTACCTGCAGAAATGAACCGCAAGCACAAGGCAGAGTTACTGAGGATCATGGAGATGTAGGAGCTGTCAAACACAGCCCTGGTCTGCCAAGCCTGCTAGTCTTGCCTCCAGGAGAAACGATGCTTCAGCATATCTCTTCAATGTGACATTGAGATACCCATATATCCATTTGTCCAGCTGTGTGGCCATGAGCCACGTGTAGGCAATGAGCAAAGGCAAATGAAAGTGAAAAAGAAAGTAGACTCAGCAGGGTCCTCAGAGACAAAACATGCTCATCTCTCTACGAAGGAAGATCATAAATATCCATAAATGCATTAGGACACATGTTTGGAGCAGCTGCCAATTACTCATCTGGATCATGAATATGGGGAACTGGATGTTCCCAATCCACCCTTTGCTGCAGAAGAGCAAAGCTACGCAACTGCAAAGGGATATGTGATGTTGGAAAAGAGCTCTTCAAGGAGAAATAACTGGTCTGAATGTGCAAGCCTAGGTTTGATGTGAAAAAATTAACTGATAAACCCACTCGTTTTGCAGCAGCACAGTTTAGAATCCAAGTCTAAAACATGGCCCCTGAAAGTAGAGCAATTTCCAGCACTGCCATATCACGCCCAGCTCTGAGCTCACTTGCACCAACATAGCTCACTGGATTTCGACAGCAACGTTTCTCCACCTCCCAGGATCATTTCCGAGAAGTAGGTGTGCAGGATGATGAGTTCAAAAGGAGCTAATTAGGCACAGATTAGACAGACAAATTAGAAACAACGACTTCACTAAATACTGGTTAAACAAACACAGCTTCAGGGAAGATCCATGCTAGGGATTGTCAGCAGCAGCACTAGAGTGAGCTGGATGAATTAGGTGCACAGCCGTCCCCACCAAAAAACTGGCATGTAATGATGTTGCTACAGGAAACAGTATGAAAGGATGAAATCATCTCCTGTTCCAAGAAGGGGAAATAGCCGCTGCATTTCAGGCACTGCAGAGTAAAGGACCTGACAGACTGATGGCTGCAAGCATTTGCTGTCTTAGTAATGATAAATTATTTGTCTGCAATGAGCTCTGCAAATGTGTTTAGTCTCGAAATGTCTCTTTATAGTGCACTGAAGTTTCAAGTAAATCAGGATGGCAATGAAGCATCCTGATGATGTTACAGGTATCAGCCAGCACTGCACTACCATTTCAATCTTAAGTGGGAGAAGCAGAGAGAGCTTTGCAAAATTTAGATGACTTCAGTCTAGTCTGCCCACTTATAATCTGCCTACACTTACACGTATTGTGTATCTACTTGCCCAAGTCTGTCATCTTGAGGAGATATGGGAACACGTCCAGATTTTTAAGTCATTTCAAAGGTTTGTACCCTCAGTGATCTGGCACATGAGCAATCAGGAGCTTGGATTGCACCATGCTGCAGGCCAGTGGTACGTGATGTCCCTATGGAGAGCAGGAATATGTTTTCCAAGGATAAGTTTACACTTGTCACCACCAGCAGAAGAAGGATTTTGGACGTGAAGTTGGATGCTCAGTGGACTGAGATGAGAATTGAAGTATACAGCCATCTCATGGCAGGGCTGCTGTTATCTAGTCATCTCCCAAGAATGAGCAAGTCCCTCCCTACAGTTGCATCATTGCTTGAACACATTAGTAATAAAATATGAGGTGATTTTCCTGCCTGCAAGCATACCAAATATCAGTCCTTATATATCAGGTTTTAAACCTTGCAGCAGTTTGATCATTTCTATGCCTACATTTCTTAGCTTGCACAGGCCAAGAGCAATTGAAACATTCAGTATGGGGTCTTTCAGGGCTGTGGGCTTCCGAGAGCAGCAACCTGAACTTGCATTTATTTCATTATTTACTGCAACTTTCACATTTTCTTTGGACTCATTTCTTCCCCAGATCTGGGTTGTTGTTCATTCATGGCTGCCACACTTCTCCTCTCCACTCCAGTTTGGCTCTGTCCTCCTCCACTTTTGGCACCACAAGGTTTTCTGCCAGGTCATCAGCACTGATGAAGCCAACCGTATCCTGGGCTGCATCAAAAGGAGCGTGATCAGCAGGTCAAAGGAGGTGATCCTGCCCCTCTGCTCTGCTCTTGTGAAACCTCACCTGGAGCACTGTGTGCAGTTCTGGTGTCCTCAACATAAAAAGGACATGGAACTGTTGGAACAAGTCCAGAGGAGGCCACGAGGATGATCAGGGGACTGGAGCACCTCCCGTATGAAGACAGGCTGAGAAAGTTGGGGCTGTTGAGCCTGGAGAAGAAAAGGCTGTGTGGAGACCTCATAGCAGCCTTCCAGTATCTGAAGGGGGCCTATAGGGATGCTGGGGAGGGACTCTTCATTAGGGACTGTAGTGACAGGAGAAGGGGTAATGGGTTAGAACTTAAACAGGGGAAGTTTAGATTGGATATAAGGAGGAAGTTCTTTACTGTGAGGGTGGTGAGGCACTGGAATGGGTTGCCCAGGGAGGTTGTGAATGCTCCATCCCTGGCAGTGTTTAAGGCCAGGTTGAACAGAGCCTTGGGTGAGATTGTTTAGTGTAAGGTGTCCCTGCCCATGGCAGGAGGGCTGGAACTGGATGATCTTAAGGTCCTTTCCAACCCTAACTATTTTATGATTCTATGAACACATCCACCCTCAGTGTATTTTGCAGGATCCCACAGCTCATGACCTTGCTCTCCTTTCCCGGAGAACAATCCCACTTTATCTCTGCCTCCATTCTCTACTCTGATCACGTCAGGAGTTTTAGACCCACTGCCATCACCTGCAATACCCCAACATTTCACCACAGAGCAGTCCCTGCCACCAGATCCCTATTCACCATCCCTGGCAGTGCTGCCTGCTCTCAGCGTTCCATCAGCCCATGAATCTCCTTGATACCGTCTGGGACCAAGAGAAACAGCAAGTCCCCAGATGACAGGGACCTGGCCTGGTCTTGAAGGCATGAAATAAGAGTCACCTCCACTACTGACCTCCTTGGCACCCTGCTGCACCCTGGGGAGCTCACCAATAGCAACAGCTCCCTCCTCCTGGATAATATATAGTCTGAGCAAGTGTATTTTTAACCACTTAGTATTTTTGTCCAGTTTCTAGTATAGCACAGTATCAAATACCCTGCTGAATCCCAAATACGTGACGGCTGCACTAGGTTCACTGCACCTACTAAATCAGAAAGACAATTATACATTTGCTTGGCATGATCCATGTTGAATACACCCCTGTTCTTTGCTGGCTATTGGATGCTTTTCTACTGACTGCTGCTACACAAACTCCTTCAACACTGGGAAGCCTAAGCCTTCCCCAAAACAGACAACAAGGTAATAACACAGAAGATGCCAAGACCTGATTTCATGGTCTTCTTAAAGACAGGTACCATATTTATTTGCTGCCAGCCTTCAAATGCCTCTGACCAGGATATTTATTGACTTAATTTTAACTGGCAGGTTGGTTTTCTCACTAGATGCCTGATCCTCTCATGTTGTCCAATTCCCATTGACAACAGAGAGAATTTTGGCTGATCAAGGGCTAGAGGACACAGCCCTGGCTTTTTCCAGCTCCCCTGGGTACATTTCAGCTGTTGATTTATGTGAGAAATGGTCAGTTTGCCTTGGTGGAGAAACAAAAACACCCAAGTGCAAAAAGAAAAGGCGACTGAAGACACAACGGTCACGTCGTTATTGAAATGTTCTTCTTGCTTCAGAAACAGCAGTCTGTGCCCAAATGAAGTGATAAGTGGGGGCAGACATTAAGCCAAAATAAACCTCCTTATCTTGAAAAAGAATTCAGCTTCCTAAAGCCAACCTGGATCTGATCTGTGTGAACAACGAGAAAAAGTGCAAGAAAGCGGAGATATTTCTTAGAATAATATTACTGTAGGACCCAACAAAGAGTAAACTCTGCTCGTGGGACAAAAGCTATTTACAGTCAGCACTGACACTGTGCCCAGGAGAGGTCAGAGGGAGAGCAGAACACTAACCCTTCTACATCTTGCACGTTTAATTTACAAACACAGGCAACCATCCTGCCGGGAGATACCTTGGCCAGACATCAAACTTCAAGAGGTTCTCATTGTCTGTGAACTTCCCTTTGAAAGCAATAGGACTCCTTCCAGCATGTAAGGTTAAAAACCTTTGGTTAAAAACTGTGTACTGGACAAAATTCACAGGCTCTGTTGAAGCAAGAAGGATGATTCTCAATGTGTGGCACTGAGTAAGAGGCTTCATTTCAAACCCTGGCCCTGTGAAAGACTTCTTGAGTGTCTTTCCCCATGAAATATACCTTCTTCTTTTAATACCATTCCTTGAGGCTGGATTGAAATAAGAAAATAAAATCTTAGTATATTTTTTGTGAAGGGTTTTAAATCCCTCTTGGTCACCAAGTCAAACCCTCAGGCTCTGTAAACAGGCATAACACTGGAAAAAAAATCAATTTGGGATGTTGGAACTAGATGACATTTAGGGTCCCTTTCAACCATTCTCTGATCCTATATTTCTATGATTAGGCTCTGTCACTGACTGTATGGCAAGGAAGATGTGCCACATCATGCCTTGAACTCATTCCTCATTCCAGGATACACACAGATACATATTTAGGTGCACGCATACCAGCCTGTGTGTACTGGCTCCATCTTTGTCTTTTAGTTAACATAACAAAGCAGGAAAAACAGGGAAGAAGGAGATGTCATGTCATAAAACCTCCAGGACCGCTGTGACTTCTGCTTATGAGAAGCCATCCATTTGCCATGGCCACCATGGGCCACCACTGTTCAGCCAGCCTGACTTTTGCTCTCCAGGTTGGTAACAAACTGGTCCAGCACAGGGTTTTGCCTAATAAATTCCATGTAAACTGAAATGTCCACCTAGAAGTTCACACAGGCTCCTTAAGGACTCTAAGGGTGCCACTGTTCCAGAACCCCAAGGGAGGGCTGTGCCAGATGTGAGCTCCACAACTGTCCAACCCTCCTCTCCCACTCCAGGTTTACAGCAGTGTTATCTGCAAGTGAACAATGCTGCAGGTGCACCATGACACACCTGAAGGAAACCTTGGACTGTTCAAGAGATGCTGTTATCCACATGGCACCAGCAGTGGACAAACTGACATCTCCATATTATAAACATAGGGCTATGAGGGCTGACAGTGCAATACAATCTCATAGGAGCCAAGTCCATCACTGAGCTCACACCAAGAAAAGCCTGGGTCTTTGCCAAGTATTTTGCAGAGGGAGGAAAAGGTCTTATCCTGGGACAGTGTTTCCTAGCAAGACAGAGTAGAAATGACACTTCAGGTCTGCCCACCTTGCCTGGGCACTTTCTGGAGTTGGATCTAATGCTGTTACCCTCCCTCTAAAGCCCACATCCACCTAGTACGGGTGCTGGAAGAAGTCCAGCCCCATCATCAAACTGTCCATGAAGGCACTAATGAAGCAGAGCATCCTCTGGGAAAGGCTGTTTCTCCTTTTCTGACTTGCAGAGAGTCTCTCAACACTGTTTCAATCATATGACACACTCGGCAGTAATGTGGCCTGAATTGTTGCTCCTCAGGGGTCTGTCTGCCAAGAAAACTGAGGAATGACTCATGTCGTGGCACTGGGAGCGCGGGGAGGGCAGGACCTAGAAGTGACTAATGATTCAAAAGCACAGTTTTACTTCCAAGGGAGGATGGGCCAATCCTACACACAATGCTGGAAAAGGGCTTTGTAGGACATCAGAACGATGGAGCAGAGCAATGTGAACAGTGGAGAAATGCATCCCTGTCCTAAGGCAGAGACAGCATTGCCGTGAAGAATGAGATACGCATCTGATCCACCAGGAACAGGGAGACTCAGAGGATATGGATGGTTCAAAGCTGAACGAGATCACTAGAAAATACATAAGGGCCTTTTGGTAGCAGCCTGAAACGGGGTTTGGAGATTTCTACTGAATTTCTCCCTAAATTAGAGGAAAAAATCAAGTGGTGGAGACCTTCAAGATAATGATGGCTCTTCCTCAACTGGAGGAGGAAAATTTCTTAGACCTATATTGTATTCCCTCCCCATGGAGATGACCTGTGATCCATGCAATACCTGTGTTGGAGAGACTCAGATCAGATATCATTAAATATTTTGGGGAGATGCCCTTGCTGAACCCTTGAAAGTGGGCTGCACAAGGGGAAGAATATGTCCCTTTGCTTCCCCAGATATTTGCTTTACATCCATGACTTTAGCCATAACACGCCATCCTTTAACGGAGCCCAAGTGGCCCATCTTTTGCACTTCTTGCTGCTTAACAAATCACATGGAAAAACACTGTTGCTCCTTTCCTATCCCCTGTCCAAAGGAAAGAGTCAAGTAGGGGAAGATGGAAAACTGCTATGAAACCAGTGGCTTCTTGTTACATCTCTATTCATCCCTTTTCTTGCCTATCCTTCACCATAAAAGTTCCATCCTGTTACACATACTAGCCTTCTCCAGCCCAGCCTGAGCATCTTACAGGAAACAACAGCACATTAGGAAAGGACCATGTGAGTTTTAGGAGAAAACAGGCAAGTTCTAGAGAAATCATAACCCAAAGAGGCAGTTTTGCCTAATACAAAACGTGTATAGAAACTAATACAGAATATGTGGCTGTTCTTACACATTTGACACTGCCTAAAGGAGCATGGAGTGGGAAAATAAAACACCCACCACCTCTCCACTTACTGCCAGCACCGAGCATGTCCAGCTGCTAAACTGGAGACAGCTCACCAGCTATGGGGCACTGGGTCAGGCTGCAGACCCCTCTGGGCTGGTGGGCATCAAGAAAAGCAAGATGGGGCAAGCACAACCCTATCTGGGGCAGGGCTGGCACACAGAGGATGAGGCTGGCTGCTGGTGTAGCTAAAGCATGGATGGGGTTTGCATTTGGCAGGGGGTGGAGGGGTTGCTGCGCCCTTGCGTCAGGACCAGCTGCTGAGACGATGTCTGGACCCAAGCACTGATTAGAAGTTATCCCAGACGGAGCAGGGCGAGGGCAAGGCGGGGAGAAACGAGTGATGGATTAACCCATTTTGAGTCACACTCTCCATATAAAAAGCAGGTTACGTTCTGCTCCGATGCTGAGTTACGTTAACAGGCATTGCTGAGACAGGGCCTGGGTGAGATTTATTTATCTTGAATCCCTTTAAACATTTCAACACCAAACGGCTGCGCACCCAGCAGGCCTGTGAAATCACATGCCTCGCAGCTCCTACACTCTCCCCTCTCTTCCCTCCTGGCTGTTTCACTCCTTCCTTGCTGCAAGCCAGGCTGCTTGTCAAAACTAAGCCATAGGAAGCATGCACTTGGCTTTCCCCTGTGCCCATCTGGTAGGGCCCTGATCCTGCATGGGGATGGTGGGACCTCTCATAAGCACATAATCAGCACTAAAAGACCCTGTTGCCTCTTATTTTCTTGAAGGTCCAAGGCAATATGGATACAGCATGGCTTGCACCCTTGAAATCATGTTAATTTTGGAGTGCCTTGTGCTGCATATGGGGTGAGGCTTTGCATGTCTTGGGAGGAGCTCCTGCATCTGCAATCCATCACTCACAGACCCAGCCAAGGAGCCCAGGCGATACAGCCCATTTGTTAACTTTGCCATCATGCTGACTAATGAAGCACAGCGAGGACAGTTTATGGGCTAGCCTGATTCACACAGGAGTCCCAGCACCCATGTTTCCATTCTTTGTTTGGAGGATGCACTGAAACCATCAGGGCTCTCTGTGGGAACAGGTTGCTGATAGCTATGCGCAAGATGCTCCACTGACTTCAGGAGAGTTGCAAGAAATGGGGGGGAGGACAATAGTTTATCCCAAAGATTTCCTTGCAAAGGGAACAGCCAAAGCACACAGACTTGACCCATTCTTGCACTACTTGCCATTGAAGCCGAGTTGAAGGGCTTGCAGCTTAGCCTTACCCTTCAAAGCTGCCCTCTATTCAAAAACCACTTTCTCCATGCATCCAAAGACATGATATTCGCCACCCATCAAAGATTAGTTGTCACGAGAGGTGGAAATTTCAGGCTCCTTCCTCCCAAGCATTCTCAGTATCTTCAGTGCATGGCAGATTCTCCTCACCATAACACCCGGTACATGCTGTGCTTCTCTATCATGCTGTTCCTACCATCACAATATGCACCGTTCAGAACAATTTCATCCAAAGATCTCAAAGTGCTTTACAAGGTTTAGTTACTTAAGCCACTGAAGTATTATTACATCTCTCTTATGGAAGAGAAAGCCAAGCAAAGATGTTAAATGACTTGCCAAATGTAATATGAGTCAGTAGCTAAGTTGGGAAAAGAACCCAGGAGTCCTGACTCTTAACCTATGGCTGTAAACCACTTTTCTCTATAAAACAGAAATTAAGCAAGCAGAAGGGTGGCAGCAAGGCTTTTCCTTTTACTTGAGCTGTCTTATAATTAGGACAGAAAGATAAATATTGGTTCCTAACCTTAGAACTGGATACGCTTGTTTGAAATGGACGGTGTGGAAGTTCTGTGGGGCTTGCTGCCTTTTGAAACTCTCACTTTGTGGTTGTACTGTTGTGTTAGCAGGAGCTGTGGTCTTGTTATCTAGGAAGTCAGAGTAGATCATTGAAACACCACTTCTAAACTGTCTCACAAATCTATGACGTCTTCCTGCTAACTAAAGGCATTAAGGCCACCAGAACAAGTTAGTGTTTGTTCTCTCTATTACCAAAGAGACAAACAAGGGAACATAAAGGTGATTTCTCTTGCAGAACAGAACTCTTCTTCCTCCAGCTCAGCCCACGATCTGCAAGTGGAACTGCTCCAAGTCTAAAGATAAACACAGCAATAGCAAGGGCATTTCCACAAGGAGGCCAAGGAATTCGAAAGAGGAAGGAGTAACCGGGACCCCAATGAGCCATTTGCCTGTATCCTGCTGTCCATAAGTTTTACAAATTATGGGGGGTGGGAAATGGTGTGCGTAACTGAAAGCTGCCCCTAGGCACCAATAACTTGTCTGACCTGCATTTAGACAACCAATCTGCTTGGCTCTAACTCGCCTTGGCAGCCTCACACGGGTCATATTTTTACATGGATGAACTGTTCTTCAACAATTTCCTCCAGTGTGTTAGCAGCACAAACACCCCTTTCTTTCCTACCAGGTATGTGTGCCTTCTTTTTCCAGTGATTCCTTCTCTCGCACATGTGGGTCATGGCCATTTGCAAAGGAAAAGCTACCCTGGCCCCTTTGCTCTTTCCTCCTGCTGCTATGAGCCCTGTTGCAGTTTCATGGAGCAAGGATGGAGGTTTGCTTAGGTTTGGACTGTTTAAGAAGGCAACACTATCACCTTTTCCTACCATTTTCCCAAGTCCTATTCCTATCTTTCCCCAACATTTGCCTGCAGTAGCATGTTTTGTAACTCAAGAAACTTACTTATGCTCATAGTCACAGCCAGAATTTAAAGTTGCAAAATTCCCATTGATTTCCAGGGTAATTCTGAGGCTGAGTTAGACATCCAGGAGAAACCACTGTGAAGAAGGGGAAAGAACTGGGAAAGCTGTGCCATCAACTCTCTAAATCCAGACTTCTCATCCTATGAGTTTGCGTGCCATGGGCAAACCCCTGTAGCCCCTTGGGTCTGTGGGACTGAAGACACAGTGAGAAAAGCATGAAGAGAAGCAAGCTGGTAACAAAGGCATCATCAGAGATTATATATATATAAAATATATATAATATACATATATATAAGTAAAAGATATATTTGCCCTTTCTGGGAAGGAATTCATCATCTGCATCAGAAGCTGCACAACCTCAGGGTGTAAGTGCAGGATTTAGGTCATTGCAGGAATTTGCCCCTGCACTTTATTTATCACCAAGTAGGACTGTGCCTGTATGAACTGAACACGTCCCGTGGTTTCCCTCAGACATCCCGATGATGGATTGCTGGCATCACTTGTTTTCTTTTGAAGGCAATTCATTTATCAGAGACAATTACTCAACTGATAAGTTCAGTGTGTTCAGCTGTTCATGGCTACACAGCAGCTACAGGCCAATAAATACGAGCTGCAATTAGCCTGATTAATGATTTCAGATCACTAAACTGCAGCTTTGTTTAAGATAAGGCTCTAATAAGCTTTTCTGCTGAATCTGGCAAGCCGGTGACACTACCTTCATTGTCAGAGCCCCGAGCCCAGCAGCTCCTTCAGTCTGACTTTGTGATAAAGTGAGTTCCACTCCTTGGGACCTCTGAGTTGCTCAGCAGGTGTTTGGGGGGTGCTGTACAGCAACAGGGACCCTTCTTCCATCTGCTGCATAGCAAAGCACTAAGGAAATTGTTTCCAAATGTCCCTTAATTTAGAAGTTTACTCCCCCCCCATCCTCCTGTTTTACTCCTTGGGGCTGCTGACCTTCACCTCTGCTGCCATCCTTCAGCCGCTGTGTGAATCCTGACACTGAGCCAGCCACAAGTATATCGGAGCATGGAGCAATGAGCCAAGGGAAAAGAAGCTGTAAGAGCTATAAAGGAATCATAGAATAGTTAGGGTTGGAAAGAACCTTAAGATCATCCAGTTCCAACCCCCTGCCACAGGCACGGATACCACACATCAGACCATGTCAGCCAAGGCTCTGTCTAACCTGACCTTGAACACTGCCAGGGATGGTGCATTTTCCCCTTCTTCAGGCAGCTTGCTCCAGGGCCTCACCTCCCTCACAGTAAAGAACTTCTTCCTTATATCTAACCTGTAATAAGCATCAGAAAGCAGCTTTTAGGAGGACCATGTAGGATTTAACATGTTGGCGGGCACTGACATTGCTACAGTGAGACTTGCAGAGCACAGTGTGTGCTGATGGCAATCCCTTCAGATGGGATGGCGAATGTGTTCCATTAATTTTCTGATTGTAAAGAACAGGAACACGAGTGCATGTGTGCATATACATGTACCTACATGCTCTTCCCCTGCTGCCATCTGCTAAAGCAGTAGACGTCATTGATTTTCATGCCACAAGCCCAGACTGGCAAGGACCATGCTTGTGAAGCAGCAGTTTGGGAGTTACAACCCCTGCTAGACTCCAAGCCATGCCATGAGCTGGAGTTCACCCCACTGCGTCTAACGTGGTTTACACAGACCCCCTCCCACTTCTGGGCATTAAGTCCTCTGGAGTTTTAATTCTAGTGATCTGGGCATGATGCTGTTGGCATTTTGCTTTAGATGGACATCAGGTGAAATTCAGACCATCGCTATTAGATATTCTAGATATAACATAGACGCTTGCATTGACTCTTGGGTCTGTAAGTGGGGTGTCCTCCCTGAAGTCACTGTAAAGAAAGAATCATTTGTTGCCAATAGGAACCTGCTGGTTCCTGTCCCATCCATAGGGATACGGCTGCAGTTCCAGCTTTCTCTCAAGCTTAGGTGCTAAATTAGCCCTGCAACTATTTCATCCTAAGGGTAGAGTGTCTCGGGTCTCCTTCCAATGAACAAAAGTCATCCCCACTTGAGCAAGGGTCCCACAGCTGCAACATTTGTTTGTGCAGTGCAAGATCTTGGAGTCACTTTCTGCATCAATATGGGAAACAACAGTGCAACAACTGCTGTTTTTCACCTCCAGGACTTGAACCTGTAGCTGTACGTGGCCACAGCAAGCAGGGAGGAGAACCATAAAGCATGCAGTAGCCACAGCCAAGAGAAGAAGGAGGAAGTTATGCTTGCTCAATCCTCACCCAAGGCCCTTCCTACATTTTCACATGACACTTTAGAGGAAAACAGGTTGTTAATTTTATGTCCCCCTCATTGTTTGAGTTTACCTTGAGAATCCTTTTAAAACTTGATATAAACATTAAGAAATGCATACATTTCCCTGGGAGGATTCCTCCCAAGTGACAGGAAACAGGTATATCTTATTAGTTTAACTGAGATTGCTCTCTCCCATAGCAGCAATGTACTAATCTATTTGTCAGTCACAGCCAAACACTGAACTGTTTACCCAAATGTCCCCAGGGGCTCAATACAGATAAAGCAGCAAATCAAACCCACCCCAAACCATAGGGCTGTGTAGTCAGGGACCTGGATGTGCTCATTTTACAAACAAGCCTGAGGCCAGGAAGGCTTTAGCAAATCCTCATCAAGAAGCCTTCTTCCTGGGTGCCATCCACTCACCTGATGGTCTGAAGGGCTGAGAAAGGACAACAGGAAAGGAGGAATTGTTGATCCAAAGATTTGACACAGCCCATGCAATCATCAGGTCTTTGTTTTAGACAGAAGGGAGATTTTGGTGCAATCTTCTGTAGTCTGATGAAAAAGCAGTGGCAGTCTGGAAAAGACAATTTCTGGATCAGTTTCCACAGCCCAGTTTCTAGAAAAAACACGGTTTTGGCACATGCACTACACTCCATCCCTTGCCAGCCCAATTGGGATTTTAGGCATGATGACAGCAGTCCCCTATGAGAAGAGTTCTACCAACACATACTTCAATCCCTAGAGCATGGCCAGGATCCACAGGAAACAGTGAAGGTGACATCACTAAATGAAGAGGTCTTAGGCTAAGGTGGAGAAGAGGAAGGCTATGGCTGGAGTCACAGGTCATGCTCTCGATGCAACCCACGCCAAACCCACCAATTCCAGTGGCAGAGAGGATGGCTTGGCTCAGCGCTGAAGGAGAAATGGTGTAATGAGAGTATGAAAAAGTATGAGAAACCCTGCATGAAGCCATGAGAAGCCATGCAGGAAAGATCTCCTCAAGGAAAAGCTGGAGGGTTGCTAAAGGTGTAATGAGGCTTTCAGTATTTCAACCAAGACTAAGGGAGACTGCAAGCCCACAGTAGCGTAAAGGTCCTGCCTATAGCTTGGGTTTCATGGACAGAGTAAGACAGCTTTAGCGCAGCACTTGGGAGATTCATCACCAGAACCATAAGCTAAGAAGGAATCAGTTCTACCAACTGAAAAACAATTTTACCAACTGCATTACCCTTATTTCCATATAAAGTGAGTGGTCTTCAGTCTTTCCTAGGCACTTCATCCACACCAGTTTAAAATAACATAAGCTTAGTGATTAGTCCAGCAGTGGCCCCTAGGTACAGGAGGCTGCTGAAGCCTCAGTTCCTGAGTCTGCAAATGTCAAGGTCTCAAAGAAAACTGGAAAGGCAGAGGTTAAAAAGCCAGAACTGTCCTATTGTCATGTGGACGGACAGATCTTGGCCATGCTGTCTCCATTCGTTGCATCACACATGTAATCAGATAATGCCCTTGGTAAAGTTTGGGGGTTTTGTTTTGTGGGGTATTTTTTTAGTCTTGGGGTTGATTTTTTTATGGGAGGGAGGGTTAGGGGTTTTTTGCCTTTTTTTCCTTTTGGCCTTTAAGTATCTGAAGGGGGCCTACAAGGATGCTGGAGAGGGACTCTTCGTCAGGAACTGTAGTGATAGGACAAGGGGAAATGGGTTTAAACTGAAACAGGGAAATTCAGGTTAGATAGAAGGAAGTTCTTTACTGTGAGGGTGGTGAGGCACTGGAATGGGTTGCCCAGGGAAGATGTGAATGCTCCATCCCTGGCAGTGGTCAAGGCCAGGTTGGACAGAGCCTTGGGTGACATGGTCTAGTGTCAGATGTCCCTACCCATGGCAGGGGGTTGGAACTGGATAATCTTAAGGTCCTTTCCAAACCAAACCATTCTCTGATTCTATGAAGGAAGCTGGGGCCATTGACAGTCCCAATTATAACAACCAACAAGCAAGCATGCAACAGGGGGATAACAAATGGCCACAACTATGTTTTACTGAGCAAGCAAGTGGGGGGTGGAGCCTCCCAGCCCCTTTGCTGGGTAGGGCAGGTTTATTTAATCTATCCAACCCACTCTGCTGACCCCAGATCTTTTCCTCCTTCAACAGCTGCAGCCATGGGGGATGGAGGAGCATGGAGAAGAACAGCTGTCCCTTGCCCATTGCTATGAACCCCTGCTGAGGTTTGCTAGATCCAGCCCCATGAGTTCAACACTGAATCAGTTCTCAGTCCCTCCTCAAACCCCAGTCCGTCCTCAAACCCTATTCCTTGTGTGCTGTTAGGACACCTTGAAAATGTTCTTTTTCCTTGCTTCAATCGTACCAGTTTAGAGAACAAAAGATACAACCACCCTCTGCAAACTTTAACTGGTTCGCATCTTTCAACTCGCTAAGCCACAATGTGATGGTGGAAATACACATTATTTGCAAAGTATTTTTTGTGTTTTAAATATTACACTTAAATATGTTTCTCCTTGACCAGCACACCAGGTCTCTGAGGTGGTTCCAGCACATGCTGCTCTTTATCTATACCCCTAGCACATGAACAGGGATGATGCTGTCATGAAGCTCTGAGAGCCGTCTGTTAAATGTCCTTTCTAAGGATTACAGTCATGCCTGAAGTGAAAAGCTTGTCTTATCTGCCTCAGTTTTTAGTGTTTTGAAGAAAAGGGGTTGGTTTTGCCAGTCAGCTGAAGGGGATTTCTGAACAGGACGACTCTCACAGTGAGGAATGTCACTTCCCACAGGGAGGCCTTTTTCCATGGCAAGATTTGCACAGTTGGAATCCAAACAGAGTGAACCTACAGACTAACCAAACACAAATGGGCCTTTTGAAAGGTCTGCAAGAGATTTGTTAATGCTGGTCCACAAAGACCTGGCTGCAGTCATGAGGACAAAGGGTTTAAAAGAAGACACATCCTCAAATTGGGCTGGATTCCCCAGTACAAAGGGGACAAGAACAAGAGCACTAACTGCATTTCTTCTTTACCGTTTTGTCCCATTTAGTTTGACCCTACCCATAGCACAATTTCCTGGCCTGGCTCTATACAAATGACAACTTTATAAAGCTGAACTGCTCTTTTTCTAACCTGGGTTGTTTTGGGGGGACACAAGAAGTTCAGTATTAGACGTAATCACTTTTTCTTGGCATGCTATACAAATAAGCATTTTGTTAGATTGATTGGCTCTGCGTAAAGGCCTAAAAGGAATAAAGTTCGACTATTCACCATTGTCAAAGCAATGCCCAAGACTCCTAATCAAGCCTGCTGCTGCAAAGGTAGAAGAAATAATAACCCTGCTATAATTAACTTGCCTGGAGCCACCGCTCTGACGCCACAAAACTGAGTTTTTCTGTGCTGCGCAGGGATTTGACTGATACACTTTTTCCTAAGTCATAAAGTCATTTTCTCGATGGCGCAGCATTCTCTCAAGGCCATAGAGCGTTAGATCTCTCCGTTAGAGAAAGACAACGACCATCTCAACGTACATATGCTAAAGATGCAGGAGTGCAGAGTTAGAGAACCACAAGCTGCCCAAAACTGCAGCCACATCATATCCACACCTATCATAGCAAATTAAACCATCTCAAAATGACAAACTTGGGAAAA
Source organism: Pezoporus flaviventris (assembly GCF_033815535.1). Classification (NCBI taxonomy): domain Eukaryota; kingdom Metazoa; phylum Chordata; class Aves; order Psittaciformes; family Psittacidae; genus Pezoporus; species Pezoporus flaviventris. Next base: position 3,322,262 of record NW_026892550.1, on the reverse strand, counting down.
ATTCTGTATCATCACTGTTCAGCTTCCTGTTACTTGATGGCAGCAAGAGACCTTTTATGCAGTCAGTTTTACCTTAACAAATGAGACGATGATGCTTTGAGCCCTGGCCAGGATGTTGGAATAGATGGTCTCCAGAGATCCCCACAGCCCCTGTTTCTCAATAGTTGTGTGCAGGTCTGTTGTTTCCTTTGCCACCAGTAGGACATCAGCTTTTCATTAACAAGTAAAATACCTGCCTTAAGGGGATCATTGCAGACAGAAACACCCTCACATTTCCATGCTACTTGTTTACATGGTTTGGAGTATTAAAAAAACAAAACTATTTGTCTGCACAAACTCTTAATTTATAGACTTCTCTTTGTCCAAGGTATTCTTAAGATCTCACAAAACAACATGCCATCAATACAGCCTGGAGCATTACAAAGAAAAACAAGCATTGAGGAACAAGGTGGTTTTTCAGAGAGATTAGTGATTTGGATGCTTGCATTCTCATACAGAAAGAGAGTCTAATTTTGTGTTCATGCATAAGACAGTGTTTGTGGTCAAGAGACCAGCGTCTGGATCTCTTAGGTATGTCTTATTTCTGAAGACCATGGCAATAAACACATGCCTGACCTACCACTGCTCTGTTCTTTCCCAATTCTCCAAGTGACATGTTTCTAAATTAGATTATTAATTATCAAGCTGCTGGACCAGCCTCACAGCACAAACCATCTTTACCAGTTGTATCGATAGCAATGTTACCTCCAGAACGAGTACAGAAAAGCAGATTTCACATCTGACTACTGGTCAGCAACAGTCTACTGCTTTACCTCACCTCTCCAACTGCTCCTTTCAAATAAAAGGAGATGTTCCTTTTATTTCTGATCAGCCTCATACACGTTGTCCCCATTTCACATGTAAGTAGAGGTTGCCCAGCTAGACACATGCAGGATCTGATTTAATCTTTGAACATAAGATTGCATTAAAGATCAAAGCAGCAACAGAGCGACATGCCCGTGAGCAACAGCTTAGCAGGACCATTGAGTGCCTGGGTCTATGGTCCTACCAAAAAGCAAGATTTAAATGAAGAAAACCTCTTGGAAAGCTCTCTTAGCAGCATGGCTCTGAAAATGTCCACATTCACTAAAGCCACTGTCGGGAGCATACAGGAGCAGAGGAGGACATACAGGTAGGGATTAGCACTGCTGAACATCTTCCCCAAACTGTCCTGTCTGTTGCTACCAATGCACGGTATGCTTTCCAAAGTGTTGCTACCACATACTATGGAGGGCTATGGGGCAAGCAGAGCTTAGATTTGAATATAAGCCTAAATATTATTATAGCTTTTTCATCAGGGAAAATATTTAGTAAACTTATCAGCACTTCTTATCCCCATTGCTAACAGGAGGAGGAGGGCAGGGAGGAAAAGATGACCCTCATTGCTCTAGCACAGGCCTTGAGCTGCTGGCTTGAATACTTGTAAGGAAGCTGAAAACGCTCCTACAAGCCATGGCACTCCTCTGCATTTCAGCTGTTGGGTCCAGGAGGAGGAGAGGAATTTAGGTGGATGACCATGAAACTTATCACAGAAGCAGAACTTGCTGTTCCTGCCTGTTTCCGAAGGGGAGAAAGGAGCCAGCTGGGAAACAGAGCAAGACCTTAAAAACACACAGACCAAATATGATTAACTGAAGAGGTAGAAGAACAGTAACTTAGTCTCACTTTGAGGGTTTTATACCAATGCACAAAAACACATTTGTGTTCAGGCTTCTGAGCCTTTTGATGGGGATGGAGAGATAGAAGGCGCTGAATGCACATAGGACACTGCAAGAGCAGATGTCTGTAACGCTTATGGGTGAGCTTTGTAGGCATGTTAACACCAAAGCAAGCTGAACACATGGAATGAAGAGCCATAAAATCAGCCCTGCCAGTATCTGTGCTGCTGAGATGCCTTTGGTCACTGGTAAATGAGCGTTTGGTGGGTGATCCAGACCACTGCTTAGACTAGCAAGGTGGAAAGGCCATGCTGTGTCTTTTATCACCATCTTCATTTCTACTTCACTTCTGAAGCAACTCAAGTTGAGCTGAATGAGGTTTCACCTAAACAGTCTACACTTCTCTTGGATGTTGGGGGGGGCAACCAAACAGCACCAGCTCCATAAGTGTTTTCTATACACACAATTGTACAACATCACTGATGCTGTGCAGACAGGCATCCCCTGCACAACTGAAAACAGCCTTTGCTCCTCTGCGAACATGTTCCCCAAGTGATCCACACTGAAAAGTCACATCACCATTCCTATGGCTGCTGCACATGGACTGTGGTCTCCCAAACCGCATCCTGGGCCAAACACACTGGGCCAGACCCGTGCCTTCTCCCTCCTGTACCCAGACCATTGTCCCAGCAGCAGGCCTGACCTTTGGATGAGAAAGCTAGGGTCCTGCTTGCACCACGCTTTTCAAAGAGTGCATTAACCCTGATTGTCTTGGCTAACTCTCTGGAATTTCCTTCCTTGCCCCGGAGACAGAGCATTCTGTGGAAATGAAAATTAATACTTACAGGCGGCCTGAGTTTGGGTGTGTTTTCAATTATATATTAAAAAAAAAGAGTGAAAATTCAGTGGCTGCTACAAATAAGCCCATTTTAATTGTAAATTCATTTAGCAGAAGGTGGAATTAATCACCTAAAAAGAGAGGAGGGAGAGAGCCCTGAAGTTGCACACAAAGCAAGGAGAGTGCGAATCACGCAGTTGGCATGAGATCCCATTTCATTTTTGTTAAGTGCAGGGGTTTTAAGCCCCTGAATATCTCACTGTTCTTTCCCTCCTGCTCTCCAGGGGGAGAACAAATGCAAATGGTGTCGTGTTAGAAGGGGCTAAAAGGGCACCCTGTAATAATCCAGTGTGTGAAACCCCATGGATCCATCAAGGAAAGGAAGGTGTAACGGCCCTCAGGAAGCCTGCAATAGCCTCTGTGTACACATAACACCTCCAAAGGAATTTTCTGCTGCTATTCAAGAACAAACCCGGGTCTATTCACCCCAGCTTCACCCCATAGCTCACTCACACATGCCTAAGCAGCACTTGGAGAAGCACAACGGAGCGCCGAGACGCACCAAAATAACCCAGCCTGATTGAAAATAGGCTCTGTTGTGTCCCTTACAGTGCTGGTGCTGGAGTTCAACAGGCAAGGGGAAGGACAATCTTTCCACAGCATGTACCTCAAAGCACAGGTTAGCCACAGCAAGGACAAACGCCAAGCAGCAGCCAGTTCCATTATACCACTTTCCCACAAGCCCCTTTTTCCACCCCGAACAGAGATAGGAAAGCCCAGATAGGACCTCAGCATCCATGGTGCTCCATCACAGTAAGCTTGGAAGCTGCATCTGATGCATCCAAGTCCCAGCAGATGTGGCTGAGGCACAGCAGGCTGCTCAGGGGCCACAGGCAGGATAAAGATCCCGTTCGTGGAGTGTTGGGTGAGGGGTGGATCAGCTCCAACAGGTTTTCCATATGCTTTTTCCTTGAAGGCTGCAAATTAATTCAGCTTAGGCAAACTCACCTTCATCCGACGTTCCTGCTCCGCAAACATTGAAGCTTTAGCTGTACAAATATTTAGAGGAAATATATTCCACATTCCCAGCCAGTGCTTGTCACCTTGTACATCAGCAAGGACTGAGTCCTTCTACTGTCAATGCATTTGTCCAGCTCCTCCTCGGGCCTGCTGAGGCTGTCTCCACAACCTCCTGTGGTCCTACCATTTGTTGCCTTTACCCACAGAAGCTCTAATACCTCCTTGAAATTGGTCTTCTGCTAAGTTTTGCCCTCTAGTTTTGGGGATAAGCAAAAGGAGATTTGGTGATAAGCAGTATCACTTTCAACTTATCTATTACCATGAAGCTTTTGAAAACATGAATTGCATTCCCCAACCAGTATCCTTCTCTTCAGTTATTGCTTACGGTATTGCCATATACTGCAATGACTCGATCCAGCTAGCCAAGGCTATAACCCAAAGGAGAGGGATCATCAGGCCACTTAGTCACCTCCAGTGACCAATCTGCACATAATGCTTAATTCCCTAGTTAGACTATATTATTATTACTACTATTATTGCAAAGTGGCACTGAGAAGAGCGCATTGCACAAGCTTTTGCAGGAACCCAGTTTTGAAACTGTTACATGTAACACATACCAGCTGTGACCATGAGTCTCATCCAGTTGACCACAGCTTGCATATAGAATACGTGCAATCAGTCAGTTTGGCTCCTGGAAAACACACACATCTCTCAGTTACATGGCTCATTTTACAGGGAAAAGATATAAATCTCTTCCCAGTGCTCAAGGAGGACTGAGAAGAATTAATCCATCAGTTTGGCCATCCAGATGAAGGCATTTTGGTTTGATCTGGGTTGAAACTACATTTTTCTCTAGCTTTCCCAAGACGTGAGCAAGATGATCAATCCCCAACATAAGGCACGGGAAGTCTCACACAAAAGCACTCATTTAGCTTTCAGAACTGCAAAACTGATCTTTTGTTTTCCAGGAAACACTCTGTGAACCTTGAAGCATTTCTCAAAGGCAAAGAGCTGAGTAGAGGGTTTGTGATGCTGAGGGAGAGCTCCTGCTGCCCTGAGTACTGTCGCACAGTCCTTTAGCTCACAACCCTCCAACAATCAGTTCTTCCAGCACCCTCCATAACTGGGAAATGGCATTTTCCCCACTCAACGAAAGACTGGCCTTAGATGCCCAAAGCACACCCAAGCAAAACAAGGTCACCAACACATGATACTTTAGTCCTTGGTAGCACCTTCACTATTGGTCATGCATCCCCCATAGCACAGTGGAGCAGGCACAAGCTTGCAAGGGGGACAGGCAAACATATAGGAAAGGAAGAGGAAAAGGAAACCATATAGGAAAGGCAACAATTACATTGTGCAGCTGCTGGGAAGGCTGGGGGACAGAAGGCAGTGTATGTATAGCATTACAGGCTATAGCATTGCAGAACGGAGGCTGGTCCTTGCAGAGTGAAGGCACAGGCTGCATTCAAAGATTAAAGTTGGCGCTCTCCCCAGGGCTCCAGCCCTTATTACAAACTCACTTCTTGATAAAATAAAGCAAGCTTTCAAGCATACAGCTAAGGAAATAGTCTTGATGGGTGGTAGATATAGATACATAGTATGTACATAGATTATAGAGCTGGTTGATAACTCTCATATTGGTGACATATACAGATTGATGCAAGTGATCCATAAATTGTTAAAATAATTAAATAATAGGATTTAAATAAATTAATTTAAATATTGAAATTATTTTATTTTTATGTGAGATTTGGGAGGGGAAAAGTTAAAATCAAACGCATTATTTTTGAGGGAAGGACAAACAATTTCTGCAGTCAAATCTTCTAATGAAGCATGGCTGACTCCCTCTCCTCACTTAAAATCTTCTACTACTATACCAAATGCTTACTTTTTTCCAGTATATATAACAGCAAAATCTGTTTGCAAGCAGCGGATAACTGGTTCCTAAAACATATAAGGAATTACAGAGCTTAGGAGCATTTGCAGAATCTTCCTCCAAATGTTTGTGTTTGCTATAGACTATTTATTTCAAAGTAATCTCATTACTTCCGAGTTGCCACCCTTATGCTGGCCAACACACCCATGAGCCTGCCAAGCACTAGGGATCTTTATGAACCTTTCCTATGCAAGCCCCCTTTATCCCTTCATCCTTGCCATGTATCACCAGCCCAAGGCCAGCACAGCCTCAGACAAGCTCCTCATCTCAACCTGCTGGCAGTGGTGCTATGGTGATTGCATTTGCTCAGTCAAACCAGGTAAAAGTGGTTTGAGGACAGAAAATTGGTTTCATGCGGTTGTCTATTCTTAGGTGCTGCAGCTCAAAGTACACAAAGGTGGTATTTTGGTTTGATCTGGGTTGAAACTACATTTTTCTCGCTATTATATCTAGGTGGTATTTCAGGGCAAATACGACTCCTAGACAGTTTGGTTTCTTTAGAGCAGCAGGCTGAAATACCAAGCTCCATTTCTTCCATTGCTGGGCATCTTTGTCCAGTCCCAGAACAGACAGGCTTTAAACAAGGAATTCATTTAGAGAATATCAGCAGCTCTTATTTACATGTATTTCATAGGGATATGTGGGTGCATTTGTTACCAAAACCAGTAATCAGATATTCAAGCAAAGATGAGCATCACACAGAGTCCACTGAGGCTTTGCACAGTGTTCGGAGCTCTGAAAGCCAAATGATTTGCTGGTAACACCTTCCTCTGTTGGGCAATTGCAGTATAGAAATATTGTCTCTCTTTTCAACTTTTAAGGAAAGAAGTAGAAAATTAAAGGATGTGAACATCAGGAAGAATTTCTTTACTGTAAGAGTGACAGAGCACTGGAACAGGTTGCCCAGGGGGGTTGTGGAGTCTCCTACATTGGAGATATTCAAGGCCCGCATGGACAAGTTCCTGTGTGATGTACTCTAGGTTATCCTTCTCTTGCAGGAGGGTTGGACTAGATGATCTTTTGAGGTCCCTTCCAACCCTTAGGATTCTGTGATAAAGGTGATGATAGGAACCACCTGCCTTATCTGAGAGGAAATGCACAGCAAAAGGGGACATGATAAACCCTTTGCTCGAAAAAGAATGTTTAAGCTGCGAGGATTTTTTGGAGCTGTTTTTTAAGCCCTAAGAAGGACTTTAACCAAAGACACACACATATTCTTACAGTGAGAAGTGCTGCAGGTAGATATTACCACAACAATGCTCACAATGGACAGAAATATAAGAGGAGAGCAAAAGGACTGGTACAAAGGAGCCCCAAAGGAATAAAAACAAAACATCTCATGACCCCACCACTTGCAACATCAATATTGATACGCGGGAACCAAATCCCTTTGGCACATCAACATTACACAGCCGGAAACTTGTGAAACTCGTTCCACAGGTCCACAAAGGCAGCTGAGGAGATGCAGCCAGAGCCAGGAGAAAGGACACCAGGGAAAAGCGAGGTTATGGACAGGGCACCAGCGAATTAAGCCAGGAAGAGATTAAATTGAGAGGAAGCAGGAATGGGCAGTTATAAATGACATCAGGCTGGTCCTGCTGTGAGCTTTCTGCCCCATGAGGAGTCTCAGGCTTCGGCAATTGCTTTTCTGCAGGTACCCCTGCTTCACTTCAGGAGCGGACACTCTGTGCAGATCTAAAAGAGGCTCAAAGAGTCCAGTGTGATGCTCCATTAATAATAATACAAATCAAATTAATTGGGATGTACCAAGGTCTGTCAAACCCCTAAAGATCAAGGAAAGGACGTTTTCTCCATCTACACATTGGCATGAGGAAAAGCATTCCCAGTAATTGTTGCTGCTCCTCCACCAATGGCCCCTTTTCCCTCACATCTCCCCATGAAGCAGCCCCTGCTCTTCTCCCTCCGCAGCCCAACAGCATCACACAAGGTCACGCCATCGCAGAGCAGGAGTGGCAATGACAAAACCATAACAGTCAAACCCAAGCAGCAATAGATGTCTTGTTTGCAAATTAGCACCAGTTCCCAAGGCAGCAGGAAAAAATGACTGATTTGAAGGCTCTCATTAGATTGAAACAGATTTCATTCCCTCTGTTAATTCACCAACCTAAATCTTACAGTGCTTGTTTGGGGAAGGAGAAGAGACAAAGGGGACTAACTCTCTTCGCCTCATCCATCATCTTAAGGATGCAACATCATTCTTTATGCTTTATGGAAAGGTCCACTGGGCTTTGTAGGCAGCTTTTTTAAGTTTGCCTGGATAACAAGAAAGACAACACCATCACTCCGGCTTCTCAGTCCTGCACCATATGGATTTGTTATTGGATCTGGACCCTCAGGGTAACCAAGCACATCATGCCACCACTTGGCCGAATTTGGAGGCATTCTTCTATGCTCAGAAGACTGCTTTACAGCTGGGCTCATTGTTCAAAGCCCCTCACACTGCCTGTGTGATGGTCACAGTGGCATAAACATCATGAACTCTTCTCAGAGCTATAACTCTCCAAAAGCAGCTGCTGTTGATGATGCTCCAGCTGGCCAAATTCTACCAAACCACTGGTTTGCTTTGGAAAACACCTAATCTTCCATTGTACATCTCTTGTCATCATCTCTGTGGCCCTATATATAGAGCCCTCTATATATGTAGGCCCTCTATATAGGCCCTCTATAAACAGCACCAGCCTTGAAGCAAAAGCCCTGCCAGGCACGCCAGCACAGCACATGCAAACAGCTTTGCTTAAGCAAGGCCATGGACTAGGGAAGTACTCAAAGGATGTGTAGAAAGTCAGCAGTAGATAAGGGCTGTGTTTGCTCAGACGTACAGAAATTCATGGTTAACTAAGCACAAAAAAAGTATTAATCATGCTTACATGGGCAGGTAATCCCAATGGATGGAGTACACTGGCAGTGTCCTCATGGAAGCAAGAGTTGAACTACCTACTAACGTTAATGTCATCAGATTTTAAGGGGTTGTTAGTGTCTCCAGGGATGTCAGTGACTGTGTGGCTCCTATGGCATTTTAATAGCTCAATAGCAGCACAGCAGTCATCATCATACCTGTGCCCTCTTCTCTCCCAGATGAGCAATACCAACACTACATCTGACATCTCTGCAACCTGACAGAATTACTGTGCATGAGAGATGCTTCTTAAACGCCTCCAGCTTTTTGCACATATATGCAGTTCTGGGACATGTCCTATGGCTGCACTTGGGAGCTCAGGACAGATGGCAGTGCAGGCACAGGAACTATGGTATATAGATACATAACTGTAGGGCTGGGTAATGACTTCCATTACAGATATCAGAGGGAATAAAATCACAGAAAACACCTTCAAGAGTCTTCCTGAACAACATTTCCAGGTCATCAGAAGAGCTGTCTAAGAGTATATAGACAGGTATCAGCCCTGCATGGGAGAGCCCCAGGAGCCCTCATGGTACCACAGTGTCCCCTGTGCCACTGTAGAGAGTCCAAATGTGTTATCTGCATCACACATGCAAAGCTGCACATCAGATTAGGAACACAAACTCGCAGCAAGGCCCTGCTGTGTCCTTGGGCACATTAAAGCCAATGCATTTTCTACAGCTATCAAGGAGTTACAGTGCTCCTATAGATAATATCTTCATAAAAGCAGTGATCCCAAATACATGCTGTGAGCACTGTCTCCCTGGAAGATCCCAGCTCACTCCTTTCATTGGTGGGGGGAATAACCATAGATGATTTAAATGGGAAGGGAAACACAGCATGAATGCACTCATTCAGCTGATGCTTTCACGATTAACAGGGGCTCCAGCTTCACTTTAACACACCAAGAGCGGAAAGCTTTCGAAATGCCAATCCAAAGGGGATAACTGGGTGGGTTTGGGAAGGAGCAAGCAAATCTTCCCCCAACCACAGCTTAACAGTACCACCTGGTGGAGAAAGCCAGATTCTCTCTGGCTGCTTCAGATGGGGCTGCAGAGGGATGCGGGAAATAATCCCAACGAAAGAAGATGTAACAGGGCTATTCAGCCTTATTTTTCCATAGAAACTGAATTTTCCACCCCTTTTCAGTAGGCGCTCAGCGAGGATGAAAACCACACTGAGACTGAGCTGTTTAGTTCAGGTCTCCCACTACAAACACAGCCATGAGGCCAGCAAAGAGGCTGTTGGCACGGCGCATACAGCATCCACCTCCCAAGCTGTGCTCCCAAAATAAGCAGCCTTCCAAGACTTCTTAGGAGGCAGCCATGCAGCTAACATCAACCTACACGGAACAAACAAGTGCCTCCCAGTGACAACCATCTCCAGTTAAAGGTATTTCATAGCTGGGTGTTTAAAAAAGGATTGATTTCCCTGAAATTTCTATTGACATATTTGGAGAAGCCCTGGATGAGAAATGAAATATTTAGTCCTCCAGGTCTGCAGCTTCATGCATTCCTAAATCTGCACCTCTCTCTAGCAGTTTATCTAGCAGTTTTGAAGTGTTTAATGAGTGATCTTTCCAGAATCAGACAAAACACTCAATTTTGACAATGTGATGCTTTCATTACAATTAAGCAGCCTCATTATGCAGCTCCATCCTGGTGTTGAATCAATTAACCATGGCAGCAATAAAGCAAAGTGGAACTCAAACTGATGTTCTAGTGGGAGCTAAATCACAGGGATTATTCAGAGTGAAATGTTGCTTCAGGAGACTCAAAGGTTATTTGCACCCATGAGCATTGCTGTGCCACACAGCCTGCACATCCTGACCTCCTGCTGCACCACTCTGAGAAGCAGCAGATTAAAGCCCTAAATCATGGAGGTGTTTGCACTGTCATAGCTCATTTAAGGCCCTGAGTAATTATCTCTTATGTATATTTTATATACATGTTCTACACATATATTTTATTTTTCTATGTGAAACAAAATTTGATCAAAATTAGAGCTCTGAAGGAAAGTCTCATTCCAATCCACCAGTATCTTAACAGAGGCAGGGCAAATACCTTCCACTATTTATAACATTGTGCAATGCAAAGTTATGAGCAAGAGTCTTGGCTACTGTAAACCAGACACTGTTGACTTCTACTCAACTAGAACAACTTGCAAACTCCTCCACAATTTGCCATAGCCAATAATTAGTTTATTAGAGGCTCCCTGCCATTTGTGAGCTCCTGAGAGGATGGAAGCTGCAGTGTTGGGGTGGTTTAGCATGTAATTAATTTTTCCATGTGTTATTTTTCTCCTCTCTTTGCTCTTGGCTCAGCTCCGTCTTTGGATCAAGCTGTGCTCAGCTCAAGCATGGTGCTGCAGCTACATCATGCCCAGCCCAGGGATTTCTCACTGGATGTTAATGGTGTTTATTTATTAAGAGAAGGGATTGTGAACAGGATTGCTCTGAATTTCAGCCAAAATAAGTTTTCAATTGCTCAGGCTGTTTAGGTCTGCAGGAAAACCAAGGCTGGGGCATTCTAAGCAGTAAACTGCTTCCATCTGGGAATGCTGTGGAGAGGTAAGTTTTGGGCATGAATCACCTGCAAAGGGCAAGTCAGGTTTTTACCTCTGAGTCTTTGGTGTTGGGATCCTGTCTCCTAGAGGGGAAAATGAGGAAGCAGCAGAACAGCTCCTCAAGCTGTTGCTGTGATATCTTGAAGTGAAAATGCTCTGGTTTCCCAACACCACTGGTCTAAGACGGGCAACTTCTGCACAGAGTTATGTGTTTTGTGAAAGCTGCAATTCCAATCTTAGCGCTCCCCCTCAAAAGGGCAATTTCATCCGGATGTTTCCTTAGATTAAGTTGCTTCAATAACGTCCCTCCAGACACCATTTACATACCATTTGCCTGGAAACAGACCAGCTTCCAGTAGGAAAGTAAGCAGTCCTGATCCAGCATCTCCCCAAACAGCCCGGGAATGAAATTAGTCCCTGGTTGACTTCCCGAAAGTTGCACAATTAGTCAGAAAAGCCACTGTGATGCCTGAGCCAAAAAATTATCAGACCAGGGAGCAAGAAACTGCACCGCTGCTTCACCTTCACAGGTCAGCAGGAGCTTGGCCATCAAGCAAGGAGGGATGCAAGGTATCGGGATGGGACAAAGGGTTAAACCGGAGGATGATGGCTCTGCAGCATCCTGCCAGGGGGGGCTGCGAGGAGCCAAGGAGTTGGGTAAGAAAAGAGCCTGGCTTCTCTCACAGCATCACGGAGGCAGAGCATCAGCCCTGCAGAGTGTTTCCATTGTAATGAATTGGCATTTTCTGATGGGGGAAAAAAACAAAGTGCTGGGACTGGGAGCAGTTCCATAGCAAGCGCTGACAGCACCCAGTTGAGTGAGGGTGGTTTTGAGAAGCCACTCTCTTTCTCAGGTGTCCAGAATTACACTTCAGAGCCTAGTCTGAGGCTCCCCCTTTCTCACCCATCTTGGCTGCTCTTCAGCTTCCCATCAGCTGGATCAGCAGCAAATCTTGTGGCCCCACACCACCATCTGCTGTACTGGGGTTGTTCTATGCCAGGCATCCTCAGTCTGCTACTTCCCTGGATTTAGGTAGATGCAAGGCTTGGAGATCCAGCTCCTGTCACTCTTTTTTCTCCATGTCCTTTTTGCTATTCATGCCCCAGGAAAATAAGTCTGTTTCCCATCCTCACTCTTGCTTCATGGGAACATTCACAGCCTGAAGCATCTGAAGGGACATTTGAAAAGCAAGAAGCTGGCCACTTCACCATGCAAGAACTGGAAAGCAGTCTGCATTAGGCCCTGCCAGCACTGTCACTAGTGGCGTAAAGTGTCCTGGTGATGCCTTCTCCTAAAGGACAACCTCCATGGAGGGATGGAAACTGCCAGCAAGGAGCCAAGGCAGGGAGCAGAGGAGCCATTCCAGCTGGCAGCTCTTCCCTGATGCTTCCCCCACCCAGCTCTGTGGGCTTCCAAAAGCCTTTGAGAAAGTGCAGGCGCATCCACAAGCCCCCCAAGCTCCCCCAGCCCCAGCAGCAAGCAGCACGGCTCCTGCCCCACAGCTCAAGATAGAAGTTCACGGGCATCCCCAAGCGCTTGTCTTCTGGGTGAGATTGTCAAGAGAACAATCACTCTCCAGATGGAGCATCCCCTGCCCTTCTCAGGGCAGCAGGGGAGCTACAGTTTCTTTCTCTCAGGCACATCTGAAGCTCCTTCTTCCACTGCCTTCCCAACCCCATCCCTCACTCTCCAGACTGCTTTTCCTTTGCTCCAGGAAATGCCTTGCCACCCATTGCATCCTCACTCTTCCATCAGAGGCTCAGAAGTCCAGGAGACGCTTGCACGGTTAGGGAGTGAGGACCCACAGGTCTGTGCCAGTGCCAAACCCCACGTGGATATAACACAACCTGCTCCCAACACTCACATTTCTAGCTCATGTCCCCAGCCTTTCCCTGCCTTCAGCATCCTGTAACTGAACCTGTCTGGTTCCTCATTGGAGGAGCCCTCCCCAGCTACCAGAGCCCAACCACAGAATACTCAATACTCCAATACTGAGTTCTGGTGACAACTCAGCCCTATCCAGTGCTGGCAGAGCTCAGGACACATTACAGCACTCAGGTCAAAGCAATAAAAAGCTGGTTAAGGGAAGTGATTTGGAGGCTTCCTCTATGAATCCCCTATGTGTTTATGCAGCTGAGAGAAGAACAGGAGAGAAGCCCTCACACACAAAAAGGATTTTGACCTCCACTGCCAAGCTTCAGGATGGGACTCACCAGGGTTTGGACTGCCAAAAATCAAAAGGACTTACCAGTTTTTCCAGCAACAGGCACCATTTTTACTCCAGGAAGCAAAGCAGCATCTTCGTTTTCTTTAAGGCCCTGACCCAGCAGTCACACACAGCTTAAGACAACCCTGAAAATTCTTCTCCGGCTCACCATAAGGCAATGCTTTAGCTCAGCACTGAAGTTTTGTGTCATCTTCCTTGCTCCCCACAATCCCACTCGCATTATTCCCATAGGCTTTCAACCTGCAAACCAACAGACCATCCTCAACCTCCTTTAGCTCTAAATAACCTGGGTTTGAGCACTATAAGCCCTGGGCCCACCTCCTTTCATGGGGGCAAATAAGTCACACCTGGTCCAGGTGAAGCTGAACCAAACCTTCTTAACAGGGTTGTATCTGTCTGCGAGGATCATCCAACAGAAACACCCAAATTAAGGCTTGCTTTCAGAAACCACGGTCCTAGCAAATGCTACCTCTCTGCTTCACCTCAGTGTCCTCAATGAAAATGTGAGAATAGGAATAAAGCAGTGATGACAATGGAAGCATCTCTTTTCAAGTCATGGTTGCTCTCAAAGACCCTCTTTCATCCATACGTACCAAAGATCATGAGGACTGAAGCTGGAAACATCTTTGATAAAATACATGAACCATTTGTGATTAAAGGACAACTTGTGGCTGAGGGTCAGTAGGAGAATTGCTGGCCTCATGGGGAACCTTTGTAGACCATTTCTATGGACAATACACACACCTGTGCCTTCCTGACTCACTGTTATACTGTTATCATTTGGAGGGAAAGGGAATTATTTTGTTGGTAGCACAAAACCTGTTATTGGCACAAATTAACTACTGAAGGCTCTCAGACCCTGAGAGAGGTTATTGCAGAGTGGCAGTGGTGGGGACCAGCCAGAGCAGGGCATGAGGGAGGGATGAAGAGGAGTGGTAAATGAAAGAGTGGGGTATCAGGAATCTACACACACTGGCTGCCTTGGGAGTGATAGATGGAGGGATAATGATGCCTTGGGCTGTGATGGTCATAGAAGTTACACTGCTAGCATTGATGTGCTCATAACTCTGCTGCTCCACTCTGCCCTCAAGACACCATCCCAGATGGCTTTGTGAAAAAGAAAAGAGTACAAATAGACTGGGATTTGATGGGATCCCTTGTGGCTTGAAGCCAACAAAGTGTTCAGTATAGAGCCAAAAAAATCATTCCCTTTGAGGGTTATTTGTTAAAGAAAAAAGTTAATTCAAATATCATCACCTAAGTCTTAGGCTAACTGTTGGTCCCTTGGTGCTGTGAGATGTGTTATATGCAGAGGTATTCAGGGAGATAAATGCACAAAAGAGATTGAAATTCACATGATAAAAACAATCAAAGCAGAGATCCTGAAGCCAGTAGCAGAGACTGGGGAGCCAGGACCCCTAAGGAGGAAGATGCACACCTGACTTTGAGCTATAGCATGTCTTGGAGACCTGTCTTCACCAACCAGGGCCAACAGCAGGAGTAGAGGCAGACCGGGCCAGAACATTACACACCAGGACAACTGGGACTGCCCTTCCCCCTGTGCATCCCAGTCCTCCATTAGCTGAATATCCATCAGAAGCAACTCTAAGCCCCAAGCATGCGATGGTTTACAACAAAGGAGAGACAGATCTTCCAGTAACTTGAGATTAGGCAGCTCTGAAAAGTCCAAATTCCACTTCTGGAGCTGCATATGAGACTCTGAAACACATACATCCGCTTCCTTCCAACAAAGAAATCTGGGTATATTAATATGAAAGGAATGAATCCATCAAATGTCGTTTTAACTTCCTATCAGCAATTGTCTATCCCAACGCTCATGCCTGGAATGGCTCCCTGGCATTGAAGCCCACGGGCGTGCAACTGCCCACATTCCTACTGCTGTCCTCCAAAGCAGGGTGGCCACTTCCAAGCTGCCATGGGGATGTGTCCCAAGCCCCTGCCAACTCCCAGGCCATCTGCATTTGCTGGCCAGGGACTGACAATCTAACAGCACAATTGAGCTGCGGTGCCTGAGGACATTCCTTGGCTCTGCTCAACTCACTGGTGTAGCTGCAATTCCTCAGACCACTCCCTTCCTGCTTTTCATAGCCAATGCCTCTTTGAGGCATTTCCAGTGTAGGTTAGGTTGTAAAACTGCTACAACAGACCCTCGCATGGTCACTGCACAGGGAGGACTTCCCATATCCACCTCTTGCATGAGTACTCATCATTACATAAATAAAGTATTAGCTTTTATCTCTTCTGCAAAAGAGTTTGTGGAAACTCACCTAAATTGGTTTTGGAATACTTCTAGCTGCAGCACCAGGATAAGGTGGGTCTGCCCCATGCTCTTATATTGATTTACACTTATATGTGCCCTAGCTACTCATTTCCACCAGTAGCTGAACATCTGCACAACCATCTGCGCACCAAGAAGTGTGTCGGGTGTGCAGAAAACCTGCCTTTTCTGGAAGTGAAGGGACTGGATGTGGCTTGGAGAGATGCAGAAAACACTGCTGGCACAACTGCTGCACAGCAGGAGATTGAGAAACCAGTGCTGGAGGCAAGGGCACAGCAAGCCAATATTGCCAACCAACAGACAGCGTTGCATGCTCCCACAAACCCAGTGACTGCTGTGGGATTTGCAAGCTCACTCTTTTAAGCCAGAAAGACAATGCCTTTGCAAGCTGCAGCCATGCAGCGAAGTGCCACGCAGGCACCTCTGCATGGAGAACATCTTGATGAAAAAAGGAAGGAAAAAAGCATTCTCAAGAAGATGGTTACACTGTACCTAAGAGCAGTGTGGGAACAAACGTCAGCAGCGCTGAATACAGGTGTCGGTGCAGATTTTCTTCCTAAACAAGCAATCTTTTGCTATTTAAAAACCCCTCTTGTTCTCAAGAACATTACATCCCTGAATTCTCCACACAAAGCTTGGATCGGATGTCTACTATTCATATATTTTCCCCTCTTGGTTTCAATATTAGCTGAGGACCATTATCGGCAGGAGTTAGAGCCGGAAATAGGAAATGAGATGGAAATTGCTAACGAGAGGGGAAAACAGTTCAAGGAGATTGGTCCTTCTAAGAACAGTTACCTTCTACAGCCTGGGATTATGTGACACTTGGACCAGACTGAACTTGACAAAAGGAAAATGCAACACGTTTGTGTTTTTGATCATGCTGGTCAGATATCTTGATATTTGCTGTGTTTTTATTGTGCTTTACAAATGCAGAACATGCATGCAGTCCTTGCTCAAGGAGCTGACAATCTAAGTATGGAAGAAATGGCAGGTGGATACATAACATGTAATAGGGACCAGCAAAGTAAATGGTGGTCTCAGCAATATCTCTTGACAGATTGCCACTGTCTCTTCTTAATAAACAGAACCTTGATATGTGCCCTTTGTCAGAGAGGGCACTGCATAGACAGCAGTCACAAGGTTAAAATACCAGTGGGATAGAGTCAAGACATTAAAGATGGATACTCCAAGCCCAGCTCTGTCAGGTGCAGTCCTGAAGCAGCTTTAGTTCCAGCACCAGTGAAACCAGCAATGGCAGATGGTTCACACTGCAAGCTGGAAATAAAAAGAGACACGCCAAAAAGCATCCCCATGAATGTGTTACCGTTTAAGGCGTTCTTATCTATATGAATAACAATCCATGATAGGACAGATGGAGAGGTCTGTTCTCCACAGTTGCATCTTGTCCTTTTCTGTTCTCTGTTCATCATGTTAATAATTAATGAAAAGAAAATATGGAGGGTGAAAACCCAACTGCAACTAAATTTGAGTTACTACCAGTACACATTGAACAGAAGATGTTGGTACAAGTCAGGAGGACACTAGATAAATCAATGTAGCAGGCAATTTTCAGTGCTTCTTTTCAGTGCTTTTCCCATTTGTGCTTTCCTGGAGTTAATGTCTTGTTTTGTTCCAAATAATCTCTCTTTTCTGAAGACCAACCCTACCTAGACTTTGTACTCATACTAAAAACCTGGCTAGAATATACCAACATCTCACTGGCTGTGAAACAGGTTCTTGAGGGACATTGAAGATGTTTATTTCTGGTAGCTATTTACAGTTAGAGTAGACAAAACCAACAGTTATGCTCATCTGCTGGAAAAGAGTCTTACCCTGGGGCAGGATGATCTAGGAGTAGCTACAAAAGATCATAATCAGTTGAGTTTGAATGACCTGAAAAGGTAACCTCCTCTCTTTCAGAAGCTCAGACATAAAAACTCCTCATGTGCAGCAACAGCAAAGTAAAATGGGCTACCTTAAGCTATTATGAATGTGTCCTGTCTTATTTTATGCTCTCACCAGCCAGACAAAACACAATTACAGCTGCAGGAGGGTAAATTCTTGCTGTATGCCAACCTGATGATTCTGTCTTAACCCTGGGGATAGGATGCATCAGCGGATGCTTAAGTTCTTTCTAGTTCCCTAAGGAGCAGTTTGAGCGTATTACCTGTACATACACAGCCTATGCTGCTGCCATTTCAACATACGTTGCTGAAATTATGATGTTTTGTTGGTACCATCATTTCAGATTCAATTAATACCCACAGGTGGAATCCCTAAGCGGTGCGGTTTGGAACCACAGAAGAGGTGAGGGTGCTCCTTACTATGTTTCTCAAGGATAAAGGCCCATCTGGCAAACTGCACAGTAAAAGGATAACATAAATGTATAGACTGGGGGCTTAAGAGGAGTGCTGATTCACTAAACATGTAAGAAGCTCAGGTTTTAACTGTGGATTTGAGGAAAATGTTGAGCATAATCCTAAGGACAGAGTACTTAGTTATTTTAAGTGCAGCTCCAACAGGCTGAGATCCTGCGGCTTCGGTTCCAAGACGACGAAGCTAATTTTGTCTTTCTTGATTTTGGTATGAGCAGTTTTGGGATCCCTGCAATTTGCTTCCGTTTGCAAGCTGAAATTCAGCAAAAATAGGTTCCCTGGCTTCAGACTAAAAATATCCTCAGCCACATAGGGACTAGTAAAATAAAGCTCTGAGCTGCCCAGAGAACGGCAACATTCTCACCTACAATTAAATCCTATTCTCTCCTCAAAGTTTTATTTTGACTTGTTGCTGTTTATCCTACCTTCCCCGATGCTTCTGGGCTACATATGTATATAAATGGTATTTCTGCCTTCTTTAGTATTAAGTAAATCACAAAAGACTTCACAGGGTTTCCCCATAAACAACCTCAAAGTTGACATCCACTGCAAAAATGGGCTGCAGTATGCATGTTTTGATACATGACACCCATATTTATGCTCCCACCATTCTCTTTGTATTCCAATGTATCGTCCATCACAGCAAAGCAAGAGACCATTTCTGAACAAGAATGACCCTCAGCATGAAAGATGAGCTTGAAGATTTTGGTCTTCAGTACTAACCAACATCAGGACAGCTCCTGAGTGTGGGCGCAGACTTGATATTCACTTCCAGAAGGACTCAATGTGTTTGAACCCATTGCACAATGAAATCTGAGATATTTTCCAAGGGATTACTTGCATTGCCAAGGTTTATAAATGGTATGTACTGAGGGGAATAAAACAACATGGAAAACAACAAATATGGAAAAGAGGAAAGTAACCCACATATCTAAAAAGAGAAAAAAAGAAGACCCAGGGAGCTAAAGGCCAGTCAGTCTCTGTGCCTGGCAAGATCATGGAGCAGATCCTCCTGGAAACTATGCTCAGGCACATGGGAAATAAGGAGGTCATTGGTGACTGTGACTGCCCCATCACTGGCAGTGTTCAAGGCCAGGTTCAACACAGGGGCTTGGAGCAACCTGGTCTGCTTGAAGGTGTCCCTGCCCGTGGCAGGGGGTTGGAACTGGATGAGCTTTAAGGTCCCTTCCAACATAAACCATTCTGTTTTTCTATGAAATACAACCAAGGGATGGAGAGGCCTTTGTCTTGCACTCACAGAAACAAAACCAGACACAGGGATTCCAGTTGGCATGATGAACTATCACAAACATTTATGCCCAAAAGGCTCTTTCCACCCTCACTGGTCCTGGTATCTATACAGTGCCCCGAGAGTGTTTAAGCCCCAGCCTTCTGTAAACATGTAGGGTACTGACTTGAACTGGTTCCAGAGTCCTTAAAATTGTGTATTTAAAAGGAATACTGGATTCTGAACTGTGTTAACACCTCAGGAGGATAGAGCATGCGCACCAATTTTGTTAACCTGCCAAAGAATTAGTAGCTCAGGTACTGTACAGGATCTTGCCAGTAACCTCACACAGGCTAGGATTTGCAGGCTGTAGCATTCCTGTGTGCCACTCCATGCAGCTTTTTGCAGGGGTCTCTAATAGCATCTTTATTTCTATCTTCTCTCCCTCCATTCACATCTCTTCTGCCACCGCTGGTATAGGGCAACTCCCAAGAAGAGACACAGTTAAAAACTCTTCTTCTGGTCACCTTTCACCATTTTTCAGCTCTCTGAACAGGGTGATCAGTGCGTACCCAGAAGCTTTTATTAATTTAACTTTCCCACACTACTGTTACTGACCTGCTTCTGCGATCTAATTAGAAACTCATTTCCTGAGGGATACATGTCTCCCAGAGGGGAAACAATAAGAAACATTCAGTAATCACCAGCCTGTGCTATAAGTTTATTTTAAGGCTATAATTGCTGGGAGTTCCAAGAGATTTGGGGGATATTTATTGTTACAGCAGAGCGAGTCAAAGGACTGGCAGTAGGACAGAAAGCCTTTCATCTCTGGGTCACTGATTCAAATCCAGCACAGGTCAACAGTGGCCGTAAGTTATCTTCATCCACTGAGTCCTCAGGGGTGAATGTGGCATTACTTTGGTGGCCTTCATGTATTGCTTTTAGCAAATGCCAGGCTCCCAAATTCCCTGCCTTGGTGACTCCACAAGCAGTCTCACCAGATCACTAGATGGGTGACCTTTTCCACAAGGAAAGGTGTTGTGCAAAGTATTCATATTCATAAGACTATCTGTACATTTGCACTTCTGGAAGAGGGAGCTTAAAGCCAAGACTGATCAACCAGAGAAGCGACATATCTAAGTCCCGTCTCTCTTCTTCATACATCATTCCTTCTATTTTCCTCCCCTGACTTCCAACAGAATGAAGAGTGTTCTGATGTTACCATGCAAATTTTGGCTTGATCAGCTGTGAATCCCTTCTTGTAGCCAGAGGAAAAATGCTATTACAGAGTATAAGATTTTCACTGGCTTCTCCAATTGCAGGTGGATCTGCCCCAAGCATAGGTCTTGTGTAAAGAAGTGTGGGATCTGAGACTGGTCCAGGCTTATATTGAGATCCCCCATTAGCCAAACAGCTTGTCAGTCATTCATTTGACAGTCTCCACGAGCTGCTAGCTATAGAGTCTTTATGTCTTTGAAGGCTACAGACACCATACATCTTTCTGACATTCAGCTCCTGTACTCCCAGGCTTTCAGCACCTTCCATTGCAGCTTTGCACCTTAGACCTCATCTCTTACAATAGTTACTTCTGAGTTGTCAAAGATGTTTTTGAGCAGACACAGCATGAGAAAGCAGTAGTGCCTGGCCAAACAGCATGATACCTGAGACTGCAGCAGGGCTGGCCCAGCTCCAGCATGTACATCAGGGAGAACTGGAGTCTAGGAGCCAGTTTCCAGCCTTAGTTACAAGAGCTTGACTTCTATCGCATTCACATTGCGTATGGAGGTCATGAACAACCAAGTCCAAGATCTGGGGCCACAGTTGCAGACACTGCTATTGTAAGATACGGCTCAATTGCAAGTGGTTATGTGGGCTCTGGTATCTGTCAGGTCGAGTGCACACAGCTGCTTTTTGGGGAGAGTATTTCCCATTTATGAATTGAAGGCTTCTTTTCAGACCCAGCCACAGCTCTTGGTTTGGCTAGGCTCAACTTGATTTTATGGGAATGCCTGAGGTTTGAAGCTGAGCTTTGAAGCATTTCAACCTGAAAGACGCAAATTTTATGAACCAGAAAGACATAAGGTGCACTTGGTCTTGACACCTTGTGCACAAATTGCATGTTTTCCCAAACCAGCCCTGCCTAAGCCTTCCAAGAGGTCAGCATGAGATCTGTAAATGTAGGCAACTCAACAGCTTTGGTTTTCTCACTGATATTTAACGCAGCTTTTCTCACTGATATTTAATTGGCTGAGACATCTGAAATTAGACCTAATTACTTTTCTCAGTCCATTAATACCCATTGACGGCTGACCTCTGGTTTGTGAGAAGCACTGGGGCTTTTGCTCAATTATTCAACTACCACCTTGCTGTGAAGGATCTTGGGAAGTCACATCAACAGCCAAGGCTGGTTTATTCTAAGATGCCTTACGCACACAACTTGCTTTTCACCCAGGTCAATTGGCTATAGTTAGGGCTCCTTGGATCACCCATTCTTTTATTTGCAGAGAGCTTGTTCTTATTGGGCAGCTGTGGATGGACTCCCACTGCTCTCACCGCTGGCAAGTGTTAACTGCTACCCCGCACTGCTTGTCTTGGCACTGGCTTTCACACTTGGGTGTTCGTCTTTGCCCCAGGTTATTCTGGCAGGATATCTCTTCCCTATTTAAATTCTTGTGGGCAAGGAGAACTTCACCATGCAGAGTTCAATGAGGCTGTGTAAGCTTTGCAGTTGCCCTCTTCGTTTATGCTGTCTTTGCTTGCCCTGCTTCTTCACTACAGAGATGAGTATTTGTAGAAAGAGATTTGGAAAACTTCTTAACATCTAAAAAGAAACTTCAGAGTACAAGGAAAAGATGGGGACAGCATTCGCAAGCTGAAGAAATCCAATCTTTCCATCTTAAGCTTGTAGTTGGGAAAAGAAGTAGTTGTGTACCAAAAAGGTTATGTAGTACCAAGGGAGATGCTGGAGTATGGCTTGGAGCACATTTTGATCAAAATAGTTTGAGCATCTTCCCAACATTCACCTCCAGTAGAAGCAGAAAAGGAGAACAATTCTGCCCACGCCTTCAACGTGATTCTATCACATGGCTACAACAGCTGTGTTCCATAGTCAGATCCACAATAATCTTATTTATATGCTTTCAATTTTTTTTAAGATTCAGTGCATTTTCTCCCTTTTTTTATCAACTCAAATACATTCATTTTGTGCAACTCATGGAAAAAATATAATTAAAGTGCTGCCCAACACTTCTAAAGTTTTACATCCTCCCAGATTATCACTTTTAGTAAATCAGAAACCTGTCTTCTTTATTTCAGCACATTTCAAAGCAGAAGCACAATGCACTCCTGACCTTCCTGTCTTCAAGTGGGGCATTTTTTTCACCTGTCTACAATATGTCTTCTCCAACCCGTACTCTAGCATCTCCCTCGGTATTACACAGCCTTCTCCATGAAGCTGTTATCTCAAAAGGAAACAGATGGGAAACAGCCATGATTAGCACAGAGCACTGCTTTATATCTCTCTGTCTTCCAGAAACACATAAGACCAGTATCCTCCTCTAAACTCCCCATGTAAGGGTACACAGAAAACAATGAAAACCTAAGCCTCCTCCAGAATACCTAGAAAAATCTCATCTCTGTCCATGTCCTTAAGTGATCTGAGATCAGCCTTCCCCTGGCTTGTTTTGGCCAGAGGATGGGTAATCTTCAGCCATGGCCCTTTCCAGACTGTTATCCTATCAGTATGAAGTCATATTTGTATCACAGATGTACCTTGTTCATGCTGAAATGGCCATTGCCCAGGCCGGGGGACGTTCCCATGCAAGAGCTCCTTCTATCTTCTCTGAGAAATCCCAGTGGGGGAAAATTGCCAACAACTCCCATGTGCTATTGGACTTTAAGGTCTTGGCACAGCCACAGTCCACACCATGGACTTCCTCATGCAACCCAGGAAGGACTGGGATTTCAGACTGATGGTGGCCATGCTGTGGGGTGAGACTGACTAGCAGTAGCCATCGCCAAAGAGATTCCAGTCAGGTTTGCATGCTCTTGTCCTGGAAGAGGCAAGGAGCTCAAGTATAGCAAACACCTCCATGGTTTTCTAAACCTGTACTACATCTCCCATGCTGCAACACAGTCTCTGGAAGAATAAAAACTCAGAGTGGTTTCCTGACCTCTCCATCTGCAGCGACAAACCCATCACTGCGCTGATTACAACCCATCGCCATGAGTCACGGTCACAGCAGCCAGAAACAACCCTTTACTGCAAAACACTGCCTGATATCTGGAAAAACAACTGCCTCACTTATTTCACTTCAGCCTGAGCCTCCTTTAGCCACCGTGCAGGGCCACCACACAACAAGCTGTAGGAGACATCAGACCTTAACCCCTCTGAACCCACTGCTCAGCAAGATTCCCGGTGGCACTACCCAAACTGATGAATGCAGCAAAGGAAATACCACCATGTGCTTGTTTATCCTCTTTTAGTCCCAGAATCCTCATGTTTTGCAGGAGACATCACAGCAGCTGGTTACAAAGACCATCATGGATCACAGAGGTGCTGGATGGGACTTAGTGCCATGTGCTGCTTGCTCAGGGCTGTCCCTCAGTTCACAGCCTGGTTTGTGCGTGCACCCTGAGGAACAGGTTTCCAAAGTCAGGCGAATTCCCCATTGTTTTGATTCTTTGCCTGAAGTAAGGACATCTCATGACAGAAACACTGAACTTGATCCAGGTACCAGCTGTGCTGGGTAGAAGTCGGATTGGTTGGGTGTTAGATTCTGTTTTGACCTTGAAAATCTGTAAACGAATTACCTGCACTTCATTTCGGCCCAGCTACTGCACCTCTAGCAGCATCCCAACCAGTGAGCATCAAGACACAGGCCTGGGAGGTCCTCTGTCTCACTGACATTTGCAATCCTAAGCAAAATCATCACAAAAATCCTTCTATCCTTCTATAAATCAACCACACTCCATCTTCTACCTGCTTAGGAGGGAGCTCATTACCCCATTTGCTAACAACCTTCCCCAGTTTCTAACCTAGATATATTCATAGCCACTTCATGCCCATTTGTTCTTGTGCCAACATTGTCTTTAGGCTGAAATAACTCTCTTCTCTCTCTAGTATATTTATAGACAGCTGTCACATCCTCCCTTGAGCTTTTGTTTTGCTAAACTAAACAAGCCAAATCCAGCAATCCCAACTCATGTGACAGGTTCTCCATAGTCCTGATCCTACCCCTGCTTGGTTCAGCATCAGGTCACCTTCCCAGTTCCAAGAGGTAAGGCCTACTCCAGATATCTTGCTTAGATGTCCAGATCATTGGAGGTTCAATGCGTAGTGCTTGAGTGAAGGGAAAACAGAGGGAAGTAATGCAGGAGTTAGCTTTTGACCCAGATACACATGCTAGTAGCTCCCAAGCGTTACCACCACACACAACTCATGCAACACCTGTGATGGGGCAGACCTGTCATGCTGTGTGGGTAGCACAGTCTAGAGCCAATAAGTGAAGCAATAAGCCCAAGGGATGATGCATGGTTAATGCCAGCTGAGCACTTTGTACCACAGTGATTTCTTCAGCAGTCAGGAGGATTTCTTCATGCATGTGCTGGGTTTTGTCACTGTCATGAGCCTAACCTATAAACAAATTTTGTACAATGGCAAAAGGAAAATACAGAACAGCAGCACACTGAGCTGCTTAAATAAAGGGCAGCTCATAAAAGAATAAATAGTTTGTGGGTAATGAGGAAAGGCGGACACATCTGGACACAACCAGTAATAGGGTGGAGAGCTGGGAAGGGAAGGGAAGAGAAGAAGCAATGCCATTGTGTGATCTCGGTACACACTGCTCCACTGCACTAAGTCCTTTGAACTTCTCCCCTCTCCTGGGAAGCCTCTCCTTGCACAGAAGCATACAAGCTGCACAGAGAGCATTAATAAATTACAGCTCCTAGTTAAGCTCCTGGTTACGTGCCTAATCCAAGTGCTTGCTTTTAGAGCTTTGATTTTCTTTGGATACAGATTTTTCCCTATACTTTATAATTTTAAAGTTTATATTTCAAGCCCAGTCTTGAACATTCTAGAAGCATTTCACCACTGAGATGTACATGACTGACAACAACCCGTCTCCCCAGTAACAGGGAGGTTATTATAAGCACCCTGCCATCATGAAGAATCAGCCTCCATGGGCAAAGCTCTCAGGGGCAAAGGACAGAAGGATGATGCTGAGCTTTCCTGCTAGTGTGAATGTACTTTGATTTTGCTGATGGATGGGTGTTTGGGCAGCTGATTCACCTGGGCTGGGATTTTCCTATTCATCCTGCTTGGGGAAGGTTATAACTACTTCTCAGAAAACTTAGGACTAGTAACACAAATAAGGCCATGGAAAATTACTCCGAAGTGACCTGATGTCCCAGGATATTCTGTTTCATTGTTTATTTGTTGACTTACCAGGAGGGAAACCCAGCAGTAATTTCTGCTATGCAAAATGTTAAACGTTTTAAATATTCTTGGCCTGTGCATGACTTTTCCTACTTACCAATGATCAGCAGTGACCTAATTCAGATTTGACCGGACTAAGCTGCAGGGCTCCAGTGTACCAGATAGATCCTTCAGCTTCAGCAATGCACACTGCATGGCAGTGAAAAGAGAAATGAGTTTTAAGAAGCCCATGGATGGCTAAGAAGTCCCATCTTTTGAACCAGGATGATTGAGGGAAGTCTCTTCTCTTCATCAGGGGCTGTAGCAATAGGACAAGAGGTGATGGATTTAAACTGGAACAGGGGTAGTTCAGGTTAGATATAAGGCTATATATTAGATATAAGTTCTTTACTGTGAGGGTGATGAGGCACTTGAGCAGGTTGACCAAAGAAGTGGTAAATGCCCATCCCTGGCAGTGTTCAAGGCCAGGTTGGACAGAGCCTTGGGTGACGTGGTCCATGGGTGAGGTGTCCCTGCCCATGGCAGTGGGGCTGGAACTGGATAATCTTCAGGTCCTTTCTAACCCAAACCATTCTGATTCCATGATTCTGTAAGTCTGCTGTTTTAGACACCTCTTGGTAGTGTTGGACTATGCTCAAAGATGGCCTGATGGTGAGGAGCACTTGTCCAGCAAAGAATTGCCATCACCACAATCAATGGCCTTCTCCAGCAGCTCCAGACACACCACTGTGAGAGCAGGAGGAGCATAGAAGGCAGTAATAAAGGACAAGTTTTTGAGGCTTCAGCATTTTCAGCAACCTGCTTTCCATGTTTCTAGGTTTTCTGTCCAAATTATCCTCTGATCCCATTTAGCTTTCGGACGTCAGAAAGTGACTGTGTGCTTATGGGGATGGGTATGCTCATAAAACTGCCACGGGAGAAGGTCAGATAGAAAAGTCCTCCAGGCCCAATGATTCCAAAGTCAACAAACTTTGGAGTCCTTCCCAAACTCAGTGAAACAATCCCTGTACTTAGAAGTCCCCAAATTCTGAGCTGTTACTGAAATCCCAATAAACAAAGCTTCTGAACCACCTGCCATATAGTGTTCCATTAATGTCTGAATTATGATATGTTTTCTGGGAGAGAGAGCAGAGGAAGTTGAGAACTGAAATGTAAGGAAATGGTTCTTATGTTGTGGTTCAGACAAGTGACATTTAACCTATTTAATCAGGACTTTTTTAAATGCATTTGAATGACAGTGATAAAATTCCTGACTAACAACTTACAATTACACCTTCTTAGACCCCCTTTTAACATTTACAAAAGAGCTGACATTACACTTTTAGTGCAATTGATAATTCAGCTTCAGTCCAGCACTGAAACTGTCTTGCCCTGGCTAGTCCATTTGATAGTTTAAGTATTCTATTGTTGGGTTAGCTCAGTATTTTATTAATAAAAAGCTTCACTTCAGTGATGTTTTCCTGGGTTTAGGTTAGTTTATTTAACAGCTCTAATAAAATATATAAAACTGAAATTGATACTGAACCCATTTCTCTGGAGCAGCACAGCTCCAAAGCCTTAGAGGGAACTACAGCGGATGCCAGCTGCTGGGTTAAAAGGCAGTTTCTCCCCCAATAAATCTGTGCTCTCACACACTGGGAAGCTGTTAACAGTGAGAGTGGGGAATTCTGCTCAACCAGTGTCTGGCAGCAGAGGACCACACAAGGTGCAAGACAAAGGAGAACTGGGCCATAAATTAGCAGTTCATTACCTTACTATTTAAATAGCCTTAAGGGTGGAAGCTGCCACCCTTTCACCATGCATTCTGTATCTTCCACCTCCAGAGCATCCCTCCCCTGCCCCGGTCCTCCCCAGCCAGCCTGATGGAGAGATACTCCGCACCTGAACATCACAATCCTCTCCATGGGATCTCCACTTCTTGTTCCTGGCACTTCCTGTGGATGGCAACAATATGAAGTGAGGATTTTGTGCCTCTTAGGTTTGTCTTTAGTGTGGAGTTTCACTGTGCATGGGCACATACATTCAGGAGCAGTAAAGAGGCCACTGGGGGAGCATTTTGGAGTAGGCTGCCATGGCATTTGTGTTCAGAGAGGCCACATTAAATGATAAATAAAAGCTAGTCCTTGGGCATTCAAAATCTGAGTGAAGAGTTGTTATGATCCATCAGGGTATCTATCATTAAGTTATAACTTCATAGTATGTTATGGACACAGGAGCTTGATCCCTGCACACACGGTCCATCATCAGACTCAAAGCAACACTGCTTTATCTACGTTTTGCCTCTACTTCAGGAAGAACGAACAAGAAAGTCAAATCTGGTTCTTAAACGATTGTCACAGTGCCCAATTCTCTAGAATTCTTTGCCATAAACATTTTTAGAAACGAGGAAATCGGAAGTTTGTTTGAAAGTATTTGGGTACTTGCATCTTACTTTGTCATCACAAATGGCTATGTGACAGGAGGCAGAGACTGGAGGTAAAGGGCACAGAAGAGACCCTGGGTTTATGACTCCTATGTTTGGAGAGTGGGTAACATCACAGTCTGTAACTACAGCCCTATCAGCCTGTACACATATTTCAGGTAACACATTCTGCAATGAAGGGCCACACACCAATGCTCTTGAAGGTGCCACAAGCATTTAACTTCTCTTTTGGCTGATATTTTTATTTCCCAGTCTGCGTTCACATGTAACATAGTCCCTTTTCTCTTATAGCTACAAGAATATGAACTTTGTCAGCTAAAAAGTCAGTTAGAAACTAAAACCATACAGGTTTTGCACTCCTCATTTGTAACGAGATACTCACACATCACATCAGCAGCTGACGGATTCAGTCCGGAAGGCAAAATGAAAATACACCTCTCCTGAAAAGCTCAAGCTCTTCCTCCCAAGGACTCTCTCTGCTAACACCAAGAAGAGCAATGGATACTTAATATAAGGAAGAAGTTCTTTACTGTGAGGGTGGTGAGGCGCTAGCACAGGTTGCCCAAAGACCTGGTAAATGCTCCATCCCTGGCAGTGTTCAAGGCCAGGTTGGACAGAGCCTTGGGCAACATGGCCTAGTGTGAGGCGTCCCTGCCCATGGTTGGAACTAGATGATATTAAGGTCTTTTCTGTCCCAAATAGTTCTATGAATCTATGATTCTATAATACCAAAGCCCTTAATAGTCTGTGGTAGGATGAGAGAGGACTTCCATTGTGTTGCAGACCTCTGTGACCACTTCCTTCCTGGCAGGTACCTGTACACCTTCTCATCAGCACAAGTTCTCATGAGTTTGTATTGGTCCTGGGCAGAAGTTATTTCTGCCAGCCTCCAAGAAGACCACCAAGTAATAGACATTCAGAAATGTCAAAAATGGAAGAGAACAGTGCCCAGCATTTTATTAAAACCACCATTATCTACAATAAGCAAAGAGAAGGCAGCACATGGATCCTCATCCGGCCATGAGTTCACTCTGCTCCTGCAGCAGGACAGGCAGCCAGCAGAGTGGACAGGATGAACTGCCCTAAATCCCCAGAGCAGAGCTGATATTTACAGACAGCACTAAAAATGATGGCACAAGGAAATCAACAAGCTGGAAAGCCATGCTGGCTGTGGCTTCATAGGAAACAGCGGGGCGGAAAAGCAAAGTTTGCCAAATGGATGAGGATAAATCTGGTAGAGATGCTTTTTCTGTTGTTTGGGGGTTTTCTTTTTTTTTGTTGGTTTGTTGTGGATTTTTTAATCAAGTTTCTGATGTTTTACTGACAGTGAAGCACAGAAGAAAACAGATAATGGGTTTTTAAAATAGTGCATTGCTAGGAAAGGCAGCTGCAGTTCAAGTGGAGTTTAAATTAGTGAGCGATGGACATCAGCTTCACATCTTAGTTCTGTTGTGCCTTGCCCAGTCCAAGTCCAGAATAGCACAGATATCAGGGTCCTCATTCCCTTTCCCTGGACAAATCGCTCATTGAAATGAATGCAACTTCCAGGAGCTTTAGGATTGTGTTTCTCTCAGTATCTGCCCAAACAGTTCCTGCTTCTCTTCTCTCTACCCCAAATGCAACAAAACACCTAAGCACCTACTTAGAGTCCTGTGTTCCAATCCTGATTGTTTTAGATGAATTCAAGCACATGCTCACTGCTGGGCTGGATCTGACACCATCACTGACAATGTTATGTGGTCTCAGCCTTCAGGGCACCAAATACCCAGACCTAGACTCAGCTTTGACGTTTTCTAGCTTGAACTCCTCTTCCACTTCCATCAAGGTAAATGGACCAGCAAAGCCAGCATAAAAGTGTGTCATTTAAAGAAAAAACACAAGTGTTTTGTCCTTAAAAAGCATTGTGTCTCTAAACCTTGTCTTTCCCCCTATGGAACACTGTTACCTGTGCATCGTCACTTCCCCAGACGTCTGTCAAGGTAGATTCATTTAAGATCAAGAAGTATTCGAACACCATTAGAACAGGAATAGCATGTATACTATAAAGAGTTTTAGCTGCACATTCAAATGAAGACCCCTGAAGGGTTATTCCTGGTTGCTGGCACCCCTTGAGTACCACACAGGAAGGCTGTGCCTCTTCTGGTCAACTCAGGCTCAACCAGCAATGCTACCATGCATGGGAGGCATTTGCCACTGTGAGGAAATTGTTAGGTTATTCCTGATGTCCCAACCCAGTCACAAACATCTCCAAGCTATTCCCAGGCTTGGTGCGGGGTTGGAGGAGTCCAGGATTTGTTCCCAATTGGTGTTTGGGATGCAGTCAACCTGGCTGGGTGGTGAAAGCATTTGCTAGGGTAGGGTAGCTGAAGGCCATCACCTACCAGTTAGCCTCAATGATCAGAACTGTCCCCGATATTGCTAAAGAAGCTACCACTGCCTTGTGTATATTCCCAGTTCAATAAAGAGGCAAAGAAATCACTTCCAAATAAAAAGTATTAAATGTAAATTATTAGAACAATTTAAAAAATTCCATTGAAAAAATATGGTCACTTTTGAGCAGTTTTATTAAATGCTGAGATTTTTTTCACAATCGTCACACAGAATCTCATCCCATGAAAAGTGGCATTTTGTTTTCTTCCCTTTTGCTACAATGAAATCTGACTCTAGTTTTGGGTTTAATGATCTGACAGAGTCCTGTAGGGCAGGGCTTCTCGCATTTCTTACAAGAAAAATAATTAAATAAGATTCAAATATAGTCTTTGTGGGACATTTTCTTAGAAGCATCCATAAAATTTGGATACAAGGCACTGTAGAGTCAGGTCTTTGTAGTCATTTTTAATGATAAGAGACTTCACACACAAATTAAAATAAATTAAAATATAAAATAATAAAATAAAATAATAAAAATAAAATACAATAAAACATATTAGTGGTACTTTTGCATTAAAAGATTGAGTAATTTCTTGATATTAACCATATTTATAAATTCTAATGAAAAAATATATTGGGACATTTTAGCATAAATTTAAACCAAGCTCAGTTAAAACTCTGGGTGCTCAAAGCTGGGACTTTGAAGTCACCTGTTATGAATATGAACTTGGATGTTCCAGTTTATGAGCGGGATTACCTGCTTCAGAGCTTGGGGTCAGAGAAGCCATTCCTGGGAATCTCAATTGATTCTATTTCCTAACATCTGT
Source organism: Pezoporus flaviventris (assembly GCF_033815535.1). Lineage (NCBI taxonomy): Eukaryota > Metazoa > Chordata > Aves > Psittaciformes > Psittacidae > Pezoporus > Pezoporus flaviventris. Next base: position 3,291,092 of record NW_026892550.1, on the reverse strand, counting down.
GGAAGACCCCTCTTTAGTTAGATGATCCCCCCGTTGTAGCAAACATCACATTTACATGGCATCTTCCACCCTAAGGCATCCTGAAACAACAGCACCCGAGGCTCTTCACCCACCAGTGCAACGCCCTCCTTTCCCTTTTGGAAGGTTTAACACCCCTACAACATAATGCAAAGCTTTAGAAGGGGAATTTCAGAGTGCAACTTAAACCATGTAGAAATGCCTCCTTTCCTTTGCAATTACAGACCAGAGGCAACATTTTAGGGCATTGCTTTGGTTTCCTGCTCTGGGGAAAGCTGTTATATAGAGAAAAAAACATCCCTGTCCATAACCCTGTATAACCCAGCTAAAATCAAATGTCAAATCCCCATAAGTGTCTGTCCCTCAGCCAGAGCTTGTTTTTCTTCATGGATGAATCAAACACACTGAGTAAATCACATGAATCACCACCGGAAACATCATCCTTACAGCATCATCTCATATTTATGAATAAGGAGCTTGTTTTGCAAGTCCCTAGAGAAGAAATAAAGCAGTGGGAGCACAGGGAGGGGCCCAGGCCTTTCACAAGCATTTTGTTTTAATAGATCACAAACAATATAGTGTCTCCCTCCTCCCATCATGAAAAACTTCTAGGCAATTGCTTTACAAACCATCTCTCAATGTGCCAGTACTTTTATTAACAAGAAAATGCTTACGCTGATGACATAGCTCAATAACCCAGTTATAAATCGCATAAATCTGTTGCAACGGCTACAAATGAGCAGCGTGATTTACGAGCGGGGCCACTGACTTCTACACCTGACATAAAACTTTGTAGGCAATCAGCCACATGTTTCATTTTAGTTTTATATTTGACATATAAATCAGGCAGTGAAAGGACCCTCTCTCCGCCCCCATTCCTCCCCTTTAAGCAGACAAAGCAAATAATTTACAAGCAACATGTAACTCACTGTAGCAAGGACACAATATGAGGCATGGAAAATATTACGCCGTGATTTCATTAGGTTCATGGGAACCAATATGAGCTACAGCGACCTGACCCGCAGAGCAGGCAGGAGAGCAGGCAGTTAAAAGACGAATAACCATGCAGCTCACAATGGAAAAATACTTGAGAAAACAAGTTGCTTTCCTGCACTGCATGCTCCGTTTATCATGGAATCAACTAGGTTGTAAAGACCTTTAAGATCATCAAGTCCAACCATTACCCCAGCACTGCCAAGGCCACCACTAAACCATGTCACCGAGGGCCTCTTCTGCATGGTTTGTGAACACTTCCAGGAACGGTGACTCCAGCACTGCCCTGGGCAGCCTGTTCCAATGCCTGAGCACCCTGTCCATGAGGAAATTCTTCCTAATACCCAACCTAAGCCTTCCCTGCTGAGGGGGATTATTTCCAGGTTTTGCAAACCTTTGGAAGTTCTCCACCTTCCACTCCTGATCCGGGCAGAGTTGGGCCCTGCTTTTGAAGTCAAGGTGTCCAACACAACCCTATAAAGGTGATGTGGCCATCAACAGAATGGAGCAGGAAAGGAAACTCAGGAGTCACTAACTTGGTTGCTTTTCATAGGTGTTCATAAAATAACTGCCCACTACCCACCGCAGAATCCCTCCCCTCTTCATGTGCTACAGCAGATGTGCCTTATAGCGTGGAGCTTCAAACTTGACCTCCATCTTGATGCTGAATAACCATATTTTTAAGAAAGCAGTATGCACCAGGAGCATGTTTCAGTCATTTTAGGGAATTCTGGGATAACTTGCAGGTTTCTTCCGCACGTGCATGTTAACCAGCTCTTAAGGGTATCAGAACCAGAAAGACTCCTTCATTCACCTGAATCTCCTCATGAGTCAGGTCTTTGTGCAAAGTGCTGCCTGCAATTAGGTATATATATATATATATATATATATATATATATATATCTCCACATATATATATTCAGGTATATAGATATATGCCTGAAATTAGGTAGCTCAGAAACCCAAAGAAACACTATTCCAGTGGTCTAGGTGCAAATTCAAACATCTGATTTTTGGCAAGTGCGAAATCAGGCCCACAAATATGAGACATTTTCTAAAGGCAGGATGTACAGAAGTGAGATGCAATGTAAAATACTATATAACAACCTAAAGAAAAGGTTATTTTAAACAAGTGGTGCAACTCTGTAGTAGATCCACCAAATTGCACAAGTTAGCTTATCTCAGCTGGATAAAGTCAGTCAAAGGTTTTTATATGTTCTCCTCCAGGGATGTGCATTTTTCCATAACAGAGGAGTTGCCCATTTCTGGAAAGCTCTCTCTATGAGTCAGGCATGTTCTACTTTTCCATTTTCTCAGAAGAACTCTTTAAATACACTTGAGGCAATGGAAAGCCATCTGGAGGCAGAGGTTGAAGGATAGGTTACGACTGTTCGTTCACTGATGCAGAGCTCTGAAGATGGGGTGATACATGGACTATCCAGTGTTAGAGCAAGATTTTTGTCAGAATTAATCCACTCTCTCTTAACTTTTCATCTTCAGTGATTTTATGTGATATATTTTATGAATACAGGTTGCTTGGAAACTCCCATTAGGCTATGATTAGCCATCTGGGTTACACCACCGTCTAATTTGTAGCACAGATGAGGCATTTGCATAACCTCTGGTGGTAACTCCGTCTTCAACAACACAAATATCTGCAGTCACTAAGACTGTTACTGTCTTGTCTGCTCTAAGAAATAATAAATGCTCCATCTTAATCAGACACCGTCTGATTTCTCTAGTGTGTATTCAAAGTGGAAAAGAGATGATTTATCATTATGATAAACACGTTTATCATGTTTATCTTGGACTATAGATGAGGCCTTATTACTTAGTAAGAGATAAGTTGTAATAATACAGGAGAAAGTCAAACTTACACCACTGACAATTCCCCCTGTACATTTTTCATGACCTTATGTCTTCCTTCTTACTCACAGGTAATGGAGTTGGTTTTCCCATATACAGAAGGGGCACTGGGTACCAGAAAGTTTATACCTCTAAGTGTTTGTCTTAATTAAATATGTTGAATGAGTCCTGAACGGATGATAACTAAGATGTTCTCTGCATGTAAACTGACATTAAGCTGGGGGCCATGGGATTGAAGCAAACACAGCAATGAAATAATTCCAGGTCAGTATAAGACTGAGCTGCCAGTGTAGTGGCGGGGTCTGGATGAGCAGAGGAATCCAGCAGCCCACCAGGATCTGAAACCCTTGCCGTGGCAAGGAATGCATTAGGATAAATACATCCACATGTGTCCATAGCCCAACTTCACTTATTTGGCAGCCACTAACTAGCTAAACAACGTTTTTTGCCATAAATTACTCTCACTTTCCTACTCCGTGAGTCTGTTCTTAAGCAAAAAGTTATCGTTGCATTAGTTCCAGCACTGATCTTCTTCGATGGCAGAGAATATCCCAAACATGACATTGCTCATTAGCCTATTAGCCGTTCATTAGCACAGTTCCCATTGACATACTGAAGTATGTATATTTTTAGACTGTGTTTTCAGCTGCAGGCAATCTGACACACTCTAATGTAATAATTATAACTGGAAGCACAGCAGTGATCAGATCCAAGAAGCATTTTGGCTGCAGACTCCCAAATTTACAGGAAGTTCCAGTGCAGATCTGCACCTTGCACCTGGTTCCTGTCTGTATAATGAGCAGAACCAGCATTTCTTATCTGAACAGCCACCTGCTATTTCAAGAAAACCCAAACCCCACAGCTTTGGAGACATTCTTGTTTAGATCCAGACCCAAGGGGTTTTAGCCAAGGTCAAGATGTACCTATAAAATTGTCTACCTGCTCCTCTCTATCTTGCACCTCTGAATGTGAGAAATAATGTAGGTTTTGAAGTGTTTTGAAAGCAAAGGGGATATTGAATGAGAGCTGAACAAGAGAAGATTAAAAAGGTTTTGAAACAGATTTGGTTTCCATTTTTTGGCAAGTTTTTCAAATACCTTTTGGTGACACATATTGCTCAGATGCAGCCAGAAATAAACTGTTTACAACAAATCATTTTTCCAGTAAGTGAGAACCCACTTGATTCCAAGGATATTTTCTTTTTTTTTTTTTTTTATTAACATTCTAAAGTACTTTGGGTGTTGTTCTTTAACTGAAATAAGCAATCCCAGTGTGCAGGGGAGTGCTGGCTCAAAGCAATGGTCCTTCTCTACCTAAAGAACCGGGCACCAGAAGAGAGATCCAGAGTCCTAGACCTTCAATGAGAACTATTGCATTACCCCAGGAGGGTCTAACTTCACAAGCTGAGAATCATAAAATCACAGAATCATAGAATAGTTAAGATTGGAAAGGACCTTAAGATCGTCTAGTTCCAGCCCCCCAAATGGCAATTGCCTACACTCCTGTTAGATTAGAGAGTAACCTGCATGGCCATGCACCTCTTGATGTCTTCTTCACCTCTTTTCCCTTGCGTCAGTTTGGTTCAGGAGGGTTTTACTTCAAGAGAGACTTTCATCAGTGCTGGTGATGAAGAGGCCATATGGAGGTGCAATGTCCCATCCTCACTTGCATGCCAAAAAACATGGGCTACCTCTCGAGTATGGGCTCCTTGTCCTGCTGCAACCCCTGGAGCTGGCACAAATAGTGCAGCAGGCTGCTGTGTCTGTCTTGGAGGTTGATTTTGTTTTGTGTTGAAATCTCATGAAGCCTTCATAACTTTCACTCACAACTTCCCAGCCAAAACTTCACTGCCGTTGACCCTGAAAAAATGAAGCTAGAAACAAATGTCTGAGCAGTGAATGCAGCTGAGCTGAACGAACTTGCTGATTATAATGGCTTAATGGATAAAGCATGTACCTTCTGAGTTTCTTGCTTTGGCTTACTTGTGGTGACAGGGAAGAAATAAAGCTCAACACAGAAAATCAGCAGACAAGATCAACTTGGCATTGGCTACTGGCAACTTGTGTTACCATAAGGAATTTCAGGGAAGAAAACCTGACAATTGACGAGATTTGTTATGAGAACTGTTAGCACCATCTCATTAATAACAGTTTTATCACATTCCAGAAAGAAGGTACTGGGAAAATACTGTACCAGAGAAATTACACAGGATGGTAAAAAATATCTCCTCCATCAGAGTTTAACAAGTCCTGGAAACAGCAAGTAAGATCCATAATGCAGTTGGCATAAAACCGAATAGAAAACATTACAAGCTTGGTTCACAGCTCAACACTATGTCTATACAGTCGCATGTAACAAATAAGGAAAATACAATATTTAAACAACAGCATAGTGCCATGGGTTCCCCTTTCTGACACTCGGAATTTGGCCCCAGATTTGCTGTGGGTTTCACCTGACAAACCCGGCTTGAATTTCAGGCTCTTAACTAAACAGCCGGTGTCCTCCCTATAGTTTCTTGTCTCTCTCCCCCCAACTTAACAGCCAGATTCAATGCAGCTTGAATAGCACCTTCAGCTGCTGCAGATGTTGAGAGTTGCTCATTATTATCCCCTCTTCTGTTCCTTTTAAATGGGGTATTCTCCTCTGGGGATGAATCTCATCAGCCTTGAAGGGAGCCTTGCAAAAATAGGAATGATATCAGATAAGATAAGGCATGTTTGGAGAGGGACAGAGATATTTAGAAGTGGCAACGTGCTGGGGAAAAGGAGGACACATTTGAAATGCTTCAGGGGTATTCAGGCTCAGCCCCTGAAGTCTGAATTTATGAATCCATTCCTATTTTATGAAATGATGAACACATACTTTAATAATATGGATTCCTGCTTTCAAAGCCCAGCGAGCATAAATCACAGATCTGCATTGCCTGCAGTATATATGCCACATTTTATTACCTAGGTTCCCAGCCAACACTTAACTCAGTTTAATGCTCACTCTTTCATGTAATCTATTCCAAGATATGCATCACTTCACAGTCCTGCACCATAGTGCTCAAAGCTGCCTATGGTATTGACCTATTCAATGATTAAACCCCAGCGTTAAGGAACTGGACTTTCGGAGCACTAGATGGTGCTAGAGAATGTTCTTAGCCAGCACCAGGGCCCTATCCCTGTAAATTCTCTCGATGTACCAATTACTTTTGTCAGATTTATCAGCATCATCTGCATCAAGCATCTATATTCTCAGCAGTGTTTCAGATGGGTTGCTGATACTGCCCATCACTCTTCCTTGTCGAGTGATGAGAAGTTGCTTGTTATTGCCAGAAGCAAGCTGTCAGGCTCCCCATGTAATGAGACTGCCTTCAAGAACAGGGGATATATATACTTTTTAAAGTGCACTTTTTATTTGTGCTCTGGTTCCTAAGCCTTAGGACTGTTATGAGGTTATTTAGTGCTCACTAGGAAAGTGTGGAAGTGCTGGCCACTAAAGCATCAGGACCAGGCATGAGTCTGATCAACAAGGTCCAAACCACAGTTCAGACCTGGCCTGGAGGTGTCTGTAAATATGGATTTGACCCATCCAAAGTAAAGAAACCACCTCTGGAAACCACCATATGAAAAAGAAAATTAGGAAATGGAGTAGGGAGTTGGACAGTTCTGAGGCTGCTAACAACTATAGCAATTGTTTGGCTGGAGCATGCTGGGAGAGGAAGGTTTGGGGGAGACCAGAGCAGCCTGCACCCAGCAAAAAGCATTCTCGTGTCACCCAGATACATCTTTAGCTGGTCCCGGTAAGGTAAGGCTGGGTTTGTGTCCAAGTGGGTCCAGAAAGGTAAAAGAAGGTTGCAGTGTCTTTACCAAGACAGTGGTGGGCTTCACTTCTCCATCTTAGAGATGGCTCTGGCATCAACATCAATGGACCATTTTGCCACCGGCAGCCACACTACACAGGCTCTTGCAGAGAAACCCATGTGTCATCCTTCTGTCCAGGTGCCCCAAACGTATGGGGTGTCTCAGGGAACCAAGGCACACAGGTACTGACAACCTAATGAGGATGACAAGGGACATTTTCCCTCCTGGACAGCTCAGTTGCAAGGCTGCACACTGCAGGCTGTACCAGACTTAGGTACTTACAGGGAGGCCATATATATCTTGCAGACAGGTGCCAAATCAACACCATTTTGAAGGCATTGGCGCCGTGAGAGATGCTCCCCAGCTGTGCTTGTGGGATAACACACAGGCAGCCGCCGACTCGCAGACAGCAACTGCTGCCTGACAGCTGGAGCAGCCGTGGCCAGAGGGTTATAGAGCTGCTTTGGGGTTATCCCCCAGGGCACAGTTGGCAGCCAGCAGCTCCTCCTCCTCCTGCCTGCAGGGCAGCTGCAATCAGCAGGAGAGCAGCTTTACCGCAAGGGCTTGGCCTCATCCTGCCCTGTGCAGCATGGACTGGAGCATCCTCCAGCTTCAGCATCCCCATCCCAACAGGCTGCAGGCTCAGCCCATGGCCCCATCCAAACCATATACCTGGGTAGGTCAGATCAGGCATGATGGGGCTAAGCACATGATGGGCATATGTTCTGTGGCTGCTTCTTCTAGACATGGTGAAGGTACCACGCATTCCTGTTTTAAAATGAAACAAGGTAGATTTAGAGTAGATCTTAGGCAGAAGCTCTTCCTGTGAGGGTGCTGAGGTGCTGAGGGTGCCCAGAGAAGCTGTGACTGCCCCATCCCTGGCAGTGTTCAAGGGCAGGTTGGACACAGGGGCTTGGAGCAAGATGCTCTAGTGGAAGGTGCCCCTGCCCGTGGCAGGGAGTTGGAACTGGATGAGCTTTAAGGTCGCTTCCAACACAAATCATGCTGTGATGCTATGCAACAGCCACCAGCACATGTGGAAACACCGGGTGCAACCATTGACTGTGCCACGATTCATTCCACCAGGAGGAGCAATGAAGAGCAGTGCAGAATAAAAGACATGGTTTGGACAATATGGAAATCCAAGCAGATGTTATGGGCCCTGCATTTATGTGCCTTTGATATCATAGACTGAAAGCAATCAATTTTCATGGCTTGTTTAACCTTGGTTTTGTTGGTGATGCACCATCCCATTCTGCTCCAGCTTGGTGCTGGCATTTAAACCAGGTGAAAATGGTTTGAAGAGCTCAGATATGGCATCATGGAATGACAGCATCATCACTAAAATAACCAATCAGGTAACAGCTAAAGAATTACATGTCTAGGGAACTAAATATGCTTTTGTGTTTTTAGCACCATTGAGACATTGAAGGGACACATTAAGGGACACATTAAGTCAGATCACATTAAGACCATACCTTAAGAGTTCTTGAAAGACCAGTAGCAATATTCTCATCATTCTTCTTTTAGCTGAAATCAGATCAATTGTGTGAGTTTAAATGTATCCCTGAAGCATTCAGAGAGGGTGAGACTGCAAACCAAAGGGGAAACCCCACTGCTGTGCTGGTTGTCCCAGTCTTTGCACTACCCGAGAATCTCGCCACGGTGCCTCATCTCTGTCTCATTTATATCACCCACAGCCTTCTAACACCACACAGGGTGGGAAATTTGCTTTTAATTGATTGTTAACCTACCAGTGTTCCTCTGCGTGCCTTTTATTTACATTAGCAGCCTGAAAGAGCAAAGTATTCCCCTTCAGGTTTCATTCTGCTGGAGAAACGGGTTTGCTGTCATCACTCCTCATAAGCACAGCCTGAGACCCGCTTTCCTAAGTCTCTGCCTTCCACTATTTGTCTTTACTACCTCATAGCTGTCAGTTTTTCTTCTTGCTGCTACTATGAAATGAGCACAGGGTTGTTTTGGCCAAAAATCACTCAATAATCCACAAGGAGAGGAGGAGGGGAGCAATTACTGCTGTTCGAAGGGAAAACGTCCCTGGGATGATATCCTTGATACCATAGTGCAACCCCCTGATTTGAAATCATCATTAATCCCACTCAACAAGAAATTCCAGAGAATTATAAGCGATAATTTATTCCCGCATCACCAAAATTCCCAATTACTTCTGTCAAAAAGAAACCTCTCCTGAAACAATTCGATACATGGAGAAGTCCTAAAGTGGCTCTCAGTTCTCTTATTTCAATAGTCACATGAAACAAAGCTTGAAAGCACTTACCCTTATCCAACAAAATTGTCCTTAGGGAAGTTATTTCATCCATGCTGCCTCAGTTTCCCCCTATGTCAAATGGACATAGTCATAGCTGCTGGTTTGACAGTGGGAGATGTTGCCCAAGGAGGAACCATGTTTTCTATGAGCTGGTTGTTTTTGTTTCCCCAGCTGAATGGGTCTTCAAACATAGAAAGCCAGGTGAGAAATACACCCAAGGATCTGGGAGAAATAAATAGCTCATAACACTACAGAGAGCACCCTTGTTGGACCACCCCATGAGAAAATAGAATGCCATGTTCAGGCTCTTTCTGTTGGTGTGATAGATGCTTTATTAGACGATCAGATTAATGCATTTATTGTCCCTGAAGAAAGAAACCTTGTGCAGAAAAGTCTGCTATATCTTCATGTCACTGCAACTTGCACTTGGGCCAGAAAAGTCTAAACATTTCTTTCCACATCCTTGGCTTCCCAGAGGGTGTTTTTCCTAATGGTCAATGAAAAAACAGGCAAATGTGTCAAATATCACCAGGACTCCAGAATGAAAGAAGCCATCCGTCAAGACAAGGAAAAGAAGGCGCCTTCCTTTACCCTGTTCAAGATCCTTGGCATCCTGGTGAGTAATTTACCCCTATTTTGGGGATGCAGGATGAACCCTAAGAAGATTTTAAAAGGGAAGGAAGCTGAATTCTCACTTTTGTGTGAAGTCCTGGGTAAGAACAGCCCATCAGATGTGAGGCTGGTGCACTACGTGATTAGATACAACCGATGATAAAGCAGCACCCTGAGAGCCAAGCAAGACCCAGTGAGCACTGGTGGTCTGGACCATGACCCACTTACGTGATGCTGGGTGCTGTCACTCATCTACCTGCCAAGCAGTGAGGATGCTGATGGTGCCGCATGGCAGTAAATCAGTGCCCTTTGCAGTGGAGCCCCCCTGCTGCCATACATCATCCCAGCTGCCCGAGCAGCAACCCTAACCTGGGTCCGTACGTCAGGGCGGCCAGCACGGAGCCAGGCTGTCCCCTCGCTCCCCTGCTGCTGGCAGTGAGGACTTTGTGTCCTAAAAGCTCATTCTTTCCATAGCGTAAAAAATAAACCAGCATGTGCTCCCTCTCCAACGCCTCCCGTCTCCGCAACGGCCCCGGGTGGGTTGTTGTTGTTGTTGTCGTCCGTCTCTCCTTAAATAACAGAATTAACAGCGGGTCTAATCCTGCAAAGTGCTGAGTAACAGCTCGTTCCCAATAAATTAAGCAGGCACTCAGCGCCACAGCCTGATATTTGTATCCATGTCCTCCCGGATTATCAGTCTCTCCTCCTCACTCCCTCCCAGGCCCCTCGGGGAGCAATTATCTGTGAATGAGAACAGAATAACTCTTTTAGCAGAAGGTTTCCACACTGGCGCACAAGGAGCGCTCTGAATGGATTTATCATGCTCGCTAAAAAGGGAGGCGGAAAGCAAAATCCCTCTTCTCTTCTTTTCCTTCTTCTTTGAAGGAGAAATCCCTAAAGCAGCAGCCGGTCCTTGGTGGCTCCGTGCACTGGAGGGGGGGGGGAGGAAGAAAAAGGGAGGAAAAAAAAATGGATATAGTAAAACTGTTTAAGGGAGGCATGAATCGGTTCTTCAGAAAAACAAGGCAGCGGTGCCAACTGGAAATGTTTGCTTTGGGGGTGAGTTAGATGGCTGGCGTCAGCCAGGGCTAAAGACATGCCAGTGGAATGCAATATTGGGGAAGCAGCAGGTCACTCAATCACTGGCAATTTGCCCAGGAGCAACTGGATGCCTTCAGATTTTTTTTCTTCTTGTGTGTATATGTTGCCTTTTTTTTTTTTTTTTTCCCTTTTTTTTTCCCCCTTTCCCAGGCAAACAGAGCCCCAGCAGTTCTGGGGCCAGGGAGCTGGAGAATGGGATTTCATGCAGGAATACCCCCATGCTCTGCGCAGTGGTAACATCTGGCAGAGGAAGCTGTATTTCGATGGGTGAGGTTGGATCCCGCCTCCATGCATAAGGCAGAAGTTGCAGTGCTGGGGCAGTGGGCAGCCCCAGGGAAGGGATGGGGCAGTACCAATGCCTCCAAAGATACCCTCCAGCAAACAAGCATAGCTTTTCCTCCAGTAATAAGTACCAAAAACTAGAAAAGAGACTTCTGTTTATATTCTGGGGAGGCAATAGGGTTTTCTGTCAAGGTTAACTTGCCTACAGGAGTGGAGAAAGTAGGTAAAAGAAAAAAGAAGTATTTCTCCACATGAAAAATGTCCATTAACTCCCCACAGCACAGGAGGAGGCATTCTTGTCTGCACATCTGTAGTTTTTCATTGCTGTATTGTTCCTGCTGGGTGTCAGGCTGCATACAGAGCCTAAATAACCCGGGGAGGGAGGGCATCCCAGCTGGAGATGCTCTGAGCAAGCTGGTGACCCGACTCACAGTGACCACTATTGATAGGGATAACCCCTTTTGGTAAGGAGGGAAATCAGTGTTCAGCCAGCAGCTGAATGCAGCCCAATCACCAGAACATGATGGGCTGATGTCACTTCTCCAGAGATAAAAAGGAGCAATAAAATTGCCCTTATTGTTGCCTTCTCCATCTATATAGGTAAAACCCAATGTGTGAGAGGGAGGGGAGCTCTGGTGAAATCACACCCAGGGACCAAGCTGTACCTGTGACTCCAAACCACAGGGCTCAATACTCTTCAGAAGCATTTTCGCAGTTAAACATAGCATCACGATGTCCATCACCAGCACCCACCCATCTTCCACTGCAGTGTCACCACTCCACAGGGCAAAGACACCCAAGGAGACTGCCATTGCAGATGGAGAAGAGGCACAGGCAAATCTGATCAATCCATAAAGAAACTGGATAGAAACTATAGATCCTCAGGGACAGATCCCAGCTATGATCTGCAGGTGGGGATCCCTGAGGGGGTCTCCTAGGTTGGGTGATGATTTAAAGATGATTTCAGCTCAACCACTCTTGTCTCTCCATCAACTCCTTTCTTTTTATACTTTCCCCCTGGCTTTGGACCTGTTGTACAGGCGACAACAAAGCAAAGTGCATCCAGTATCCCAGCTCTCCATCGCTCTCCTTTTCTGCGTCCTTTTTCACCTTAAGAGATTCACACTTGGAACAAGAGCTTGGCATTAAATCACTGGACAAGGGCTTTAGTTAAAATGGATTGCATTCCCAGCTCAGTCACCAGTTTCTTGTGTGATTGTGAGAAGAATCCCTTGTCCCAGATCCTTCTAGTGTAAGATAGATATTACTAACTTTTCCTTCCTGTGCTTTTTTGTAGCCTTAAGGGCAGAAAGAGACTCTGTTTCACAAAGTGCATGGACAGAAATACAGTGAGAATTATTTGGGTTTATTGTAAAGTATCTCTAACCATTATTTAATAAAATACCCACATTCCTGAGAACGTCTTAGGGAAAAAAAACATTTCCCCAACTTCTTTTCTAGATGTTTAATCCTTCTATAAAGGATCACATCCAAATGACCAGCCCATACAACCGTACTAGAGGCTGTAGTTGTCTACTGAACCATAACACCTAATGGCCTGCCCTCAAGTGCCTCTTTCTTCACTGGAGCACCTTCAACATGGTTCAAGGGGAGCACTGATGGACAGCGATCACCCTGAAGGATAAATGTCACAGTCAGCTCTCCCACCTAACCCTGTGCTCCAGCACTGCAGCCCAAAGCAGGGTAGCCAAGGGACATGGGCAGGATGAAGCCCTTCCCTGCTCTGCCTCAGCGCTGCTGTGTAACTCATGGAAATCAGTTTTGCTTCCCATACCTCAGTTTCCCCATCTGGAACATGGAAATAATGATCTTGGCTTCTTTTTAAAGCCCTTTGAGATGAACAGCCCTTTTAAAGAGGTAAGTAGTATTATAAGCAACAGATTCTCACGTCTGCCAAGAACCAAAAGTGATATGAGGGTGATGAAATTCAGGCCACCTCATCAGCAAAGCATGTTGTCCTGGCCTTCAAGACAAGGTTAGGGCTCTTAGAGAGAGCCCGTTCCTTTTCAGGACAGAAAGGAGGGACGCAGACCCAGCACATGCTTTCCTATTCTTAGTCATTTGTATCCATGTATTGCCGCAAATGCACGCAGCCCTCAAAAACCCAACCGAAGCAAGTGTGTAGCCTAAAGCCATCTGACACAGGAGTTCAACCACACACTTTGGGCTCATTAAAAGCTGCCAGGTAATTTCCCCATGACAGCTCAAGTAGGATGGATGCAACCAGCCCTCAACAAGCCTGCGAGCCCCAGCATCTCAATAAGCCTTATTGTTAGACTGGAGGGTGATAAGAGCAAGCAGAGAGACTTGCCTAGGGACCGCAGCAGGAGAGTACGGCATCTCCAGAGGACCAGGCGAGACAGGATGGTGACGCACAGTTTGGCTGGGGAAGAAAGCTGGAAGGAGGCGAGATGCAGGCACAGGCGAGGTTGGTGAGGACCTCGCAGACAAGGCTGGAGGCACGACTCTGAGCTGCTTTGCACGACAGGGCCAAATCCAACCCTGGCACAGCTCCGCTGCGGCCGCCTCCATGTGTTTGTGTAAGGATCCAGCTCTGTCCACGCTGGGAGGCACCGGCTGCGCGGGGCTGGCGTGCCAGCACAGAGACCCAGACACGAGGACAGCGCCAGATGCCGGGCATGTTTTGTCAGCTGCACAGGCTGCGGGTTGTCACACAGGGCTCGGCGTGCACCTGCGTGACCCTGAGCCCCACTGTCAACAGCCGGACACTGCACTCTGATGCTGTATTGCTGACCGCTCCATTCCCGAGCCGGGGGATGAATCAGTTGCTCCATGGACAACCCTGGGGCTTTTCTGAAGCAGGGGTTGATGCAAATGCTAACACACCTCATGCTATACAAGTCTTTTGATCCATGTGGGATTCGGCAGCGTGTAGCCAGCCCTGCTCCATCATGTCCCACAGCTCGGGGTTGCTGCTCGTGGGATGCGTATGCTCCTGGATCAGCCCCTTGAGTCAATGGGGTTCTAAGGGTCTCTTGATGCAGTTAATGGATGTTTGGGGTCCTCCAAGTAGAGATGAGACCAGAACAGATTTCTGGGGGAGGAGCTAACATGGGGAGTATTAACACAAGCTGGGAAGTCACTGGGATGTGTTTGAGGACATATAAAGCACCCAGAGGCAAGAGCTGGAGCAGGCACTGAGTATCAGGGGACTAAAACCTTCTCAGACATAGGGGATAGCATCTGAAGGGGTCAGGGAAGGAGGCACTGATGGAGAAAGCTGCATTCACCTCTTTCCTTACTCCTGCACCAACCTAAGCACTAGTCCTGTATGCTCAGAAGAAAAGTCCTGCCACATCCAAGAATGCAAGAAACATCCAATGGGCAATAGCCTTCATGTTCTCTCTCTTCTTTCACTGCCGACTCAAAATAAGCACAATCAGACTAATTAAAAGTGCTAGTTAGCACCAGGATGAAACATCCAACATACACTGCAGACTCTTGAGCAATAGATTTTGATGCCTCGGGACACAGAAAGATGATTTCCCAGGCATCATGCGCACAGCACAGCCGGCTCTGTGTCTTTTCCTCTTTTTCCTCATCAGTGTTCGGTTCTAGCACAAAGATGATTTTTAATGCCAAAGCATTGTGCTTCCTCCCTCTTTATTTCAGGCCGCAGGCTCACCACATTCTGGACTGGTTGCAACCCATCTGGTTTCACTAACACTTCTAATATAATATTTATAACTAGCTGAGGGCTGATCATATGACGGGTGTAATCAATAAGTCATGTGCCAATTGTGGTTATTCTACATCTCAAGCCATTTTTATGTGTTTTGCTGTCCATAGCCTGCTGGGGTACATTTATGTGGTGCTGCTGTTGCACCTTTCCACCTTTGCAGCCTGGCATTAAAGAAGGCTGCCTCGAGTCTCAGTATCTGAGAAAAAAGAAAGAAGAAACATCACTTTGTTTCCACCCAACAAAGCAAATGAGATGTGAGAGTCAACCAAAGGCTCTGCTTGCCAGATACCACTTTGCCATCAACTCTAGCTTTGCTAAAGGGACTTGTGCTCAGGGAAGTTGTTCAGTCTAAACAAAATCATCTTCTCAACAATCATCTTCTTCCCACTGCCAGAAAGATCACCCAACAGTAACCAAATCCAGGTCTGACAGTTTTAGCTCACCTGTAGCCAGCTGTGGCAGACCAGCTTCATATTCAATGGGCAGAAGTTATTACCTAGCAGACCATCAAGTGGGAGAGAGAAAATATCCCCTATATTAAAGGGGGAGTTCCTGTTGCATGCAGATACCTCCCTCTTGTTCTTTCTGCCCTTCCCACCCTATGTGGCTAGGATGGGCTAGTGGGAGTAATGTCTAGATAGATGCTCAGATACACTAAGAGGTGTTCTTGGCCCTCCCAAAAAGTACTTTATAAAATATCTTCAAGAAGCTTTGGTTGAAACAATCTTTGAGAGAGTGTGGGGGAATAAAACAAGCAACACTTTTAGCTTAATTTAGAAAAGAGCAAATATTCTTGATGTAAAACCACTGGAGTGGAACCAGGCTAGGATCTGACCATGTGTGGCTCTGTGGAGGCAGAAGGAGAGTGAAATCTCCCTTTCCACGGGTGCTTATAGCTGGCCACAGCCTGTAAAAGCAGATGATTTAATGATTCATACTGGCAAGCAGGGAAAGATGACTTCAGGTTTGAGCTTCCCACATCACTTCTACCAGCTGCCCCCAGAGAGCCGACACGTCGGTGGCCAAGATGCCTGCATGCCGCAGAGCCAAGTGGTGCTGCCTTCTCAGCAGCATGAAGGAGGGTCCCTCTGTGACACATGGGAATTAAGCAGCAAAACAGAGGCTGTGCATCAGCCCCAGGAGGACAAATTAAACATCTTCTTATGCAGAGGCTTTCAGCAGTGACAGCCACTACCTTGTGCGTCAGTTTATTCAGGCTCTGCACTAACGGATTAACAAGCTCTTTACTGCTTGGATCGCTTCACAGTGCGAAGATCCAAAATCAACTGATGGAAACAAGGATAATTCCTCCTGTGGAGGGAGCAAGATTGTTTGTGGAACCAAAGGATCAAACAATGACTCGGAGTGCTGCAAGTAGGCCATGCATGGAGACACGTACCCAAATGTGATGATGCAGGCTCACCATGTCGTCCCGTGGTTGGGATCCTGTGCCCTACACTTGAATGCAGCTCTGTGGGAAGTCCTGAAATGTTCCAGCACTGCTTCTGCTAAGCAGTCACAAATAACAAGTACCCATATCCACCATGTAAAACACTTTTCTTTGCAGAATGGGGTGTCCCCTTCCCCACACACACTGCATGGCTTTGTTCCTTGCTCAAACCCTTCGCTCCAGGGAGAAAGATACTCTCAAGTTCCTTCAATACCAGCCTTGCCAAACTAATTTTCCGGTTCATCCAGCTCTCATAGGGTTTGGAACTGAAGAGGGTGAATTGGCTTAGATCAGCACCAGCAGGCACCTAGAGTTTGTGACAGAAGAGCAAGGCATGCTGTGGAGACCCATCAAGACTCCATCATCAAGCATGGGAGTCACTCAACTGGCCTTGTTTCCTGCTCAGGCTGTATCTCAACCATTTGTCACACAGCACAAACAAACCCAGGGCCTGGCCTGCTCAAGGCATCGTGTGTGTGGTCCACTGATCTCAACATGGTACACATGGTCAGAGATGGGTAGGACACCAAAGTGCTGCACTTGGGTAGGAACGAGCTATCTTGTCAGCGCCAAAAGCAGCTTGGCATCCACTGTTTAAGAAAGAGGAACAAAGACCCTTCATGATGCAAATGTTTTGCTCTAAAGACAGTCAAACATTTAACATGTGAGGTTTCATACATGCCCTGTTTTCCGTTGGTCTCTCCCATGGCAGGAAGTGAAGCCAAGTGACAGGCATGAGCCAGACCTATCTAGCCAGGACCCTACTAAGGGTTTTCAGTGTTCACACAGAGCTTGACACTTCAGAATGCCATTATTCAGGCTTTTCTCCACCTGAAAGAGTGGATAGACCACAGCTGGTCTCAAAATGAAGTTTTCTTCTTCTCTCTCAAAAATTCTAACTTTTACTTTAAAAAAAAAGAAAATAGAAACAGCTGAAAATAAACTTTCTGCTTTTAGCTGAAAATCTTCAGTAAACATCTGAAATTTCATGCTGAAAACAGACACTTGTCAAAAAAAAGTTGCTTAATCCATAATGACATTTTCTGTCAGAAAACATTTGAGAGGTAAACATTTTGCAACAGCTCTTTTGCCTTGCTCAGTTCAGTGCACATTAACCACTTTAAATATCAGTTGAAACAGTCATCTGGAACTTCAGCAACAGAGCCTCATAGTAGCTCCATGGCTTTCCTCCCACCCCATTTCCACCTTGATTGTGATTGTGTTTAACAGTTACCAAGATATGTACCTCTAGATTTGAAAGTGAATGAGTTTCGGGGAATCTGAATGTCATTAGGAGCAATCAGTAGCAGGAAAATGGTTGGAAGTTAGGGTGAATGCTACAATTAAAGGGCCTCAATGCCTTGTTTGTTGGCTCTGCTAAAAGGTGGGTGGAAAGCACAAGAATAAAAATGTCCCCATGAAAACTGGACTCAAGTTCACACCACATATTTCAGTAGGCAAGCTCCCGTTTCAGGGTGGCTAAGGTTAGCTTTCCAACCCAGCCTGGTATCACAAAGAGAAACACTATCAGCTCTTTCTGCTGTGTTAATATCCCGTTTATTTTTCAGCAGTGCAATTTCCTGCCTGCTCTTTGAACAGCTATCAAAGGACAAGACACCGCATCACGGCAGACATTCTTCTAGTGGTGACATCTGCTAAAGTAGTCAGGCTGTTCCTATACAGCCCACTCAATGCATCCTAAAATATTTTATAAGCCACCAGTGGAACAGAGAATGGTAATATGGGTCCCTGACCTTTAATTGAGCCACCTTGATGTTCAGTACAGATGGGGAACCACACTCCAGCAGCCAGAATTTTTGGGTCTATTCAGCTGAGGGTTTCTGTCTTACCTCCAAACCCAATAAATTTCACTTAACACCATCTGGCACTTCATATCCTTCACTGTTTTTCATCTGAGAGCACTGGCAAATCTGCATATGAAGCTTAATCCAAAAGCCTCTGGAAACCAATGGAAAGATGGTTTTGGATCATGCCTGAAAGTGTGAGACTTTATTTAGAAACACGCTTTCGACAGCTTTGCTGGAAGATGCTCCTCCTTTGAACAACCACCCAACCCGCAGTGAACAGAGTCCAAGTAAACATCTGGATACCCAGGAAAAGGTTGTTCAAAATTGCATTTAGAGAAGGTAAGAAATACCACTAATAAGCTATTACCCAAACTCTTACGTGTTACCTCCATTGCTAATTTTGCATTGGGCAACACCACTGATACCATGAGTATCGATGTCTTTCACAAACACAGCCAAGTACTGCTGGGGACTATTCACAGCTAATTTTCAGAGTTATTCATAGGACCTGCAGTCTCTGCGTCACTGCCTCTCCTGTGTTCTCTGGCTATGTCCCAAAATGTTTCCCATACTAGTGCTGACTTCTGCCTGAATTTTGTGTTCTGCAGCCAGGAAGAAAAAAACAAATGTGCCCAAGCACCTGAGAGTTTTCATGTAGGTTCCATTGGAGGTTTGCCTCAAGCAGTCACTATTCAAGGAGTCCTTCTCACTGTTCTCTGCTCCTCGCCATCCTTCTGGGTTATGGTTGCTCCTCCTGAGCATGATTTCTGCTATGCTTGAACCCTGGTCCACATCCGCCTGACCTCACTCCCATTCTGTCTAGTCCTTGTACTGGATCCTCTCCTATGTCACTGCTCTTCCTCATCTGCAACTTAATACCAGGTTAAACTTTCGTTTTCATCTTAAACGAGCTCCTAGACATACCTTGGCCTTTCATCTCGCTTATCTGGACCACTGTATTCTTTGGCTTCACATCCATTGACCACACTTGCCCTCACTGACTTCTTTTGAGCCTTGCCTGACCCTGACCACCTTGCTGAGACCTCTTAACAACCAGAGACCTGGTTAAGGGACATGGCTGATCAGCAATGCCATTGCTTGTTCAATAATCAGCATGCTTAGTTATCTTTTCTCCCAAACACAAACCAAGCCAAGAATCTATGAGGCTGACTGTACAGCAGGCTGGAGGAAAAAAGGAGACTTGCTCAAACTTACACCCAAGACCATTCAAGAACAACAGTGAAGACTGCAGTTGCATGCAGAATGATAAATGAAACAGCTAAAGGCCATTTTACAGCTACGATGTCAATTGTCTTGGCATATTGTGGGTCCAGATGGCTAAATGCTCCTCACCCAGACACAAGGGGAAAAAGAACAGAAAAAAGAATGGAAAACCCCAATGTTGGCCACATAAAAATTGTCCATTGGGAATCAACCCTGTTTCAGGCTATCCCCAAAGTGTGCTCAGGCATTGCCTGAGAAAATTCACTTGGCCCAGACCAAACCCACCCAACAGAGCATACTTGTGATTTAACAGTATGGGCAACAGCTTGTCCTCTGACATGGTGTGCACTTCTGTGTGCAGACTGGAGGATGGTCCTGGTTTGGCATCTACCTGCCCTCCTGGGAAAGTTTCAATGGTAGGAAAGAAAGGCTTGGCTGGTGTGTTGACATAGTCCTACTATGAGTGTCCTCACCAGGCTGATGGGACAGGAATGAATTCAACAGCAATAACAAACCAATCCATCTTCATACAGCTGAGAGACCACCACTCCTATCACTAGCCAAGGAAGAAAGTGTCAAACCACAGACATGGCACTAGAGAATCAACCTCGTCATGCTGTCTCTATGTCACCCAGATGGATGGATGTCCAATTCTCAGAACTGAACAGCTCACATGCAAGAAAGCAGGATACCCAAACCTAACCCTGAAGGCAGAAAAGCTGCTAAGGCAGCTTTGTATTTGTCAACAGGTCATCAAATCTTGGCCAAATCTCAGTCCTCCAGCAGCTCCAGCATTCTGGTCTTTAGAGAGAGACTTGGAACATGTTGACGACTGTACTTCAGCCCACCACTGATTTCTCTTTCCCCATCTCTTTTGCTACCCTACCCACCATGATCCTGATCAATGTAGAAGCTCACAGTCCAAACTGTCAGAAAGTTGATAATATCCACAAAGCATTCATTTGTGTGCTGTGAATCATGTTAGGAGGCCAAAGTGGAGTAATTGCATTTCAGAACTGGCTTGAATATTGGAAGGGGTCATATTTTATATCATACTAAACCTAGGAAGACATTTACTGACTAGTACTAAACCAAGTCGTGCAGTAAACTGATGTATAGGTTACCAATCACATCTTTCATATATTAAATAACAGAGCTTTTTCTGTATGTGTAGGATGCTGACAGGCAATAACCCAAAACTGGAGAATTGTACTGAAAGGAAGTTGAAAGGGGAAGTTAGGAGTTGAAGGATTTCAGGACTCACAGTGTTCATTTCAATCCTAAATTACATTTTCAATCTTAAATATTAATAAAATGAACAACAGAATAAAGTCTATTCAAAAGTGAAATGTGGGAATAAAGTTCAAAAGGGGAATATAGGGAAACCATGCACATAGGTAAGCCAGTGTTATAAAATAATATCAATCTATTAAAAAGCATTCAGAAGAGCAATTTCCTAAAGCTCTGAAACTTAATAAAAACTGCTCCAAAACCCTCAAAGCAAGTAGTTTGCCAGCCAGCTGTTCAGACTACTAGATGATCAATACATGATAGATGAGCACTCAAGACACATTATCTCATGATAGCAAAGTCAAATAAATACTGTAGATGCATCCCACACTACAGCCTTCCCTTACAGGGAGCACATCTGAAGAGATATCTCAAATTGAAGTGTCAGTAGAAAAGATTTTCAAACAAGCTGATAAAGTGAATAAGACAAATCTGCAAGAGCAGATGGTATTCACCCAAAAGCTCAATGGAAATCCAAAGAGGAAGCTGCTGAACAGTTCTGTGATGCAGAGCCAACCTGCTGTTTAAATCAGCCTACAGCAAAAGAATAGAAGCCGTAAACGTGGTGCAAAATGAAATAGCAGTTTCCAGAGATGGCTCATTGAAGAAATAAATACAGGCAAGTGTGATTCTGTATAGGGCAAGCTGATAAATACTCAGCAAACAAAAAGAGTATTAGACACATCAGGGAGCAAGACATCATGGGGAAGAGTCCAGTACAGGTGGAAGTCATGCCTCACAAATCAAGATCTTTGAGGATGTTACTGAGTTTTGGGGGATGGTGTTCTGAATAACACAGTTCTCTTGGATTCTCAATGTGGGAACCTATAGAATCATAGAATGGCTTGGGTTGGAAAGAACCTAAAGATCATCCAGTTCCAACCCCCTGCCATGGGCAGGGACACCTCACACTAGACCATGTCGCCCAAGACTCTGTCCTTGAACACTGTCAGGCTGCTCTTGAACAGTTCTAATGTGGCTCAATAACTGGTTAAAGCTAGGAGATCAAACAAGAAATAATTGGAGGAGGTTCTATGCTGCTAGGACCTCTGGTGCTCGACATATATTTATTCCAGAAGAGCAGGGGGATAACTTTTTCTGATGATACTAAACCATCTAAAATAGTCCAAATTAAGTCATGAGCAAAGAAATTCAGAAGGACTTACAGTGCTAAACGACTGTGCAATAAAATGGAAAACTGCATTCAGAATAATATAAGTAACGAGAAAAAAGCAATCATAGAATCATAGGGTTAGAAAGGACCTTAAGATCATCAAGTTCCAACCCTAAGGGCACATCCACAAGAATGAGCACTGAGTGAGCTTCCACTGTTAGGAATAAATCCTGGAGCTACTCTGAATGGTTTTCTAAAAATGAGAACTTAGTGCTCTGTGGGGATTAAAAAAGCAAAGAGAAAATTAAAAACTAGTAGGAAAACAATTCAGAGCAATATAAAGAGTTTTTGCACATAGCTCCAGTGCACCAATCTCATACAGGATAGAGCAGAACTACAGTAGGCAATAAAGGGCAACAAGACACCAGAGATGGGGAATAGTTTCCAGACAAGATGAATCACAATGGGCTAAAAACCTTTAACGGGGGAGAAAAGAAGGTAGAGGGGATCTGAGAGAGGTCTCTGAAGTCACGAGTTGCATAGAGAAGGTGAATAGGAAATAATTGTGCACCATTTCTGAGAACATCAGGGGACAGAGAAACTATCAGTGGGTTTAGAATAGGAAGAAAGACATTTCTCTCACAAATGAGATACGGGATTCAAAATATTACAAATGAGTCCAAATGGGCTTAAAATAGTAATGGTGGTGAGCTCCAGCATAACTACTAAATTGAGAATGTTGGGGCTGTTCAGCCTGGAGAAGAGAAGGCTGCGTGGAGACCTCACAGCAGCCTTCCAGTATCTGAAGGGGGCCTATAGGGATGCTGGAGAGGGACTCTTCATTAGGGACTGTAGTGATAGGACAAGGGGTAACAGGTTAAAACTTAAACAGGGGAAGTTTAGATTGGATACAAGGAGGAAGTTCTTTACTGTGAGGGTGGTGAGGCACTGGAATGGGTTGCCCAGGGAGGTTGTGAATGCTCCATCCTTGGCGGTGTTCAAGGCCAGGTTGGACAGAGCCTTGGGTGACATGGTTTAGTGTGAGGTGACCCTGCCCATGGCAGGGGGTTGGAACTGGATGATCTTAAGGTCCTTTCCAACCCTAACTATTCTATGATTCTATGATACTAAACACCACAGTCCAAACTCAACCTTTAGTTCGAGTTCCCTTAGCTGTTGGCTAAGCTGGGATGATATCCCATGGGTAGGACCGCTCTGCACAGTTTCTTACAATCTTTCTACTACAAAACAGTATGAATTTGGACTCCCATGTCTCTGTTCACTAATATGCCTCTAAAGTAACGGATCCCAGCGTGAAGTTCAAACCTAACCAGAAACAGGCTGCTACATGAAGTTTTGCGTGAAAATACCAAATTCAGCCCTTCTGATGAATGGTTAATAGTAGAAAATAATAAACTTTAGCAGGTGATAAGACCTCCTTCATGAAGATAAACCTCTCTGGGAACCCCCTACCTTCTCAAACCTCCTTTTCTGCACCATCATTGTGATTGCCCACAGGAGATGTAGGCACATGGCTTACATTAATGAAGCTCCCATAGTAGTACTCTTCCCTCCTCACCATTAAAAGCTCTTTTACACCTGAAGCATTTGACTAGAGAGTTTATAATAAAAGTGTCTCTAATTTTGCTCTCTTTATTGTAACCACTAAGAGAATTGTAACCACTTTGGAATTTTTGGGCCTTTGCAAACTACATTCAACAGCCACCACTAAAAAAATCTGGCAAACAAGTGCTTTGCCCTCACCCACAGAAGTAAACTTCCATCCAAAATACATAGGTTTGAACTCAAAAAGAGACTGTACCTGTGTTCTGTTTAAGGTCCACTGTCCTTTTTCTAGCCCAAAAGAATATTAAGTGAAAGACTTTGCCACCTCATCCTTTTTTGTTCTCTTTTCTGCCACAATTTCTCCATAGAGATTTTTAGTACTGGTTTTGCCATGCCATTTGTCACTATGCATACACTGTCACTGAAGACACCTTTATTCAAGGTCATGTTATCCTCTTGCCTATCGGCATTTCAGAGCTGGCCAAGAACTTGAGTAAACCAAGTGGTGCAGGAACAGGGCAGGATTTGTGGCTGACCAGGAATATCAAGTGATGGGGAGACAAGAGGAACAAGCTTGCTTTCACTGACTAGGGAAAAGCAACGCTGGAGGGAGATAGGCTGAGAAAGGGGACCTGACACTCCAAAGAGAAGATCGGCAAAGCTCAAAGGATGCTCAGCGGGGAAACTAAGCAGATGGAAGCCCGAGGCTGTTTGCATGATCCTGTGTATCTTTTGTCTAGATGTAAAGAGTAACTGTTTGACAAGCCTAGAAAATACTATCTACTTCAGCTCTCACTGCCTTGACTGGTTAAAGGAGGAGGAGTTTGAGCTAATGCTGACACTGGGTATCTTGTTGGTGCTGTAGGGCACAGGGACCACAGTGAGGAGTTGGGTCAGGGTGAGGAAGGACAGGGTACTGCTCCGTGCCAGAGTCCACAAGAGACCAGAAGCACCAGAGGGAGCAACCCACAAGAGAAGTTTTGGCAGAGCTGGGACTACCTCGTGTCCACCTCTACACACAACCCCTCTCCTGACCACACGAACAACCTAAACAAACAAATGGGAGGACTTTTACTGGTGTCAGTGATGGATGAGGTCAGATCGGGCTGAAGCCAGTCCAGCTGGCAGTACAACTGCATAAACCCGTGGATTAGCTCATGGATGGAGAAAGAGTTGAGGGTTTTGCAGGTCCTTCCCCAGCTATCCAACATCCCATCTCACATCCCTGCAATGCAGGAGACCTTATCTGCTCTTGCTGAAGTCAATGGAAGAGTTGTCCTTGGACTTGGTGGCTCCAGGGTCACTGTATAACACGTGGCTCAGCCTTCTGGCAGGTTAGAGGAGATGCGTCTTTCACCTTGCTACAGCAGGAGGGAGGCATTGCAGTGTTGGTCTGGGTAACACAGTACTTCCACTGGGGCTAGGCTGAGAACTTCAGGCTCTTAAAGATTCTAAATAAAATGGCTCTTATAAAATTGAGCCTCTTGATGTGCAGCAGAGCTCATCCAAACCAACCTGCAAGGCTACCGAGCACCCAATGCCTTCCAACAACACGTGCACTGATGTTTCAGACAGTCAGACACCTGATTGGGATTCAAGGCTATTGCAGCCAGGGGGATCCCGCATCAGCATTTAGCCCAGCTTTCCACATAAATTCATACCACAACTCCTGCAGCAAGTCCACAGCTTAAACCATAACATACTTTTAAAAGATGCCCAGCTTTTGCTTACAGAATTCAAGCAGCACAGGCTCCTTTAGGTAATATATTGCAAAGATTGTTATGTTCAGCATAACTACATAGCTCTTATCACAAGCCTCATTTGCTCTGCCTCTGGAAATCGTTGCACTTCTTTCTGATGGGCTAGAAAGCGACTGAGCAGCAGCGATGTGAATGGGCCATGAGCACCTCACGCTTTGTTCTTTGCTGAGATACACTGCCAACACATATTGTTCAGACCTTGGATCACTCTTACAGCCCCTCTTTAAGCTGAGGAGAGAAAGAGGAGAGGAGAGGAGAGGAGAGGAGAGGAGAGGAGAGGAGAGGAGAGGAGAGGAGAGGAGAGGAGAGGAGAGGAGAGGAGAGGAGAGGAGAGGAGAGGAGAGGAGAGGAGAGGAGAGGAGAGGAGGATTAAATGTAATCATTTAGAGAATAACCTTAAGCTGCAGACTGTCATTAGCACTTTTCCCTCTGAGTGCATATGGACTGTGTCAAGTAAAAAACCCAAGCATTTAAAAAGAAATTCAGTTTGAAGTCAATGACAGATACGTCTCCAATGTACACTGGGTGTGAATAATTCTCATTTCTTACCTCATTTCACTATCCTTCCTCAGTTTCATATGATCCAAGAGCACTATCCTATAATCCTGCCCATGCACATTCGCCAAGTCTCCAAATAGCTTTAAAAACCCCCACTGATGAGAGACCACCAACTTTACTGGTTCTTGCAACTCCCACTGTACATTTTATGGGTACTTAGCAATGCTACAGGGTTTTCCTAATGCTGGAGAAATTTTTCTTCTCTTCACTAATAATAGACATGTGTTCAGCAGCTTTTTCTCAGTTTTTCTCTCCTTTTCTGCCTATATTCTCCAATTGCTGCTTTTTAAGAAGCATTTTTCATAGAACTATAAAAACACTGCATTTTTTTAATTCTTCTTTTTCTCTTTCTTTTTTTCCCCGGATTTGGGACTGGACAAACTTTAATCCTGCCAAGCTTTTTCTTGATTCCTTTTTGTTGTTGTTGTTGTTTAAATACTTCACAATACAAGAATGTGCTCCTGATGGAATTTTTATGGCAGAGAAAGAGAAAAGTTCTCCTCTTCTCCTTTCTTCTATCTTCCACGCTTCAAAACACACACTGTGTTTTTTTAGCTCCCAAGAAAGACTCCAATGCTGTCAAGCTCCTAATGATAATGTCAGAGTACACGACACACATTGAAACGTTGAAAGAAGAAGGCTCAAGGCTGTGACTCAATCTCACTTTGATGACTCAACTTCACATTGATATACTCGGCCTGTCACTTGCAATCAGACTTTAGGTTTTTGCTCTTCAACAGTGTTTTAAAGTAATTCCTCTTGCCTGAGGATGTTGGAAAGCACACAAGAGAGTAGATGTTCCTTCGTACAAGCGCAGAGCTCTGTTTTATCACAGGGGTTGGAAGTGTGCTATGTTTTGCAGAGTGTACAAAGCTGTCACCAGCTGAAGCACCTTTCAGAGATGCTCAGGATGCTTTCCTAGGGAAGAAGTCCTGTCCTTTGGGCTCTGCTTTGGAGACACCTCCCTGGCACCCACCTGCAGCACATCTTTGCCCCTTTCAAACACCCTAGACTGCACCTCCCATTAAATCTTGACAATATATTGCTACCATTTCCTTTTCCTTTCTACTTATTTATCCTTTTAAAAAACATATTGTCTGAACATACATTTCTTTCAACCACATTAACTTTTAGCAGAGCAGACTAACACCCACTGAGGTGTTTCACCCAGAGACCAGCTTAGGGCAAGCACCTCCCTTACCTGCATCTATGCTGCAGGACACTGCAGCACTGCTAAAATGATGTAACTCTGAGTGCAGACAGGGCTGACATGAAGTGGTCTGCAGGAAGGAAAGGTCAGAAGCTTCACTACAACTCACAACCATGCTCCTTTACTCTGCAGGCGATTCCCTCCGTTTTCTACCTCATGCCATCATTTTGGTGCATAGAATGAGCTCCTGCATCCATATGGCCCAGAGCAGCCAGCACTGCCTGGAGATGCTGTTGCATTCAGTCCCGAAAGGTGTGCTGCTCCAGTGCATTGGCACAAGGCCATGCTGCTCCTAACCTGAATACTGATGCCAGCATGGCCCCACTTGCTTTAATTTGCAGAGTTAAGGTGATGTCTGTGACCTTAGGCATCACTGCCCACCTCCACTGCATGTGGAAAGCGTGCCAGTGACTCTGGGGCTACTGTGGCTTGTGCTGTGAAGGACAGGATTTACTCTGCAGGAAACTCATCCTTGCTTAACTGAAAGAGTAACTTTCAGCTGGTAGAAGAGGTTGTATTGGGCCTTTTCATTGGAGTTTAAACCTCTCCCTTCAGTTTAGTCTCAAGTAAGTTTTATGTTCAACCACTTCTAAGGTGAAAAGGAGCAACTCAATCAGATGATTGGTTGCCAGAGAGAGACTCTTCATCAGGGACTGTAGCAATAGGACAAGGGGTGATGGGTTTAAACTTCAACAAGAGAAGTTCAGGTTAGGTATAAGGAAGAAGTTCTTTACTGTGAGAGTGCTGAGGCACCGGAACAGGCTGCCCAAAGAAGTGGTGAATGCTCCATCCCTGTAGTGTTCAAGGCCAGCTTGGACAGAGCATTGGGCGACATGGTCTAATGTGAGGCATCCCCGACCACGGTAGCGGGTTGGAACTGGATGATCTTAAGGTCCTTTCCGACCCAAACCAGTCTGTGATTCTGTGATTCTATGATACAAGAGAGTCCTCAGGCAGCTTGCACTACTTCTACTAATGAAATGAAAGCAGGTTCATGCACTCGGTGCAGGTTTGCATCTACTCAGCGTCTGTCGTTGCTGTATTGTCTGCAAACAGGACGCAGAGGGGGACGGACTGTGTGCACCACACAGTGCGTCACCCTGAGGGACAAGGACCATGGTGACTCAGCCTGATTCGGGCCTCCCCAGCTCTCCCGTGATGCCCATAACCACGAGGATACTAAAAGCAGAGAAGAGGAAGGTCTGACAGGCAGTTACGTGACTGGGGACACTCAGGTTTAGGTTTCTTCTTGGAAGCACTCCGTAATACAACCACCGCCAAGGGAGCAGCTACATAACCAGCACCCAGAAAATACATGCGCCTTAAGGGCAAGATGTGAAAAACAAATGGTGTAAGTGGCTGAAAATGATTTTGTTTTCAAAGAACTTCATCTATTTACCCCCTGGTAAATGGATTTGGTCCATGGAGTCAATCTGGAACAGCAGGAGGATTTTAAGTAGGCAGCATTTAATGGATAAGACTGAAGTTTGGCCAAGATCTTGGGCTTAATCCTCCTTCTCTTGTGAGAAGAGGCACTAAGTGTTTAACGTAGGCTTCCACTGAAAGACAGATGCTGCTGGAGGGCCTAGTGCCACTGCCGCTCATTGGGACACTTGGGAGAAACCAGGATAACCAAAAACCCCTTTGTTGGCTCTCACCCTTGCGAGTTAGAGGAACTTGGAGACAAAAGATGGAGAAAAGGGCCATTAGGGCATGCTCTGTCACTAGTAGCAATAATTCAGAGGCTCTAGCTGAGGATATCAGAGCAGTTTGTCAGCACCACCACAGGCAGGGGGTGATGCTGACCTGGGACCCATCATCTTCTCTAGTACTATCTCCGGTACCTCTAGTTTCTCCACCTTGTTGTGTCTGCTTTGGGGCAGCCTGGCCACAGTAGCACAAAGCAGAGGACATCAGCCATCAGGCAGAGCTTGTCTTGCTTCATGGACCTCACCTTGGTCACTAGAAGCTCCCTCTGCCCACCCCATGTAGCGCTGGTGGCTGCCAGGGTGACATGCCATGGGAGAAGCAGGTTAGGAACCAACATCCCTTTCTCTTCAGTGAACTCAAGCATCTCAGGGCTTACACCCCATTGATTTTCAGTATGACTTCGTGTCTAAGGGGTTTAGGTGACTTAAGAACAGAAGCCTCAATAACAGAGATACTGTTAAAACTGACAGATCTCCTGAGGTCCCTTCTGTCCTGAGTTTTCCTACAACCCTGTGAAATGCAGTTTATCCCTAGACGTGCCACAGCTCTGACTGTGACCAGAGGCAAGTCCCTGCATCTCTCCATCCCTCCCTCCCTCCTGCTCTGCTGAGACCCCTGGCCCTGCCACACTGGGACAGCATGTTGGAGCAAGAGGAGTTAAGGGGGTTTTGGGATGCAGGCAGAAAGCAGCCCAGGGCTGGTAGGAACTACCCACACATCCGGGCTCCCTTGTTATCCCTTTGGAAAACAGGGCAGCCCTTTTGCTGCAGAACACTTCTTCCAAGCAGATCCAAAGTCGCTGGCAGAGCAGCAGCCGAAGGCGAAGCAGCAGCGGGAGGGATATCTGGGAGATGTTGGAGCTGCCCCGGCTCCCTACCTATCCCGCCGGCTGCCCTCGCTGCTCCCAGGGACATTTAGGAAGGCAACGTGAAGTCAGGCACCCCCCGCCTCGCAGATGAGGATCTTGACTGGGGGGGGGGGGGAACAAGCGATAGGAGGGGAGAAACGGGATGAAGACGGGTTGGAAACCAAAGCAAATCACGGATTTCCCTGGGGAAGCAAAGCGAAGGGGGGGGGAGGTGGGAGGGAAGCGCACACGGTGGGTCGCGGCGAGTCTCCGGGGGGCAGGATTTCTCTTCCATCGCATGGAAAAGCGAGATTAAAGAAGAAAGTGGGAGTGGGGTGGGAGGGGAGGGAAGGGAAGGGGGGGTGCGGGGGGGATGAACAAAGGAGATTGGCAGCACAGCTGTTTTGGGAAGAGAGAAAAAAAAAAAAAAAAAAAAAAAAAAGAAGCCCAGCCTTCCTGTTTCTTTAAAGCCGCTCATCGGCGCGGCGGGCCGGCTGCAGGCGCTGGGAGGCAGGCTGCGGGGAGCCGCGGACGCACGGACACACGGACGGAGCCCGCTGCGGCGCAGATGGGCAGCGGCGAGGCGGCAGCAACAGCAGCAGCGGAGCGGCCGAGCGGGCGGCGCTGAGCGCTCCGCGCCATGCGGAGCACGCCGCTGACCGAAGGCGAGCCCTGGCCGCGCCTGTGCCCCGCCGAGCTGGGGGGGCTGCGGCGGCTGCGGCGCAAGCACGGCTGCAAAAGTTTCCGCGTGGAGCTCAAAGTGCTCAGCGGGAGGAGGACGGGGCTCCGCGCCCCGCACCACAACCACAGCCACCCCGCGCCGCCCCCCGCCGCACCGCCGCCCGCCTGGCAGCCGCGCAGCGCCGCGATCGCCGCCAGCGCCTTCCCCGCCGCCCCGCCGCCGCCGCCGCCGCAGCAGCCGCCGCCGCCGCCGCCGCCCGCCGCCTCCCCGCGCCCGCGGCCGGGCGAGGCGTCCGGAGTCTCTCCGGAGATCAAAGCCCTGCAGCAGACGCGGCGGTTGTTGGCCAACGCCCGGGAGAGGACCCGCGTCCACACCATCAGCGCCGCCTTCGAGGCGCTGCGCAAGCAGGTACCTGCCGCCCGCACCCCCGCGGGACGGGCGCGTAAAGGGTGCGCGGATGGCGATGGGCATCGCTGGGCAAATAGCAACCCCCCCCCCCATCGCCTTCCGCCCCGCGTTCCCTGTCGGCGGCTGCTCTGCGCTGAGGTCAGGGTGGGTTAAAGGCAGGAGTCCGGAGTGGACGCCTGACAGAAGGGGAAGTCGGTTCAAAATGCCTGGAAGTACCAGCCCTGCAAGTATGCTAACACTCAAGATAAATAAATAAGGGCTTTTAATTTGCTTGCAGTTAGGAACTTTCGGACTTCCCCCCATCATCCCGGAGAGAGAGCTGCATGGAGGGGTGGGAAATGAAAACAGAACAGAGAAAGCCCTCCGAGTGAAAACAGCGGGTGCAGAGAGGCACTTGGCCACGCTGCGAGCTGGGTGATGCTCTGGTACCAAGAGCACGTGTACTTGCAGCTCTGCTGCTGGGGTGGGCTCGCTCAAAGGGATCACCTGGAATTTGGGCAGTAGCAAACTTCTGTTGACTTCTGTGTCAGGGTCTTTGAGGTTCCTGCGGCCACCTCTGAAACTTTCTGTGTGTCCTCTGTCTGCCCGGGATAGCAGAGTTCAGTTGTGGTCCCAGTTAGTTTCCCAAGGTTTTTATAGTAGTGTGTGCTTGAAGTATGTGTGGTGCTGGGCTTCCTTGTTGAGAGGTCTTGAAAATGCTTGTGGTCTCCTGTGAAGGGTAATAGATGTGTTCTCACTGGCAGGGTGAACCTCCTGAAAGGTAAATGAAGGTTCTGGACAAAATCCCTCCCTCACCTTCCTACCTTTATGGAAGGTGAGGTTTGATCTGGAGAAGCCACAAGGTTCTTGTATCTTTTCCAGAAGAATAAATCAGTGCCCTGGCCACTGTCATCAGCCCTGTGCTTTCTTCTGTGTGTAGGCACCCTGTAACAGCTCACTGACAAAGATGTGCTGTCACACTATGCAAGCCCAGCTGTCCCAGCTTTTCTGCCTTTCCAGGATGCTGCTGGGACTATCCCAGGTGTGTAGACAGGAGGAGGTGCACAGGGCTTGGAGGCTGTGAGCTGCAAATGGATCTAATGGTGAGTGATGCTGGGCATCACCTCTCCCAGGATGGTCCCTCCAGCCCAGTGGGAGCAGCACGGGGCTCACACACTCAGACTTTTGGCTACCATCTTTCAGACATTACTTATCCAACCCATTCCCTAGGGGACTTTAAGACTCAATCCTGATTCCTGCTTAGAGGAGCTCTGCTTGTTCCCATCTCCTGCATGATGCCCCTCTCAGTGACTGCTGTGTGTTGGGTAGCTGCACCCCAAGAGTTAATCCTTCCCTGTCATCTGCTGCAGACTTCCATCCCCAACCTCAGCTAAGACTAGGACTGTATGTCAGAAGGGAATTGCCAACGAGCATCTAAATCAGAGCATTTTAAATCACCGCACGGTGGTGGGATCTGACAGCTTCTGTTATAATCACGGTAATCCAGCCCATGCTGGATGCTGTCCCTCCGGTGCTGAGAGGCTGTCCCTTGTAGATGCAAACTCCAGACTTGATATATCTTGTTTCTTTAAGCTGCTTCCATATCTTGGTTGTTTGGCGACTGTGTAACACGCTTGGAAGTGTCAGCCTAATTCTCCATGGACAGACATCTACACCACCAAAACCGCAAGGGGAAGTAGCACTGATTTCCCAAATCACTGGCAATCCTGTTCCAGGCTGAGCCTCAAGCAGAAGTCAGGCAAGCAACAAATTAAAGCAGCACTCTTTTGGGAAATGGGCAACTCTTGAAAAGCCTCAGATTCCTGGCCTTGGCCCTGCCTTCATAAATCATTTCAGCCTTGGACTCAGCTGGGAGCACAAAGAGCCTGGAGAACAAGTTGCTGTCCTCTCTTCCCATGAAAGCCGTTCTCCAGGGTCAGCACAGGAGCATACAGGCAGAGCTGTATTCACGCTGCAGAGAGAAAGGAATCATTCTCTGGGAAACGCTTGCTGCGAGGTCTTCCTAGCAATTTGCTGAGGGGTGGGCTGGCTGTCCCCACCATCATTGGATGACATTTGCATTCATTTCTTGTTGGGCTGCCAGCGGCGTGCTTGGTGCTGTACGTGACATCAGGTGACAGTCAGCTTCATGGAACATACGCACGGCGCTGGCTTGTCACTCAAATCATTCACACCGGTGCTGGCGGAAAGGGTCTGTGAGGAGCGGTTTGGATCGGATCAGATGAGAGGACGTTGCATTCGGTCATGTCCAGCGAGAAGCAGGGGCGTGGAGAGGTGTGTTTGAGGAAGGAAATGCAATAGGGAGGCTTTCTTTTGCTTTGGGTAAGCATTAGCTTTCCACATCCCTGAGCAGGGGGCATGCCTCCCCATGCGGGAGGCAACCCCCGTGTGGCAACAGCCACAGACCTCGGTTTACTTGTTCCTCAGTTAGTCCTCCGTCCCCTCCTTGTCATCATGTATCAGGCCCTTAAGCAGCTGGGAGGTTTTTCCTGAGGCACTGAAACTGATACCTCCCTGCAGACAGGGGGGAGAGGAGCACGGGAGAGCGCAGTGCTTGCACACAGCCGGCTCCAGCCCCTTTGGGAAGGGGTTGGGTGCTGGATGTGGAGCCCCACTCAACCACCGGTACCCAGCACCCATGCAGTATCATCCCCTTCCCCACCCTGTTTGGATGCGTGGGACTGGAGATGCCCATCCTTGCTGGTATGCATGGGATAAAACCCTAGTGCTTGTAGGAAGGGAGCCCATCCATGCCTGGTGAGGAGGAGGAGAAGGGGAAGCCATGCAGGGCACCCTCCCCATCTTGGCAGCCCACCCCAGGGTGAGTGACTGGCACGCAGCGTGTGGGGCAGATGGGCTGACAGCGGCATCCCTGCGCTGCACAGCTGTGTACATATGGCACACATGTTTCGGCTTGTGTCGTCTAGCAATCCAGATGGCAGGAAGGGGTGTTGTTTTCCTTTTTCTTCCCCAGTTCTTGATGGAGGAAGAGCCAACCACAGTTGTTTCATACCAGAGAGACTAATCCAGCCGTGTCCCTGAGCACTAAGCTGTCCCCGGCTCGCCTCCAAGGCCAGGGCCACCTCAGAGGTGGGAGGTAGACGGGAAGCTGGCTGCTGTTGGGAGAGATGTGTCATTGCTGTAGTGCTTGCCCTTTGGTGTTATGGCCACTTGGAATGAGGGTTTCTCTCTGTATTGAGCTGCTGCCTTCACCATAGGTCTGTAACACTGAAGTGGGACTCAAGGGTAGATGCTCCTGAGATACAGCTCCTTCCTCTTAATCTTGGCACTTGTAAGTGCCGTCTGCAAGAGGTTTCCCCTGCTCAATCCAGAGCATCATTTGTCCCTGTGATCCTTCCACTGGGGCTAATAGAGTCATTCCCCATGGGAAACACTCACCGGCTTTTTGACATGGTGGAGATACTTCTGCTATACTCTGCTGTCCCTCTGCTGCTGCCTTTCTAGGTGTCCCTCCTGGGTGCTGCTCTGGTCCCCATAACTGGGCAGCTCCTACCTGGAGCACTGGTCTGCCCTCGGATGCTCTGGTAAGTGCTGGTCAGTGAGTTCTTGCTGTCCAGCTGAACTGTCCCAGCTGCGCCTGGACCTCCCATAAGTGACATGGTGCGTTGTCATTTTTCTCTTCCTCTCTCTGCCATTGTGGGTGGTCAATGAACCCAAACATCTCTGATGAGGAGATGCAGCAATGAGTTCACAAGAGCCCAAGGGTCATCTCCTCCTCCATCTGAAGTGCCTTTGTGGATGTTCCAGTTCATGAAGTGGTGCAACTGTTCGGAGGAAACAAGATGCGATGCCACCACTGCACATCTGCAAAGCAACTGCTACCCAGACTGGGTCATGGTTGCCAGCAACACTGGCTCCGTTCTTTGTTTGCAAATTCCTTTTGGCAACAAGGGTTGCTTACTCCAATACATCCCAAGTGTGAAACAGAGCCATCTGCACAGTTATTACAGCATTGACTTAGCCACCAGTTTGCTCCTGGAGGCCTTGGCCAGGAGGAGATAGTGCTCTTCTCCGTTAGGCTGCAGTGGGCACCCAAGCAAGCCAGCTCCCACCAACCCATAGCACTCACAGGGGTTGTGATTGAGCTCCTCAGCTGTGCTGACAGACCCTAAGGTGGCAGCAAACGCTCCCTCGGTGGACAGAGACAACCACAGCAGCCTTCCTCATCTGGAGCCTGCCTACTCTTGCACATCTGGTTTCTCTATGGAGCACTGCTGTCCAGCTCCTCCTCAAGACAGCAAAGCATGAAGCCACAGCGAGCTCGAGTCTGCGCCGGGAGCAAATGTGTCCACAGACATTTATTTTCCCTTGAAGTATATTGACTTTCCTCTAAATCTTTTCACCACTGCATTACCAGGGCTCTCTCAGCCTTAGCAGCTGACAGCCTTGCTCTCTGCACTCATGTGGGTTCAGGGGATATTTTAGGATTTTATAGGGCTTTTTAGCTGCTGGAGTAGAGGTTTTTTCCCCCACACCAGCATCTTTTCACTCTTTGCTGCTGGCATGCACGTGGCTGCTGTGGCTTGGTGTTAAATCAGTGCAAAGAAGACCCAGCTCACTCCCATTAGGAGCATGGTGGGACATCAAGAGCAGCAGCCTCAAGGCCATGGGAGAAGGTTGTATTGCTGTGGGGTGGCATTAGGGCAAGCTGTCTGCAGGGGTTCGAAGGGACAAGCCTGTCAGGGCCTGTGGCTTGAGCAGTCCCTTAGCCACAAGCCAGTGGAGGCTGTGACTATTCTGGGAATGCCACATTACGTGCTTGTCCTCTTTGCGTGTCATCCCAAAGGTGGCTGTGGTTTGTCACCTCTGCAGACGGGACACTGTATGTGACCAGTGTCCTTACTGCGTGGTGGGAAGACTGAGAGCTTTTCTCCATCACCTGCTGACATCTCCCAGCCCTCTTCCCAGTGATTCATCCCCCAATGATCCCACCAGCAGGAAGCCCTATGATGCCTTCAAACACAGCTCCTTCAGACCAACCTCCCAGTCAGCTCCTTGGGGGTGACAGCAGGAAGGTTTGGCTCTGCTCCACGGTGGCAGTTGGGGAGATGCTGCTGGGCTTCAGGAGAGTTGGAGCATCCTCCACGTGTTGCTTACAATGCGTGGTGCCACCGCTGTACGTCGTCATCAAACAGCACAGTGTTAACTGGAGCATCTCGGTGGTTTCAGCTAGCCCAGAGTGATGCTTAGGATTATTTAGAGCCTGGTTGGGGAAGAACTGAGTGGCACTGTGGTTTAACAGCTAAAGAAGATGACAAAATACTGGCCCGAGGCAACACGAGGGGAGAGAAAATAAGGGAGAAACCAGACAAAAGGACAAAAATCCTGAAAACAATGCCTGTGTGTCATCAAGAATGGGGTTTGTTTGCTCCCCTGGCCACTGCCTAACTGATTTTATCCTCTGCTACAAATCCCGCTCCTGTCAGGAGGTATTTGCTGTGCCTGCTGCAGCCACCCCGAGTTAACCTCTGTGTTTTCTTACGGCTCCTGCTGAAATCAGAGGAAAGAGCCTGCTTTTCTCCGTCGGGCTTTGAATCAAGCCTCCGCTCCCTGCCTTAATCCGCTCTCAAATTCCTCTCTGGGCTGTGGTGGGGAGGTGGGACACTTTATGGTAGCTCGCAGCAGATTCCCTCAGGCTCTTTGTTTCCCTTCCTGCACCTCCTTGGGTCCATGCCATGTGTCTTCACAAAGTGATATATCCCACCCCGGTCCCAGTTTGCACTGTCCCTTGTGCCAAGCAGGGATGCGGGGATGCAAGCAGAGCCATGTCTGTGCTGCAGGAGAGTTGAGTTCCTTGAGCTGGGCTTGGGGCAGCTCCTGAGTCTAAGCAGTGATAGAAAGGGAGCGGAAACCCCTGTGGTGTCCAGCAGTGGCTGGTGACTAAAGAACACCAAGACAAAACTGGTGTAATGCCACTAGCTACAGTGGAGCTTGTTGTCCTATTCCCCAGGTGAATTGGACCCATCGGACCTCAGATATGGTGACCACTACTAAAGTGTCACTCAAAGTGTTTCCCCACTATAGTGCTTGAGGGTAGCCCCTTCTAGAGGAGATGCCCTGGGGTTTCTCCTGTGATACTGCAGTAGCCCTTTGTGTAGTGATTTATTCTGGGAGGTGGTTCAAAGAGCCTGCAATAAGAGCTTTGCTGCAGCCCAGCAACGTGGTATTTTTCATGCATGATACTGAGAGTGTGTGTTGCATGCCCCGAGGATCTGCAGGAGGCTTTGACGGTGCAAAACGTCCGGGGATAGTGCAGGAGGACTGTCCAAAATGGAGCAGAGCCAGTGCTGGGGCAGCATTAACCAGACTGCCATTTGGAAGAGATCCCTGGGGTGAACTCACCCAGCACCACACCTAGGTTTTGTTTGGAGGAAGCCAATTCATTCGCTCCAAGGAGTGAACTCATGTTTTTGCAATGTGAGCGATGGGGGAGCCAGGAGCAGGGAGGGAACCGGGAGCTAGGTTATTTGACAGCCTGGACCCACCCAAGAGGCAAAGGCGCCTGGATCGGGACTAGTTCTCCTGCCTGAGCGATGCTGCTTTTGTTCCTGTTGGCATTTGGAAGCTAGGTTTGGTCCCTGGCTGGATGCTCTGCTGCCTGTGGCGAGGCAGGGATGAGGCTTGCTTTGAAGCTGCTGTGATTGCTTGGCTAGAGCAGGGCTGCCCCTTCCCACCGCTGCAGCCTGGTGGCAGAGAAACAAAAGCCCCACATGCCCCTGGTATGAAATAGCTGCTATCGCTGGCAGGAATAGAGGAGCAACTGGCACAGTGATGGTTGAGGGAGGTGATTGTGCCCCTCAACTCTGTTCTGGTGAGACCCCACCTGGAGTACTGCATCCAGCTCTGGAGACGTCAGCATGGGAAAGACATGGAGCTGTTGGAGAGGGTCCAGAGGAGTGAGGGCCACACAAGTGATCAGAGGGATGGAGCACCTCTATGAGGAAAGGCTGAGAGAGCTGGGCTTGTTCAGCCTGGAGAAGAGAAGGCTTCAGGGAGACCTCATTGCAGACTTTCAGTACTTATAGGGGCTTATAAGAAAGATGGGGAGGGACTTTTTAGTAGGGCTTGTTGTGATAGGACAAGGAGTAATGGTTTAAACTAAAAGAAGGTAGATTTAGACTAGATATAAGGAAGAAATTCTTTACTATGAGGGTGGTGAGGCACTGGCACAAGTTGCCCAGAGAGGTGGTAGATGCCTCATCCCTAGCAGTGTTCAAGGCCAGGTTGAACAGGGCTCTGAGCATCTAGCTGAAGATGAAGAACATCCACAAAGCAGGATCTGGCCTTGCTGGGCTCAAACCCGTGTTGTGCTGCCCCAGAGGTCCAGTTTGGTGTAGTGAGCACCAGTGGCATGGAGAAGCCATCGGTGGAAGCTGACTGCTGCTGTGCCATGGGCAGGAGGAAGGGTGTTTAGGGACCAGGGCCATTCAGCAGCTTCTGGGAGTAGTATTGCAGGCAGCTAAGCTGCAAGTTGCTTGGTGGCTCATTGTGGTTCTTCTGGGTCCTAAGTTCAGTCACGCCATGGATGCCATGATGCCATTACTGCAATCACCATATCCACTCACTGGTAACCAACTGTACTGAAGGGGTCTGGCAGGACTGGGAAAGGACATCCCAGTAACGCTTGCAGGCTTTCCCATCAAACAAAAGTGTGTAAATCATCATATCCCATCCTTGATGTTAGGAAGACTCGGGGTGTGTAGCTGTAAGGAGCAAGGTAGGGAAGCCAAGTCCCTTGCTGGTGAATCTGAACACACCAACTAGCCCATCAACCAGTGGGTCCCCCAAGAGGTAGGAACTTCTCCATCCAGAACTGGGTGGAAAGAAAACGGCTGGATCCAAACCCTTTCCAAACACGCTCCACAATGTTAACACAGACAATGATCTTCTGGACAAGGCCTTCA
Source organism: Pezoporus flaviventris (assembly GCF_033815535.1). NCBI lineage: Eukaryota > Metazoa > Chordata > Aves > Psittaciformes > Psittacidae > Pezoporus > Pezoporus flaviventris. The sequence continues at coordinate 3,252,809 of NW_026892550.1, read as the reverse complement.
GGCTGATAGAATCACAGACTGGTTTGAGTTGGAAGGGACCCTTAAAGCTCATCCAGTTCCAACCCCACACTATGGGCAGGGACATCTTTCACTAGACTAGGTTGCTCTAAGCCCCATCTAGCCCTTATCACGTCCAGTGATGGGGCATCCACAACTTCCCCTTCTCCACACAGTAGTTCATACACCAGCCATGGAGATACCTTAGGTGGTGAGAGGAAGGTTTCCCCTGTGCACAGGAAACACCAGCAGCCCTGTTGCCTTTCCCCTGCGGTGCCTTAACCCCAGGAAACATCTGACTCACTCTGGAGTGGAAGGAGAGATGTATGAGAGCCAGAACTATTAAGCACTGGACATTTGTATGAACCTTCTGGAAACATTTTTGGCAGGAGGCACAGCACAGACAATGAGACAGTGCAGTTCTATGGTGTTCAGATGCAGGGAAGAGGCAGCCAGATGCTCTCCCGAGAGGGGAGGCTGATGTGTTTTAACTCCCAGCATAAAAATAAACCAGATGGATTAGCAGACAGGTAAATTCAGCAGCTTAAATACGGCATGTTGGGAAGGAGCTAACTCTCAGGAGGGCTTAGCTTATGCTGTGTCGCAAACACAGGCGTTTCTCTGTCTTGGAGCCACCCCGTCTTCCCTGCTTTACCCAGGAGGGCCTATTCTGCCCTATGTGACCTTCATGTGGAAGGGATCTGTGCAAGTCTGTGCTGCAAAGTCCTGTTTCCAGCAACAGAGAGGTCTGGACCCCCAGCACCCAACACTCTTCTTTGTTCCAACATACTCATGCAGAGTGGACGTAGAAATTGTGTCTTACTGATAAAGACAGAGCTACCCAGCCAACAGCTCAGTGGTGCGAATTGGCTTAATGCTTCTAAAGTCCGTGGTATGCCCCTGGTTGTTCCCCATGGACCTGTCATGGTGAACATACCCTGCATCCTTGCATGGCCAGGGTGGTTATTTTACCCTCTCAGCCATCTTTTTCTCTAGTTGTTCCCCAGCCTTATCCCACTGTCTTCTTTCCTGTGTCCTGGTGTGAATAAACCCCAAGACCATGTCACTAGTGGATAACAGTGACCCTCGAGAGGGCTGGCTGTGGGCTGAGCGCTGCTCCAGTCAAATGTGCAGCAGTCTTCCCATGAACTTCAAGGGATCATCTTCAGTCTTCCAAGCGTGCTGCCTCTAAATCACAAATGGCAAGGATAGAAAAGACCTGCTAGGTCACATCCCGTTCTGCCTTCCTACCAAAGAAGGACTCTTCTGCACAGGAATATGTCTCAAGAGCATTCATCTCCAGCCCCTGCCAGCCTGGGGATCACTGATAAGACGGGTGAGACTCTGCAGAGCCCTTCTCAGACACAACCAACAGACATCCTTTGGCTGAAGCCCTAGCTGCTGCTGCTCCCAGCCCACTATTATACTGATCTCCCAACGCTGAGGATGGTGCCCGTATGCTTTGCTTTCTAGCAGACAGCTGCATTCCTTCGGATCAGTGTGAAATTTCAGTTGCAGTTCCTTCCTAATTCCTTTTAATCACTGCAAATATTGCAGGATAGATGGTGAGCTGCGCTGCCGCTCGGCAGAAAACAGTGGGGTCAGATAAGGGATTGTCATTAACTGCATGGGAACTTGAGCTCTCCCCTGCTTCCCTTGGGCTCTGAATGGATCTGCTCAGCTCCTGTCTTCACAGCTCTCCCACCAAAGCACTGGTGTCTGTTCATTTCAGGTGTGATGAGCAAGAAGGTGGTGGAAGGAAAGGGCTTGGTACTCACCAGGAGTGCGATGGATGCCTGCTCACATTACCTCATGATGAAAATCTGTGTACCTTGGAAGCTGGGAGGGTTACACCTGCGTGGCCACACCAGCATCAGGCATTTTTCCTATTTCTGAGATGCTTGCTTTGGTTTGGGTTGGATATTGAAGACTCTTGGCATCCAGGTGTGTCATCGATACCCTTCACTCCAGCTTGTGCAAATCTATATCCTCTTCCCTATTGGCTTTATAGTAAAGAAGGGATAAAATCAAAGTTCACTTTCTTACACCACCCCCCGCTTGGGGAAGCTTTGGATCTGGATCTGAACTAAGTGGCTCATTCCTCTCTCAATTTCCCATGTTTAATTCAAAAGGAAACATTAAAATGGCAGGAGCTGAGCCAAGACAGGGAGGGTTCAGATGAAATAGTTATTCTAACACTGTAACCATGGCAAAACTCTTATCTCCTAATGTCAGTGCCCCGCACCCATCACGATGCTATCTGAGCTCCTCAAGGTGAACCTCTTCCCATGGATGCATGGGGCAGCTCCAGTTTGGACTTTGCTGGAGCATGTTGGAAGAGTGTTGTGTATTCCCAGGCAAGGGCTTTGTCAGCTGTGTTAGCACTGAGATCTTTCTCACAATTAGCAGCGAGCGTCCCACAGAACAGTTTGTGTTTTATTTTGTTCCTTCTTCTTGGTTTTGGGTTGTTTTGGGGTGTTTTTTTTTTTTAAACACACACAAAAAAAGAGCAAAACAGATGAGGAAAAAAAGACTTTTGCCTTCTTGTGTTGTAACTGGACAGCGTCTGTGCATCAGCATCAAGGATTTCGTGGTCTATTTTCCTTCCACTCGATTTAACTTCCTTCTTGCTCTAATTCTGAAATTATTCCCACATTTCACTGAATTCTTCCATTTCAGTTTCCATCTTGCTTTGTTCTTTTCACGCTGCTGTTTGATCTGGGATCTCCACTGTTACACTGGGAGTTTCTGCGGCCTGGAGCTCTTGCTTTCAAAATAACTCTGAGTTTGTTGCATCTGGGGGCCAGGTATTACGGTCTGAGGGCAAGCACAGTTGGTGTGTGCATCGTGCTGCGGAAGAAGTGAAGATGAGGATTTAGAGAGAGATTTTGTCTGTCAAAAAGGGGCCCTTTGTGCCCTTTTCCAGCATGTCCATGGAAATGGACTCCAGCCATTTCCAGCCACCTCACTGATTCACTATAAAGAGATGGGGACAGCACTCAGCTTTGCCTTTTCCTTAACTGCCAGCTTTGGAAAGAGGGTCTTACAGGGTGTATCTTGAATCCCATGGGACACATAGTGATGTTTCCAGCAGGAGGGACATGGAAGTGGCTCTGTTCCTTTTGGGTTGGTGTTACCAGCAGAGTTTTTGCTTTGTGCAGCTGCCACCTGAGGAAAATGCAGCAGTGACACTGGGTATTCCCAGGGAATAAATAGATTCCCTGCTCATTGCAGGGAGGGGTTGGACTAGGTGACCTCCAAAGGTCCCTTCCAAACTATTCTATGATTCATTGCCTCATCAGGGGTATCAGTAGCACATTGTATGTATAAAACAAAAGACCCTTTGAGGCTTTTTGGCTTGCTTCTGGAAAGGTTGGATACTGGTGGGCACCTCGGCTGTAGCATACAAGCCAATTGGCCCATAGTGTCGTGTTAAAATCCCTGTGAATAAGGATGATCCAACCAATTGTAGTTGGTTTGGATTTCCATAAGTATTATGGCAGAGCTCCTCCCTAGGAGTGCTTGAAGAAACTGAGCATCTTGGACAGGAGTGTGGGTTAGTGATTGGTGGACAGGCAAGGGATGGAGGGGAAGGGGAAAAGGGCTTGTTCCCACAGGGAGAGAACTCATGAGTAGACAAACTGAGGTCTTACTCTGATCTTAGTGCTGCTTCAAGCAGGGAGTTGGGTTGGAGATCTCTGAAGTCCCACTGCCTGAAACGGTGTGAGCTGTGCTGCTGAGTGTGTTTGCAAATGACCTGGAAAGGTGGGTGAGCAGTGCAATGGGAAGTTTGCTGGCAATACTCCACCAAAAGGTGCTGCTATTTGCTAAAGGTAGCAGAGATAAGAATTGTAGAGGGACTTTATGGCTGTGAGTGACTAGGTAATAATAATATGGCAGATTAAATAAATACAATGTAGATAAAGTGATGCATATGGGGAAAAAAACAGATTCCACATATGCAGTGACAGACCCCGAGCTGACCAGTATCTCAGAGAAGAGAGACATCAGGGTTTCTATAGATGGTTCAACAGAAGTCTCATGTCAATGCCTGGCGGTGGTCACAAATCAGGTCAGGAGTTATGAATAAAGGACTATTAAACAAAAAAGAGAACATAGCATCTATTAGATAGATGCATCCACAGAGCACCCACGACATGAATACCATGCATTGTTCTGATCCTCTCAGCTCCAAAAGGACTAGCAAAAGTTCAGGGAAGAGCAGCAAAGGCCATCAGAGATAAGGGATGGTTCCACACACCCATCTGCTACGGTGGTTTGATCTTTTTCTCCTGGAAAAGACGCTGAAGGGATGGTGGAGGACAAAAAATGTGTGTTACAATAGAGGTGAATGAGTCTATTGTCCTCTATTCAGGTGCAGGATCTGGGGGGCTTCAGGTGAAGACTGTAGGAACCAAGTTCAACATGAGCAAACTTTGCAAAAGAATGTTGTGGGTGCTCGAAATTGGCAGGGGTTCAGCTTATCAGACTAAATTCATGGGCAAAAAGCATCTATCATGGGTTGTGGGATACGGGGAAGGCACATCTAGCTGAGGTTAGCTGGAGCCAGGCGGAATACCTGAGGAGCGTATTGGAGAAAAGAGAAGCTGAGGCATGGGCATGGCAAGAAGCATTAAAAACTCTCCAACCCTATTGACACCCTCGAGGGATGAGGAGGATGGAGACTGGTACGGAGGCAGATGGTAGAGGGACACTGCGGTATTCCGGTGATTGATGCAGTATGAAAACTTAGGATTGACGGGCGGTCAGACAACACGAGTGGCTAGGATGGATTTCAGATAAATGCCCGGCTCCAGTTTCCCGTAGGCGATAGGCCCCTGTGCGTTAAAGGCTGAATGACCTTTAGCAATTTTGCAAACTAGCAAGCAGGGCCCCGGGCCTATTGAACTCAGAGGAAGATCCCTCTTTAAGCTGGACACGTTGAAGTTGTGTGTGCAAAATTGAGCCTATACGTAGGGCTTTGGTGCGTCACGATGGGAAAGCAGTCAAACCCTGTACAGCAGGAAATGTATGCTGCTCAGTTATTTAGGCACACACTGTTTAGTTGGAATTGTCTGAATGCTTCACATTACACTAGGAACCTTCAAGGGTAAAGAAATAAATTGCATCAGATATGGCCAGAGCCCTGAACCAGACTCTGATCGGGGAGGTGAAGTACCATGATGGGGTGTTTCGGCAGGTAGGAATTACAGCCACCAGATCCTGCTCCTACAACAGCATTGTGGTTTTGCATGGGCTGGAAGTCATGATTGCTGCTGTTTGAGCACAAAAACACCAGGTTGTGATATATTTGCTCATACCCCCCCTTAGTGCCTTATTCTGCAAGACCTGCAATGGCATTGGAGCTACTTGCAGGGAGTAAGTTACTCAAGATGAATAACTGGATGGCATGGGGATTGCAGATTCCTGAGACAAACAGGGCCTCTGAGAAGCAGCCTGAGCAGCAGGCAGACATCCCAGGCCGTATCCTGCCATCACATTTTAAGCAGAACTGCCCTGCTGAAATCAAGAGGCTTCGTGCTGCTTTCATCCCCATGGAGAGCAGTGGGGGAGTTCTTCTTAAAAACCTGTTGGGACCATATGGCCTTTTATCGCTGGAGTTCCTATTTATGTTAAAAACTGCTAAGAAAATAACCTACAGTTGTTTTGCCATGCTTCAAGCAAGATATTTTGTTTATCTGTCCTAATTTTTAATTTATTCTTCTTTTTTTCCCTGTTACCCTTTCTAGGTTCCCTGCTATTCTTATGGTCAAAAGTTGTCCAAACTGGCCATCTTGAGAATAGCCTGTAACTATATCCTTTCCCTGGCCAGACTAGCAGACCTGGATTACAGTGCTGACCACAGTAACATGAGCTTCTCTGAATGCGTGGAGCAGTGCACTAGGACCTTACAAGCAGAAGGAAGATCTAAAAAAAGGAAGGTATGTTACAGCCTCCCCCAACGCCCCCCAAATAACAGGAAAAGTTACAAAAGCGGGGAAAAAAAAGGAGGAATCCAAAGGGGGTTCCTTCTTTTCCCAATCTCTTGGATATTTCCTGGGTTTTTTCATCCCTTGCCTTTCCCTCTTGCTTTTTCTCCTCCATCTGTCTGATCTTGTAATAACTGCATTCCTCTCTAATCAAAAGCTTTTCTCTCCTCCCTGTCCTCTGCGCCGGGCTCTTCCTCTCGTTAGTGGCCCATCGTGTGTTTAAACATGAGCGTGATCCTATTAGAGTCATCTTGGGGCTGTTACTTGTTAAACCAAACCAACCTTGAGCTGCCTTTTGGAGCCCATAAAAACACGGTCGCCTCCTGTGTTTTCTGTTTTGTTTAATCTAACACTTATCTCCGAGAAAAATCGCCCCGACGACAACAAAAAAGTAGCTAATGGAGACGTTGTATGTATAAACACATTAGTAAGATGTATGACCTGAAGGACATGTGGGTATCTTGAGGAAACAACGTTAAATCTAATTATGCCCCACATTCCTTTAGGTTACTTAACACTGAACCAATTAGGTGAAATCATCGTCAAGCGGCAGGAGGAGGAAGCGGAGCGCTCTGCCAGTTTTCCTCTCGGAGAGTGACATGGGTGAATTAAAGGAGTGATTGATGTCTTTGTTCAGGCTTTTATGACAAAAAGAGTTTTGTAAACTTGAATTGAACTTCCCCCTGCATTCTGGGCTTGCTTGTCAGGCGGGATAATAAATCAGCAGGATTTTAATGGATGAATGGGCAGCTGAGCCGGGGAGCAGGCTCCTTCCCCAGTGTCATTAAGATCTGCCTCCAATTCGGGCAGGTTTCCTCACTTTTTGTCCTCTTTAGCCCAACAAATCATCCTACAACAATTTAGTTTATAAATAAGCACAATAGCACACTCTCTGGCGCTTCCTCTCACTGTCATGGCCTGTATTTATGACCCTGGGGCAGCAGTGCCAGGCAGAGATGCAACACTGCTTGACCACAGACAACATCACTAGGTGAAACTGGGAAGTGCATGTGGAGCTCCTGGGCATGGCCCAGAATTTGGGGTTCATTGTGGGGTTCATAGTGCCACAAGCAGTGGTGTCCTAGGGACGCTGATGTGATGCCACTAACCCTAGGGCAAGGTGAGAGTTGGGTCTTGGGTCCCCCCCAGGCCAAGATAGAAGAGGACAAGCATCCTTCCTGGGGCTTCAGCAGATTGCTAGTAGAGTCTTGAGTCATCTCCCCAAGTCAAGACAGAAGAGAAGAAGAGGGTGAGCATTCCTTTGGGGGCTTCAGTAGATTTCTGAGTGGGTCTTCAGGCTTTGAGTGCCCAGTGGGCTGAGACTCATTATCCTGGCTTATGTAAACCAAAGAAAGCTTGAAGACAAAACACAGAGCCAGATTTCAAACGGCTCCAAATCTCGGAGAGTTCACATCTGAGGGTTAGGGCTGGATCAATCCTTAATGAAAAAAAAATTAAATTAAGAATTAAAAGCCTTCCATTTATGGCATTTGTTCTCTAAAGTTTGCTCTGGAGCATATGCATGGACAAAAGCCCCAAACCCATTCGAGCAATGAAACTCTAATAGGCACATCCTGCCTCCCAATGGGCCACCACTGGCACACAGATACAGCATCACTAGGACAAAATCTGCCTTATCTCCATGTTCTTGAAGGACACCCACCTTAACCCTTCCCCAGAGGCCCTATCCGAAAATGAAAGCTGGGCTTTGTACCTGAGGCAGGGTCTCAGTCCCTGCTCTGCCTTGTTTTTCTTTCTGGAATGTGTCTTGCAAATGTACTTCTGCTGCTTGGGAAAATCCAAGTTTAGGGCATTCTGTGGATTCCCCTGGCTGATAGGTGTGATTTTATCTCCAGCTATATTTGCTCAGGTGATTGCAAGAGCACACTCAGCTGGTGAGGAACCCAAACACGGTACGTACCAAACCCAGTAGTAATTCCCAGTAGGCGGGAGTGGGGATGCAAAGCCTGTGCTGGGAGAACTCATCTTGGTATCTCCCTTTCTCCTTGAGCCAAGCAACTCAATGGCATCATGAGCACAAGGGAGGGAAGTCACAGATCCACGATGGCTGTGCAGGGAAGATCCAGGCTCTGGATGTCAGGTGATGAAGGGATGTCTCTCTTGGGGGGTCTCACACGGGCAGCTGAATGAGGATGCAATGCCTTGGCCCCAAATCACCGTGCCCTCATTCATTTGGAAATAGTCACGTTTTTACTAAGCAGTGTGTGTTTTTAATCAGTTCTCCCAAACCACTGCTCACTGAGCAGTTTCTCCGAGTTACCGACCTTGGGGTGGTTGTTGTGTTTGTGGTGGTGTTGTTTCAGGGGTTTCCTTTTTTAATCTCTCTTAAAAAGTATCACAGCAAGCCCGAGCATAAACCTCTGCTCCTTGAGCTCTACCGCTGGGTCCACAGCACCCTTATCTCCTGTCATCTCCATTTTATTGTGTCTCTGCCTTTATCACTCACTCTCTCAGCTCCCTGATTGCAATGTGCTGTGGCACTGTGAGCTTTTCACACTAAAAAGTAGCTGGTTGGAGTTTGTTTTGGCAGGCAGGGGCTCCAGATGTTGCCTTTGCTGGATCGTGCGTCTCCTTTTGCTTTGTTTTTGAGGGCGGATTATCTGTTGTCCTTAACGTTAGGTTGTTGTTCAGACTTTGCTGTTGCAATATGAAGCATAAAGGGGTGGTTTTTCCCCCTCTTTCCACTCCATTTTATTAAATAGAAAAGTTGGCTTTAGCCTTTCAAACTTGACCAGGGGGAGAATAAGCCCTCCCTTCCAGCCCTAACTATAGTTATACGGTGATTTTAGTTGTTGCAACTGAGACTTGACCGAGGGTGTTTGGTGATGGGAGATCTCATTTATAAGCAGCAAAGGGGGTAATTGAAGGGCTTCAAATGCCTTTTCCTTTCAAAACCAAAAGCTGCATGGGGGGTGGTGAATTCTGATGATAGTCTTCATTTTTTAAGGATTCCTTTGGCTTGATTATACAAGTGATCTGAACTACACTTTGCCCTTCACCATGCTTGCAGGAGTCGTGCCACATTGGAGATGTGGGTTGTGGCACCCTCAGCAGAGCCCTGAACCCTGCTGGGGCCACACTGATGTCCTGGGAAGAGGGGGGGACCTGCCTTTGGCTCTAGGCAGGAGTATCCTCCAGCAGCACAGAGGACGCACAAGGGGAAGGATGTGGCTCAGAAAGGGGCATTCAAGTTTCTTCATCCCTGGTGTACCCCGTTTCTGCATGGGACATGATCCTGAGTGGCAGGAGGTTGCCTGAAAGCCTCGCACAGATTTTGTGGGGGTTTGGGTCCAGCCTGCTCTTTGCACACTCTTTTATAGCCTATTCCCAGCAGACCCAGACTCTGGTGCCCTGCAGGAAGGCAGCGCGATGGCTTGGGGTAGGATCAGGGTGCGTGGCCGGGTGCTCTCCCTAGACACCAGTATTTTTGTGGGTGCACAGCTGTGTGCCACAGCCCCCCACATCCCACGGGATCCAGGCAGCACAACCACAGCCCTTCACAGAGCAGGATCCGACTGCTAATACCCTTATAAAACACCCCCAGCACTGAACAGACCCCCCCCCCCCAGGTGCTAAAAAGCCCACCCCAGTCTCCCATGGCAAGGTTCAGTTTCTTTGCCTTCCCCTCTCCCCTGTTTGCCTTTGCTTAGCCCCCGTGCTAGGCAGCAACATCGCCGTGGCCATGGGAGCTAAGCCGGAGCAGGGAGCGACGGGTGAGGGATTTTTTCCTCCTCATCCTCCCCCCGTCCAGGCTCTTCTGGCAGTCGCAGACTCCAGATGTTCGGAGCGCGAGCTGGGAAGTCCTGCTGGCGCCACTTGGGGCAGAGGGCAGGGGAAAGGCACGCGAGCTGGAACCCGGAGTACTCAGTCACTGCAGGACTTGGCGCATTCCCCAGCTCGCTGCTGGCACATTCCCCAGCTCTCTCCTGGCCATCTGTTCCAAAAAAACACTTTCAGAACCTCATCATCACTCAGGATACAACACTGCGAGCAGCTGTTAGCGAGGCAGAAGGGAAAAAAAATAACACACACACACACTGCAAAGAAAAAAAAAACCCCAAACCATGCTAAAGGTCTCTTTGTGAGAGAGGAAACTGGGTTATGAATAACAGGCGAGCAGTTGGAGCTCAATAAAAGTCTTCGGCTGGAATTTAGTTTCTTGGGTTGGTGCCTGTGTGTGTGGATGCGCACAGACGCAAGGAATTAAACATTAAAAATGCTCTTTATATATACATATGTATTCCCTGATAATTAAATGATAGAGGAGCGTATATGGAATGAAAAGCCATTCTGTTGGTTGCACTAAAAGGGCTCGCGCTATGTATGTAATTATTGCATTATATAAAACAGTTATTGTGGTGTTCTGCCATGCCTTGATGCTGACTCGTTGCCACTTTGCTAAAAGCAGAGCTCCCGCTGTAGGTAACACTTATTCCCGTTGGAAAATTCAAAGGAGGGCTTTCTGGAGGCATATTTACTTGCAGGAGTGACCAGGTTTTACGTTATAGATGAGAAATGGAAGTGGCAGGCTTGATTTGTATGGCACTGAAACCGTTCGCCTGGAGCATATTTTTTCACTAACAGGGTATCATGGCTCGTGATTTATTTAGACAGAGCCCAGAGATAAAGCCACAGCTCCCACCCCCTGGCTTGAGCAGATGATCCTGGCTGCCGGGGCTTGCTCTTATTGATCATCTGATATTGATTATTAGAACATATTTGGAGCCAGCACAGTAAAAAGTCTTGATGATCTGCACGGCGTTTCTTTCCCGTCCTGTGTGGGGAGAGGGGGGTCTTCTAATGAGGTTCGAGCTCCCTTTCCCTGCAGTTCGACTTAGCAGAGGTTCCTCTTTAAAAATAGCTTCATTTCCCTGCTAGGACTTGCAGGCGCGAGCGGGCAGCCAGCCAGTCTGCTTCCCCACGGCCGCCAGCTCCATGGGCCCCGGGGAGGAGCTGGACCACAGGAGAGCAGCGTCCCGCTTTGGAGCCGTCCATCTGCCTGCAGGACAGTGGGATGGCAGCATCCCTACTGGGGGGGCCTGATCCGCCTGGCCATGGGTTATCCCTGCCCTGTGCTGCCTGAAGGATTCCACGCCCGGGGAACAGACCTGCTTAAAAATAAGATGGTGGGGCAATAGTGAGGTTGTGTAAGAGCTGTAGCGGATTCCTGTGCTTATTCTTTGTGTTTTATATGTCCCTGCAATCTGAAACAACAATTGCAAATGGGACATGAGTGTGAGGCTAAGGGCTCATGATAGAGCCCTTTCCAACCCTAACTGTTCTGTGATTCTGTGTTCATCCAATGCTGGGCAGGGAGGCAGCATCAGCTACATGCTTCCCTGAGGGCACTGCACACCCTGTGTTGGCCCATTTGGGGATTGAGCATCGGTACCCCAAAGAGAAGGGCTGAAAGCTTTTCCTTGCAAAAGGGGTGTGATGTGGGACCCCACTGTTGCGTGACAGCACCCCAAAACCCTCTTTGATTTAAAAGGGGTGTTGGAGCAGCCACATTGCAGCATGCAAAGGCTGGGGCATGGAACAGGGTCCCATCGTAGGCTCCGCTCCCTTTGTAGCGAGGGTATTACCAAGAATAGGGTAAGATCCACCCCACAGATATCAGGTAACTACAGCAAAAGGAAAATGTGAGTAGAAGAGACAGGAGAAGCCCTGGAACAAAGGCTGACTCAATTCCAGAAGTGCTTTGATTTATAGAGGTTGAAATGCTCTGGGATGCTGCAAACTCACCAAGGTCATTGGGCCAGTTGTCAAATTCAAGAGCCATGGGACTTCTGATATTATTAGTTTAAAGCAGACCCTGGTTAATAAATCTGTCTTCAACACTCCTGGCTGGAGTGGAAAAGGGTGGAGGGGGAAAGAAAGGAGCCTGTTTCCACCTAACATAACCCATGGCCGGCACTGGGCAGAGCCCTGGGACCCATTGAACATGCCAGCAAGGTCTGCTGAGCTCCATCTCGTGTTGCAGAGGGATTTCTCCATTCCCTTTCCATTTCATCTGCCTGGAAGGTTGCCCTTACCCGCCCTTGGCTGGTTTGTACAGATTCGCTCTTGCGCCTCCATGGATGATCTTCCCCAATTGCAAAGACTTCAGAGCAGAGACCTGCCACTGAGGCTCCTCTTCCTAAATGCATCCTGCTTCCCAAAATGCTTTTTATCAGCATTGAGCACCTTGAGCTAAAGGGTAGGGTCTCACTGAATGAATGCAGGAGGTGTTAACTGCAGTTCAGGTCCTATTTGTTCAGCACTTTAAAGAGCACCAGAGGCACAAGAGAGGGGACCAGGCGCCTTGTGATTCCGATGGCTTTGGCTTAGGGCATAAGGCTGCTATTGCTGGGTAGTTCATTCCTGCCGTGGAAAAGGTTTTTCTTGCTAGGACTGCTGTTCCAGATGGGAACAGGGGGGATTTGTCTCTCTACTGTCTTTTAATATTAATGAGAGTGGTCATTTCTCCCCTCCTTTTTCTTCTTTTACATTTCTTTCCATGTGGGATAAATTAAAGCACTGACTTTTTCTATTACAGCTTATTAATATATATTATTTATTGTTGGAAAATGATTTCAGGGGTCTCCAAACAGAAACAGAAACATTTGCGATACACAAGGCTGTTTGTTGTTCTCCTATCTAAACCTCATTTATTCAAAATCCCAAATCCCAATTAAAGCTGTGAATTAGGGCAATAGTTCATATGTTCTCCTGCTTCACACAGCACTAAGTAGTGTCTTACAGTCAGCAGAGGTGCCTCCTTATTGATAATAATTGCAATAATGAGCTCTGTTTTCAGGTTTGGTGTGTGCCAGATGTGAAGAGTTCATTATTGCTTACGCAGGAGAGGAACCAGTTTGCACTGGGACTTTGTTATTGCTGGGATGTGCTGGGATGCAGCCAGCCCATGGCTCCATCCTGTCCTTCAGCAGACTTGAATGGCCAAAACCTCCTCCATGTATCCAGATGTGTTGACCCCAACTCCAGGATCCAGGGTCCAGCAGAGACCTGCATTTCTTGCATGGAGGTTGACCTAGGCCCTTTTGGAGCTCTTATTGAGTGAAATCCTGATGGTCCTGGGGAAATCCTGTGCTTCCCAGGTCTGTACTGTGCAGGAAGGGATGGCAAGGTGGATTTTGGGCCTCTCTGCCCCTTAGCTTGGCACGGATGATCAGCTGTGGTGGTTGATCTCCCTAATGATAGTAATCAAATAAATAAAACCATAAAATAGGCATCAGTCAGTAATATTTTATACCTTAATGTTACTGTATCTAATAATAGAAAAGAAGAGGCAGTACAGAAACAAAACAGATTCAGGAAAACGTGTTTTTCAGGCCAAGCTTTAAGGAGTTTGACCTTTCTGAGGTTGTCAGAAGGATGGCTGGTCTATCCAGGGAATTGATGACTGTGTCCAAAGGACCTTCAGAGGTTGTAGTGCACCCTGAAGGGCTCTTAAATCCACTGGCAAAAAGCGAGAAACAGTGGTTGGACTCCACAAATGGGATCTCGTTTCCAAGTTTCTAATTCTAACTTACTTAAAGAAGGATTTAGGAGCCCACGTGATGAAGGCAGTTTGGACAACAGAGATGTGATCTCATGAAAGAGCAGGCCCTGAGGATTTTACCCTGTTTTGAACTACACTAACGACTGTTTGTGGGATATTCACAGAGCTTATTTTAATGTTAAAAGGGACTTAGATGAGGTTTTTCCCTGCCTGGAGCTTCTGTGCTTTGGAGTTGTGTGTTTTCCAATGGATGTGGCCATAATACTCTCTAGCCAAATCCTGTTATCCCAGTACATCTGCCACAGCCATGACTTGCAGTGGGATCACAGACACAAGGAGCAGGTTGCAGTCCTTTAGGCTGAGAAGCCATACATGCGGGATAGTGAATGGGATAACTAAAATACAGACATAAACCCCATCTCCTGCACAAATCCCCTTTGCTTTCTAAAATCGGCTTCTGAAGCTGAAAATAGACCCCAAAAATCTGCAGGTCTTGTCAAAAGCAGGTATTTGCCATCATTTCTAATTGTGGCAGGAGCTGCAGCCCACACCTTGTATTTCCACCCTAAGCCTTCCTCACCCTTCTCTTTGCTAGTCCTTCTGCTCTCTGTGGGCTCTGGCCACTGTTGCGGCACCTACAGGGGGTTACTCTGCAAGCCCAACTCTTAAAGGTCTTCATACCCATGGCCAATGGTCCCCAAGGACACCCCAATGGTGATCGTTGGTGCAAGGAGCCACCAGGACACCATGTGTTCACTGTTCTGATGGTGCATCTTTCTCTTTCCAGGAGTAATAACAAGGAGGGGAGGATCCAGAAGAGCTTCCCAGCCAGAGTTACATCTGTTCTTGGCAAAGGTTGCACGATCCAGATGAAGACTGCAAGCAGCATTTTTGCTGAAACCCCTTTTCGAGCTGACAGTTGGCCAAGGAACTTTCTTAATCTCTGGAACAGAAAGGAAAAAAGGAAAAGAAGGAAACAAAAACCAAACAAGGACAGGGATGCTTCTTATTGTTGTTAAGCCAGCCACCTTTTAGTACGTGCAATTTATTTAGCACTTTTCCCTTTGCTTAACTGGGAAATGTTACCCTCTCAGCTCATGTGTACAGTAATTTGTTGTTGTTGTTGTTGCTGTTGTGCCAAAGATTTGATGGAGCTTCTACACTGTGTCTTATTTTTGCCTTAACGTTAAATCTTTGAGCCAAAGAAAAGTCAGAGGTGCCATTGAGGTGGCAGCGAGCAGGCCGGTGACACATCTGGGTTTAGGAATCCTTCTGTCAGTCACCTCTGATGTCTCCTGCCCGCAGCCCTGGAGCCAGAATTTGGTGCAGGCAAGAGCTGGGACAACACCAAGTCATGCTTCGGCGTTTCAGGTTCGCTTCTTTCTTTGGGCTAGTTCTGCCTGTTGGGCAATGTCCTGATGTTCCTGCCTGTGCAACACATCCACAGGGTAGAAATAACTGACACGAAGTGAGAGCTGAAACAGGAGATGCGAATTTCACTCTTTTTTTAATAAATAAATAACAATAAATAAGCAGCAGTTAAGTGCCATGTCAAGCAAAAAGAAAGGAAATCAAAAGGAAGTTCATCAGGCAGGATGGAATGCAGCAAAACAATTCAGCGGGCGTTTCAGGTTTGTGAAGTTGTTCTTCTGTGGGGTTTTTCAAGTGGCCAGAAACCCATGTAATGCAAAAGCATTTGAATCCTATACTGTACCTTTCACTTCAAATTGAAGTAAAAAGAAAAGATTGAGAAACATTTGCTTGGAGTAAGCAGACTTTATAGGTAATGCAGTTCGTATGCAAGACATCTGCTAATGATGGGGGGACAGAGCTCCGTGTGCACATACATACAGGTTACCAAACCAAGGGGGTGTGTTTTGTTTCCCACTCAAGGGGAAAGGTTATTTGTGAGGCCAGGTTCCCATCCTGGCGACATCAGCGTCAATCAGGTTCCTGGGTGTCTGACTTACTCCAGTGTGGATCTGGCCGGGCATCGCCAGGTGCTGGGGAGGGCAGAGGAAGGGGAAGGGAAGAGTCTCTGTTCTGCTGACATGAATACAAAACTTTAACCCCTCAGTGCCTGCCCGTTTATTTCCCAGACACACACACACAAAACATGAGCTCACCAGAGCAGGGGCTGGGGTGCCAGGCTGAATGGTGATGGTCTGCTCACTGCCAAGTCCTCTGGTCCCAGCGAGGACGGGCGAGCTCCCAGTGAGGATGCTCCAGATGTCTTCTATGTGATTTCTGGGACGCACAGAGGATGGCTGTGTCCAAGCCCCCTCCCAGGAGCTCCTTATACTGCTCACCCCTCCACCCTCACCGCCGGTCATTATTAGCAGCCCAATAAAGTGCGTTTTTAGATTGTCATTTGTATTTCTTTATTAAAGCACAGTTTTGAAGCTTGTCTTTCATTACATACATTAAAGCCAACCTTTTAGCTTCTAACAGGTAGAGGGACTGAGCTCGCAGACTGCAGGAAACACTCCAGAACTGTTTGTACCCATGGCAAGGGGTTGGGTTTAAAGTCCATTTGCTTTCAAGAACCAACAAGCAGTTGGACCTTGTGAATGCAGCCCAGCCACAGAACGCAGTGAGAGAAAGGCAGCTGGAAGGCAGCAGGACACAAAAACAGCATCACAAGATGACCTGAAGGGGGAACTGCAGGTTTTGTATGGGGCTCTGCTGCAACTTTCCCATCTGGGTTTTGAGCAAGAGCAATGGAGGCAGCTCGGGGTTGTTGCTAAGGAAGACCTGTGGGCATTTCTTTCTTTAAACAGAGTCAGACATTCACTGGGCATTTTTAATGTGAGAAATACCACCGTATTTTAGTCCTGCAGTGGCTCTGTTTGTGGGAGTTAATAATTAGCAGGCAGGCAAGGTCTGCAGGGAGTCACAGAGTCAGCGATACAATACTGCTGATATTCTTTATTTACTCTTTTTCCCTTCCAATGCCAGTTATAGATAAGGCATTTGCTGTAAATACGTAAGTCCCAAGCTGGGCGGCATCACTGGGTTGCGACTGGGGCTTTAGGTCATGCGATATTCTTTGTCCCCCTGGTTAGGGAAACATTAACCCTTGGGATCAAGTTGCTTAATTACAAATTCCCCAAATTCACTTTGCTTAAACATTCCCTGCTATTCCCACCCTACCGCTGCCCTCTAGTAAATGCAGGCAGAAAGTCCCTAAAAGTTAAAGGAAATAAATTGGTTTGCTTGGTTTAAGAGAACAAGGCTCTGCAAGAGGCTGCGCGGATGCTTTTTCATCCCCAGTGAGGCAAGAGGAGCAGCAATGGCCATCCATAACATCACTCTGCTCCCCAGCCTAGTTCAGCCAACCAACTCTGACAACGAGGATAAATCTCTACTGAACACATGAGTTTGAACACCACCATGGAGCTGACACTGCTTTCCTGGCCTCGTGTGCACCCAGCGCCAGCCGAGGCACAGAGCTGACCTTGCCTCACTCCTCCCCAGCAAACACGCCGAGCGATCGCTCTCCCCTGCAGATAACAGGGAAATGATGTTTGTTATCCTGCTGGAAAAGCAAAACAGCCCTCGTGCTGTCACCTCCCTGGGGTCAGCAGACACAAAGCCTTTGCTCCCAGTTGGTGCCAGCCCCCAGCTCCACGCCTTGGGTGGGAGGGCACAGGAACCCTTGTAACGTAGCCCCCACATAGGACCATGTGCAGGACCCACTGTGGGACAGAAGGGAGATGTTCATTATGCAAAGGGGATGCGGAGAGGGCGGTGGGATTTGTGTTTTTCCCAGATGCTGAATGCCATATTAAACTAGAATGGCATGTATAACCACAAATCACACACCAAACCAGTAACACCGCCTGGAGATGGACTTGGGGGTGTTGGTCGATGAGAAAATGAACATGAGCCGGCTTCAGTGTGCACACGCAGCCCAGAAAGCCAACCGTATCCTGGGCTGCATCAAAAGGAGCGTGACCAGCAGGTCGAAGGAGGTGATCCTGCCCCTCTGCTCTGCTCTTGTGAGACCTCACCTGGAGCATTGTGTGCAGTTCTGGTGTCCTCAACGTAAAAAGGACATGGAAGTGTTGGAACAAGTCCAGAGGAGGCCACGAGGATGATCAGGGGACTGGAGCACCTCCCGTATGAAGACAGGCTGAGGAAGTTGGGGCTGTTCAGCCTGGAGAAGAAAAGGCTGCGTGGAGACCTCAGAGCAGCCTTCCAGTATCTGAAGGGGGCCTATAGGGATGCTGAGGAGGGACTCTTCATTAGGGACTGTAGTGATAGGACAAGGGGTAATGGGTTAAAACTTAAACAGGGGAAGTTTAGATTGGATCTAAGGAAGAAGTTCTTTACTGTGAGGGTGGTGAGGCACTGGAATGGGTTGCCCATGGAAGTTGTGAATGCTCCATCCCTGGTGCTGTTCAAGGCCAGGTTGGACGAAGCCTTGGGTGACATGATTTAGCGTGAGGTGTCCCTGCCCATGGCAGAGGGGTTGGAACCGGATGATCTTAAGGTTCTTTCCAACCCTAACTATTCTATGATTCTATGTAAAGCACTGCACCCCATTGCTCATGCCACATCCACTGCTCGGCTCACAGCTGTGTGGGGTGAAGGGCATTAGCATTTCCCCTTATTTCTAACAATTGATGAAGGCATTTAGTAGCCAGGGAGGTGCTAAAGGTGAGGACCAAGGTGAAGATCATCTTGTGAACATGACACCACAGACTTGTTCCAAGTATTGGAGAAGTCACCATCTACCTGCTTGTTAAATAAATGTCCTCGCAGCTGCCAAGTCCTTCATGCATGAGTCCTGCCCTGCACAGACACCTCTAAATCCAAACATCTTCAAGACAGGTTTTACATCAGCTTAAGTTGCCAGGGGTTGAAAGGATATCCATGGAGTCTCAAAAATACCATGTGCAGTAATCTGCCCCTTAAAGCCAGCTTCTTCTTTCTTTCAAGGGTTTTCTGTTGCTCAGCAGAGCAGCAGGAAAGAAGTAGGAGCTTTCCTACCATTTCTACACTTGAACTCTGAGCTCCAAGTAGCTTTCTGTATTGGAAGTAGCCCTCTGTAGACCAACACAACCACATTTACACAACTCCTGCCATGCCTCCATCTCTCTCTGCCCCCCATAAACAGAATCACAGAATGGTTTGGGTTGGAAAGGGTCTTAAAGCTCATCCAGTTCCAACCCCCTGCCATGGGCAGGGACACCTCCCACTAGAGCAGCTTGCTCCAAGCCCCTGTGTCCAACCTAGCCTTCAACACTGCCGGGGACGGAGCAAGTATTTCCTCTCAGGCTGACCCATCAGTATTTCCATGCCAGATAAAATCACTTGGGCAGGCTGGTGTTGGTCCCCATTGTTCCTGTTAATCATTCCTGCTCTAACTGGGATTTCTCCATAATGAAATAGGATGTCACAGGCAAAACAGAGGCTTCTGCCCAAACCAAGTTGGCCAAGTGAAAAACTATGTCCTGTTGATAACTCCCAGCAATGTGCCTCTGAGGATCTGCCCCAGCATATGTGGTTTTCTCCTCATACAGTCACTTTGAGGTAAACAAAATTCCCATTAACCTGGGTGAGGATGTCTTATCCTCATCCTGCTGCTGTTGCAAATCCAGGTTGGTGCTGGTGGGCTGCTGAGCCAGAGCCCAGAAAGCAGGTTAACCTGTCAGGAAACAGCTTTGAGCCTGAATCATGCAGCAGATATAAACAAGTAGATGTTGAAAGAGAAATCACCACTGAACTTTCTGATACAGTACTATAGGAAAAAGAAGTCCCATTGCATCTACCCTCCACCTACCTGCCTTTCATACCAAAGTCTGAGATAATGCATCCTCGAGTGCCAGGATGCAGTGCCTAAATCAACCCATTAACCAACATGCATCAACCCAGATTACTCATAAACCCATATTACTCATAAACCCATATGCATCAAACCGAATCACTCATAAAGCTGCACGCAAAGGTCAGGAATGGCCTTGCACCCTTTCTGTGTCCTTAACGCACACCCAGTGCTGCCTGACTGATACCAGCCCTAAACCCTTCCCTACAATCTACCTACATTTGGTGGGGATCAGCAGTCACCTTCCAGGGAAGGTTTAAAGTACCTCAAAGCACTCATATTGCAAATCTTGGGCTGAGCCCAAGCTCTTCCAAACTGGAAGGTGAGACTCATCATTTGCACTGCTGGTGACCTGCTGGCCCAGCTCCGCTTGCTGCTTCCATTATAGGATTTACTCCTTCCGCCTCCAGCCCTGGGGCCTGGAGAGCCATCTGCCCCCTATAACTAACTAGGATACCCATCATCTAAGCAAGACAAAGTGGATCCCTCTTCCTAGACGGCTGCATCGATGAATACAATTGTCATACACATGTACATCGTACACACAAAACTACACGGAGAGGGCTTCCATTTTGGTTTTTGGATGTGATATTTCACCAACTCAACCAGATTTCAGTGGGAGTTTCCTGCCCCTGCCTGCTCCATGTCACAGTGGCACCAGTCACACTGCAGCTGTAAGATGTGTACTGTAATTATTAGTAATTGCATTCACTTGCTCCATATAAAAATATCAGCACAGTAACATGAATGATTTGTGTAATGATATATTTGCTGCTATTAGGACCTAATACGTTATGCCTGTAATTACACGCTATGTCCCATATAATAGGCCTGGAATTGCTGTGTAAATTTTGGGTAATTGCAGAAAACTATGCTACAAACAGGTCCCCCTAGACTAAGTTGAGCATTCACTACCAGGAAATAACCATTATTAAAGGCTCTGCAATAGACAAACCAATAGATTGGAGCCAAAAGCCATCTCAACATACAGCTGTAATGATGGAGACAAAGAAAGCATGTGAGTGTATTAGGGGGAGAAATAAGCAGGGGAGCAAGAGTAGTACAAGTCCAGGTAGTGTTATCCATGAGGGATATTTCTTCTAACTCTGATTGCAGCAATACTCTGGAATAAATCCGAGGAACCTCGAGTGAGTGCAATGTAAACTCCAAGTAGCACAAACCCGTTCAGATGCAACTGTTTCAAAGCATTTAGAAGCCACGGTCGTCATTAAAAGAGAAAGTTATAATGTTTGCATCTAAATTAAAAGTCTGCCAGAGGTCATTGCAGCTTAATGCATAGGCAGGCTTTTCTAAGTCGGCTGGGAACACTGACATTGATTAAGATTTATCCCCTCCTCCCAGATCCAAGAGCTTTTCCAGGTTTCAAAGCACTTTTCTTTGGGTGAAGCTGCTTCTTCCCCTCCTCACTGCAGTATCGGCACATATTCTATCTAAAATCAATAGCAGTGCAGCGTGTTGCCCCGTGGGCTTCTTGCCGTTGTGAGTGTTTCTCCCAAGGATGGGATGTGATAGGAAGAAATGAGATCAGCCATTTCTATGGCTGAGTGAACACTTATGGGCTTTGAGGGCTTTCTTATGGTCGTGAACCTCAGAACAACTTCTGATTGTTTTAATTTCACTGCAGCCTTCCAGCTTCGTCATCTACGCTGCCAGCTTCTATTAAGGTTCCATTAAAAGGCAATGAAACACGGGGCTTTTTACAATACCCTTGACAGAACAATTTCCCTTTTTGGATACAGTAAAACAACTTCAGCCAAAAATACATCTTTTTGGCTTAAAAAAAAAAAAAAAAAAGGAAAGAAAGGGAGACAATTTCAAGTAGATCAAAATATTCCATAAAATGTTGTCTGACTGTCTCAGCCAGAAAAAACAATCCAGAAAGGCTGATTTTCAAAGCAAAACAATGATTTTTCCTCCCTGCCTATCATAATTACATTTGCTTCCTCTTGCTTATGAAAAGCCCTAGATATCAGACAGTATTTCATTTCGTGTGGAGCTAAGTGTTTTGTTGAGACCAAAACATTTTCCACAACACTTTGTCATTGAGAAATGTTCTGTAATTGAATTTTACTGTTCTTAGTTTTACCTTTTCCTTCAAGGATCCTAACAGCTTTTCACTTTAAGTATAACTGCACTTAGCAAGAGAAAGAAGAACAAACCCTGCCCTCAGATACAACCAGGTGAATTCATGCAAATCCTCATTGAAACAGAACATGTTATAAAAGGGAAGAGAGTATAAAATCTAATCTTAAATTACACGTAGAATAAGCTTGCCCACTGTATTGAAAGTTTTAACCCAAAATATACCAATCAGTTATCAGATCTGTGTCCTATCATGTCAGCATTGAAACAAGTCTGATTTGTGGCCAACCACATATGCACTTGATCTTCCTGAAGTCCATGGGGTATCTCGAAGTGTTAAGCACAAGCAGCCAGCTTGGTGCCCCAGCGCCAGGGATGGGTTTTGTGCAGTGAAAGATCACGTAGCTTCAGATATTGGTAGATACTAAGTCCCTGTCCCCATGAGCATGTTGCTTCTCATTTGGCACAGTGCACTGAAAGAGGTGATTAGGGCTGTCCCCCATCCCACTTGCGTAAGAGAGTATAAAACATGGGCTTAAGTATAGGGCTCTTTGCAATGAAGCAGAAGATCTCTTTGCTCTATCCCGTTCCATGGCATGCATTATAATAGTATATAGGTCATGAATCAGACCATAAATCACTCCTGGAGTTGCTGTGCAGAGGAAAGCAAGGGAGTTGTTTGCGAGGAAGCCTGAGAGGGCTGAAAGTGAGAAGTTGGCAAGACTCGAAGACAGGCCTGAGCCCCTGATTGAGGAGCCAGCAGAGGAGAGCAGGGCCCTGAGCAGCCAAGGCTGATGATGGGAAAGCTGTGATGGACTGAGATCCCCACCTCATCAGTAGCATACATATTGGTGTAGCCATGGGGCTGACACAAAATACTGAGTGAGTGCTTCTGGTGAGAGTGAATGGAGAGCATCCTGCACAACAATACTGTGTAATGGTCATGAGACCTTCATGAGATGTAGACTTGTGAAAGCTAAATGAAGATGGGAGACACAGCCTTCATTCTGGAAACTCTTAACTTCCCCATGATGGAGTTATGAATCAGCGCAGTTTAGAGGCATATACTACCTATACGCTGAGATTTACAGACTGCACGTTTGCATGTCTACAATTCAAACTTGATTGTGATGACCTCACATAAAATAGTAATAATCAGCTGTCAATAATACTTTGGGAATTGGGGGAAATACAAAGGGAAAATGTTCATTCTTAGTAACTGGTGCTGACGGTCAGGAAATTGAACCTTCTGCTAGTATTAGTCACAGGAGCCAAAAACATTGCTGCTGAATGTTTCTGTGGAGCATATGCTTTATACACTTGAAAGATGCTCTTCTATAGCAAGTCTTTGGAGTTGAATAATAAAGGCAGAAATCATAAAGATTCCCTTTTCCTTTGGTAGTTAATCAGCCCCAGGTCTATTGCTGTTCAAGCAGAGAGCTGTCTTCATCCCAGGCTCTCTCCTTCGCTGCATCCCTAGGATGCAATCCTATGTGCAGTTAGCTGGCGGTTCCCTAATGAATCAAACCGTTTGCTCCAGAAATACAAGATGAAGGGCCAATATTTTCAAAAGCTGCCTTTAAAACTCTGGCAGCAATTTAGTGTGGTCATGTTTCCGAGTGTGAAGTTCTTCATGTATGAATGCTTGCACTCAGGATTTATTTGCTTGGACTGCACTCACATCCGCGCAGGGAGCGTGACCGTGAACCCAAGGTTTTCCATGTGCTATCTACTAGATGAGGAAAAATGGGTTTAAAGGATTAGGAACCAGCTAAGGACTGGAAACCTGGTAAGGATTTGCAGATGTAGCCTGGTATTTAGGGCTATAGAGCAGGGAATGAGTTAGAGGAGAGGAAAATGAAGAAGAAAAATACATTCATGTGAAGCAAACCCAGACCCAGCAGTTTTGCTACATTCACTATTACCTTTGTTGTCTCTCTTTGCACTTCACTAAGTGCCTTTCTGTGCACATCTGGGATCACAACAACACAAAGCATGATGCACAGATCCCAGAGGTGGCCTCAGACCTGGTAAAGCTCTGGCCACAGGAGCATCATCCAAGATGAAGACTAATTAGTCCTTGCGGGAGCCTATCAGCTCCAGTGCTGGGGTGCTAATATGACATGAGACTTCCATAAGGACCTGAATGGGGGCCTACTGTTTGGGTGTACTAACCCTCACTGACCTTGCCTGGAGACCCCTAATACACCCCTGCCTCACACCCCATCTCTTATCCACCTTGCTCAGAAGGGAAGAACCACGGCTCAGCCTGAGCAAGAGGTTTCAATACATGTTTTTGAACGGTTAGTGATCTCCCCTGTCCAAATGCACAGGGCAGGACCACGCCATGTAGTGCTCATCATAGGGCACACCAGAAAGATGCCACTCGCCTGAGCCCACGCACACACAAATCTGCCCCAGCTCTTTATCACCCCCATTTTTAGCCTTTTCTGCTTTAAAAGAAATGCTAAATTTAATACAGAAATAATATAGAAATAAAACCAAGAGTCTTTCAGCTTCTAGGGAGGAAATTGTCCTTGCTCAGGAAGCATGAAATTAAAAGCTCTCAAGCATGCCTTCACCCAGCTCCACACCACGTGTACCTCGGGCTGGGAGCAGCGGGCTGGGAGCTCACTAATTCGCTCCATGGCCTCATCCTGCAAACATGCACCCCTGCAAGAGAGGCTTACTCATGGAAACACTATGCCTGCATTCCCCTTAGGGAGGAACCTGCTCCGCCGGCTGCCCAGGGGACAGGGCTGGCACCCTCGGGAGGGCTCCAGCAGCACAGCAAGGCACCAAGCCTGGCCAGGAGCAGGAGATACCACATACACTGAAGGACACCCTCTGGCCATGCTCGACATGACCCAGGTTCACTGTGTGCTAGGCTGCATCAAAAAGGAGCATGAGCAGCAGGTTGAGGGAGGGGATTCTGTTCTGCTGTGCTCTGGGGAGACCTCCCCTGAAGTGCTGAACCCAGCTCTGGGGCAATAACACAAGAGGGATGTGTACCTGTGGGAGTGAGTTCAGAGAAGGGCCAGGAAGATGCTCCAAGGGCTGGAGCAGCTCTGCTCTGGAGCCAGGCTGAGAGAGCTGGGCTGGGTCAGCCTGGAGAAGGGAAGGCTCCTGAAGGGGAGACCTTAGAGATGCTCCAGTGCCTAAAGGGGCTGCAGGAAACCTGGAGAGGGGCTTGGGACAAGGGCCTGTAGGGACAGGACAAGGGGAATGACTTTAACCTGCCAGAGGGAAGACTGAGATGAGCTCTTAGGCAGAAGCTCTTCCCTGTGAGGGTGCTGAGGCACTGGCACAGGGTGCCCAGAGAAGCTGTGGCTGCCCATCCCTGGCAGTGTTCAAGGCCAGGTTGGACACAGGGGCTTGGAGCAAGCTGCTCTAGTAGAAGGTGTCCCTGCCCATGGCAGGGGTTGGAACTGGATGAGCTTTAAGGTCCTTTCCAACACAAACCAGTCTGGGATTCTATGATATGGTTCTATGCTCAAGGCCACACTTGGATGTTTTCTGATAACACGGGCTCAAAAATCTCTTCTGCAACAAAACGCCTTCAAGCAGTTCTCAACAGACTCCAGAGACATTCCCATGAGTCTTACAAATAGCAGCCTGCCTAGAGTTTGCTTTGTGGCATGTTTTCCTTAGGAAAATGTGGGTGCTGTTGTTTCCCAGCTCACTTCAGCAGCCTTCAGGTCCTCAGGGCTGGGCAGGAGACACACAAGATGGGCTCCTGCCAGTTCCCTCCTAAATCATGATGGTGCCTCACGTTTGCAAGGCTGTGTAATGGTCTGTCTCCTGCTCCTCATCCTCACTGGTTAGATAGAGCAGGGCGAGCTGGCCTCCAATACACAAACCATGCTTTCTGGGGCAAGGCCAGAAGCTCTGTCATCTCCCAAGGTTCCAAGCTCAGATGGTCCCCATGGAGGTTGCAACCATGTGCAGTGACACATGTGCTTCTGTCCGTGCCATGCACCCTTCCATCCCGCTCAATGTATGTGAGGAAGAGAAGGAAGCCAAGGGACCTGCTTTTCCTTAAGAGATGGGTATCAAATAGTTCCTTGCTTGCTTTCAAACTCAACAAGATTGAAAGGCTTGGTCCCCCCTTGGGAGAGCCCCATCAGGGTCTGAGGATTGTTCCCATCATGACAGAGATGAAGGTACTCTCCCAGGACCTCAGAATCTCTAGAGGACCAGTGTCTTCACATAGCTTTGGGGAGCACTTTCTGGGACCCCTTCCTGCACAGCTGCAGCTCCATTGGTAACGGTGCACCAACCCAGCACATTCCAGGCTCCTTTGGTTTGAGTGATGCATATTTTGACAGCTCAGAGAAAACATTTTGCAAGATGCACAGTCAAAGGCTCTTTCGAGCCGAGATGCTGTGGAAAAGCCACATGAGCTCTCCAAGGCACTATCGCTCACGCTCTGTCTTAGCCAGCTGCTCTAATGAAAGCTCCCTGTGCAGGCCAGAAGATACAGCAGGGAATAATACATTCCTTTAAATAGTATCCTCTCCTGCTTGAAGAGGCCATGAACATTTTAACTCACTTATAATTATCCTGTGGTTCAACCCTCTCTCCTGCAGTCTGCACTGGGCACCAGGGCCAGGCAAAGGCATGGGAAGCATTTAGAATGGCATTAGCTAACCCATGACCATTCAGAGAGCACTTGTGGTCATGTCCTTTCCCAAGCAATACTGCTCACTGCACAATACCTACCCTGTAGTGGGTTCTCAGACCTTGATTACCCAGAGGTAATTGGCATAGGAAGATGCAGCATTGAGGTCAGCAGAGAAGACCTTGTTGCACCAAGGACTGATCTCAAAGAGGTGATGACTTCAATAGTATGTGATGCTGGCCATAAAATGCTCCCTTAACATCTTCCACGTGACATTTTCCACAAGCAAAGCCAACTAAAGAGGTCCCTGCATGTCTTCCTCCTTCTGCCCCATGCAACCATCTGTAAATCACATCAGTGAGAGAAAACGCATGGGGCCAAGGGGGGAAATAAATTCATTGAGACTTTATAAAGTGCACGGACCCCATTTGCAGCACGACCCACAAGCAATTGTTTTGGCACAGCAGTGGGACAGCAAACTGCCAAGCAACAAAAGGAAAACGGGGCTAAGGAGCATTGGGCTCCCTTAAAGCAGCTTTGCTTAAGGAGGTATTTGAAGAGGACTGTCTTCTAGATGACTAGAAGGAGCAGTATGAGGTCAGTGTTGAGAGGTTTGGAATTTCTATACAGAAAGAATTATTTAGGTAATTCCCAGTCTCCTTCTCCATAGGAAATTTCAAACAAAATCCTTAAGGTTCAGTGGCAAAGAGCAGTTTCCAGCCTAAATAAAAAATTACATGAGGAAAAAATTGTTATGGGAAAAAGTACCAAAAGTATCATTTTCTCTGCTGAAAGCTGAAATTCTGCCACAAAAAAAAAGGTCATTTTGCCACTCCCTAGAAAACCAGAGAAAATATTAGCATTTTTCCATGGGTGATTTTTAATGGTTGCCTCATTGTCATTGACTTCAATGCACTTTCTGCAGCCTCCCAGCCCTGCCCTTGCTTCACTGTGCCTATGTACATGTACAGCCTCTTCAGGACAGGACAGGTTTCTCTCTCAAGCAACCCCCAGCACACCCAGTGTTTTAATCAGATTGCATTACTGATGGCAATACTCTGATAGAGTCGTAGCTTTATGATGATGAAGATGTGTGCTGCCAGAGCACGTCAAAGGTGCTGGGCTTTCTCTCTGGTTTAATTTCTCTGCATCACCTTCTGCTTCTTGTCTTGCTCTGCCATTGCCTCAAAATGCCTTAGTGCCTCTCCTATGGAGCCAGGATGAGAAAGCTGGGCTGAGTCAGCCTCGAGAAGAGAAGGCTCCTGAAGGGGAGACCTTAGAGAGCTCCAGTGCCTAAAGGGGCTGCAGGAAACCTGGAGAGGGGCTTTGGACAAGGGCCTGTGGGGACAGGCCAAGGGCAATGGCTTTAACCTGCCAGAGGGGAGACTGAGATGAGCTCTTAGGCAGAAGCTCTTCCCTGTGAGGGTGCTGAGGCGCTGGCACAGGGTGCCCAGAGAAGCTGTGGCTGCCCCATCCCTGGCAGTGCTCAAGGGCAGGTTGGACACAGGGGCTTGGAGCAAGCTGCTCTAGTGGAAGGTGTCCCTGCCTGGGGCAGGGGTTGGAACTGAATGAGCTTTAAGCCCCCTTCCAACCCAAACCATTCCATGAGTCTATGAATATACAATTGCTTCTTATCCCAAAGGCTTTGATGCTATAGAAGTAATTGATGGCACAGTAATACTTCTTGACATTGTGAGGCAAATGATGTCAAACAGCCCGAAGAAAGACAAGTGCCCCATGTTTTTCAGGGACATTTTAGGGACTATCCCTAAATTTTACCAGGTGTTTTCCTTTTTTATGCTGCTCTACAAAGCCTATTTTAAAACACCTATTTGTCATGGGTTTTTTGCTGGGCTAAACCATTTGTGTTGCATATGTGTACCAGCAATCCATTTAAGTTTATCATAGAATATAAGAAAACCAAGTTGCACCCTCATGGAAGTGTCAGCAGAACCAGACCTCCTCTTACGAGCCTTTACTGTGAGAAAAGAAGCCCTTTATATTTGCTGTGCAGAGCAGAGTGGCGCAGCGGAAGCGTGCTGGGCCCATAACCCAGAGGTCGATGGATCGAAACCATCCTCTGCTAATTGCTTTTGGGAAGTTCAAGCTGGATATAAAGAAGCTTTTTACTGTGAGGGTAGTGAGGCACTGGCACAGGCTGCCCAGGGAAGCGTTAAATGCTCCATCGCTGGCACTGCTCAAGGCCAGGTTGGATAGAGCTTTGGGCAGCCTGGTCTAGTGTGAGGTGTCCCTGCCCATGGCAGGGGGTGGAACTGGGTAATCTTAAGGTCCTTTCCAACCCTAAGTATTCTATATGATTCTATGCTTTACAATGAGAAATTTGGCCTCTTGGGGGCTGAAATTATCTTTCCTCTCTTCCTTCCAGTGTTCAGGAATGGGTTAATTTGCACTGAGCCAAACCATGGTAAGCGTTCCTCAAAGCCAAAGAACAACTCTATTTGCTACAGATTCATCTCCATGCAGTATTTCCAGCACAAGGAGGGGGCATCAAAACAGCTTTTCATGGGAACGAACTGCTTTCACACCTCCAGCTGCAGCTGTGTGGGAAAGGGCAGTCCATTTTAGCCACACTGGAATACCCCGGCTCTCCTGGCAATGGTGAGCTCAAGCGGCCTTTCCCTGCTTCCCAAACTGCAATTGCAGCAGTTGCAGCTCTCCACTTTGTGAAGCAACCCTTTGTTGTGTTTGCAATGAGGGTATGCATCATGCCCTGTCACCAGCCTCACACAGTGGGGACCAGAGCATGCTGGCAGCACGCTGCCTCTGGGACAGGACCTGTACCCTGCACACCCTGCTACCAAAGCGGTGCCAGCACCAGGCAGGGACCTGCTGCTGCAGATATTCAGTGACACCAAGTGGGATGCTTGCCTTTGCCCTTCTGCTCTGGACAGGGCTGAGCCTGTATTCAGATATAGAGTAACTCCATGTTTAGGGAATATGAACGCTGAGGGTGTGAAGCAGACACTTGGGGAGATGCAAACCAGGCACTAAATCTGTTCTTTCATGAGCTTTCCCACCTCAGGTGTCTCATACAAATGCTGACCATAGAGGGTCACCTGTTCTGTGCCCCATTCCCTCAAGTTACACATCGCTCCCAACACCTTAATACCTGCTTAGCTCAATGCCCTGCATGGAAAACCTCCATTCAACACAAATCTTTCAGTTCTTTCCTCACCTTCCAAATAACTTCTTTTCTCCCCCTTTCCCACCATCACCCATGGGGGAGTTCAGCCCCTCTTCTTCTGCCTCTTGCCCGAGGAGGGGAATGTCAGAACTGATGTCTCCAAGAAAAGGAGCCAAGAAAAGGGTATTCTTATGGTACTGCATTCAGACCCTTATCAACTGCACCCAAGCCACAGGGAGCTTCAAAAACTCACTGGTGTCACCATTTTAAATGCATGAACAAACCAAACCCCTGCAGAAACATATGCAGCGTATTTCTTGCATGTCAGTTTATCACACAAGGAAGCAGCTCATTTCTGGACATCTCCTCCATGGAGAACACATGATAGAGTGCTTTGTCTGAGATCAGAACTGATTCCACGTTATCATCACCATCAACAGTTCACTGCCTGAAACACCCCAAGTTGTAAATCTACTTCATATGAGCACCCAGCCCCTATATGCCAGCCTTTCCACCCAGCTACTGCTCTTGCTCTCAGTCCTCCCAATGTCTCAACCAGCTTGTTCAATGCAGAGACACCACTTCCCCTGGTACAGCAGGAGGGAGAGGAGGAGCACTCACCCTAACCCTCATGAAGATAAAGGCTGGTACCTGCAGAGGTCCCAACCAAGGACCCCACCGGTGTTTGCTGCTCCCCAGCCAGGAAGCAGCCGCCTGCGAGCACATCCATCGCAGCTGCAGGAGCCTGCAGCCCAGAGAATTAAGCATTCAGCAGCCACTAAACTCAAAAATAGACAGTAGGCGCCAAAATCCTCAGCTGTGGCTCCTTGGACTACACTGTATTTACACTGATTTAAGCCAGCTGAGGATCCGCGTCACCGGGCCAAGTCCCACTGGCCTACCTCAAGCTGATGGCTAGTTGACGTGACTGATGACTAAGATTCCCATTTAGCCTAACTGGAAGCATGAGCAGAGCCTGTGTAGTGCTACCATTGTTGACTCCAGCCTTTTGTCTCAGGCTGTAACCGATAGGCCTAATAACCGAAATCATACTGCATGCATTCATTCACCCTCTTCACAAACAGCGTGTTATTGAGCTCAGTGGTGAAAAGGCATGCACAAACACAATGGGGCTGGGATTAAGCCCAGCTGCATTACCAAAGTAAATACTTTTGCTGCTGACAGTTTGTCTGTAGGGATTTGGAGAAAAGTTTTGTGCATCTACTTAGGCAACATATGGTTTTATTTTCCCTGTTAACAAAAACAGTAGTGGTCAAAAGTCAGCACCCTCTGATGACTGTTTGGTGGCCAATGTGGAAATGGGCTTGGTGGTCTAAGTCCAGTTCCTTACATGTCCACATAAAAATGATCCTCTTCCTGCATTCCTCTCTCACTTGGCACTGTGGTTTACAGTCTCCACAAGGAAGCCGAAGGGTTTTTGAGGTTAATCTCATCTGTCCTCCTTCCTGATTGAAAGCAATGGGAGACGTGCTACGGGTTAAGATACTTCGCTAGCTTCTTTAATACCTCTTGTGATGAAAACCCCTCCACGATCTGCATCCTTGAAGCCAGAAGAGAGTCAGAATTAATCCGCATTAGCCAGCGGCCAGGGCATGTCAGCCAGTCAGACTTCTAAAGCAAACACAGAGCCAACGAGGACGAGCATCATGCCAAGAACACAAATGGTCTGAATTTAGCCCTTCATCTCCAAGCCGAATGCACACAGTTCTCCAAAGATCTCTGCAACACTCAATCATCAGCTGGTCACCTTCACATCTGAAACCGAGAAGAAAATCCCCAAGGGCCTGGCTTTATATTTGGCGATGACTTCAGTGGGGTAGTAAAGGGCAAAAAGTTGGCTGAGCTTCCATGGGTACCCATCTCACAGTGAAGTAATTGGCAGATGCTGGCACTCAGCATCGTTGGTCAGGAAAAACCCTACCACCACCATCATCACCCCCTTCATGGCTGATCCCCCAGCAAGATTTTAAAGCTTTCAAGGTGCAAACAGGTCTTGTCTACACTGGGGTAATGAGAATTACAGCAACTAGAGCACAACTGCTAACACTTAGCATCTGCAGGGTCAGAGGCAGCTCCGGAGCTGCTGAGGGGTGTTAACTAGAGCCGCCACATGAAGTAATTGTTTTTAAGGGAGTGTATCCAAGCTGGAACACAGCAATGCAGAACATACACATTAAGACAGGTGTAATCCCAGGCACGGTGGGTGGGAAGCAAGGCTGGAAAATCATAATTAAGAAGCCAAGATGTGCTGCATAATCCAGATTTTCCTCTAAGATGAAGGCTGTTTTATTGATGGCCAAATCCTGTGTGATGCCCAGCTACTCCCTTAATGTGTTTGCCATCCTTAGGCCCTGCTGACACCTCTGGAAGCTGGAGGTCCAAAGTATTTTGCAGAGGATGCTCAAACCGGCCCATGGACAGCCAGCAACAGGCAGGCAGCCAGGGCTGGAGGAGCTAAGCCAGGAAGAGAAAGTGCTGCAGCTCAGGTTGACATGCAAAAAGAGATCGCAAATGGGCCATCACAGTCCCATGGTCACACATTCATCCATCCATGGAAAAAAACGGTGAAGGCAGAAATAGTTCCTGTTCCAATGGAAGGCAATCAGTGAAAACAAAAGCTTATCTTAACCTTTGTCTGCACAAGTTGAGGGGTTTTCATTCAAAAAGCAAAAACTGTAACATGTTTGGTTTCTGGCAACCAAAAACTGGAAACTTTTTGGCCACAAACCAAAACAATTTGGGGTTTCTGCGTTTTGGTTTTCTTTTGGGGTTTTGCCAAACTCCTTTTGCCAAAAAAACTGCACGTTTTTCAAGCTTTTTCTTTCTCAATGAAAACCTTAAAATTGTTGTTGAAATTGGACGCTTCCTACTGGGTTTTTTGTTTTTTGGGTTTTTTTAAGGCATTTTCGGCAAAAAGAATGTTTTGAAAGAACAATTCCATCCCCTTCTGTAAGCAGATACCTTGGAGTGACCATCACTCCCTCACTTTTACCTCCTCTCTCCAGCTCATGGGGACTCAGGGCTGTGACCATGATTTTGACCACCACATGGTCAAGCTTTACATCAGTGGAGCAGCCACGCTGACCCTCCCAGGGACAGACAACACTGTGGTTAAAATGACTTGAGCTTATTCCATGGAATACCAACTATCTCTGTGGAAATTAAGACATACAGCAAAGAAAACAAGTATCTGGAGTCCAGATTCAGCAGTTCTTGGACCACATTTGGGCCCATGGTTCTGGGAGATGAAAGTGATAGTACATGTCTTCCAAAGCTCCCAAGTGTCATTTACCCACTGGCTCAATAGACATGCTGACCCTCGGTCCACTATAAGCTCCACAAAGTACATGGATGATACAGTCTGCATGATACATGGATGAAGTAATACTCAAGGTCTGGCACAGGAAAAGGGGACATGAAAAATGGACAGGGAAAATTAGATATTAAGGACTTCTGACACAAAGACAGTGCTGGTAACAAAGAAGAAAATTAAAAGCTTTAATACGTCTCTCCCCCAAGCACTGAACTCAGAGACAGAGCTGAAGAGCAAACCCGACTCGTTGCACCCTGTCTCCAGGGATAACGATGACCTGACTCAACACTGAATCCAGAAGCTGCAGAGAAATGAAGGAAATTTGGACTGCAGTCTGATTGCCAGAGTTTAGGAATGAGGTTCTATGAGGCGGATCCAAACTACAATCACAACTCTCCACTTCCTGAAGTTCTGTGAATGTGAATTTGGACTGGGATTTGAATTTCACTCTTCCAACCAATCGCCCATTAAATGGCCATTGAAAAAGCCATTCGTTGCTTAGTTGGAACTAAGAGATCTTGGAATCACTATAACAAAGTAGAGCCATCTAATGGCTACATTTTTCCTGGAAATATCCTTTTCTTGCTTTCAAGGTCTGTTTGGATGCTTTCTCTGCTTTGAGCACGGAACTGCGTCTTTGATGACCTTGGCAAAGCTAGGACTTCTGTGAGGAAGGCCAGGAGAAGGAAGGCCAACACGGAGGGTCAACAACGCATGTTGGTAGCAAGTAGGAAAGTATGTCAGGAGAGACAAAGGAGGTGGAGTCTCAAATTTAGGCAAAAATAGGATTGGCACACAGCAAAAATGCCAACTTGGAGGACTTTGTGAAGGATTTTTGGAGGGATCAGCCAAGAGAAAAACTGATGACAGGAAGAGATGGAATCAGGGTAGGTTGGAGAAGAGAAGGAATAAGGAGCAAGGTGAAGAGGAGGCAGGTCAGGAGCTGGTTATGAGGATGAAGGTATCAATCAGGAGCTGGGGACAGATCAGGGATAAGGAGGGCTCAAGGGGCTGGTATGTTCTCACAGGGCAGGTGAATAGAAGAGGGTAATGAAGGATGGTTATTGAGGAAGAGGAGCAGATGAGCTTTTGCTTCTCTTTTATTTGGGTAATAAGGGTCCTCACACTGTTTTCAATCTGATTTTCAGCAAAGTTTATTTAAGCCTTGACATGGTACACCACCACCCATCAGCAGGCGCATCGTTAACAGTGTTGTCCCCTATGCCCAAGGCAAGAAAGGCAAGGAGAATAAATGAGTTTAAATCACTGCAAAAGGTTTCCCAGTTGCAAGAGGGTGAAAGCACAGGCCCTGTAGATCACTGTGATTCAGCTCACTGTTAAGTAAGTCGTGCATCTGAATCCTCCAAGTACAGAAGGGACACTGTCATTAGAACAAACCTAGCAACAAGCTAAAATACCAGCACAGGCCAGTTTTAGAGGCCCTTAAGTGAAGCAGTTAGCTTGGGAGGCAAGCTGGGGCTGCTTGTGATGAAAGCCTCACAAATGGAGAGGTGGGTGAAATGCCAGACAGCCCTGGGAGAGAAGGAAATATTTATATTGATTTATTCTGACATTTGCAGTGTAACGTCCTTATAACAAACCGTGCCGCAGGAGCGGGTGTTATTTGGATTGTCTCGACACCAGAGAGTGAGAAACCCAAGAAGGGGAAACCGAGACAGGGCCAAGGGTTTGACACCCAGCTGCGTAAGCTCCCTTCGTGGTCCTTTATCGGGGCTGTTTGCACCCGTCGCGTACTCACATAGTTAAGAGCATCTAGGAAGCCTGCGATCCCTTTGCTTTTCCAAAGCCGTTCCTCAGGAAAAGACTAATTAAGTGGCGGTGTTATTACAGCAGGTCCTCGAGTCTCGGAACACAACCAGCGGCGATTAGGCAGGCGTCAGCTACTGGGCGGGATTTCCCACTGCCCAGCTGTGTAATTATCACAGCAGCTAAGCCAAAATCGCTTGACAAAGAAAACCAGCTGCAGGCTGTGGGTCTGGGAGATAGCACATGTCCAACGGAGACAGAAACAATAATCTCCTCTCCTCTCTATTTCTCCAAGAGGAAGATCAATGAAGACAAGCACTCTGCTGCTCCTGCGGAGGAGCGATAGCAATATCGATTTCTGGGGAGCACCTGGAATAAGAATCAGAAAAGAGATTTCTTGGAGAAGTGGGTATTCACTGCTGCCTCCCTCACCCAGGGACATGGAGGTGGGAGGTGAGAGATGCTAAGGAGAGAGAATGTCTTGCATTGGTTTGAATTATGGACCCCATGTGGCAGCATCAGCCCTGCAGAGAGGGAACGAGGGCTGTCTGTAGTATCCCCAATAAGGCACCAAAGTGAACTTTGAGTGATGGAAGAGCTTTAAGTTTGTTTCCAGCAAAGACTTCTGGTGTCTGTGACCTTAAGTAATCTCCTGCCTCAGTTTCCCCATCTCTAAAGCAATGTCACCCATGTCAGCTACCTCACTGGTTGTCTTTGCCACATCATTGATGCATTCAAACAAACCGGGCAGAAGCCGGCCCACAGCTCAGGAGCTTTCTCCTGCCTGTCTGTGCCACCTGATGCACCTTTAAGAGGTGTCTTCCCTGGCTTTTGATTGCATGGGCAACGGCCGTTATCATCTCCAAAGCTGTTCTTCCCTCCTAACAATGAGCTGCCTTCCAGCAGGGATGGCTGATGCGCAGGAGGGAGCAGTGAGCCAAACACAGGAGAGACAAACTGGGCTGTGTGGGAGAGGAACTGGAGCTATTTGGAAGAGTGCACGCCACTCCTTTCCATGGATCAGCAATGTATTTAGTGATGCAGCAGGACAAATGCAGGATAAAATAATGAGGAGAAGTTGCAGATGGGGAATATACCACTACCAGTGCAGGGTCATCTCCAGTCTCCAGGTCCAGCGGACCAGTTGTGTTGGGTTTGGCTAGGACAGAGTTAATTTTCTTCATACTAGCTAGCAGGGGCTGTGTTTTGGAGATGTGATGAAAACAGTGCTGATAACACAGGGATGTTTTAGTTACTGCTGAGCAGTGCTTATACAGAGTCAAGACCTTTTCTGCTCCTCACCCCACCAGTGAGCAGGCTGG
The DNA here is from genome assembly GCF_033815535.1 of Pezoporus flaviventris. Taxonomy (NCBI): domain Eukaryota; kingdom Metazoa; phylum Chordata; class Aves; order Psittaciformes; family Psittacidae; genus Pezoporus; species Pezoporus flaviventris. Next base: position 3,217,175 of record NW_026892550.1, on the reverse strand, counting down.
GGCTGCACAAGGAGATAGGAGGGGACACAGTCAGGACAGCTGACCCCAGCTGACCCAAGGGATATTCTGCGCCCTGTGATGTTCAGCATATAAAGCTGGAGGGAGAAGAAGGAAAGGGGAAAGTTCAGAGTGATGGTGTTTGTCTTCCCAAATAACTGTTATATGTGATGGAGCCCTGCTTTCCTGGGGATGGCTGAACTCCTGCCTGCCCAGGGGAAGTGATGAATGAATCCCATGGTTTGCTCTGCTTGTATGCCCAGTTTTGCTTTGCCAGGTAAACTGCTTTTATCTCAACCCACATGTTGTCTTCTCACTTTTACCCTTCCAATTCTCTCCCCCATCCCACTGGAGAGGTAGAGCTGAGCAGCTGTACTGTAGTTGCTGGCTGGGATGAAACCACACCGCCTGTGTAGGTAGAGTCTTCTCCTGGTTGTTTCTGGTATGTTGGTGTCCCAGCACATCACAGCATGGTGTAGATCTGGCTGTGAGGAGCTCAGCATGAGTTGTGCATTCAGCACACGGCAATGGCCAGAACTGGACACAGGATCCGCTGGCATGAAGGATGGTGTGAGAGACAAGATCCTTGGAAAAGAATAACAAGGACAAATGCCAACATTTTTCAGAGTAGCAGCACAAAGACATCTGTTTCCATTTATAAGTAGTAATTCCCAACCCAATTCCAGTTTCATATCACCATCCAAAGGTATCTCTTCACTCCCACCTGAATTTAATTGGAGCAAACCTTTTCCTTCCTTCAAACAGCCAGACAGGACCTTTGCTATGGGTCCCTCACAAACACTGTTTGCTTGGTGGAGCCTGTAAGCAGAGACAGATCTCACTTGCTCTGCTGCATGAGGAGCCCGTTCCTTACGTGAAGATCCCAGCCTCAGCCTCTAAGTACATTCTCAGTGTCTGTGCAAATCTGCCAACCATTAGCAAATGCCTTCTCAGAGAGCTCTTCAACCTGCAAATCCATTTGCACTTAAATTGCCTGCCACAGAGCACTTGCCCTAGATGAGTAACGAAGTGTGTGACCTGCCTGCGACCAAGCATTGCTAATATCTCAATTATTTCCAATGTTTAATAATTGAATGCAGTGAGAACAGTTTGACTGACTGCATGCTATCTGTAGCAGCTAATTAACCACAGAGGCCCAGAGAGTTCACTACATATACAGATATATAACAGAAAGATGAATTTCAATCCAGCCTGACATAGCAATGCATCTTCATTTCCAAATGAAGGGTAGCACACATGGTGTTAACATTTAAACAAAGCCATGGGCAGCGGGAGGAGACAATGAGGAGTGGATGAGTGCATTGCATTGAACAGGTTGGATTTACAACATGGCCACTCACTTTGCTGTCTTTGCCTGTAATCCCTGAGTTTAGACTTTATGGCAAAGACGGGACCCTTTATATCCACCTGTGTCTTCTCTGGAGGACCAGGTATGTCGTTACTGAGTCATCCTCCTGTGTGTGCAGCATAGCACACACCAGCAAGCACTGGTGATCACATCCCTTTATTAGAGCTGTTTCCCAGCACATCCAACAAACTCCCACTCTTCTATAGAGAAAAGAAAGTGTCCCAATGACCTTCTTGCTCCCATCTTGAGCACCCCATTGGAACTCACTACCCTCCTGTAAGCCACAGCTGGAGCTTCTCCAGGAGATTTCCTCCTCTCCTATCTTCCCAGACATGGGTTATGTGTCGTTGTTTGCAGGGACCTGAGGTACAGGCCTTGCAGGGTCAAAGTTGGACCACACTTGCTATAGATGGGGATTAAACTGGTCTTTAGGATGCTAGGTGGGACTTGTGACACCTATTGCAGCATTCTAAGTAGTTCAAGGCTGTTGGAGATGTCTGTTCCTCTCCACTGGCTGTAAAACACATCAGACATGTGATTCAGGAAAGGAATAGGCTTGGGTCTATCCCACATGCAGAGCATCTCTGAGTGCAAACTGTTGTTGGCATTAATCAATGCAACAAGCATGGTGTGGGACCACTTCCTTGCAAAGCCCTGACGTTCAGCAGTATCTGACCTGAAAACTCAACAACCATGAGACACCTTCCCAGCCACAACCCAAGTAATAATAAGGGGGGAAGAACACATTTGGAGTTTTAATTTGCTTTCTTCGTTTGAGCCTCTCCTAAAAGTCACAAAGGTGAGAAGCAGATTTTAAGTGAAAGGTGAGATTTGCTCTCCAACAAGCAACCACCTGCCCTCAGCTGCTTGGATGAGGCATTTTAAGCCTCTCTGGAGCCTCTTCTGCTGTAAAGCCAATGAAATTAATTTCCATGGAAGTGCTCCCAATTTAGACTGATGTAAAGAGGAGCAGGATTAGACTGACAGTAAAACTAACAAAATACAATGAGAATAAACCAGACATCCTATGATCATGATAGCGAGTAGCAATAGTGGATATTAGTAGCTCAGAATAAATAAATAGAACATAAAGGAACTATTTGTTCTTGCTGTTAAGGACCTTCAGATTCCTACTTAGCCTGTATCTGTCAAAGACATTTTTCCTCCCAAGAGTTTGTGAAGCATTGCCATAAATCTGTCCCATGTACAGTTTTAATTGCAGAGTTCAAAACTCATCTGGCTCTGCCAAATGTGATAGCATCAGCCAGTGGCGTCGTTTGTCATTGTTACAGGCAAATAAACCAGAGAGTTAATCAAAGGGCATGAAAAATGAGGTGGCTTCGCTTTCGGGAGTCCTGAATCCAAATCCGTCTCTTTTCTTCTCACCCGTCTGCACCAAAATGCCAGCAGCACCAGCTGGCCAAAAGGCACTCATTCAAAAACCCATTGTAGACAACACACAGGCATATTCTGAGCTGATAAAATCAAGGACAAACGGGAGAAGATCATAGATAAGTAGGAGACAAAGAGAAAAAACCCTTCTCTGGAGAGTGCAGCTGAAGGAGATGAGCAGATATTCAATCACTGCTGCTCAGACAGCACTTCAGTCCAAGGCCCCTTCATACCAAACTGACATGGGGTCTCTCTGGAAGGAGAGAGAGCCTCTTGGCCCCTTGGACTGCTGCATAAAACAAGCAGAGATAAAAATCTGACTGAGTGCAAGTGTTTGGGAATCCCATTTGTCACCAGTCAGAAGCTCAGGTCTGAGCGTCTGCTAATTCTACACAGATCTCAACCATGAGGTGCTGTTTGACTGCACCGTCGCTGCCCTTCTCTTGGAGACAGAAACAGTTGCCTGTAAATCTTTGGCTGTTAATATGCCCACGCTGGCCTTTAGCAGAGCCAAACAGATGAAAAGATAATGAGTTTTCATCAAAAGGCTCCCTGCTTATCTCCTTAGATCCCTTTGGTGCTGTAATAACGACAGGGATTATTTAACAGATGGAGACCTAAATGTATTTCATATCCTTTCCAACCTTATTCTATGTGATACCTCAGACTGATAGAGGAGTCTGCCTAATGCTCAAGGGATTCAGTTAGAGGATTCTCTTGTCTTTTCTAGCTTCCCTAAACCACTGTGAAGAAATGATGTGGCCAGCACCACACTCAGGGTCTATGGTGATATACAGGTACTCACAAATGAACACAGTGATTGGCTCAGTGTTTGAGGTGACAGCTGAGTGTACATGCCCCTAGCCTGTTACAACTGCAAAGTAAATGTGTGAGCTGAAATCCTGGCATGGTGCCTTATGGTTTACGCCAAGACAGAACAAAGATCTTCTGAGTCTATGGCCAAAACCAGCGAGAGCATCTCTCATCATTCTGAATATTCTGAAAGTGTCTTCTCATACTTTATTTCTCCCTTAGTCCATCGCCCACCACCTCTCCTAGCAAACTTTACTATGAATTTAACACCAGTAGTCCTGAGCTGACATGTATCTGTAGGTGAGTGGAATCAAATCAGGGCCCTCTGCACAGCTCTGTTCTCATCCTCCACCCAACTGCTCTTACCTTACAAAAGCCCCAAAGTCTTGCACATTTAATAGTTCTCATTCCTCCTGCCTGTTCCTTTCTCGATTGTCTCTTTCTTTAACAAGAAAATCGCACTTCACTTTCACCATCCCTTGACCTGAAGTTTGTTCAAGCAGGATCAGAACAGATAAAGGGGGAGGACCAGATACTTCTCGACAGCCAGCTGTGACTCCTTTAAACCCCATCTTCTTGGTATCATCACACCCAGAGATGAGCAGGTCTGGCCCTGTCCATGTGCTGCTCTCCTGCTTGAAGAGGTCAGATGAGAAAAGCTTCAGCTTTGCACTTTAAGATACTGAAAGAAAAAAAAGCTGTTTTCTTCCTCAATATCTTCATCAGGAACTGTAGCGATAGAACAAGGGGTGATGGGTTCAAACATAAACAGGGGAAGTTTAGATTGGATATAAGGAAGAATTTTTTTACTGTGAGGGTTGTGAGGCACTGGAATGGGTTGCCCAAGGAAGTGATAAATTCTCCATCCCTGGCAGTGTTCAAGGCCAGGTTGGACAGTGCCTTGGGTGGCATGGCCTAGGGTGAGGTGTCCCTGCCCATGGCAGAGGGTTAGAACTGGATGATCTTAAGGTCCTTTCCAACCCAAACCATTCTGTGATTCTGTTATTCTAATATACGTGGCATAGCTTCCTCAATAGACATGGAAGAAGTGGAGAGAACAGTGATGTCCTCTTTGCTCAGAGCTCCCAGATTTTAGGACATTTAAACTTTCCCCAGAAAAATCAGTGGGGATTTACCCCAGAACCCAAGAGAATCTGAGAAAAAAAAACAAAATGGTAAGTTAAGGCGAAATAAAGTCATCTCTCCCAAGGCTTGAACTTATGTTCTCTGAATGTGACCTCCTGTACACTAATGTGTATGAAAATACCTTCCACAATGAAACATTTCTTCATAGGCAATTATCTTAATTTTTATTACACAGGAATTCCTTTTCCTGTCAGATGGGGTTTGGGTGCGCTGAGCACTGCTCATGGCATCTCTAGTTCCTCCCAATAGTGGATGATCTCAGAGAACGTGCATTTCCCCTCCTCAAAATGGGACCACATCCCTACAGATTTCCTACAGCCTAGAAGGAAGGTGCATCTGATTTGTCCCTCAAACTCAAAACCAGCAGTGGCTATGCCTGCTATAAGCATTCAGGAGGCAAAGGTTAAGAGAGAAGACAAAAATACCACTATGATAAGCAAGTAGAAAGCAAATACGTGCTAGAAAGAAGAAATAAACCGTAATACAGAAGCAGCATGAAGGAAATTTGGAATAATAACCGGTACAGAAGCAAGTTTGCACAGGTAGGACATAGGACCAAATGTCTCCTGTTTGCTCAAGATGTAGCAATTGGCACACTTAGAGTGTACTATAGAGGTCAAACCACCCTACAAGACTCAAGATATTCTTTACCACGAGTGAGGGATCCTAGTGCTGAATAGCTTGAGCTGATGTCTACTGAGAACAGTCTTTGTATCCCCACAAAGCATTGGTCTCCGACCCCCGTGCCCTGTGCCAATGGCTCACTGCTTCAGCATGTTCCCATTCTGAAAGCAGAAACCACACCAAAAACATGTGTCATCTTGCCAAAACTCCCAGCTCCGCCCCAAATCTCATGACCCTTGAAATCTCACATCCTAGAAGCAAGTCTTTTCCCTCTACCTGGAAAGAATTCCTTGGTGAAGAGCATCCTGTCCCACATATCCATACAAAAAGTAAAACAGCACATGTTTTCATACCAATAAGCTCCCAGCCCCGCTGAAGAGAGCCATTGTGGAGTGACTGCATTATAAAAGATGTTAAGACCTCTTCCAGACTATAAAATATGCAACAAAACAGAGTGCCAAATACCAGTCCTTTCCATGGCCCAAGACAAAGAGCCGCCCTGCAAAGCATTAATCCCTGCAGCTGCCTGGAACTATTCATGTCTCTCATGCTTTACGTAAGGAGCCATTCCATTCTAGCTATCGCTCTCCCCAAAACAGAGATTTGCAGAGTCTTTAACACAAAGGTCACCCTATGAACAGAGAACCCAAAGACCTGAATGGGAGACCGTGACTTCTTAGCAGAAAAGGCCAGACTATTTATTTTGAGTGGAGAGTAAATCTACCCTGAAACACAGTTATGATTGTTTCTCCCTTACACCCATCAACACCCCTTTCTTTTACCTAATAGCTTCATGGTTACGCATTCACTTAGACTATGATGGACCCCACTTCAGTTTCCTCCTCTTCCTGGGATGATCTGAACACCTCTCATCTCCCTGCCCCAAACCACAGCACGCAGCTATACAGTTAAGCATTACCAAAGCCCAGTGGGTTGTCCTATTGCAGGAGCCATGTGTTATCCCATGGGGCAGCCAGGGACCACGCAACACCTTCTTTTGCTGGGGATTGCAACATCCAGCTTCAACTGACCCTATGGAGAAGGTGACCTGTAGGAGACAGAAAAACACCAGCAGAAATGTGGGAAGCATCATGGTTTCCTTCCAGTATATAGGCGAGATATACTGCTAGTCTAGGTACGGGCTGTAACGTGCCATATGAGGAACCCTGTTATAGACCTATGTTATGGTAGGATTTTTTATATGTTACAGAACGCATGTTACGGTGGGATTTTTCATTTTCTCTTATTGACACTATTACCCTTTTCATACTTAAAAATGAATATTGGGAAACCTAATCTACAGGCTAAGGAGAGAAAGCCATGGTCTCTCCTTCTGTAGCAGAAAGGATTTACAGGGTTTCATCAGACAAAGCTAAATACATAGATGTGAAGAGCATCCTCAGCTGAATGTCAGATAGCTTTGTGGTGGGACTGGTTGCCTTAGAGGCTGAGTGTTGAAGCCAGACCCTCCACCAGTGGGGCTGGAAATTGCATCTACATTTCCTTCCCTGGGGGTAAATGCCCAAAGCATTTGGCCTTTGCATATAAGGCAGCTACCGCTTCTGCACAGCTATTTGGTTCTTTGCGCTTTGTACAATGGCCTGAAAAGAAAATGCTTTGCTTAAAATCAAAAGAACATTTTGCTCAATGCAAGAATGTTTCTGAATTTCTTGGGTTATTGAAAGAAAGCTGAAAATTGGAGCAAAACCTGAATTTTCCACAAATGTTTGCTTCTGTAACCAAACCACACGAACAAAAATCAGTTTCTCACAGCTCAGCTTCTCATCCCAATTGAAGGTCTTTCTTCTTTGCAATGGGTATGGGATACCACCTTTGGTGGTTTCTTTATTCAGAAGATGGAGACCTCTGCTTTAAGGCAACCAGAAGAAATTCCCACCCCAGTGATAAGCAGCCTGGCACAAACAGCTCTTTTGCACCTTCAGGTGGCAGTTTATGGCAGGGTTTGTAGTGGTGAAACTCATTACACCAGCAGCCAGTTCCTATCTCACTTTCTTTAACTCAACAGGAGCAAAACGGGAGGCTGTGATGATGCACTTCAGCTACAGAAGGTCACTTGGAGAGGTCTAATAGGTAAAAGACTCCCTAGAAGGTAAGTCCCTTGCTGCCACCCATATGTTCCCTCTGAGAAGCAAGCAGCTTGCCCAAATAACTCACCTGGATGCCTTGCTCACACCTTTGGGTGAGCACTGAAGCCTCCTGGGACAAAAAAATAACCCCAAACCACTTAGAGCTGGCAAGATTGAGCTAATGTATCCTTCCCTGTGAGCATCAAAGGACTTTTAAATGGACCATAATAGCAGAGCCTTCCTCACTTGTACGGTGCACACAGTAGATGAGAGCTTCTGGGCCCAGGCAATGTCTTGGGTGTCATTCTGAATAGGAATGTTATCTTCTGCATCCCTAAATAGGAAACGACAATAAAGCAGTTTCATTAGCAAAGGGATGTTTTCCCCTCCACTCCAGTTCCCAGCTGTCTCAAAACCCCTACCAGCCCTGGTACCTTTATTTGCAAGTGCTCTGATGAAGTACAACCAAATCCTGGCTCCCAAGTCCATCCCACACCAGTTTTATGTGGCAGAAAATGCTCAGTTTAGAGCATTTCAAGGCTCCCTCAAGTTTAATGTGCAGTGACTGAAATAACCTGCCTGTTTGGTGACCCAAAATGGCTCAGACAGCTACACATCCATTGGGATTCTCAGAGCTGTGAGGTGCATGGAAACCAGTCTATATTGAGCCATCAGCTGTGAAAGCATTTTCACTCCTAAATATGTGAATGAACGGGGCAAAAAAATCAGGTCAGTGTTTTTTCCAATGATTATGGCATTTGCAATCTGAATTTTTGGGTAAGTTCTGACAGCAAGTTGGATTAACAGTAAAAGCTCAGGCATGCTGGTGCTGGCTCATCCCTCCTGTGTTTCAGCTCCAGTGGATTTAAAGATGTTGCTCCAAACACCCGAAACAGGAGTTATTAAATAGACTGCTTTGTACTGTCATGTGTCAGTATATCCAACTGCAGCAGTATATTAGGTAACCCTAATATAGGGTAATTAGGTCTTAGAGGGAAGCCACATCTAGGATTATACATCAGCAATTTGAGGAAAGCATCTCAAAAGAGAACATAAAAAGGCAAAACAACACCCCCAAACAGACACATTGTAAAATGCACTGAAACAATGAATTTTGAACCTAATGAAGCCTGTTTCTCTGAAGACTTTTTCCCTACAATACATCCAGGTCAGGAAAGACGTGGCCAGTGGTGCCTCGCACACTGCCCACCAATGAAGGGGCTGTGGACTTATCCTGGGGGTATAACCCAGGTCCTTCCTGTCCTTCCCATCCATCTGCACAGATCCATGAAAACCCAAATGATCGATGAGACCACCTTGCCTTAGTCAAGTCAGGTTGATCGAGGGATTCAGGTGCAGGTAATGGCTGTTTGGCTGCTGAGGAATATTTCACCAGTATTCCACTGACTTGCACTAACCCTCTAGGCTGCTCTGTCACCTGAATTTATAAGGACAAAGGCTGAACTGTGCTCAGCTACAAGCCCAAACCCAAACTTAGTGAAGGCACTGGAAATCAGGACCAGGCTTTGAAACTGTGGGTAGCATAGGCTTCACTTAGGCAACTTCAAGAAGAAATGAAAACCTCCCATGGCCAGTGGAGATGCTGCTTTCTATGCCCCATAGAATTATAGAATAGTTAGGGTTGGAAAGGACCTTAAGATCATTCAGTTCCAACCCGCTGCCATGGGCAGGGACGCCTCACACTAAACCATGTCACCCAAGACTCCATCCACTCCCTTCCCTGGCTAATTCTATGGATGCTCCAGAAATGCATCATCCAAAGGAACTTTTTAAACCCCCGTGGCAGAGGATGAACGTCCGACCTTCACAGCCTGGCTTCCTGGCTTTTTGGTGTTTGCCAAGCAGTCGAACGCTTATAAGCAAGAAACCATTCAATGGGGAAAGCAGGATGTGAACTGCCCCTTGAAATGGTGATGCCCAGGGTGGAGTAATCCCCATGGATTTTCCACCTGATCCAGACCAATTCCAAAGCACAATTGAACCAGCAAAGCTCAGAGTGGGAAATGTTTCAGCCACTTAGGTCTCTCATGCTCCTGGGCTGGTTTTGACTTTCTCTGGCCTTACCTTCTTGCCACCCTCCTTGTTTTTGCTACTTCTCCTTCTCCCCTTCCCCGGTCCAATCTCTCTTCCCCAGCTCTCATGTTTCTCTCTTAGCTGGGTCCTTTACACAGTCTTTCTTTGCCTAGGAGGAAAGCAAAAAGCTTTGTACCCAGTCTCTGGGTTCATCCTTGCACAGCAAACAGCGTTCCTGCAAAATGGACTGCCTTCCTCTCCAAAATCACAAGTCAGCTTCCTTCACAGAGGAAGATGGATCCATCATGGCTCATGGTGTGCACACCTTGGGGTTGATATGAGCATCACTGGGAAAACCCTGCCCCAGCACTGCTCTGTTATGAAGCAGAGCTCAGCCAGCAAGGCCCGGGGTTCTGATTTGGGTGTGATGATCACCGAGTGTTTTACCAATATCTGATAATACAGCCCATCTTCTGTGATACAATTCCACGATACAATTAGGCAAAAGCAATGGAAGGAAATATGAAAAGAAAACGTGGGGATAGATCTGGCACACAGCCAGCTGCTCTCTTCCTTTGTTTATAATATGGAGAAGGGAGAAAAAGCAGAGGAGAATGAGGGGTTTTATGCAGTTGCAGTGCACACAGGACTTGCAGCACTATTACAGGCTAATTTGATCATCTGCAACGTTACATTCTGTTCTTCCCAAGAGTTGTGAAGAAGGCCATGGGTTGGGCAAAAAACCACGGTGCAGGGGGAACTCTCAATCTCTCTCCAAAGACAATTAACTGTTATGATTATTCAACTAATAACAATTGTGTTTGCAAACTAACCCGACCACAGAATATGTTAAACACGTTATCAACAGCTCCGAGCTCGCCGAAACCCGAGAGCGCTTCAAAACACACTGCGAGGAGCACTGCTTGCTTCTTTATCTTCAAATCTCAGTATTATTTTAAAGCTCTAATTGAATTTCAATCCTCTGTGTGTGTGTGTGAAGAAAGGAAACACTTCTCCCAAGATTTACTGCATGTCTGTTACTGTGTGGGCTGTTTTGACTCTGCAGCGTAGCAGAGACCATGCAAACCGCGCGCTATTGGAATCGGTTCAAGCTTTTACAGTCCTTCAAATTGGGGCTGGAGCCGGAGAGGAAATACTAAAATCCTGTATATACAACTTCTGTCTGTGAGGGGGAGAGAAATTCCACGAAAATTAAGAGCTCAATGATGTATAAATTTATATTCTGTTTAAAGGGTGGGGTGGGTTTTTTCTTCTTTTCTTTCTGGGGTCTTTTTTTCTCTCTGTTGAAAAAACAATTGAACTCTTATATAAAGAAACCTGGGATCTTTAAATAACTCCGGGTCCTGTTGGTAGAAGAGGGAGCTCAATCTTTTCAAGCCAAGCCATCTAATTAGCACGTGAGCCAAGTTTTATGAAGGTGAGTCAGTTCAGACGTGTTGCTCCTGAGAAAGCCAATTTCTTTTAATGGCATGTGCTGCGAGTAATTAAACCAGATTCTGCAATCAGCATATTGTCCTTCCTGGCTGCCAGTAGGCTACAGTCAACAGGCACATCCACAGCAGCTCCTGCCCGGCAGGGACCCAAGCAAGCCCAAGCAAGCCCCGTGGGCAGGATGGAAGGAGGAAAGGGTTCAGGATGCTTTTAGCACCCTCTGATGGTTGCACAGCCTTGCCCCAAAGAGCCTTTCAGTACAAATTCAATCCACTGCAATAACCCCATCTTGGTGTTTTCTATCTCAGCAGCATGATGCCCAGGGCCTGGTACTCAACTCCACCAGTACAGTCTTAGTGCAACACTGGTTTTGGAAGCATGGATGCTGTGACCCACCCTTAGCGGCTTTCCAAAGGGATCCAAAGCCTCCCCAGCTTCTGCATGCGGCTCTCATCCAGAAGGAAGCTGCTTTAACTAAGACTATTCCCATATTGTTTCCATTATATTTTTACGACTGTCATGTGGACAGGGGAGGCGGGGGTGTGGGGGGGAGACACAAACAAGAGAAAAAGAGAAGCAGGACATCAAGATCTGCCTTTGAGGAGGGAGCTGACAAAAATGTGATGGTCAACTCCCTCCAGCACATACTTGCAGATGCTGAAAACCTGAGTGAGCACAGGCAGCCCCGCGCTGGGAAGGGCCAAGCGCTTCCCTCTAATTCAGTTTTACAGCCCCTCTTGCAAACAAGGGGGTTATAAGCTCAGTTCCCACTCCTTTTATTTCCCTTTTCTTTGGGCCTGGGCAATTTGCTCTTGATCACAAAGGTCAGGATAAAGTAAGCACAACAATCAGACAAACTCCTTTCTGCCTTGAAACACTTGTGTGGCTCCAATGGAACCTGATGCTCAGCCTTTGTCCAGCCAATGCCATGTGTTTTTGCTCCAGCAGTGACTCCACATGAACCCGTGGGTCATAGCACCACAACGGGCATGTCACAACAGACCCCATGAGTGGCTGTTTGCAGCTCACATCCACAAGGTTGTGCACACTGCTGCATGTCACCTCAAAAACCAAACCATCTTGACCACCATCCCTGTGACAAGCATCTGACCCTGCCGAGCCCCATCTGGAAAAGGGGGTTGGTTTATTTCTGCCAGGATGCCCCAACTGGCTCCCAGTGGTGCTAACGGGTTAAAGTGCTGCAGCTTGTCCCCACATTGATGAATGACACCATGCTGGAGAAAGAGAGCTCATCCCTACTGCCCGACATGGGTGTCCATGACACTGGGGTTTTGCTCTGATGTGCTGGTCTCCATCAATCCCTGCCCTGCCTCCACGTGTTGAATGTTTCTGAAGTTTATCCTGCTCCCAAAGGGGAGGAAAATGGGAATCTTGCAGAATTTGTCAGAAAAGAAAGAAAGAAATTTGCTAACTTGATCAGGGCATGAAAGGCAGAAGTGAAGACTTCATATCTGATTGAGAATTGGACAGCAATATAGGGACTGGTTGTCAAAGGAAGAGACAAGAGAGGAAGATGAAAAGGGAAAATCATCTTCTCCAAGTGCTTTTACTTAGTAAAAACCCTGCACTGGATGCAAGCTCTTTCTATAGCTGTGACATTTCTTAGAGTAGTGTGTGAGCACCTCACCTTAACCCTCCAATATCTCCCGAAATAAAGCAGGTACAGTTATTGCCTCTGTGTTTGGGTCCAAGCCATGTCCATCGATACTGCTCTAACCTTCTCCCAGAAAATGCAATTTTTACCATGGAAATCTTCTGACCACATAAAAACCATCAGACCTAAAACGTTCATCACAGATCTTTATGGGAGCTGTGGTTTTCTCCCAGGGGTTCCACTTTCTGCAGGGCTGGGAGGTGCAGCCAGACTGCACTGTAGGAACCGCTTGCTACCAAAAAGGAGGCATCAGGATGGGCAACCAAGTGGCAAAACCAAACCAAGCTGGGAAAAACAAACGCTGCCACTTCCAGCTGCAATATTTTCAGATCCAGTTTGACACTGAAAACATTTTGTTTTCATCAAAGGTTTCTGCAAAAGAAAAACCACTCTCAGTCAAGGGCTCATTGTTTCCTTCCTCCTTTCCGCTGAGTGATGATAGATCTCGCAGCAGCTCTCAGCATAGGTGGAGTAGAACCACATAAATACAGCTCAGCTGATTTCTTCCCATGGAATACCACCAACCCTTGTCTATTCTGCAATGTGGGCAGCTGGGTCAGAGATGGAGGGGAACACTAAACAACACAGGAAGCATTTGCCAGCATTGCTAGAGAAGCTCCTGGGAACCCCGAAGAGCAGGATTCCTTGCAGTGCTGTGGGCAGTGTGCTGAGTTCATGTAGACCCCAGAGGAGATAAAGGCCAAAGAGATAAGAGAAAACAAAGAGAGGTGGAATAGCTGCCATAGGGCATGCTGCATCCATGGCAAAGCCATGCTCTCCATCCCTTCACACCTTGTCTGGAGATACCAGAATAAGTCAAAGATGGGCTGCAACCTCTTGCTTCCATAGTTGGTGCCTCCTTTTCCACCTACCTACTCCATGAGAGCTGGAAAGAGTACAACAGACTTCAGTACGTGTATTTTTTAAAGCCATCCAGATAGAAGTAAAGATTGCACCACCTCTCCACCTGAGTGACTTACAGCAGGAAGATGCATCTCTGAATGGAAATGGCATGGTTTGGTCTCATTCTTGCACCACATCTTAAACTTCTTGGGTAAAAAATAAACAATTGCCTTTGGGTTCTCTCACCAATGGATTGTGCGTGGTTCTGAAGCCTCCGCACGGCTCCTTCCTTAGTTGTTAGCAATTTCTCAGCATCCTTTTGGATGTAGCGCAGCTTGATTCTACCGTACAACATCACGTGGACTTGATCTCTTGGGCACCATCATGCTCATGAGCTGCCATTTATGACACACTGGCAGGGACATTGTCCAGGTTGCCCTGAGGATCTTCATGGGGCTGCCACAGGCGCCAGCCACTGTTAGACCAGCTGAGATTTGTCTACACATCTCCGCTCCCTAGGTAGTCATCTGCTAAAAAAGCTCATTTAGGCCACAGAGTGAAAGCTGAGAGGAGAAACGGTTGCTGTCTATAAATACACTGGGGCAAGCACCAGGGAGGCAGTTGAGCTATTGAAGCTAAAAGACAATGTTGGCACAGGAACAAACGGGGATGAAGAGGCCAGGAATAAATTAAACAAGAAATTAGAGAGAGAAGACAACCCTCTGAGAAGCTCTTGCCTGGAACAGCTTTCCAATAAGGACTACAAGGCACAGAGCGCTTTTCAGTCAGATGGATCTGGCTAAATCAATGAAGATGTGGGGTGGCTGTGTGTCACTGCTGCCTGAAACACAAAGGGTCACAGCGTGCATCCGAGACATCCTTCCTAGTCCCACATCCTACATTCTTATGAATGAGTACCGCTATGCTAGATACACAGGCAAATACAGAGGTACAGCTATAAATGCTAGATTTGACCTAAGATGCCCCCATGTCCCATCAAAGTGTCTATGTCTGGAAACGTAGCGAGGAGAAAAACAGCCCACTATAACTTTTTCCTTAGTTTGACCATTTTTGTTACCTATTTCCTTACCTATTTTGTGCTGGCACCCACCAGGACTCTACTGCAAACCATGGTCCCCGCTCCCCAGACTTAGCACAGGCCTTCTTCAAAGTGCAAGTAAAATTGGGGTTCACAAGGAAGGGGTAGAACAAGACTGCTCATCCTGTAGAAAGAGTCATGGAAACGGCCTGACCCTCCAGAAGACCAGATGGAGACTTACCTGCAACCACTGAGATATAACACATCCTGCCAGGCATGGCTGCCACCACTATATCACAGCCCCAGCTCTCCTCAGCCAAAGATAGAAGTGAAACAAAACCTTAATGTGGAATAGGGAGCTCCTTCCCTTTGTATTGAGAGTGGAAGGAAAGCCACAGCGCAGCCCTGGCACAGAGCAGCACCAGGCATGCCATGGTGCTGGCATCCCTTTCAGCCTTGCCCCATCTCACCCTCAGCATACATATTGCTAGCCAAAAGGGTTCAAGCCCCTGAAACATTGCTACTGCACCCAGGGTCTGATACTTCCCTTCAACAGGAAGAGCACACTGGCATCCTCAGGGCTTTAATCAGGTTTATGAGGTCCATCCTGCATAGCCAGAGTCTCCCTTGGTGCCACTCCTGCTGCAGTGCTCCCCAAGGAGCGTTTTCACCACACATGCTGCAAAAACAAGGGTGGGCAAGCAGAAATAGCTGCAGATCACTGCCTTATCCATGTATCCAAACTGGGACTTATGGCAGCTGAAAGGTTTCCCAAAGGGCTCTGAACACTTCCCACCAGCCCTCAGTACTAGCACAAGACTAAGTAATAACATCTACCAGAGGGAAATTGTAGGTACTCCACAACACATATTCATTATCCAATGTTTTTCCCCTCTTTATGCCATGAGAAAGCTCTGGTTTAGCAGCTGGAGATGTGCCAAAAGCCAGCCGCTATTATAAGGTCTCACTTCTGAAAAGACAGCAGCAGTAGATTTGTGCTTCAATATGTACAATGCATAAACATGCATGATCTATGGGTACCCTGACATGCCCAAGGTATCTAAACTGTACTCAGGTGCTGTAACTCGGATTCATTCTGTAAACGCTTCTTCTCCGCATTCCCTTTCACATCTATTTTACTCAAGCTGCATTATCCCAGTCATCCCAAATGAGAGCCAATAAACCCTTCCTACCACACCCCATATCATATGTTCCCTATATACTTAACAGACAAAGCTCACTAGGGGTGTTTTAATAAGATTTGGTTTTTTAAAGTACATCTAGAAATCCAATCAGGGCAGATGGGTAAGCAAAAGGTCTACTTACTGAACTTATAATTCATATATAACTCTCAGTTCCTCCATACATTTAGGTTCAATCTTGGGAATGCTGTTACCAAGCATAGCACTCATTATATATATTATTCCAATAAAAATAAGGGGCTGTTCTCACAGGCACAGAATCATCCTACATAAAACCCCACAAGCTCTTCTTCTGGCTCACTGTCTTCAAGTCTATTTAGGATCTTTCTGGCCATCAGAGACTCTGAAAATGTGAGCAATTATAGCAGCTTGAAGAGATGCTGGGTGGGGGAACCATCAGGAGAGAAGCTGCTTCACATAACTCTCCTCATTCCCAGAGAGCCATGAAAGGCTCCTCCACACCTAAAAGTGTATCTGGAGGAAAACAACCCAATTTAATCCACTTTAACAGCAGAGAGAAATGCATTATTGTAGCTGAGCAATAATGAACCATGGTTGTATTACAAGCCCATGTACTGGAAGCTTAATATTGACTCCAAAATCATTTCCACCTCACATGCGCTAGGTTTGCAGACCTCAAGAGCATGCTCCCACTCCTCCTGAGGAAGATGAAGGCAGGGACACTGGGAAGCCCTCTCTGCATTGCCCAAAGACATTGTCCCCCTCACCATGTGCCTTGAAGGAGCCCAGGAGCTAACCCCACACTTGTGAATTGAGACCGTCTTCCCATTCCAGCACACAGCTCTTGCACGTTTCAGTTTCGGAATGAAACAGTGTTAAAGAGGCCTTTGGGAAATGAAACAAAAATGGCGTTTTATTTCTCTTCTCTTTTCCTTGTTTTCTATCCATCACTTCTCCTCAAGCCCTCAAGTCCCAGGACATCCTGGCTGACACGATCCAGAGCTGGCCCCTTCAGGCCCTAAATGAAGTCACAGCTTCCAGGCAGAAAGTTCACTGAAAGGGCCATAGGAGGGATTTGTCCTTCCTAAGAAGGATGGGAAGTTCCAAGAGGGATCTGGATGCTGGTTGCAATGGTGGAAACTCAATCCCTCAAGGACCAGGACAAACCCATGAATGTCTTCTTCTTGTGCCTGTATTGATGGTGTTTTAACACGGTAAAACTTAACTGGAAAGCGCTCACAATAGCAACAAGAATAAATGAGCCATGACATTTCATTCCAGCTGTGGCAGATGGGAAATTCACAGATGGGAACTCACGAAACCTATGAACTCCCTGCAGCCCCCTCCTGTCTCCAAATTCATCTGAAACACACGTTTTTCAGTTCCCTGTTATAACACAGGAACAGCCTTCCCTTACTCACCAGGGAGCCACAAGAACATGAGGTGCTTAAATATCCTTGGTATCACAGAATGGTTTGGGTTGGAAAGGACCTTAAGATCATCCAGTTCCAACCCCTTGCCATGGGTAGGGACGTCTCACACTAAACCACGTCACCCAAGGCTCTGTCCAACCTGGCCTTGAACACTGCCATGTATTCTTGCATGGGAACATCTCCTATGTACCAAAAAAGCCTCCCCTCCCTCCATACACTTCCATAGGGAGCAACAAGCCCCAGCTCAGCCCAAGTAACAGCCTCAAGGAGGGGGAAAGGGGGTGATCCCTTCCTGCTCATTGTAACCTATAAGGGCATAGGAGGGGTGCAGGCTGCAGCTAAATTTACTTCTATTTCTGCAGACATTTCTCCTCTTTATGTGTCACTTTGCTATCACTGTGAAGGGACCTCAATAGATACATCTGCTGTGTCTTCAAGCGTAACTCTTGGGACCTATGTGAAGACCCAAATTCCCTCAATTTCCTTGCTTTGTTTATCTTTTAGATGCAGTGAGAAAAAGTGATGCACCTTGAAACCAAATGAGAGCAAATTATGCCGTTTCATCCCCACTCAAAGCAAGCAGGAACACACAGTCTGGAAGTCATCATCGCCTTATAAAAGTGGCCACTTAGTCTGAGGTCAGAGTTGCTTCATACATAAAGCTTGGCACAGCTTTCATCCCAACTTTCCTATATGAAACCTTAGGCTTAACACTTCTTTTTTTCCCTCAAAATTTGCTTTTGAGTGTTCAACTATTTTCTTGCCTCATACTGAGGTATGAAAAGCACAGATTTTGGTTCAAAATGAATCACTGAGGTCAGAAAGTTTCTATAGACCTCACAGGCTCAATAAACTGAAGTGATTTAAGGCTACACCCCTAGGATTCCTTTTGGGCCAGCCTTGAACTGCACCAGGAACTTGGCTGACCACCGTTGAGCTCCCAGGGGAGACAGTCACTTGGAGAGATAATTCACAATTTGAGATTCATTTCAAGGTGGTGGCTGTGACAGAAGCATCTGTTGTGTTGCGTGGGCTGTTAAGACAAAGAGTGTTGCAGCAACAGAGCACTGCCTGCCATCCACATGACGAAGCAGTGGAAGAAGGGAGGAGGGGTCCTTCCACTAGCCACGCTCCTTGGGCTCTGGTCATAGAATCACAGAATAGTTTGGGTCAGAAAGGACCTCAAGATCATCCAGTTCCAACCCCCCTGCCATGGGCAGGGATGCCTCACGCTAGACCATGACACCCAAGGCTCTGTACAACATGGCCTTGAACACTGCCAGGGATGGAGCATTCACAACTTCCCTGGGCAACCCATTCCAGTGCCTCACCACCCTCACAGTAAAGAACTTCTTCCTTATATCTAACCTGAACTTCCCTGTTTCAGTTTGAACCCATCACCCCTTGTCCTACCGCTACAGTCCCTAAAGAGTCCCTCTTCAGCATCCCTATAGGCCCCCTTCAGATACTGGAAGGCTGCTCTGAGGTCTCCACGCAGTCTTCTCTTCCCCAGACTGAACAACCCCAACTTCCTCAGGCTGTCTTCATAAGGAAGCCCCTGATCGCCCTCGTGGCCTCCTCTGGACTTGTTCCAACAGTTCCATGTCCTTTTTACGTTGAGGACACCAGAACTGCACACAATGCTCCAAGCGGGGGCTCAAGAGAGCAGAGTAGAGGGGCAGGATCACCTCCTTCGACCTGCTGGTCACGCTCCTTTCGATCCTCACTCACAGACTGGCTGCCCATGCCGTGCTCACATTGCTCCACTCCAAAGCACCATCTTCACAAACCTTTCACCATTTCTCTCTCAACCCTCCTCCTCTGCCTGCTCTATGGTGGTTTCCCATGTTGGGATGCAGAGGGACACTCGCCCCAGCCCAGCCACCTGGGAGCCAGCAGCCACTGAGGATGCCAGGGCTGTGGTTTCCAGCACAACAGAAATAACATCAAGGCTATCACCCTATTTCAGGATGGTTCCCTCATGCAGGGCTACCCGGCCAAACTATTCCAGGCTGCTACTGTACTGGCTGATGGACACTGCCTGCGTGTGCCCCGCATACTGTACATTCCCTTGTAAGGGCTTGCCCCATTCCCTGCTATGCTCTGAGTTGTCATCTGGCTGTTTGCCCCACACCTGCTGATGGAAAGGTCCCTTCAACACCCACTATTGAAAACCTGCTGCTAAAGCTCTCCTGGGAGCTCCCTGGCAGGCTACAATGGCTTCAAATCAAAGGAGGTGCTCCCAGGGCAGAGTTGAGATGGTTCATCACGGTGCAGAGTCATGGTGCTCTGGTCATGTAGCAACGTGCTTCTTTCTTACTAGGAAACCGGTTTAAAATCCACTCCTGCCTACTAGATCCTCTGCAGTCAGCTAGGGCATGGGAGGAAGGAGGGGTACATGGACCTTGTTCTCTCTACAACTGCCTGACAGGAGGTTGTAATGAGATGGGGTCAGTCTTTGCTCCCAAGTAACAAGGGATGGGACAAGAGGAAACGGCCTCAAGCTGCACCAGGGCAGGTTTAGATGGAGCTGAGGAACAATTCCTTCCCCAGAGGGTGCTCAGGCGTTGGAACAGGCTGCCCAGGGCAGGGCTGGAGTCACCATCCCTGTGAGTGTTCACACACCGTGGAGACGAGGCCCTCAGTGCCATGGGTTAGTGGTGACCTTGGCAGTGCTGAGGAATGGTTGGACTGGATGAGCTTGAAGGTCTTTTCCACCCTAGTTGATTCTATGAGAGCTGGGTCCAACACAGGATCCCCAGTTCAGGTCTACATCAGAGATCCTGGAGTTGCAGCTTCCCTCAGGTTTTATCATCACTGACATCATTTATAACAGAAACCCAAACTTCTACAAGGTTCACAGAGGAGCTGCAAACATCACTCGGGAAAAGCATGACAAAGGCTGTGCTGGGGTAACACCTTGTGGCATGGGATTCTGGGCCACCAAGAGGTCTGCAGGGTTGGGTAGTATTAATGAGGCAACAAGCAGAAGAGAAATAGGTAAAAGCCAGTGGATTAGGGGCTTTCCAAAACATTTCAGATCCCAACCCACAGCCGTATCACGCTCATAGCTGAGGAGCTGACAATGTGAGTGACACCTAAGCATGAGATGCTTGCACCTAAGGAGCACCATTCACTGCAGAACTTCCTTCCCAGTCCCCATCTATGGGGGTAAGTCAATCAGGATAGCTAAGCTTTCAAAGCCAACAGAAGCCCTGTGGCTTTTTGGCAGTGATGCGTCCCTGCTGTCTCCGCGGCACTGCTTCCAAACATGCACAACCTGCAGTCGAAAGCACCCCTCAGCACCAGGCACCTTCACCAGTTCACCCAGCCAAGCCACCCCACTGCCCCATCGCCCCACATTGAGCTGAACCACTGTGAAATCTGGAAGCCATTCCCTTGACCCATCAGATAAGGCTGCTGCAGGAGCCAATTCCTCAGCAACAGCTCCTGGCCTGCAGCTGAAGCAATTCCTGCAGTAGCCCAGCCTGATAAAACTGCTGCTAGATTCCTCCCTTTTTGGCTGAAGGTTTAATTCGAGCTCTAGCATCCCACTGTGCACTCCCCCAGACTTCCAAACCGTTCTTCTCTAAACAGCCTTCCCGTCTCGCGCTGCCAGGCTTCGCACATCTGGAGTCCAGACTTCTCTGTCACTGACCCAGCACTCACCATGGCAATCCTCCTCCAGCTCGGAATTAAACACATACAGTCATCCCGATCCGAGCACAACCCTTCTGCCAGGTGGTGTCAGCATCCCGACGGCTCCAGGTCCAACAGCTCACGTTTGCTTTAAAAGGAAACAGCCCCAGCTCATGGCTCCCACGCTGAATGCCTAGGAACCCCACAAAGCCTATGCTGTGTCCTTAGGAATCACTACAGCCTCTGCAGCTCTGTCAGTCTGAGGGTGAAATCAGGGAAAATCTATTATTGAGCTTCTTATTCCTCCCTAAAGTGGAAGAGCACTGAAATAGCCCTGGGAAATGCACACAGCTATCAGTAGTCAAGGGTTAAGTCCTGAGCAGTGGGAATCCTCTGCAGTAAAACAGGCTGGTGGGTGTCATTTCTGTCCCCCACCATGTAAGCCCATGGAGTACTTGGAGGCATGGAGCAGTTAGGATCAGGCCACAAAGTCCAACAACCACCTTCTCCTCTGCTTTATTTATTGCTGAGAGAGTTACCCTGTGCCATCCCTGCCTTGTGCAGGGTGTTTTCTGCCTGTATGTCACCCTGTTAGAGCCACCACATAGACCTCTTGCAGCTGTAGAGCCCTATAATGGCACAGGACCACAGGAAGGAAAGATCCACATTATACAGCTGCCTTGCTCCAACAGAAAACCCTTCCCCTACTCCATATTCTATTGTGCAGTTTTGTATTTGCCTGCAGCTTCTGGTGACTTTCAGGATATCACTGGAAGCATCCCGGAGAATAAACCTCTGGCAAATAAAACCCCAAAATGAATCCCTTTGCTGGTGGAGCTTGTCCCCATCCTGACCATTCAGCTTACTCAAGCAAAACACTTCTCCAGGTGCAGTTTCTTCTGCTCCTGATTGAGGAGAGCATCCTCACCTTCTTCATCTTCTGCTCTGAATCATCACTTGTAAACCAGCAGTAATGCTGCCCACAAGGAGGAGTCTGAAGGATAGACTGGACAGATGCGCTGCCTTCAGAAGAGAGCAAGTAATGCAATACCCAACAGCAACAGGCTCTCTGAGAGGAGTGAGACTGCTATCTAGCAGCCCTTAGAGGAAAGGATCAGGACCAGCTACTGTCAGCTTGATACTATGAAGTAAAAGAGAGAAGCACAGAGAGATCTGAATCCCTCCTTCAAAACCTCCTTGCAGCATCACCTAACCTGACCCTTGCTGTGTGTAAAACACAATCATTTTTGCTCAAGACTTGAATGCTAAGCTCTCACCCACCACTGGACACTGTGATGGCTGGCAGGACCATGTCCTGTGCATGTGTCTCTACTCTTTAGCAAGAGCCCAGAGTAACTCAGTGCATCTGACGCTGACAAAATGGGCTTTAGCATTGGAGAGCTCTTGGGTGCCAGAATGACAGCGCTGAAGAATGAGATCTGCTGCTGCTGCTGGAACAGGCATTTGTTCAACACTGAGTCAGGAGAGGAAAATGCCACTTACTGAACCTCCAGTACTTGTTTCTCAACAACCCAAAGCTCTTGGAGGTCTCCCATCTAAATGCTAACCAGGCCTGTTGCTGTGCAGCTTTGGAGACCTCACAAGAACAGGCACAGTATAAGGAGAACACTGCTCTACTGGGGGAAAACCAGTCAATTTATAGAAAGACCCTCCTGGATCTTTAGTGGGCTAGCATTGAATGTTCTGTTTGAGCTCTCCTGCTTTGTGTTTCATCTGTCAGTGGGTCAGTGCATCAAACATGTGTGAGCATTGATGTCTGAGTGTGGTGCTTTGGGACAGGGGGTCCATGACCAGCAGGGAAACAAAAGGGAAGGGGAGGAGGTGGCTAGTCAAAGAAATGAGATATTGTTACCTCCAAGCACATTTTAGGGTGGTAGTTTTCTGCTGGCATCACCTCCCAAGGCCTCTGTCTGCAACCTGCTCTGAGTGCGCTTGTTCAGGTAAAAACCTATGGTCAGAATATGGGATTTCATCTGTGGGTCGTGTCGTGTCATGTTCCCCCCCCCCCCCCCCCCCAACTCACTCAAATTGTGCCAAAGAGAACTCCTCCTTAAGAGGTGTTCAAGGATCAGCACCGTGCAGGGATCTCTTGAACCCACCCCATCCTCCCAAAGACCCACAGCAAGCTCAGGTTTTATGAGCGGGGGAAACGGGAGACTGAGCCTTGATCCTGCCTTGATCCAAAGCAGCCTGGCCTCATCCAGCAAAGCCCTTCAGCATGCGGCTGAACTGGCCCGGGATCGCTGGCTGAAGGGCTCTGGAGAAGGGAAAACAGCGCTTGGGGTGCGCCGTGCATCTGTCTGCCAGTGCCCTCTGCCGGGCAGCGCGGCGGCCTCGGGACCCGGGACATGAGCGGGGCGAGGCAGCGATGCTGAGGATGCAAACCCGCACCCATTCAAGGCCGGCTTGGAGTAAGCTGCTCTAGCGGAAGGTGTCCCTGCCCATGGCAGAGGTTGGAACTGGGTGGGCTTTAAGGTCCCTTCCAACACAAACCGTGCTGTGAAATCTTAACTCCCTCCCGTACCATGCAGAGAAGATGAAACCCAAACCAGAGCAGTAAGCAACGCAGATACACCAACGCATGAGAGCCCACCTAACCCATGCAGATGCCTACAGCATCCATAAAGTATAAACACACTGGCCAATTATACTTAATTAACATTAACTTGCCCTGAACCACAGTATAAGCTTGCTAAAATAGTGTTATCTGCAAGAGCATGCGGGCGCTTTCTAACACTGATGGCACAGCCAGACACAACGTTGCATTTGTATGTCAGAGCTGTGATCACCAAGGTGGCAAACACAGATGATGTAGGCACATTTAGGAGGCAGCCCAGCAACAAAATGCACCAGAGTGAGGCCAAGATAAACATAAGAGGATGCAGAAAGGCAGAGCATCCCCTCGGTACAGCAGGAGGATGGCTGGCAAGACAAAGGAAACAAAGTAAGGGTATCAGGAGCAGTGGAACACACCACCACCAGCCTTCCTCCTTTGGGGATTGGACAGTAGTGTAAAAACATCAGGAATTAAATGAGGGAAAACAGACAGAAAAAGAAGAGAAAAGAAGCCGTTTGGTCCTGACTTGCTCTCTCAAGCTTGGGTCACCTGGAGGCACCAAGGCTGCAGCCACCAGTGCTCACTGCACAGCATTCATTGGTTATTTGCTTTTACAGCTAATATAGAGTCATAGGATAGTTAGGGTTGGAAAGGACCTTAAGGAATCTGGAGACTGAGCCTTGTACACGCAGTGATGCTGGGTAACACTGTGGCAGAACTGGCCATCAGCAAGAAGCCTGTTGCAAATCTGACAAGTTCAGTTCTAGAGTTCAAAGCTGACCTCATGTGCCAGTCTTCTAAATACTCCCATTGCAGCCACCTCCAATTCTGCCGTGGACAGCAGAGTGATCCATATGAAACACAGGGCTCTGCTAGGGAAGGACCACAGGCTCTATAGCATTTCACTCCATGCCTGCTTCTTTAGGTACCAAACACCTCCCCTATCCCCAGGGCAAAGAGCCAGGTCCCAGGCAGGGAACTGCAGCTGGGAACTGTGCTCTCATCCATTGGTGAGGACAATTTGGTGGCTTTATTTGTGCAGAGGAGCACAGCCAGTGACAGAGGGACAAAATGACACTGTGGCCATCATGTAGTTGTCACTTACCTGCCTTGGCACCTGCACAGGTGCCTTATTCTGCTCCTTGCTCACAAAGGGTTTGGACCCTCACACAACCCCTTCTTAGCCCTGCAATACAGGTTAGGGAGAAGAGGATGAGAATTGTCTCCCAAATGACACAAGGAAATATTTCACCTAACCCCAGCATTCAGCCTGCGCTGGCTTCTTCACTCACAGAGCTGAGAGAAGCATGATATTGCTTGCCATCCTTCAGCTAGTCTGCATATACTGCAAAGGGATAGCCACAGCAAAGGAAACATGGATCAGAGCCATGCTTTCTCCAGCACACAGCAATAGGAAGGCACAAGAGGACTTCAAGGAAGATATTTGGGAACATCTCAAACATGAGATGCTCCTTCTAAGCTCTAAGCGCTAGGGAACACCTAAGGCCTGAAAGCACTGTTCAGATCTGCTCCAAAACTTGTTAGCACAATCCCTTACGGGTCTGGACTAGTGCTGTAATCCATACAGAAATCCAACCTCTTTTGAATCTTGCTAAGTGCTGAGAGCTCAGCAATACTCCGCAGCAACACGTTCCAGGGAAGGATTGAGCTTTCCATAAGAAAACCATGTTCCGATGCCCCTTGAATGAGGTGTGTGACATAAAAAAGCAGAGTGCAAGCACATAAAACAGTGGGAGATCCTTCTTTTGGAAAGCACAGCAATAGTTCACTCATCTCAGAAAGGAAACCCTTGATGCTGAGGCCATATCCTCAGCCTGGATATCACCTGCACTTCTCAAACCACATAGCCTTGGAAGCAGTGTCGTTGATAGAGAAGCAAAACCCACCTCTTTTTAGCGCCTCATCCCTTGTTTTCAGCTGGAAGGAAGCTATTTCAATGCTGAACTCCAGCATCCAAAGGCCACAGAGCTGGGCAGCGAGCAATGGAAAGTCTATGTGAGGGTGTGAAGGAAAAGAAGTGCATTCACACAGGGAAATCTGGCATCAGCAGAAACAAGAAGTGAGACAGAGAAAAGGGTATTCTCTCTTTCTCAAGGGGGAAAAGCATAAGAGCTATCCCAGCAACTTTTATAGCCAGCCTTGCAGCCAAACCTGGAATCTCCTGGCTGCTGTGACAGGCTTGATGAGATTCCCCCAATAGACGCACTGAAGTAGCCTGTTTCTTACACTCCACTTGTCCCTTTTGATTTATAGCCCTCAAGCTTTATCTGCTGGAAGAAAAACAGAGCCAACAGCAAGTGAAGTGCTTCAAGGAGAGCACAATTTCAGCAGGGCTGCCTTTTGGAAGGGCTTTGGGTTACACAAGCTGTATAATCACAGCAGCAAGAGCACAAGAGAGCATCCCATCACTTCTGCTATGGAGCAAAAGCGACGTGCAAGACAAGAGAAGGTGAGCATGGTCCTTCCGTTCCCTTCCAGCCCAACCTAGTGATGAGGCTGGCTTGTGTTTCCTGATCCTGACACGATTCCCTGCTCACTGCTAGCAAGGAAGCCATCAAACCCGTTGGTTCGCTCCGGAAGGATGAAGCTCTTACCTGCAAAGACCCCCAGTTGTAATTTCAAGCGACATCTTTCCAAGCAGAATGGAAAACACCACAGATTGTGCCTACGCATCCCTAAACTCACTCCTCAAACTGAACCTGCAAGAGTCCAAGTGGGAAGCTCTGTGAGCAGCAGGATTAAGCAAGCCTGGATTCCTACCAAGTATCACAGCCAGAGCTGGCTGACAGAAGCAGGGTGAGAAATGACCTTTTTCCTCCCCTACCCAGGCAAGGACTTTTACCTTGTTTATGAAGTTGTAATAGCTTTAACAACTCTCCCCATATGTGAAGTTTACGTAGAAGTGGCCATGAGCTACACAGGGGACCAACAGGCAGAGGTCACGTTGTGTAATCCTTGTTTCTTCAGTAAACCAGACGAAAGAAATATGTGTCACTCAATGCATCAATGACTTGTTCAGGAGCACAGTGAAAGGCAGATGCAGGCTACAGCAGAGGCAACACGCTGAGTGGGACCCACATCCTTCCTTACCTGCCCTGCCTGCTTGAAGGCACATCAGCAAAGAAGCGCTCTCGTTGAAATTGGGACCCAACCTAGATGGTGAAAGCAGAATTTGACCTGCTGAAGATCCATCAGTCTAAAACTCCTCTTACTGCTCTCCAAATGCAGCTGGAGGTATTCCATGGTTCTCCTATGGGAATCCACTGCTCGACCTGCATCCTCCTGGAGTGATATCTACATGCGTTCACTGGATGAGGAGACTCAGCACCCAGTTGCCTCCTTGTTTCTCTGTAAGAAAACACCTGCACAACCTCTCCCTTTCCAGGGAGCTGGGAACAGAAGGGATGGCCTCAGGCTTTGGGTGATACTGAGGGCTCATGGTTTCAGCTGCTGTCTGACATAGATGGCATGTTACACCTCTGTGATGTTCCTGGCCCTTTCTTTCATGCAGCCCTTTGATGGGATGATGAATTGAGGATTGTTTAGTTCTCACCTAACAGCTAGCCCAGATGGGAAGAAGTCAGAGCCAGAATAAAACCATTCCAGGTGTATTTGCTTCATTCCTGCATTTTACATCAGTATTCCTAGCACCACTGGTTAAGAAATGTATGGGTTTGGCTTACACATTCCCGAGCAGCTTTACACTGGGAAACATCCCCGTCAAAGGAATGTGTTTTGCTTGGAGCTCTGTGTGCTGATGACTGCCAGCTGCTAGGTCAAACATCAGGATCTCCTCACAGGTACATCAGGAAGCTGTTGCACTACCAGGTGTGATCACTTTATGTCTATCGTGACCTGCAGAGAGAAAGACAGCAAAGCTCTGATCTGGCAGCGCTGTTTGGAAGGAGAGCAATGGTATTCTCTGTCTGGCCTACGTATGTTCAACAGTCAGTTTAGGGTTCAAAAGGATGAGCCCTCCAAGCAATGTCAGCCAGAGCAAGGGCCTAAAAGAAGTCATTGCATGGCCATAACCCACTGCAGCCATCACCAGCAACTAAACCAGAACAGGGAGGAGACTGAGCTGTCACATGTGGCAGATCAGGGTCAGGCTACATCCCTCTAATACTAGCTAAGGGCAAGAATGTAATCGAAGAACAAATAATACAGGGTCACGCTTGCAAGTCTACCCCAAAGCAAGAGCAGCAGTGGCATGTGTGCAATCCCTTTATAGTCAAGGATTGAGCCGAGGGTCAGAGATAAGCAGAGCTTGGGGAAAAAAGATCACTGAGTTCTCCTTGCCAGGGATTTAACCAGTTATGGTATTTTTCCTCTTTCTCTCTTCACTGATACAGAGACCAGAAGCCTTGGAGCAGAGAAAAAGCAGATGGCTTTCAAGCACAAGGGAGAGATTCTCCAGGGACATGGCAGAAGTGGCTGCAGTTGATATCAATGGGTGACCCTCACCCTGTTGGGCATCAATCTGCCTCCGCCAATGCAAGTTTGTGGCTGCAAAGAACCCACCTCTCACCTCGCTTTCATGGCCA
Organism: Pezoporus flaviventris; assembly: GCF_033815535.1. Classification (NCBI taxonomy): domain Eukaryota; kingdom Metazoa; phylum Chordata; class Aves; order Psittaciformes; family Psittacidae; genus Pezoporus; species Pezoporus flaviventris. Next base: position 3,189,326 of record NW_026892550.1, on the reverse strand, counting down.
ATGTGTGCTGTGTGCAGCCCAAAGCACACCTCCCACACTCATCTGTGCTGCAGGTTTCACGTAGGAGCTCCTTCTGTTGCCACCATCACCGCAGGTGTGAGCAGCAGCTGAAGCAAGATGCCAGCTGAGAGTGCAATGAGCCATGGAACAAATCCTCCTGGACAGGCTGCAGGCAGGATTTAGCAGGGAAGTGTTTTACAGCATCAGGGTCCATTGCATCCCTTGGCTCCAGCTGCCTTCTCCAGGTTTCATATGTTATTTACATAAGAGGAGAGAGAAACCAAAGGGAAGTGCAGGGAGCGGGTTCCCTGCAGGTTTTGAGCATCCCCTTTACTTCTGCTTAATACGGAACCTCTTTTGTCCCTAAATCTCCTCTCCTAAGCTGACATTCCCAGTCATCACAGGTTGGACAGAGCCTTGGGCAACGTGGTCTAGTGTGAGGTGCCCTTGTCCATGGCAGGGGGCTGGAACTGGATGATCTTAAGGTCCTTTCCAACCCAAACTGTTCTATGATTCCATGAAGAAAGGTTAATTCAAGCCCCAGTGCTCAAACATTAATGAAAATGCCTCTGCCACTAAATAACAACCTCTGCAAGCTGGAAAACTGCTTTTTCCAGGATTAAAAACTATAAATCAGTGCACAAGATGCTTTAATTTTGGCCACAGTGGAGTTCAACACGTAGCTCATTCCAAATCAAGGGCTTGATACCCTCAGCATCACCTTTAGCTAACAGGGGAGAATCCATCCCCAGTTTTATGGCCGGGCTTTGCTTTTCCACATCATGCCCTATAGGAAGAGCTGGAAGTGCTTCAGGAGGAAGGGCGAGTAACCGTAATCTCAGCATCACTGTCTAATATCATGCATCAGACTGAAAGGGCAGAGAGGGGCTGGAAAGAACACTCCCTTCCTCCCGCGGGGGCAGCTAAATCCATCCCCTGCCCACAGCGGGATCAGCTGCAGCTGAAACAGTCCTGCCTGGAGCTCATCCAATGCAGCCTTAAGACTTTCCAGTGCTGGAAGACCTCCCAGAACAATCCATGCCAATGCTGCTCTGGTCTCATGTTAGAAAAGCCTTCTTACGGAACCCAAACCTCCCAGGATGCTATTTGTGTCCTTTACATCTTGTCCTCTCCCTGGGATGATGCAGAGAAAAAGGAACCACCCTGTCATTGACCCTTTGCATCATCTTCTCTGGACTAGCTGGTATCCGTTTGCTCAGGTATCCTGGCCAGATGTGCTTTAGGAGGTCTTTCGTCACCCTCCAAGTCTCTTTGGGGGCAGAGAGGACTGAGCCAGGCTGGACAGACCTCCAGGAATTAGTCCAGCTCCTTGGGAAATGGAGCAACCCACAAAGTTCATAGCAAAGCTCCCTCGAGAGCTGGAGACTGTTCCCTTCCACAAAGCTCTATGCAAGGTTTATAGAGCACATGCATGTGCTGTTCAGGCTACACAGGTCTGGCTTTTCCTCCAACCCAGAGTTTTCCTTAAAATTGAGCTCCATATTTATGAACACAAAGAGCTCAGACTGAAAGAGATGGCCCCTGCAGAGCAGCTCTTCACAAGGGCATACAGTGACAGGGCAAGGGGGAATGGCTTTAACCTGCCAGAGGGGAGACTGAGATGAGCTCTTAGGAAACAGCTCTTCCCTGTGAGGGTGCTGAGGCGCTGGCACAGGGTGCCCAGAGAAGCTGTGGATCATCACAGACTGGTTTGGGTTGAAGGCACCTTAAAGCTCACCCGGTCCCAACCCCTGCCACCGGCAGGCACACCTTCCACTAGAGCAGCTTGCTCCAAGCCCCTGTGTCCAACCTGCCCTTGAACACTGCCAGGGATGGGGCAGCCACAGCTTCTCTGGGCACCCTGTGCCAGCGCCTCAGCACCCTCACAGGGAAGAGCTTCTGCCTAAGAGCTCATCTCAGTCTCCCCTCTGGCAGGTTAAAGCCATTCCCCTTGTCCTGTCCCTACAGGCCCTTGTCCCAAGCCCCTCTCCAGGTTTCCTGCAGCCCCTTTAGGCACTGGAGCTGCTCTAAGGTCTCCCCTTCAGGAGCCTTCTCTTCTCCAGGCTGACCCAGCCCAGCTCTCTCAGCCTGGCTCCAGAGCAGAGCTGCTCCAGCCCTCCCAGCATCCCCATGGCCTCCTCTGGATTCGCTCCAACAGCTCCACGTCCCTCTTGCGCTGCTGCCCCGGAGCTGAACGCAGGACTGCAGCATTGGGTTAATCAGCGGTTAAGGATCCTTCCTGGTTTGCTCCTCCAAAGCAGTGCATTGCAGCTGCAGAACAACCCCGCTGCACCTGTGCGCATCCCGGCTCAGCAGCACGATTCACACCAGGGCACTAGATGGGGCTGCGCGTCCGCCTCTCACTTCCAGCCCTTCCGCAAACGTGGAATGCTGCCTTGAGGCTCAGCTGCATCTCCTGACCACCGGGAGCCCTCCTTGGCACTGCTGTCATGGACCGCTTCAGGGCCGTTCCTTTTATAGCACACCATGAAATTCAGCATCTCTCGGCTGTGAGCCTCCATCGGACACGGGAACGTCTCTTTTGGTACCCAGGTATTTAAAATCACTGGCGTTTCTAATGCAGCATGAGCATTGGCTGAGGCTTTGCAACAGGAGGTTCCAGCCCAAGACACCCCAAAGCATCTCCCCAGGCTGCAGAGCTACAAACTCCAGATTCACCCAGCAGTGGACAGACACAAGGACAACTCAGCACTAGTGCTGGTTGGTGACACGAGGAACTGCCCTTATGGGGGGAATCGTAGGCTCTCAGCCTGATGAAAACAGACAGGAGCAGCAGTGACAGGCTTCAGACTTTCATGACCATGAAGAGGAAAACCCCTTCAGGTTTGGGGCTAAAGCATGATCTGTCCCAGTTAACCGCCCCTATAAATAGGAAAGGACCTACTTAAAAACAACCCTAGAGCTCTCCACCAGCCATAAAACTGACAACGCTCTTTCTTTTTGAAGGTCTTCATTAAAAAAGGCATGATGTGAACCACTGGTAACCTGCAAACTTCCTTCCTGGACAGAGCGGCAGAGGGGTCATAACACTGCTCCGGACCCACATCCTGACCTTTTCCTGCAGGTACAGCGATCCCTCAAAAATCACTCTCCTCACCAGGATACCCACTGTCTGCAGGAGAAAGAAGTTGGCCAAAAGCTTTTGCCAAGGTATTTTTTGTGGTCATTGATGTTATGAACACATAAGATGGTATGAAGCATTGTATGAGCAGTATGAAAGTCCCAGGTGCACAGTGCCATAGAGGGATAGCCGGGCAGCTGCCATGCTGCTGCAGAGGCATTCCTCAGGCTGCACTTGGCTGTTCAAAGGAGATGTATGTGCAATCCTGCCTTCTTCCGCCCACCACCAAGCTCCTGGTTTCATTCCCCTCCAGGTCTGCTTGTCCCAAACCTCCTCCCCGCTTGCTTCAATTCCTAGAGCTACAGAATGACTGTTTTAGCAACAGCAGCAAAGCAAAGCCTGCTGAGAAGGGAGTGCTCAGCACTCAGCCTCAGCAAATACAAGCATCCAAGCCTGTATTTCTAGCTCTCCTTTGTCAGAAAGATGGAAAAAAGAGGTTTGTTTTCCTGTGGCTTGCCCATCATATTATTGTTGACCCTTGGCAGCCCCTTCCAACAAGTAGCTACAGCATCCAGCTGCTTCCAGAGCCAGACTGTGCAACTGGAAGCACATCCTTCCAAGGCCAGGGCTCCTCAGTGCCCATTAGAAGGGAGCAGGACTGGCTGCACTGAACAAGAATCCCAGACTGGTTTGGGTTGGAAGGGACCTTAAAGCTCACCCAGTTCCAACCCCTGCCACAGGCAGGGACACCTTCCACTAGAGCAGCTTGCTCCAAGCCCGTGTCCAACCTGCCCTTGAACACTGCCAGGGATGGGGCAGCCACAGCTTCTCTGGGCACCCTGTGCCAGCGCCTCAGCACCCTCACAGGGAAGAGCTTCTGCCTAAGAGCTCATCTCAGTCTCCCCTCTGGCAGGTTAAAGCCATTCCCCTTGGCCTGTCCCTGCAGGCCCTTGTCCAAAGCCCCTCTCCAGGTTTCCTGCAGCCCCTTTAGGCACTGGAGCTGCTCTAAGGTCTCCCCATCAGGAGCCTTCTCTTCTCGAGGCTGACCCAGCCCAGCTCTCTCAGCCTGGCTCCAGAGCAGAGCTGCTCCAGCCCTTGCAGTATCTCCTTGGCCTCATCAGGACTCGCTCCAACAACTCCATGTCCCTCTTGCGCTGCTGCCCCAGAGTTGGATGCAGCACCGCAGGTGGGAGTGGAGTAGTGGGGAAGGATCTCCTCCCTTGACTTGCTGGCCATGTTCCTTTTGGTGCAGCCCAGGATGTGGCTGGCTTTCTCGGCTGCAAGTGCACATTGCTTGGTCACGTTGAGCTTTGTTCTCCTAAAAAGAGAGGCTTTGTACTGACACCTCATGACACAAAGACAGCTTTATTCTCCTCAAAGGCATGTGGAGGAGCTTGGAAACAAGTTGGTTTTGGCTCAGGGACAAGAGAGGCAAGGCTGTGAAAATGAATGATCAGGGAGATGACCCCAAAGGGAGGTAAACCACCTACATTCAGCCCTGCTGAAGCCTCCAAGCCTGAGCAGCTCTAATTCCAGTTCACAGGGTGGAAATTGGAAGTGTTGGCAGATATGAGAATTGAATCTTTCAATCAAGATTCAGCCACAGGGGGGTTTTGTTACACCAAAAGAGGTGATGCACAAGTGCTTGGGCAAGAAGAAAAGGGTAAATCAACCGGAACGGGCAGGTAGGTGGAGGTGAACAAAGCCTATGGGTCCTGCCTCTCCACACCCCCCCTGAAAATCCAGTCCTGAGGATTCCTGGTTTGCTTTTCAACATAACCCATACTTGTCATAACACAGTTGACTTAATGCCACCTGGACTGTCAGAGCTTCCCCTGATCATGTCAGGACCAGCTGATGAAGAACAAATACCAGGTCCCCACCAAAAGACCTCGCCATGCTTCAGACCCTGCTCACAGCATTGTTTTAGGGAAAATAAACCAGGATGGGGCAGAGAATGCAGGGCACTCTGCTTCTAGCAAGTGCCTCTGAAAGGTGATTACACAATGTGTGAGCAAGCCCCTTGGGGACTTGATGAACGGGTCACCTCCCTTCTGACACCTGATGAGACATGGGCAAGGCTGATGCTGAACCCCTCAAACCTGTTGCGACCAGGATGTACCTGCGTTTGTTCATAGACATAAACTTCTTGAGCTTCGAGAACTTCCAGGTCAAGACCTTCACTACTGCAAGAAGGTAAATGTTTGGATTGAAGTAGCTGCTGAGCAATGGGGTTGCATTTCACAGCTGGGCTTGGCTGTCCCTCTTCAAACCATTTCATCCTGCTTGGATCTGGTCACAAGTGACTTCAGGTAATGGTTTCTTCAACAGTGCCTAGGCTTTTCAGCAGCACCATTTTCAAATATCACAGACTGGTTTGTGTAGGAAGGGAGCTTAAAGCTCATTCAGTTCCAACCCCCTGGATTTATGTCATAATAAAAGAGCTATGTGGAATACCATCACATACGAAGTTAGGAAAGGCAAGAGCCTTTCCAGACAACAGAAATTTCAGAGGGCAAGATCCCAGAGTTAGTAAAATCCATTTGATATTTCAAGTATCAAACCCTGCTGCTGGCAGGCTGGAGGCAGGAAGTCACAGCATCACATTGGTGTTAGTCTTAAGAGAGATGCAAGAGCTCTTCCTTCATCTGCCCCTTACAGCAGGCACAGAGATCCCACTCCCAGTGTGCAGCTGCCTCCTCTGATCCCCTCCCATCTCCTGCTGTAGATCCAACTGCAGCACGAGAGCTGAAGCTATCAGCACACATCCATCTGCTGAAGAGTCTCAACTGCTTTCGTCAGCATCTCGGCAGACAACCCTATGAGCTCAATGTCTAGCTCCAGTGTCAACTGCTCACAGACTGCAACCACCCTCCTCAGCACCCTCCCATTCTGTCAAGCAGCTCTATGTGTCTTCTCATGCAAGAACAAACAAATCATTACCTGTGGTACTCTTCCAAGGAGGCATCAGTTTGTCTCCAGCCGAAGATAAACCAGCTGGGTGCAGGTCTCCTAGAAACACTGCAGAAACAGCACCAAAACGTCCCACTTGGTAACTCAAAGCTCCTGTTTGTTTGACCAAAACAAACACCCTGTTCATGTCCTCTGCTGTTCCCTATGTGGGTCACACAAACCTGAATACATTGAAAGAAAAAGCTACACAAGTTATCTAAATCTTCAAAACAGTTTCAGAATTGTTTAGTCCTAAGAGAGTTTCTACTTACCCCACCTGAAAGACGAAAGCATAACGGATAATGCAAGTACTTCACCACTCTAAATCCAAGGGAGGACAAAGTTGAAGCTATGTTCTCTGGCAAGGCTTCAGTATCAGAACAGGTCAGACACATATTTAACTATGATGGCTCCTACACAGAGTTACAAAGAGAATTCCTGATGTGGAACACTACTATCACAGCTCCAGATTCTTCGTTGGCTTTTTAAACAAACACCATTAAAGCCTATCAACAAGGGAGGATGCAGATTCTTTGCAAAGCATAAGATCTGGGGCACAGCAACACAGAGACACAAACAGCTTCTGTTCATAGATCACCTCCAGCAAGACTGAAGCACAGACCAGATGCTGCTTCCATCACTGGAGACACAGCCTTAAATTTAAGTGCTATAACCCAGTCTCATCTACTTGAAGTCACAATCCTGGAAGCCTATGACACGGTCAGTGTTGACATGGACTCTCTCTTCCAGGCATCAAGAGATGTAACTACACCGATAGGTATTAAAAGGTGTCAATAAGGGAGAAGGAGTTGCCATCAGTCACTACCTCCCCTCTTCCCCAGTGCCTGGGATTGCATAAAGCCCTTCAGTTGGACCAGTAAGACATGTAAAACCCTTAAAGGAGGCAGAACAAATTGCAGACAGACAACTACAGAAGTAGAAAGTGGTTTCATCAGTTTATTGCTTTTTGCAACCTGAACTTTGCTGCTATTCCACATATGCTCAAGCCTGCACAGACATACTCAATGCAGCACACACCACCATGAAGAACAGTGTTTTATCACGAGCCGTAAGACTAGTGGGAAAACAATTCCAATCCTACCTCCACATCATTTGAGGGTTTGACAGTAAATAGAGCATCTCCAAAAAGCTATTGACATTTACATTGATAGATCAACTGATTACTTTTAAGTTACTGGATAAAGCAAACTGGTGAGGGACCAAGTGCTTTGAACACAATTTGGTGCATTCAGGATGCCCTCCCAATGCACATGTTCTGGAATCCTCCAAAACTTCATAACACCAAATGAAACTAAGGTACTTTGCTTCCAGTTTAAATACCAGGAGAAAACAATAAGCACATTTTAATATATTAACTCAAAGACTATCTGTATAAAACTCTTCCCACTTGGAATATTTTTAAATTAAACAATATAATTAATATACTTACAAGAAATAAAATAAGAGCTGAAATTTATTGCTAGTACAAAAACTCATGGTTTTCATGGAGAAGTTAGATTACTATTATTGCTATAAACAGACAGTGCCAGAGACAAGCATTTGTTCCCCATCCATAAGTGGCTTTCAAGGACATGCAGTTACTCAGGACTTAGGAAAGATGAGGTCCCACAACTCTTCAGGGTTATGCTTTATGATCTGATGTTATTTTACTGCCTTTCAGTATAACAGTGAGGCTCAGTTTGCTGCTCCTGTGGTCTAACAGTATCATACATTAGATCTTCTCTCCATAGAGGAAAAACCCAAAAGTGAAAAAAAAAAAATCCAACCACCCTCATCTTGCTCTCCCACATTCAGAACTACAATTACATCCATATCTCCACCCATAGCAAAAACATAAGTGCGAATGTTCACCATGTGGAGAGTCTCTGACAAAGAACAAGGTTTCAAGGCCAAGCTTTGATCAATTTGCTAACAAGCTTTCATTCCCAAAGAAAGCTTTTCACACAGAGATTAACATTACTCAGTGCAAACACAGTCATACCTACTACTCTACTAGTAACAAAAATGGACATCAAAACCTTGCTGACAGATCTGCAGAGTCCAGTTTCTTTGCAATGCACTGATCTCCAGTCACAAGAACATGAATCTATAGCTTTGGGGTTAAGGATGCTGTTTCCAGCAGGTATCTAGCTTGCTGCTAGTTCATACTACTTCCTCAATGTGATTTTGTTCTTAACTTACACTCACCCAGTTGTTGACTTAAAAGCTGATACAGGAAAGCAAACAACTCTACTTCTCCCTTCAATTAAACAGTCAACACTAGAACCCCTAAGGGTTATCACCATTGTAAACTATTAAGGTTACAGTATCTGTAATGTATTACTTAAGGATCATACAGTAAACCAGTGGAAATTTTAACCTAGTCATAGATCCTGCTGCTGCTAACTGGAAGATTCATGGAAACCAGTGTTCTATAGAACCAGCAATGCTCATGTCACTTAAAGAAAAGAAAAAGGGTGGATTTTGTATTAATGCCACTTTAACTGGGCCAGCTGAACTCTGCTGCACATCAAGTAGTTAGAAGCATTATCTGGGTCTTAAGAAATGGAAATGACAAGTGATCTGGTTCAAGTGAAAGCCTCCTAGTGGCTAAATCCTCATATAGTGCACCCTGGGCCCAAACATGCCTCATGATGAAGCAGGATTCTAACCCAAAACGTTAATGCAATGATTTTAATATAAGTCATGAATGCCAAAGCACCAAAGTACTTACTGTTCAGTTGTTGCCATAACAGTTCCTTTTCCTTCACCTTCAATCCCACATTCCTCCTTCGCATCCCTCCCCCCAAAAAATATTAGTACAAACCCAAATGAATATAAATACTAAAGGAGGAAACACAATGCTCAACCTGCAAGAACTGAGAGACTTGAGAAGCATTCACCTTTCTTTTCATGGCATGCATGAAAAGGAGTCAGACACCAAGAACTGGATCAACAGAGACAGTAGTTCAGTGGAGAAAACCCTCTTGTATGCTGTTAGACGACTCAGGTTTAGCATTGTGCGTACTATATACATCTGAAAACAGAAACCTCTGCTTTTCTTCAGACAACTTAAAACATTACATATTTTAAATGAATCTCTTTCAAATCCAAGTCGTATTTACATGGTTATTCACAAAAAATGTGCAAAGTAAAATCTGGCAGCAAAAGACATTTAAAAGTCCAACAAAATGACATTAAAAAAAAAGCAGAGATTCCACGTCCAGTTTATACACACTTTAAATACCTAAAGACAGTGAAAAGGTTGCTCCAGCTCCACCTCTGGAAGTTTAACACATCCAAACCACACTGCACTTCAATCACTAGCTGTCTGTGCCACAGAACTCACAATGTATGCCACCAGTGAGGTCTTTGACAACCTTTTCTTTGATCAGTTTCTGCAGGAATTTGGTTTCACTTGTCACATTGTGCATAGTTTGTCCGTTCATGGCAGCCATGCAGAGGTTGTTGTAGTAGTGTAAAGGTGTGCTGGGCTGATCCAGGTCGTAGCCAAATCCTGCTAAGCTCACTTCGTCACATAAATGCGTGGCCAGAACAACTGCTGTGACCCCAATTGTAGGTACATTCTGAAAAGGGGGGAGATAAATGAAGCCTGCTGAATTGAAACATTCACCTTTGCTAGGTTTTGGAAACACTAACGGCTTTGTCTATTCTCTCTACTCACTTAAAACTGAGATCAGTTGAACAATCCAAACTCAAATCACTTACAACTAAAGAATCAAATAATCAAGTAAAACTAAAAACTTCTAGGTCAAATACTAACACAACTTGAGTATTTGCCTTTAACAAGACTTTTGGCTATGAATACTGACATTATTATGCAGGCAACGTGCCCCATTACTGTGTAGTTAAACCACAAGTGAACCCTCGCTCCAAACACTCAGCTCCCAACATGCAGCTAAACTTGACATTTCCTGATGTACTGCAGTCTTGGGCAACAAGCTCTCTAACAGGATTCTTCAGAGTATCCCACTGAGCAGCCTGTGAAGAAGGCAGGTATACTACAATTCAACTAAAAGACAGCTTTATGCATTAGGTCATTTTAATAACTAAATGTGAGAAGATGCTTTACACATTTGTGTGCTAGCAATACCATTAAATGCTTTCCCATAAGAGGTACAAAGATGGTTATTTTCTCACAGTTCAAGAGAACTAGTGACACCCAATTTCTCAAACAAATAATGAAAATAACAAAAATGCAGTGTGTAATTAGACTGGGTGATTCATCACTTCATAGTATGGCTAGAGCAAAGGACAGGGAGGATATACCCACGTGGCCAGCCCAGCAGTTGGAAGGCTGCTTTCCGCTGGCCTGGTTTTCATACTCTCTGCAGCTGGGGACACACCTGTCCATAGCTAATTAATGGCTTGATTTAGCACGGCTGCTCTTAACACATTTAGTGTACATCAAATGCTTGTTTTGAATATTTAACACCAGTCACAATAATGGGTGAGTGAACAAACAGTACCGCAATGAATTTATCATAGACTGACAGAATGGTTTGGGTTGGAAAGGACCCTAAAGCTCATCCAGTTCCAAGCCCCTGCCACGGGCAGGGACACCTACCACTAGAGCAGCTTGCTCCAAGCCCCTGTGTCCAACCTGCCCTTGAACACTGCCAGGGATGGGGCAGCCACAGCTTCTCTGGGCACCCTGTGCCAGCACCTCAGCACCCTCACAGGGAAGAGCTTCTGCCTAAGAGCTCATCTCGGTCTCCCCTCTGGCAGGTTAAAGCCATTCCCCTTGTCCTGTCCCTACAGGCCCTTGGCCAAAGCCCCTCTCCAGATTTCTCTTCAGTCCCTTTAGGCACTGGAGCTGCTCTAAGGTCTCCCCTTCAGGAGCCTTCTCTTCTCCAGGCTGAACCAGCCCAGGTCTCTCAGCCTGGCTCCAGAGCAGAGCTGCTTCAGCCCTTACATCTCCACGGCCCTTCTCTGAGCTCACTCCCACAACTCCACATCCTTCTTGTGTTGGGGACCCCAGAGCTGGACACAGTATTCCACGTGGGGACCCATGAGCACCATGACATTTGATGTCAGCATGCACAGGCATAATGCCTCACCTAAAAAGGTGAGCTGAAATCCTACTTCAATTTCACACAAGAAAACACAACAGTCCTTTGAGAGCACATTAATTTCCTATTACTCGAAATCAGCTCTGAAACTCCCCAGAAAAAACATACTGAAGGAAGAGCCCCAAATGTCTATCAGTTCCTCGTTTTACTTTCTATGTTTCCCTCACCTAAAAGGAAGCTTCTTACCTTATCCCAACCCCAGAATTTGGATCGAGGTTCAGGGAACTGTAGAATGTCCAAAGCTGTCTCTTTGATGATGACTGGATTCAGAATCCGAAACTGCTTTGATGCAAAAGGAATTTTCTCAGCAACCTCCTTCCAAAAGAAGAGTCTCACCCACAGAGGCTGAGAGAAAGAAAACACAGTTCAGCAAAGGGAAACTGAGACTGCAGAGTGTCTGGCAGACACAGCACACAAGTGCTAGAATTCATCAGGGATTCAGTTTCTAGCTGAGGTGGTTCAGAAACACCAGTGTACCTCAACTAGTAGGTGTTAAACTTCACAAGCTGGCTTCTCTCTCAATCATAGAGCACTTTTTCAATCTGTAGCCAGAAAAACCTAGCTACTGGTTTTCACCTGGCAGAAATGATCTTCCCACAGACTGAAGGAGGTGGAAACCACCCATTTAAATAGTTTCAAAATATGGAACTTCTCTACCAGTTCCTTTGGAATCTCTGCACTTCTTTAAATAGTCAGTGAGAAATAAACAACCTCTTAACTTTGGAACCACAGAGAAATGTGAACTAAGAACTGTGATGCTTCAATCACACATTATGTATGTGTGCATGTATGCCTATTGTAGCAGCAGACTTAGATGGACTGGAATCCAAAAATTTCCTTTCTATTTCAGGCTCTGAAGACTTGTTCAAGTCACTTAAACCAGATGTGAAATGAAACCAACTTTAGTAAGCACTAGACAGGCCTTGTAGCTTGGTGCAAACCACCAACAGCTGCACAAAAGTGTTACTGTCAGCATGGGGCTTCAACATGAATGCTGGTACTACCAGTAACTAGGAGACAGAGCTAAAACCATCACAGTTACACAAAAGATCCTCAGTACACTAAATCAGGAGGTAAGAGATCAGTCAGCTTCTTCACCATTAGAAAACAAACTAAATTCATACAAACATAACAGTGCCAGGTTACATACCAAGGTTTCGTTTTTAACCATTGCCTGAAGCCAGTTGAAATCAACACTTTTAAACAGAACAGCCACAAACAAGCTAGCAGGAGAGTACTCGTGTTCAGAGAGAGGGGCTCCTTCTGGGTAAGTCATCCGGATAGTAGTTTTGTTACCAACGTGATCTGTGTATCCTTGAACTGGTGCGTCATTTAACCTAACAACAAAACCACCAGAACAGAGAGAAACTGTATTTAATAAGCATAGGTTACAATCTCATGGGAACATTAGACACTGAAGCAAAGAACTTTTATCTGGCCCACATAAGAGTGGAGTAGAGTGTTTCCTCAGTATCTCAGTGTTCCTTATCTCGCTCATCCATCCCTGATCTTTGGGAGGATGCCAATCCTATGAATAGATCATCTGGCACAAGTGGAAAACTTCAAGAAGAAAAGCTTGGATAGGAAAGTAAGCAGTGCAAAGTTTAATATCCATTGCCTTGTGCCAACTCAGAGGGGCTTAAAAAGAAGAAGGGAAAGAAAACACACAGGAAGCTGCCTGTGTTATATTTTTTTACATATATGCACACATGAGTATTACATAAAGACATTTAAATTACCAATGCAGTGTAATGCATCCTGTGGATTACATCATTCCAGCTAACCTAAAATGTCACATGCAGCACACTGCTGACAAGAACAGCATCATCCAGCTCCATGTGCAGTTCTACAGAACAGCAGAAGTCCCACAAACTTTTCTGTATCAGCAGAAAAGTCGCCTTCATGCTGCCAGCTCTAACTTCAGAGAGCAGCTAATGCAAGTTCCCTGCCCCTCCATATGCTGACAGGTTTGTCTGCCTTTGTGTCAGTGCTTTTGACTCACTGTATAGAGCACTCCCCTAAACACAGCAATTAATAGAATCACAGAACAGGTTGGGTTGGAAAGGACCTTAAGATTACCTAGTTTGAACTTCCCTGCCATGGGCAGGGACACCTCACACTAAACCATGTCACCCAAGGCTCTGTCCAACCTGGCCTTGAACACTGCCAGGGATGGAGCATTCACAACCTCCCTGAGCAACCCATTCCAGTGCCTCACCACTCTCACAGTAAACAACTTCCTCCTTATATCCAATCTAAACTTCCGCTGTTTAAGTTTGAACCCATCACCCCCTGTCCTATCGCTACAGTCCCTGATGAAGAGCCCCTCTGCAGCATCCTTTTAGGCCCCCTTCAGATACTGGGAGCTGCTCCAAGGTCTCCACGCAGCCTTCTCTTCTCCAGGCTGAACTTTCTCAGCCTGTCTTCATATGAGAGGTGCTCCAGCCCCGATCATGCTCATGGCCTCCTTAGTTTACAAAGCAACCTGGGGAAATGCTGGTGTTAAGTTTATCTGTGACTTCACACAATTCAAAATAGAGAGAAAGTTCAAACAGCAGCATTCAGAAGGCACAAATACAGAGCATGTGTTCCTTTCATTCACATGTTAGAGAATATGGGTAATCACAGAAAGCACACACTGATGTTGTAAAGATAAGGAAAGATAAGCATGCTGTACAGTGTGTAAGCAAACTGGATGCTGAAGCACCAATTATTTTTTTACTGTGTTTGAAAAAGCTGTTATAAAACCCTTCAAATAGGCATTCCAACTTACCAAGAGGAAAAGACAGAGGCGAGTCCTAAAGCCTGCCTCTGAAAGCTTGAACATATGGATGGATAATGCCAGGTTTGTCTACCTTTCTATAATTTCACTGGTTTCTATCTCATTTCTGCCCATGGATGTTTTGCATGTGAAGTCTACAGGCTGAGAAAGTTGGGGCTGTTCAGCCTGGAGAAGAGAAGGCTGCATGGAGACCTCAAAGCAGCTTCCAGTATCTGAAGGAGGCTACAAGGATGCTGGAGAGGGACTCTTCATCAGGGACTGTAGTGATAGGACAAAGGGTGATGGGTTCAAACTGAGACAGAGGAAGTTCAGGTTAGATATAAGGAAGAAGTTCTTTACTGCGAGGGTGGTGACACACTAGCACAGGTTGCCCAAAGAAGTTGTGAATGCTCCATCCTGGGTAGTGCTCGAGGCCAGTTTGAACAGGGCTTTGGTGATATGGTCCAGTGTGAGGCATCCCTGCCCATGGCAAGGGGTTGGAACTGGATGATCTTCAGGTCTTTTCCAACCCAAACTGTTCTAGGATTCTGTAATCACACTGAATTCCTGTCTTGTGACCAGGACAATTTATTTTGCTAATAAAATTCCAACTTCCATCAAATCACAAGTAAATTTCTCAACAGCACTTTCAGAAAGTCTTATAAGCTGCATAAATGTTGATAAATACTTCCCCCCTTAAAACCCAAAGTCTGCTCATAAAATAAAGTTGAAGTAGTTGGAATTTTAAATGGAAAATACATACCTTATAACAATATCAAACTGATTCAATAAGTGACCCAGCTCTGATCCACGAAGAATTCCACCACTGCCAACAACCACACAACGCTTACAGTGCTTTGACTTCAAATCTTCTGGTAAATCATGCTCAGGTAAGAGTTCAAGGAGATTTTTAAGCTTATCAAAGAACTTGTGGAATCCAAAAGGAGGTTCATATTTAAATAAAGCTTCATCTTCATTTATATTTTTCTTTACAAAAGGAGATACATCCATGCTGTATTTCTCTGCAAATAACTTCCCCATTTCTTTCTTTACATACGAAGGTCGACATTCCTCCTGCAACGCAGCTCTGGCATATTGCTGTGCTCTCTAGAACAAAACAGACATGGTTTCAGGCAGGAAAGCCAGCTTCAGGAACATACAAAGTCCTCTTAATGCAATCTACCAACAGTTTAGCAAACAGACGGGGTTTCTAAAGAAAGCTTAAAGGAGGAGATAAGACATTTTAAAGCACTCACTCAAATGTAGATGCTAACCAGTGCAGGGTGAAAACCTGCAAAGGGAAGTCCCTCCATCCAATCACTTAAATCTGGAAAGGAGGTTTTCTAAAGAATAAATTAGGTTAGTAAGAGTGATAGGTAGAAAGAAGCCATTTGAGAACATCTGTACTGTTACTCACAAAATCAGATGTACCCCTACCCATCTAACTCAGCAAGGCAGCAAGCAGAATTCCACTCCATTGCTCAACTGCATGACCCAAGTTCTGCCTGTGGAAGGATTTTACCAGAGACACATCCACTGGGGAAAAGCTCTGCAGTGCCAGGCTGGACTTGCTTACTAACCAAAATGAAGAAACACTTCTTCCATAAATACTGCTAGAGTAGTATTGCTGTAATGACTAAAACCCAACTTTGAAAGGAATGCGAGGCGGGGGGTGTTTCACATCTTCACTATGACAATAGCAAGGCGCTTGCAGCAAGTGCCCAGAGAAGCTCTGGCTGCCCCATCCCTGGCAGTGTTCAAGGCCAGGTTGGACAGGGCTTGGAGCAACCTGCTCTAGTGGAAGGTGACTCTGCCTGCAGCAGGGGGTTGGAACTGGATGAGCTTTAAGCTGCCTTCCTGCCCAAACCATCCTGTGATTCCATGATTCTTTCAAGGACTAGCCACCAAAACAAGACTACAGTTCCACACTGCATAAAAAGATTAAGCTGTCAAATGAAACTACACATTTTACCATACCAACGTAACTACTCATGTATGGTTTTTAGAAATCTGTAGTGGCAAGCCAGTATCTGCTGTAAGAAAGAAGGCAAACAGCAAAGGTATTATCTTTATCAGTTAAAATAAAGTCTTTTCGTATGCTCTCTTCCCCCAATCAACTCTGATCTTTTCTCCCCTAAAATTAAAAGAAAACATGAGCAAACACAGGACTCCAACTCAAGATTCAAATCTAGTACTAACTCAGTTGTCCATCTGTGCTGTTGAGGAAAGGGAAGTGTGTACATAGGTGTACCAGAAGGGAAGCTGTGCTTCTTTTTTAACCAAGATTCTTCTACAGAACTGCCTCTGTCACCCTTATAAAGGTCTCTGCAAGTCTGGCCATGAACACCACACTTCTTCCTGGGCAAAGCATGACTGAGAAACTTTGTGCTGTACACTTCGCAAGTAACACTCAGTGCATCTTTGGAAGAGCCTCATTTTTAAGGCTAACAGTTGTGCCTCCAATCAGCAAAAAGTAATGCCAGTCACTTGACAACTGCCAAGTTGTAATCAGCTTTGTAATCAGCTACTACCTAACTAGATAAAGAGCAATGGTATTTCCTCCTGCACGCAACACAAACACAATGAATCATGAGACAGCAATAAAGACAGCCCATGCAGTCTTTAGGTTTGCTTGGCTTAAGGTGTTTGTTGTTTGGAAGCAAGAATATATTATTGTGAAAAGAAATCTGTCAAGGGAGAAGGGGAGGCTAAGATGCTCAGAAGGAGAAAAACATGCATTGAAGAAGGTGATGAGACCATCTTAAATCAGGGCTTTTGCTCCAAGTTGTGCCTTGGCATTGAGACATTCGATGACAAAACTGTAACAACTCTAAGCCAAGGTAAGCGCTGTCATAAAGAGCAAACAGGCTAAGCAGTAAAGGCAAGGAACTGTCATCAACAAATAAGGGAAAGTTTTATTGGTGTCTGTTACACCAGCTTAAAAGCCATACCCAAAACTGTAGCTGAAGTAGCTGCTACCTTAAATAAGTCAATGAACTTAGAGCCAAACCCTCCGGCACATTTGCCCCACATTCCAAAGACATCTTAGCAACTACAAGGCAAAGCAGGCTGGGGAACTGTCTGAAGTAAAATATACCTTTGGTTTCATGTGTTGGCTTTGGGACTTGAACTTTTCATCTGCATCCATTTTCTAATCTATACTGACACAAAAGTATGGTAACATGTTTCGTTTCAAATTCTTAACAGTCACAGTTATCTCCTTTTACCCCTAAAAATCCAGTTTCTCAATGCACTTCTGCTGTCACTCCACAAGACTAAAACCCAGAAGTTCTATGGCACGAAATGAATTTTCAAGGCCAGGTTGGACAGAGTCTTGGGTGACATGGTCTACTGTGAGGCATCCCTGTTCATGGCACAGGGTTGGAACTGGATGATCTTGACATCCTTTCCAACCTAAACCATTCTACGATTCTGTTTCCCCCTCACAGGATGACTTCAGCATTCTAACTCTCTCTTATAGAGCCTGTTAACTCCTTTATTGTCAATTTTTAAGTAAAAATAAAAGCAAAAAAAATACCAACCCTTACACGCTCGAGGTCCACATATGGCATTTTTGTTCTGTCACATTCTTCAGGGCCAAAATGTAACTTGAGGATATAAAGGAAACACCCTCCAACCACAAACAGTGCAAGAAGTCTAAAACCAAACAGGAAGGGGCAGGGGTAGGAGAGAAAAGAAACATATAATCTTGTTTTCCAGCAACTCATCAAGTGTTAAATCATCTTTTTTTACACAAATTTAAGACAGTTGAACATGCATTTTGATTCAAACCAAGATAAACTATTGCTCTATTCACTGCAAGTCTTTATCAACTCTTCAGAGCCATCTGCAGGAAAGTACAAAGATACAGAGATGCTTTGATAAGGAAAACATTACAATGTTGTCACTCTGAATTATGCAGTTCTATGCCTGCATCATACACTCTAAATGCATCTCTGATGGGTCAAACAGCTCCTAAAAAGCAACCAAAAGGACCTTCTGGGTACCTTCTTTAAAGGGCAACTCTATTTTGAAATACATACTTTCATATAAGTCAAAAAAAGGACGAGACTTCCAAATTCTTCAAGATTCAGGTAAATGGGCATCACTCACAAATAAAATGGCCAAAACGCAGAATTTACATACTCTGGTTTAAATTGAGAAGGCCAATTTTATTATTTACACCCCAAAAAAAACATGCAGAAGGAAGAAAAAAACCAAGCACAACCAACTGGAAAATTGAGTAATATAGACCACGTTTTTGATCTACTCATTCCTAAAGAATCTCACTGTTGATCTCCAAATATTCCCCTGGCTCATTTCATGTCTAAACCAAGCTGCAAGAATTGCATCATTATTCGCTTAGAGTCGTGGTTGTTACGCTAATATGAAGTTTGAGCTTTATAATTGATTTCCTTTTCCCATGGCTTCCTAAGGACTGGACGTTTGTTGCACATACAACCTACTGAGTGCTCAGTGCTTCTTGAATACAGGCTTCCAAGATTATTTGTGCTTATAAAAGCTTGTAGCACATGGACTAATAGATGCAAACCTGGGACTCAGTTTGTCTGTGATGCAAATAAGGTGACCAACAAAGCAGCACTGTTCTCACATCCGATTTAACCAGGTCAGATTTAGCACTGACAGGAGGGCTAAACCTTCATTACAGGTCGGGCTGCAAAGATCAGCTGACTGGCAGAAAACAGGGGCTCACAGCAGATGAATAAGGCTGGGTTTCATCCACAGAAGTTCATCAAGTATCTCTAAATTCAGCTGGGGCTGCACCACTCAGGTGCTCAAAACACCAGTGGATGTAGCAGTTCGGCTTTGAGAGGTTTTGCAGCTCTAAGACCTAAAAATTCACATGGCATAGAGGCATCATGGTAGTGAACTTCTCTGGTTTAAAACATGGTTCTGGATGTGTATTAGCACACACTCAACTCTAATTTGATGTCAAACTATAAACAATGGAGTGAGATTGCACTGATAGGTCAAGGGGGAATGGCTTTAAACTGCCAGAGGGGAGACTAAGATCTCAGGCAGAAGCTCTTCCCTGTGAGGGTGCTGAGGCGCTGGCACAGGGTGCCCAGAGAAGCTGTGGCTGCCCCATCCCTGGCAGTGTTCAACGCCTGACTGGACAGGGCCCCAGGGAAGGCTGTGTACTTAACTCTCCACTCAGTTCATGTGGCAACCTCATCCCTTGATTTTTACATCCTTTTTGTAACTGCCCAGACAAAGAGGGGAGGAACCGACCTCCATGTTGCTGCTACAATGACACTTACTTGCGAGTACCTTTTAAAAACCAGCTTGGTCTTCTCATCTTCATGTGCAGCCACCTTACACCATTGCACAGGAGGTGAGCAATCACTTTTTAGCTTCACAGAGTTATTGCCACTCAGCATTGCTGTGAAAAGAAATCACTTTTGATGAACTGGAAAAGCAAGTTGATAGGATATCCAATGACTGTTAACTTCCTGCTTCCCACAGAAGATTCTTAGTTATGGTGTCATTGCTCCTGACCTCCTTGTGATCAAGAACATACTCATTTCAGATGTACTACCAGGATGTGACTCTAAAAATAAATACATACTGCCAGGTATAGTTCTTTGCATTCTTCATAAGCCTTAAGTCTAATAGTTGCAATTCCATCAGTTACTGTCAAACATTTGTTGGATCTTGGTCAAGCACCATTTAGTTTGAGCACTTACTAGACTCCAGACAAGGGATCTATACAGCATACTCTGGGTATTTAGGATCTCCGAGTCAAAGCATCCAAGTACTATGGTTCCCTGCAGGCCTCAAGCATGCTCCCAGCATGCAGAACCTGCACAAATCATCCCATCCTCAAAAGCAGAGCCCATATTTCAAATTAGCTCCCCAATTTCATTGAATCATAGAGTGATTTGGGTTGGAAAGGACCTTAAGATCATCCAGTTCCAACCCCCTGCCATGGGCAGAGACGCCTCAACACTAGACCATGTCACCCAAGGCTCTGTCCAACCTGGCCTTGAACACAGGCCAAGATGGAGCATTTACCACTTCTTCGGGCAACTTGTGCCAGTGCCTCACCACCCTCACGGTAAAGAACTTCTTCCTTATATCTAACCTGAACTTCCCTTGTTTCAGTTTAAACCCACCACCCCTTGTCCTGTCGCTACAGTCCCTGATGAAGAGTCCCTCTCAAGCATCCTTGTAGACCCCCTTCAGATACTGGAGGGCTGCTATGAGGTCTAAAGGTTTCACCAAGGTTAAGTAAACCCATCTCATCATCGGTCTGAATGTACTGCTGACCCCTTTAGCAGCCCCCAAAAACATGGTCAGCAACTTCAACAGCAAGCACCAAAGAGGGTGTGCAGGAAGTTCTGCCTGACACACAGCAGAGGCTGCCAGCAGAAGGACAGATCCTGTGCAGGGCAGCAGCTCCCTTCCCACAGACACTGTGAATGTGGGAGTGCACAGGACTCCCTCCCAGATGGGCTGCTTAACTGTTTGTGAGCTCCAATGAGTTTTTATCAGCATGCTTCAGTGCTGATTTTGGAAAGGAAAACGCAGGCTGGCATATCAACTTCTCACAGGCTGCTGCCATTAACTAAAGATGAGGGCAAAGAAGGAAACACCATGCAAAGGGCACCCACGAGCTGCTGATTTTGCTGAGGAGAAGGGATCCAGGCAAGGGTTTTTCCCTGCCTTACCGACCCCCTAAAGCAACACCCCCTTTGATCAGCAGGCCAGGAAGGGTGAAGCCTGATCCTCTGCAGTGGAGGATTTCAGCCCTACTCCTTCCCTTTGATCTCAGGGCTTAACCTTCTCCACTTTCCACTGCAAGTATGTTCACACTTTTCTGTTCTCTCGCCAAGAGCTCTGTCACAAGAACTCTTAAAAGAAGTAGGGCTAAGGGGAGGCTTTTATCTAGCGACGATCTTCTACATTCTCTTTGCTGCTTCAACTCCCTTTTATTTTATATGGCAACATGACCCATTTGAACTAGCCTGTATTAAACACCAGCATGAAGGAGATGATGAGACAGGTATCCCTTCCAAATCATATCCAGCCCACTGAAATTCCAGGGGTATCTAATTCAAACACCTCCTCAAAGTCAGTCTCTTCTTGCAGTCACACATCATTTCTCAGTAACAAATTTAATACAGTAAAAGGTGAAAAGCCACAAACCATTATGAGACAGGGTGGGACAAGGAGAGACAAAGATCAACACCATCTTAAATCCTTTGAAGAGCAGAAAACAGGTACAGGATGCTTTGCAAAGTCACCTGCAAGTGATCATACCCCACAAAACAAAGCAGAGCAAAAGAAAAGATAAAAGCCTAATGGTTTTTGCCAGCAGCAAACTTTACCACTTAACTCAAACACAGGTTACTTGGTTATTATGATAGTACTAAGAACTTCAAATTACCCACCTAGCTGTATTTATTACTTGCACAGGCTCCCTGAGCTGTCACAACCTATTTGTAGGCCTTTGTCACAAAACAGCAAGCCCTTAAACATCTTCCAGCAGATCTGAAAGCACTGTACAACCAAGGTCAGTATCATTACACTGGTCTTGGAACAGGGTATACCAAAACCCAAGATCCCTCAGAATGCTAGCAGTTAAGCTGGATAGCAGCTGGATACCAGCTTAACTGGAGCAAATCCAGCCTCAGTTTTCCCCACAACCTGTCAGGACCCAAGCAGCAGGTCACAGGGAACCTATCAAGCTTTACAAATTCATAATTTTCCTCAGAGCAACGCCTCATATTTACTGGCTGCATCTATACCACCAAAACAGCACTGAGGAGCAAACCTGGGTTGCTGACAACGTCACAACCCTGATCATCACATTACAAGTTCGCTTTGCTCTCTGTGAAGATCTACAAGAAATCATAGAATGGTCTGGGATGGAAGGGATCTTAAGATCATCTAGGTCCAGCCCCCCTGCTATGGGCAGGGGCACCTTCCACCAGACCAGGTTGCTCCAAGCAAGTCCACACAGCGTAAAGGCCTAGGGCTCATCAACGATATTTGTTGCAAGGAACATACCCTCGTGCTAGTTATGGGTCACAGGCTGACCTGCTCTGCCTTGAGATGTCCAGGTCGCAATCACCTTATATTCCAGATAGGATACACATCCTTCCTGACACACTAAGCAGACAAGACAACCAAGCACCCCTCATTACCTGGGACCCAGTACCTTCATACCAATGCACCTTGAAGGGGATGGGTACCCAAAGAGATTATGTTGGCAGCAGGCAAAAGGAGCAGCCCTGGTTCATGGAGCCTGTTAGCACAGCCATACGTGGCACACAAAAGCAGTGATTAGAGGATGGTGCAGAGCTGTGGAGCAGAGCGTGAAGATGGCCTGCAGACTACTGGGCTACTCCAAGACTGCTCCGCATACTACACAGAGTACACACAGCCCAGTCACTGGCTCAGACCAGCACAAACAAGGGGCACTAGGCACTGTCCAGCAGAAGGGAAGGTGATGGATTAGTAATCCACGGCTGAGCACCCCAAATACCTAAGCTACAACATACAACAAAACGATTCTATGCAGAGTTACACAGATCTCTACATACACAGCTGTGGAGAAGTATAAAATGGAACTTTTTTAAGAAAAAATACTGAGTAAAAAGCAGGAAACAAGCTTTGACCATTTGCACTGGGGAACAATTGCAGGCAATAATTCTCTCTCTGGTGAACAACGACGAGGTAACTTGAGCAGAGTCTGTAAGAACCTAAATCAGAACAGATCCAGCACAACACAGTGGGTCAGCGTCAGTACCAGAGGATCCTGTTACCAGGAAATCATTACAGCAACATACAAAGGGACAGGGTTAGGTAGGGCCATGCTACTGGTGACATCTATGAGGGAACACACACCAGCTTAAGCACACATTTTCCACAAGTTTTACATCCGTAAAGTTTTACGGTTTGAATTACAGGGGTAAGGTTAAAGCATCACTGCCTTTGCTTTGTTCAAAGCAGGTTTTTCTTCCTTTGCACTCACCTACTCCTGGCATCATCCTGCAGCACAAAATGACACAGCCAGACTCCTCTGGTATAGAAACTGTCAAAGAGTGCTCTGCAAACAGCACACCCGATTCATTTCTCAGGGTGAGAATGTCCCACTACAGAATTATACGCAGAGAACCTACAAGAGATGCACTTCTCACGAAGCTTTTGAAACAAAGGGAAGGCTGCAAGAGGTCTGAAAGATGGAGAAGGAAGTGAA
This sequence comes from Pezoporus flaviventris, assembly GCF_033815535.1. Taxonomy (NCBI): domain Eukaryota; kingdom Metazoa; phylum Chordata; class Aves; order Psittaciformes; family Psittacidae; genus Pezoporus; species Pezoporus flaviventris. Next base: position 3,166,212 of record NW_026892550.1, on the reverse strand, counting down.
GAGGTGGAGAGTGGTGAAGACAGAAGTGGATTACCAAGGAATGCGAGATGCAATAAACAAGTGCTATCACAGAGCTTTCCCTGCCTCTGAACAAAATAAATTCCAGTCACCCCAAACGGTTGATTCACCCATCCTGGATATGCAAACAGAAAAAAACAAATGCAGAGAATTTGATTCATCACCTTGTCACATCCTTCCTGTGTCTAACCCTCGGTACTTGGTGTGCTCAGTGGTTTTAATTGTTCACATAATTGAAATAAGGTCAGCAAGCATTTCATTTGCAACAGTTTACTTCTGTTTACTACAGATGGTTCCTTTCTTGATCAAGTCAATAGATAGATCAAGTCAAAATACACCTGTCCAGCACAGCATTTTACTAAAGTTACTCAGTATTTGATCCCACACTCTTTCCTAAATTGATAAGCACCTTTCACTGGCTGGAATGGTGTTAAAGAGTGCTCAAAAGAGCAAGGTCAGCAGCACCCAGCACTTGAACACCTTTTCCACAGTCTTCCTGAGCATCAAACATAACTCTATGAGTTTACAGAGTGTGAAATACAAAGTCACTCCTCTAAATGAGATAACAAGGTTTTATTGAGGGACAAAGTCAATAAAGCAAAAGCAACAGCGCTGGGTGCATGACCGTAGCCAGAGGCGCAAGTGATTAGTATTTGTTACACCAAATGCATATTTCGAGTCAGTATAAATAGTTCCCTTCCTAGGCACTAGGTATCCTAAAGCTCTTTTCAGAGCATATAGCTCACACGCTTGAGCAGACCAATCTGAGGGTAATTTCCCGTTTTCAATGATATGCATCTTTTCTCTGTTAACTAGTGCATACCCTGACATCCTTTTTCCCTGTAGAAATCTAGACGATCCATCCACCCATATTCTTTCACCCTCCGGGAGAGCCTGTTCCATCAAATCCTCCCAAATCTTGGTCTGGTATTGTATAACTTCTAAACAGTTATGGGTTAAACCTTCTTTTTGCTCCCCAGGTAAGAATGAGCAGGGTTTAGGCTTTTGTCCACCATTAATGTTAAATCATCATTATTAATTAATATCACTTCATACAGCTAAAAGGGTTTGTTCAGTGAGGGTCCAGCAAGCCCTCAGTCCCGTTTGTCAGCATGCCTGTTCCCACTTGTCTGCCTGCCCCAACACTCATTCCACGCTCAAACACAGGAGCTGCGCCAGGTCCCCTCCTTTCCCCCTTGGTTTTCCACAGCTGTTCACACTGCTCTGCAGCGGCTGCAGATGCCTGCCTCTGCAACAGCACTTCTGTTTTAACCCCTTCTTAACTCTGCTGCTTGTTGCCAGTGACAGCAATCTCCTCCTCATCAATATCAGATAGGACAGATACAGAGGGTGCACCTCTGATAAGGCTCTGATACCTGATTTTTCAACCTATCTTCGTGATTACTCTGGGTTTGTTTTGTTTGTTTGATTTTAACTTTAAACATCTTTCCCCAGTATCACAGGCTGAACAACATCTCTCCAGCTTTCTGGTTTTCCCTGTCCTTTTCCAAAGCCAAAATTAAGGGATCTGGCTGAGCTATATTAATTTCGTGCGCAGTCTGTCAAGCCGGGTGGTTTCTTAAAGTGAAAAAGATGTCTGCATACATCACTTCATCCCATTTTCCTTGTCACTTTAAGAACAACATCAATTGTAACAATGTATTACAGTTCAAAAGTTCCATTGAAGGGCCACTTTTCCCCATCTTCCAAAGTCCACCATCAATTACAACATTTGATCAGGGTTTTCTTATTCACACTTCCTCCTGGTGGCACCCCTCTATCTTTCCAATGAGCTAAAATGCAACCTAACAGGCTCTTCCTCCACTCTGCTGTCCTCCCATTGTAATCCTTTAAAGATATATGATACGGCTAGCCCTACAACATTAACATTTTTCCCACAGTAAAAGGTATAATGGAGTGCTGCACCCACAACGTGTGCACCTAAATTCCAAACAGTTCTGTAAATAAACCTCTTGTCTCCCACCAAAAGAGATAATGTATTTTGAACAAGCAGGACACTTAGCTTGGATATACAAATTACAGTGATGACAGATAGGGCAACGGCTAGTTTGAGCCGCGCCAGGGAGCTTGAACACTGCTTTGACAGTTAACCCCTACATTGCTCTACTGGTTCTTCAGTTCTCCCAAATTCCCACAAATTACTTGTACTCATTCACCTGAACGTTCAATCCGGTCCCAATGGGACCGATTTGCCAGGCAATTAACACACCAAAATCCTGATCAGATTTCACAAGCACTTTATCCTTACAGAAAAACACTTGAAGATGAAAAATGGTTCACACAACACTAGGGTGGACAGGACACCAAACCTCAACAATAGGTTCAATTTCAAAGGACATATATGCTTTGTCCGTTTCCGGCCACTCTCCTCGTGGAGAACACGGAACCACGGATCAGGACTCCATACTCGCTCCGTAGCTATGCCCCATCTCACTCACACAAAACACTCATTCACACGAGGGCCCGTCTCCCAGTCACCCACTTCACACAGAATGTCATCGAAGCCAATAACTGGTAACACGTAAATCTCAAGCCATTGTTTACCTGCCAAAGGTTCATAAAGCTGTTAGCACAGTTACCCTTGTACCAAACCAACCCTTGGGGCGAGCACCCACGCTCTTTACCTCACGTAGGATGTCTCTTTACGACTTATAGGTATCCCCTTTACCTGATATTCCCCAGGAGGTAGAGCCCCTGACACCCCTAGTCTTGTCCCTCCTCCTCTTGAATTTATCTTATCCTCCTGTCAGCTAACACAACCCCCAGAAGACTGTCCAGGGGTATTTCAGCCGGCATTTCCTTGCTCCCTTTCTTTCCCAGGACTCAACTTACCTGCCCCTTGTCCTGAACTTTTACCCTGGGGGGGGTCTTTTGGTCTTTCTTCAGTTACTTGTTCACTGCATCTCTTCACAGGCCAATTCCCTCACAGGAGATTGGAACCACAGTTAGAAAGACTCCAAACTTGCTTCACAGATCCCAGCTATCCAGTCCGTGTCTTTGCAGATCCCGGCTATCCGGTCCGTGTCTCATTCACACACCGATCACCCCCATATTCCCGCTTAAGGGAACAGTACTTACAGTCCATTTTCTTGTCTGGGTCTTCATGCACACAGTCACCTGTAATTCACAGTTTCCCTGGGAGCCTTCCCCGTTTTTGCTTTATGAGTCCCCTTCTTTGCCCGGGATATAACCTGCAAGCGCCGATGAGACCAGAAGAAACCGAGCAAACTGCCGAAATCGGGGTAGAGCACACCTTTCGCTCGGATTCCCCTAGGCTCACAGAAGCAAAGCAGGCTTTATCCCGGACGAGCCCCCATTTGTGAAATACAAACTCACTCCTCTAAATGAGATAACAAGGTTTTACTGAGGGACAAACTCAATAAAGCAAAACTAACAGCGCTGGGAACGTGACCACAGCCAGAGGCACGAGTGATTAGCATTTGTTACAGGTTTATATACTTTCACTATTGCATTAGTCACATATATATATTGATAATTCCCGTGTATAGGTGGGGAATATTATAACTAGCTCCAGGAACTTATGATAATAAGTTTCCTCCTCTTGGCATCTGCACACTGCTCTCCGGTGATTGTGGGCAGGGGTCTTGAGGATGAAGTAAGCAGTCTTCCTCACAGTGCACTTTTCACCTTTGGCACAGTTGGATGCCCCAATAATCACACAACTAGATGAAACCAGCCATATCTGTAATTGTTCTGATAACCAGCAAAGATTTAAAACAGTGTGACCTTCCTGCAAAATTTATTGTAGGATGGGCAGACAAGGAGTATCCAAAGCAGGCGATGCTTGAGACCCTGTCTCTAAACTGATAGTAGAAGGATGGTGTGAAAATAACTCATTCATGTTTAGTGGGGCCACTAAATCCTGTTATCTCATCACAGACTTACAACACAAACATTGTTCTTTAAAGCTAAAGATACTTTAGAAGACTAGTGTGAAACAATTAAGTCATGTTTAGTGGGGCCACTAAATTCCACAGGCTTAACAACGCAAACCTTGTTCTCTTTCTACAACCTAACTTAAGGTAAAAAGTACTTTATGTTTTCCAGGCACTAGCTTTTCTTATATCAAGACACACACACACACCCCTTCTTTATTTTACCTTTACAACTTCTTTTGCTATGTGACTCCATTTTGCCCAAGAGTTCTGGCCATTTTCAACTTGTTGTCTAATCTTGGGTCCTTAGCAAGCTTTGTTTCTATTATTGTGAACTCATACACTTCTATCCACATAGCCACACCTACGATTTGCGAAAACCAATACATTTATGTGTTTATCACACAGAGAGAACCATGGTCATCAAAAAACCAAGCACCAAAGACAAGCCGTGCCACTGTTAAACACCATTACAGCCTTTCAGGAAGAGGCAGTGCTATAGTTGAGGAGCCATGAATGCCAATGCCTCAATTTGCCTACAAAAGATGTCTTAGTAGTAAGGCTGCCGTTACAATCAGGTTTTGCATTGACATTGTAGCTACTCATTGTGGTGTAATTAGTGAAGACCCAAGGGACTTAGATTTCCTTTTCATTTACTGAACTTCAGTGATCTGTGTAAAGCTGCTGTGAAAGCCAAATCGTCCATCAGCAGGAATACACTCCAAAGCTTCCTGTGGTATTATTCTTTTCACCATAATTTACTTTTCTCTCATTGTTGTTCGAGATTAGGCAAAATTTCCACACTTGGAGTACTTCAGAAGCAATTACTTTAAGTCTTCAGGATGTCTTTTTATGTGTGAATGCTAAAAACTATAAAGCAGCATGTGTCAAATTGTACACCCACCACCACACACTGAAAAACTGTATTCAGCTACATACAGCACCTGGATTTAAAAAAATAAAAATCACAGAATGGTTTGGTTTACAAGGAACCTTAAAGCTCATTCAGTTCCGACCCCCTGCCATGGGCAGGGACACCTTCCACTAGAGCAGGTTGCTCTGCCCAACCTGGCCTTGAACACTGCCAGGGATAGGGCAGCTACACCTTCTGTGGCTATCAAGACAGCTAAAGTTACCCTTGTCTCCCCTCCCTGTTCTTCCTGAAAAGCCTGTATCTTTCCATTCCAGTGCTCCAGTCATAGGAGACATCCCATCTCTGTAACGCAAATAAGATCATAGCCCTTCAAGCATGTGTATGTCTCTAACTCCTCTTGTTTACTCCCCAAGTGATGTGTGTTTGCATAAAGGGACTTAAGTTCTGCCCCCATGCCAACTTACTGGCTGGAGGGGCAGGAATTCCTTTGTGCTGCTTTTCAGGCACTCTCCTGCTGACCCGTGATCCTTCTCCAGGCTCTGGACATCTCCCACAGGCACCAAACTGGTAGGACTGGGACAGATTGAGGCTCCCCTTCCCAAACACAGTTCACCTTTTACCCAAAAGACTAGGATTCTGCCCCTATTGTTAGACTGCTAACAGTGTTACCAAGCATGGAGACAGGACCAAAGCAGCCGGCATTCAAGTGCAGAATGAAGGATATACCTACATCCCTGTCTGGCTACCCTCTCATTGAGCCCCCAGAACTGTAACCCTGCACAGGGGATGTTTCCACTTACCTTCTTTGCCCAACCAATTCAAGCACATTCCCACCTCTGCAAACAGAGTGTCCAGTTTGCAGCCTCCATGGATCAGCTCTGCATTTTATGTGTGCAAGTACTATTCCAAATTAACTGTCTGTGCAGGCAGGGACCAGAGCCATAGAGGAAGCACCGTAATGAACAGTTACTGTCAATCAGAAGCTTATTTCCTGGATCTACACTGAGTACCTGCATGTGGGCTGCTACTCACCACTTGGTCCTGCCTGAGCCTGCAGAGAAGCTACCCTAGGCAAGCCACTGCTGAAAGCCCCGCAGGAAGAGATACCTTCAGTTCCACAGCTGAGTAACATCTGTCACAACATGATCTTAGATGATACTTGAAGCTCCTAGGAGCTGAAAATACAAATACCACCAGTAGTTGTAGGAACAGCCAACTTTACAAGTCCATCCCAAGGTCTTGCTGCACAATGCAGCCTTTCATGTTCATGTAACAAGATCAAGTAGTTGGAGAAAGCCCACAGCAACTGAAACCTGAAGTCACACCTACATAAAGGAATTACTAATAAAGAACAGGGCTTGAGCAGGCAGTGAAACAGAAGGTAAAACAACAACAAAAACTTCCCAAACCACCTGCTTGTTTCATACCCCCTCCTCTAAATCACATTGTGTTAATTACTTAAGCAGCATACTCCAAAACCAGCAAACAATAAAATGAAAGCTAATTGAGTTTGAGCAACATTTATGTTCAGAAAAGAAAGGCCAAGTTAAAAGGCAGAGAATGCGTTTTCACATGGGATAAACTTGAGCAAGATACTCTTTATTGAGATGCTGTGGACATTTTCAGCAAGGAATTCTGCATGAACTTCCCATTCCGAGCCTCTTCAAAACAACAACAAACACAAACATCCCACTGGCATAGTACAAAACTTTATCCAGGAAGTTAAAACATTTAAGAATACTTCAACTGGTTACAAATTGTTTCCTGAGACACATTTGGGGCAAACAGATGGTAAAATATTGACAACTACAACACTAATGCCTCTGACTACATTGGAGAGATGTGCCCATGAAAAGATCACACATTTCAACCTATCCTCATTACCGATTAAATAGTGAGATATTAATTTTCATGAAGGCTTTCAAGACTGAGACAATATCTGAATAGAATGTTATTTATTTACGTTAACAACATGAATAACAGTTCAGTAAAATCTATAGTTCGGATTAATTCTGTTTGCTTCTGCAGTACCAAAACACAGAGAGATGAAACACAAGGGCTGAGACGTAAAACACAAAGAAAAAAATGGTTAAGTAGGTGGCAGTTTTTGTGGGTTTGGGTTTTTTAAACAGATTTAAAGCATTTAAGAGCCATCTGTTAAGCAGAGCCTCTCAGTTAAAGAAATATAAGAATATGAAAAGTTTAACTGCTTTATCTTCTGTTCTTTAAGAAAGTTATTAAAAATTCCCAATTCAGAATTCACTATAAAATACTCCCTGTTCCCTCCCACATGTTCAACTCTTTAATTGGCAAAAATCTTGATTCAAGGAAATTTTTAAGTAATGTAATTTGCTGTCAATTAATACAACTTCTAATCCCCGATTCTAATATTGAGAAAGAGAAAACAAGAAATTTAAGCCACAAGTAAACGCCTTTCATTCCCTTTCTGCAGGCGAAACTTAAACCAAACACTTCTCCTCCTCCCCTTGTCTCCCTTATTTCCCTTATTTTTGCCACAGGTTCCACAGAGTCTGTCCCAGCTCCTTCACATTTACCTTTATAAATCAACAATGGATCAAGCCCCATCCCAATACTAATCAGGGAGAAAAAATGGTAATACAAAGAATAAAGAAGTTGAAGCTAAGGGCAGTGAGCTGTGCAACCCATTATACATGGAGGACTATGCAGCTGCAAGTGTTGTACAGTCAAACTGCTCCGTTACAGCTGCAATGGATTAAAGGATTTTCTACCCATCCAAAACACAGAGTATTTCCTAAACACAAAAATCATTTGGAAACAAACTCTTTCAGGATTTAAGTAATATGTTATCAAGAAAACAATTAACCTGGAACAACATACAATCATCCTCTAGCAAGAGGCACCCCAGAAACTGCAACACAGCAAAGGAGCAGAAGGAAATCCAAAGTTTTAAGCCAAAGCCTAAACACAGATTTAGCAGACCAGCAATGCTAACTGAAAGCTGCCCAGATGTTGAAATTGGATTTAAAACCTACACAAGCAAAGTAAAAAGTCTTTTATCTGAACAGGCCCATTTGCCAATAGTGACAAAATACTCAGGGGAAAGAGAGTAAAGGAACAGACAAGTTTTCCCAATCAGAAACAGCTCCTTTGGGATATTTCTTTCTCTAACACAATAAACACTGAAGTACCTTCTTTAAGACTCTTGTTCAATGGTACATGACAGAAAACCCTTAGAACCACAAGAAAGAGGAAAAATTCCACAGATATTGAAGATCTGAGGCAAACTTACCAGGGATACGCTGAGGCACAAGAGAACTCTTGTGTTCTAATCTGTAGCAATGTATGAACCATTGGATATTTATCTTCCAATAACTCACTGATCATCATTGTACCACTCCCTAGCAAAAATGTTCTCAAGACAAAGAGACAGCAGCCAGGGAGCAGATGCGTTACTAACAGCTTCTTGCCAGAGGAAAAACAGGAACTGAAGTCAAAAAATTAAGAGACATCTGTCAATTATTTTTTTGATTGCAACCATACAGACCCCACAGTAAAGTCGGTACTTTAACATATTTAGACAGTGGATAAAAACTTGCTTTGAATATTATTTGCTTAGCACCTATTACTACTGAATGAAGAAAAGCATTTGACAGATATGCCCGTTGTGATGAGCAGCAGAGTCAATTGTTTTGGTTAATTTAATAAAGTCAATAGAAAGAATACATCCTTGATGGCAGAAAGAAGTTTGGCCTATAATATGGTCATAAGTACCTACAACAGGATATTGATTACATTAGTGCATAATGTGTCTTGCAAAATGAACTTTCATAGAATCATAGAATGATTTGAATTGGAAAAGATCTCAAGATCATCCAACTCCCTGCCATGAGTGAAAGCCAACCATATCCTGGGCTGCATCCTGTGACTTCTTGCCCCTCTACTCTACTGTGCTCTCCTGAGACCCCCCCCTTGCAGCACTGTGCGCAGTTCTGGCGTCCTCAACACAAGAAGGACACGGAGCTGATGGAACAAGTCCAGAGGAGGCCACAAGGATGATCAGGGGCTGGAGCACCTCCTGTATGAGGACAAGCTGAGAAAGTTGGGGCTGTTCTGCCTGGAGAAGCCTGAATGGAGACCTCATAAGGACTGAAGGGGGCCTATAAGGATGCTGGGGAGGGACTCTTCATCAGGGACTGCAGAGATAGGACAAATCTTTGACTATTAAGGCTTCGTAATCAGGTAATAAAAACTAAAAACCAACAACATCTGTACAATCTGCAATTCGCCTGGTCAAGATCTGTCCCCTCAAAAAATGAGGGCATAATAATGAATCACCACACATGTGGACACTATTGGCAAAAAGTGAAATAAGAGACAAATAGGCATTTCAGAGCAGTTTACAGACACTCTCAAAGGCACCAACACAGGTGAAAATTATTTTGCCTGGAGCCATGAATACCAGCCAGGTATTCATTGGTACCTTACTATTGGTAGTCATCATCATTTTTCTCTCCTTGCCTTATGATGCTCTCCTGGTGTTTTCTTCTTATCATTTAATGGCTCATTCCTACAACCTCTTTGCAACATCAAGCATCAACTGACTCATGAAATCACTAATAACCTTACACTATGGTATGTATTTGCTAAGTCTTCCTTTAGGAAGGCTACACATAGGTAGGCTATAACTTGCTCTTAAGGTCGAGTCATCCAGGCTGAAGACAAAATAATTGGTTCCAGCTCAAATCCAGTCCAGATTATGCTTAGATATGCTTAGCATGTAACACCACCACTTCCTTTCAGCAGCATTCACAGGAAGCTTTCTGGCTATTAATAGTGTCTGCTACAATAACATTATAGGCAGGAACTCTTAGTGAGCTCAATGTTCAGAGCAGGGATCACCCTCTTGATTTCACTTCTCCTATGGCACCCTCTTCTCTAGTCAAGCTTTCTAAGCAGTTCTGTGAAACCTCTTCCAGAAGCTCTAAAGTGAAGAGCAGCAAAAATCCATAATACATTAACACAAGAGGAATCAACACGTTGCGCTTCAACACTTAAGAGGGCAGCAGATGCTTTCTGACAGATGAGAACAGTATCTCATTTTGGAATTTTTCTGACTCCCAAATGAGCCACAGAAAGTCAGCATGTCAGCCAAGCAGGAAGAAAGAGGCAAGTTAAAGCACTGCTGTTAAGAGCAGTGGTATTAAAAAGATATGTTTATTTCTTGCAGAGGAAGCTTTTGAGCCCCCCTCGTGCCCTCTTCCCGCCTTCTGGTTTTAGGGTGTATTTTAGAGGAAATCCCAGTTTCCCCTTTCATTTACCTGTGTGAAAAAGCAGTGGCCTGCCTGCTTGGGCTGTTCAAAACCTGAGGCAGCCACTCTCCTCAGCATCTGCTGAAATCAGCAACACACCGGAAGAATGAATCGCCAGCAGGCAGCTGTTCCTCACAAACCCTTCCTATGCACCTCACAGGCTCCTTTCCCAGCACATCCTCCTCCCCAAGCCTGCAGAGCCTGCATTTGTAGAAGCAGGGATCTGTTCCAGTTCTTTGGGGAAGAGCCGTGCCAGCCAGTAGGGGAGGATGAGAGAAAATGTGTATCAGCACATCACCCACCACAAGCCAGGCAAGTTTATCCAGCATGGGTGGAAGATATTTTTGAACCCCACCAAGAAGTCAAAACAATGAGGTCTTTCACCTTACATGGGAAGTTGGAGGAATAAATCTTCCCTAAAAGAAATGGTCGGAAAAGAAAAGGCATAACATTAATCTTTACTGGGCTAAGGAAACACGCCAGCAGACTTACACAGCCAAGATGTTTCATATTACATCTGAATTATGCAGCAGAATAGCATCAAACAACTGGTAATTACGGAACAATGTTAACAGTAGAGCAGCATTTTTACCACGGTTATCACCTAACACTCAAAGAGATCACACTAGAAATCACACTTGAGCCTACAGAAGCAAAAAAGGAGATGCCAAAAGCCTCCCATGAAGAGAAGGCTTAAAAGGAAATCACAATACAGGACAGAACACTGTTGGAACCAAATTTAATGCTTAATTTCTGAATTCAAGACTTCAGGTTGCAGACAGACCTGGTGGGACAGGTGAAGTGCTGCTCACAAGGAGAACAGAGAACTTGACTCGTTTAGCTTCACAAAACAGGCAGAAAATTTGTCTTTAGATACATGAAACATGTAACACCAAAGCTGAAAGCAAGCAATTCAGACAATGCTAGCACAGAGGAAAACATGGTCATAAATAAATAGGGACTATATGGAGCAAAAAGCTCCTGAGCAGCAAAGAAATAGCCATCCCATAGGAGTAATGGCAAATTGCAATTTACACAAGCTTTAAGGAAGTCTTTAATATTTTACAAATGCTCTTAAGAGAGAGAGTTGTCTTGCAACAGGGGAGACCCTCCATGATCTAGAAGTCCTGAGTCCAAATTACTACTGTGCGGTTCTGAAGTGCAGATGCTTTAATTTGCTGTGTTTGAGCAAGTTTCGTTCAGACTCACTTATAACATGAAAACTACTCCATGGCAAGTTGGAAGTACTGGCTGGGTCTTGCTCAGTAATACAGTCTTCATCAAAACTCAAACCCCACCTCAGTTGTCCGGGCTCTCTTATCTAAATAACCCACCCTCCAAATACACCAGCTCCACAGCATCTTGGCATGTTCCATGTCCATCACCTAACTGATGCGTCCAAAAGAAACAGAATTCAACGCTTTTAGCCCCTTTTGCTCAGTAAAAGGAAGCTTCTGCTATCCCGCTTTGGCTTCCTACATCCTGCCCCTAACTGCCTGTTAATCATTTGGCCAATTCAAACAAACTCTATGGAAGGGAGGATGCTAAATCCCAAGAAATTCCAGGAAAACAGAGGCCAGAACAAGCTCATTTCTCATCACCCCCGAGGAAGTGATGCACTAACTCTGCAGCTGCATTTTGACCTTTAAATGAAATCCCCTGTGTTTGCTACCCCTTGCCTGGCTAGCAAAGGGCTTGCGAGACAGCTCAAGGTTTCCTGCTGAGCGATCCATAAGGGAGATAGGAACCTCACTGCAGCAAAACAGAGTCTGCAGGAAAACCACACAGCACTTCAAAACTGCACCTGTACAGTCCCTCCATAAGCTGCATTTAACAGGCATCCACTTAAGAAGCATAAAGACCATTTATCTCAATAAGTCTTCTTTAGAGAAGTAAGACATATGCATCTTTATTTACCCTTTTTCTCACAATGAGACAAAACCAGCCATTTGCCACAGGAAAGCTGTTTACCTCTGGTAATTTTATGAACATTTCCCATTCATTTCCATAACTAAAGCGAGCTGCAAAACAAACATCTCTCCTTCATCAGCCTTGCATTTTGATCTTATCTACTGAAACAAACAAACAAAAAACCAAACAGCTCAGCACAAAAAAAAAGACTCCTGCTGAAGAAAAGAAGGTTTTGCCAGCAATGGCAGAAGTTGTTTCATAGTCACAACGCTCCCAAGACAAAAATGCTCTCGCAACCTGCAGACAAGTGTAAACCTATACAGAAGAACATATACAGAAGAACAACCCCAGCTACATTCCTCTCCCTCCCCGGAGAGGCCCGAGCCAGACTCAACCCCATCTCCTCAAGAACCCGCAGCCCGCACCTCACCACCCAGAGACCTCCCAGGCCTGGCGTCCCTTTGCCCTCCCCACGACAGACCTCGTGGGGGACATCCTAAACGCCTCAGTCCCCCATAGCAGCATGGGGGGGGGCTGGCCCAAGTGACCCCCGAGACCTCCGGGAACGCACAAATACCACTGGGACGCCCGGAAAACACCCCCAAACGCTGGCGCCTTCGCGCCTCAGCGGCACCTCAGCCGCTTCTCGGCGGCGACAGAGGCCCCTGAGGCGCCTCAGAAGGCGAAGCCCCCTCGGCGCTACCACGTCCCCCCCACCCCCCGAGCGCAGGCCCCTCGCCGCCGCCGCTCACCACCACACCGAATAACCGCCACCCGCCGCCGGCCCCACCGCCTCTACCTGCGCCGGGCCGGGTGCGGGCGCCTCGGCTGCGCATCGGGGCGGGCAGCGCAGCCCCGCCGCAGGTAACGGCTCCGCAGCACCCGGCGGACGGAGGGGGGGGGGAAGGCGGGGGCTCCGCGGCACGTGGCGGAGCGCAGCCAATGGGAGCCGAGCGCGGGGGGAGACGGCGGGGGGGGGAGAGCGGGGCCTGCGCGGCTGAGGGGAGGCCGCGCTGCGGTCCGTGTGGTGCTGCAGCGGTTGGGATCCACGGTCTTTAATGGAGTCATTTCCAGGAATTAACGTTTCCAGGTCTTTATTTCCTCAGGAAATCGTAGCCTTGGGGTTATTTTTCGCCAAGGGGTCGAGCGGGGGGGGGGATCCGAGCCCTCCGTCACCTCAGCCCCGCAGCCCCCCACTGCTTCATCTCGCTGTCTGCTTTATGTGGTGAAACGAGAGCAGACCCCAAATGACAGCGTTTTTAGTTGCTTTTGTTGTACCTTTCACTGCCGGGAGCTTGGGTGCGTGAGGGTTTTCAGGCCTCTCCACAGCCGCCTTAGGGAATTGTTTTCCTGACACGACGCTGCCACAATAAGCAGGGAAACAGATCTGATTTAGCGGTGGGATGTGTAAAACGGCTGCTTGGGTTGCAGGAGAGGAGGAGCAACTGTAGAGACACCTGATCATGGATGTAGAAGTCACCAGCTGGACCGCAAAGGACAACATCAGAGCTGAAAAAACACTGGAGCAGAGCTAGGAAGCCAGACACCGGCTGCGGGAGACAGATGGTTAAGCAAGACAACGGATTAAGTCATTGCAGATGAAGGCATTGCATTACAGCGCTGGCTAGGAAAATGCATTTTTGTTTTGTTTTTTAATATCTAGGTTATTGCTGTGATACCTAAAAATTATTCCCTAGCCTATATGGTTGCTGCAAAACAAGAACAGCATAGAATCATGGCACCTACAGTTGGAACAGACATCAACAATTATCTCATGCTCTCTCATGGAATCAAAGAAACATCATAGAATGGTTTGGGTTGAAAGGGACTCTAAAGCTCATCCAGTTCCAACCCCTGCCACGGGCAGGGACACCTTCCACTAGAGCAGCTTGTACCAAGCCCCTGTGTCCAACTTGGCCTTGAACACTGCCAGGGATGGGGCAGCCACAGCTTCTCTGGGCACCCTCTGCCAGCGCCTCAGCACCCTCACAGGGAAGAGCTTCTGCCTAAGAGCTCATCTCAGTCTCCCCCCTGTCAGTTAAAGCCATTCCCCCTTGACCTGTCCTTACAGGCCCTTGTAAAAAGTCCCTCTACAGATTTCTTGTCCGATCCTTTAGACACTGGAAGCTGCTCTAAGCAGATGTAAATAAAGACCCCAACTGTGCAGCCAGGCATGCACAAGGGTGTCACAGGGCCCATCACGTGGGGAAACAACCGGGCTTTGCAAGCAGCCTTGAAGAAGAGTGGCTGCAACAAGGAGACATTATATTAACTTCTTTTACAAATGTGGGAGTTAGCAGATCAGAAACAAAACCTTAATAGATCTCAGAAAAAAACATCACTGTAAGAGAAAATATGGCATCCATGGGGAAGAAAACATAAAAAAGATAAATAGCAGAAAGCATTTCAGAACGTGTTCACTTCCACCAGAGTTTAAGAGTGCTAGAAACAGATTAAAATCAGTTTTCAACTGCTATATTTGCTGCTGAAAGCACGTCACTATGGCAGCTTTGACAATGGTAGTGTAATGCATCGTGGCAACAAACATGTTTCGATGTGGGAGCTGACAGAGGTGTGGACCGTGCTGCTGCTGGCTCCTGCTGCTGCTGCATGATGTGGGCTCTGAAACACTGCTCTTTTGTGAAGGGAGGCAGTGGAACAGCGATGGTTTGGGGTTTGGGTATAAGAGGTACACACAGTGGTGTGCCCATAGCTCACACTGCTGGGCCATGCTGGAAAGGTGGATGGGCAGAGAGGCAGCATCTCATCAAACATTGTCCAATAATAGCTCCCATGATCTCTGAGATATGTAGTTATGGACTTAATGATTCTCTGAGACATTTAGTTGCTTAAATATACATGGAAAGGGGGTTTTAAGTTATCTGGGCACTTCTCTGGAAGTGGGAGTTAGGCACCAGAACAGTTCTGGAAGCCCCACAGCATTTATCCTCAGTATCTTTATTTAAGCAAGCCTGAGAGCACCATGCCCTTGGCATCAGCACCAGCTGCTAAAAGAAAATCATTTATTTGGGTCTGGTTTTAGATTTGTACATACCTGTTATTTTCTCAGTTGTTTTTTTTTCTTTTAGAATTGCCTTCTTACCTGTATTGCTATTTTAATTCTGAGCTCTTGTCTAGCTGTTTCCACAGAAACCTTACTCTTCTGTAGAACTGGGCCCCTGATGCCTTTCATTTTTTACCAGTGAATAGGATCAAGCCATTTCTGAAGCAGAGATCTCAGAGATTTCAGCTCTGAGCATAATTAGGGCCATGTAAGAAAGATGTTTTCCAGTTCAGTCATCAATTTTGTCTTCTAGGAAGGACCCTGAATCATAAACACTGCTGCTTCCCATGTTCCTGGTTTGATGGGTGAGGTGAGGTAAATCATCACTTTAAAAGAATGCTCCATTTAAGTAAATGGCTCTCCCTTATTACCAGTCTTTGCAATTATTTCTGTGGCACAGCTCTAATGGTTTTATTAAGCTGTGTTATGCTTTAATGTTTATTCTGATTGACGAATGAATTGCAGAACAGTGACACTGCTGTTGTACTAGAGTAGAAATGCTTAAACAGTCCCAGTGTCCTTCATAGGAGAAGCGTTTTCTCGACAGAGTGCTTTTGTAACTAGGTGTTTGTTGCTAAAAATGCTATTCTCCACAATAATTTTAAAAAGTGACGTACCTGCTGGGGTTAGACATCAACTGTATACCTAGAACAGTATATTTGATTATATCAGTCATCTGTGTAAGTGGGACTTGCCCAATTTGCATGGAGGACAAAGGCAAAACCACATGGATAATGTAGAATCATAGACTCACAGCATGGTTTGGGTTGAAAGGGACCCTAAAGCTCACCCAGTTCAACCCCCCTGCCACAGGCAGGGACACCTTCCACTAGACCAGGTTGCTCCAAGCCCCATCCAACCTGGCCTTGAACACTGCCAGGGATGGGGCAGCCACAGCTTCTCTGGGCACCCTGTGCCAGCGCCTCAGCACCCTCACAGGGAAGAACTTCTCCCTAATATCTAATCATCTAAATCTAATCTTCCAGTTTAAACCCATTCCCCCTTATCCTGTCACTACCTGCCTTTGTCAAAAGCCTATCTCCAGCTTTCACTTTGTCCCCTTTAGGTACTGGAAGCTGCTCTAGGGTCTCTCTGAAGCCTTCTCTTCACCAGGCTGAACCAGCCCAGCTCTCTCAGCCTGGCTCCATAGGTTAGATGCTCTAGCCCTCTGAGCATCTTTGTGGCCTCCTCTGGACTCACTCATCTATCTTCTTCATATCCAATTCCACTCTCCTACCTGGAAGATTATTTCTTCTGTTACTGGATATGAAAGGATCTTTGTGCCAGCACTAAGAAATCAAAATACATTCTAGAAACAGATAAGGACAAAGTAATGAAGATAGGACTCCACTGTGGAATTCCACACATCCCAGCTAAGCTAATAGAGAGCCAGTTACTGGAATCATTATGCAGGGGGTATGTATGCGTATACCCCCTTGCCATGAACAACACATGAAACCATGACCTGCCTGTCTTCTTTCACAGTGAGGCCACAATAGTATTAATCTCAGTGAGAAGATAACCTCAGGTTTTGAAAGCTAATCAGAAAAGTCAACAATCAAATTTGTCCAGTATTATATTGCTAGATGTAAAATAAAAGGCAGAACAAGGCATGCCAGGGGATGTTGTATTTTAAAGAAAGCTTAGAGAATCTTCCAGTTACCAGTTAAGTCTGTCAATAAATCAGATTGAGTCTCAGTGGTTTGGAGTCCCAGAAATAAATAGGGAAAATGCAGTGCTAGGACTGCATCACCAGGCTTAAAAGGTGGGGAGATTAGAGAGCCTGCAGGGCAGAAACACAATCATAAGGACTTCAGTAACTCAACCCTGGGTTGGGTAAGTGCTGTGGGAGGGGGTAGTGCTCTATCTAACTGTTTAGAAACTGCTCTTGACTGCTAGTTGAGAAGCCAGAAGAGAAAAAGCAATTCCTGTATTGGTCCTAAACAGTGTCGTAATATTATTGGTAAAGAGCTACACTGTAGAAATCCAGGATTCCACACCCATGTAGTACCAAGAAAAAGAAAATCAGCAGTATTCTGCTTTCTATCAAAAAAGAGGAGCAATATAAAACAAGACATTAAAAGGGGCCTAAAAGGAACACCTAAAAGAGAAAATTCTTTGCAAGTGGCATGGACAGTGTTTAAAGCTGCTGTTCTGGGGGCAGAACCAATTCACCAGAGAATGTATGAAAGGAAGACTGAGTAAAAAGCATGGTAAGGGTATTACTGGATGAAGAAGGGTTCCTTCAACAAGCTGTATCCAAATTAGGAAAAGAAGGGACTATAATCTCTGATGGCTAAATACAAAGTCATGATAAGCAGCCAGAAGGAGGTTCTAGGGTCAACTTGCTAAAGATACAAAAATAATAACAAGTCTTTCCTGGAAAGATCAGGGAGCCAGCCACAGTTTGTCTGCTCTGTAAGGCAAATAGATTGTTTAAGAAGCAGCAGAAACATCTGGAGAAGAGACAGGCACAAAATGAAAGCCAAATGAATTTTTGCATTTGTGAGTGGGCTGGATGAGTTTGGGTAAACTCCAGTACTGGGAAGCTTCTTTAAGGGGAGTAATTGATAAAACATGTCTCAGATTAAAGTGTAAGTATAAAAGATGAAGCAACACGTTAGCAAAATGAGCAGTAGCCAACTGCTGAGACCAGATGGTGTTCAACTGCGAGTTTTCAAGCAGCTCAGAGATGAAGTGCCCCATCCCTGCAAGTTTATGCCCCATCCCTGGCATTGTTCAAGGTCAGGTTGGACAGGGCTTGGAGCAACCTGGTCTAGTGGAAGGTGTCCCTGCTCATAGCAGGGGGTTGGAACTGGATGAGCTTTAAGGTCGCTTCCATCCCAAATCATTCCATGATTCCATGATGATTCTATGAAGTACTTCAGGTACTAACTTCTGTCTCTAGCTTCTCACTTAAAGCTCCCATGGCATCAGGGGGCTCTGGTGCTCATGTGGCACCAGATTTTGGAAAGGATTTCAGGGAAGATTTTGGAAGCTGTAGCCCCAGGAGCCTGATATTCTTACTAGAAAAATAAGTAGTGTAATTATGGTAAAGACCAGAAAAGACTTAGTGGGCACTGGGAAAGATGACACATTAGGGAAGTCATTAATGGCTTTTTTAAAGCAAATTAGTATTTCAGAAATCTGTCAGTTTTCTATGAGGAAGTCAACAAGCTCATGGGCCACAGAAGATTCAATTAACCTCCTATGATGATTTCCAAAAGCACTCAGTAAGACTCCTCCCAAAAGGAAGTAAAAAAATAGGTTGCTAATGGATATGAAACATGGACAAATAACTGGTGGAAATGGAGGTGAACAGTGATTTATAAAATGTGTTGATGGTACTAAGCTTTTTTGGGTAGGATTAGCAGAAAAACTGTGAATGATTTTATGTTACTGATAGATATAGGGACAAAATGGCAGGTGAGATTTAATGAGAAAGGGTAATGTCGTGGTTTAAACCCAGTCAGGTAATTCGTTCACTCACTTCCCCCCCTTTCTTGCCCTCCCCCTGCTCCCAGAGGGACACCGTGGGCACAGCACTGCACCAGCTACCAAGAAGAAGAAACATGACTGCTACTGCTGAACCCAGGACAGGTAACTAGGGAAAAAAATCCTAACTTTACATGTATACTGAGGGAAAAGGCCTTGATGTTATAAGGTGGCTTGGGAAGTCATCAACTCAGGGCTCAGCAGTGACCAAATGGAAATTGAGAACTGTTAGGATTATCATTAAAACTTATTAGGAGAGAAATAGAGGCCAAAAGAAAAAGAATAAGCATTCCATTGTATACCCTGTTGCATCCACATCTTGAATTCCCCACGCAGTTCTAGTATCCCCACCATCTCAGAAATAATACGGTGGAACTGGAGCATGGTTAACTCAATTGTGTCTCTGCAGTGGAGGGAAGATAGTATCACAGGCTATATAAAATCTTCAGTGGTCCAGATAAAGAACAGGAATCAAGATTGTTCACTAACTTATCAGACACGAAAACTGAGGTACATCAAATGAAAATAGAGCTTGGAAGGCTCACAACAAATGAAAGGAGATAATGCTTCTTGCAGTCTATAGTTAAGGAGAAGTCTTTGATTCAGGATATTGTGGATACCAAAACTGCATGGGCTTAAAAAGCACCTAAAAAATCATCAAAGACTCTTGATCTGGCTCAGCAAGTTCCTGACTTGTAAGTTGCTGGAGCTGGAAAGGTATTTTGGGGAAATACAGAACGTGTTTGCCCTGTTCTTGTTCTCTTCCTACTCACATCTTGTCAACCGCTGGCAGAAGCTGCTGAGCTAGATGGAGTTTTCATCCAACCCAGTATCTGGTTTTATGTACTTCTGATTATTTTAATGCAGTGGTAGTGTTACCTTTCAACCCCAGCTCATCCAACTGTTACAGTCTCCCCAAACTATTTCCAATCATTAAGTGACTGTATAGGGTTTCTGCACCTCCTGTTTGAGTTAATTCCTTCACCATTCCAAGTACTTCAATATTATGTTCAAGCCCATATGCATTTTTGGCACTGCTCACTACTTTGAAAACCATATCTCATTTAAAGTTTTTAATGTGTTCTTCCCAGAAGCATTCAAAACAAATTATATCTTGTAGGTGTACTGCCTTTCTCACTTCCAGGGCAAAGCAGGTTGTCAGTGCAATCCTAAATACAACTTAAATAGAAGAAGTAATGTTGTAGGTAGTGGGCTGCTTTACAGGAAAATAATATGTTTTATTGTGGAGAAGCCAGTGTCAAAATGAGTGGATGCAAAGCAGTTTGTTATCCTTCAAACATCTAAGTTGGCTTGGTGAATGAAGGGAACACAGGTTAGAAATATACCTCCCACATTAAATGTTGCAAACAGGCTTAGGACTATTGGAATAAAGAAGTATCAATACAAATATGTAATCTATCCTGATGATGGACCAGATACAAGTTGTGTCCTTCTGAGTTTCTTTTTCCTGGAAGAAAATGTTTTCATGCAGTTCGTATCATTTTAAATCTATTAATAATTGTACAAAGTCTTAACAGCAGAGATTGTAATGTATATATTAATAATGCATTTGCAGAGAAAAACATATTAATGCTTTCCTAAATGCTCAATTAAGCAATTACCTAATGCCACAGAGCATTAGTAATAGAGAGCAAGGATAACCTTAAATTGTTTTATGAGATTGAAGATGTCTGAGAGTTCTTCTAAGAAACCTAAGAGATGAGAGCTCATGGAGTCAAGCATCTGAAAGGCAAAGAGCCTCCAGCCCGCTGTGACAAACAGCCTGGGGAGTGTCACAAGCTCTTTCTTCACAGCTCTGCTGGCCAGGAGGCATAGCTCAGCCACAAGGCTGGCTGTGCGCTGCCATTCCCAGGGATATTAGATATTATCACAGCAGCCTGAGCCAGAAGGAACACTTTTCTGGCTTCTTTCTTCCCCTTCTTTTTCCTTTGCCCCAGCCCTTCCTGGCAATGCCCATGTTAAGATGGAAACTGAATCAATCTAAACACCAAGCAAATGGAGCAAGTCTGGATTTGTTCAGCAAGCTTTCATTTGTCTTTTTTTATCCTAGACCATTACTAATTCCTGTGCAGCTCCTGGAGCAGTTACCTTTGAAATCCAACAAAAATGATGGATACAATTTGCCATCTTTTCCTAAGTTATTTAGGAGGCTAATAGATTTCTTCAGAGTAAAGCATAAGCACTTATGTCCTGCTAGTTTAAATTTTAACACTCTGGTTTTGATCGATCTGTTTACTTAGCATACGAACTGTAACCTTTGGCAGGGACCTAAAAAAGGAGTTAATGGGAAATATGTACACACCACAGAGCACACTCTTTCTGTGCCATTCTCTATCAATAAAGCAAACTTTCAAGTCATCTTGTCTGCAGTGTTTTAGATAAGCTACTCTAGAGGTAAACTTAGATTACATACATTAGGATCATAAGGAAGTTCAGGTTAGAATGGGCCTCACGAGGTCTCCAATCTCCTCCTCAAAGCAGGGTCAGCTCTGAGGTCAGACCGGGTTGCTCAAGATGTTTTCTAGTCAGGGCTTGGAAATCTCCAAGGATGGAGTTTGCACAACCTCCTTGGGCAACCTGCTCCACTGCTTGGGTGTTGTCACTGTGAAAAAGTTTGTCTTTATGTCTAATCAGAACCTCTTGCGTTTGAACTGATGCCTGTTGTGCCCTTCCTCACACCATGGACCCAAGTGAGGAGCCTGGCTCCATCTTCTTCATGACCTCCTCACAGACTCTGAAGGGCTGCAGTCAGATCTCCTAGGAATCTCTTCTCCAGGTGGAAAAGTTTCCATTCTCACAGGCTAGTGAGGCTGTGATTGAAAGACACCTGCTGTCCCTTCCTCTCTGCAGCCCCCAAGAGCATCTCTGGTACCTGGGCTGTGCTCAAGATGAGCCAGAGCACCAGGGCAGAAAATACTTACTTAGTGTGAGTAGCAGAATGGCAACATGCTATGAGTAAGGCTAAACTGCTGCAGAGAGTAAACAGATAAAACAGAGAACTGCTCTAAGGCTACAGCTGCCAGGCACGAGCTCTGTCAGAGAAGACGTAAAGCTGTTGTAGAAGGGGAAAGTGGTGATAAGATCCAGGAAACTGAGCAGATGTGCAAGCTAAAGATGTGCTTTGGTGTATGCTTTCCCCAAAGTGTTTCTTCCTAATATAAAGTCCTAAGTTAACTGTCTGGGTGTAACAAACATGACTCATAACTGGGCAGCAGTGCTATGACTGCTGAGCTGTAGCCACATCTGCAGGGCAGGTCCTAGGGAGCTGCCCTGGAATCGAAGTCTATGGCTTTGCTTTGGGGTGGAGGAGGATTTTTGCTTATGGGAGACACTGGTGGCAGACCATTGACCTCCAACCAACCAAACACCCCCAAACATTTCTGTTTCTGTTGCCATGTGTTGTATTTTCTGTGCTTCCTGTGAGCTCAAAGAAGTAATGAGGAGGAGGAAAGATGTGATTTAGCATTGCCTGACAGACTCAAGAGCAATTACCAGAACCCATCAAAGCTTTTCTCAGCTGCAGAGAGCATGAAGAGCGTATTTTGACAATGTGCCACAGGCAGACAGGGTCCTGCTTTGTGTTACGCTGTGAATAAATAGTGCCTGGTTGTGTCAGGAGTTTATGCAGGGTTTTCGGGGTATGCTGAGGATCTGTCATTGAAGAGTTTCTTTTACTTCTCTGAACTGCATAATAACTGAACATAAGTGTGTTCTCTGCAGCGCAGTTTTATGGTGCCATAACAGGAATCAGAGGAGGACAAAACAATTTAAAAGCTTGAAAAGCAACAGGCAAGATGGAGGCCGTGTGAAGGATAGATCAAAACTGTCCCGTTTTAATACCAGGGAGATGTGAGGCTGCTGACTGGAGCCCAAAGGGGAAGGATGCAAAGCTTGGAGACCATCGGTTTATCAATGCTGCACTGGGCAGTGATGGCACATCTCACATATAGAGCATAGAAATCCCACAAGTGATCCCTGCTCTCCAGAAACAAAGCCGTTTACTCCACAATTTACCCCAGAAAATGTCTTCATTCCTCCAGCCATGCCAAGCCCAGCAAAGCAGCATGGTCTAGGACCCACCATGCATGACGTCTGTGTGCTTCTGTCTGCCAACATGTGGTCAGATGCGTAGCCCACACATGACCAGAGCACCTTCTGAGCAGGTCCAAACCATCTCCTTTCTTTCTTTCTTTTCCCTGTTCTCAGGATGAGGTTTTCTTTGAAGGAGTACTCATCAAAGGCAGACCACTCCACGTCACTGTTAAATCTGAGTCATTTGGTTCAACAGCTCAGGGAAAAAGAGCTTCCTCCCACTTTTTCCTCAGTAGATCTGGGTAGACGTTACAACAAGAGCCAGTGGTCACATCTTGCCATAATTATACAGAACCAGGGCATTTAGAGCTGGGGGCTCAGCAGTGCTTTTAGGACCCCCCTTTAGAGGGTGGACTCACCTGCCAGCCTCTCCACTGCAGTAAGACCACCAGTGATTCCTGTGTGCAGAAGATGCTTTAGATTGACAGCAGAAACAATGCTGCTTTTCCTAGAAATGTACAAGTGTCAAATGACACCCACAGACTAATATTGCTGAAGTTGTGCCAGAGAACAAAAGAGACGCCTGGGCCAAGATAAATCAACACTGAAACAGAGAAGAGCATTACTTGCCAGCCAGGCTGCTGAGCCAGTTCATACCCAAGCGCCCCGAGCCAACACATGCCATCTCTACCCTTCCCACTGCTGCCAAATGACTAGCTTAAGATGTGGTATTTCAGGTCGAGAAGCAGAAATTGTGTGGGTTTGACAGTGTAATAGATTTAGAGAGGATTCTTCCTGCAAAAGCATGTGACCTGAAAACCCAGTTGCAAGATTGCTTGGAGGCATCTTTGGGCTTTCTCCAATGCTGTGTCTTGTCATATGCCTTTACTTCGACTTAGATTTGTGTTGTCTATTCTTTCTATTTTTGTTCCCATTTTGGTTTGATTTCCATTGCAATGTAAAAAAGAAAAAGCATCTTTGGAATGCAGGTTGGTTTCTGAACATTCTCTTTCTGCTGAAGAATTTGCTCCTGAGAGACAGTGGCTAAAGCCTGGTAGCTCCTTAGAGAACCAGAAGTATAAATGCAGCTCTGTAGCCAGACCAAGAGGAAATACTGCCGTCTAGTTTTCCCTTTCAAGAGGAGTGTTGAATGAGAAACCACCACAGTAGTTTGTGGGAAGGATGCTGGGTTTGAAAACACAGTCAAGAACATATTTTGTTATTTTTGCAATGTTTGCTATTAAAATAACCGTCACGCACCTTACTTGGACATTATTTTTAAGCCTTGTATAATAATATGTGTGATCTCTGTGAGCTGACAGCTACAGGACTCTAGTTCTGTAGGAACACAGTGAATACTCAGGATGTACGGATGTACCCTGGGAGCATGTGAATATGTCAGCAGTTCACACTGCCTTGCTTTGCTGAGAACTTTCTGCTTAGTGGTGAGAAGAGGGTGTCACTGAGTCTCTTGCAGTGTGCCACGAAGGCTGCCCCTTCCTGCCCTGCATTGCAGCACTGAGCCTGAGAGAAGGACCAGGGCTTTTCCTGGCTTTCCCTTTCTCCCTAGCAGTGCTGCAGCATCATCCCCTTCACCAGCACTGCTGTTTCCTTGCCCATTTCTATCCAAACAGCAATTCCCATCCCTCTGGCTGTGCCCACAGCACTCCCTTCCCTGGCAATCTGAGCCGAGCCAAGACTTTGCTTTCTCTGGGATGCAACCCAACGTTAACCAAAGCCTCTTTTATTGTTAGCTGAGACTTCAACTGGGCAGGAATCTGTGCCCTGAGAATGTTAGCACAAAGAGAGGTCATTCCAAAACCAATGGGAAGTACTAAGGGTGCAAGAAACTGGTTGCTGTTCTGCCCCTTTGCAGGCTTTTCTCTCCCCTCCGATTAGAGACCGGTGAGACCTTTCTTAGCTGTAAAGTTTTAGGTCTCAAGCAGTGTTCAGCAGTTCAAGCAGAGCACTTCAAGCATGGCACCGCTGTGGTGGTGGTGCTGGTACTGCAGTGTCAGGGGTACCAGAGCAGCTGAATGACACTGCAGTTCTTCCTCTGCAACTGGTTCCAATTCACTTGTCAAGAGGTTTTTGTGGCACCGCTGAAAGCAAAGCAACAGGCAGCAAGCTTTGTGAGTACAACCTCTGGATGTCAGTCTGCCCTTTGGTGTTGTAATCCCTTATAAAGATTACAACTGCTTTAATAGTGTATGAACTTTTCTGTTTGCTTGGGGTTTGTTTTCACAGAGGCTTCCTACCACAAA
Organism: Pezoporus flaviventris; assembly: GCF_033815535.1. NCBI lineage: Eukaryota > Metazoa > Chordata > Aves > Psittaciformes > Psittacidae > Pezoporus > Pezoporus flaviventris. Next base: position 3,141,325 of record NW_026892550.1, on the reverse strand, counting down.
AAGCCACAACTATTTTAGTATAAACATGCCCACATCATTACAGTGTATTTCCCTCCCCAGATGGAAATGCACTTATATCACTATTAAATACTCACTGCTTTGAAGTTTACTAGTTTAAAAGCATTAGGGAGAAAGAAATGCATTAACAAGCGTGAGGGCAAAGTGGCTTCAGAGGAAATGCAGCACTTGTGTATTGCCCTCTCTTTCTGCTCCATAATGAACAACGAGCACTAAGGACATTCACCCCTGCTGTGGTCATAGGGGCCAGGCTCAGCCTTCAAGCTTGGGTACTGAAAAGATGTTAACTGCACTTGCTGTGGTTATGTTGATAGATGTTCCTACCATAGCATGTAATGAAAAGACCTAAAATTCATTGTAAATTATCCCATCCCCCTTAATAAGAGATGTTTGATGGGGTCACAGATGATTGTGGGGCTCCTGCTTACAATGTGGGGGACTCCTCACCATGCTGCAGATCTCCATAATGGAAAGTGAATCCTACCTGAACTGTGCCTGTTTCTCTTGGCTGCCGCAGAAGGAAGCCCAGGGCCTCTGGCTCAAATATCCACATCACTGTGGGAAGCCTGGAGGCTGGGTCAGATGAACCTCAGGGGAAGCCAGCATCAAATGTCAGGAAAACAGATACACATACCTTGCCTTGAGCAAGGCTGAATAATATTAAAAGACTAGAGTGGAAAAGAGGAACAAAGCTCATTTAATTGGGTATTACAGCCTTTGATGGATAGGAACTGGGATCTGCAGAACTGAAGAACGGGATGTTTGAGATGGCTCGTGCATGAGTGTGGCTATAAGTCACCTATCTGCAGCTTCTCTTCAGCAGTGGCAGCAAGCAGAGGTATACAAGTTAATCTTAAGGAGCAGCCTGTTTGCAAACCACACAGAAGAGCCATGGAATAAGGCTGTTTAAATCAGAGCTGTAAATTTTGCTGATAACGTGATTGTATTCTCTAGTAATTATATTCATAGAATCATAGAACGGTTAGGGTTGGAAAGGACCTTTAGATCATCTAGTTCCAACCCCCCTGCCATGGGCAGGGACACCTCACGCTAAGTCATAACACCCAAGACCATACCTACATTCTTCTGATTATTCACCCTGTGCTGGGGAGGGTGAATGTTTTATTGCTTCTGGTGAAACATATTAAGACTAAAGGGAACGATCTCAGACAATGAAGTCTTTGGCTTTCTTTTAAATCAATATTGCTACTATTTATGTAGTGGAAAGAAGACAGAGCTCATTTTACTTGCCCCAGCCACCTTTACTTACTGCTAGCAAAAAAAGTGGCCTTTTAACAGCGCATGAGATCTTGTAAAAGGTCTGCTGAAGACATAATGTCATCCAACATTGTCACCCTTAGTGCTTCCAAACCGTGTCTTTGGAAACGACAGTTTGATGATCCTCATGTGTAGAGATGAAGGTGGGATGAAGAGATTTTTGCCTAGAAGTCCCATGGGGGCTTCTCAGCACCAGCTTCATAAACCCCCTGTGTCCCCAGATACAGGCTGGGTAGAGGGCTGTTGTTGGTACATGCCTTGTGTTAGCACCTGAGAGCAATGACTTCATTGTCTTTTTTTACCCCAAATGACTGCAGTTTGTTTTGCTGTAAATTTGCCAGAGGTTTTCATTAGACAATGGTCATCTGAACCAAACAAACTAAAAAAGACTTACCCATCTTAAGCCCCTTTATCATCATTAATGCACTAAAAGTGGTATTTGCACGTATCCTTTTAAGTGACATTTCTCTGGCCCTCCTACAGCAAATAGGCATGTGAGACCTTGAATCCCTAGGACATCTGAAATACTTTGGCTCCTTTTGCCCCCCAACAGTTACTGTGGTTTCTATGAAATTAACACCGAAACTAATTCAAGAATCAGCCTTATGTTTGCCACTAAGGAAAGAGTTCACTTTGTTCAGACCTGCCAGGTGAGGCACACACAGTCCTCTGATGTTTAATCTTTCGCTTATCTACAGCAGCTTCTTAACTTTGCCAACACTAGAAGAATGCCTGTGGAGATTCACCTCTTTGGCACTATTTACTTCCTCATCACAGCTTGGCACCATCCCTCTGGTTTTGCTGCCACGTTCGTGTCTCCTGCATTAACCAGGCTGTTCCCCAGCCTGCACAGTGTGACCAGCTCAGCTCTGCATAGATCACAATGCAAGCCTGGTCCTGCTTCCAGTAGCTCTCTGGATGTGCCTTCTGTTGGCATTCAGCCTGCTTTATTTGCCCTGCAGTACAACAGAAGCAGAACCTAGGTCAGGCACAAAGTGTTTACTTTCTCCTTCCATGCTTTGGCTGTAGATCAGGTGCATTGATCATCCAGCCTCACAATGACAGCTTTGCTGCTGAAGTCCCGCTTACCCAGCCTGTGTTTGTGGGGCTGTCGCAGCAGCAGAGTGACTCACTACCATCTCCTCATCATTTTCATGAACAAGAACAATGGTCCACCAGAACCTGTTTTATCTGTACCAGGACCAATGTGTAGTGACCTGGCCCTGCTTCTGATAGCAGAGCAGACTGGTGCTCATCCTCCTCTGCACAGAAGTGTTGTGGTCTGTAAAAGGTGCTGCTGACTCTTAACCTCCCATAACACTGTCTCTTCCCACCTGGTTTCTACCCCATTCATGGGATGAGGTTCTTCTGCAGCTGGCCATGCTCTGCCTCACATACCACTGATGCGTTACCCATGGGCATGATCCTCAGGCTTGTGCTGGCCACCTTTATCTGCCCAAGTGCTTTCCTGTCGAGACTAGCAGCAGATACATGACTGTTTGGTGTCTGTTTTGAGTGTCCTAGTGCCTGCTCCTCACTCATTTCCTTCTTCTGTTCCTCCTGGGGCTTTATCTCCACATATTCAGCCTCCAAGCAAATCTTTGGGGGCTTTTCCACTTCTCACTTGTATTTATGTTTCTCTTCCTGTTTTCTGGAAGGAAAAAATGATACTTGGCTGGTGGGAGGACAGCGGGGAACTGGAGGTGGTGCCTTTATGGACCTGGAGGAGAATTCAGCCCATCAAAGCAACCAGGAGGCAAAGGAGTGATGGAGTTGCCATTTTCAGAGGGATGGAGTGACACAGCAAGGACTTTTCCGTCCCTTCAACTTGGTCTTCCAAACCTCAGGTCCATCCCTCAGAAAATGTACTCCTACTTAATGAAGTCTTAGTGCTTTGGAGAGCACTCGTCCATCCAGCTCCACTCACTGCATGTTCAGAAGACCATGAAAACTTCATTGATGGCTACAGGGGTCTGTAACATGGTTGCATGCCCCAGATTCATAAGGGAAGACCAAGGCATGGAGACACCTTTCTGAAAACTCACCTTCCCCCAGAGCTGTAGCAATTTGGGAAGGAAAACCACAGAGCAGAGTAGTCAATAATTAATTTGTTTAACCCGGAACTGTGGTGGGTTTGAATTCCCAGCTAAAGAAGTGTTTGGGAAAAGTACTTCTGTGTGATTTTTGTCTCTCCTCATGCAGTGGTTGGATCGGCTTTTCCTCCACTCCCAGCCAAACTCCCCAGCTGCAACATTTACATCTCTTCATAAATCACGTTTCCCACAGCTTTCCATCACCACAATGTGGCTTTTCCAACTCAAGGCTTTGGTTTTCAATCCTTAGCAGAGCCAGAAAAGCCACAGCATTCGTTTCTCCAAAGAAATCCCTGCTCCACCTGTCTACCCAGCTGGATGGAAAGGCAATCAGTGCAGTGCTGTGGGGACATCAGTCTCAGGAGCTTCACCGCTGCTCATTCACCACCTTGCAAAGTCACCACCAGCGTAGCTGTCAACCCTGCACACAGTGGCAGAGCAGTTGCACTTGCAGGTATTCAAGGAAATGTCAAGGAGATATTTGCATGAACAGTTAGTCTTGCTCTGCAATTAACGTCTTCATTACTGGGTGCACTCGTTTCTATGTGTTTGTATTTATATGCATAATGGGATGCATGCTGTAGGTTTGTTTAAAGCTGGATCGATGGGTCCAACAAAATCCTGATTTGCTCATCAGGCATATTATTAGCATTTCATTCTATCATGAAATGTTAAAGTGGTGCAGCATAAAGTGCTGTCCTTATATAGCATGGAATTATAGAATCCTAGAATGGTTTGGGTTGGAAGGGACCTTAAAAATCATCCAGTTTCAGCCCCCCTAAAGCCAAATCGGCAGCGGGTGAATCAGCTGCATGTCTGCAGGTTCCTCAGCACATGTTGACTGGCAGCACAGGGAGAGGAGGCAGACACCATCAGCAGTGATGCCTGGGTCATGGGTAGCATGCTGAGAGGTGGTGGGAAAGATGGGGATGCAGCCAGAAATGCCTAAGGAAATGTCTGAATGCTAGGGCAGAGGGACACTGGGAATGCGGGACATCTCAGTCAGGGTCCTCCAGCCCTTGCTGTCCCCTCTCTGGGCTGTGCTATGCAGAACAAGGACAGAGCTGTGTTTACCATCATCCCCACATGGTATTTACAAAGTAAATCAGGGTCTGGCATTTGTTCCAGCATTTGATTATTACCTCTCTCAGCTCACACTGGGATCCAAAGGCTTGGCCAGCTCTGAGACCTGGGTAGACCTGGTGCCCACCCAGCAGTGCAGGGTGGAGAGGGTGGACATTGACTTTCTCCTCCGCTGATGCTCAAGACCAGAGCTCGAGCCTCGGGGCCACACCAGCATTTGCCATTCAAATCCACACCAGCACATTATGCAAGCAGGAATAAAGGGCCGTATCTGGGAAAGGCACCTTCCTGGCAGCTCCCACCAAGCCAGAAGCCAGAAGGGTGGTGGAAGAGATTGGCTTGGGAAGGCAGTGGGTAGCAGAGCCTCGTGGTCTAAGCTGTCAGCAGGAGGTTGGTGGTGACAAAAGTGGCCCAGGACATGGTCTAACCCTGATGCACCCACAGCTACAACCCAGCTGGATGGATTGATTGGGTCTTTTTGGAGGCCTGTGGTATCTCAGGAATTGATTTCCATCTTTCCATTGAAAGGAAATACACTGATTTGCTTATCAGAAACCCAGCTCATTAATTCATAGAATGTTTGGGTTGGAAGGGACCTTAAAGATCATCTAGTTCCAAAATTCTTTCCTTCTATTCATTCACCTGTGTCTTTTTCCATCTTTCAAGCTCTTTACCACTAGTTAAATGAGATGTTTCCTTATTTTTAGTATTGATGATCCCTGATATTCATAATCTGAGGCTACCTCCTACCATAAGATTTCCTAAAGGTTAAACACATTTAGAGTTTCTACCTTTAATGATCCGAGCTCACATGTTGATCCTATGATTCTGTGTGCAAGAAATTGAGTCCTTAATAGTAACTGTCCTGGGTTCAGCAGTCGCAGTCAGTTTTTCTCCTTCTTGGTAGCTGGTGCAGCACTGTGTTTTGACTTTCAGCCTGGGAATAGAGCTGATAACACCGATGGTTTTAGTTGTTGTTAAGTCAGGTTTACCCTGACCAAGGACTTTGTGAGCCTCATGCTCTGCCAGGGAGGAGGGGAAGCCGGGAGGAAGCAGAGACAGGACACCTGACCCAAACTGACCAAAGAGGTATTCCGTACCACAGCACGGCATGCCCAGGATGTAACTGGGAGTTACCCAGAAGGGCTGGTGGACTGCGGGGTTGGAGGAGGTATGGGTCAGTGCTTGGTCGGGCTGCGGGGGGGCGAGTTACCGGTTGGCTGGTGCTGAGGTGTTGTATTCTCTTCCCTTGTTATTTCCTTTATCATTATTATTATTGGTGGTAGCAGTAGTGATCTGTGTTATACCTTAGTTACTAAACTGTTCTTATCTCAACCCGTGGGAGTTGCATCCTTTTCGATTCTCCTCTCTGTCCCTCCGGGAGCAGGGGGAGGGCAAGAAGGGGGGGAGTGAGTGAACGAGCTGCCTGACTGGGTTTAAACCACGACAGTTCTTTTTGGCGCCCAACATCCTCATCCAAGGAGAAACTTCCTCTTTCAAAATGAAAGCTGTTTTCAAGGAATTAAACCTCTAACAGAATCCACCCATCCCCACATGATGAGAACCCATGACAGTTATCACCACTGAGGCTTTCTAAAGGGGGAAGCTGTTGCAGCTGGAGAACCAGAGACCCTACATGGGCCCTTCTTGACCTGGACACTGAGCTGGCTGTGATCTCATGGGGCTGCCTCAGCTGCATGGATCCCCTCGGTGAAGGAAACAACCTGGGATAATCAAAATGATGCTGGGAACACTCCCTGGTTCGCGTTTAAGCATAACATATTCCCAATAGAAAACTCCCTAAATCTTGTTTCCAGATGCCCTCCATTCATCAGCCTTAACATCTGCAGCATACAACCATCCCCAAGCCCATCAGATGGAGGATGCAAAGTGCTCCTGGGGCTGCCCACACCTCCTTCCACACCTCTGAACAAAGAGCAGTCAGTGTGCACCAAGCGTATAGCCTTGCAGGGCATGGGACCTGGCCATGGCTTAGCAGAGCCTTAGGGACCTGTGCTGTGCCACACACGAGCTCTTCAGAGTGACCCTACCACAGCACATCCAAAACCAGCACCCAGGCTGCTCCTCAGAGGGTACTGAGGGAAACCATTCACCTCCATGGCTTGCCCACATCAGCGCTGAAGGAACCTCTCAGCACATGCCACCACCTCCGCAAATCACCGCCTGGAGGAAACAAGGTGAATGGGGAGGGTTCAGCACATGGAAGAGTCAGCCAGCAAACACGCTTTGATCCCTATTGCGTTCCGAATGGGACTCAACACTTGCATGCCCCTATGGGAGGAAACCCCACACCACCATGCCCAGTGTGTGTCTGGCTGAAAAGCCTTGGAACCCTTCTTACAAAACCATGTGCAAAATGGTTTGGGCTCATGGTGGAGGTTGGTCCTACTCAGAGGGAAATGCTTTGGCTTGGGCAGTGCTGCTTGTCCTAATAGTGAGACTTCTGAGCTGGCATGAGAGCAGGAACAAAACCTCTGCAGAAGTCATAGGGGAGAAAAGAAGTCCTAATCATCACCCAAGTCCTACGAACAACCCCGAAGTAAGTTCCTATGAACAACCCCAAAGTAAGCTCCTATGAACAACCCCAAAGTAAGTTCCTATGAACAACCCCAAAGTAAGCTCCTATGAACAACCCCAAAGTAAGTTCCTATGAACAACCCCAAAGTAAGCTCCTATGAACAACCCCAAAGTAAGTTCCTATGAACAACCCCAAAGTAAGCTCCTATGAACGACCCCAAAGTAAGTGTCCCTGCCATGGGGTTTGGTTGCTGGAGGTAGGTGCTTTCTGCTGTAGGGTTTTCCACACCACACAGGAGGCATCAGCTAAAGCTGGGAAGGATATAGAGAAGTCATCTAAGGCAGCATTGTAGCAGGGTGATGCTAAGCCGAGCTTTCAGTGATGCAGTGATGGATGTAGCTCTGGTGGGTCTCTAATCTAAACTAGTGCCTGATGAAGCTTCAGACTATTCCCCTGGTCCTCTCCCTCATGGGGTTTGTTGCTTCCTGTGTATTTGCCTTTTGAAAAGTTCAGTGTGAGGAGTAATTGCCTGTAAGATACTGATGAGACCAAGTGTAATTGATGCCTGGGAATTGAGTTAAAGCCCTTCAGTGCATCACTGAACCTCTCTGTCCTGGAAGGGGATTATCTGGCAGATGGAAACGGCCTCTGGATGCACTGCTTGCTTCCCAAACATGCTGCTTTTCTCATCAGAGCAGAGCAGATGACTGCAGTGTGCAATGGTTAGCAGAAATAGCATCATGCATCCCAGAGGCATTCCAAGCTGGCCCAAAACTGAATGGCAAATACAAGCAGTAAAGAGGCAGAAGGAGCCCAAGCTCTGCGTCTTACCTTGGATCCATCCTCCTGGGGTCCAGATGGCTTTTGATGGTTTCCTGGGATAGGAAAGACTGGGAACCCTTATGCTAAAAGCACAGCCTGTGCTTACTAAGAGCTTCTGTGCTAGGAAATGTTCTCTCTCACTTGGACCAGCACACTTGTGCATGATGAAAACGGAAACACTCTTGGTCTCCTCTGTCTTTAACAGGACACTGTAAGAAGCACACTTTAGGCAGGCTGCTTCCTAAACAGAAGTTCTTTTCTTGCCATGCTGAGCCAAAAAAGAGGATGTGGTTTGCAGGGTGCTAAACCAAGGACTGACTCGAAAGTGCCACCAGGATCTGCACAGGGCTTTGCGAGTGAATAGGACAGCAGCATGTCTTTGAGGTGATCAGAGCTGAAGCAGAAATGGGCAGCAAATGCAGGCAGGGTTTATGAGGCTTTGCTCATGTGGCTTCTGCTGGCAAATCTCAGAGTGCTGCAAAGTGCCGGTATTAAAGAAGCATCAACTGTGCTGCTGCTGAGCCCCCCCCCCCCTATGTGTAGAGGGTGATGTGATTTGTCTGAGATCATGAGACATCTGCATTGGAGCTGGGAACAGAGCCCAGACCTTGTGAGCATTAAAAACATTTGCTTTAACCACACAGCTTTTCCCTTTCGCTTAATGGAAGCTTGGAGCTGCTCCAGACTCGCTGCATTAAATCAACCTGTAACAAGACCAGGGTGGCACAGGGTGCCCAGAGAAGCTGTGGCTGCCCCATCCCTGGCAGTGTTCAAGGCCAGGTTGGACACAGGGGCTTGGAGCAAGCTGCTCTAGTGGAAGGTGTCCCTGCCCGTGGCAGGGGATTGGAACTGGGTGAGCTTTAAGCTCCCTTCCAACCCAATCCACTCTATGGAAGCAAGGGCTCAGATGCTCTGCCCTGACCTGTTGCCCTGGCACTGATGAGGTGATACCAGTTCTTCACCTGACCAGAAGCTAAATAACACAGCAAGAAAAATAGAGCCAGAAATGAAGACACCACAAGCAGCAGCAAAAGAACACCCACGAGGGCTTAAAGCTCCCTAGAGCATTGCCACCCCATGTGCAGTGCTCTATACCGCAGACTCTGTTCACTGTGTTGCCTTTTTGGGTGGTGCACCAGGGTAATTCATTACTGGTTGCCCGGCAGGTACCTGTATCCCTGCAGAGATGCATAGTTATGAACTCATTTTCTTCCCCAGTGCACACAAGGGTCAATAGCCAATGTATTTTGCTGACATAATGGAAAAGCTTGGCAGTGACACAGTCACCTTCACCCCACTTTAAGGATATTAAACCCAGGAGGGTTGGCTTTAACGGGAATGACAGGGATTTAGTGGTCCTTTCCCCTTCTCTCATGGGATAGTAAGGTTTGGAAAGGACCTTAAGATCATCCAGTTCCAACCCCCCCAGTACAGCTCAGCTCAATGGGTTTATTCCTCAGCCAGCTGTCTGAACAGCCACTGTAAAGACACTCATCTGGGTTCATACCAGTGTCACTCATACAGGTCTGACAACTCTTTTAAGCCGTGTGAGGTGTTGCTGGAAACCAGAGATGTGCCACAGAGCTGCTGCTTTGTGTGTGTCAGGTACACGTAGGATGCGGTGACCCTCAGATGATGCTTCTGGCTCTGGGATGGAAAAGATGTGCTGGGAGCACTTTCCATGTCTCCACATTCCCCAAGCCCTTGCTTATCTAAGATGGTCCCTGAGCTAACAAGGAGCTCAAATGATGCATCTGCAGGAGTGGTACATTCCACTTTCTCATCCATAAAACCTTGTTTTAAAGGATCAGTTCTTGAACAGACAATGCAGTACTCTGGAGTCCGAGTCCTCCTGCACACCCTTGCACTGCAGTGAAGAAAGCTTTGCCTCCCTGGCACAGCTCAGCATATCCAGGAGGAAAACTCCATCCCATTTTATACACTCCCTTTAAAAACATACCCGCAAATCCCAGGAGGAGGAAGCGTTTGCCTCCCATGGCTCTGTGGGACTGTGTGGAACCAAGTCTTAAGTTCACCATCAGAGAGGCTCTGGGAAAAAGAGATCCCTGGGCTGTAATGTCAGGATTTAGCTGCAATGGGTAAGTCCCAGCCTGGCTTTATGCTCTGTGTGGGCCATCAGTCATACACTGGTCTCAGTGCTGGCCTCCCATCTCACCCCCAAATGAACCAGCAGAGATTCAATCCCGTAAATAGCTTAAAGCAGAAGCAGGCTGGGATGGCAGATGGTGGCAGAAAAGAGGAAAGTGTTCAAAAAAAGAGACCCAATTCATTTCAGTTCCTTGAATTCGAAGCAAGGGAATTTCCATGGAAAGAAGGGGGGAAAACCTCACGTCAGCTCTTGTCAGGCTTTTGTAACCATCCCACAGCCGAGGAGCAGGGACCTTCTGTGGTCACCAGCAACTTGGTCAAACCAATGTTAACCATGGGGAATGCAAGTGGCTGCCCCGTGGTGGGCTTCTGGTGAGGATGATGACCACCAAGCAAGGGAGATGCTCTTGGGAATGCTGGGATGGGGACTCAGTTAAGCTGGACACAGGTAGGTCTGGCTTTGCTGGAGCTTCAGCTGCAAGAGCTGCTTGTGCAAGCCAAAGCAATACCTACAGACCCTCTGCAAGTGAAGGGGAAAGCCAGGAGCCTGTGAAATCACTGCCTGGGGAGGAATTGGCTTCAAGGCACTGAAGCCAAATGACCTGAAGCCAGTCAATGAGGGTAGATCATACCCATGCTCCCACCATGTGCTCTGTGGCACTGAGTCACTGTGGGCCTGTTCCACTGGAGCGTGCCCATGGGCATCAGCTCAGTCTCGGATGAAGGAAGATTTGGCTGTACCAAAGATAACTGAGCACACCCGCAGCCTGGTGGGTGGAAGAGTGGCTGCATCAGCACCTTTGAAAGAGCTGTTTCAGCAACATCCTCCTGCCCAGAGCTCTGGCCTGGCCCCAAAACATGAGGCAAAGAGCTGCTGCCTTGCTGTAAAACGATGTTGTGTTGTCCCCAGCACTGGTGTTTGTGCAAAGAGGGGACAAAATGGGCATTTACTTGGCACCAGCCTCAAACCCCTGAGGATGGAGTGTGGCAGGAGCAGGGATTCAGACTGCTCTGTCTTTCCACTCATAATTCACCTCTGGAGCTCTATCCCGTATTAAAGCAGATCCATTCCATCACAGCTGATTCCCAGGGGCGGCTGAGGGCACTGCCCTGGCTTGAAGCATCATTTCCATTCACGAGGCTGTTGGGTTTTACACTCATCTCAAGCTCTGCATCTTCCAGAAATAATCCAGGCAGAGGAACTCCAGTGTAACAGAGAGCAGAAGAGCCCTGCACTGAAGCACTGAAGGGTTTTACAGAGCACTGATTGCTTTCCAAGGTACAGCCCTGGGATTTTTCTGCAGGGCTCTTGTACTGTCAGCACACCATTTGCTCTGCTCACCCGCTCTGTCTTAATGTGCCATTAACAATGCAGCTCTGTATTTACTGCAGTTCACGTTACTGTTCCACTGTTACTCCTTGATCACTCCTTATCCTCCCTGTAGTGCCAGGCAAGGCTCCAAACCCCAAACACCAGCAGCAGTGTTACTACAAACCAAGCCGCAGCCGCACCAGGTCTGAGGCAGGGATCATTTATCTTCCCGAAGCTGGCACCCAGGAAAACAAGAAGAGCTCCACTTCCTCTCTGGCTCCGTGAGCAGACCTAAACCTTTCCAGGGCAATGTGGACAGTCAGCTCTTCCGAGGGATCTAACCCAGAAAACTGGAAAACATCATTAACTTCCTTAATCCTGGCTCTACAGCACCCGCTGCAATAGGAGCGGGAACACGCTGTCAGGCTGGTCCAGCAGCACAGGCCTCCCTGGGGGATGCTTTGCTAATGATGCCTCCCTTGATCAACTTTGTGCTCCTAAAATCACTGCCTGACCCTGCAGCCAGCATTGCTCCTCATACAGGCCCTACGCCTCCAGCTCAGTATCCAGGCTTGGCCTCGCTTTGGGATTACAGTGCTCATCATCACAGGGCTGCATAATCCTCTCTGGCCTGAGGGATTTAAAACAGTCTTTCGCATCACAGGAAAAAGCTTTAAATCATGGAATGGTTTGGGTTGGAAGGGACCCTAAAGCTCATCCAGTTCCAACCCCTGCCACAGGCAGGGACACCTTCCACTAGAGCAGCTTGCTCCAAGCCCGTGTCCAACCTGCCCTTGAACACTGCCAGGGATGGGGTAGCCACAGCTTCTCTGGGCACCCTGTGCCAGCGCCTCAGCACCCTCACAGGGAAGAGCTTCTGCCTAAGAGCTCATCTCAGTCTCCCCTCTGGCAGGTTAAAGCCATTCCCCTTGGCCTGTCCCTACAGGCCCTTGTCCAAAGCCCCTCTCCAGGTTTCCTGGAGCCCCTTTAGGCACTGGAGTTGCTCTGAGGTCTCTCTCCAGGCTGAACAATCCCAACTCTCTCAGCCTGTCTTCACAGAAGAGGTGCAACCGGGCCAGGCTGGATGGGGCTTGGAGCAAGCTGCTCTAGAGGAAGGTGTCCCTGACTGTGATAGGAGGTTGGAATTGGATGAGCTTTAAGGTCCCTTCCAACTCAAACCAGTCTATGATTCTGGGGCTCCAAATTTCTGAGGCCAATTCATTACCACAACACAATCAAAGCAACCTCTTAAGCTTAATTAGTGTGAACACCTGGATGAAAGGGTTATTTAGGTCAGGACTAGAGAACTAACAAATGCCACATCTCCAGATGCAAAATGTGGCAAAGATGCTCCTCACTGCAGGACTGCAGATACCTCGTGGGGCAAATGGTCTGTAGCAGCCCAGACGGTAGCCTGGAATTGCAGGTGGGTTTGTGACCATGTTTGTTCTTTCCCAACTGCCCATTTGCCAACTGCATCCGACTGATTTCCCGGTTGTTCGCAGGATGACATGTGTTTGACAAATACCTACCAGGTGCTACAGCTGGAGGAAGGCACAAGGAAATCTCTTATGAGCATTTGCAAAGTGAAACCAGAGACCTACCGAGCTAATGCGTTTGGTAAGCTTCAGCGCCATGTCCAGTACACTGGATACAGATTTCAGGTGCTGGGGCAGAATGCAGCCCACTGAGTTACTCCACAGAGGCACCTTCACGATCCCAACATCTCCCCCTGCCTGATGTGATCCCCTTTAGCACAGCTCTGCTGGAAGCAGGAGCTCCTCAGCAGGATAAATGCGCTCTGGCACTTCTCCACCAGCTTCGAGGTACCACTGAGAATGATCATGGATTGAAACTTGCCTGGATGGTGCTGAGCAAACCCCAATGTTAACGACTTGTGTGCACTGCATTCTGATTAAAATCAATTGCATAAACAAGAAACTCTGATGTCTGAAGAGTGGCTGACAGCTCCCAGCCATCCCGTTTCTAACAGCCAAAGTGATGGCTGTTGGCTGCATGACAAAGTTCCCTCAGTTACACAGCCATGTAATAGGACCTTCACAATATTCCTTTATTAAATATCCTCTTTGATACAGAATATTGAAGCAAAAATAGCTTTAAAGCTCCAGTTTGGTAATTCTTACAGGAGTCTTTTGTGTAGCCACTGTTACAGCAGCTCACATTGCCACTGAAGGAACAGATCTTTATCAAATGTCAGGTTTCTCCCTGTGTGGAGATCTGTTCCATACAAAGAAGTCTTAAAACATTGGAAAATGCTTATAGAAACCATGAAAACTCTGAATTCTGGGCTTCAGCTAATCAAGAAATCTAACAATTGTGTCACAGACACATAAAATTCTATAGAAATGAATTACCAGAACAGGAAATGCATCCTCAAAAGCTTCTAGAAGCCATGGCAGTGCATGGAAGCGCAGCAAGAGACGCCTCAAGCACAAATGCTTCCATACAGTGCTGAAGCTTCAGCACAGCACTGCCCAAACCCACCTCTCAATGTGACTTCCAATACTGGAAATCCATCATTTACCATCCATGTGGCAACAGGCACTACCCCCAAGATGGGATTCTGCCCTGCAGAAGTTGTTCAGCATCAACAGGTTCTGCTTTGACTTCATTCTGCCACTGCTGTTGCGCTGTTTGAGACACAGATGGTCTCCTTCGTTTTATTCATTTCTGTGTAAATCAGTAACCTCCTTTGTATCATTAATGAACAGTAAATTAATGTTTCTTTGGCTCAAAGCTCCTACAGCTGCAGACATTCTCACTAAATAGATAAGGCCGCCCAGGTATCCAGATTAACATGGATACCTGATTAGGTATCCAGGTCCTACTGGCACAAGAAGACGACTGGGGACACAGTATGTGCCACTGCTGCAGAGCTGTGGAGCAGACGTATCTCTTGTGATGAACATTCCCATCAGAGTCCTGAAGTTATCACCCAAACACTATTTGAGGGGCTGCTTGAGGTCAAACAAACCAGTCCCTCCTTTAACAACTTTTCCCACCACGAGGCATGCAGAAGGGGATCGCAGCTCATCATAGGCACCTGCAACAGAATTCAAACAAAACTCCTATCAGGATGTTTTCAAAGGATTCCCAAAGCTCAGTCCCGAAAAAAGCATTTTGGTTTACATGGTTCAGCCCCTTTGGTTTGAGAAAGGCACTGCCACCTACTGTTCAGATTCCATTTGTGTATCTGAGAGCAGGAGCCCAAAACCCTACCCCTCTTACATTATCTCGTCCCAATCCTTTTGTCCAAGCAAAGAATTTAGCCACACACTACTAAGCTCTCCCTATTCAGCATGAAAAGACAACGCGTTCTGAAGCCTAAGGGAACACAGGTCTGACCTTCCAGTGAACACATTTTGCTGATTAAATACATTACTTCAAAAATGCATGTGAGGCAAAACCAGAAAGATTCCCTTTTCATTGCTGCCTTTTTCCTTTGTTAAGAGTGAATCCTTTTGATGTGGATTTTAAATCCTTCTGGCTAGATATGAAGAGCACATTTCACTGGAGAGACATTCCATGAATTCCTTTGATTTTGTGGTTACTCACTGTAGCGAAATAGTGTCACAGCTATTTGGAAGCTCTCTAGATGACATGTCTGGCTAGGACTGGTTTGCTTCCACTGGTTTTCATAAGCACCCAGGCTGGTTTTCATTCATCCTAATGCTGGAATTCTGTCAGTGGAGCAGTTGGAAGATTGGAAATAAAACTGTTAAACTTCTGATAAGTTTATTCTACAGAGCAGGATGTACTGAGGATGGGGTAGAAGCTGCACCATGGCACGAGCTGCTCTGGTCTCAGCTGAATAACTACATAGCTGCTCCTAAATGTGTGCCAGCTGAAGAAAACCAAGCTCTTTTGTTAGATCATTAAGCAAAACAGTCAAAACTGTCCTGTTTGCTCACGTGGTGTTAACAAAGAGTTATTCTCTGAGCAAACAGCCAAAGGAGTCTCACTTCGGATACACCCCAAACACTGGTCAGCACTCTGATGGGTCACCCCACACTCTTAAATGATGCTTCTCACACTGGCTGTGCACAATGGCCACAAGCCTTCTTCTTTCCTTCTTCCTGATCACAGCAGGCAGCCTTGCAGCATCTCTTTAACTGTACAGTCAAGTGATCAGTTACACTGAAGCAGATTAGATCCAGACCGCTGCAATCCACATTATGACTTTGATTTCCATCGTGGTGAAAACATTAACTCCCTTCACTGGTAATCAGTGCAGCTTTCCTGCCAATTCATGGTGCCCTTCTGTCAGTACGCACTTCCTGTCTTTATTCATAATGGTAGCCATAAAGATAATTACATTTCACTTGGCAAGGAACGTACTTCTAAGTCAGTGGGTGATAGAATGCAAATCCAGAGAGGGCGTGCAGCTGTTTGAGAAACAGTTCAGCTTCACCCTGATTTACACTGCTCCTGTCTGATTTTCAGGTGAATTAAGTCAACTGTAACCAATGCTATTAATTAAAACCCAAATTACCTTCACAGAAAAGGTCTAAAACTAACGAAATTCAGGGACAGAAGTATGTGTGCCATCTGTGCAAGGCAGCTTAAGGTACTAGCTGAAGAGATCATGTTGAGAGCGTTTCCCATTTGTAATAGGTAGCAAAGGCAGCACAGTGGCGCTCAAGAAGGAAAGCATCCAACTGGCAAGTGACAGAAACCAGGACTATTTGCAAAAGGGAGACACAATCAGTATCCAAGGATAAGATCACACAAACTGTGTTTAGTGACAGACTTAAAGCACCAGCTCTTTTGACAGAACTCGTGAATGCAGGCGGCTGCAGCTGTATTTCAGATATCCTGCACAATGCACACAACCATTGACCTCCTCACCCTCCAGAGCAGAACTGGAGCGCAGGAAGGATGCTCTTGAGCACCTCACATGGCACCACTACCATTAGACAAATGAGTCTGTGATTGAGGAAACAAGCAAAGACAGTGAAATGCTAAAGCAGAAGAAAACCAGAATCAAAGTCACAACCAGGAGGCCTGTTCTCACAGCAAAACTCTGAATAGAGAAGAAATGAGAACATGGAAGTCTTATTAGAGACATGAAAACAAAGCAGAGGTGACAATTTTAACAGCAGAGGCAGATTTAGCAGTGTGTTATAAAGCTTTGCTCTAACAAATCTCAGCAATGTTATAAAAATGCCTATCTAATTCCTAAAGAAAGGAGTCGCAGACCCCACAGATGACATGTGGGAGCCGACTTCATTGGAGCTGACAGAATTCCATTAAAAACATCTGGAACATTTTCCTAGGCAAAGGCTTCATGAAAATTCTAGCCTCTGGCATATTTTGTTTTCCCCTAATGCAATTATCCATCACTCAAAATAGGGGAAAGTTACAATGAAAACAAAGCCTATGTGAAACGCTGCAGCCATCGGTTTCAAGCTAAACCACTTACCCATCATTGTTGCTTCCTTCAAGAATTTGTAGCTGGTTTCAAATGTCATCTGCTGCAGAGGGGAGGAGTTGGACTGAATTCCATAACGATTCAGTGGTTTATAAAATCCTTCAAAACACATGTAATCTGCCACGAGGGAAAGGTGCCGAGGGTCTACCACAATCCCTAAGAAGACAAGAAAAAGCAACCATCAGAGCACTCAGGGGCTAAGGTTTGGGGTTTTTAAAGTAAATTAGGCCTAAATTAAACACCCCTGAATGTAATCAACATGGAGAATATCTCTAGTAACAGTCTTCTGGCAGTTGTACCTCTTCGTGAGTAGCTGGCTTAGCTGCCCCCCTCAAATACACAAGAGAGACAGACCTCACTCTAATATAAACCAATCTCTCTCCAGGGAAGCTAAACCATCAAGAATGCTGTAAGGCGGCTGAATTGCCCTACATAAAAGCACTGAAGTCTGCTTTATGCAGAAGGGGATCACACATCATAGAATCACAGAATGGTCTGGGTTGGAAAGGACCTTAAGATCATCCAGTTTCAACCTCCTGTAATGGGCAGGGAAGCCTCACACTAGACCACGTCGCCCAAGGCTTTGTCCAACCCGGCCTCAAACACTGCCCATCCACTTCTGATGGGACAGAGCTCCAGCCCCTCACCTTGTGGCCTGCATTAGCAAAGCACAGTCAGAAAGGTTCTGCTATTTTCTGTGCATGATATTAGGCACCCACAGAAAACCCCATTTAGGCTGAAAAGAAACAGCACTTCTGTAAAAATAACATGGAGTTGGTGTCATGGGGGATCATTAACAGCTCTGTCAACATTTACCCAGCAGTGCTTGAACCACTTGAAGGTCAGACCACTCTGGCCTGCCAGCTGGCAAACCTGTTTCATGTAACTAGTTGCTAAAATTCCCACTGTATTAACTTCCCTCTTCTCAGTAGTTAAATTCATAGCAAGACTTAGCTCGCTTAAGGCAAATTCAACATGCCTAACTTCAGCAGGCTGTGAAGTCAGGCATCTTCCCCAAGCCTGGACTGCATACAGAGAACATTCACACAAGGAAATGCAGCTATTTTAGGAAAGATATTAAAACTCAACTCAAAAGGGAGCCTGAACTCCCATCATTAAAGAGCTAGAGTAAGGCAAGGTTAATCCTATTCTCAGGGCCTCTATACAAGTCTAACAGCTTCCTCACACATCAGCAGTTAATTTGTCTGGACCTTCCAGCTTGTAAAGAATAAATGGACCAGAACAGAAAAGCTCTGTGAAGGGGGGATAAATTCCACCTTGCCTAGTAAATTTTCTCCTGATTAAATGGAAGGTAACAATGAACTAAAGTGTTCACAGCAGGCACTATAATGATTAAAATAATGAGAAAGTGCAACTTCAGAATACACATATAAATGAAAAGATCATGCACACAAATTTAAGCACTGTGGCTGGGCTTTCCCATCTTTAATGATAATAAAGACTATCTTAATAAATACAAAGAAATCTTACCATATACAGCAAATACATCTTTTATTTCCTTAATAATCACCCTCAGGGCAGACTCTATTCCATAGTTCTTAGCCATGGCATGAATATCATTGGAATAAAGTCTGTTCAAGTCCAAAATCTGAAAGCAAAGAAACCACAGACACAAGTTAGGACAGTAGTTACTCTGTAGTTCCAAAGAACTTCAGCCAAGATAGCTTTTTTCCTCTAGTTTTCATTAGCTTAAGCAGCACCAACAGTTAGTGAACAAATAGGCAGCAGCTCAAATACAGACAAAGATTAATTCTGGGGATTTGTTTTTAAACCAGTGATCACAGCATTATGTACATGAATAAGATACTGGAATCAAAACTCACCACAAGAGCAAATTAGCTGAAATTAGAAGCAGCAAACTAACATCTCAAGCAGCAGAGGAACATGTTAAAATCTTCCAAACACCACAATGCAATGCCCAGGCTGGCTCAGCCAGCCAGAACTTCTAGCAAAGCAGTAGAGAAGATGTAGCTTGAAACAATCCTGTATTTGTGGAGTTATGGGCTAGATGGCATAGCAGAACTATTCATCTCCAAGTGCTGCAATCTGTTTAGATGGAAGAACCCCCTCAAGTAACATATAGAGAGACAGCTGGAAGCATGGTGTGAAATTATGTGTCATTAGACACTGGGCTGCTGCACAAAACCTGATTTGCTGCCGTTGAGAAAAGGCTCTGCTGAGCTACATCTGGGGGTAAAAAAAGGAGGACGAAGAGTGTTTAGGCTACACATCACCCCTGCTACATTAAAATGGCATCCATCATCCACTGTCTCTCCCTAGAAGATGGAAGACCATTCCAGTCTGGGATTGTAAATAGATTACGTACATCAGAGTATCTGAACAGCTCTGCAAGGTTTATCCCTTCGGTGTGCAGAACGAGTTCCTTCTCCCCTTGCTTGTTGGTACTTTCATTCAACAGGCATCGTGTGATCCCCTTCACCTCATGAATAACTGTGTTCCGTGCGAGGGAGACAAGCAAGGAAGAGAGGTCGAAGTACACCTTCATCAGTGGGAGCGCCAGGGAAACCTAAGAGTCAAAAACCAACATAGAGTTGTTGTTCTGTGAGCAAGCTTGAATCTGGCTCAATAACCAGCCTAGTTCTTTTTAAGGCTAAAAGTAGACAACTGGAATTCCCCTACTTGTGTGTTTAGGATCATAAACGTCTGACTAGAATTACACTTGAATGATGCTAGTATGAACATGCCACCCCAGGAGCATTCGTCCACATTGCTTTCTGGTCTCTGATCTTACATGGATTAGTTGGTTTAGGGTGGCTTTTTTGGGGGGTTGGGCTATATATTTGCTGGGGGTTTGCTTGGTTTAAGATCTTTTCAACAGCCCAGCAGTCACTTTTATTCATCAAGAGCCACACAGTGGTGCATCATTTGATGAGGCACTGAACCAGCTGCCCAGGGACCACCATCCCTAGAAGTGTTCAAAAACTGCACAGAGGAGGCCTTCAGTGACATGGTTTAGTGGTGCACCTGGCAGTCCACGGTTAATAGCTGGACTTGATGATCTTAAAGGTCTTTTCTAACCTAGCTGATCCTATGATTTTGTTCTGTGATCATACATTTAAAGATTAAAGCACAATAAACTTGTTAGAAACCTGTCTTTATAAAAAGAAGTTTCATCAGGTGTTCTAAAAGTTATAAATTACTAAAAATTGCATCAAGAAGTACATCTGTACTGCCACTTTTCTGTGTTAATGAAAGATGCTGAGACAAAACAGCAGCACTGCACTGAAAAGATCCATTTATTACGGGAGCTATGTGCAACCACAACCACGCAGAGATGCTTCCAGCTGCCATCAACTTACCTCACACCAGAGTTCATGTTCAGTGTCAAATGAGTAATCCTTTATTGATGGGTGGCTGCCCACAACAGCATTTACTCGCAGCTCTGCTGACTGAAGTAGTCTGGCTTTCTCTTTTTGAGTATGAGACATAAAGGACAGATGTTGAGACTCGACAACATCTGTTTCATTATGGTTCTCTTCAGCACCAGGAGTCTCTTCTTCTTCGTCTGATTCAGCCTCTTCATCTTCCAGATTCTCATCAACATTTTCTTCCCCATTCTCTTCTTCACTCTCATAATCAACCTGCAGAGAAATAATGTTCTATTTATCTGAGCCAGAACATGTACAGAAACTAAGTGTCCAATGCACAGTTACAGTCATGAATATTCTCCGCAGCTGAGCTGTAAGTATCTTACCTATTACCCGAAAGTGTAATTCTGTTGTAAAGGAAATACAACAGATTCAG
This sequence comes from Pezoporus flaviventris, assembly GCF_033815535.1. NCBI lineage: Eukaryota > Metazoa > Chordata > Aves > Psittaciformes > Psittacidae > Pezoporus > Pezoporus flaviventris. Next base: position 3,120,833 of record NW_026892550.1, on the reverse strand, counting down.
CTGTCCCTATTTCTTTATAGTCTTGCCATTAGAATCATAGAATAGTTAGGGTTGGAAAGGACCTTAACATCATCAAGTTCCAAGCCCCCTGCCATGGGCAGGGACACCTCACACTAAACCAGGTCACCCAAGGCTTTGTCCAACCTGGCCCTGAACACCCCCAGGGATGGAACATTCACAGCTTCCATGGGCAACCCATTCCAGTGCCTCACCACCCTCACAGTAAAGAACTTCCTTATATCCAATCTAAACTTCCCCTGTGTAAGTTTTAACCCATTACCCCTTGTCCTGTCACTACAGTCCCTAATGAAGAGTCCCTCCCCAGCATCCCTATAGGCCCCCTTCAGATACTGGAAGGCTGCTATGAGGTCTCCATGCAGCCTTCTCTTCTCCAGCCTGAACAGCCCCAACTTTCTCAGCCTGTCTTCATACAGGAGGTGCTCCAGTCCCTGATCATCCTCGCGGCCTCCTCTGGACTTGTTCCAACAGTTCCATGTCCTTTTTATGTTGAGGACACCAGAACTGTACACAAAACTCCAAGTGAGGTCCACAGTTCAATTTTCTCCTCTTCAGAAAGGTCTTCCCACAATCCAACTCCAATGATGGGATTCCCCTCGCATTTTCAATTGCTCTATCCTCCTGCTGAATTACACCAACCCATCTTTTAAGCAGTAATTATGAAGTAGTGAACATGGAGAAACATGCAGAGCCAGAGAGAATATTTATTAAGAACCACAGAATTAACATGTGGCAAAGTTAGGCATGAAATTAGCAAGTGGTAAAGTTAATTACAGCACAGCCTGGCTGCCACACACATCTCCCCAGTGCCTAAAGAACAAGGCTTTGGACAAATGCAGATCTCTTCCATCTCAAAGCTGCATGGTTCTGCATTACTCTTAAAGGACAGCAGCGACCAGGCTGAACTCTGATGACCAGGTTCATGCCAAGTCTCAGCCCGCATCATCTGCTATAGTATTGCCCCCATCCAAATCAAAACTGAACAGCACAAAGCAGAGACTTCCCTATCTCCTTTCAGATGGGGTTTGGATTTTTCCAGCGTTTTAATGGAAGCTTTCCTTCCCAACACAAACCAAGCAGAGGAAACTGGGAATTAAAGTGCAGTGCTGAGCACTTCTCATTTCATTACCTCCTCTTCCTGATTCTTCCTCCGTTTTGCTTCTGTAGCATCACCATCCCCTTCATCAGCTTCTGCATCAACAATGTTCTCTTCTTCCTCTGCTGCATCATCCTGATTATGCTGTGTCTAGAAATCCATGACACACCAGATAATCATAGAATCACAGAATAGTTAGGGTTGGAGGCTGATTGTGAGGAAGCATCACTTCCAAAAGGCTTTAATCAAACATATGCTCAATGTTATACCTTTAAGATCAACTTAATTTCTATGAGCCCACTATTACAAAGAAATAATGAACTTATACTCAGTTAACATCAATGTTAAACAAGATGGATGTTTACAAGCTGGGTAAGCTATCAGCCTGCTTATATCACAGTCCTTGACGGGAGAGAAGTGGCAGAAGAACATGGAAAAGCCTTTCAAAGAGAAAAGAATCTTCCCCAAAGTTTTGACAGCCACTGCTACATCAGGACTGATCTGGGAGCAAAGAGAGAGTAATAAGCTTGTATCTCCATGAAGCTAAAATCAGCAGATTTCAGAGTAAAGTCTTAAGGAAATTAGGATTTAACAGACAGTAACTGTAATTTCCCTGTTAATCTTATGGAAGTGCAAAGACAGTTTAGGCATAAAGAAAACATTTAAGAAGTAACTTAGTATTCACACATTTCATGTTCACATTGAACATGCTGAGCTCTTCCAATGCAGGTTCGCAAAAGCAGCTAAAGGAAGTGAGGCATTTTTCAGGTAATGTTTTTCTGTACCTTGTCTTCATCACCATCTAAATCTCTCCGAGTTGTCTTCCTGGTGCTGACTTCAGCAAAAGAGGCCATCTTTGCACTCTTCTTTTTAATTGCTTCCAGACAGATTTTAAAGAACCTGAAAGAAAAAGCAACTCAGAATGGCAAAGCTCAGCACAACCACAGTCAATTGCAAGTTGTCCAGAGATTCATTTATTTGGCTTAAGAAGCCTGTCAGCTCATGACAGGACATGACAGAACATCTGGAGTCTTCACTAGGGACTGTAGTGATAGGACAAGGGGTGATGGGCTCAAACTTAAATAGGGGAAGTTTAACCATGCCAAGTGCAAGGTCCTACACCTGGGTCAGAGCAATCCCAGGCACAGCTACAGGTTGGGCAGAGAAGAGATTCAGAGCAGCCCTGTGGAGAAGGACTTGGGGGTGTTGGTTGATGAGAAAATGAACATGAGCCGGCTTCAGTGTGCGCTTGCAGCCCAGAAAGCCAACCGTATCCTGGGCTGCATCAAAAGGAGTGTGACCAGCAGGTCAAAGGAGGTGATCCTGCCCCTCTGCTCTGCTCTTGTGAGACCTCACCTGGAGCATTGTGTGCAGTTCTGGTGTCCTCAACATAAAAAGGACATGGAACTGTTGGAACAAGTCCAGAGGAGGCCATGAGGATGATCAGGGGACTGGAGCACCTCCTGTATGAAGACAGGCTGAGAAAGTTGGGGCTGTTCAGGCTGGAGAAGAGAAGGCTGCGTGGAGACCTCAGAGCAGCCTTCCAGTATCTGAAGGGGAGCTATAGGGATGGTGGGGATGGACTCTTCATTAGGGACTGTAGTGACAGGACAAGGGGTAATGGGTTAAAACTTAACAGGGGAAGTTTAGATTGGATATAAGGAAGTTCTTTACTGTGAGGGTGGTGAGGCACTGGAATGGGTTGCTCATGGAAGTTGTGAATGCTCCATCCCTGGCGGTGTTCAAGGCCAGGTTGGACAGAGCCTTGGGTGACCTGGTTTAGTGTGAGGTGTCCCTGCCCACGGCAGGGGGTTGGAACTGGATGATCTTAAGGTCCTTTCCAACCCTAACTATTCTATAATTCTATGTTCTCTGGTGGATGCAAAAGTACTTCTAGGATAAGGCAAAGAAATTTTCTTCTCCTTTCTCATTTCGTTAGGAATCAAAAGGTTGGTATCATGTCTCTTACAATCATAGGTGTAGCCATGCATCAAAAGATTCAGTTATGATCTTACATTATAATCTCATCTGGACATAAACTTTGCACATCAATTGACTTGCCAAACGGATGCTTTACTACTGGACTTTTTTTCTTTCTCAAACCAACAAGCACATATTGTTAAATAAAGTGACCCAGCTTGAACTCATATGGCCTGAAGGAGGAGGAAATCAATGACACCTTTTTATAAAGCAAAAATAGCTTTCAGTAGAGCCTTGTCATTAAATGGTCTACTTTTATCTACACAAATTTGGCCACATATGGGGAAGGAAGCAGGGGAAAAAGAGAGAAGGGGGGCTCAGGAAAGCCAGCCTTTTCTGATTAATCTTTTAAAACTAATCTTACAAAGTAATGTTTAGTTCCATTCAATGAGAGCACTGAGGGACACTTAAAGAATTCAGACATTTTTTGCTGGTAATGTTTAAGCATCCAAAAGCAAATAAGATGATGCTTAAATGGCTCTTCTCAGATATGTGAACGACCTGCCTTGATACAATTCTGTACTGTCACCACCCCACAGATCCAGTTTCTATTCAAGACATAAAAAGCAGCTGTGTAGATGTTTCTATAAGCACATCTGCAGGAAACTGTTGCTCTGAAAGCCATAGTAACAGCAATAAACACCACACAGTGATGCTTAATGCACATGGAAAGACAAAAGAAGAGCAAGTATTCAAGTATCTAAAAGCAAACTCACCTTGTTTCCATGAAGTGCAAGATATCTCTGGGCTTCACACACTTCTCCTCTTGGTAATATTCATAGGGCAAGAAATGGAACTTGATTTTGTAGAGGCGATGTTTGTCCTGCCTGCACTTCACATGCAGGGATTCCTCTATCTCAACTTTCTGCAAGACCTGCAGAAGTTCCAAGCAGGAATGTTACTCCTTCAATAAAGATGCTTCATTTATTTCTTTCAATTCCAATGCTTTCCCCAAGGAGACCAGAATTACCCAAGGCTAATAGGCAAACTTTCCTAGAGGCTTTGTGGCAGCTCCTGGGCAAAAGGACTTTTTCACTTCCCTGTTGCACTCTTTTTGGCTTAAACTCCTCCCAACAAACAGAAAGGTCTCTGCTATGCCAGTTGCAGCGACATTAGCTCGTCTCAAAGACAAAACTCCTCCAATGCAGGAGACTGACAAAAAGAAGCTTGAGAAAAAGCCAAACAAGGTTATGGCAGCAAACATAAACCCTCCCTGCCATTATACTACTGCCATATGTGAACAATTACCCTTCCTTTACAGTCTATAGATTTTTGTAGCATGTGACAATGCCCTATAGGTTTAAACTGAATTTACACAGTAACTGCAATTCTTTTCAATAGCCCGCTTCCTAGCAGGTATCACTGGTTCAGTATGCAGGAGGTGAAAAGAAAGGACCCTCTCATCTTGCACCCACAGATAAGCCTTCAAAATAGGAAACTGCTACAAGGCCAGACTAACTGATGAGCTTAAACAGGACATTCTGGTTTACTGCTCTCCAAGGACACTCTGAAGAGGAGGCTCACCTCAGCTAAGCACACCCTTGTGAGCTGTTTCTTCAGCCGTTTCACTTTCTTGAGAGCTTTTTTGGTACTCAACACAGGAACACTCATCGTTGGTGTTTTAATATTTGCACTGGCCACCATCAGTATTTCCCGCAACCTTTAAATAAAGAATGATCTTTCCAGTGAAATGATAAAAGCCCTCTGCAATCACATAAATACCTGGTTCACTTAATTAGGCAGCATGCAGCAACTGCCAGTTATATCAGAGCCATATGCATCAAGAGCTGTGGTCACCATTGAGCTGCTCCTTTTCACTTTCTTGGTTCCTCTTCGGGGCAGCACAAAAGCAGCTCTGCTGCCTCAATCACATTATCATCCAGTTCCAGGAAGAGAACAGAAATGATACTAAAATGTTCCCAGAACAGAAGATCAAAAGAAGCCTTTTTCCTACTGATGCATAGGGCATGCTTCCTCATGCTTCCTCCCATTCCCTTCTCTAAGGTAAAGCAACTATCACCCATCTAAGGCATCACACATGTAACCACAAAGCTGGGGTGAGCACCCATGTTATTCAGAACAAGCAGATGACTGGCTGTTAAACATGTGTGTGCTGATAGACACTGTCACCAAACAGAAGAGCCAGGGAAAACCTGGCTGCTATAAAACAGGTCTCTTCCTCCATAGGTGATAATACTAAACATACCTGATCTCATAGGTGAAGTTTGGTGTGTGAAAGAAATAGGTTTAATAGTAGGGGAAGAAGAGGTCCAACCCACAAAGCACAATTTCTTTAGGCTTATACTGTATTGACTAAAATACAGCAATGAATAAGACATTTGTTATACATCAGATAAGAGTCAGGGGCCTTCACAGGGATTTTTTATCTGGAAAATGAACCAAACCAACTGTCAAATTGCAAGACTTTAAAACAGTTGTGACCAGGCACAATTTACAATTCAACTGAAGAATCATCTGCCCTCAGGATTACATATACACCTCCGAGTGACATTAAGCATTATTATTACCTAAGTGCCAAAAATGGCAAAGGACCCACTGAGAACACAGTTTTCTCACCTTGGAATACCCAATGTGACATTCATTTCACCCCTGCCAGCAAAGTGGAAGGTGTTGAGAGTCATCTGTGTGGAAGGTTCCCCAATACTCTGAGCTGCAAGGAGACCCACAGCTTCTCCTGGGTCACAGAGAGATCGCTGCCACTTTAAATACAACAAATCCTTCAATCTGAAGACAGGAAATGAGAGGTTTAGCTCGTTGAGAGCTCAGTGTAGCTCAATGTACAAAACAAAGAACATTGCTCAGGTCAATAAATTTACCTCTTTCAGACAACTTCTCCTGGAATTTTACGGATAAATACACTCAAGAAGCTGTAAAACTGTCAATCCCAGTCTGATCTGACAGAGCCCATCAATACAGAACTGGGGCCTTGGCTTCTGATTCCGATTCCCAGAATGTCAAGAGAGTCCATGTGCTCACACTTTCTCATGTTAACTACTCTGCTAACTCCAAAGTGTGGCAAAAGCATGTTTTGGATTTTAAGTATTACAGTAAAGTATTAGTTTTTATGTAGGGGGACAATACATCACTGTTATTTCATAAAGTCTTTGCCCAAACCCTTAGCAGCATGGAAAATAAAGGTTTGGAAGGAAGAAATGAGCAGGGCCTCTCCACTGCACACTAAGCTCACTTGGCTTTCAGGAACCATTCTGAAACCCACTACTTTGTTTCACAAGGTCACAATAAAAGGAAGAGTTGAGAAAGACTTTTCATCTTTAGCAAATTCAGTTAAAAATAGGTATTGTGGTTCTTGGCTCAGTGCAAATAAGTAAAGACACAGAAATTAGTACCTATCAGAAGAAATTACTGGGTCCACGTAACTTTGTCTGTTCTCAGATTCCCATTTGTTGATATAATCTTCAACTCCATGTTCAAATGCTTCTGAAACAGATGCAAAGTAAGTATCTGGACGCCAAACACCAAGGCTTGGGTCAGGGCACTTATCTGTCTTCTTCATATACTTCCTTCGTTTCTTCTCATCTAGTTCATACCACATCTTCAGTAACTGAAAGGGTGAAGCAGACTGGTTTATCCACAGTAAGACCAAACCCAGCAGCAATCAAGCAATAGCGAAGGAGAAGATTACCTGTCTGAAACTTAAGGGTGTAACACAGCAATCAACTCAACTACAAATATGGTTTTCTTTATTTTCTGGTACTTAACACTTTTGATCCTAAATGACTTCAAGAGTCTTTATAAACAGTCTAACCATACTAGTGAAATACAGCCCTCTAAGAATGATTTTAACATGGGAGTGAACTCCCTTAACATACTTAAACCTTTATTTCTAACTGACTATCACCAGTAGCCTAAAGCTGGCATGACAAAGGAGCTTCTCTGATTTTCAGTTCATACAACCACAGAATGGTTTAGTTTGGAAGGGACCTTAAAGCTCATCCAGTTCCAACTCTCTGCCATGCGCAGGGACATCTTCTACGAGACCAGGTTGCTCCAAGCCCCATCCAACCCCAACAGTCCAGCAGAGACTATTATCTAACATAGCCTCCATCTTTCACACTGACCAGTTTTATTTCTGTTCTTCAGTCTTTAAGTAATGTTTCAAACATTGCATTTAATAAAGGAAAAAGTTAATACCTACTTAAAAGGGAAAATCAATACAGAAAATGAGCTAAACCTATCGCTTATATGCCTTGCTTCTTAATGATGGAAGAACTGGCTTGTGACATGAAAGTCTGTCCACTGAGCTTTAGAATATATTAAGACAGAAGGTAGCCCAAACAAGTGGTGAATGCTCCATCCCTGGCAGTGGTCAAGGCCAGGTTGGACAGAGCATTGGGCGATATGGTCTGGAATGAAGTGTCCCTTCCCATGGCAGGGGGTTGGAACTAGATGATTTTAAGGTCCTTTCCAACCCAAACCATTCCCTGATTCTGTGTATCTATATCTACCCATCTACTGAAAGACAAAACAAACAACGAACAACCAGTAATGAATCACCAAGCTAAATTGTTCTGAATGTTATCAGAAGTACCAACAGCAACACAAATTCAGCATAGCTAGATAAATGAACTGGTGATTAGGCAGAGCATTTGCAGACATGCTCACAGAGTTATGTATCTCAACACCTTCAATGTGGAGTTTCATGCTATGTTCTACCTGGGTAAATTCCTTGTAAAAGCGAGGCCATGAAGCAGAACCTGTTTTCATTCTAGGTTCATACATATAGAAGCCAGAACATATGGATTAGTGCCCTCATGTCCAAGAGACTTAAGCAAGAGTACTTTTTTGACACCCTAGGCAGCTTGGATTTGATCTTTGTACTTAAAACAGGCTCTCATCCAGCTAGCAGGTGTGTGTCCATCTAAGAGATATAATTCTGTGTCCATGAGAACTCAAACAACACACCACTAAACAAACAAAAACAATCACCAGAAACCACCCACATCCATGGGCTGGTTTTAATTCTGTTTTTGGCCTCTGTCCTCGCACTGGTACCCAGAGACTTCAACAAATGAATCTCAGCTTCATCACCCACAGAACTGACACAGGACTCCTTCAGAAGACAGCTTGTATAGTTAGACCATGAAACACTCTGCAACTTGTTTAAAGAGCTTGGTGAATTCAACTGCTTCTGTGTTACCTGTAAAGTAGCAGCATCTCTTCCATTTTTGATTTCACCCCCTGGAATGTGTGCTTTTACACTTGCCATTTTCTTTTGGGAAAACATCAGAAAACCTCCTTCTCTTTGCACTGAGTTTTGGTGCTTGGCTTGCCACTTTTTGATGGCTTTGAACTGCTGGCTAGCTTGGTGAGACTCCATCCTTGATAAAGCTTCATCCAGATGCTTTGTCTTCTGGATTACCTGTAAGAAAGTTATTTATATGATTATATGAAAGACAAACAGCATTCAGAGTGAATACTACAGAAAACAGCTTTGGATCATCATTATTCTTCTCCCTATGCTCGTTGTAGCCGAAAAGGCAAAGCAAACTGAAAAGGTCATCTGCTGCCACTCAGTATGTTCAGCTGCTGCAAAGCAACTTTCAAAACTGCTTTTCAACCAGGGGAAAAAATTATGTGATAATTGTTATTCTTTAATAAGCAGTGATGCTACTGGTAAAAGGAAGTTACTCAAACCTGACAGACTGAAGAGTAAAGTCAAAGAATCACAGAATGGTTTAGGTTGGAAAGGACCTTAAGATCACCCAGTTCCAACACTCTGCCATAAGCAGGGGGGACTCACACTAGACCATATCACCCAAGGCTCTGTCCAGCCTAGCCTTGCACACTCCCAGGGATGGAGCATTAACCACTTCTTTGGGTAACCTGTTCCAGTGCCTCACCACCCTCACAGTAAAGAACTTCTTCCTTACGTCTACCTAAGTCATGTGTGTTGAATCCAAGTGCAGAGTTAGAACAAGGAAAGGGCTTGGTTCTCTGCTGAAACTGGACTGCTTAAATCATGCCACAGACTTCACATTCACTTTCATATTCTGGATACAATGGCAAATAAAAACATAGGTTAGTCTGAGAGTGACAGAGAAACAACTATGCCGTGGGATCCCTAACAGCTATGCCAGATGTTAACTGTGAATTTCAGTCTTCCCCTTCACCCCGTAAGCATACTTCAGATGTTCTACCTCATAGTTTTCTGCAATGAAAGGAAACTGCTCAGGTTGCAAGAACTGAGTTTTAGGGATATCAAGCCCATCTTCTCCATACAGGAACTGCACCACACTGCCATCACTATCTCGTACAGTCAGGTCATACTGAACAACCAGTCCTTCCAAATGCTTTATGATACACCTGTCCCGGAGGAAAACAGAAAAGAACACTACAAATTTGAACCCTGTTAAGAGGATACAAAGCAACAAGGATGATATAACTCCAACATGAAAAATACTGTTTTCATTAAGATATTAAGCACACTGATGAGGAATTCTGGAAGCCAAAAATCACATAGACACGACACACAAGTGAGATGTGCAATGATACTGTACAGCTTTCTGCATGTTGCTTCCTGCAGTTTTCTTGGATGAAGTGCCTTAAAATGCAACAGCAAATTACTCTCTATCTCTGCTGTCACTCCTGAACAGTTGGCTGAAAGAAAGAGGCATCCCTCCTTTAGAATCCCCCACTACCCTCTGAAACAAGTAGAACTTTCCATCTTCTTGTGGCCAAGACAAAGTAGAGTTGCCTGGAATTTGTACATTTTTACTTGTACCAGGAAAAAAGTTTCTCCAAAAGGAATAGTTGTTGCTGCTATGTTCCAAAGGTAAGTTAGAGATGATGAAGTTCCCCTTGATCTAGTCCTCTAGCAAGTAAGCCCATCCTGGGTTCAGCATTAAGCCACTTTCTAAGTTCAATAAAATCCCTATCAACCAACCAACAGGACCTTTTAAAGGCTCAAATCCCAAAGCAACCTCTTACCTTTGTAGGTACCCAGAGCGGCTGGTTTTGACAGCTGTATCCACAAGCCCTTCCCTGCCAGCCATGCAGTGAAAGAAGAATTCCTAAATAGAAGCACAGTCCCATCAGCATCCTGCTCAGAAGCACACCAAGACTGGCAATTTATGCTCTTTCTCAAACACTACATATGAAAGTAGGGTGAACAAACTCAACTGATCTCTAATTGCAGACACTCTCTATTAAAATACCAAGATTTAAGTAACTTTCAGTATAAGCAGCAGCAGTATTGAACTTACAGAAGGTTTGATGCCAGTGAGAAACCTGCCAGTCACAAATCCTCCTGAGCTAGGGGAAAAATCATAAGGCTGGAAACATGGCAGGGATTTGCCAGATGCCATCAGTGGGGGTCTTCGACCTTCCAGCTCAATCTGGCCCAGCAAGCAAGAGATCTGAATGTAGAAAGATAAAAAGGAAACATCACTTTTCCATCCAGCTTTTTGCTCACTGAAGTTCACCAACTGCTCTTGAAAAACACAGTAAAAAGCATTAAAATGTTCCCTAAATATTCTTTAACTAAATGTTGACATGTTCATTCAATGTTCTTGCTACTACTAGGCAGAAAAGACACGTAGATCTCACCCAGTGGTTTTAAGTTATGTCAACTCCTTGACTCATCCTCAGTATTTCCATTCTCGTTCTGTATGTTCATTTGAATACAAAGAGATGTGAAACTGAAAATAACAGATGTTTTTTAGGTCCCTACATTCCCCTCACCACATCTCAGCAGCAGTGTACTAAGAACAGAAAAACCCAAAACAAAACCCTCTCTTAAGCTTTGGTCATTCTCTCTCAGAGGCAGGATCTTTAGATGGCCTTTTTATAGGGTGTTTCTTGCTTGGGGTCTGTGTTGCAGAAAGCAAAAAGAAAAAGCATCCTTGCCATTTCTAACAAAATCAAAGCAAGATTTAGTTCCTATTCAGTAGTGGGAGAAGGAAACAGAAGAGTCAGTTTCCAACAGAGGTCAGGAAAAGTTCTTTCTCCTGTAGTAGGTTTCTTTGTACAATCCACAGCATTTCTTCTAAAAAGAAGGTCTGCTGTTGCTATAAAACCCAATGTACTGAGAACTACCTTCAAAACACTAACTCTCCTCCATCACCCACTGAAGTCTTTATTACATTCTTGTAATGTTTTTCCATGCCAAAAGCCTGTATTCCCAAAGCCCGGAATAAAAAAATCTCCTTTGGTATGAAGTTATCCACATAAGAGCTTCTCAACAGCTTATATTCTAGGACAAACCACATCAACAAATACAGCTGCTAAGTGCTATCATTACCTGCATTGTATTTACAGTGGATCCTTTGGCTCCTGACTGTACCATCAACTGCAAATTGTTCTCTGGAAAGCTCCTGTGGAGACCAAGGGGCATACAAACCTAAAGAGTTGTGGTGGAGTGAAGGGAACAAAACCAAACCATTACTAATAAAATAAGAAATCAAAGCAATTCCTGTTGAAGGCTTTAAAAAAGTGAAACAATAAATAATCACAACCATTCCTATTGATAAGTTTAAAAGTATCTTGAATATTAAACCCTCTTCTCATTCAGGGAAGAAAAGGTGGAGATGGTGAGGCAGTATGTGAAGCCTTGTGCTGAGGACAGATGGAAAGCTTCAGCCTCCATAAGGGTAAGGCACCCCTCATAGACATTACATTAGCTCAGTAAGCCTCCAAACAAGTGTACACAGATGCCTTGATGCCAACCTTGTTAACTTCATTGTTGTAATTGTTTACTTCCTCCTTGAATTTCAGATCAACCATGTTAAAATCCCTCTGGTCTTTGCAGAGATGGGCATCCTGCCACTTCCCTTGAATCTCCTCACTTGATGCTGTTTCTGGCAAATTAAGAGCAGCTCGAACAGCCTGAGAGTAAAAAATGGAGGGGGAGGATGGGGAGTTATTAAATAGGGCAGGACTTCAAACAGTTTTAATTATAGAGGGAAAGAAACTGTGCAAGACACTAACTTCAATGCCACGCCGGCTTGACTTCTCAATGATTTTGTGTCTTTTGTGGTCTGCTTCAGGTTTAACCAAAATATCTTCAATCCCTGTTAAGGAAGACAGAAAAAGCAGATAATGATGTAAGCTGAAAAAGAATTGAGGGAGGAACAACACTTGGTGGATCTGGAAAGCAAAGAGCTGGAAAAGAAAGTCACAAGTAAAGATATAGTAATTGTTAAACTGCAGTTTGAGAAGGGAAACAAAAATTGGTGGCTTTTTGAGGGAGAAGGCATAGGCTATCAAAACCCCATGCAACATCAACTAAGCTTAGCATTAAAGGTGCAAAATCAACTCCCTAACTTAAGAAGTCTTAACTTTAACAGCATCTATAAAATCTTCATCAGTGCACTTGCACAAATGTGTTCCAGGCAAAACTCATCAAACTGGTGTTCCTCTTCCGTCCACTTCAAGCTTCCCATTAGATGTCATTTCCTAGCTTTTTTCAAAGGGTAAACTAAAAATACAGGCCTTTGTGATGACAGGACCAGGAGCACAACAGTTTAGAACAAATGAAAGGATGGAAGCCTGACTGCTGTAAGCTATTTGCAAAAGTCACTAAAATGGTCACTAAAACGGCTGGAGCATGCACTGGATGAGGCTGAAAGATGTGTTTGCCCTTTAAAGATAGGAGGAAATAAAACTTTCTTCAACAGGAAAAGAAATGTTGACAATGTACACCATCAAATGCTGGCACAGGGATGCAGGGAGGTGGTACAGTCACTATCCCTGGAGATATTCACAATTTGAGTGGACACAGCCCTGCACAAGCTCCTCTGGCAGCACTTGCTTTGCACAGGGAGCTGTGTTAGATCACCTCCAGGGGTTCCTCCCAGGTTAAGTGTACAGCAGTTGCAGGAGGACAAGTGGGACACACTACTAGTGAGCTACACACATCTTTGCAAGGCAAAGGAGTATATGGTCCTGTCACATGCTCCTCTATCTTCACTCTTTCTGTCCACCCCTGCTCTCCTTTTCCCATTACAACCTTGTCTCTTGTACTTCATCTCCTTCTGCTGAACCTTATTTATCTCATCCCAAAGTCTTATTTTGCTCAGTCTCAAATCATCTTCAGCAAATCCCACACTCCTGCTCCAGTCCCACCTCTCTCTTCCTGATGTTTTAGCTACCTAGTGATCCCAGGCTCACTCCTAAGCAGTTTTTGCACCCTGGCTCTCAAGACATATTTTATGTGCCTTACAGTCCATTAATCACCTTCTTCATTTCAGATGATCTCCTTTCCTTTCCCTCTGCTAACAGCAGTCTGTTGGTTCCTCACTACTGCTGTCTACCAGCTGACTATGTCTGAGTAAGTGATCACAACTCTAAATGATCAAAAGCCAGTTGTGTATGTCAGGAGGTGCTGCACTACAGCACTGCTGAATTAGTCCTTGTGTTACTCACCCATTGTAAATCCCCTGTACAGCTGCAGATAAGCAGTAAAGAGGCGTCCTAGGCACGTTAGCACTTTCCCACTAGTTTCACCCCCATAGATTTCATAGCAACAGTGGACCAGGCCATAGGCAGAGCTGCCAAAGTGAGCTTTGTCCAAGACTCCACACAGTAATTCCCCTTTTCTGATAATAACCTGAAAAATAAACCACAGCTATTCAGGAAAACAGGAATTTTGATCTTATTGTGATATCTACATTTTTTTTCTGTGTAATCTACATTAACATAGGTTTAAGATGAAGAAGCCCACATCCTGGAGAACAGTTAAATATGGTCAGATTATCTGTACTTCCAGAGCTGATAGCAGAAATAAGACTTCTAACACCACCTGCATTTTTCCTCCTGTAAAGTCAAACAACGAAGACACATGGGTCTAACAAACCCAGAGGGAATCTGTATCAGTCAGGATCAAAACCGTTTGTCCTGACGATCCACACCTATCCTCTAACTACCACCTTCTGACAGGAACTGTTGCTGAACATCTGCTTTTAACCTTCCTCCGTTCCCATTCCTCCATTGTACATACAATTTTATCACAGTACAGCCCAAGCTCCAGAGTTGCTGCCCCAGCATACCTGAGACTCACACATGGAATCAAGATTCAGACATGTGTCTGCAGGTCCCTTTACCCAGGCTCTTCCACCAATCTTGGCTTTCCCAGTCAGATTCAGTGGGACGTGGTTTTCTGGGATGATGTTTATTAACAGTGTAGAAACAACCTATAAAGAAGCAGGAAGAGTAGCAGGAACTATTTATTTCCTATATTCCCTTCTCCATGTAAAGAATTTGACATAGAAATGTCCCATACATATCTTCCCCATTGACAGCAAAGCTTTGAAAGCTTGGAATCTGAATTTATAGGGCAGGAATATCCTCTTCCTACTCTAATGTTTGAAAGATCAATGAGCTGTGACATAATTATTCAGAAATGTAATACCTGGATTGAATGTTAAACTCTCCTTAATAGTAGAAAATGGAGCACTCACTTCCCAGATATTACATCAACATAATGATGATCTCAACCAAAAAGTCAAATGCCAGAATATTCACCTACAGCCTTTAAGTTCAGAGATTTAAATGCATTGATTGGCATAACCTAGTTTACTCTGACCAACAAATTCCTTTTCTGCTTCCATGCCTGTAAACAGCAGCATTATGCTTTTACCTGCAACACTGCAGGGCAACAAGTTAAAGTACTATTCAAATTCATCTTTAACTGAAAGATGACTTTCATGGCACAATAACACATAACAAGATCTATATGGTGTTGATTAGACGATGAGATCAAGCTTTTCACCCTCAGCAGCACTGGTTTTAACATTAACATTCTGCTTCCTTTGGAACCAGAAGCATTCTTTAACCCAATACATGATGAACTACCTGCTTTCCTGTCCATAATTGCTGTGGTTTCATAATGGCAGGAGGAAGCACTTTAATTCTCCCTTTTTTGTCTGTTAATCCTCGGTAAACAAGCTCCATGTATTGCTCTCTGGTGAAGAAGCAGCCCCGGATTGTCATGCTGACTCCAGAAATCATGTGATCCTGGATCAAGCCAGGAAGTGGCTTCCCATCCTAAAGAGGTTACAAAGAAAAAGGATTGGAGGGGATAAGTCATGTGCTAGCAGCTCCCAGAATGATCCCAGCTGGATAAAAGCACTGAAGCTATTTGCAAAGAACTCTTCATCAGAGCACAGCTCTCTACTAAATCTCTTCTGGACATTGATATAAAAGGAATGAGGTTGTTTGGATGTGCTGGGCCTTCGCTAGACAAAGAGAACCACAAGTGGAGACACAACAGAAACCTGGAATAAATTTCAAACCCAGAAATCTCATTATCATTAGACAAAGCCAATCAAGCAAACAAACATCAAAGTCATTCCAGGTAGGAACAGATTTACCTGCCAGTACTCCTTACCTTTGGGACCAGATACTGCTCATCAGTAAAGGCTAAGGTGTAAGCTTCTGCTCTTCCCAGCTCACTCTGTGGGAAATGGGCATTCATTTCATCCCCATCAAAATCAGCATTGTAAGCCTTGCAGTTGGCATAGTGAAGCCTCAGCACTTTCTCTCCCGGCAGGATTCGGGCCCGGTGAGCCTGGATGGAAGGTCTGTGGAGAGTGGGCTGGCGGTTCAGTAAAAGGACATCTCCATTTTTAATATGTCGACATACCTGCAAGGGAATTTTGGTTGCTGCCTACAGGGCATTTCCATGCATGCCTCTGGAAAGACAGCACCCTTAAGTATACACGCACACTAACCATTTTCTCTTAGTGTTAAGATTCTGCCTTGTAAGAGAATCAAGGCCACTTGCCCCTGAACACCCTCTGCCCTCCACCAAACCACACTCTAAGGCTGCACATCCTCCACAGACCACAGTGATCAAACCAAGTTAACAAAGCTTGCAAACCACACTCTACCCATCTCTCCTCTCCCTTGGCATTACAGGGATCACAGACTGAAAAGGAAAGAAAATGATGTCATTTGTAAATGAGAAAATAAGCTATTTAACCAAAGCACACTGGGCTTGATAATACCTGTCACCATACACCTAGCAATGGATAGCATAGAGTAAGGTAATACTATGACCCAGTAGCTGAAGCAGAGGCCAGGGATCTCCAACTTAAAATTTCAGGTTTGAATACAACACAGTATATTCTTATCTAGAACAGAGACTCTCAAAAGAGTCAACAGGAGCATGGTAAGCTGTTTGTACAGTCTAAATACTGTTGGGCTTATCCCTGTGACAGGTTCCGAGAGAACTGGCATCACAGAAACACTCAGTCTTAAATATTACATCTCTACCACATCTCTAGAGACAGGGGTATACATAACAAACACTGCCAAGACTATTCCAATACCTATTCCTTCCAGTACTTAAAGGGGGTCTACAAAAGAACTGGAGAGGGCCTTTTTACAACAGCATATACTGACAGGACATGGGGAAATGGCTTGAAACTGAAAAAGGGGAGATTTAGATTAGATACTGGGAAGAAATTTTTTACTGTGAGGGTGGTGAGGCCCTGGCACAGGTTGCCCAGAGAAGCTGTGGCTGCCCCATCACCACCCTCAAAGTAAAGAATTTCTTTCCTATATCTAACCTGAATCTCCCTGTTCAAGTCTTAACCCATCACCCCTTGTCCTGTCGCTACAGTCCCTGATGAAGAGTTCCTCTCCAGCATCCTTCAGATACTGGAAGGCTGTTCTGAGGTCACCACGCAGCTTCTCTTCTCCAGGCTGAACAGCCCCAATTTTCTCAGCTATCCATGTGATATTCAGGATAGAAAAATGGGTTTTAGCATTTAAAAAGTACCAACCTTTTTTCCTAACTTTCCTAACACCCCCAACTTTTTCTTGGCCACCTACTAAAGGCAAGATAACTCTGCCCTGGGGGTCTTTGTGAGCAGGCCCATTGGAACCACAAGCGAGGACAAAAGCTACCACAGATGTAGGAGGGCTCTGACAAGCCCTTTGTCATACTCACAATCTTCAGCCCTGACTGGGGAGCACCTGAAGAAGGAGTGAGGAGCTGCTTAGCTATGGCTTCCCTCTGGGTCAGGCTGTTTGCACTCAATACTGTACGAGATCCATCCTCATTAATGACCATGGAGGCCCCAGGGTGAACCTTTGGGCCATTTATGACAGCCTGCCGCAGCTCTTTGACATTCCAAGGAGTGACTGGCTGTGGATAAGTCAGTTTGGTAGCAAATACCTAGGGAGGAAGGAAAAGAGGTGAGAAGTTGCTCAACTTTGGCTTAAAACAGTAGTAAGTCACCAATAAACCAGTGTCAAATGTTAACTCATACAGTGTAAACACAGATTATTCTAAGCTCCTGGATGCATCTCCTCAATCTACTGTCATGCCAAATAAATACATTTCTGTTTGAAAATCCTCTACCATAAGAATAGAATTATGTCCTTTTCATGACTTTCTACTGCAGTAGAAAAGGAAAACTCAATTAGCAAGTAAAAAATGAAGGGATGATTTCAGATTCTACAGATGAACTGACAAATACAGGGAAAATGGTGCACTATCACCAGGTCCACTGTTTGCAGACATGAAAGCAGAAAAGATAATGTAATGCAAAACTCAAATTCAGGCTTGCTGTCATCTCTCTGTGGTTAAAAATCATTAAGGATGAATTAAGATGGTGATCTTATTACGGCTTTTTCTTAAGGCTGCCATACCTGTCACAAGAGACTCTGTACAAAGACCACAGGAGACACAGGATCTACTTATAAAATTTGCACTAATTCATAATCCCAGGAAGCAAGTACAGCTTTTGCTTTTCTTGAATCCTCTTTCCCAAATGTGGTGTTCAGTATAATGGTAAGAATTTCCTGTTCTTCAATACTTCTTTATTAACACACAGCTATGACACACTGGGGAGCAAAGAGTCTAGAGGAATCAAAAAATCACTACATTTTCAGCTGCTTGCTATGCAGCTGAGTGTTACAGCATAGTTCAGTCCCCAGCTGCACCAAAAAGAAACACTCCTTTGTTGATTCTTACCATAGGAATGCCAATCTCATTGGTACCAATGTACATATCAGGGCAAATGACTGATCGAGCAGCAAAATCCACACGCTTTCCCATCATGTGCTTACGGAACAGTCCTTCCTTTTTCTCCAAGAGCTTTGAGAACAGAAGTTAATGGTTAAAACATGAAAGCACACAACATCTGCTGCATCACTGCAACATCTGTTACATCTCTGTAATATCTGCAGACAGACTCTCCAGATATTTGTAATGAGTACCATGAAAATGCCTATGTACTAACCACAGATATTCCACTTATTTCATATTCCATCAATTTCTCATTTTAACTCTGTGACACACAGAGTCCAGAATCTCTAAGATTCTGCCTGCTACCCACCTGACGAATACCAGGGTATTTTTCTGTCATTAGTTTGTCCATATCACTATCAAATACAATGTTGACATGGCTCTGAAGACGAATCCAAGCGTTGTACAGCTTGTCTGCAATGCTCTGGCCTGGAATCATTGTCAGCACAGAACGGTCCAGAGGTTCATTATTCTCTTGTGTCTCCTACAGGAACAGAAATTAGAAACTTAGACTTGACAAAAAATGCCTTCTTTTTACTAGCTGAAATGATACTAATTATATAGTTTACTAGGCTGAAGTTATATGTATTAAATAGCAAATGAAACACTGGCCACTATTTTGCACCTCATTCAAGACACTAAATAAATAAAAGAAAGCATTAACAATGTCAGCTTAACTTTCAAATGAATGCAACCAAGTGCCCCAGGCTGTCAAGCTTTTACAAACTGAGACAAGATCTCCAAAGACCACAGCTACATATACCAGTGGGATTTCAAAAGATGATTCCTAACCCATTATTTCCTGGTGACAGTCTTCTTTCCAAATCAGATGTTACTGGTTAGTAAGTGCATGCTACGAATCACTTTGCTACCAGAAAGTTCTATTCTTAGGTAACAATAATGTAAATCCAAGAGCTGTTATCACTCACATCACTTTGTTTTAATAGTCTAAAAAGTTGATATATCAGTCCCATATGAAACACATTAGACTGTCACGTTTGAGAACATGCCTCCACCTACTGGCTAAATGCTGAGTAACTAACAATGTTTTCAAACTGGTTTACATTCCAGATGCAAACTAAGTTCAGGGGAAACTAAGTCCAGTATAAAAGAACCTTCAATAGAACAACTGATGAACAAATAGGAAAAGAGGCATGGTTGTTTACTACTATATGACCACGTCAACTGGGAGGTAGCAAACAAGCTTTGTTACTGATTAATTTGTGAACTTCTTGGTTCTATTTAGACATAAACAGTCAAAAATAACCACGATCACAAATGACTCTACTAAGCATACAAGATAAAGTGGTTTCCCCCTCCCATCATTTTTTAGTGATGAGATGCCGGAAAAGTGTTATTGTGAGCTGTTTGTACTGCACGTATCTTATTCTCCCATAACAGGAGCCCATTGTGTCTCATATACAATAATCTAATACAAAACCCATGACTAAAGGAGTCTGCATAAAATGTTCTTCCCTTCGCACCAGGTGGGTGAGCAGGAAGAGACATGGGAGGGTTGAACCTATGTAGAACATCTCCAGCATTACACACTCCAACTGTTATGGGAACAGTTTAAATAGGAGCCTACCTGAGTTCAACCCACACATCCAAAAAGCAAAGACTAATATAACCATCAACTCTTACTGCTTGGATTTGTTCTTCCGTAAGTTTTATTGTCTGGCATTGCTCCTTTGCCATGAAAACCAAGAGCTTCCGTATTATTCTGGCATCTTTCATGACAGCCTGCAGGTTCACAGTCTGACCATTTGTGAACAGTCGGTCTCCAACGCGATTTACGGGACGGTACCTATAGGAGACCAAAATCACTTCAGAAGATTAAAGCCACAGACAAGTAGCATGTTAAACCTCATTCACAGAATCATAGCATAGTTAGGGCTGGAAAGGACCTTAAGGTCAGCCAGTATCAATCCCACGGCAGGGACACCTCACACTAAACCATGTCACTCAAGGCTCTGTCCAGCCTGGCCTTGAACACTGCCAGGGATGGAGCATTTACCACTTCTTTGGGCAACCCATTCCAGTGCCTCACCACCCTCACAGTAAAGAACTTCTTCCTTATATCTAACCTGTGCTTCCCCTGTTTAAGCCAAGTCTTCTATGCATGAAAAACAACCCCTATAAACTAACAGTGAGCATTTAAAAATGCATATATTCCATTGGGATAGTCATAAAAGAGGAATGATTCCTTAATAAGAAATTCCACCACTATTACACAGTTACAGTATTCTATAACGATTTCAAATATTAATACTAAAATACATTTTTTCATAATTAGTATTTTAGTCCTTTAACAAACTCATTTGAAGTTACTATGAAACTTATCATCATGCTGTGTTTTTAGTATTAAGTATTTAACACTCCACTAACACGTTAGCAGAGCAGTATCTGTAGTACAGGTGTTTGCACCTCCAACTCCTGCAAAAAGTATGTGCTAAACCCTGTGGTTTCTACAAAGGTTTAGGGGGGAAATTTTACCTTGAAGGTGGTACCACAAGTAGATCCAAAAAAAACATGTCTGGGCTGAACTCTGAACTCTCATTGGGATCCATCCCAGGGAAGAGATGCCGCAAAAAGAAGCCTAAAAAGATACAATAAGGAAAGGTAAACTCATTTTCACTGTTACTTGTTTGGGAATCCAAAAGCCCAGACTGGTACATGATACTGCTTTGTTTTTTCCTGGCAACTGCAGACAGATTCAGAGTACAGGGAACTCAGAAGAAGAGACCACTAAATCCATTCTCAGTCTTTAACCAGTGGTGATTCATGGAATCATGGAACGGTTTGGGTTGAAAGGGACCTTAAAGCTCATCCAGTTCCAACCCCTGCCACAGGCAGGGACACCTTCCACTAGAGCAGCTTGCTCCAAGCCCCTGTGTCCAACTGGCCTTAAACACTGCCAGGGATGAGGCAGCCACAGCTTCTCTGGGCACCCTGTGCCAGCACCTCAGCACTCTCACAGGGAAGAATTTATTCCTAATGCCTGTTCTCAATCTCCCCGCTGTGAGGTTAAAGCCATTCCCCCTTGTCCTACCACTACATGCCCCTGTCAGATGTCCCTCTCCAGGGACATCTTTCTTGTCTCCCGAGAGCCTTCTCTTCTCCAGGCTGAACAAGCCCAGCTCTCTCAGCCTGTCTCCATAGGAGAGGTGCTCCAGCCCTTGGAGAATCCTTACGCACTCCATATTATATTAGAGGCAGCACCATGTGAGCATCAAATTCTCTATAAACACAATTGTGATTTGTGGGGAGCCACAATCTGAGAATAGCTCATCAAACTATTCACTGAATCCAGCTCCCTACAGTCACTAGCCACCAATCCTTCTGCCACACCATCTATTTTGCAGCCAGGAGCACTTAAGGCAAAAGATAAAGACTTCATAAGGAGTTCACAAGGGAACATCTGCAGACTTTGTCCACTAAATAATATAGAAACCAATGTAACATTGCTCTTAACAACCATTACCTTCATTCTTCCACAGAGCCAGGATATATTCCTTGGCAGTCATGGGTGTCAGGTATCCCCTCTTCCCGAACTGGCTTTCATCAATAACTGAAAAGTAATAAAACGAATAATCAAAATAAATCTCTCTGGGAGGATGAAATGAACTAAAGAGCTCTTTCAGTATGGAAAAAATAAGCCACTTCTGTGACTAATGGATATCAGTGTAAGTAACTGAAACAAAGCTCAGCTTTAACATCTGAAGTGTATGCTTTATTTGATTAATGGTGAGATGGACCCCTTCTTTAAGTGATCTCATCCACTGACCAACATAGAAATCAAGTGTCAGCCTGCAGCTGGGGAACACAGAAGTGGGATTCAAGTATTACCAGTGAGATCAAGGTTCCCATGAAATACCCAACAGGATGAGACAACAGCATCACCAGCAAGCCATCTATATTATAAGTTAGAGTCTGGCTTAGCTGTATTTCAGGGAGGAAGGAAAACAAGTGGATTTGTGAGCAAAAAGCAAAAAGATCCTTTTTATTAAACAAGCTGGAGACATCAAGTCTCAGTTTCCATTCCTCCTGCAGGCCAGCAGAACCTTGTGTCCAGGGAAGCCAGAGCACACAACTTGACAAAGAGCAATTCTCCCATGACCTCAGATGAAGTTTTCTATTCTTGCTTTGGCTAAGGTCCATAAATCCAGATTTTTCCACCCTGAAACTTCAGTGCCCCATTCCTTCCCATAGAAAACCTTTCAATCCCTGAAACACGAAAGCAGCAATGGCAAAGTTAAAAGTACTCCCTCAAAGATTCAATCCAATGAGTGACCATGACACAGCCTATGCAGAATGTAGCTGTATAGTCCATCCCATTTCAGAATATGTAATACTTTGTGTAATTAACAAAGTGGTGTCACAGCCAGTGAGGACGGGCACAAGAAGGCAGGAGGGAGCAGAGACGGGACACTTGACGCAGACTAGCCAAAGGGGTATTCCATACCACAGCACGTCATGCCCAGTATATAAACTGGGGGGAGTTAGCTGGAAGGGATGGATCGCTGCTCAGGTTGGGCTGCGTATTGGTCAGCAGGTCATGAGCAGTTGTGCTGTGCACCCCTGCTGTTTGTTGAGGGTTTTTAGTTTTGTATCTCTTTTTTTGTTATTTCCCTTTCCATTCTCAGTAGTAGTAGTGTGAGCATTATATTGTGCTTTAATTACTAAGCTGTTCTTATCTCAACCCATGGATATTACCTTTATTCTGATTCTCCTCCCCATCACACTTTGGAGGGAGTGAGTGAGTGGCTGTGTGGTACCTAGCTGCCAGATGGGGTTAAACCATGACATAGGTACTCCTCTTCTGCTGAGCTTCCTGGTTTATGTCCATTTTTTATAAAGGAGTCACAAGTGCATAGCTAGGAATTTTAAATACAGGAAGGTAAGTGCAAATATGCTTGAGAAGAAGACAAACATTTTACCTGCTGGCTCATCTGTAATGCTTTCTTGTCCTGACTTACGGCGCACTGTAGAAGGGTAGACTACTGTCAGCTTGCTGTTGTGCTCTTTTCGCACTAGTGATCTCCTAGATCTTCAAGGAAAAACAAGAAAACCAGGGAAGGTGGACAAAAGTTAAAACAAATGTTCACAATAGTTAACTTTACACCAGCTATTTACTTCCTCATGCAGTTAAACTTACTTGCAGCTTGGGCATTTCTTTGAACCCATATGTACTTTCCAGAACTGTGCTACTAGTTTATTTCTACACTCACAAACATTTTTGACCTGATAAAGAAGAAGAAAAAAAACCAACTTTAAAATAATGAAATAATAAATGAAGACATCTGATATGAAAAATTCATTAAACATCACACAATTATGTTCATTATCCACACAAACATGATGTAGTATCAATGTACGCAAGTCCTTGCATTTATTTAATTCATGCCTTGATCCCTACTCTTCTTCCATCATCTTCCCATATTTGCTGGAAACATACACCCCTCAGCGCTCACCATCCTCCTTTTTCAATTTATTTCAGAAACAGACTTTATTTTTCAAGGCAGTACTGAATTTTTAAGCTTTTCTCTAATGTGATTTAAGAAGGTAAAAGACAGAGAAAAATTACTTCTGTATAATTTACACAGTGCTTAAGGTTAGCTCTGAAACCAGTGATTAAGGAATTAAACTTGGCTTATGAACAAATATGCTCCAGGATGTTAGAACGTCAAATATCTTCTTCACTAATATTTTCCTTTAACTAACAATGTGCATTAAACTGCATTTAAATTGAAATAAAAAATCAATTACAAAACTTTCTTGAAATATCTCAGTGTGAGTAATCATGCAGATTTGGTGGATGCAACAGTGCTCCAAACAGCTGGAGCAACCCACAGAGAAGTACCAACATCTACAGGTAATGTACTGACAGCAGTTTCACATTATTCTTATATGAAATTTGCACCATCAAAACATTTCCCTACACAAAGCATACTTTCCAGAAACTAATAGTTAAACTAATAGGAAATCAAATCTTTTTAAGCTTAATTTCAGCCATTTCACTCCAAAAGTCCTCTAAGTATAACACAGTTCAGAACTCCACAACAAAATCTGGAGTCTACACAAAGACAGACTTTCTTGCACATCACTATTTTAGGACAACAGAACCCAAGATCTCAGGAAAGGCACTGACTGTACTTACATTTGAACATTGATCCTTTATTTGATAAGTCTGTAGTATTTCCTGGACGTGGTGATTTAACTCTTCTTCAATTTCTGAACCTGTTGCATCTGCGCATTGCTCTAAAAACTACAAGAAAGAGAATACTAAAAAATTAAAAGAAAAGAAATTGGGATAGCTCTACAGTTACAGGACTACCCCCTCAAAAAGGAATGGGGAATTACACAGTACTTGCCCTGTTCAGAATGACTTCAAGATCATGGACAGCATGAAGCAGCCCTTTCTCCAGAACCTTCAGCTGACTCAGCAGTAAGTGAACCACAGCTCGAGTACATGTCAGCATGTGACAATTTAAACAAGAACCTCGAATGAGGAAGTATAGTTTCTGGAAAGAAAAGGGGAAAAATGTTATCCTGGTATATTTCCTAGCTTGTTTTAATTTAAAGAAGGTGCTGCTATAATTGAGAAACCAGACTCATTAAAGAACTGGACTGGGGAAAAGAAATAATTCTTACAACCACACAAATTCATATGCAAAACATGATCTGCAGACAAACTATCTGCAGGCTTTCTAAATAAGATACAGGAAAAGCCTCTCATATCTATAGCAACTCTGGGATCAAAGCTGCTTTTACACAGCACTGTGATTACAGCATCTAATGGCTTATGCTTGTTCTATAAAGGACAATGTGGTACCCAAAAGTCAACACTAGTGAAATGAAAGGTTCCGGTCACAAGTACAGTTCTGGTGTCCTCAACATAAAAAAGGACATGGAACTGTTGGAACAAGTCCAGAGGAGGCCACGAGGATGATCAGGGGACTGGAGCACCTCCTGTATGAAGATAGGCTGAGAAAGTTGGGGCTGTTCAGCCTGGAGAAGAGAAGGCTGCGTGGAAACCTCATAGCAGCCTTCCAGTATCTGAAGGGGGCCTATAGGGATGCTGGGGATGGACTCTTCATTAGGGACTGTAGTGATAGGACAAGGGGTAACGGGTTAAAACTTAAACAGGGGAAGTTTAGGTTGGATCTAAGGAAGAAGTTCTTTACTGTGAGGGTGGTGAGGCACTGGAATGGGTTGCCCAGGGAGGTTGTGAAGACTCCATCCCTGGTGGTGTTCAAGGCCAGGTTGGACAGAGCCTTGGGTGACATGGTTTAGTGTGAGGTGTCCCTGCCCATGGCAGGGGGGTTGGAACTGGACAATCTTAAGGTCCTTTCCAACCCTAACTATTCTATGATTCTACTATCAGTGTACCTCAAGATTCTTCGTGCAATCATATTCTCCTCCAGCTCTGGGAGGAGATCATTGATTTTTATTATGCAGCATAGCTCTGCACACAACTGAAGGCTGGAATTACTCCTACATGATTTTATTCCTTGGTGAAAAAAAGTATTTTACTGCAAAGGTGGGACAAGACTAGAAGTGGGATGGAACTCATACTAACTTCAGTCTTCTGAAAGTGAGGGGTTAGTCTCAATTGGCAACCTATGCAGGAGCCAGCTACTGTGAACAAGGAGACCAGCCCCTCAGGAGAGAAATTCATCACAGCCCAGGCTCCTGTTACAGACCAGATGAACCTTCCTCTCCAAATAGCACCACTCCTCAGACTCCAGAAAGAGCTAAAAACTACAATCAGATTAGATTACAGAATCACAGAATGGTTTGGGTTGGAAGGGACCTTAAAGCTCATCCAGCTCCAACCTATCATGGACAGGGACACCTTCCACTAGAGCAGCTTGCTCCAAGCCCCTGTGTCCAACCTGGCCTTGAACACTGCCAGCGATGGGGCAGCCACAGCTTCTCTGGGCACCCTGTGCCAGTGCCTCAGCACCCTCCCAGGGAAGAGCTTCTGCCTAAGAGCTCATCTCAGTGTCCCCTCCGGCAGGTTAAAGCCATTCCCCTTGTCCTGTTCCTACAGGCCCTTGTCCAAATCCCCTCTCCAGGTTTCCTGCAGCCCCTTTAAGCACTGGAGCTGCTTTAACGTCTCCCCTTAAGGAGCTTTCTCTTCTCCAGGCTGAACCAGCCCAGCTCTTTCAACCTGTCTTTATAGGAGAGCTCCTCCAGCCCTGAGCATCTTCATGGCCCTTCAAAATAAGGCAAATACCACCCGCCAAGAAACGAGTCTGACCCGGAAGACCCTGTGTCCTTACGGGCAACTCCCAGTTACCCATGCCTGGGCATGACGTGCTGTGGTATGGAATACCTCTTTGGCTAGCTTGGGTCAGGTGTCCTGTCTCTGCTTCCTCCTAGCTTCCCCTCCTCCCTGGCAGAGCATGAGACTCACAAAGTCCTTGGTCAGGGCAAACATTACTTAGCAACAACTGAAAACATCGGTATTATCAGCACTGTTCCCAGGCTGAAAGTCAAAACACAGTGCTGCACCAGCTACCAAGAAGGAGAAAAACTGACTGCTACTGCTGAACCCAGGACACCTATCCTTACAGCCAAGAATCCTTTCATATTTACAAGATGACCCTTTGAAAAAACACCCACATGAAGCACTTCAGTGAAATGTGCAGTCTGACCATCCCCAGCATACATACATCAAAAAACAGGGGGTTGTAGACAGTCAGGGGCAACTCTATATGGCCAAAGTGACCAGGGCAGTTGCTGAAGTTCTGCATGCAAGTTGCACACACTTCTCTGGAGTCTGGAGGTCCCAAAGCCAAGTCATAGAGCCCATTAACAGCCGGATTCCCGACACTGTCCAAGTACTGAGGATTTGTTATGGGTTTTACACTCAGCTTCCTGAAGTTGGGAGAAAAGAACAAAAATCAGTGGCAGCAATGTCACATGCACTTGAATGACACAATGAGCTTTGGCATTGTATATCCATGTAATTTTTATTGATGAAAACATCTTTTTGAGGGCATTTTGCATACGCAGCCGGAATTTCTGTATATTGATTTCATCGTCTGAGCACAATCATTCATACCACACAAACACTTTTATACCTTTAGCCGTGCTTTAGAAGTGATTTTGTCTGTATGTCCTCTCAAGCAGTGATGCAGGTATAACAAAACACCTAGATGACGAGAGCTGCATGTCCTTGACTATACAGGTACAGACCCCACACCACCACTAAAGAAATGGTGACAGCTCTCTAGAACTCCAAGAGACAACGTGCTGGGAAAAGCCCAAAAACCCCATCTGAAGCAAAAATCCCAGCTTTGCCATACTTACACTGGCATTAAATACCCAAACCTTTTCCCACTGCTGAAACCAAGTGAGATCTCTTCTGTAACAGGACACTTGGGATCAGATCCCAGGCCAGGTTTCCCGGAGCGTGCTCACCAAGGAGCAAGCCCAGCCTTACCAGTACAGGGCTCCTCCAGGCTCTGGGGCTGGTGCTGAGGTGCCAACATGGGGGGAAGTCAACACATCCCCTAAGGGGAGACCCCCCAGGAGCAGCACAGCCCTTGCCCTCATGAAGTGAGCTTATGCTGCACCTCACAGCCTCTGCCCTAGGAGCACATGGAAGCGCTTCTGCTTCTCCTTCCAGATTTGGAAAGTGATCGTCCTCCTGTACTGGGCACTGGTGAGGCCGCACCTCGAATCCTGTGTTCAGCTCTGGGCCCCTCACTACAAGAGAGACCTTGAGGTGCTGGAGCGGGGCCAGAGAAGGGCACGGAGCTGGTGCAGGGCCTGGAGCACAAGTGTGATGGGGAACGGCTGAGGGACCTGGGGGGTTCACTCTGGAGAAGAGAAGGCTCGGGGGGGGACCTGATGGCTTCCTACAAGTGCCTGACAGGACGATGGAGCCAGGAGGGGCTGGGCTCTGCTCCCAAGGAACAAGGGATGGGACAAGAGAAAACGGCCCCAGGCTGTGCCAGGGGAGGTTTAGATTGGACATTAGGAACAGAGAGGGTGCTCAGGCATTGGATCAGGCTGCAGGATTAAAGGGCAGTGGTGGAATCGCCGTCCCTGGAAGTGTACAAAAACTGCAGACCAGACCCTGAGTGACACGGATGAGTGGTGGCCTTGGCAGTACTGGGGTGACGGTTGGACTTGACGAACGTAAAGGTCTTTTCCAACCTAGTCGATTCTACGATTTTAAGTGGCCACACTCCCCTCGACTTCACTGTCAGCGAGGAGCTCTGCTGAGAGAGGGAGACAGGCCGCCTTGTCTCCTCACAGACCCGCTTCCTCAGCCCCCCACCAGAAACCATACACCCCCCTTGCCGCCATCCTAGATGGCCAGGGCACAGCCGGACTACACATCCCAACAGGCCGTGCGCCTTCAGCCCGCTGAGCCTCCCCGCGCTCCGCCGCATGGCACGCCGGGAGTTGTAGTCCTCAGCGGCACCCAGGGCGGGGACCGCGGACAACGCAGCGCCTGCCGTGTTCCTCACCTGATCTCCTCGGCCGTATACATCCCGAAGGAGACCCCGACCAGCCGCCGCCACGGCACCACTTTCGGCTGCCTCATGGTGAACAAACGAGTCCTCCCGGCCGACACTTCGTCCCTATCTGCAGGCAGACGCCACAGGAGGAACCACGCGGTCCCGGCGGGCAGGGGCAAGCGAGGCCGGGCGCTACCAATGTCGCGGAGGGGAGGCCTCTCCCCGGCACTGCGGCAATGGTACCGCCCAGCTTCCCAGAGGGCAGTGCGGGAGTGCAGGCATGGCGGCCCGGCCGGTGGGGTTTAGTTCCTGGCAGCGAGTGTTATCGCTGAGCCGGCGGGGCTGCGTGCTGGGTTGGAGGAGAGAGTGCTACCGGTAAGGGTCCCGCAGCGGAGGGAAGGGAAGGGCAGGGCGGCGGGGACACCGTGCGGGCATCAACGGAGGAGGGGTGGTAGATCGGGGAGGTGAGGCGCGAAAGACTGCGCATGCGCGGTGGTGGCTGAGGCTTGTGGCTGCGTGGCCTTGGTGTCATGGCGTGGCCTTAGGGGGAGTCTCTCTTCAGGGCTTTCCCCTCCTTTTGGTGGGCTCAGCTGCTTGGAGCCGCTCCGGGAGTGATTTTGAGCGGTTAAATGCTGCCTGGAGCTGAATCTCACTGATTGACGAAGCTGAACGTGAGTAGCTTGTACCCAGGCAGCCAAGAAGCAAACAGCGTCGTGGCCTGTGTCGGCACCAGTGTGGCAGCGGGGCTAGGGCAGTGGTCATCCCTCTGTACTGGGCACTGGTGAGGCCGCGCCTCGAATCCTGTGTTCAGTTATGGGCTCCTCTACAGGAGAGACATCTCGGTGCCGGAGTGGGGCCAGAGAAGGGCAGTGGAGCTGGTGCAGGGCCTGGAGCACAAGTGTGTTCAAAAGCTGTGTAGATGAGGCCCTCAGTGACATGGGTTAGCGGTGGCCTTGACAGTACTGGGGTAACGGTTGGACTTGATCATCTTAAAGGTCTTTTCTATTCTACTTGAGTCTGTGATTGTATGAAAAAGCAGGTGAAGAGGGGAGGTTGCTTTCATTGTGTGCTTCAAGCAAAAAGGTCCCACTCCACTGGGTACTCTGCAGGCAAAATATAACATGTAAAATTATACCTCATCATAGGTTTTTGTGATGTACAGGAATACCTAGAGATTCTGCTTCATTTCTAGGTGTTCTAGCAGTACAGCTCTTGGGAAGACTGCAGACAATGCAGAAGGTATGATGTCTTAATTAGTAGTTTCTTGCATGTTCTTTTAACACAGTGTGTCTGGAGATAAGTTGTGAATGGAATGTCCTCTTTCCCCTTCATGGATTTTCTTTCCTGTGTCTTCATTGTGGAGAGATTTTCTGGCTTAACTTGCGTTAACTTGAGTTCTTTGCTCTGGGAGCATGAACCGAGTTGTCCACTTCCATGAGTTATCCAGTTGCCCTTTGAAATGGAATAAACCATAAAAATAAAAAAGGGTTTTTCCACCTTGATCCTGACACTTTTCTTCATGATCTTGCTTCTTTGTATTCCTTCCCATATTTCTACTCTGAGTTTTGTGAGCAGAGTGAGCTGGGATGCTCAGAGCCACGCCGCAGGTGTGAACAAGTTTCTGCCACTCACTAGCAGCTTGTGGAAGTATCAACACAGAGGCACTGGTTCTGGGGGTTGTAATCAGGAGGTTCCACATGTTCCTCTGAATGCATTTGCTAAGATGCTTTACCAACAACCTTTGACTTATTCATTGTGGTTTTGTTGTCTTTCTTTATTTCTCTTTGGGAAAACCTGGGAAAATTGATCTTGGGGTGAAAGGAACTGAGCAGCTGGAGCAGAAACTCAAAAAGGCATTTTACTGAGCTATTCAGACAGCTTTTCTACTACCATTGCAGTGAATTGTGGCTTACATTAAACTGTGGCTTCAAATTCTTTGCTTAGTGCTTTGAGCTGTATCAGCTTAAATTGCTTTTCATGATATTTTGGGGCATCTGTTTGTATAATAAGTATTTTAATATTGTTTTTCATAGTTGCACAAGAAGAAATAGTGCTCCCCCGAAGGAAAACCTGGTGAGTGTTTACTGCTGGAATTCTCTTGACCTAGAAGAAGGTCATTGTTAGACAGCTAAATGTAGTCTGTCCGCCAAAGTTGAACATGAAGATTCAGCTGCTGTGTTCTTGGGTTTAATGTGTCTCTCCCTGCTGACTGGGAGCTCTGGGAATATTCCAGTGCACTCCATTCCTGATCTTGTTTTAAAAACAGTTATAAGGACTGTATTTTTAAGCATAGTTCTGTTCCCTTGTAAAAGATCACATCTAATAGAAATCTGTAAAATCAGCTTAGTTTGACTGTCAACATGTGGGTGTGTTTCAGCAAAATAAACTTGACTGTTGATAGCTGCCTGAATAAATCCACTTTAGAAATGATGCATCTGAGCAAAAGCTAGAACAAAAGCACTTAAGGTGAACTTGCATGACTGCAGCAAAAACTAAGTTTATAACCAAATGGTGCCTGTATGTCAACCTAAAATAAGACCACCTTCACCTAAATGCTCTCACTGGCCTTGCCTTTGCTTTAAAAATGAGCAAAGTCTTAAGGAGTCCTGCAAAATCTAGGTTTGGTTGGTTGGGTTTTATTTTCTTCCCAAGACATGTCTTGGAGAGGGAGTTGTATCCATCTCTTAGAGATGAGGAGCTCTGAGAAGAGCATTTCAGGGAATTCTGTGTTCCTTCCCAGTGTTCCTTTTTTCAATCATGTATAAGGGCAGGAGTGGTAACAGGAAACACACATGCTTTTCTGGTTTTCCTCAAAGTCTTTTTTGTGTTTTTTTCCAGAACTGAGACCGTTTTAGTAGCTGAGTTTTTCCTCCTTTTGCAAAAAGTGATCTTTTCTAAGTGCAGCAAAAACCTATTTCCCAGAATTGAAAATAGGATAATGTGCTTGCTCTACATAGAGTGTAATGCATAACGTTCAAAGTCTGCAACTGAATATTAATTGAAGCTCCTTTATGTTTAGGGACAAACTGGCAGTTCTTCAAACGTTGGCTTCTACTGTGAAAAGGGTAAGTAGTTCCCTTGATCATGGAAATAGGTCAATTTGTCCATCTCAAGTGACAGCCTTGCACTCTGGGGGCTCTTACTTCTGCTTTGTCCATAAATGAAAGATGGGACTTTAACATCCATGTTTTACAGGGTTTCACTTGCTCAGCACATTTTGCTGTGTCCTTAAAGCCTCATTTTAGTGCTAAGAGAGCTGCAGGTCCCAGTGAAAGCTGTAATACTTCAATAAGGCGTTTGCTAACATCAGGAGCAAGTTCCTTTACCAGTTCAGTTGCCAACCCAGATTGCCTCTTCCCAGTCTCAGTCCAGAAAGCAAGCCTTGCAAAGAGCAAACTGCTGTCACTGTGTTAGCTTGTGTGTGTGTGTGTATAATGGCAATATTTTTTAAGCTCTTTCCAAACAGGCTAAACCCTTTTGAACTAGAGAACTTTTGTAAAGTAGGCATCAGGTGGTGATTATGTCTTGAATTCCATGAGGCAGTATGATATTCCCACAGTGTCAATGTGTACATAACTGAACATTTCAATCCTTGGGTTTTACTTTCTACAGGATCCTACTGCTGCTCATTATATGTTCCCAGATGACCCTTACTTTATGCCAAAAAATGCAGCCCATTTTGTAAGTATTTCCTTTCATATCTTTGATAGCAACCCCCTTGGGCTTCCGCAGTTACAAAACAAAAGCCATCAGATTTCTTTTCTCCTCTGTGTATTTGTGAATGCATAATGACAGGAGCATTTCTCTGCATGCTAAAGAAATCCACCCTGTACACACAAAGTGCTCTCTTCCTGCCCATGCAGGGACCTTCCAGTTGATACAACTCTGTTAACATTCCTGCAGGTTAGTGGCTTACTTGCTGAGTTCTGTTTCTCCATGTTCTGAGAAGAGTAATTCTGTAGGTGAGGCATTAAAACTGTGTTTACAGACTATGAATTTGTGGTGTTCCAAGAGCTGAGATTTTGTGCTTACAGTTAAATTAAATGTATGACTTCAAGCAGATAAGATCACCTGTGTGTGTGTGTGTTTGTGTGTGTTACTACATAGACTACATACTACTAGTTTACTGTCCTAGCCAAGCCCCAGGAATTTTAGTTGTATCACAGAGCACAGCTATTTGTTAACTTAGGCTTATGCAAATAGAAGTGTTAAGATGATAATAGAGAAGAAGGGAAAGTCTCTCCCTGATGTTACCTTTGCCTAAGATTAAAGAGCATGAAGCCGAGGTGGGAGAAAGCAGAACTGGAAATGAGGGCAAGAAGGAATGTGATGTTAATTTAAGTGTAATGAGAGAAGACTGGGAGCTGAGGTACATCATTGCAAATCAATGATGTGGCTACCAGAGGGCTTCAGTTCTGCATATCAGAGGTGAAGCCGTTGAAGAGACAGAAGGCAGCAATCAAATGTGAAGAGTTTGAAAAGAAACAGGATTTAGAACTTGAGGAGAGGAGGTAAATGGGAATCAGATTGTGCCCTTGGAAATTAAAGCCAAGGAGAGAAATATCCAAGTGCCGTAACTCTAAAAAGAGAGCTTTTCAGCTTGAGGCAGCAGTGCAGCATTTCACATGCCTGGTACAGAACTCTGTATCTTGACTAAGTAAGAAGGAAGGAAATGACAGTCTCATTAAAGAACGGACATTCTTATATTGGCATAAATACCAGAATGCTTCTCTGGAACATTGTTTTGTGCCTATGTTTTTACTAAGAGTTGAAAATAAAACAGGAATTCAGTTTTGATTCTGTGAGAATGCTCAGTGTTATGGAAGATGTTTTAATGACTTATTTCTTCTCTTGTTCTCTCTCATTCCTGTGCAGCGGCTGTTTGCATTGTCGAAGGAGTCTGGGAAAAATGCTGCAAAATTCATTGTGAAGCAGTTTCCTCAGTATTTTGACAAGATTACTGTACATCCCGACGTAACAGTAAGCATTTGGATTTTAATTTTCATTGTGTCTGTGCTTTGTCAGGTAGTGAAATCAACTGTCTGGTCCAGAACTAACATTAAAAGGATTATTTTGTCAGCTGTTTTGCAGACAGCTGTGAAGGCATTACTGTATTTCCATTACGTTTCTGAAATGAACGTTTTTCCTTAGGAATTCAGTCTCATATCAGGTTCTTTAGATAAAAGTAAGAAAAGAAATGTTTAGATGTTCAGAGAAGAGAAGCTGTGTGGAGACCTCAGCGCAGCCTTCCAGAATCTGAAGAGGGCGTTTGAGGCTGCCTGAGAGCGACTCTTCATCAGGGAATGTATCAATAGGACAAGGGGTGATGGGTTCAAGTTTAAACAGGGGAAGTCCAGGTTAGGTATAAGGAAGAAGTTCTTTACTGTGAGGGTGATGAGGCACTGGAATGGGTTCCCCAGGGAAGTTGTGAATGCTCCATCCCTGGCAGTGTTCAAGGCCAGGTTGTACAGAGCCTTGGGCAACATGGTCTAATGTGAGGTG
The DNA here is from genome assembly GCF_033815535.1 of Pezoporus flaviventris. Classification (NCBI taxonomy): domain Eukaryota; kingdom Metazoa; phylum Chordata; class Aves; order Psittaciformes; family Psittacidae; genus Pezoporus; species Pezoporus flaviventris. Next base: position 3,086,740 of record NW_026892550.1, on the reverse strand, counting down.
TCCCTGCCCATGGCAGGGAGTTGGAACTGGATGATCTTAAGGACCTTTCCAGCCCAAACCATTCTGTGATTTTTATGTTGACTTACTAGCATGAAGGTGAGAGATCAGGGTGTGTGTGCTCTTTCATCGCCAAAAGGGCTGCTGTTGTTGGGCTAAGAGGGTTGAGAGACTATGAAAGCAGTCTTGGGTGAAGAGAAGGGTATTGAACAGGAGTAAGACCTTTGAGCAACCAGGGAAGTGGAAGGTGTCCCTGTCCATGGCAGGGGGTTGGAACTAGATGATCTCTAATGTCTTTCCATCCTAAACCACTCTGTGGTTCTGTATTTGATTAGTTACTTTAGCAGTGATTTAGAGAAGGTTTGAGCTCTTGTCTGACTTGCACTGTTTGCTTTCAGTGCTTTATGCCTGAGATTCTGACGCCTCAGATTGAAGGAGTGAGTGAGGAAGCTCTAAAAGAGCGTATCCACCTCAGAAGGGTGAAGGAATCTGTGGACCTGTTTGATCAACTTGTACAAGCAGGTATGTGTTCAACTGCCACATTCTGTGGTGGAGTTCTACTTCAACTGTACCCAAAATACCTTAGTAGCTGGCGCAGGCTATGGAGACAGTCCCATGACTACATTGCTGCCCCTCACAACCAACTCATCTGGTGAAGTAGTTCTCCAGAATCACTGGGCCCTCCTTATCTACTGCATGTCTGACATGTCATTTTGATGATAAGGAGAACAATTGATCTCTGATCAAGAAACAGATGATATGGTGTGGAGTTTCATCCTTCTCTTCCAAAGTAAAAGAACTGTGATGTAGCAGAGCAGGGCCTGTTATGGGCAGATGTTCTGTGATTGAGTGGTATCATTCAGCCTTCAAGTGCCCTTTTGCAGTAGCCTGTTGGTTGGTGTAAGCTGCATCTGTGCTGAGCACTTTGCTGCTGTGCTGGACTGGTGCAGCATATCAGCTGAGTGTTCCTTTTGTGGACCTGCCCTCAGTAAATGAGTCTTAGTTCTTACTTAATTTAGACCCTATTCCTGTTATGGTGAATGAGGAGAAGGCAATAGAAAACTGTAACTGCCACAAGCCTCTGAAGGAGGAAGGCTTACTGGGAAGGAGACCTCATATCCACTAAAAGGTGGAAAGGAGACGATTCAATCAAATAGGTCTTTGTTTTGGTTGGTTTTAAATCTGTTTCATAGGATAGTGAAACACATGAAGTGGTTTTCACAGCAGGGTGTATCCTAGGAGTAGTTCTGAAAAGCACTGGAAATTTCAGATGCTCTGGATATATGCTGCTTCACAATTTCAGCTGCCACTTCCCTCTTCTACTTGGTCAGGAAAACTACTCTTCAGATAACTGTAGTTCAGTGTTATCCTCTGCTGTGAATGAGTTTGCAGAAGAACTGGTGTTACACTTGCTAGGCAGTGCCTTTGTGTTGAAAGAGAGCAAAGTGGTGTAACTGGGTGTTCAGAAGTTTTCTGGTACAGCTGTAGAATGGTTTGTTCTTTACTTTCTCTGTGACTGTTTGCTCCTCATTTTCTACAGGTACTTCTGTATCTCTGGAGACCACAAACAGCCTTTTAGATTTGTTATGCTTCTATGGAGATGGGGAATCTACACAGGAAAAAGAGGGAGAAACAAAAAAGGAAGAAGTAAAAGAGGATTTGGAAGAACCAGCGGTATAAAAAACCTGTTGATCTCTAGTTCTTTATTTCTTTCATACATAATGGGAGTGTATCAAGGTGATGTCAGGATTTTTGTCCTGTGATTACCTGCGTGGGAGATGGGGTGGATCAGATGCAGTCAACATTCTCAAGAGATAGAGCAATTATAAAAATCCAGTGTTTGACGTAGTAGCAAATAAAGCTGAACTTAGTAACTGGAACCCTGTCTTGGCTTAGTCCTGCTGAACTTGTTTTTATAGTTGCCTGCAAAGAAGATCTCTAGTGCAGATCACAAGTTAATTTTCTTCCAGTCTGAGCCATATTAACTAGGTTTCAGTGAAGTTTAGGGCTCCTGGTGTAGTCTTAAAAGCATCAGGTCACGGTACCATAGTAGATGTATTGCACAATATGTCCCTGGGAAGACTGTTGCGGAAGAAAGAGTGTTGCAGAGTATTTGCTGTAGTCTAGTGATTCCTAACAACTCCACAAATAATTTACCTTTTATTATGTTTAATAACATAAATATTAATCTAGTTATTGCTTCCTGAGAATTAGAATAGAAAATATTTCAATATAACCCAGTAAAACCAAGCTTTAGCAGCATAGAAATTGTGGCTTAACATCTGTGTTGGTCCCAAATCATGACATTTGATGTTGAATCGTAACTTTGACCTCTGAGAAACTTATTTCTGCCAAAATCTCTCCAGGTGAATGCTTCAGAACAGAAGGCTCCAAAGAGACAATTCCAAAGAGGTTTACAGTCATCTGGCCCTAGATGGAGGTATAGAAAATAATGCCAGTATTCCCATATTCAGTGGTTTGTGCACATGTGTTGTTATAAAACAGACTTCCAAGACATTTTGGCAGCCCATACTGGCAGATATTACTTACTATATACATCTCTAACCTTTTAAAGTATTGATGGAGATTGAATAAGTGATTGTAGAATAGCTCAAAGTATCACAAGTAATATATTTGAATGTGAGCCCTTGGGTGTACAGCCCATTCCTTTGTATTCTGCATGCTGAATCTTTTTCTTAAAGGTATCTTCTGTTGAATTCTTTAGCATTCAGCTTGTTCATTGATTCTAGGGAGAACAACAATGCTGAAAGGATATTCAAGATAATGCCAGAGAGGAATGCACACTCCTATTGCGCAATGATCCGTGGGATGGTGAAGGTAAAGTTACCCTTCAGTGGTGGGAGGGCTTTTTTCAGCTTGTGCAATCTCACACAGTCACAGAGACTCTTATTTTTGTTGTTGTTTTTTTGCAGCATGGGGCCTTTGTTAAAGCTTATGACATGTACATAGACTTGCTGAATGAAAGACACAAGGGTAAGTGTCTCTTGGTTTTACTTTGTAGTCTTCTAAGTAACAGGAACCCATTGGTGGGTACATGAGTATTTGCTTCATGGCAGTGATGATTGGCGCAGGGGTACGGACCTCAGCTGGATCATGGGAGCTGAATGCAAGCTGTTTGTTCCGGTGCAGCTGGCATGTGGCTGGCTCTCTGGAACCAGGTTTGCATGAGACTTCGCCAAAAACTGAGCCATGTCAGCACCAACTGTTCCCTGTAGAATATAATTGTCAGTTAAAATGAATCATCTTACATTTTCCAGCTGATGTGCACACCTTCAACGCACTGATTTCAGCAGTCCCACATCTGAAGGACAGGTTCTTGGAAAGATGGGAGTTAGCCAAGGTAAGGCAGTAGAGCAAAAGAGAGGGGAAGGGGGTAAGAGTGTAGGGACTGGGTCTGCTGTATCAGTAGAATTTTGCAGTTGTTAGAATACTAAAAACAAGAGCTTTGTACAAAGATACTGATAATCTGCTGTGAATGAAGTCCACTGGTTTAAACATAGGAGGTAGCTATTGAGGAGTGGAAAATGTACAAAGTCCAACCTTGCCCTTGAAGAATGGTTTGCCTTGTGAGAACATAACCTGATTCAAGAACTGCCTGGACAGAAAGCAATGGGGAAATCATGCTGGGAAATAAAACCAAATAAACCATTTTAGATAAAACCTCTTGGAATTGTAATTCATGCTGGTTGGGATGGAAATGGAATTTTGAGGGGTAACATGAGAGGCTCCAGTTTTAATGACATAACATCAGTAAGGAAAAATTGTAAGTTTAAGAATTTCCTTGATGAGACACAAATCTCCAAGGTCTGATCTGATGTGATTTTATAGTCTTGATTTTTGGTTAAATTAATTAAAAATTAGATGGTATTTCCTTAATAAGTGATCAAGTGGAGTCATTCACTTGAAGGGAGTGAGAAGCACTAGCTTGAGGAAATGCGTGTATACCTAGATGACACCTGAATGTGATCTGTAGCATGCAAAACACTAAGGATTTGGGGATTCTTCTTTAAGGACTTCCTGAATCACATGGCTCAACAGGAAGTGCAACCAAATCTGCTAACTTTTAATGCTGTACTGAAGACCCTGAGAAGATGTGGTGGTGTAGGCAGAAGTATGTCGTTATTGGTAATAAAGGAAATGGAAGCACTTGATATAGGTAAGAAAATGAGGGTGGTTATTACATTCCAATGCCACCTCCAGAATAGTTGATTTAAGAGTTACAGTGATTCCTAGTTGGAGGGAGGAAGTGTGGAAAAAGCATTTCTCCCTGTGTTCTCAACTTCACTGTTTGTTTCCTTGTGCAAGAGAACTGAGAAATAAAGATAAGTACTAAGCTGTGGCCACTCAGCAAGCCAGTGCCTGTGGATTTCAAACTGAACCATCATCTTCAGTCCTTGTCAATTAGTAATTGCAATACAGTGGGTGCACTTAGCCCCTTAGGTCAAATAATGAAGCATTTTGGTGCTGTGGTTAGGAGCATGTTTATCATGACATTTTTACTTCTAGCTACTTAAGGTGTGTTCTGGCCCATAGGCTCTTCATCAACTGGGTCCTTATTGTAGTACTGTAGAAATTACAGTAAATTTATGCATGCTGCTTAGGCACAAAGCTTAGCCAAGAATGTTGAAGTAACTTGAGTGTTTTTGCTTTCCAGAGCCTAGCCTTGCGACCTATGAGCATCTTCTCTTCATGTTTTATAGAGGCGGTACGTGCATTTTCAACTAGTTCATGAACATGTCCTGTTACACATCTGCTTTAAATGCTTTCCAAATGTGATGGGTGAAGGCAGTTGATTCATAGGTGAAAAGACAGCTTCCAGTCTGTGCAATCCCAGTGTTACACATGCAGTCTGATTCTACTTGGGTGAAGAAGAACCTATAGAGGGTCGTAATGCTGCTCATTGGAGGGGGTTTGAACTTGATGAACTTTGAAGGTCCCTTCCAACCTAAACTGTTCTATGATTTGATGATTTTATAACCTTACAGGGAGGGAAGAGTCCTTCTGTTTAGCCTTAGACAGCGCTGGAAAGAGCCTGTTTCCTTTTGTGGCCACAAATTGCTAAAGCTACAGATGCTATTTTGTCTCTGAGGAGGCTGGATCTTACTACAACACATACGCTTTGATGCCCTATTATGCTGTGGAAATCTAGCAATAGTAGAGCAAATTTTGGAGCAAATAAAATTGCAGCTAATATGGAGCACCATGAGAATCATGACACTTGTTTGAAGTGATGGTGCTTGTTTCTATTTCCATATTGCATTTGCAGGCTGATGCTCTTCATTAATGAAGTGTCTGGCACAACTGAGATGTGATGTTGCTTGTGTCTTTTGTCCCACAGTTGAACTTCACCCATCAGGTATCATCTCTGAGGTGCTAGATGATGTTGAAAACAGGAGCTTCACTGCCGAGGACCCTGATGATGGTAGGGACTTCAATATATCTCGCTGTCTGCATTGATTAAGCTTGGATTAAGTTAATTATTACATCTCGCAAGGGAAAGGGAGGTGTATTGTACCTAATGGCTTTAAGTAAATTGCCCCCATTTTGATACCCACAGCCAGCCATTGCTTCAGTCACTGATAACATCCAGTGTTCTTGTTTCCTATCCAAGACTCATCACATGAAAGGAATGAGATACTGAGCAGGATAGTTTCTGTCCTTCCTCCCACTGTAGCTTTCTTTGCCTCCCTCAAGCAGCATCAGTCTCTGTGCTGCTTTAAAATGTCACTGACAGAAACCAAAGTGTCATGAAATGGGAAAGAGACATTTTCAGGGGGCAGTTGTACATTCTGGGGCAGCTCTGGGATGTTCTAGAGACGTGGGTAACCTGCCATGAGCAGCACATGCTCTCTTCCGCTGGAGGAAATGGAGAAGGTCAGTGATGTGGCTGCCTTTTTTGTAGTCTGTATATTAGGCATATAATGCTGTCTTGCAGCAAACAAGAGGGTGTAGCTTTTGTAAACCTAAAGTCAAGCAGACCATCTGCTTAAATCCGTCTCCAAAGGCATGGCAGTACAGCTGCCTCACAACACTGGCTAGCAAAACTCAGGCCACACCAGAGTCTCTACATATAAAGTCTTCACCAAGCAGAGCTACAGATTCAGCTTTCTAAGTGAACATGTTTTGCCTGTCCTGTGGGAGGCTGGGTTAATGCGCTGCTGTTTGTGTCATTCAAAGTTTGAAGCTCACACATTCCATTTTCTTCCTTTCAGCCAACTTTTTTATCACTGCAATGCAAGCGGTAAGTGCCTTGTCCCTGCAGTCAGAATTCCTTTGAGCCCTCCAGCTAAGACTTGCCTGGGAGTTTTCCAGTCTGTCATACAAGATTTAGCTCTCAGTATCTCCCTTTTTCACCTGTGCTCATCACCTCCTGTAACTTAACCTCTATGATTCTGCAGTTGTTTGCTTGATACCTGCTGCGCTGGTAACCTGCATGCCTGTGAGAGGCGTCTGTTGCTGGCAGTGGCTACATAAGTCTCTGTCCACTGTGCCCTACCTCCTGTTTCTAGTGACACTGCAGCAGTTGGACAGTCTCAGCACCCAAAGGTGTCAGTTTAGGTCAGAAAGCTCTCACCCACTGGGAGAGCCACACATTTGTCTCATTTAAATGGAATTCCTGCGCAGTCATTGAATTCATCCTATTAGAAATGCTTGCCATCAGCTCATTACTCTTCATACTCCGTGAGTCTCAGAGGGATGTATTGGGTATTGGATTTGGAACCAAAATCAAACTCATCTCATTACAGTGCTGTGATCTTAAGGACATCAAGCTTGCCTACCGGTTAAATAAGGCCATGGAGAAGGGAGACAACTGGAAATTCTTGAGTATGGATCACTTAAATACCTACTGGTGAGTGAAGTGCAGCTGATATTGAGAGTCTCGTGTAGTGGTATCAGTTTGAATACAAACCAGGATTTAAACATTGCAGAGGGTGCTTTGGTGAACACTGGTTATTGTATGCACAGTTTGGGAATTAGGTCCCTCTAAGAACAGTGATAGCTTAGGGTTTATCTTCAGTTTGTGGCCTTGCCCAAACTGAATTGTCTTGAAGTGTCAGTTTAGCTTAATACCCAACAAGTATACCAACCAGTTGTGTTTTCTTCAGTCCTGTTGTCCACTTAAGATGGCAGCTTAGGAGGTAACACCAAAACAGTGTGCGGGTCAGACCTAGCTCTCTGCATGGTGGTGTTGAGAGAAGTTGCAGCACAGCAGGTGTATTTAGGCATGAAATTCCCATGTAGTTCCACAATTTGATGCTGAAATCATGGCATCTAAAGTATCTCCACCAACGTCATTAAGTGCTGCAGTCACTGAACATAAGTAAGTAAGTGGAGCATACTGATTTGAAGAGAAGCCTGTTAAGGCATTGGAGCCAGAGATGCTCCTGTAAATTGATAGAATCATCATAAGAATCACAGAATGGTTTGGGTTGGAAGGGACCTTAAAGCTCACCCAGTTCCAAACCCCTGCCACAGGCAGGGACATCTTCCACTAGAGCAGCTTGCTCCAAGCCCCTGTGTCCAACCTGGCCTTGAAATTTGTGAAAATTATCATCCAAGCAAGATGCAGTTTCAGAGGTGGATGATTCAGACAATTGCACCTTATTTAGCCTTCAAGTAAACCAAGGGAAATTTAATTTCTTGGTGTAGGGACATTTTTCCTAGCCAGTGCGTTGGGTCAGGGTCCCAGGTGTGCATTGTGAACCTGTACAAGTAACAAGGTTAATTTAGTTCACTTCTTCAAGCGGCTCTTAACTAGAGGCTGTATTTGACATAGATTCAGGTACTTCAAACCTGGCATCATGCAGGGAGATTGCATTCTTTTGAGATTTTTAAATGCAGTGCTCTAACTTCTGGTTAATTCTGCCAGCTGCCTAGTGTCAGTGTTCTCTCATAAAAATGCTATGCTTATTTAACTGTATGGAGCATTGCGGTGATACAGTGAGGTCTCCCTGATCCACATACAAATCTGAGCAGAACACCATCATTTGCTGGTGCTTCTGTATGGTTTAGTTGAGCTAATCCTAAATGAATTGGAATGTTTCTCCCCTCCTCTAGGTCAAAATTCTTCTCCTTGTTGTGCATGATGGAACAAATTGATGTCGTATTGAAGTGGTACAAAGAAATGTCCTGTTCAGTAAGTGTGTGCTAGGGTAAGTTTCAGAGCTTTGGTGTGGAGAGGTGGAACAGTTACAGCTTACTGAAACAACTCGCTTGCTTCACCAGCTCTTCTATCCAAGTCCTAAAAACATATTGGAACTCCTTCAAGCCCTGGATGCAGCCAACTACTTGGAAAGGATCCCTTCAGTCTGGGAAGGTTAGTGATAACCACATGGCTATGGAGGCTGCTTGCCTGCTAGAAATCAGGAGCTTTTATCCCCAAGTAGGAGGTAGCTGGAGGACTTCCTACTGCTCAGAATAGCCACAGTTGGGTGCTTTGGCATGAGGGATGTTATTTCTTAGTGCAGTGATGGGGCTATTGTGGTAGAGAAAGGCAGAACCCATGTTTGGGCCTGCATAGACTACCAGTGTGGCTGTGTCATAGTTAAATGTCAATGTCTTGGAAAACAGTGCTTACCAGAGAGCAGCACCTTAACCAGCAGCCCATGGTTAACTCATTTAAACTACTTATCTGTTCTTTACCCCTTAAGAAGAGGAGACAAGAATGCAGATACAGGCTTTAGCACCCAGAAGGTACTTTATTGTCACCCAGAGGGGACAGACGGGTTTCTTTAGGGATCCTGGGCAGAATGATGACAGCACCGATTTGTAGTTAGAATTAAAGCTTTATTTTCTTAACAGGATTTTATGATTAGCATAGAATTGATAAGCAGAATAGCATGGGATTTCTATAGGCAGAATTAGTGTAATACAATTTTATCTAAGTAGCAGAATTTTATAACACTGCTTAGCTTAAGGTTTCTAATCATCTGGACCCTCTGCAGATGGGGTCAAGTCTCAGTATTTGGTTTGCTCTATAAAAGAATACAAGTCACCACTTGGTCTTCAGAGGAAGCAGACAATGGTGGAGATGTCTCTGACCACTGAGAGTCATGGGTCTCACTATCCAGCAGCAGTTCAGGTCCATGTTCCCACTTAGGACCTGTAACTGCTTGATGTTACTGACAGTGCTCTGTGTGCTGTTACCTTCCCTGTTCTGTGCCGTGGTCATCACCAGCATTGGGTTGGCTGGGTGCTGGGCACCTTGAAGGCTGTTAGCAAGGGGAACAGTCAGCCTGGCACCCAGGAATCTGCAGGCTGGCAGAAGAAATCCCTTTAGTTCATGTACTGGGTGCACAGGACCTTCAGGGCATGATAATGAGGGGAAAGGGAACTAATACAAGGCCTGCTCAGTCACAGAAAATGCTTTATAAGATGGCATTCATTACACTGACCTTAATACCTGGAGTTGGGAGCAGAGGTACCAGCCATGCATACCAACTATTGCCTTTCTCTAACAGATGTAAAACAGATGGGGTTTAATAGGAGACCAGAACTGTTGGAAGAGCTCTTGTCTTTGATGAGCAGGGAGCAGCACCCTGATGAGGTAAGGAAGCTGTCATGGTTTAACCCCATATACAGCAAAGCACCACACAGCCACTTGTTCCCTCCTCCCCATTGGGATGGTGGGGAGAATCAGAAGGGTCAAGTGCAAAAACTCCGGGGTTGAGATAAAGACAGTTTGATGAGGGAAGCAAAACTGTCTGAGCAAGCAAAGCAGAACAAGGGATTCATTCACCACTCCCCATGGGCAGGGAGGCAGTTCAGCCATCCCCAGGACAGCAGGGCTCCATATGTAACGGTTACTCAAGAAGATGGATGTGAACATCCCTCCCTTCCTTCTTCCTCCTCCAGCTTTATATGCTGAGTGTGATGCCATATGGTGTGGAATATCCCTTGGGTCAGTGGGGGTCAGCTGTCCTGGCTGTGTCCCCTCCCTGTTCCTTGTGCACCCCCAGCCTATACTCTGTGGAAGCACTGTTCAGCAGTAACTAAAACATCCCTGTATATCAACACTGTTTTCAGCACGTCCAAAACAGCCCCCTACTAACTGCTGTGAAGAAAATTAACACTATTCCAGCCAAAACCAATAAAGAGACTCTGCGAAAAGAGTAGAGCTCTCCCCATTTCTTAGTGCAGCATATAGACTGTATTTAAGTGCTGATTTATCCTCCTTGTCAGTCTTAGTTCCAGTGCATATGCCATTCCAAATTTCCAGATCTATGTGAGCCCATCCAGGCCTGCTAAGCCCTTTGAATTGTCTTCAACCTCCAGAAAAACCTCGGATTAACACAGAAGAGGATCACATCCTTACCTGGGTTTGGAAGAACAGTCCAGCCCAGACAGCCACATCCTTGTGAAATTCAGGGATTTTTGCCAGAGATGTTGTAGTAACTGGCTCCTCAACCTAAGGAGAGTTAAAAGCTTCTATGTACTGCAGAGCTCTCAAGTACCTGCAAAGCCATCTTGGAGCTGGCAGAAGTGAGCATTTTTTTGTGAGGAATAACCTTTGTTAATGGACACATTTAAACCACAAACCTGTAGGAGGAATTGCAGTGAAGGGGGGATGTTAATTCTAGAGAGTTTGGGATTAATGGCACAATCTCTCCACAGATCCAGCAGGCGTTTGCCAAGTGTGCTGAAGACATCAAAGCTGTGCACGAGCAGAGCGGGAGGGAGCGGGTCCAGTTACAGTGGACAGGCAGCATGCTGGGCTGCATTGCTCTCCTGTTTGCCAGGGCTGGCAGGACCCAAGATGCTTGGTACGTGTGAGGCTGCTGTGAGCGTTTGGTTGCTGACCCTGTAACTCAAGGCTTAATCCCAAAAATCCATTGCCTTGGAATGCTGGTGCAGGCAAAAGGAGGGGATAAATCCTGCTGGGAATGTGAGGAGGGTTCCTTAACTTTACTGTTCATTCTTGGCACCAGGTTACAGTTGTCTGTCTTAGAAATGGGTTAGAAGTTAATGCAGCAGCTGGCTTAGAGCATCTCACAGCTGCTTATGGCAAGGTGGGGTTTATCACTTCATTAAGCACTGCTGACTGCCTGCAGCTTCCCATTTGATAACTTCCAGAGCCCTTTGAAATTCAAACTGCTCAAGAGATTAATTAGAGTTTAATTAAACCTTTAATGAACCCTAATTAGACCTATAAAGAGAATACGTTTAGAACTAGAATTTGCTGTCCTGCCTGCTCTCAACTTGAAATGCTGGTTGAAATAACTAGCTTCCAGTTGAAGGTTCTGAGCTGTTTTCTGTTAAACACAGATGTTCTCTTCGCACTGATTCATTTGAAACAAAGGTTTGGCAAGTACCCTTCTAAAAATACATCATACTTTAAGCTTCCCATCAGCTACACTTGCTGTTTTCTCTGACACTAATGTTAAGAGTTAAGATATTTTGTGTTAAAGCCATCAATGCTGGTAGCTGGCACACACCGCATCTGTGAAAACACAGCATGGGGTGTGTTTCAGATCTGTGGGGAAGGTTGTTTCATGACATTGAGCTTGCCTGTGTCTCAGCAGGGGCTTGTCTTACCCAGGAGATTCAGTATCTGTCTCTTCCTGTGGTTTGTGGTGTGTGAGGGTTTTTTAGTGACTGTTTTGGTTTCTTTTGAACAGGAACATGATGGAGCGTTTCCAGCAGATCAATAGGATTCCCACGTAAGTACTTTTAGGTTCTGACTTCAGGTAGAGGCTGAGATCTTGCATTTCTATTATAGAATATCATAGTTGGGGTTAAAAGCTTTCTGCTGGGATGGTTGTTCCCAAGTGCACCACGTTGGTACAGGGTGAAGACTGAGGTGAAATTCCTGCAGGAGCAGAATTGGGCTGGTTGAGTGATGTGAGGATCTGTCACCTCCTTTCCCTCTAAAGGAGGTGCTGTAAATTAATGGACACTTCACCTGGGACCCTGTGAACACTCTTTGCATTTCTTTTGCAGTAATCAGGTGTTGGATGGGTTCTGGAACTGTGCTAAACAAACCAATAACGCAGATGAGGCGATTAAACTGGTAAAGCTGGTAGCATCCCTGGGCCATCCTGCATCTCAAAAGCTTAAAAGCAAAACGGAGAAGGAGTTTGAGCTCTCTGAAAAGCAGAAGTAAGTTTAAGTACTTCATGTTACTGCTGAAGGGATATAGCAGGGTGTTGGAGGGGTAATTCCTGTGGAAAGGTGGCACAGAATTGGCTTGTCCGTGGACTCTGGTTGATTCACACTCCCAAAATGGTCGCTGCTTTTGATTCCACGCTGTCCATCCCTCCTAGAAGGAATGGTTAGTGTTATCCACCACTCACATCTGCTTCCACCTTTCTTTCCTAGAATCTTCTCCTAGCTGGGTCTGGCCACCTAAAAGATACTGATTGCAGGCTAGTAAAAGCAGGAAATGGGCACAGGATGGGCCTGCACATGGCTCACAGGTTCTGAGGGCCATGGTTAATCTTCAGTCCATCTCACCAGGCATCACTGTTCATCACTGCAGCAAGCTGCTGCAGCCAAGCTCAGTTGCTGGTTTTAGCCTTGAGGGACCACAGTATGGAGCCAGTGGTCTGGTCCAAGGGAATGAATAAACGGAAGTTCAGCATCCTTGAGAAGCTGACCCATCACTTCTGGGTAACTTAAGTGGCTTTTCCAAAGTGTGCTTCCACCAAATGTTGGGTAGACCTGTCCTTTGAGGACAATAGGTGTCAGCCCATAACGTTCTTTTTGGAGGGGGTTTACCCTGTGTTTTACATCTGTCCTTTCAAGCGGAAGTCACAAGATGTCACTGATCACTGAACTGTTTTACACATGCAGGAAGACATTGGAGAGCATCCAGCCAGACAGCGACAGTGACAGCGACAGCGATAGTGACAGTGACCGTGAGTAGCTGTCCTTGCCTTCCTCACTGGAAAACTGGGAGCAGCCGCTGCCTGGATGCCAGGAGTCTTCTGTGAGAACTGAAATGACTGAGGGGAAGTGTTTGGGAGGTGCTGCAGCACTGCTGAGCACTTTAGAGCTCTCCCGTACAGGACCTGCTTTGCAAGAGGACGCTGTCCTTGTTGGATCAAGCTGGAGTGTGTCCTGTTTGGTGACTTCAAACACAGTGTGCCCTACACCAGCACAGTTTCTTCCACACCCCTACCTGCATGAGCTGGCTCCCAGCAGTCATGACCTGCTGAAGCAGGGGAGGGCTGCAGCAAGGAGTGCACTTCCTGAGGCTGCTCAGCACATACAAGACATTGCCAGCTTGAGCCACTTCTCTTGGGCCTCCTGTGACTTAAACCTGTGCCAGATTTAATTCCTTTCCAGCCAACTTCACTGAACTACTTAAATACGAGGTTTACTCTGTATGTAAACACTGCAGATGCAATACTCATCACCTGTGTGTTGTTCCCCATCTTTCTGGGTGTTCTGGGACAGGCTTTGGACTGTTGGAAGATGCTAAAACTACAATTTGTACAGCTGGAGACTGCATGTAATAAATGGCTGACAGAAAGCTGGCTGCATCCTGGTAATCCCTGAGCAAACAGTTGATTGACTACAAAGTGTTGCTGCTCTGTGAGAGGGTGAGTGAAGTTCATGCAGAGCACAGTAGTAAAGCTACTGAGGTGGCTGGGCAGACAGGACTGGGGTTTGGTTCTCTGCCTTGGAGGTAACTGGTGCTCACAGCACGGTGCTGCATCAGGGTAAGTCAGGAATGAGTTGAGGAAACAACAGCTGCTAGAGGTAGAACAAGCCATAGCTGAAAGGGTGGAAGTTCCCCATGGTACAAGAACAGAGGGACTTCACTGCTGCTTGAAGGCAAGACTTGCTCCAGAAGGCAGACATGCCTGTGCACTGTGTAGCAAGTGCTGGGTGTAGCAGAGAAAAAGGGATTTTGGGGTGATGTTCCACCAGTTTAAAACTGGATTAACAAGTGGACAAAGCCACGGTTACTGATTTCAATCTTCCTTCACTGATGATAAGAAGGGAAAAAGGGGGAAGAAAGAGGGACAAAGGAGAAAAGGGATGGAAAGAGCTTGGTCTTTATGTGAGCTCTCACTGTTGAATCAAAGTCTGGCTTCTAGAGAGAAATACCTACTTGTCTGCAACTACAGAAGACCAGGTCTGACAAGGGGCAGAAGTCCACCAGGGCAACCAGGTTAAGTTACACACCTAAACCTATATTCATCCATGGATTTTTTTGCAGCTGTATAAATGGGCAGATGGATCACATCTATGATCTTGTTCCTTTAAAGATTCAAAAATGAGCTTCTCCAGGCCATGGAGGAAGGCTGCTCTTCATAGAATCCCAGACTGGTTGTGGTTGGAAGGGACCTTAAAGCTCATCCAGTTCCAGCCCCCTGCCATGGGCAGGGACCCCTTCCACTAGAGCAGCTTGCTCCAAGCCCCTGTGTCCAACCTGCCCTTGAACACTGCCAGGGATGGGGCAGCCACAGCTTCTCTGGGCACCCTGTGCCAGCGCCTCAGCACCCTCACAGGGAAGAGCTTCTGCCTAAGAGCTCATCTCAGTCTCCCCTCTGGCAGGTTAAAGCCATTCCCCTTGGCCTGTCCCTGCAGGCCCTTCTCCAAAGCCCCTCTCCAGGTTTCTTCTAGGCCCCTGTAGGCACTGGAAGGCTATATTTGACATTGACATGAGACTGAACAGCAGGAGAAAGTCGTTGAAGTCTGGTTTTATTGAGCTGACAAAGTGGCGAATTGTTAATGGCAGGTTACAAACATGATTTTGGTTGACCACAAGCCTGCTTGGTAAGATGGGGAAGAAACAAAACTCTTACACCAATTGTAGAGAAGCTTCCTGAAGCTGGGTGTCAGGATAACTCCAAACTGACAAAGATACAACAGGTTGTGAAGTTAAATACAGTGCAAGGAAACAAATCCTGCACCCGTGCTTTGCTTTCACACCTCCAGCCCCTGCCAACGGCTTGCTTTGCAACCCTCAGGAGACGATGCCACTTCTTCCCAGCACATTCCATCACTGAACCACCTCCAACGCCACAATCCTGCCTCACTGCACTTGAGTTGTTCCCAGCCCCACGGCGCTGGCGTACGCCGTCAAGATCTCCACGATCTGTTTTGTTTCCAGGGTCATGCGAGCCTCGGTGAGCCAGTCGTGGGCCACCCTCCTGGACTCCCCTCTCAACTGGTTGACAAACTTGGCCGCCAGCTCCAGGTCTCCGTGTTCGATGCAGTAGGAAGCGTAAGACAGTAACTTGAAGGTGTCGAGGTCGTCGGGGCTGAGCTCTGCAGGCGGCTTCAGCTGCTGAGGGTGAAAGACAAGCAGGGACTGCAGGTAGGACAGGAAGTACTGGTACAAGCTGTTTCTGGTCTCATCGATCATAGCCACCCGTTTGGCCAGTTTTTGGACCGTGTAGAAGCGCGCTCTGAGGGCCTCTTCGCTGTAGACTCCCCGTGTCAGGGACTCCTGCGGGAGAGCTGCTGTTAAGGCTTCGGTGAACGCGTTGTCAGCACAACTGGCTTTGATGGCCTTCACTGCACTCTCCAGGGGTTCTGTGGGACTGTCCCCAGAGGCTGTTTTCATGCAGTATTTGAGTGCTTCCACAGAGAGCCACAGCTGATGGGCCTTCCTGGCCTCCTCCTCTGCCACTGCGTGACCTGCAAGGTTAAGCCAAGAATGAGATGCTCGTTTGGGTGCACACATGGGAAGTTGTGAACATGAGCAGCAAAAGCCACCTCTAAACACTCTGCTTTGACAAGCACCCACTCCCACAGCACTTGATCCTAAATCTGATCCATAATTCAGGATCAGAACAAGACAACAGCAGTTTGGACTCACTGAGTAATGTGGCAAACCCAAGACCACAAGTTACGTGCCCAAACCTGGGTTTAGGCACCGAGGTTGGGTAACACAACTTTAGTCCTTAGAGAAAGGTGATTTCAGTGCTCACTCTCGACTGCTTGCTCAATTCCCTTCAGCCTGGCGAAGGCAGTGTTGATGTCCATGGTGAAGTTGTCTAGCTGCTCCTGATTAAGGCGTCTGAACTGTATTTCTTGTTCACTGAGTTTCTCTGCTAAGTTCTGAAACAGAGCAAGACACATCGATCAGACCAGAAACAGCCACTTCATTACAGGCACCTGATTTTTAAGGGGTGTTTCTATAAAGCTCTTGTCCCTGCTAGGGACAATGCATATAGTAAATACAACAGACCAGTGAAAAGCCTTACTAGAGTGAATTTAACAGTTATTACACTTGGAACTATCCAAAGTTTATCATTTATGGTAAAATCTTTAGAGACCTTGTCAAAAGTTCCTCTCCAGTATTCTCGTGTGCCCCCTTTAGGTATATGAGAGATATCCCCCTAATTCCCTCAGGGACTCTTCTCCCTTACCTGCTCAAATTCCACCTTCAGGTCCTGCTCCTGGACCCTCAGAACGTCCCTGATGTGGTCTGTGTGGGCAGCCGCCTGCCGCCGGAGCTGCGTCCGCATTTCACCCTCCATCACCTCCCGCACTTCTTCGATCTGCACACACAAGGGGCTGTTACAACAGTGCTAGTTTCCAACTGCTTGTCGCAGGTGGTGATTTATACAACATCACTGATTACCCAGCAGGTATTTTATACAAGTGGCATTGATAGGGCCAATGTTTCATCTTAAAAAGCTGCTGAGGTCCAGTTCCATAGCTGAGCCTTTTCCTGTTCAAAAGCAGCTTCACAATCCACTAATGCCAACAACTGCTGATTACTCACCAGGCACTTACTGCGGTTTAGCCACAGAAAGGTTTAATTTATGGTGTCTGTATCTATCCCAGACTGGTTTGTGTTGGAAGGGACCTTAAAGCTCATCCAGTTCCAACCCCTGCCACGGGCAGGGACACCTTCCACTAGAGCAGGTTGCTCCAAGCCCCTGTGTCCAACCTGGCCTTGAACACTGCCAGGGATGGGGCAGCCACAGCTTCTCTGGGCACCCTGTGCCAGCATCTCAGCACCCTCACAGGGAAGAGCTTCTGCCTAAGAGCTCATCTCAGTCTCCCTTCTGGCAGGTTAAAGCCATTCCCCTTGTCCTATTCTTCCAGCCCCTTGTCCCAAGCCCCTCTCCAGGTTTCCTGGAGCCCCTTTAGGCACTTTAGGAGGCTGCTTTACCTTCTTCTCCTGTTCCAATTCAATCTCACTCTTGTGATGCTCCAGCGCTTTGGCCACAGCTGCCTCAAATGCTTTTTTATCTTCAAGTTTCTGCTTCTCCAGGGCCAGCTCAATGTGCTGCTGCTCCCGCACCCGCTGCTCTGCCAGCTGCTTGTTCAACTGGTCGATGCGGCGATGGGCATGTGCAATGAGAGAGTTCAAGTCGTCTGTTGATAACTGGTCAGCTGAAGAACACACAGGGTGTTAGGGAAGGTCTGCAGGGAAGTGGCTGCTCTACTGCATTGTCCACCTCCCCCTCAAGCACTCTGAGGCTCTGTGTGGTTGGCCAGTGAGCATGTTTTATGGGGATCCCTGAGCACTTCAAGCCTTTGACCTGTGCTAATGCCCACCCAGAACTGCTCTGAACCCACCTACGGGGAAGGACTTCCAATCTAGGAGAGAAATCCCAGACTGGTTTGTGTTGGAAGGGACCTTAAAGCTCATCCAGTTCCAACCCCCTGCCACAGACAGGGACACCTTCCACTAGAGCAGCTTGCTCCAAGCCCCTGTGTCCAACCTGGCCTTGAACACTGCCAGGGATGGGGCAGCCACAGCTTCTCTGGGCACCGTGTGGCAGCGCCTCAGCACCCTCACAGGGAAGAGCTTCTGCCTAAGAGCTCATCTCAATCTCCCCTCTGGCAGGTTAAAGCCATTCCCCTTGTCCTGTCCCTGCAGGCCCTTGTCCTAAGCTCCTCTCCAGCTTTCTCATATCCCCTTTAGGCACTGGAGCTGCTTTCAGGCCTCCCTGTAAGGAGCCTTCTCTTCTACAGGCTGAACCATCCCAGCTTTCAGCCCATCTCCATAGGACACTGAACACTGATAACTCCAGCTTGGTCCAATCTTATAGAAATTAGATCCTGAAAACACTGAATTCATTGTGAGAGGCAGCCACAACTTATCTTCCTTCACCAGTGCTCCAGACCAGCAGTTCCCAATCACATTTCTTACCCCAGTCTGTACTTTCCATGTTTGGCCTCTCAAAGAGCTGTGGGGGTCACAACCACTTTGGATTTGCTAACAAGTTTGCTATTTTGCTGCCTGGAAAGGAGGAGGACACAGGCTACACCTGCAGCACCTCCTGACCTTACATATGGGGACCTGAGAGCTGCCCAGGCTCTGTAAAATGCTGCAGCTCACTTTGCACTGGCTGCCAGCCCCGTTTTCCATACAGGACTACTCAGGAATGCCTGCCTGCAGGGTCTGAAGCACATGAAATTCCACAGTGCTCCAGCCACCCTGCTGCTGAGTGCTGGGGAGAGGACTGGCACAGGAGGGTTCAGTACAGTGGTGCTCAGCAGGGAAGTTGAGCAGCAGCACTAAGCTCAGTGCTGAACTTACACTGTTATAATGAGGGTTTACTGCACCCCAGATTTAAATTTTACATTTCTTTGATTAAAAGAATATAAATAATAATCAAGCTTAGAATCAAAGGGTTAATCAGAACTGAAACCAGCTTGAAGATGAAATCTGGGCAATCAAATCAGCTTCAAATGAAACTGATCTGGGTTTGGTGGCCCAGCTCAGAGCAGCCCTAGTACTGAGGTGTTGTGGCAGGGCTGTCAAGAGCTGCAGTATCCAGTATCTCTGCCACCAGGACTGCTGAGGTGGGCCTCCTTCAGGACAAACACCACCACAATATAAACTAGGATTGGTCTTCAAAGGGTCTGCTTCTCACTGGAATCTCAGCAGCACAAAGACTGGCTTAAATGTAAAGTCATGCGCCACACAGACATGAAAAGGGACAAAGAGAAGAGATGACATGCACAAGACAGAACAAGTTAACTCACCTAAGTCAGTTATCTCTGCAACAGAAAGAGGAGAGGTTGGAAAAGTTAACACACATTCACTACAACAAGTCAGTCATGCAGAAGTAAAAGAGGAAACTAAGAGCTTATCATCTACAGTGACTTAAACAAGAGTTCAAGTCTTGAGGAATTCAGGAAGAATAATATGGAAGTCTCTCTATTACAAGATACAGCCCAAAACATCCCAATCACCGAAATCCCCTTCAGAAACCTGAAGACTGATGTTTAACCAAATGAAACATGCACACAGTCATGGTGCCATCAGAGACTTACTTAGCCCCTTCCAGCCAGGCTTGACATCGGGGGTGATGCTGTCAAGCTCTCGCTGAAACTCTTCTCTAGCTGTAGTCACAAGCTCATGATATTGAGCTACAATCTTGGCCTCAGATTGTGCTGCCTGAACCTGTAACAAACCCAAATGAGAGGGGGTTAGTATTGAAAAGGGAAGCATAGAGAATTTACAGCCAGGCTCTGAGTTAGTGGGTAACACCATTTACACACCAAGTCATCAGCACACATTGCTCCTGTTCCTCCTTAACCTCACACTAAATTCCTCTTGGAATCAAACAGGAAGAAGAAGTTGCCCACAGAAAGGACTGACTCCAGTCAAGCTGCCTGGAGACTCTTTCAGGAGAGAGTTCAAGCTCTCACAAAGATCTTGTCATGGCTGATTACTGGGAGTACAATCAGCTCTGAGACAGAGTATAGCTGGAACAGGATGGAACTTACTAACCTACCACAGAGGATGTGGGGATGGGAGACCTGCACAAGTTACCAGGCACTTACAGTCTGTGGAAGCATTACCTTTTTCACCACATTGTCCAAGTCAACTATCATATGACGAAGGTTTTCTTCTGCAGAGGTAATGTGAGATTTGGCTCCTGCAATCTGAGACTTCTTGGCGTCCTCGATTACACCTTTCATCTTCTCTAACTCCTCTCTGAAAAGAGAAGCAGCTGCTAATGATAAATAACATGTACAGGTCTTACAGCATAACCCCAGAGAAAGGTTTACTTCATGCTGTCTGCATTTACCATAGACTGGTTTGGGTTGGAAGGGAGCTTAAAGCTCCTCCAGTTCCAACCCCTGCCACGGGCAGGGACACCTTCCATTAGAGCAGCTTGCTCCAAGTCCCACCCAGGCTTGCCTTGAACATTGTCAGGGATGGGGCAGCCACAGCTTCTCTGGGCACCCTGTGCCAGCGCCTCAGCACCCTCACAGGGAAGAGCTTCTTCCTTATATCTAACCTAAATCTATTCAGGTTAAAGCCATTCCCCCTTGTCTTACCACTACATGCCCTTCCAATAAGTTTAATATTGACAAAATTATCCAAGAATAACACTAAAAGGATTATGGATTATTTTAATCTTATTTGAATTTACCACCACTAGATACAAGCACTAAGGGGATAAACAAGTTCTTAAAACAGAATAGGAGTGTTTCAGACTCCTGGGTACAGTGAGGACTGTGTGCACAGGCACCCAAGATAATGGTACAGCCATCAATCAGAGAAAGGAGGGGTGACAAAGGAAAACAATCAGGTGTACACACTGCAAACTGAAATGTTCATTAGTGTATGGAACCTGGTTTTGATTTGGCACTAACACATCAGTGTGCCTGCAGCAGTGACTGCATCCTTTCTAGAAACTCATTGGGTGTCTCCCAGCCCTCGCATGGACAATACTATCTCACCATTCAATGAGCCTTAAAACCCAGCAGCTCACTTGGCTTTTAGAAGGGCATCAGCAGCTTCGTCCACAGCTCTCCTCCGATCCTTCAGTGCTTCCTCCAGTGTGCGCCACTGAGAGGACTTTTTCTCCCCAGCATCCTAAGAAGCAGATTCCTAATCAGGGTCACTGCAATCACTCAGTGAGAGAGTTGTCAAAACAAAGTCTGTAGAGATTTATAGACCCACAGAATGGTTTGGGCTGGAAGAGACCATCCAGTTCCAACCCCCTGCCATGGGCAGGGATGCCTCACACTAGACTGTGTTGCCCAAGGCTCTGTCCAACCTGGCCTTGATTCACACATTGCTACAAATTCCACTTCTTGCTACAGATTTCACTCAACCTGAGCAATATCCTTGTGTTTTACCAACAGCAGGAATTATTCTCCTCTTCCAGTGTTTTAGTTTGGGTTTGTTGGGTTCCTCACCTGATCAACAGCCATTTGTACATGCAGAAAAGGCTGTGTGGATCACTATGGTGCCACAGCGAATACCTGCATGTATTAATGTACTCTAATACCTAAACACTGCTTTTAAGCTTAACACTTAAAGCATCATAATACTTTTAAGTTGCTTAATGTTAAAGTAAGCTTAACACTTAAGCTTAAAAGCAAACTCTTAAGGCATTTGTTTTACTAACCACTAGATTAAATCTTGTGTGTGTTTAGTTGCCCATATGCTCATTGATTAACAACTAAATGATATCCTCTGATCCAGAACTCAATAGGCAGCAGCAGTTCCCCACAAGTATTAGGTTTATTCCAGCACTGGTGCACCAGAACCACAAATGCCATTGCTCATACACCACCTGCTCATTTCCAGGCAAGAAACAAAGAACCCAGCAAGATTTGGTAAGGAGAAGAGCTTGACAGAATTAGCAGGGTGGGCAGCATAATACCCGCACTGTACCTGGGTAAAAAAGGAACTTGGGAATTAAAATACAACGTGAATACTTGCAAGCAGAAAAGTGCAAGTTAATAATACATTAATAAAGGGAAATAAAGGAGTTGGGGAAAAATAGATCATTCAAAAGCAAAGCCACCTCATTCACAAGTGAAACATGAGTGATAACAGTGAATACATTGCAAGAAAAGCTTCCAACTTCAGTTTTAGTTGTGAGATCAAAGGTTGTTTGGTGCGGGGTGGTTCTTTCAGTGTGTTCAGAAAACGGGGGGTGGTTCTTTCAGCGTGTTCAGAAAAAGAACAATATTGTCCCAGTTTACCTCAGAATTGTCCATGGCCTCCTTCAGTATCTGTGAATGGGCATTGACTGCTTGCACAGCAGACTCCTGGGCAGTAATGGCCTGAAGGGTTACACGAGCTGTTGCGCTTAGAGCTCCTTCAAGAGTTGCTGCAAGGGCTGGAAAAACATGAATTAAGTCAATTAAACTATAGAGAAAAGAGTTTTAGAATCAGTGAAACGACACCTCACATCCGCTGTGCCTCCTTATGCTATTTTCTATGACCCAAAAGAGTTCAGTTCAGGAACTGCAATACAGCCTCCAGAAGAAGAGTCACCAAACGCACTTCCTATTTAGAAAGGGAGTTCTAAGGTGCAAGTCTGCACTTACAGCAATAAAATTCCTCCGTGGAAAACCTTCACCATGTTTTTGCACGGGAATGCATTTAATCCAAGAGGTGTATCCCATCACATAGAGGGAGGCTGAGCCAAAAGAAGAGAAGCTGAAGGGGTATCTTAAGTGATGCCTTCCACATCTAAAGGGCTGTAACAGAAAAACCTGAACCAGGCTTCTCAGAGGTGGCCAGAGAAATGGAGAGAGGCAACAGATCCATGTGGCAGCAAGAGAAATTAACTGGATGCACCAAGTTCTCCATCTCAGGAAGTGCTGACAAAACTGCTCAGGGAGGTGGAACAACCTCTATCCTGGCAGAGCTCCAAACCTCCAGGGAGGCCTTGAGCAACCTTCCTGTGGAAGGATCATTACTTATACTTTCAAAGGGTGCTCCCAGAGAGGTGGATGATGCCCCAAGCCTGTCAGTGTTTAAGAGGCCTCTGGACAATGCCCTTAAGAACATGCTTGAACTTGGTCAAGCCCTGAAGTGGTCAGGGAGTTGGACTTGATGATTGTTTTAAGTCCCTTCCAACCAACCGAGTCTAATCTATTCTAACCTGTCCCAATTCCCCATGCAGGGAGATGGACCTTGGAGATCCATTCCAACCCAAAGTTTTCCATCATTCTTTGACTATCAGGTACTTCATAGTGAGTGGAAGAAGCTTCAACACCACTCACTCTGCCAACCCAACACAGAGACAACAAAAAGCTGTATAAGCAGCTTAGAACTCTAAAGCCAAGAGAGTCCAACAATTCTTCTGTCATGTACAACACAGAGAGGAAAACCAACGGCACACTCACATGATATCTTCTCTTGCTCCTCTTTGTCTTGCTGGGCAAGCCGGGCTGCAACTTCTTCTGGTGACCGTTCTTTTACAGCATGGAAACCTTCATGTACTTTACCTACTCGGAAGTAAAAGAGCTTGTTTCAGTGGAGAGCTCAAGTTAGTACCTGGATTACTTGCAGGGAAGTCACTTTCTTTCCTGCACTGATTTTTATCATCAGGATCACTTTACAAATCTGACTTCTGCACAAAGCCATGCTGAAACTACCTCAGGCACTTTTATATCTGTAAGTAAAGGCCAGGCTCACATCTTCTTAAAATTAAAGATGGTAGCATGGACACCTCACCTGCATGTGTAGATTTGATGTTGACCAGATACAAAAATACACAAGATTCAAAGGCAAAAGGCAAAGCAAGAAGTGAGAAACATCTATGGAGACAAGTTTAATTTTTAAGATAGTATCTTGGGGGTTTTTAGCTCTCCTTTGGCATGCTTAGTGTCCAGTTAAAATAACAAGAGATTAGTGAGCAGGTTATGGTGACTCACAATTCTATTCTATTCCTTAGCCTAAGGCTATTTAAGAGTGAGCATTCACTTAAGTAATTCAAGACCAACAGCAAGTCTGTATCTGTACTGAGGAGACAGCCCAGACCTCTCAGACTCAGGTTACCTTCTAATAATGCTGATGCTAACTCTGAAGAATGTATTTACTTATTGCTGCCACACTTGTTACGAGATGTGTTCATACATAAAGAAATTAATATAATCCCATCTCAAAGAGACCATGATAGAGAAGCTGCTGCTTCTTGTTGAGTTAAGCAATGTTCTTCAGTTGCTCCACTTGGCCCTGGGCAAACATGCTTTTCTGAACAGCAACCAGAAAGCCACAAAGAGCACAGGCAAACTGGACTATGCAAGTTCCAGTTCAGCATAAAGGCTTCCCTCTTGTGTTCACACCTATACCTGTCCCAGGTATCACTCTCAGCTTCTTAGTATGCTAAAACTCTATTAACAGATGATGGGAGTTTCCTTCTGCGAGAGGCACAAAGAATCCTTTAAAAACAAAGAATCCTTTTAAAAAGCCTTTAAAAACTAACAAATACCAAGACAGGAGTAAGAGTTTATGCACTTGAAGCTATAGGATTTGGGGTTTATCCATCACATTCACATGATCTTTTTCACCTTCTTCAGTCTGTATCCCAGGAGCTGGCACCGACACGGCTACCCCTGTTGCAGAGATGATCTGTGCTGCAGCCTTGCCCGCTGTTAAACACAGTTACAGAACAAAACCACCCAGTAAATGTGTGTTAGAATGTTAAGAACAGGGATATAAGACTTCATTATTTTTTTGCCTCTAAAAACATTCTTTTGGACACTGATATTAGTATTGCCAGAGAGCTTCCTGGAGACACAGCAACCAAGTATTACACATACACACACACATGCAGCCATGAAATGTACAATGATGTTAAAACTGCTCCTCTCTAAACCAATCCTGTTTGATCTGGCTTTACAGTAGCTCAATCATTATCCAAATGAAAGCTTCTTGTGCTTGCAAGCAGAGGTGAATAGCCTCAGCACCAAAGTGATCATCCTGCTGAGTCCCATATCTAAAGTTTATCTCACATTCCAAACAGTCTATAAAGTAAATTAAGAAACAAAATAGTAGGAAAAAAGAAATCTAAAGCCATTTTAGGCAAATTTCCCTATGACTGAAAATAACATTAATTCTCAGAAATGAGAGCATACTCATCATCAACCATTCCAAAGGACTATCTTAAATCTCCCCTAGCACGTATGACATAGACCATTAGGATCTTTTGCTTCTCTCCACACGATACTGTATAACTATACCTTCTTTTTCCTCTGCAGGAGCAGCAACCTCTGTTTTGCTGATGTGGGATTTAGCGGGCTGTTTGGACTCTTTCATTACTTCTGCTACAGATGAGATCTTCAGTGGGCCTTGCTGTAGCTTGAAAAATCAAAACCAAGAGACCCCATCAGTTTTCCAAGCAGCTTGTGTGGCACTGCTTCCATCAGAATGGGAAAGCACATTTCCACATCTAGATGGCTGTAGCATAAATCTAAGCTTCAAGGTACAGATGAAAACAATAGCAAGGCCATGTCATTTCTTGCCTTGATTTTTAATGTAGAAGGAATCTTTACAACTTCCACCTCTGGAAAACTGAAGGGACAGCAGTGCCACAGGTTTCTTTATAAATGTTTATTAAGGTATGAATAAAAAGCAGGTAATTTCCTGCCTCAAGTGTTCCAAACACTTCTGAGTCTGTTGAGCACTACAAATAACACAGAAACTATAAAAATCACTCACATGAAGGTCTGAAACCACTCTAGAAAGCAGATTTAAATGATTTAGTCTCTATAAGATATCTTAAACTAGTTCAGTTGACACTTCTCTATTTCAAACCTCTGCAGCATTTATTGTCACAACGAGTGAGGCCATCAGTCTCTCCTACCCAGCTTCAGCTCTTTAGATGAGTGCTCCAACAGCCTGCCCCTCAACTGTCAAGCTTTGCCCCACACACTTCTGGCAGTCACCCCTCCCATCCTGACCAGTTTCTAGGCAACTCCTTCTGAAGCTCAGTGGAAAAGATAGGAATTGTTATTGCTCAAGCTATTGCACAGCTCAAGATATGTTTTAACTAAAGAACAAACGCGGTGATTTGGTCTGGGTATCACTGAATGATGCCACAGGCACGGTGTGGGATTGACAGGCGTGAAAGGAATCAGATTTGCATGATTTCACTGACTGCGCTTTGAAAGGATTCAGACACTCATGTTCAGGGCAGACAAACACTCAAGAAAAGAGTATTGCAAGGTTTTATGATATTAATCCTTTAATATCCATTACTCAAAGCCACAAGGAATTAAGAAAAGCATCTGAGTTAGAGCCATGACTGCGCAGGTGATGACTTTGTCAGCCAGCAAAATCTGCTAGTGCCTGGGAGGCATGAAGAGCTTGGGTGAGCACTAGGGTGTCTAAAGCCAGAAAAGAGGCAGTTTTGGTGAACTGATCTCCTCTTCATTAAAAACAGCTTTCTTAAATGCCAATTTAATAACTTCTGGGTTTCTTGCGGGTCAAGTGGCTTCTGGAAGCTCAGGACAACCAGAGCAGAGCAGCTCTTCAGCATTCTTGGATAACTGAGAAGCGTTTGCTTTCAAATGTAGGAACAGAGAAACTTCCAGATTCAATTTCCAGAAGGCAGCGTCAGGTTTCCCCTTCCCCATGTTCATGCCACTAAGATTTCAAAGGGTGATGCTTACGCATGGCTCTGTACCACGCAAATCTTTACTCATTCCAGCATGTTTTCAGTCCTCTTTAAAGTTAAGTTCAGCTCAGAATAAGAGTTTTCTAATCCTGCTATATCTACACTGAGCCTCTAGGAAAACAGTTAAATTCTAGCACATCACCTACCCCTCTCTCTGCCCACTTTATGTCTAAGCAGAGCAGCTATTCAGTTAGGAATGGGAAACACTTACTGGTTTCTTTGGCAGCGGTGTGCTGTAAGGTGCAGGACCAAGTGCCATCTCAAAGAGTTTATCTGAGTAGGGAATGGCCTTCTCGACGCTCTCCCGGAACTGGGAATCATAGCTGGCGTACAGGACGGTCCCCCCCACCCCTCCACCCACAAACAGGATACCAGCACCGATGATTTTACCTACAGAAACACTGAGGGGGAAAGAAGAGTCAAAGTTATCAGCTGTATTAGTGAGAGTGATGTAAAGTGTATTATATGACAAACATCAATCAGTTTGTGAGACTTCAGCTTCTGGCTGAGGACAACCACTCTGTTCTTGCCAATAAACCCAGCAGCCACTTTAAGCCACTTTCAGCACCAGCAAATCCATGCTCAGTCATGACAAACCCAAAGGCAGGATGGCAACTCACAACCTTCCTTGTAACTACTGATCATCTCGATGAGCTTCATTTACATTTGACTGAATCAAACAAGGAAGACACAAAACTATGAGAATGGAAGTTACTCAACAAGTCCCACTGCTACCAATTTGCTCCCACGTGAAACTAAGGAGCAGATTCCCTCTTGGTCAACGCAACAGAAGAACCAATTTATGGACTCACAGAATTCTTTGGGCTGGAAGAGACCTTCAAAGCTCATCCAGTCCAACCTCCCCTGCAATGAGCAGGGACATCTTCAACTAGATCAGGTTGCTCAGAACCACATCCAGCCTGGCCTTGAATGTCACCAGGGATGGTGCATCCACCTCTTCTCTAGGCAACCTGTGCCAGTGTTTTACTACTGTCATCCAGCCTGCGTCTTCCCTCTTTAGTTTAAAACCATCACTCCTCATCCTATCAAAGTAGGCCCCCGTAAAAAGTCTGTCCCCATATTTCTTATGAGTCCCTTTTAAGAACTAAAATGCCACAATAAGGTCTCCCTGAAGCCCTCTCTTCTCCCAACTGAATAACTCCAGCTCTCTCAGCCTGCCTCCATAGGGGAGACACTCCATTCCTCTGATCATTTTTGTGGCCTTCCTCTGGATACTCTCCCATCAGATCCATGTCTTCCCTGTACTGCGGACTCCAGAGCTGGATGCAATAATCCAGGTGGGGTCTCGCCAGAGCAGGGTAGAGAGGCAGAATCACCTCTTGACCTTCACATTCCACCCTCCAAATCCCCCTACGTACCCAGACTCTCCTGAGGAGGTGGCATATCCACGGTACAGCTGTAATGGACGGAGTGATGCCCTCCGGCACCGGCTATTCTGCAAGAGGTAGAGGAGACAAGAGTTAAGCAGTGAGCGCATTTAGACTCAACAGCAGTATCCCAACAGTCTGCTCCATGGCCACACCTCACACACTCTCCAAAATAAAGCAGCAGTTAAAATCAGAGCACTGATGTTGGACTCTTGTTTTCCCTAAACAAAGCAGAGAGCTTTTTCATAGAGTCACAGACTGGTTTGGGCTGGGAAGGACCTTAAGATCATCCAGTTCCAACCCCCTGCCATGGGCAGGGACACCTCACACTAAACCATGTCACCCAAGGCTCTTGAACACTGCCAGGGATGGAGCATTCACAACTTCCCTGGGCAACCCATTCCAGTGCCTCACCACCCTTACAGTAAAGAATTTCCTCCTTTTATATCCAATCTAAACTTCCCCTGTTTAAGTTTTAACCTGTTACCCCTTGTCCTGTCACTACAGTCCCTAATGAAGAGTCCTTCCCCAGCATCCCTATAGCCCCGCTTCAGATACTGGAAGGCTGCTATGAGGTCTCTAATGCTATGAGGTCTCCAATGGTTTCACAGGGAGCTTGTAGCTTAAGAGCTTTTTAAGTGGTAATGAGGCATTTTTAAAAACAAGGAGGAAAACCAAACCCTGCCCCAGCTTATTTCTGCCCTGACTTTGCCCGTTTACATTCGCTACCCAGTACAACTGGGTTAATTCAGATTCTCTTTGTCAATCTCAAGACAACCCCAAGCCCTCAGCTGTGAGCAGAGCAGAGGACAACAGCAGCTGTTTAAATGCTTAAAACTATTAAAACCTCTATTTAATACTTCCAACTGCTTTTATTTCTGAAGACATACGAGCAGATCTTGAGCTTCCATACAGACACCTCCCCTTTACAAGAACTAATCACAGCTTTCCATAGAGACATCAGAGTAGAACATAAATTGCTATATGAAGAGTGATATTTTGTTGTATTCTACTCAACAGAACCCACATTACCCAAGATTTTTATCTATCTCCTTTACATCTGAATACTCCGATGTACCAGAAAGACTGGTTAAGCTACTATAGCCTACAGAAGGAGAAACACCATCCCCTGTCAGGTGTTATTTTCCCCACACAAGAATTGCTAAGAGAGAAATCAGGACTCATGGAAAACCACTCTAAAGGCACAAAAAGAACTTTTCCCACAGATAAAGTATTTTGGCCAAGCAGGGAATTTTCCTTTAAATAGAAGGAAAACTGGGAGATGCTTCACTACAACATAAGCCCCCAAAGGAAGTTTCTCTACTTCCTTTGGCACATGGCAATAAGTAACAAGGACAAATCTTGTGCTTTAGGTCCCATCCCTGCCCAACAGCACAGAGAGGAAAGGCAGGAACACTGAATTCTTAAGATTTTCCAGAAAGGCAGCCAACACATGTTTAATGAGTAACAGGAGCACGGGTACAGCAACAGGAAACGTGCTCCTCTTCCCCCTGAGACCTTCCCGAGCCCTCTCTGGCTTCCGGGGCTGATTTTCTGGGTTACAATGGATAGGCAGCAAAATCATGCATGTATTCTGTAGTGGTTTTGATTATTAGACTTGATTGCCCCAGCAGCACACACTGAGGCTTCACTTGTCCTTCCAAGGGGAACTTCACAACTAAAAGCCTTGGAAATCATCTTGTAATCGACCGCTGGCCATGCTCCTGCCTCTCAATAGCTCCACACCATGACACACAGGATGAGCAAAACACTTCAGCACTGTGTGTACAGCTCAACCCAATGAAATGAGAAGGGACAAAACCCATTCTTTTCTATTCATCAGACTGAATTTTCAGTCCCTTCCAGCACTTTGGGTTTAAGTTATTTTGCCTGATGCTCATCTGGAAACAAATCGTTGCTCCCAAGCCCTTCAGCAGGCTCTCCAGAGGTTATCCCACAGCAAGAGGGGGTTTAAGGCGACTCACTCTCACACCTGTGCTCGGGCTGGACTTGCCTTCTAGGTGATCCTGGAGGCTGCCACAACCACAACCTTGGTTCCTGGGGCAGTTCTTCCATTTGCATGTTGGCTAAAGCCCCTTCTTACCCCGGTGATGGCAGGTAACACCCTACCCAGGCAGTTCTCCCACCTTCAGCAAACACATCTGTTCCTGCATTGGGAACAGGCTGTGCTTAGGTAGCTAAGGGAGAAGAGGGGAAAATATGCTGCTGGTACCTCAGCATTTATCCTTTGTATACCAGGAGGGTTTTTTTGGTGGGATTATTGGTTTTAGTGCAGATGCTCTATGGACCAGGAGATGTTTGTGGTCCATCCCAAGAAGGGATGTTCTATGATCTGCCAAATCCCCATTTACTGTTCATCAAGTTGAGAGGAAGCAAAACCCAGGAGCTCTGCCTACAATGTTGGACTCTCACACTAGTGTACATGTAGCGACGGGAGTGAGAACTAAACCTAAACCCCAACAACTCTTTCCCTCAAGATGCTGCAGCAAGCAGAGGCTCCTGCAGCTGGCCACGAAACACCAACCAAAAGTCTTAGGTATCAATGTTTTATGAACCCAACCTCAAGTCTGATTTCCTTCCATCACATCCAAATACACTACACTAAAAATATCATTGATTCCTTAAAAATCCTTCTTTTTTTAAAGAAGCATTTTCTCTTTTGGCCATCATAATAATATTGCTTGTATTTCCTGTATCACTGTAATTTGGAAACTTACAGGTAGTTTGAATCATTTCCAGGACTTTGTCAGGTTTTAGACCCCTGTTATATATTTGCAATATTAAATTACAATGGATTTGGAAGAAATAGATGGCACATGCTTTGCTATGCCCTGTGAAAGGCAGAAATAACCCTTTGCTGTCCTGCAGAAGACAGAGAAAACGATTTTGATAAAGCATCACACAGACAGATCCCTGTAGCAAGGGCACTGCAGGGCAGCAGTTGCCATTTTTTCCTCCTCTTCCAGCAGTTCTATGTGCTGTTTGTTTCACCTAATTCCTTAGCTGCTTATTATTTTACATTCATTATACACTATTATATCACCACAAGAATCACTTTGCAGTGCACATCATACCTTCAATCTGGCTAATATTCAGAGCCGCAGTGAACCCAGCATTTGAGGCTGTTGCTTATACTTCACATGTAATTTCAAATTACAGAATCCCAGACTGGTTTGTGTTGGAAGGGACCCTAAAGCTCACCCAGTTCCAACCCCTGCCATAGGCAGGGACACCTTCCACTAGAGCAGCTTGCTCCAAGCCCCTGTGTCCAACCTGCCCTTGAACACTGCCAGGGATGGGGCAGCCACAGCTTCTCTGGGCACCCTGTGCCAACGCCTCAGCACCCTCACAGGGAAGAGCTTCTGCCTAAGAGCTCATCTCAGTCTCCCCTCTGGCAGGTTAAAGCCATTCCCCTTGGCCTGTCCCTGCAGGCCCTTGGCCAAAGCCCCTCTCCAGGTTTCCTGCAGCCCCTTTAGGCACTGGAGCTGCTCTGAGGTCTCCCCTTAAGAGGTCTTCTCTTCTCCAGCCTGGCTCCAGCCCCCTGAGCACCTTATAGTACCCAGACACAGGACACACCACCCTCTGCATTCATTCAGTCCCAGCTAAACCTCTCCCAGTCACCAGGCTCCAGCATGCTGCCCCAGAGCCTGCACAGAATGACGCCTGTGCTGTTTTCTGCCGCACGGGATTTGCGTACTTAAACAGAAAGAGGAAACCAGAAACCTCAGAGGAAGTTTATTATGACAGAGATGAGGTGGAACAAGGGCATCTGACCATAGAACTCCAATTAATTTCCCATCATGCAAGACCTCGCAATATCACACCTTTTACAAAAAGCCTTCTGTTCCTCTGCAAATTAAACCACAGAAATACTCCAAATAAGGGAAGGTCTCTGACCCATCCTTGCATACACCTACAAACAAGGCCAAGTTGGACGGGGCCTGGAGAAACCTGCTTTAGTGGAAGGCACCCCTGCCCGTGGCAGGGGGCTGTAACTGGATGAGCTTTAAGGTCCCTTCCAATGCAAACCATTCTGTGAGCCTATAAATATGAATAAAAAGAAGCAAAACGTATCAAAAACCCCTTTCACTGCATGACTGCTCTTGTTGTCCAAACTAAGTTTCTGTTGTGTTCGGTCTCATCAGGAAATACGAGTGGGGATAAAGGGAAAATTTAACACGTGGGTTTTTTAAGTAAGGAAACCACCAGCAAGGACACAGACAACAAACTTCACAGAGTGCTGTGCCTTCTTTGTCTGCACAGTTCTTCCACAAAACGTTTACAGACCAAAGACACACTCCCAACCTGCAAAGCACAATGCTGGCGTTGCCAGTGCTGTACAGTCATTCCAAACACATCCTTCTAAAGCCTGAACACATAGCCCCAAGTGATAAACATCTGCAAAAGCCTGTTTTCTGTCTTCCCAACGCCCAGCTAAAACATTCCACAAGCCTGCAAACCCAGAGCCTTCCTTTGGTGATCTGCACCAGCCTTTATAAAGCAGCAGAGGAAGCACCAATGGCTGCACTGGAAGAAGCTGGGAGCTTTAAAGCAGTTACCTTTCAGCTATAGAGTCAGTGGGGGCTGAACACACACCTGAGCTGCATGAATAAAGAGTAACAAACACTGAACACAGAATAGAAGATAAAAGTGATTTGATCAGATGATTTTTTAATCACTGTTAACAGACACCTGAAACACAAGTTGGGGCCTTTGCAGAGGAGCCACCCTCACCTATAAACTCTCCTAGCTACTTAAAGCTGGCCAACTGACAGTGGGCATGGAGCTATGGCTCTGCATATATGTGGATACTGAAACAGAAAAGATGCCAGGTGCTTCTCTTATGGAGCCTGGCTGAGAGAGCTGGGATTGTTCAGCCTTGAGAAGAAAAGGCTCCTTAAAGGGACACCTCAGAGCAGCTCCAGTGCCTAAAGGGGCTATAAGAAACCTGGAGAGGGGCTTTGGACAAGGGCCTGTAAGGACAGGCCAAGGGGAATGGCTTTAACCTGCCAGAGGGGAGACTGAGATGAGCTCTTAGGCAGAAGCTCTTCCCTGTGAGGGTGCTGAGGCGCTGGCACAGGGTGCCCAGAGAAGCTGTGGCTGCCCCATCGCTGGCAGTGTTCAAGGCCAGGTTGGACACAGGGGCTTGGAGCAAGCTGCTCTAGTGGAAGGTGTTCCTGCCCGTGGCAGGGGTTGGAACGGGATGGGCTTTAAGGTCCCTTCCAACCCAAACCACACTGATTCTGTGCCTGTTTCACAAGGGCTCTGTAGTGTATTGTCATCCTCATCTCTGCAGATGCATGAGGGCAAAAACCCAGGCACTTCATCCCACGGGCACATTTCCTCCTGGCATCGCATATTCCCTCCTCTTCATGTCGTTCTGTGAGGACCGAACGCTCCCCGTTACAGCTGCTCGGTACCACAGCCTCCCCACCCGTCACTCTTAGCACCCACGGCCGGACCCACCGGGTCAAATCGGGGCAGGGCTGTGAGGGGCCGGGAGCCGCAGGCGCAAGGGAGGCCGCGGCGGGGAAGGCAAGGTCACGTCCTTCCCGCCCGCCGCCGAGCGGGCCCGGGCGCTGCGACACCCCGGAACCGGACGGCTGAGAGCCGCTGCCGAGCCCCGCCGCTCCTCCGGGCTGCGGCCACTGCTCACCGGCGCTGCCGAGCCCCGGGCCGGTGGGACCGCCGGCACCAGGCCTGGCACCGGCCACCGCATCCCCGCCGTGCAGCGCGGCGGGCGCCACTCGGCCCGGCCCGCCTCCTACCCGCAAGGCCGCAGCCGGTAGGCGGCCCACGGCGGACTACCAGGACCGGCATGCTTTGCGGGCAGAGCGCCCCTCCACCCCACGCACTTGTGCCGCAAGGCACGCCGGGACTCGTAGTACACACGGCTTACCAGAGCCAAACCCCCACCCCTCCAGGCAGCCTATTGGCTCTCGCGGCCGCCCCTCAAAGCCGAGCAGCCAATCACAGCCCACGCGTGCGGAGTCATTCAGAGCAGACCGAGCCGCGATTAGAGGACGCGCCTCATGTCCCCCCCCCGCCCCGCGGGCAGGCCCAGCCCGGCCGGTCCCGTAAGGCGGGCGGCCAGGCCTCATCGCCCGGAGGGCTTCCCCAAAGCTGCGCGCCTCCCGCCTCACCTGCGCTGCCACGGCGACGCCCGCCCGGTGACACGCCCGCAGCATGGCCTCGGAGCCGGCGGCGGCCGGGGCGGGCAGCAGGAAGGCGCTGAGCGCGGTGACTGGCAGCGCCTCCAGCCCCCCCCTTCCGCACCGCGAGGTTCAGGCTTCCGGTGCGGCGGGGGCGTGACCGCGCGTTGCGGAGAGTGACGTGAGGCGTGTCCAATCAGAGCGGAGGGAGCGGGCCGTGTGCAAATGTCACTGCCGTAGCGCGGGGACATGGCGGCGGCGGCGGCGCGCCGGGCACTGGCGGGTGGGTGTTGAGGGGAGGCGGGCGGCCATGTTGGATCGGGAGGGGGGCTGTGGAGTGGCGGTACCGCGATCGCGGGGTGTCCGCTGAGGGTGTGTGGTTCTCCGCAGGGATCCTGGGGCGCTGGGCACCCCTGGCCGCCCGTAGCACCGGCCTCGTCGCCCGCTGCTGCGTCAGGCAGGTGCGGGCACCGGCGGCGGCCCCGCTGTGGAGACCGCGGCCACTGCTGTGGGGGAGCGTGCCTGGGGGTGGCACGGCGTCGGTGCTCAGCAGGTATGGGCCGTGCGGGAGCGGGGAGAAGGGCTTCGGAGGGGGCTTGTGGTAACTGCTGGGTCCGACAGGCTGCTTGGGGTGGTGTCTGCGATAACGGGACTCTGTTAGACCGAGGTCTCCCGGTTCTGCTGCGAACAGCGATTGACGCAAGATGTGAACGGAATAGACTTCGCAGATGTAGGTTTTGCAGATAGCCCTCTTATAATCGGCACTGATTGTTTCGCTGATGATTCATGGAATGAGTAAGGTTGGAAAGGACCTTAAGATCATCCAGTTCCAACCCCCTGCCATGGGCAGGGACACCTCACACTGAACCATGTCACCCAAGGCTCTGTCCAGCCTGGCCTTGAACACTGCCAAGGATGGAGCGTTTGCCACTTCTTTGGGCAACCCATTCCAGTGCCTCACCACCCTCACAGTAAAGAACTTCCTCCTTATATCTAACCTGAACTTCCCGTATTTAATTCTCCCAGAATGCCAGTAGCAGCTGAATGTTTGCTCTTGAGCATCTCACCACTTTCAGTAGATGAAAAAAGCTTTTCAGCATGAAATAATAACGTAAGAAATGAATTTTGACACAAGTTAAGCACCACAGCACGTAAAAGCACTTCTTCGGTTCTGTGCTTCGTGTTAGGTGAACTCTTGTGAACCTTCAGACAAGTCACAGCCATTTCTCATTGCACGAGAGACAGTGATTGCTTTTGGAAAAAGATATTTCATTCCTCTTCTGTTTTCTTCCCTGGTTTGGGGGTGTTTTTAGTGTCACATCTCTCCTTCCAAGTATCCTGCATCAGCCAGCGAGGACTGTCACCTACACCAGCATAAAGCGTGGAAAGAGGAAGACGGTGAAAGCCGTCATTGCTCGGTTTCTCCGGCTGCACAATGGCCTTTGGGTTAGGAGACAGGTAAGGCTTTGGTAATATAAGTGTGTTCTTTGTACAAGGGCATGCAGTGACGGGACAAAGGGAATGGCTTTAGCTGACAGAGGGGAGATTTGGATTGGATGTTAGAAAGGAATTCTTCCCTGTGAGGGTGCTGAGGTGCTGGCACAGGGTGCCCAGAGAGGCTGTGGCTGCCCCATCCCTGGCAGTGTTCAAGGCCAGGTTGGAAACAGGGGCTTGGAGCAAGCTGCTCTAGTGGAAGGGGTCCCTGCCCGTGGCAGGGGTTGGAACTGGATGAGCTTTAGGGTCCCTTTCAACCCAAACCCTTTTGGGATTCTAAGATTATTTACAATCAGTGGGCTGATTGTTTTCCTTCCAGTAGAGGGCAGTAGCTAGTGTGTAAACAGGGGAAGTTTAAACTGGATATAAGGAAGAAATTCTTTAAGGGTGATGAGGCACTGGAATGGGTTGCCCAGGGAAGTTGTGAATGCTCCATCCCTGGCAGTGTTCAGGGCCAGGCTGGACAGAGCCTTGGGTGGCATGGTTTAGCGTGAGGTGTCCCTGCCCATGGCAGGGGGTTGGAACTGGATGATCTTAAGGTCCTTTCCAGCCATAACATATTTCCAAAAGAGGGGAATTTCCCTGCTTTGGTTATCAGTACATCTCTCTCTGTGTGTTTGTAGTAACTGAAAATTCTTGCATGTTTTCTTCTGCCAGGCTGGTTATAAGAAGAAACTGTGGAAGAAATCAGCTTCCCAAAGGAAGCGTTTGAGAGACTTCGTGTTATGCACTAAAACACAGTGTAAACTCCTCGATAAAATGACCACTTCCTTCTGGAAAAGAAGAAATTGGTATGTGGATGATCCCTACCAGAAGTACCATGACCGCACGAATCTTCGTGGTTAGGAATCTTGGATTCACTTTTGCACCTGTCTAGGAAAGGAAGTGGTGCTTATGGTATGGTCTTAATTTTTGACATATGCATGTCACATCATCAGAACTGTGGGTATGAGCACCCCGAATAAAGGAATATTCAGGATGTATCTTCCAGTGCACTTTGTGTTTTACTTAGCAGAGTTCAGGCTGGCCTCCTGCATGTTATGATGACTGTTGTTCTCCTGTGGTTGTGTGTAACATGGATGAATACAGTCTAAAACAGCACTAAAAGTGAATAAAGCAACATATTTAATCTCAAATCTTTTAAGAGAAACATGTTTAAATAACCCCAGGGCATATTTTGCCGTGTCCATACTTGTTAGTAGCTTGCCGAATGGAGTCTCTTTGGGAAGGGGGAGAGTAGGGTCCCACTCGGTATTGTTGCTGTCATGGAACCAGGTAAACTGTTGCTAGGTCTCTGTTAAATAGCACAGCAAAGCCCCCGTGTGGTGGCTATGTACAGTTTTAATGACTGATTAAAAAAATGCATTATCCACTAAATTTCATTAGAGGATGACACTTTGTATCTTGTGTTATGTTTTGAGTACGATAATACACGCTGTGGGTCCTACACTGTATTGTCACACAGTCAGTGCTGAGTTTCTTCTTTTTTCTCCTTTCTTTTTTGCTAATTATACATAGCAGTGTGTATCCCTATGGGACAACAACAAGGGTTTACTACAGGGTCCTTAGGGAGTGTGCAGCCAGTCTCTGGTTTCACTAAGGGCTACCTCAGAGGGTTTCTCTACAAAGCTGGTTCTCCAGCAGGTATGTGAACAGCAGCTGCTTCTAAAGGTTCTAATAACTAATAATTAACCCAGCATTAAGCAGATGATAGTCCCTGGTGACAGCTCCAGAGCCACCTGCACAGCAAGAGTTTGCTGAAGGAGGCTGTAGCATTTCAATGAACTGACTACTTACTCAGAGTGTTCAGTAGCTGTATTTTTTTTTTTCCAGTTCGTAATACAGAAAGAGGTTCTGAAGGACATGCAGCACTTAGTGAATACATCTATATACAGTCAGCCAGAACTGAGATAAAAATCATACAGCGACCAAAGTGATTCTTCTGGCCTGCCAGATACATTGAACAGACTAAAGATGGGGTTTGGGGGGTTTTCCTTTCTTTTTTTAAGGAAAAGATTAAGACTTTATTCAAGATGTGTATCAAGCAGTACAACAAACCCAGCCAAACATCAAACCTTTGGAATACTGTTGTCATGGCCATCCTTGTGAGGCGTTGAGTGCACCATCGCATCCCAGCTCTTTTCTACCCAGCACAGGAAGGAAACCACACAAAGTGCACGATGAGCATCCTTAGGACAGTTTGTCTAAGGGCAAATCCCAACGCAGAGCTCTCTCCTACTGCAAATATGATGCACAATGAGTACCTGAAACAAACAGCAAAGGAGACTGGGAGCAACGAGCATCCGGTCACAGGAACGAGGGCTTCGCCACCGCGTGAGAACACTTGAGGAGCAGTCAGAGGTGGCAGGTTGTTACATGAGGTTCGGGAATGTCAGGTCTCTCCATGCAGCTTTCTCCCTCTTACCAGGAATAAAGAACCTGATTCTGCTTTCCTTTTGTGCTGGGGTTGCACTTGCACAGTTCAGATGAGGTGACAGGATACATGTGACATCTGTCTTGTTGCTATTTGGTGTCATCCTGACTCGGCAACTACTGTAACTGCACTGGCACTGCCCTTCTGACAAGGAAGGAGGCATTGGAGGACAGCATTGAGCTGCTCTAGGCTTGTTCTCCTAACTGAGGTGAATTTATGGTGAGATAATCCACAGGCCCATCTTCAGCTGCAGTTTTCTTCCCCTCAGCATCGATTTTAGTTGCTCCAAACAACACAGGTTTCACTGGCACCTCATGCCAGGCAAAGGCTCTGTTTTCTAGCAGTGGCCTGATTTCTTCAGGCCACCACTGAGAAGCCTGTCTGCCCTACAGGGCTGCTCAGAGAGGCCCCAAACTGTGTTTTTCTTCCTTAAGCCAGATCTGTTGCTAGTTTAAACCATCAACTTAGAGATTTCTTGCTCTTAGGAGTGAGCAGCAAGCAGTTAGCTGAGCCGGAGCTGGTGTGGGGGGAACTGAGATTGCTCCCCCAAACACACCTCAGAAGCCACCATCCACGTGTCCTCTCTTTGCTCCCAACCTCTGGTTCAGGCAGGGACATGACTCGCTGAATCAGGCTTGTTCCTTGGCATAGGCAAAGAGCAAAACCAGAACCAAAGCCTTCATGTCTGGTGTTTATTCCAGTGACCACTAGTAACCAGAAGAGAGAAATGCCAGACTTGGGGCACCACCTGTAAACAACCTGTGTGAGGAAGATGAGGGATTGGAAGCGAATGGCCGCTCTCTGTACACACAACACTACAGCACGACGTGTATGTGGGTGAGCATCCACATTTCTTTCCTATCTATACACAAATATACAGCTCAGTTGATAAATTAATACATTTTTGCCAGAGATATGAAAAGGTTTATTTTTCTCATTTATACAGTGAATGTTTTGAGAGATATAAGGCAACTCCCTTGTCAACAACTTCACCTCAGCACTTAAGAAATGCTAAACAGTCAAAGGTTACAGTAAAACAGCAGATTAGACGCACATCTAATAATTGTAGTGAGAATCAATGCTCCTACAGCATGTCTGAGAGTAGAATTCATCAGATGTTACATAGCTCTATGTTACTGGGGGGGGGGGGGGGGGTGGCATCGAGTGCAAACTTGTCAGCTGCTGATTTATCTTATGACAGCCCATTGCGTAGCAGGGAAACACAGCTCGCTTGCAGGATTCTATCTTCTGCTAACACTGCAGGCAGGGTTTCTTGTTTCTTATTAATGTTTGCCAAAAGGAATCAAATAAACTCTAAAGCTGCTTAAAAACAAAATGCACAAGCTTAGCTCCTCCAAGCTTTTGCTGAGTATCTTCCAAGGACTGGCTCTTCTGTAACTGCTATTTAGACAGGTTGGTTTTAATTTACTTTCTCAAGTCTTTTTCCTTCCTACCCATTGCAAAATACAATTAAATTAGCATATGTAAAGGAAATAAAATGCTCAGGTAATGAGGCCAAATACTGTGGCAGGCACAGGAAATACCTACTCACTGTTTCTGCTTCCCAGCTAAGCCAGATACACATTTGTGCGTCTGCACACAGTTTATTTCTCTCTTCCCCACATACATGGTAGGAAGCTCTGGGGAAGCCTCAGGGATCCATCAGCCAGGGAGGGCTGGGATATCAATGCATAACCAGCAGAGAACAGGTTTCCAAGGGCACTCACTGCGGGTTTCTCTGATCCACTCCACTGTTGGCATCCTGCTGCACCTGACCTGGGTTATCCATGCTGTTCCCCATCGAGCCCCTGCACCTACCCCTTGGTGATGGCACGTCCTATGTGATGCTAAATGTTCTAGTCTACGTGACAGGTCCAAGAGCAAACACAAAGTGCCACGGAATTAATGTATGAGTGACTGTCACATGCTCAACACTTACAAGAGACACCAACTTGAAGCACAAATACACAAACCCTACCACGTCTTCCTCTTTTATATTTCTCATTTATATATGGATACAAACACACCACTGCATCTGGTTCTTGTGGTTCTAACCAACTCCATGCTGCAAGTAACACTCCAGGCTTCAAACAGCAACTCAGCCCCAGCACCCTGCAAGGAAACCAGTGGCACCCCACCCAGAAGGCAGGGTGCTGGGGCTGATCCTGCTGCAGGCAGGGGAGGAAGGTGTGTTTTCCTCTCTGTGTCACTAAAGTGACCCTAACTCTGTCGCTGAACTTAGTACAAGCCTGGCTTGCTCACACTTTACAACTGGCAGTAGAGCCTTTGCCACAAGCAGTATGTTCTTCCAGCTGTCATCATGTTCCACACAACACTCTCCTGGCTCAGGCTGATGAAAATGAAAGACTTCATGACCTCGTTGGAACCACTTCTTTTCTCTCGCACATCTCTTCCTCGTCCTCTGTAAGTGGTTTGTTCTCCATATGGTGTTCCCAGGTTAACTTGCAGACAGAGAAGCTCAGCTTTCACTAATGAATCTCGGACATTTCATACAAAGTACTTGGATACTTGTTACCTCAGCCACAGTCTTGAGGAAAGAGAAATCCACGGGTTCTGCAAATCCACCTCATAATGGTAAAGCCATAAATAAACACACTGTCAATGTGTCACCATGAGTAACTGGGGGATTGTTTCCGTCTCCGCTGTGCATTCACAAAGCTAGAGCTATGCAGACACAATGAGAACCATAAATGTACAGGGTTGGCGTGAGTGGGGGTACACCCTGCAAACAGAACAAGGACTCTGAACCTGCAGGTGTCTGTCACACTGTCCAACACCACGGACTAATGCGAGAAGCTGTAACAGAGGATACAGAGAGAGGAGAGGGAAAGGCCGTGTCTACACCGCTGCACAAAGCACATCCATCCCACTGCTGTTTCCTACGTTAACGAGTAGCTCTTTAAGGCAGAAGAGAGACATTCTGTGGATCTTGGTGCTATTGGCTCATTGCACTCACATTGTTTCAGTGGCAGAGGACGAGGTACTTTTCTTCCTGAAGCGAGGTCTAAGGGTCCTAGGCGGTGCCTGCAGGAAAGCAAGAGGAAACGTCAGCGGCATGATAGGAAATGGTTTTCCTTTCCTTACAATTCACCCATCTTTGCAGTGGCACTCATCCCACGCCAGTAATGGAGAAGCAGATCTTGGCACTGAGGAGCATTAATGAAAGACCAGCTGAGGACTAACTGCTTCAAGAAACCTGTTGTAGTCCTTTACCGAGGTTACACCAGCAGCTTCCCCTCTGGTGCTTGGTTAGAGGCTAAAGACTGCTAATAACAGGTTGAAGGAGTCAGGACAAATTGGTGCCATTGACAACAGCTCGTGGATCAGGAGAGCAAACTGGTGGCAGAAAGACAGCTCTGGTGTGTCCCAGCCTGTCCTGCACTGCCCAGCCCAGCTGCAGCCCCTCTGAGGGTACATGGGGCATTGCAGAGCTGAGGTGAAACACTCTGAGGCTGTAATTCTCATAAGGCAGAACTCCTCCAAGATCAGCCTCTTGCTTTGAGCACAGGCCAGACACAATAGACTGAAATCAGTTTAGAAGCCAACTGTTGCAATTCTGTCCTGCAGAGATGCAGTGATGCAGAGAGCTTCAAAAAGCAGCCCTGAACGCTCAGGAGGAGCCAGGCAGCTCCATGGAATTCATTTACTGTCATCAACCCCATTCTCCAGACTGGGACAGGATTTAATTAAACTAGCAAACAAACAAACATAAAACCCCCTAATCTGCAACACATATGACTCTCAGAAGAGCTTTGGCATTGGCATTGTGTCTTGTGAGCTTCACAAGAAGAAATGGGTACCAGATGTTGTGGAGGAGCACAAGTTCTCAGTCTGGAGGCCTGTCATAGCATCATGTATCACTGCAAGGCCTGGTAAGCTCTTCTACTCCATTTACATCTATATCCAAAGCATCAAACTATTTACCTTTAAGAGTCTGACAGGATCTTACCATTCCTAAGTGAGGACTTTGTCATTTCTGTTTTATAGGACTTTCAACCCCCAAATCATGCTGTGTTTCCCCATTCCTGTGATGCAGCAAGGTATAAATACTCATACAGACAAGGAACTGCAGCATGGTGAGGTTTTGGTTAGACTCCATCTAGATTTCCATCCCTTCCAGCTTGCCAATAAACCAAAGTGGTTTCTCACAGAGATGGGATTAATCCAACACCTCACCCCATCTTCTGAGCCTGGAATCCTACCTAAGTCTCCACTGTGAATCCCCAAAAGCACAACAGACCCGGATGGGATGGCTGCACCCAGAAAGCCATAGCTGAAGGAGGAGAGCTGGGGAAGAAAGCCAGACAGGTCTTAGAGCAAAGCAGTCACGAACTGCACAGTAACGAGTCTTAAATAGCTCTGCCTCCTTTGGGAGGCCACCAAACAGCTCTGAGAGCAGCCAGAGAGGCTGCATCTTTCCACTGTAAGAACAGAGCAGCCCAGCCTTTGGTGGTCTTTGGTGGAGATGTGTCAGCTCAGATCTGTGAGCTCCATCTGCTCTGGCTCCATCCTCCCTGCCCGGATCTGGAAGGATTCTTTGTCTTCAGCATCTCCCATGGAGGTTTCATTTCCTCCACAACAAAACGTTGCTAAAATAGCTTTTGGCAAACCCCTTTGTGAGATCTGCATCTCCTTTAGGGCTTTTGTTTCCATGGAACAACTTAAAAGTGTACTTGTTAATACAGTGACTGATCCAAACCCCTACAGAGTCATGAAGTGCTGCTGGTCTCAGTCGGGTTTGTCTGGGTGTGAACCCAAGTGAAAGGGACCAGGCTCTGTGGGTGCTGTTCTCACTGTAACCATCCTGCCTTGGGGGTGAGAACGTGTTTTCCTCTTCAGACATGAAAAATCAACTGGGTTTGATATCCAAACCCTCTCACTCAAACACCTCCACATGGTATAGAGCTAGAGCCAAGTTTTGCAACTCACAACCATCTCTGAAGCCCATATATCTATGATCTCCACTGGCACCAATTCAGACTCTGTCAGGAGATCCACACATGCATGAAAGGGAGTGATCCAACAGCAAAACCCATCCTTGGAAGACCAGAAATGTCTTGTTTGGTGGTTTTAGACCAAAGAGAGATCTTCATTCAGCTGAGGATTTAAGGAATGTTATACAAGGAGGAGCCTTGAAGTACCTCAAGGGGTTGATCCTTCTTTTTGGGCTTTTTGTTCATGGATGCACAATCCAATGAATCGTTCTCCTCATCATCCGAGAACACAGAGCCTTGGGTTTCACAGTTTACTTCAGGTGGCTTTTCAAACGTATTGTCCATACCTATTTCACAGGGCCATTTACAGTCTAAATGTGAAGACA
The DNA here is from genome assembly GCF_033815535.1 of Pezoporus flaviventris. Classification (NCBI taxonomy): domain Eukaryota; kingdom Metazoa; phylum Chordata; class Aves; order Psittaciformes; family Psittacidae; genus Pezoporus; species Pezoporus flaviventris. The sequence goes on along the minus strand of NW_026892550.1, from coordinate 3,043,592 downwards.
AGGGATGAAGAAATCAGTGATGGTTCGATTCACACTCTGCCAAACGCCACCTCACTGCAAAGCCATGCATCTTCCAGGCATTAATAGACTGCAGGTTCATACATCACACTCTAGTAATAGCAGCAGTGGGGTTAGAAATCAAAAGGGTTTTCTTTATGAAGCCATTATAAGCTCTATTTGGATTATTTTACATGTAATTGAGACTAAATTCACAGGCTGTGATGCTCTGGAGGTTGCCTCTAGAAAGAGTTCTTTGTTTATCCAGCCCATAAATAAAATAGCTGATTTATTGAATCACTGATTCCATCCATAGCTCCTCTATTTACAGTTTCCAGAAGCGTCCTCTAGAAGGCACCAAACGAGTGCTGAAGGCCTCTGGTCAGTGTAGAGAGAGCTGCCTGGGATGTGGAAATACGAAGTACAGCAGCACTTGGAGCTGAGAGAGCTCAAGCTGAGATCCACTGATGTTAACATAAAGCTCCACCAGGTATTAAGTGGACTCTCAGCAGTGGGAGTGTTGCTGCAAGACCAGAGCAGGGAAAAAGCTCTCTTCTGTCGCTCTGGAGTGAATTCCATGGAGCACTAACTCCACTGATGGATCTGAAGGCAGATTTTGCCCCCATGACTACAGACCACTAACACCAGCTTGGTGGTTCTTGTAACGTAGGGCATGATCATGGTGGATCGGTCATGTTGCACAACACAATCCATTTGCTGTCTTCAATGCAGACAGCGAAGCAAGACAGTCCAAAGCAGGAGGTACAGAAGAGGACACCCAGCATGACCAAGCTTCCTGCATCTCCACCGATGGCTTCTTATCCATAGGGTTGGAGCTTTCTCTGTTTAACTGATAGTTATTTTCCTTCTGCAGCATGTCAGGAGTGGAAGTGTTTGCTGTTTAGACAGCATTAACCACAAGTATTTGCTCTGTATTAGACTGTTGTATGAACATACATAGAGACAATGCTCTGTGCTTCTGTCTCAGCCTGACTGTAAGGCTCTGCTGGACCAAAAACTTAAACCCAAAGATTAAACCAAAGAGGATACCTCAACATCCAATGCTTCTTGGATTCTTAAAGTACAAAAGAACTGAATTCTCCAACAGCTTGTTCAGTTGGGTAACAGAGAGACAAAGGGAAGTGATTTGGCTACAGCAACACCACCAGTCATGAGCAGGTCACTGGGGCTCTCTCCAGTGCCAGACTGAAGTCAGTGAGCTGGGTCATCCTCAGCCCCTGCGTTCAGCCCACAGGATGCGGCTGCTGCTCGAGGGAGCATCCTCTGGCCACTGCCCCTGTGGTCCTACTCCTTTATCACCATTTGCATGGGCAGGCTGACAGACACCATTGCAGGTTAGCAGGAAGAGCTGGAAGCTGTCTTTTTTTTTCCCAGATATACTGACAGTGCTGATTGTCACATTGCAGAGAGGTCCAGGATAATGCTGAATTGGTTCTGTTGTCCGCGTATGACTGTTGTGTTAGGACTACACTGTGGGGAGACTTAAATCTCTAGACCACAAGGCAAAACAGTGCAGGAATATTCCATTTGAAGTACTATTTAATCCTTCTACTTGGGAAATGAGCTACCCAGGAGGAGCCTGGCTTAGGCCAGCTTGGATGTGGAATATGGTCCTTGTTGCCTCTCCAAGCCAACAAAAACTGAAATCAAGTTTGGTTTAAAGCTTGAAGCATGCCTAAATCTTCAGCTTGGAGGCCAAGTACTGCCCATAGATGCCCTCTTCCCCTGGGGTCCCGCATACAAGAACTGCAGGCTGGACTTCAGGCAGTCTGTTTCCAGATAGATGGTAAAAGTGGGTCAGGACCCATTCAGGTGCCTCACTGAGGTTTGCACAGTGGCCCAACAACACACCTCCAAGTGCTGCTGTGAGGAGACACAGCTTTTCCCCATGGAAAAGAGGACTCTGAATGGGACAGGATGGAGGGGTGTTGGAGAAGCAGAATTAGAGTGTTTTAGTGCATGGAGACACCGGCTGCTGAAGCTTAAGGAACACAGGATCAGGCCAATGTGCTTGCTCCCTTTCTCCTACAGCCAGATGCTTTGCTGGAGAAGGAGACAGAAGGAACCGTCAGCCCTGATAGCGCTCCCATAAATCCCATGGTTTTCCAATGTATCTTGCTTTCTCCGTTATTATTCTCTCTCTTCAACTGGGTGCTGGGTTAAAAAGGTCCCCAGGCAGCTCTGCCACCTGTGTTGTGTGTCTCCATGGCAGGCACAGCCTCCGATGGGCTCTTCTCTTCTCAAGGGTCACATCCAGGTATCCAGAGGAGAGCTCGGGCTCCAAGCTGGCACATACGGCTTTGACCCCGCAGCAGAGAGGTCTGCAATGTCCACTGGAAGCTGGGCTGATGCCCTCTTCTCCCCTGCTCCATCTCATTGTGGATGAGGCACTGAAAGCAGCCAAATGGGAGCCAGTTTTGCTTCAGCCTCACTGAACTGGGAAAGGGAAGAAGCAGATCTATCCCAAGCCCTTCTGCTACATTGCTGACCATTGACCAGAGCAGATCTTGAATACAAGATCCAGGAGCAAGAAGGGAGGATTCCCTGCCCATCCTGCCTCAGGGATTGCACTGGGACAATCCCAACCTTGTATTGACCTGGGGTGCCAGATTTTGTCCCACGTTTGTGGAAGCATGACACTTGTGGGGCTGGAGGCAGCTCATCTCAAAGGGCAGCTGCTGTGTGAGTGCCAGCTCTGAAGCTGGGGTTTCTTGTGATGACAGGATAAAAACCTGATTTTCCTACACCAAAAGAGTCCTCCTCTGCAGGAGAAAATGTAAATTAGGGGATTAACCAGGATAAAAAGCACACATGAGGAATTAGTGAGGAATTCTTAAAGAGAATGGATGGGTTCTGGGACACCAAGGTTTGTTTATGGAGAAGGTGAAGTATGAGGAGCAAAACACGTCAGTGCTGGCACATGCTCCTTGAGGAGAGCGCTTGGTCTTGGGTGACTGGCTCCTAAAAGCCACCTTTAGGATATAAGGCTGTGTATTGAGCCTCAGGCCATCATGGGTGTCCCCAGAGTGGGGGTGCCAGCAGCCAGGGACAGCCCCAGGGCCTGTGTCACAGCATGGACCACACCACCAGATGATGCTCCTGCCTCTCTCATCCTCAGGAGACCCTCACTGCCCATCTCAGAGCTGTGTGTCCAGGGTCTCCACCTCCCACATTTATGGCTCCACAGCTTTGCATGGAGGGGCAGGACTGCTGCAGAGATGGGAAATCCACTGTGTGAAAGGGTGAAAGCTGCTGCTGCCTCTTGCAGCTTTCAATATCCAGATGACACCTCTCCCTGCACTGAGGCAAGACAGAACCTGACTGTAAACAGTGTAAGGAAACAGACCCTGTAATTCCAGTTCCTACCATCCTAATTCCTTCAAAGGGAACTGATATAACAAACACAGTGTGGGGGAAGCCCTGAAGCCAGGCATATTTCAAGGTAAAGTTGACATTTGAGTGCTCTGCAGAGGTGGGATCTAAGGTATTACAAATGTACAACAGGGGACCATGCAGCAGGAAAAGGGAATGTGGGGCCAGACCATCATCATCTTTAAGCTCTGTGATCTCAGAAGGGCTAAGAAATCTTCTTCTATAGCAACAAGTGGGATTCAGTAGCGTGCTGGTTCTTCAGCCATCCCTTCATTTCAGGCTCTGGTCTATGCTGCTGTGTAAACCTGGAGTAACCCCTATGGATTTCCATGAGTACAACAGAGGTCAGGATCTGGCGGACTCTAACTACAGATGAGACACTTAAATACTGTTACAGTGGGAATCAGGCATCCCTTTGAGGGGAGCTGGACCTCCCCCCTACTTTGCTGGGCACAACACGTGTTCCTCCCACTGCAATTCCTTAGGAGCAATGGGGAAAACCATAGTTACAGACTACACAAACCAGGATCAGGGATTGTTATGGAATACATGGAATATAATTGTTATGGAACATAATTATTGTAATGGAAGATAAAGCCACTCCAAAGCCAAGCCTTTCCAGGGGATAATTAATATTAAAGAGGTTTGCACACCACTTAGTAAGAGCAGGTATTTATTATACAATGGTGATCAGCTTCTTTTCCCTGCAACAAAGACAAACTGGCCGTCATTTCCAAAGGACATTGACCCAAGCCACGTGCTTGCCCGACATTTCTCATTGCCAAACCAAGGAGTTAGGAGCAGCCAACTCCACGAGCGCACGCTGCCCAAACAGAGGCAGACATCGTCTCCAAAGTCAAGTGCAACCAAAGCAAACAAGTTGAATCACAGCAACAAAGCCACCCGTCAATGAAAACGCATCCCACAAAGGATTAAGTTGTTAAGTGCTAGTCTTGTCCAAACACCTCAGAAGAACACCCATGCGGTCTGTAACACTTACATCAGAGTCCCATCATATTTATAGAGAGAAAAGGAAAGAATAAACTGTTAGGGGAAAGCATTGGGGTGTAGAGAACGAAGGAACACTGGTTCAGAGCACAGAAATCATCTTTGCATATCTGTGGTTCCAGTGGAGTTTTTTAGCTTCCTGCTGGTAAGATGCAAATGTACTTAAAGAACCTACTGATTGACCCTGAAATAAGCATAGTAAGTATGAAAGTACTTCAAAAATACCCAGAGAAGCACCCAAATGGCCATTCAGTGGTACCAGTGCAAAGCGATGCAAATCATCCCTGTAGCAACTTGATTAACTTTAGTAAAGGGAAGTTTTAAGGAGCAAAATGCCTGGAGCAACAGAAAGTTCATTGTTGTTTAAGTTCAATGAGAGAAAGGTTAAAACTAACCCCTGCCACAAGAGCTGGAAGCAAAACTGGCTAAGAACAGAACTGAAACACCTACCCCATTACATTGCATCAGTTCAGAGATACAAGAGCCCCTTGATGCAAAGTCATTTAGGTTTTTAAGAGTACTTCCCACTGTAATCATCTCGTGTACAAGTTGTAGCATAATAAAAACGGGCTGGATACATCCAATAGGGTGCTTTGTTTAAAGCATGATTTAGTGAATGTCCCATTAAGGCCCTCACTGAGCTGCACTGCTGATTGTGTGCGATCCGTCACCCTGTCTTTGGGGTGACAATCATATGTGGGAAGGGATCCAACATCATTTTATGGGGTCTGGCTTAACGCTACAGCACCCTGTGGATGGCTGAGTGAACATGTTGGCCAGGCTGACCGTCAGCCACTGGTGAGCTGTAGTTTTAAGGTGGTTTTAAGTTTTTAAAGGCCTCTCAAATACCTGCAGCCTCAGCAGTTCTGCTATAGAGCTGATTCTTCAGGACCTAATACATATATTTATTAGATATAAGGGAGGAGTTCTTTACTGTGAGGGTGATGAGGCACTGGAATGGGCTGCCCAGAGAAGTTGTGAATGCTCCATCCCTGGCAGTGTTCAAGCCTTGGGTGACACGTTCTAGTGTGAGGTGTCCCTACCCATGGCAGGGGGGTTGGAACTGGATGATCTTAAGGTCCTTTCCAACCCAAACCATTCTGTGATTCCCTGCAAGGATTAAAATCGTTCTTCCCCCCCCCCCATGGCACAGGTCTTTGCAACAGCACCCAAGAGACGTTAGCTGAGGAAGTACCACCGAATATAGTATTTGTTACTTCTTAAATGCCAGCTCCAAGCACGACTGTTCAACACTGCCCAGCAGTTAAGCATTTACCAGACCCTGCCAAGAGACAAGCGTATCCCTGGAGATTTTTACTCTGTCCTTCTGAAGGGGAAAAAGGGCTCTGACATAATTGCATCATTGTTCCTTAATGCTGCAGCCTGACTTTCCACAGCCTGCGAACAGAGAGGATTGGATAAAAGGAAGAAGTTCTTCCCTGTAAGGGTGCTGAGGCACTGGCACAGGGTGCCCAGAGAAGCTGTGGCTGCCCCATCCCTGGCAGTGCTCAAGGCCAGGTTGGACACAGGGGCTTGGAGCAAGCTGCTCTAGTGGAAGGTGTCCCTGCTGGTGGCAGGGGTTGGAACTGGGTGAGCTTTAAGGTCCCTTCCAACCCAAACCGTTCTATGATAATCCTGTGATAAATGATAAATCAGAAACCTGTGTAAAGACCTGGAAGGAGTTTTGCCAGCAAAGGCCTTCCCCTGGGCAAGAGCTGGCACAGAAGCCGTCAACAAGACAACGCTGGCATATGCATAGTGGAACACACTCGTATGTAGTGAAGCTGCCCAGAGCAAAGCAGGATGACTGTCCTGAACTGTGTCAACGCTCTGTCATGTGCAGAGCATGAGGCCGGCTGGAGGGAGCCAAATGGGTAGGGAAGAGCTCCAGGAGCAGAGGAACCCATCACCACCACTGACAGTGCCAGATCTGCTGCTCTGGGGCAGGGGGAGCTCCCGCTGCACTCAGCCTGGCCTTTGGTCTCTTGCAGGCCATGAAACCCTCCCATGGGATATAATCTATGGAGCAGGATGGGTGAACTTGTGCTCCGGAGCTGAGGGGGTTTCTATGAGTCAACCAGAGAGAAACGTTTCACCTCCAAGAGCATTAAAGCAACTGCCAGAAAGGCTGCACCATGGCTCTAACCCAGCTTCTCACACTGCTGCTTGAGCTCAGGCTTGACTACGGACCCATTTAGATTACCAGCTCTTTGGAGACAAGTGCTGTTAATGATTGTACTCTTAAACTGGCGACACAAAAGCCTGCACCAAGGAAAGATGAGTTCAGGACCGCTTCGTCCCAGCTAAACAAACTTTGCTTCTGTCTTCCCCCCTGCTTTCTGTGGCACTGCAAAACGTGTTCACACGATGCAGTGAGCCCTCTGAGCTGCCCAAGCTGCGCTTACAAAGGGGCATTCTCAACGGCAGGCCCTTGTCTGACAGTGCATTAATGCATCTATTGCCTTGGAGACAGAGAAAAGGCAGCCTGTGGAGACAGAATGAACCTTCTATGAGATAGAGCCTCAGTGTATCCCCATTGACATGGTCTAAGGGACTACTGGATTAAGTCTGGGGGGAGGGAATAGTAAAACAAGCCAATCTGAAAGCAGTTTAAACCAGATCGACATGACTTTGGCCCAATTTGTAAACACATTGGACTGATTAAATGACTTTCCTAAGGTTCACTCATGACTATAAAGCACTTAAAGATGCAGTGATCCTTTTCATAAATAATACTTTGAAGTCAAATCCATAGCATCGGTTTAGGCTAAAATTAGAAGGGTGCTAATAAAACGTGCTGTGAATACCAGTGTCTCATTGATGGCTTAAACAGACACCACCTCAAAGAGGCTTCATTCTGCACGGCAGCACCAAATGTGCTGGTGCAAAGAGGACAACAGGGAGGGTGAAAAAGCAGCCACAAGGGTTGGTTTGCCACCTACACAGGGTGCAAGGAGACGGCGTCAGGCTGGGATCACCACCTGCAAGCACTGATGCAGTGGAAAGGCACAGATGGCTGAACCACAGTGGCAGCACTGGGATCTTCAGACCCTCCGCTGTAGTCCCCGGGTTGATAACAGTGTGCAAAGCGAACACAAAGTGAATGTGATGAGAAGTAAAGGAGTTACAAAGGTCTTTTGCTTCCACCAACATGAGACGCTGCCATTCTGGATGCAGCCCCATCCTCTGGCATGCCCAAATCCGAGGCCTCCCCATCCATTCATCTGCCACTGGGACACAATGCAGCAGTGATATAGCTCAGCTCTTAGCAGCCGATTGGTGCAGCATTGAAAACACCACCAGCAGCTAAACTATTCACCCACTCCAAGTTTGTAAACACAATGAACAGTGGGGACAGGCTTCAAACCCAGCTCTAGCACAGACCGGAGCAGGGAGAGTCCATTTAACCCTGCTTTGTCACACCACTTTGTCTGCTACTGGGCTTTGCTGTGGCTCCTGCTCATCCCAAACGCAAAAGTCCTCTCCACCAACACATGCCAGTCCTTAGGGAACAGAAGAAAACAGCAAAGGCCAGGTTGGACACAGGGGCTTGGAGCAACCTGCTCTAGTGGAAGGTGTCCCTGCCCGTGGCAGGGGTTTGGAACTGGATGGGCTTTAAGGTCCCTTCCAACCCAAACCATGCTGTGATTCTATGAAAGCACTGGGGGATACAGAGCAGAGGAGTCACCCTGGTGCAGCGGGGACAGCAGCACATCCTCTAGAATAGAAAGGACCGGAGCTCTCCAGAGAAACACTCCCCAGCCTTGGGTAACACGGGTCAGTAGGATGAGCAGCACTGCACTGCTGGCCCCCAGCACAAACCCAGCTCACACGGCCTGGCCTTCCCCTGGTTTGTTCCCCTGGTGTTAGGAGACACAGTGAGCATGAGTGTGAGGAGCAAGCCAGGCTGGGGAGCACAGCCATGCCTGAACGGGATGCGCGGCTACGGAGCACAAGAAACGCAGCACTCACCTCTGAGGAGCCGGCACACCGAGCAACACGTGCACACTGGAAGAGGAGCTGAGCGTTAGGAACTCATCAGGCTAAGCCACCGACTCCCACAAAGCACTTGGCATCATTTGGAGATGGAATTCAAGGCCCTTGTGTGCGTAGAGAGGTGATTGTCTCTATCCACCGGCATGGAGCGCACACAAGAACGTGCCTCACCCTGGGCTATGCGCCTAACGGGTGTTCAGGCTGGGATTCCATACAGCTCCCTGGCTCTGGTCTCAGATCACTGACCATAGGGATCTGGGAGCATGGATGAGCAATGAGTAACACAGTGTAAAAGGCTGATGAATACAAGCACAGGGTGCAACACTGGGACTTGTATTGCTACATGCCTGCATTTCTTTTTCCAGTAGATTCAGACATCTACAAGCAGCCATTCACACAGCTTCTGAAGGAAAACTATCCCTGCTCTATGCGGATCAGGAGCATGCTGAGGAGTCCTGCAGGAACTATGCTTTGGTGGAATTGCTGTAAGGATGACAGCAGCCAAGGGAATGGCATCGCACCCTTCAGTGAGAATGCAGGGGAATCACAGCTGCTCAGGAAAGCACGAACTGCACAGCTTCATCCTGAGGACAGCCTGGCTTCCAGGAAACAGCCCAGAGACAATTCCCAGTCTGAGCTTTCCAATGAAACCCTCCCAGTGGCATCAATGACTCCAGATTAAAAGAGCTTTTGAATGACAAGGTTTGAGCTCTGGGTGATTCCTTTGGCCAGGATTATCCTGCACTTCCATAGCTTCACAGCCATTTTAAACCAGCACAAACCAGCACTGCTGCTGACAGCAGATGTCCCATTGCCCCTCACACTCTGGCCTCCACCTTCCTTGTGCCATGGCTGATGTCTGTGCTGCTGCTCTCTACTGGCTTTGAGGATCTGGGCCAGGCCAAGAGCAAGGAACAGCATTTGACTTGAACCAGCTCCCTGAGAGGGGTCAGCACATATAAGGTTTAAACATGTCCAAGGAAAAAGGATGGCATGGGGCAGAAGCAGGCAGTTGGGTCATACCCTTTCAACAGGAGTGCTGGCTCACACTGGCTGGATGCTGCTCTGAAACTATGGCCTTTGTAGTAGAGGTGAGTCTCAACCAACCTCAAGAGATGTGCTGTGAGTTGAGCCTCTGGTTTTACATGGAAGTCGATGATCAGTTTTGGGATGGTTCATTCTCTGAGAGCTCACACAACATCTACACAAGGGTTGTTCCTGCACATCTCTGGAGCTCTTCTCGTTGGTGGGGACTGAACTACAGCGGCGTGTCCTGAATGCTGACGTTCCACCACCTTTGCTCTCTTCTGCAAAGCCTTCAGTGCTTAAGTGCAAAACCAAGCAAGAGCCTTGAGTCTCTCCTGCACAGAGGAGGGGATGGTACCAGAATGCACATTTCTGCTTTGGCATCATTCCAGCTGAGAACGACCTCTGCCTGGGGCAGGCTGAAGCAGAAAGGCCACTTGGTCTGGGCAATGCAGAGGATGGCTCTGTAATACATGATCCACAGGCCCAGACAGCATCAGTGCTGGACACCCTGATGCAACACCCATCTCCTACTGCTGAAGTGCGTCCCACTGACACCCCAAAGCCAGGCTGGTCTCCAACCAACGCACATCAGCAACCCTGAGATATGTTTGCATCAGCTCCAGGATTGAGCTATGTGACACCATGGCCAGTATCCTGCTCCTGTCGCATGTGAACAAGTTGCATCTGTACTGTCCAGGATGCTTTAAGGCAATACTGTAATGTTAAGAAGTGCAACCCCCCCCCAGTGCTAATAAAGACATGCCTGCGTGTGGATTGTTACTGGACATCAGGATTGCCTTGAAAAATGGTTGGAAACCTTGTTCTGGAGCTTCCAGTTTTCCATTGCCATGAGCAGCCACACGACACTTACAGTTCCCAAAGGAAAGGGGCAGCTCTGTGGAAGCAGCACAGGTTGAAACAGGCATCGGAGCTGAAATATCACCGGCTCTCATCAGGATGCCAAGACAGTAAATTGAGAACGGCTGCACTAAGAGCAAAGTGAAAGATCAGATAGAGAGGACAGAGAAGAGAAGGGCTTTCTGTGTGATGGAAGTGAAGAGCTGGAGCACCTGGAGCCCACTGCACGATGGAAGGGCACCTACACACGTGGGGCAGCTCGAAGTATAGGGAGCACCATTGATAGGCAGCAAAGAAAAGGAGGAGTAAACCCCCGTGCCTCAAAAGCAGCTCCTGCATATTCTATTTCTTGGCCTCACAAGACACTCTTCAGCAGCCAAAATAACCCTTTGCTGTGTCCACATGTGGTTGTTACTGGCTATATGTCAAGCTCTTCACACGGTGCTTTGTGTCAAAGGGGATTCAGAGCGTCACAAGCCCATCTGACCAGCACCAGGCACTGTAAAAGGAGCAGCAATGGAAATGAGACAGGCTGAGCAGTTATTTAGCATGGCCTGAGTACAGTGTGGCTCTGCAGCCAGCTTTTGGCCACAGCCAAAGCCCACCGGGGTCAGGAGAGTCTTTTCATGGATTTCAGTGGGCTTGGAAACATGCCCAAGAGATGGGAAATCAGAACCTGAAGCACTCCTGGTGCTCACAGGGTGAGTTCATATGGAAACACGTGAGGTTCAGCAGCCTCAGCTGGGCAGGGAACACAACAGACCTCTCCCCATGCCCCTGGCTTTCCAAATCACTTTCCTTCAGGTATATCTGCTCTTAAACACAGTCACTCAATAGGACTGGAACTCGCAACACCAAGTTCTACACCAGACCTGGCTGTGGTTTCATTGCTCAGGGAATGGGACCCATCTAAAGCCCTGTAACAACCTAAAGAGTCATCCCTTGCCTTTGCCTGGTTATTGTAAGTGAGGGTGTGCTTCCATGCTCCATTCCTTCAGGAGCAAAGCTGGCTAGAGGAGCTTCCAACTCCTGGCCTCTTCATCTCGTACCTCCCCAGAGGTCTCCCAGAACAGTTATGCTGGAGGCTCGCAGCGAGGCAGATCAGCAAATCAGTCTGAGTTCAAAACAATCCCTCACAAACAGGACAAGAAAGTGTTTTTATCTGGACCAAACCTGGGATTTCTTCCCAAGTTCAAGCTCTTTACTGCTGGGCAGCTTGAGTGACCACACTGACCTTAACTCCAGCACCTGAGGGGAGCACTTGACATCCAGTTACCATTAGGATGCTGTTCTCCCTTTGACATGGCTGTCTCCCCTGTTGGGAAAATTACGAGCCTGTACTAGATGCAAAACCAGTTCCTCAGCCTTTGTACATCCCTGACAGCCCTATGGGAGAAACAAAGGGAGCTGCAAAAGTGCTCCCTTAGGCAATCTGTGCATGCACTGCTCCATCACAACAACACTTCAGGTGCCTGTCCCTGCCACAGTTATTGATCAGCTGTAAACTCAAGCAGTGACTTTGAGACCTGCAACTACAAGCTGCAGAGGACTGTTAAAGGTTGGTGTAGATGGAGGATGTAGGGAGGGGGGGCACCTGAATGGACAAATGCTGAGGAGCTATAAGGGTGACATTCAGATCAAGTCATTGAGATCCCAGCACATCCAAGTGCACTTCTCACATGTCTGCACTGGGGAAAGAAAAAGGACAGAATAAAAGAAGGGAAAACATAAAAAGGGACATTCCAATTGTCCAGAAGCTTCTGAGTAGCAGCAGATAGAGCACTGTTACTACAGACAGAGAAACCCTCCTGCCAAACTAGGGTCAGGACTTTCCTATGGGTATGTTACATGCTATCACTGAATTAAGGCCACGTAAGAAAGCTTCTAAGGTATTGACCATAAAATACACAATCATCTTCCTCCACATGAGGCTTTCAGGACCTAGGTTTAGCAAGTACAATTTGTTCTGTTTTAGGGACACACTGAGGAACATATGTGCGCTGCAGGTCATACCAGGGGTGTGCAATAAAGCAGGGTGTGAATTCATGTGTCCTCACTCACAGTCTTAACTCCTAACAACCGCACTGCCTCTTCTGCACACACAGGACCTCTTCCTTCAAACCTTCCCTAAAAGCTTCCATAAAGCAGATTCCTACTCTGATCAAGTGTTTGCAGCCCCAACCAGGCTCTCTATTGATGTTCTTAAAGTTGTTTCATGTATGCCAGCAAACACTGTCATGTTACAAAGACCTTTTACAAGGAAGACGAGATCTTTGGCTGAGTCACCCTCCTGTCAAACAGAGTCTGGGGTATTTTTGCTGACTCCATCTGATGTCAGCCCGACTATGTCCCATTATCTCTAAAGCAGGAATATAAAGAGAAGTCCAACGTTCCTGTGAGGCAGTGGGGACAGCTGACATGGACATTTGTGTTATCCGAGGGCTTTGGGGCAGGGAAGAGCTGTGTGTCAGCTGTTTGTAGTGACTGCTCATGCACATACTCATATGTATACATTACATGTATTTATAGCGTACTAAGAGGCAGTAGCAAATTCTGTCTGCCCCTTGCAACACTCCAACTAAACAAATACAGAAGGTGGAGTGATGGAGCCGAATCTGGGCTTGGTGTGCCTACAGCACTGCCAGCTCACCGTGAATACGGCCTTCAAGGTGTGATACACCTGAGCTGCTAGACCACATTCTTATATACACACACATGGGATAAGTTATGACTGATCCATTTGCCCCTCTGGACATTCTGACTTCAGACACAGTTGTGCCCACACACAACAGCACACGGACTGGAGAGACCAGGACTGTATCTTTCACTTAATCTGATTGAAAGCGAGGGCGAACCTGTGGCTATATATAGGAGGAAGATATAGACAGATAGATAAAATAGATAGAGATAGATAGATAGACAGATAGATAAATAGATTCCTCCAACCTAGATAGACAGATGATAGAGAGAGATAGATAGATGCCACCAACCTATGAGGGAACCACTTTCTGGAGGTGCCTCTCTGTCTGTAGGTGGAGAAGGGGCCTCCAAGCAGGCTCCTAGGTTAAGGACCTCAGTGAAATCCCCAAGTGAGATGGGACAGATAAAAGTCTTGGAAGACTTGTGTTCTTTTCATTAAAAGAAGAATTAAAACCAAAATATCAAGCTACTTGGATCCAAAAATCCATGAGAAACATTAGTTTGAAAAGTTTAATGAACAATTCCATTTTCCAGAGATGAATTTTGAGACATCCTTGTACAGCACCGGTATGAAAGCAGATCAAAATCCAAAGCTTTTTGTGGTAAGACAGGGGTTTGAAACCAGGTAAGTTAAGTTCACTGCGTTAAGAATGAACCTACAAAGGCTGCTCTATACAACATGGAATTAAAACAACTCGACAATGCTTTACTTGCGCTATTTGGTATTCTGGCTTAAATACGTGGGGTGGTTTCTTTCATTGTTTCTTTTTTATCAAGAGCTTTATCTTCTACGTGTGAACACTTTGAGACTGATTACTACAAGAGAAGTACATGCGAAATCTTACACAAACCCAAGAATAAAACCCCTGGGCACTAACATCAGCTGTTTCAATTTGACCATAGAGAAAAGCCTGTGAGCTATAGTGCTTAGAACTTGTAAAGGACTCAAAGGACACTCTTTAGGAAGGCTGAAACAAGACGTTTCTAATACATTCCAATGCTAAAGCAAACTCGAAGGGGTGGCCATCTACTCAGGCTTGAAACACAGTGAAGGTCTGCACAGCCCTCACCACACACGAGCTGAAACTGCTCAGTTTCCCACTCACCAGCACGTGTTTCACAAGGTACCAAGTGCAACACGCCTGTGCCTAACATCAGTGGAGCTGCATGACCCTTGGTGGTGTTTGGGAACCCCAGAAGCCATCTGGAACCGCCTGCCTGGGATAACCCTCCATGTCTCAGTTCTGGAGACCTAATCTGCATAGCTATCTGCAAGTCAATGTTTTGGCTCTGGTCTCACAAAGATTCCTTTAACCAAGCTTGAATGGATCTGATTCCCACCATAACAGTCCTCCCCTTTGAAAACAAACCATTGGCCTTCAGAGAACCTAGTTTTTGCTTATGCAGACATCCTTTATATCAGAAACAGCTGCGAGATCTTGGTCTCTGCTTCTGGGAGTCTTTATATGGGGTTTACTTCTCAGAAGGCTTCACTGGTGATAAAGTTCTGGAGCTACAACCATCAAGTGTTGATACAGCTACTGTAGAGCTCAGAAGCAGCACAAGCGGGCGTAATTCAAACCAGATATCCATTAGAACTCGTATTTATGTTGAGATGACATAAGAGAGGCTGTATCACCATATGGGGCTCTGATGATAATAATGACCCTTGCTCACTACTGTGCATTCTTATCCCTCCTTTTGGACTTCCATTGCCCCCCTCACTGAAAACCCACCTGCCCAGAGCTTAGCTTTTCAGCTCAAGTTGCAAGGCTTGATGCTGGCTCCTTTGCATGCTCAAGCCCCATCCTTGGCAGCAGGCCGGAACAGTTCCCATCAAAAGATGATACTGTTTTCTCTCTTAAGTGCCAAGAGACTCAACAGCATGTGTGTGTCCTGCGAATGCCGGCATGCACCGCCTGCGGTGCCTGCTGCTATCTATTCCTGCCAACTGCCATGACTTCATTCAGCTGTGGGACACTGCAGACACCACGACACTGGAAATAACACTGGTGCTTACCTGAGCTGCCAGTGCCTTCCGATGCACTTCGGGATGGTTTTGGGTGGCTCTGTTTGCTACTTGTTCGTACAGTGACCGAAGGAGGAACAGTGCTGCTGCTGTCTCCACGGATCGTCGAGAGATCCTGCATGCTGAAGCTCCTTAGTCTCTCAGACAGGGCCCCCTGTCCCTGGTTAAACAAGGAAGCAAAGAACAGGCATAAAAGTTAGAGACAGCAGTGTAGTTTGAGCTTTCTTCTCTTTGCTCATTGAAATGCTGGTCCAGTAGCCTAGGGAGGACAAAAAACAACTTAAGAGCATCATTTCCCTCCCTTTGCTCTTCCTTTTGTAGGGGTTCTACACACAAAATCATTCCAACTTTGGTCAGTGAGCATCTCTGATTCTTCAATGCAGTCATTTGAGCTCAGAGCAGCCTTGGCTGCATCTAAAGGAGCAGGATGTTGTGGTGTCTTTCTAGCAGGTACTTTTCTTCCTTAAGATCTGAGTCAAATCAGTGCTTGGCTTCAGAAACACAACTAAATAGACTGCATCAGAATAACTCCCTTTAAAGTTACTGGTACTCACCCATCCTTTCTCAGTCATACACAGAATTTCCTGAGGAATTTGAAGGTAATAAATAGTTCATGTTAAATGCAAAGAAACATTCCAGTGCTTTTTCATGCAGCTTAAGGAAGAAGTAAGCACAGTATGTTTCTTTCTTGCTAAAGTTTTAGACAAGCTCTCAATCAGGCAAAACCTCACATTGCTTAGTGAAAGGAATGTAGCTGTTGTGTAATGGATGAGCTGGTTAAAAGACACCTTGCATTAAAACTACATCCCATAATGGAGTTGTCTGTAAGTATATGTATATGTTCTATAACCTTCACACTACACCACTGCCATTAAGAGTGCCAGCAAATACAATCAATACAATGTGTCCTTCTCTGTTGGCTACATGAAGTGACATTCAGAATATAAATAGCATAACTGATAAAAACCAAATACATGGAGCCCAATTCTAAACTTATTTCCGTTAGTGTAAATTAGGAAGAATTCAATGGATGTGTCAACTGAGGTGAAATCAGAAAGATGGCAAACAACAGCACTTACTGCCCTGTTTAACAAAAGAGATAAGGCACATTGCAGCAATTCACACACCACTGTCATTTAGTTAAAGCAGTGCATCACAGAATCACAGAGTGGTTTGGGTTGGAAGGGACCTTAAAGCTCATCCAGTTCCAACCCCTGCCACGGGCAGGGACACCTTCCACTAGAGCAGCTTGCTCCAAGCCCCTGTGTCCAACCTGCCCTTGAACACTGCCAGGGATGGGGCAGCCACAGCTTCTCTGGGCACCCTGTGCCAGCGCCTCAGCACCCTCACAGGGAAGAGCTTCTGCCTAAGAGCTCATCTCAGTGTCCCCTCTGGCAGGTTAAAGCCATTCCCCTTGGCCTGTCCCTACAGGCCCTTGTCCAAAGCCCCTCTCCAGGTTTCCTGGAGCCCCTTTAGGCACTGGAGCTGCTCTAAGGTCTCCTGCAGTCTTCCCCTTCTCCAGGCTGAACAATTTTGTTAACATCTCACCTCTGCCATTTCATTCTCCAACCTGCCACAAGAGCTGATACCTGAATACTGGCTACTCCTGCCAGGGGCTGAGCCACTCTTGGAACATGTTGTGAGTCCAAGAAGCACCTCAAGTTATTCCCTTTGGCCAGCCTGTGGTACATTTACTCTGCAGCCTATGGCTGTAAGTGGTACAGGGTGGTTCACTGGAGCTGCCCTGCAGGGCTGGTTAGCTGCGTGATCCCAGCCACCCAGAGCTCAGTGAAGTCCTGGATGGGCTCTGCAGCTTGCACTGGAGTCTTGCACAGTCATCCTGCGTGCATCCTGTCACAAGACATCCTATCCCATAGTCTGAGTACAACACATGGATCCCTACAGAGAGCAAGCTGAAGGCAATCAGACCACTGAATCATACTTTGCTGTTGCAGAACGACTGGACCAGCAAAGCCAGAGAGTTAACATTCAGTGAGCTGTGTAACCCCAGTACTGCATTTGTCCTGTACCACCAGCTCAAGCTTTGAACCTCCTGCCAGCCACTCTGCTCAGCCACCTAACCCAAATACCATTCCATTCCAATGAGCCATTCGTGCATGTGGACACGAGCCCGAGCAGAGATCCACATGTCGGACCAACCTACAGGGAAGATGACACTAATACACCTTATTGCATTGAAAATGAAGAAGACATTAAATCCTGCATTGCAACTTGTGATACAGCGGCATTAAATGATCAAAGGCCCCAGAGAATGCTCTTAAACAAGGGCCTGGTATGTGCCCATCATCTGTGGGTCTGCTACATGTATCATAGATATATGTAGCATATATTCATATCTATCTATCCATCTATCTATCTAGAGATACATAGAGAATCATAGAATCACAGAATGGTTTGGGTTGGAAGGGACCTTAAAGCTCACCCAGTTCCAACCCCCTGCCATGGGCAGGGACACCTTCAAGTGGACCGGGTTGCTCCAAGCTCCATCCAACCCAGCCAGCTCAAGCACGAGCTGTGGCGGCTGTGCTGAACAACACTGACCTTCTCTAGGACAAAAGAATCCAAAATTGCCTTTTCTCAGTTTTGGATTTAATTTGAGCTGAGTTCAGGACAGCAAAGCCGCAGGTTGCTCATCGCACAGATACAGCAAAGCATTGCTGTTCCTACCACTCCATGAAACAGTTTGTCCAAGCCTCAGGAACGACACAGGAACATCCAAGGCTTAGGCTGAGCAAGGACACTGCCCCCAAATAGAAACACGACAGAACTGATGACTACAACAGAACCAGGATGGTTTCAGAGCAAAGTGGAAAATGCTGTCCCCAGCCTTCATTTCCCTGCTAGAGAAGCAGCTGCTGTAGGTGGAATCGCACACATCTGAAAGGCAGCACTGTGAGGGCTTGCTCTGCTGTAGTTATGCTTTAGCACTAAGGACTTCATCCAGCTGGAGCGTTTATTATTCCACAATAGGACTTATAATTCATCAACAAAATGAAAGCCAAGAGCTGTGTTTCACAACCGAACAGATTCAGCACCGCGCACATCTTGGGCTTGGTTAAAACAATCACGTGGAAGATGCAGAGCAGCTGTCTGGGGGATTGTTGTTTACCATCTTGGCTGTGATCGTGCAGGTGCTCTTCCAACTGCTACAGACACAGGAGATACCCCAGGAACTTCAGCACACTGTGAGCCTGCACAGAGGGAAGGTGCAGGTCCTGAAGCTATGGCTATGCCATAGGCCAGATGCATGGGTGCAGCACAGATCTGGGCTGGGTTTATCCTAGAGAGCATGACAGCAGTAATATGACAGTAGCTGTGGTACCATTTCAACAGCAAACCAGCATCATGTTGCTATACAACCTTTAGAAAGCAGGGGTTGGGATGACACCACCTCTCTCCCCTCACTGAACATCAGCTGCCAGGTCAGGATGTTGTGCTGGCAGATAGGGGATGATCCATTGGCAGTGAGCTGGAGCTCATGGACATGGAGCTGAACATGGCTGATGGGGGATCCAAGGGGTTCCATGGGGCTGGAATCACAGTGGGAATGGGCCCAAGGGGATGTTTTGCTGCTTTTTGACTTGTATTTTGGGGATTTAATCTCCTGGTAGAGGACAGAAGCATGAGGTGGTGCTGGAAGACTGAGCCTTACTCTTTCTGGGCACTAAGAGTACCTGCCTAAACTCAGCTTGCAGCTCATCCAGCTTCTCCTAGGACAGACTGTCCCTGTAAGCATGGCACTTCTGATCCAGCACAGTGATGGCAACAAGTGGGAGGAGGTATGACCATTCCCTGCTCACTATAGTGTATCTGCTCCCAAAGTCATCCCATCTTCCTGCCCATAGGAAAGCTCATCCCCATAAGTGCAGCACAAGCTGAAAGCTGACTTCTTCAGGCTTCCTTTGCCTCTTCTTCTCCCAGGATCTACCTACCTCTCTGGGTCCATACACGGGGCAGTTCTATCTTTACAGGAAAGAAGCCCAGGTTGGGGCAGGGCTTGGTGTTACTGAAGAGAACAGAAACACTAAAAGGAACACTGTAATGTCATCCCCCAGGAACTGCTATCACTTGCATCCACCTTATTTAGATTCATAACACTACCAGTGGTATTAAGGCATCGTCCACCACACCACGGACGTTTAAGCTGAAGCTCATCTCTGATTCTAAGGGAAGTTAAAGCTCCCCTTCATGTAGCATAGTAATTAGTCTAAAACTAATTTAGACACATTTACCTACTTCAGTCAAAACTGCAGCTGCAGCACAGGCTCGCCTTCCTTACCCACATCTGGCACACTCTCACCTTAGTTTTGCTTTCAAGAGTGGGCCAAAACCCTATCAAAGTGTACACTGAGTTCTCAAAGCCAAATAACCTGCATCCTACCTTCCTCTAGATGCTACAGACATCATCACCTCCAGGAATGACCATTAACCTCCATGGGCCCAGAGCACAAACACTGATCCAACCAGCATTGGCTTGGGAGGATGAGGAATCTTGATTCTTTCCAAAGCCTGAAGTCAGTACTGGGACGGGCACTGGGATGGGCGCTCTATAAAGGCTCTGCATCAGAAATAGCTGGAATTGTTTTAATTGCTTTCCTCTCTATAATTAATCTCTGCATTCGCATTTGAAGTAGAACTTTTCAGATGGAGACGGACTCAGGAGTCTGGGAAAACTGGGTTTGCATCCAATGGAATTATTCCTCAGAAATACTCCACAGACACAGGCAGCTTTACACAGGCAAATAAAATAGGGCACAGAATTAAAGACTGCAATTTATATCACAGTCCCATTAAATACGATCTAAATACAAACAACTGAGTGTCTAGGTTTTCTCATACCTTCAGTCTGACAATCTGAAAGATTCTGTAGGTATTATTGAGGCTTCAAAACACCTCTAATACCCACAAGCTCCATTCTGCAGCTATAACAGCACAGTGAAGTAACAAATCAGGAACCAAAACATGTCAAGTCATGGAAGACAAGCTTTTAATACAATCAATGTTAATACAGGGTGGCACCTTCTGGCCTGTTGTGCCTTAGGGTCAGCAGGCAAGGGACAACACAACACTAACCCTCTCTTTCTGCTGTAACTTTGGTTCCACGTCTGCATGCACGTTACAGCTCCATCCTGCACACACTCACTACAAGGTGCAGTGCATGTTCCTAGGATGCTGGTTATCAGCACAGTGTCAGCAGCACTTCCCCAACAATACCTATCAGAAAATGCTTGCAGAGATGCATCTCGCTGCAGCCCCAACCACCCTAATGGGCTCACAGCAGCAGGAGAGGCTCCCTTTATCCATTAGCAAGAAGAAAACAACAGCAAACACAGCAGCTTGGCCAATGCAGTAGCAACAACCCGAGTTAGATGGGTTTTCCACGTACAAAGCTCCCTGCCTGGCTGCTGGAGTCTCTCTGATTGCCAGCAGAGGACTTGGAAGGCATTTTGCTGATGAGATCAAAGATAGGCTTTTAAAGCTCAGCACGCAGGATCTACCTACTGGAAGCAGAGCAGACAGCATCTGGCCTCAGCCCAATCTCAGCTGAAAACAGTTCAAGCTAATCTAATGGGGAGGCAGACATTAGTTAGGGGTTAGTAGAAGCACTCAGCAGATTACCTGCCCTTGTTTCTGGTCCCAGTACAAGTGTAAATGAAGTAGCTGAGAGACCTAGCAAGGGAAAAAAGAGAGCCATTGTGGCAACACACGTCAAAGCTTTGAGAATAAGGCCTATTTGAAGCATAAGTAATTAAGGCGAGACATGAGCATGACATTGGGCACCATGGGCAGGGGACTCACGTACACATAAGAAGCAGGGACACCCACCTTTAGATGAAGGTTCTCCCTTTCTCAACCTTCCCAGAGAGATGGAGAAACCACCCCATAACCCCAGCTGACAGGGGCTTACCTAGCAAGTGTGTTTAGAGAGTAAAGCAAATTACAAACACCATGGGCTGCCACTCTGCTCCTTGCACCTGATGGATGAGACTGGCTACCTCTGTAATCCAGATTTAAGATGATTAAGAACAGAGTGCATTTATAACTAATTTAGGCACAGGATTAGGTGAGGGACACATGGCAGTCATAGAATCACAGAACAGTTAGGGTTGGAAAGGACCTTAAGATCATCCAGTTCCAACCCCCTGCCATGGGCAGGGACACCTCACACTAAACCAGGTCACCCAAGGCTCTGTCCAACCTGGCCTTGAACACCTCCAGGGATGGAGCATTCACAACTTCCCTGGGCAACCCATTCCAGTGCCTCACCACCTTTACAGTAAAGAACAAGAATTCTTCATTATATCTAATCTAAACTTCCCCTGTTTAAGCTTAAACCCATCACCCCTTGTCCTATCACTACAGTCCCTGATGAAGAGTCCCTTCCCAGCATCCTTGTAGCCCCTTTCAGGTACTGGAAGGCTGCTCTGAGGTCTCCACGCAGCTTCCCTTCTCCAGGCTGAACAACCCCAATCTCTCAGCCTGTCTTCGGTCATTTCAGTCCTGGTGACTGCCAGCTCTTATGAGAAGCAGGGTAAGGATGAGGAATCACACCCAGCAATGAATCAGAGTTTGCAAACAGAAATGTTATCATTTGCTAAGAGCAAACCCATCGGCTTTATGCTCTTGAGCACAGTGAAGGAGAAAACCGCTTCTGCCCTGGTATGAGCACAAATATCCCACAAGCAACATCCTGATGGCCAGCCCTTGCGTGCCGTGCCTCCTCGCCAGCCGCTCCGGAGATGTCAGACAGCATTAAAGACTCAAAGGGAAACCACAGCTGACGTTAATGTTGATGGTGGAAGCTTCACTTCATCCACCCTTTTTGTTTGTGCCGTTCACTTCCTCTCCTGGGAACTGTTTGTGATTGTCTCTCCCAGGCTGCTCTCTCTGTGCAAGTTTATTGTTTGGCTCTGCTGTCCTGGGCATTCACTGCCTATTGTCGGCTTCTTGGAGACACCAGCAAAGGAGCCCACGAGAGATAAACCTGGCCTGCAGCTCCAACAGCACTGGGTTACTACTGATTTAGGAGAAACAGATGCTCAAAGGCATAAGAATGGAAGAGACATCACACCATGACAGGAACAGGTCACAATACCATGATCAGTGCCACGCTCCCCAGAAAGCCATTTGCTGTTCC
Organism: Pezoporus flaviventris; assembly: GCF_033815535.1. NCBI lineage: Eukaryota > Metazoa > Chordata > Aves > Psittaciformes > Psittacidae > Pezoporus > Pezoporus flaviventris. The sequence continues at coordinate 3,021,423 of NW_026892550.1, read as the reverse complement.
TCTTCAGTGGTGTAACAGAGCTCAGCCATGAGATCTTTGATTCTGGATCCCACGTGGAGATCCTTTAAAGGAAGCTATTTTCAAAAGCAGCACGTTCAGCCCTTCTGAGGTGCCACTAAATCCCCTTCTGAGGTAACACTTTGGTGTAACACTGTGTACTCTAAACCACTCCTGACGGCTGCTCTTGGCACGGCCATTACAGATCTGGTGCTAAGCAGATGGATCAGAACTGTCCTCAGATGTGTTTAGTAAGTGAAGAAACACCTTCCCTCCAAGCAGTGGGATCTAATCATTACAAAGAGGCTTCATCCAGCATCTTAAAGGAAAGGATACTCCTTACCCCCTGCTTCCCTCTTTCCCCATTCAAGTAAAAGTGCAGTTCTCCACTGTCACATCACAAAAGGCAGCATCTCTGCCCACACACGTTTTTCCTCCACAATAAGTAAATCTCAATCCTTATGGAAAATTAGGGATCTAAACATTTACTTTCAGGCAGCTGCACTACCTATAATAGACAGATACTAGAAATGAGTGGAAAGATGCTGTTTGACTAGAGAAGACCGAATCTAAATCATTACCAGCATTTCCCTTCCAATACCCTAGCTTAAAAACCAGCAAACACACTGTGAACCTTCCCAATATATTTCTTCAGCTAAAGGACCCTAAAGTAGTCCAATCCCTAGGGGATGATGAGCCCAAAGGTGGAAATGGAAGTGACAAACCAGACAGGGCTGGGAGCTGAGGCAGTTTGGGAACTGCTGATGCTGCACTTCTGAGCGTTAAAGAGGTGGATGCACATAGTGAAACCCTCATCTGCATGCCTGCTCCTTTTGACCCATACCCAGTGACTGCTGGCTCTGCCAGCACCACAAGCCACATTTCCCCACGCATGAAAGACTCCTGGACTGTTTCTCAGACTTATTAGGCACAAACAGGCTTTTCATCGTCACCAGTCATGCGTGCCTGCTCCCTCCTCATCCATCATCCCCGGCCAAGGCGCTGTGCCTGCTGCCAGCAGCACGCCGTGCCCCAATCCCCTTCTTAAAGACAGGCTGTACAAGGGCACAGCACCAGCTGCTGTGCAAACTGTCCCTGCCCCACACACAGGAGGGCAGAAGAAGGGACATTATAAGAAAGCTTTGGGTTACAATGATCTGATGGCTGTGGGATGCTTTCTGCTGCTCGCCTTTGAAGAACTGAGTTGAAGCTGCAGCTTGGGGATGGTTAAGTGGTTGGCAGCAGGATTTGTCTTGGAGACAGGGAAAGACACTGGCCTGTCTGGCAGAATTCGTTTGTTCAGGGTGAGGAATCAGGCTACATGGAAAGAGGATCTGGGAAACCCTGGAGATTGAAGGAGAGGGTCAGAGGGCTGATAGTGTAAAACTGGTGGTGGGTGCATTGCAGAGACAGAGGAGGCAATGGCAGGGAAGGCAAGCAGGGAACAGAAGAGCAGGGGACTGGGGACAGGGCAAGGCAGCAGATGGCAGGAGGCTCAGGGTGACAGGCAGAGCACGAGAAAGTGCTGGGAGCATGGTGACAGCAAGGGTGTACATATGGATGTGAGGGATGTGCTTCCAAGCCATCGGTACCTCTCCTCACCGCAGCCACTATGGACCCCAACTGCTCATGTTAGAAACCTGATGGGTGCCAGTGAAAAACACACTTATGCCCATGCTTCCATCTGATGTCTCCAATGGCACCAGCACCACTGCTGGGGCTGTAACAACCTGCTGCTGCTGCTCTCCTTCTGCTGTGGCCCAAAAGCAGGCTCCTCTGCCTCTCCTCCCTTGAAGTGAGCTGGAAAGAAGGGGCAGGCAGTGCCCAGGGCCCTTTGGGAGCAGGAATGGCTGAATTAGGTGGAACTAATTGAAAGCACGCAAAGAGCAGCAGGATTTACTGCCTGGCCACCTAATCCTGCCACTTAGGACTGAGCCACTTGAAGTCACAGTGTGTGACAGAATGACCAAGCAATGAGGACAGGATTACAGAGCCCCAAATCAGATTATGCTCCTTGATGGGGACACAAGCTGCTGGGGACAGGGAAAAGATCTGTGCTGAGCACCTTGCAGGGTGTAATAAGAGCAGATATCCAGCGCTGCCTGCTTAGAGAGCATCAAAAATAGACTCTCTGGAGAGAGAAAACACCCAAGTGAGCCAAGCTGGGCAGCGCCAGGGTACCTGGCACACTGACAGCTCCTCAGCCTGTGAAATGAACTGGCACAGGTCTGCGCCAGCATTAGCACAAATGTGGCTTCAAAACAAAGCGGAGCAGGAGGGAGGGGAAGGGAGACGAGCCTGCAGTTGGCTAGCTAAAACTGAGGGCTATTTAAGAGAGAAAGGTGAAAGGGCCAAGGGATCAGAGGTTACGAAGCTGTGGCTGTGCTTGCAGCATCTTAGCCTGTAGTAAATGTACAAGCAGCAGTCTGCCGCACACAGATGCAATCAGAGAGCCGGCTGCATTGTGCTACACGGATAAATAGGTGATGGATAAAATGAACGGCTAAAATAAAAGATAGAATGAAGACAGGGGCCTTGCCCTAAGATCTTATCATGAAAGACAAAAGATCATGATGGATCAGGATGGCGAGTTAGCACAGCTCAGGGAAAGGAGAGGACAGGGCTCTGCACAGTGAGAAATGTCTCCAAGTACAGGAGCCTTTAGAGTTTAGCCAATTCACTGAGAACAGGTTTGGACAGAGAACACTTCCAGCCCAGCAGCTCACTGTGTATTTGCCACTAGAAGATGCTGCTTTGCAAAGTCTGAGGGTCCATTTCTTAGTACAAAAGCATCTTTTCCTTGCCCATTAATCCAAGTGAAGCAGCACATGAAGACAGATCCTCACATTCACTTACTGGTAAAAGCCATGTTTTCCATGGGAGCTGCAGGAGCTCAGTGCTTCTGAAGAGGTGGTCATCTCTATATTGTAGGTTCTATCCATAGGTTCTATATATAGGTTCCAGTTTTAACACAATCCATTAAAGGCTGAAGCCAAACGAACCTGAAGTCCTCACTTTTCTATCTGCACTCAACACTTACCACAGGTTAGCCGGATGGGACAACCAAGATAAGCCATAGGAATAATATTCTCTTCCCTTCCTCCTTGGAAACTCCCCCTAGGGACAGCACTGCAGTCTTGCCTAGCATCTGTCTGCTCAAAGTGCTTTCCAGATAGTCATTTAAATGCCTCTCATGCAGCATAATCCATCTCTGTCGTACCACCTTCTCAAGTGAGCAAGTGAAGGCGTTGACATACATTTAACAGCAGCTGAAAACCAGGGCAACAAACCCTGCTACCACCCCTACCTGCTCGTATCTCTTGGGAAGGGCTTCCTTCATAGCAGGGACAGCTAAATGGAGACACATCCATGCCTGACTAGTCACATTTCACATGCTGAATAGCTGAGGAACCTCAGCTCAGCTTCTGTGCTGCAACACATCGCCCGTAAATCACAGCCCTTAGCTCTGCCTGCCCAAAACACAACAGATTCAGTCTGAGAAGGGCAAGGGATAGAAGCTGCATTAACCACTCCTGACTATCACAGCATGAAGAGTGTAAATGCATTAAGGGTGTGGATCAGCAGCAGAGCTGATCTGTCTGCTTCACAGCACCAGCATCTTGCTTTCCTTTCCTCGGGCCATACTCTTCACAACACAGCTCCATCCCTTCCCTTGTGCTGGCTCAGGCATTGAGACTCATTTTGGGGCTCAAAAAGCAGCATTCCCTTTCCTTCTCTTTCTGGATCAGCCTTGTGATAGATTAGAGAGAACCTGAGGAGGTCCAAAGAGCTGATGCACAGTAATACACTGGGAGCAGGAGCACTTTGGAGGAGGAAAGCTGTCAGATCAGCTCACCCTATCTCTTGGATCTGCACCCTAAGGCACACAGAAGCAAACAACCTGCTGGAGGCCACACACCAAAGCACTGAAGGAAGCCAGGAGTCCCATTTTCCCTCACATATTCAGGGTAATCGAAATGTCAAGGCTGAAGCAAAGACATGAACAGCCCTTGCTTTGTTGTAAAGATCAATCCATCCATCCAACAACAACCTCTCAATCTTAACAGCTCCTTTTCCCCTCTCCAAAGCAGTGGGCAGGGAAGACTCCTCTGGTCCATTCACAGGGTGCAATATCTCTCCGTTTAGGCTGGCAGATGTGTCACACAACAATACCACACAAGTCATAGCGTTGCTTTCTTCCACCACTGAATGGGGAGCTTCATTCATCCAAAACAATGGCTTCCTTGTACCCTGGAGGCTCTTCTCCCTTCTACCCAGCTTCCCATTGCCACTGGAGCCCCATTCCAAGGCAGAAAAGCAGAACAGCAGGAAGAAGAACCATGGTGCTGACTGCTCATTCAGGCTGAGGACAGTGTGAGATGAACAGGTTGGCACTGGGGGTCTGAGCATCTCAAAGTCAGGATCTACCCAACCAGGAGCCAGAGTTCCTTCAGGATTCACACACCGTTTCTCACTCTGGCCTAAAACCAGCTCTAGCACAAAGAATCTGCACCCCCCAGGAAGGGGCTGGGGCAAAGGCAGTGCTGCAAAACTGGCATTCCCAGGGCCCATTAAAGACCATGGTGTGACTTCTTCAGGCTTACACAGCAGCCTCAGAAGTGTTAAGTGTCATGGTAGCATCACACACATGTTGCTTTGTTGGGCATGCAATACATAGCTCTGCCTTAGCTCCACATTTATCCCAGGGTTCAGTCCAGGTCTGGATTAGCTTCCAGTCCCTGGGTTAGCAGAGCCTGATCACTGAGGAGCAAACAGGTCAGGAGAAGAACTGAGCCATGGCTAAGAAACACAGTCTGCATAATGCTTGGCAGGGAAAAGGAAGGCAATTTGGGGGGTTTCTTTGGAAAAAGGTATAGCTTCTGCATATCCTTGTGATCCTACATGTGCATGGCACACCCCAGGGGCTCCCCACTTCTATAGTACATTGCATTCAACATGTTCTATAGACCTAATGGTATTTGGGCTCCCTAAGGATGTACCATGCGTTTGTTACAGAAGGTAAGGCCAAGACGTACTAAAATGATGTGCCTGGGGTCATAGGAAAAGCATTTGAAGAGGAAAATGACTTCCTTCAACTCCCTTTCACACATTTTTCCTAATCCCAGTGCCCTTAAGTTCCTATTATCTTTTTGCAAGAGGCGCTGTATCTGACTGTACAAAAGCTGTACCCTTTTATACAAGTCTTGCCCCCAAAACACAAGGGCACGGTGGCAGCGCACATTTGCCCTAAGCCATGCTAACCCATGGCCAGACACCAGGACCACAAAATGCAGTTATCAAGTCCTCGCAGCTTTTATGCAAGCAAGGAAACAGAGATAACAGCTATTTTCTGGTACTGGCCGTAAGCCAGGAACTGAGTACAGGATGCACCTCCTCAGATGAGACCACTCATCCAATATCCTTCTCCAAAACTAATGCCACTTCCCATTCACTCTTACATAAACATGTCTCCAGAGAATTATATACTGGGTATGTTATGTGTAAGCCTTGCAGATGAACTTTGAGCCTCCGCAGACCACGTCTGCTCTCTGGTCTCACATTAGCCAGGCTTCCCAACAGTTCAGCATAACAACTGAAGAACTGGGGTGCAGAAGGGCTTTCCCTTCACCACAGAAGGTACTCACCAAAAGAAACAGATTTCCCTGGCAGGGTGCTAACTGTGTTCACCTAATGGTGAACATATTTCAATATTCCATGGAAGCATGCTCCTGTTTTGCCAGTGAAAAGGAAGGGCACAGGCTGTGATGAACAGAATTCCTAATGCTGTCACCTGAGTATTGACACATAGTCTTGATCCTGCATTTCCAACTCCTGTAGGCTGGCCATCACCACACTTACTGTCTTCATCCCAAGAGGCTCCTATGTGGCTGGTTAACGGGAGACTGGGAGGCATGATCAAAACCAATGAGAGGATCCCTTCCCATCTCTCCCCCTCCACAGTGTGGCTGCTGGTGGTGATGGATGCAGCTGAGATGCTGATGTGCGACCATCCTGACCCGCACCTTTACCTTCGAAGCTGCCATGACGGCTGCCGTGGCTGCGACGTTCAGCCCCCGCTTCCCAAAGTGGACAAGGGCATCGTAGCTCCGGTCTTTGGCCTGGACAAGGCAGTCATCGATCTCCTGTCACAGCAAACAACAAAACAAGCAAACAATAAAGCAAAGGAAGGACAAGTTCAGAGCGTTCCAAGCCTTGAACTCTTGGCAGGGCCATGGCATCTTTTATGGAGGTAGATACCATCCATTTCCTTCACCTTGGCTGGAGACAAGCTCACAGCCAATGTTTGCAAAGACCAAAGGTTTGCAGGGGAGCAGTAACTCCCACTGCAGGCTTTAGGAACTCGTTATTCTGCAAATGGAAGGTTGGGATCCAAAGTTGGGATACACTTGCACAATGTGCAATGACCACCAATGGGTCCTGGAAACAAGACAGATACATCGACCTGGGTAGAATGGACCAGGAGCCATTTGCAATCTATGGACTCTAAAGACAAATTGTATTGCCCCATAAAGAACTGCATTATGACACTGCATCATGGACAGATGAAGCTGTACTGCTCTGCAGCCAGGAGTGGTGGTCTCAGAAGTATCTGAGTCATCTCTCCCATCACTGCAGTGGCCAGCTTCAACATGCCCATGGACTTGGTAGGTCCAGAGTTTCTGGATTTCATGCTGCTCAAGATACAGTGAAATGGTTATGAAAGTTCCTGCCCTCACCTTCCCCCCCTCAAGACACAGGGGTCTGGATGAGAATGGATGACAATGACTTCCAGTACTGAGGTGCTGGATGTGCTGGGTTAGTGGGGACTGGAGGCCATGAGAAGCTGCTGGCTGTGTAGTGATTCCCTCCCTGTTCCTAGTAGATAAGAAGTGGCAACCCAAAATGCACAAGCACTGCTTGTGAAAAGCAGAAGTTCCCAGGATGCAGAGAGACAGGGGATCAATCCCCACTGTCCTCCTTGGACAGGACTGAGGTACAACTGCTCATGCACTGCCTGTGGCTAAACAGAGCTTTCATTTCCATACTTGCCAATGCAGTAGTCTGCACGTTGGTACGTGACTGGTGGCTATTCTTGGCCCATGCATTCCCATGAGCCAAATGGCTCTGCCTGACAGTGTCCCATTCACAGCCACAGGAATCTCTTAGGCAGGCAAATGATCCAAGCTCTATTGCCTCCCCCCAAGACGTTTCTCAACCCAGGACCTGAGCATGCTGCATGCCTTACTTCAGCAGGCTATATAGTGCTTGCTAAGCCTGTTTGAGAGAGGCTGGGCTATTCGTTTTAGTGCTGCACAACGTTTTAGGCAGAGCTGCTAACAAAGTCAAGGAGCCCTGGCTGCCAGCCCCTGTTTCTCTGTTACACCCAGCCACAACGCAGCACTCAGCTATATCCAGCCAGTATGTGCAAAGCAGCTCAGGAGGTATTTTTATCCCCCTCGCTCCCAACGTCTCAAGTGCACAAAGATGAGCTAATACGTGTGAGTGTGCTGAACAGATGCCAGTATTGAAATACTCAACAAAGAACAAAACCACCAACCAAAGGAGATGGTCAAATGATAGGGGAAGAGAATCGGCAACTCCCAGTCCTCCAATGAAAATGAGTGACAGGAAGACTGGAGTAAACACTTTGCAGATCTGCTCCATCCAGGCACCTGTGATTACCTTTTCTTTTGAAGACAGTGTTGGATGAACAAATTTCCTGTACAGGAGGCTGGAGCCTTTTGTGTACGGAGACAGCAGCCAAGCTACAAAAGCTATTTTGAGTTCATAGTAGAATGGAAACCTAGGAGAAAAAGAGCTATTAGTGTCCACTCCCAATTTAACCACTGCCCTTGGAGATGCTCAGCACAGGAAGGGACTGGCCGGTCTGGTTAGGGAAGCCTTTGCTTACTGAGAAGTCCAAAGGCCAGAATATATCCACTCACCTTTACAGACATCTCAACTAGCATTTGGGTAAAGCTTTACTTGGGTATCAGGGCCATTATTTACTGGTCTGAAAGAGACTCTGCTGTGTGATAAGAGGACCTTTCTATATGCAAAGAGCACAGATGCTGCCCTCATAGCATCCCCAGTCATTATGAGGGAGCAAAGAGCAAACCAGCAAATCAATGTTGCATGGATATATTTATGTACCTTTCATCTCTCTGCCTTTTTGCTTTTAAGATAACTCTTATCTGCCTGAAACTGGAATACAAGAACCTTTGCTGCCCATGCAACATGCAATATAAAGGTGCAGATCCACACTGTGGCTTTCAGGTAGCATTGTAAAGTATACAGGAGACTAACTGCCAACAGGACAACCTTTAGCTGTAACATCAAGCCAAGGACTTCTTGGGATTAGATGATCCAGACTCTCTTTTGGAGGAGAAAGCCTAGAGCTCAAGGCTGGCCAGCAAACAGCATCCTCGTGATGAACCAATGCCACCCTTCACAGGCAAGCAAGAGCAACACAGAGACCCCATGATGGGTGTGCAGCTGGACCCAGACTGTGCACAGCACCATCACAGAGCCAGCTGGGCCATACAGCACCCAGGCCTGACCCAATGGGCCTCAGTGATGCTCTGCTCCAAGCATGGATGTGCCAGGTTGGTCTAACACCTCCCTGAGGATCTCTGCAGCATACTCGATTTCACAGGCTGGATGAGCCCTCTGTCATTCCTCCTGAGACCCACATAATACATCCTCCAAAAACAAAGCTCCAGAGGAACACAGTGGAGGTAGCTTTGCATGTAAATTAGACAGAGACACAATGATGTCTTTTATACCCTGTTAAACAGATCTGACATGTTGCCAAGTACCCCCAATTCCCTTTCTCTGAAGGACTCACTAGACGCATGCACTGCTATGCAGGAACAGGCTTTAGGTGAGGACCACGCATTACAGTTGGATTCTCATCCTGAAGCCTGCTCATCTCACCAGTTAACACTAGAAAGGCCTTACTAAAACCAGCAACAAACATTTCCAAACTTGAGCGTCCAAATTTAAGGAATTAAACTCTTCCCTGTGAGGGTGCTGAGGTGCTGGCACAGGGTGCCCAGAGAAGCTGTGGCTGCCCCATCCCTGGCAGTGTTCAAGGCCAGGTTGGACAGGGCTTGGAGCAAGATGCTCTAGTGGAAGGGGTCCCTGCCCATGGCCAGGGGGGTGGAACTGGATGAGCTTTAAGGTCCCTTCCAACACAAACCATGCTGTGATTCTATGATGCGAGTCTATGAAGCTGATAACTGGGTATGTATGCGCTCTTATCCTGACAGAGGTCACCAGGAATCTTCCCCTGGTACCAGAGCTCACATCAATACGGACTGTCACTGTCCTCCATCCAACCATAAACCTAACCAGGAACTGGCCTGGTTAGGCTGGAATGGCAAAACATCCCAGGAACAACCACTCATGCAGCAACCTACAGAGTCCTGTGCTGTAGGGCTGTATCTGCCTGGTCCCTACAGTCTGTGTATGTACTGTAGGACACAGGTAGGTAAGTCTAGAGCTACGCCTGTAGCTGAAGCTACTGTTGTTTATGTGATGATGTGTGCAAGCATCCAACTCAACAATCAGCCTCTCTGACATGCAGGGGACAACCTCCTGTAATGATTTCTCACTAATGAGATCTCACTGAGCAATTCCATCTTCTTTCTTGCTTTCCCTGTGGCAGCACTGAGGCAGGTAGCACGGCTCCTCCAGACAAAAAACCTCTATGCACCTGAAGCTGTGAACCCCATGCTCAGGAAGCAGTGCAACTTTTGTGCCCCTTTTTTACCTCACTTTTAAACGTCTCCATTCTCTTTCCACCTCATTGCAAAGACCCTCTCCCTCGTGGTGCTCACCAGCATAGAAAGATGTCCGTGAATGTCTCTGCTGTCGTGAAGAGTGCGAATATGATCCAGTACATCATCCATTTGACCTGATAGGCAAAACCAGCGTCAGTTCATTCTCCCCCAAGGGCCTTGAACTATCTCTTACAGGCACAAATGCACAGAGTAACTCCCACAGAAAAAAAAGAGTGTTCTGGTTCTTCCCACCTCCCCCTTGTGTGTTTAACAGTTACTATGGACTTGAAGATCGCGAAATGCCCCACCTCAGCACATAACACATCAGATTTCCACACAAACCCTTGGGAAGCAAGAGATTGTGGCCTTTAGGACTGGCCTTATGAAAAGAAGAGCAGTCTGGCTCTGTCCTCAGAGAGAACCACAGTCCTGTCACAGGGCATTTACAACCTCACTTGGCTCATCTTGACAAAGGTGAACACTAGGGTGTTGGCCAAGCTGCAATGAAGAAAAACTGTATTTACTTGCATAACATCTACAAGCAGGGGAAACCAGCCAGGGAGAGATAAAGAGGTAATTGCCCATCCCAGGATCCAGGGCTCGGGAGCACAATCAACTCACCCGGACTTATTCAATCAGTGTGCATCACTTGGTGGTGCCTCCTCACATCCACACTCTGAGCACACTGCAGTGACAAGGGCGAGTGAATCACCTTAAATCCCTTACCTGGGGCTTGGGCGAGAGCATTTCACCTCATACTGGCAGTAAAAGTATACATTGTGCTGTCAGTGCTCAACTATGGTAACTCCAGTGGGGTGTGCACTGCTTGATGGGTGATTTATGGATGGGCTCCTTTGTGGTGATAGCAACAGACACAGAAAGAGTGCTTGGGGGCTGTGACTTGGTCAGGGAAACTGTAGGATCTTGAGTAATTCAGGGATCTAGGGATTTTTGTCACTAAATGGCATTTAAAGCCCAGCTAAATTATTCTGATGAAAATCAGTCAGAGAACTGGACCCAAGTGTTACCTAAGGCTGGGATAACTGCAGTAGAATAAGGGAAAGAAGGCAGTACAAGGGGGATGCCTACACTGGGTGCTGCTCTGGGGAAGGAAGGATGGAGGTGGCAAAAAATCTGTATCTCACCAGCTCTGAAATGGCTTTCTCCATCCCCTCCCCATGCACTGGGGACAGTACTTGTAGTCTCTCTCCACTCCCTGCAGGTACTGCAATAATTCCCTGAGGAATTGTCACCATATAGAGCTATAGAACTGCTCTCCTGGGACTTAGTTATATGCATATTTGGTGTGATAGCAGTGGAATGGCCCTGTCAAATGCCCGAGAACATTGCCTTCCCAGGGCAGCTTCTGTCAGTGTTTTCCACATAACTCAAAGCCTCAGTTGGACATTCCTGCCAGCCAGACTTCAACACAAACCAAGACCTGGTGTGGAAGGGCTCGGGTCCGCCTCAAACACCATTTATCAAAATGGCTATTCCTAATCAAAGTAAACTGCAGCCATATTATCTGGAGCAAGAGATGAAGGTTCGTACTGGGTCAGTGTAAACTGCCACTGCTTCGGGTTATTTCATCAGACACTAATAGAGGTGCTGCCACAACTGAGAAATGACTGTAAGTGCAGAGCAGGTCTCACACTTGGGTCATGACCCCATGTGTCCGGTGGGAGTTCTTCATTTGCAATTGAATTCCCAACAGGAATTGGACCCTTCAGCAAAATACTTTCCAGAAAGGGGCTATGGAAACATTAAGTATCAGTGGCAGACACCGTTTGGGGATGCCAGCACACGTCTCCATCCTTTCCAAGCAGAGGATGTGCAAACCTTGAGCAGCAAAGCTGTGCAAGGGCTGCAGGGACATTTTGCTGTAGGTATCTGATGTGTTCTGCCACACTTAATGATTCTCAGAACATCCCAACCATTAACTGAAGGAGGGTATTGAAAGAAAGGGAAAATCTCAGCAGGCACAGTGAGCCCCTGTTTGAGCTGGTGCAAGGACTTAAAGGGATACCCATCTGTGGTGTTAGCCAGAGGAGAAAACGGGCTTGTTATCCTTGGGATCTTGAGAGGATGGAAGAGTCGAGATCTGGAGGCTGAGCCAGGTTCAGTGCAACAGAACTCAGGTTGTGAGGGGCACTACAAGTCCTACAGGAGACCAACAGCATCAAGGCGGGTTTGATTCTCCCACATCGCACTTTCCCTTGGTGGCCCCATATGCCTTTAGAAACTGGGCCCAGGGAAGATCTTTCAGCCAGAGGATGAGGCAGCACAACCAGATCTGCCTGTAAATAGGTCACTCCACACAGAAGGATGTTTCCATCTGAGGATTCAGTCCTATGTGCTTCAAGTTTCCTCCTCTGATCCTTGCTCTGAATAAGCAGCTCAAGCTTCAAGGCTTTTTGAAAAGGCTTTGATTTATGCTGCTCTTCAGAAACAAAAGGAAAACAGGCAAAGCTCTGCGTGCCAAACACCTTTTAAGTTGACCATATTTAGCTCACAACCCCATAGAAACAGCATACATTTGTCAAAGAGCACATCAACTCAGCAGAGGAGCCAGAAGCACAAACCCAGGTCTCCTTATTTGAGACTTGTGCCAGTCCATCTTCAGGCCACTCTTCCCCTTGCACTGGTTTATGAGCTTTCCCAGTATACAGGCAACACCTTCACAAAGTGGTGAGGAAGAAAACAAACCCTGCAGCACAGCCCCAAACCTCATTACTCACATATTCTTTGATGTCCTTTGATTTCACGGCTTTGTAGGAATAATACGCGGGGTAAAGAGTGCCAAATATAAGCCTGGAAAAAACCAAACAACAAATGGGTTAGATTGATTTCCTGTCTCAGGGAAACCTTTAATTTCTTTTTCCTGTCTGTTAAATGTGTTTGTTGCACTGTAAGAAGTGCGAGGATTTGATTCAAGCTTGAGTGCACCAAATACAGTACAGGGATGATTTTGCACCACTAAATCCAGAGAAACTATTGCCAGAGACATGAATGAAGAGCAGGGATTCAGGCTGACTCCCCTTTTGCAATGGTTTCCATACCTGTACCTTAGTATTACATACAAAACAAAACATCCAACCCCAAAGCAAACCAAGAAAGACCACGGACCTCCTGTGATTTCCAAACAGCCTCCTGTGAAACCAGGAATACAGGAGTTCCTAACGAGAACCATCTCCCTACATTCCCTTCCACCTCTGTTCAATACCCTGAAGAACTGGCAAACACAGTAAAGCAGGATCCAAGTTCTGCTGGCACAAGAGGTGTGAATGCTGGGGCCTTATCTCTTAGCAGAGGGATTGGACTAGATGATCTCCAAAGGTCCCTTCCAACCCTAATGGTTCTGTGATTAAATCTGCTGCAGGGAAAAGCCCTGCCCTGTTTGGTAAAGTCAATTCGGGCTCAAAGGAGGAGAATCTGCCCACCAAGATGTGCCAATAGGCCCAAAAATGCCAGCTTTCCTGTTCTTTCGGTTTCCTTTCATTTCCAAGTCTGAAAGGGATGCTGCCAGCTTCAAGAGTTCATGTAAGAAAGGAACAGGGATCTGTAAGTTAAAAATAGCACTACTGAGAAGAGAACACTGGGAGGTTTTCTACACCAACTCCTCTCTGCATCACTGCCTAAATGCTTATTCACTTGGATTATTCTGGACATGAGCATAGGCTTGTCAAAACCACTCTGCCCTGCCCAGGGTTCACTCACTTTTATTCAATGCAGCAGGATGATGCTGCAAAGTCTAAATGTAATAGATTGCAGGGGAATGTTTATTGGCTCCCAACCTTCCCATGGAAGCTTCTGCTTTAAGCTCATACATCTGGATTTGCAGCTCTTGGGAATGGAAACAATCAATGTTTCAATCCCTAATGGTGGAGCCTCATGGACCCGCAGTCATCTTTTGCATCCTGCCAGTAGCAATTGCATGCTGTGGGACTCATAATTACAGCTGAGTCCATTATGTGCCTAAGACATTAAATATTAACACTCCGGGCTATGGTGTACCTCGTGCTTCCCGGAGCTGGAGAAGGGATTTGTGGAAGACTGGGGTGAGCCAGCACACATCCTGATTTCCATAGCAGTGACCTGTGCTCCATCATGCTTACTGTAGCATAGCTTAGAGAACCTGAGGCACAATGCAGACTGCAGCAAAGCACCTACTGAGTGAGGAGAGACGGTGTTTTACAGAGGCTTCACGCTGGCTTCAAAAAGCTTTGCTGGAAGCAGGCAGCTCTGAACCCATTTCACTGTGCTGTATGCAAGGATGAGATCCAAACGCTCAGATTCTGGGAAGCCAAGAGCATTTTTGTCCCTTGCTGTATCTTAACAGCGACACTGGTGAAGGCAAGGGAGAACAGAGAGACAATAGCTTGATCCTGTTCTCACCGAAGCTATTAACAAATATCCCTAACAAATATAGGAGCAGGACCTAACCCAAAGGAGGCAGAGCTCACAAAAGGAAGAAGGCTCTATAATATTCAGCAATCACACGAATAACATTTTTGGCTCTCCTTATAAGTACCGCGTTGCTGTCCTTCCTCCTTGGCTTGGCTGCTATCTCACGCTTTTATTTCCTGCAAAGAGTCACCGAGTGATTGATATTCATTTCCTCAGTTTGTTCTGGTAACAGAAAGCAACTGGATCCTGAAGGAGCAAAGAGTTTACAGGCTCCCTGGAAAAGAAGTAGTTGCAGACAATAAATGCTTGGAACAGAACCCGGTGAGGGAATGAAACTGCACAGTGATTTTGCGTTTGCGGAGCAAGGGGCAGTAAATAAGGTGATGTGCTCTCCCTAAATTGGAGATTGAGGGTTTCACTCATCTGCCTTGCAGTGTGTTGTGTGCATATATGGACATTTATTACTGCTGTGCTTTACCACACTGAACACAGTTCAAGGAATGCTGGATTCCAGTCTTGTCACTGCTGAGGCTTATTATGTGGCCTGAAGTCCCTTAACCTCTGGGTACTCCCTACAAATGAAAGACACAAGATGTTTAGGCACTTCTGTAAAGCATTTTCAGGGGCTGGAGGCAAATACCTGCACATAGGTCTGTTCCAAAAGGCCTCCTGAAGTTACTGTCTTGCATACAATTGATTTAATTCAAATATCCATCTCAATCCTGTATCTCTTCCTACAGTTCCTGTCCCCTGTGAAAACAATGCTTCTCTCTTCCCCCTCATCCAAGTGTCCTATGTAATCAGTTCCCATTGATTCCTGCCTTCCTTCATCCCCATTGCCAATCATTCCCTCTGCACGCAATACACAAACCCAAGGCTGATTCTCTGCCCAAGCCACTAAGCCATTCCTTGTCTAAGTCTCCTTCCCAGCCTCTTTCGTGTAGACTCTGCCCCACCACAGAATCACAGAATGGTTTGGGTTGGAAAGGACCCTAAAATCATCCAGTTCCAGCCCCATGGAGATCTGCATCCGTTATAATGGCCTCGCAAAAGGACAAAACAGCAGCTGGAGAGAAATCACTGAGGAGTCAACTAATTGTGCAAGAGGAGGCAAACATCTAAGTAAAAGGTTAGTCTGCCTAAAGAACAGGATAAGGATTAGTGCTGACAATCTTCTAATCCTATTAGGCACAGCAGTAATCCCCAATCTGGACCACAGTGTGTGCTTCTGGTCACTGCTTGTCAAAAGGGACACAGCAGAGGCAGAAGGGGAAGGGAGAAGGGCACCAGGGAAGGTCTGTAAGAGTGACTGGAAGTGCTGCAGTTGCTTCTTTGCAGCAAGGAAATAACTGAGGTGATCTGCTCCTGATGCAGTGTAAGGGGATGTTCAACTGAATCGGGAGAACCAAGTCATAAAGGAGGGGAGAAATCCTTTCTACCACCAGGAGTTAATCTGTGGGACTGACCAACGCTATTCATCTATGTAAGTTCATTACATAGGATTTGGAGGTTGGGTTTGGTTTTCACTATTCAAGTTCATCACTGAATGAGACAGGAAAGGACAAAGCTTCCCATATTGTGGGGTTTCCTGCTTATCAGGGGAACTATTAAAGCAACCAAACTCTTGGCTCTTCTTCAGGGATCCCTGTTGTATTCCAAGGGAGCAGCTGCACCATCACCAAACCCCCTCCTGTCTCTACTTAACCGGTACAGCTGCAGCCAGCCTTGACTATTGCATCCCTCTATTCCTTCTCCAGATCTGCTGGTGCATGATCTGACCATCACAGAGCACAGGCTAACCCAGATCAGAGTGGTTTGGGTTGGAAAGGACCTTAAAGCTCATCCAGTTCCAACCCCTGCCACGGGCAGGGACACCTTCCACTAGAGCAGCTTGCTCCAAGCCCCTGTGTCCAACCTGCCCTTGAACACTGCCAGGGATGGGGCAGCCACAGCTTCTCTGGGCACCCTGTGCCAGCGCCTCAGCACCCTCACAGGGAAGAGCTTCTGCCTAAGAGCTCATCTCAGTCTCCCCTCTGGCAGGTTAAAGCCATTCCCCTTGGCCTTTCCCTACAGGCCCTTGTCCAAAGCCCCTCTCCAGGTTTCCTGTAGCCCCTTTGGGCACTGGAGATGTTCTAAGGTCTCCCCCTTAAGGAGCCTTCTCTTCTCCAGGCTGAACAAACCCAACATGACACTATTCCTATCAGTATCTAGTTTCTAGCCTGAGGATCAGCATCAGAGCTGCCACCAGGACCTGGGAGGGCCCCATTTGACATCTTGAGTCCTGATGATTCGGTGATGCTCTTTTCCTCATGAGAGCCCTGGTCCTACACTCACTTCCCTGTAAAACTCACTCCCACATTCCATACAGCAGCCACGGAAACAAATGAAGGACTCTCAGCGGTTCTCAGGACTCAGGTTACCTCCAGAAGTGCACATCCATTCTCTTGAGTATTTTTAACCACACAGGTGCTTTCTGGCTGGTAATCCACTGTTCCAAACGTGCCGACCACATCCCAAACCGTCCAAGTTCTGCTCATGTAGTTACCAAGCCACCAGCAGTGTTTGGGCTGCCCAAATATCACAGTACCACGACACGAACAGAACAGCCCTTGTTTTGCCCATCAATAAACTAATATTTCCGTATCATTGGCACACAGCAGCCAAGATGGCAAATTCCTGCTCACAGGGATGGACACATTTAGGAATCACTGAAATATTGCCTATTTCCTCAACATGTTCACTGGCTATCGCGTGCTTGTTGCGCACGGAGCAGCAGCTGAGCTGTCACCATGCCAGCATTCCTCACTGAAACCACCAAGGAGGGTGCCAATAGGTTTGCATTCCTTATCAGCAATCCTAATTAATGCTCACACAGTGCCACAGATTAAATATAAACAGCACTTATCTGCACCAAAGGCTCCCAGTTTAAAGCCAGCAGCTGGGATGGGGAAAGAAGCAGTGCACGTGGTCAGGGATAGGGTTAACGTGAGCCCTTTGACACGTCAAATGCCTGATATCCAAGAAGGGAATGGGGTGGAGGAAGCACCAGCTGCAGTGGGGGCTCCAGGTTGCTATTCCCTGGGGATGGCTCCTGAGGATTCTTTGTGGTCATTTTGCATCAGAGTAGGTCCTGCTATTTAGGATTTGCCTGTTCACCCTCAGGATGACGGCTGACACCATCCCCACGCTGGGGCCCAGGAGATGTGGGTACCCACCATGCCAGCCTGATGCACTGAGGGTACCAACAGCACATGGTGCCTCAGTGGCAAAAACACCCCCCAAGGAAGGTGCTGGGTCCTGACACCCTCAGGACAGACCAGGCTACAGAAGCAAACTGAACACTTGGTCTGGGTTAACGTGACCTAATGGCTGGCAAATCCTGATCACTGCTCTTGGGGTAACTGTGGGCTAAAGGGATGCCTGACTCTCCTTCCAGCAGAAACACCAAGAGCAAGGGCTGTCCTTACTGCTGCTAACTGAAGCAGTCCGGATCTTCCCAAAGCAGCACACGCTCCTCTCCCACTGGGCCCAGGGCACTCCTCACAGGGGCTGGAAGATGGCCAGGCAGAGAGGCGAAGAGACATGGAGAGGGAGTCAGGTGGAGGAAGTGGCCTTGGCCAGCCTGGAGCTATCACACAACCATTACTCCCCTTGAGATTCTACATCCAGACTTGTGTACTGAAGGTAAACGTGAGTTCCTTTTCCCCACTTCTTGTTGGAGGCACAAGACAAGAAACGCTAAAATAGCAACACTACTGATGGCGAGCCCTTGTAAAACATTAAGGTAATGCACGTGATGACTACTAAAACCTCACATTCCTACTAAAGCTACCAGCAGTGAAGGGTCCCACAGTGTTGGTATTTACACTGACACCCTTGAGCACCTTATTTAAAGCCCTAGCAAGGTGAAGCAGGTACTTCACCCTTCACAGGGATATTGTTCACGGCTGTCTTCAAAGTCAGGCAGAATTGCACCAGTTTGCACTCAGGCTAATGCCTCAAAGTCTTTTTTACAGTCCCTCCTAACAGGCCTGTGTAGCTGTTACAAAAATACCCCACAGCCCTGCAGCTATTTTAGGAAGCAGATTTATTGCAGGTAGATGGCTTTACTAAGCCAGTCTGCTCTACTGCATGCTGCCTGGCCCAGTGGAGGTGGGCTGATGATGAGTTTGGTTGCCCTTGAGGCTATGTGTCTACATGGAGAGCATGCATTGCTGGTGTGGGGCCCCAAGCCATGGGTGAGGAGCTCTATGTTGATAGGAACACCATGAGGCTCTGAGCAGCTGCTTGCAAGAGATAATGTTTCGTGGGCCCCATCAGAGGCATTTGCCCTGTTGCTGCTCCTCCCCTCTCCATGCTTTGGCTCAGCAGGACCTGCAGGAGAAAGCGGTCCTGGGCACTGAGCCTTCTCCCACTGCTTCATTAGACCCTTTCAGGGGAGCAGAAATAATTCATCACAGTGTGATGCTGAGGGCAATCGAATCTGTGCCTTTTAGAGGAGAAAACATTCCCAGCTATGTGACCGGGTCACATCTTCACCCAGCTTCACAGCTCCAAAAAGGCTTAGCATCTGTGCGTGTCCCTGATGTTTTCCCTCTCCTGCTTTGAGAGCTCTGGCCTTTTCCAAGCCAAATAAATGGCAATTTGAAAACAAAATGGTATGGTTTAGATGGGAAGGGCTGCTTTTCCTGATTCTGGAGAGGGGGATGTTTATGTGGAAAAAGGCTTTTTTAGCAGCGCTGACATTATATTCCAGAGATGACAGATGGGCAAAGATCTGTATTGTGAGTTAGCCTACAGATTTATGGCAGGCTCGTGGTACAAAAAGGAACAGAAAGAAACATATAACCCAACCAAACTCATTTCTAGGTTAAAAAAAGGTATCAAGTATGGATTGCATAGCAACAAAGCAGCTCTGCTTTATTTTCACACAAAACCACAGACATTATGCTGCAAATATGGTTTTGGAGTTATTTTCACTGGTGCTCTCTGAATGAACATTTAGGAAGCTTAAACACCTCCAGAAATGCCAACTTCAAGCATAATCCTACATTCCGCGTATCCAAGAGCTCAGTTCAGACTTTCACCACCAAACCAGAAGTGCCACCATGGTCTGAGGGGCTGGTGAGAAAGACAAAAGCTCTTATTTGTCTATTCCTCACTGCGCAAGAGATTTAGACTTCTAGTGTTGTGCTCATGGGACAGAGAACAGAAATAACAAATCAAATCAAATTATAACTCATCCAAATTAACTGCAACATGAGCTCCTTGGGGTAATGTTACTTCCCAGGGACAGAATATTACCAGAAGTGCTTAACTAAGTACATTGGGTATTTTAGCTCACTGATGTAATTTAAAAATCAATTTGGTCCTTTTTGGACCAGCTATTCAGCTAAAACCATGTAAAATGTTGCCTTCCCCTTGGGCTACCAATGGTTCAACCCACAGAAATGGATCAAGCAGTCCCAAAGCTGCTCTGAGTAGCACCAGGTCTCAGAGATCACCAAAACTCTCGGTAGAGGATGAAAACCTTGGTTAGATCTCTACAGTAGGCAAGGAGAGCAGCTTGGTACAGGAAGAGCTATCAGGCATGAGAAATCTTACTACTGTCCAGACTCTGCTAGTAGATGAACAATAACCAGCATAACTCCTTCCATCAGTAAGTGACCTCAACTCCTTACACCGCTGGGGCTTGGAGCAAGCTGCTCCAGTGGAAGGTGTCCCTGCCCATGGCAAGGGGTTGGAACTGGATGAGCTTTAAGGTCCCTTCCAACCCAAACCATTCTTGGATTCCATATGACTGTGGAACATTAACAGGGAAAACTAGAAGACCAAACACCTGGAAAGAGCAGCCACACTGAAACCACGTGGGACCCAGCTCAATCATAAGCTCTGTGTTTCAGAGCTGGTATCTAACTCTTAGTTAAGTAAAAAAAACCAAACAACAAACCCCACACCCACCTTGGAAACATCTCAAGGACACATTTCAAAGCGCAATACAAATGTTAATGACTTGAGTATCAAAGCTGATTGCACTTGCATTGATTTCTACTTCATTAGTGTCTTAAGTCTATTTTCAATGATAATGCTGCTCAGACCCAGGTGAAATGCTACAGGAAGCTCACTCAGACATGAAGAGCACCCAGTTTGAAAGCAAGAGCACAGGAAACCTAAGGCAAGATGATTCTACAGGTGATTTCGGAGTATTCAGCCCATCTCACTGCTTCCGTTAATCAGGGTATCAGAATGTCACATGCTATATATATCAGCTGTGACATTGCAGGGAGTTCATGGGCTGTGCAAACCACCTTCTCTTTATGGCCCACGGACACAGGCTGCTATTTCTTCATTTCAGGGAGGGTCTGGCACCTGCTTTTTTACTGTGGTCTGCATAATTTCTGCCTAAGAAGTAAAGATACAGTCATACAGCTTGAAAAAGACTTCTATTTTTTTTTCTCTTATGCATTAAACAAGGATTTCTAGTGTGACTTTAATCGAGTTCTTTCCCCCAGGGTCATTTCTCATTTCATGCATCCTTTTTAATCCTTCCATTTTATATGTAAGGGTACCTTAATGAAACGCATGGTACAGTTGAGATAAACAGGAGGGGGAGATCTCCAGCTGGAGCTGAACTGATACAGAGCAGCCTCCAGCCTACCCTAGACATAATGGAAACCAGAAAGAGACAAGGCTGTGCTGAAGCCACAGATCACTAATGAATAATCAACCAGAGCTTCTGGCTACTCCTCTGAATGCATCTTCAACCACCAGCAAAATTATTAGCCTCTAATTAAAATTAATAAGAAGAAACCAGAACATTTAGTGGTTAATGTCAAATCACAGGGTTGGGATAAGGGATAAAAACCAGCAGGCAGGGGAGCCTAAAGGATAGCCTGGTCTGACACCTCTTGGGGCTGTCCCATGACATCTTCCTCCTTCACATACCAGTCCACAGGATGTAAAATGCCTACTGAATCCCCTGAATATAGGGGACAGCCCATATTGGTTTGTATGTTGTTAGGACAGCCCAACATTTTGGCTTCTGTGCTATCAAGGAGCTTCATCAATAGTGCTTAGTGGAGAGTAAGAGAACTTCAGACATAAACTGCCAGCCCATTTTCTCCCTTATCAACAAACAGCAGTTTAGACATTAAGAAAGCCCAAACTATTGTCAACACCTTTCTTCCCCACACTGCCCCATCTGAGAAGAGAAAGAACAAAACCCATGTGACAGCATTTCGAATGCTACTGTTCAAGTGAAAAAATGGCAAAGGTAAGAAGCAGAAATGTGTCCTTTAGATTAGAATCATAGAGCAATTTAGTTAAGAAGAGACCTCTACAATCTTTAATCCAAACCAGCTTGGAGTTTACACTGGTCCTGCACACTCAGGTTTGCAGTATATCCATCTCTGGAGCCTTGTTCCATGTTTGCTCACCCTGGCTTTGAAGAATTCTTTCCTTATATCTAAAGAATATTCCCTTTTCTACAACCTGTTTCCATTGCTCTCACCCTTCCATGGGCACCTCCACAAAAAGCCAGGCTCTACTTCTCTGTAACAACCCATCCTGTTTCTGAAAGCAGTAAGATTTGCCCTTCACCATCTCTTGTTCAGGCTGAACAAACTCATCCCACTCACCTCTCCTGATGCCCTATGTGCTCCAGTCCCTTTCCACTGGACTCACTGTGCTTTTCTGGTGCCCTCTTTCTATTAGAGAGACCCAAATGGGACACAAAACCCCAGCTAGAAACTCCCTTATGCTTGCCAAACAGAGGGGAACAAACACTTTCCTCAACCTTCTGGCCACCCCTGTTCTAAATCAATCCTGTACTGAGGGTCCAGAGCATCCAGGCTCCCACTCCTTGAACAAGGAGGAGACTTTTCCCTGCTGCTCGGAGAACCTTCTTGCTCAGCCACATCACCCTTTCCTTTGCAAGCGGTGCTGTCCCCAAGGAGCTAATCCGAGGTCCTGGTGTGACAATAACAGATGTTGCTCTACAGCAGCCCTCTGAAGATGCTCTTTTAGCCCCCCGAAATGAGCTGTTGTGGTAGAACAAACCTTTGTGAAACAGAACTTGACCGCCAAGGGAAGTGTGTGAAGAATAGCACCGCATCATCTTAACTCTCTAGCAGCTTTAAAAGAAGGGGCTAGGAAGAGGAGATGCTTGCAAGCAGCTCTTGCTTTTATTCTCTTAGTCACTTTTGGTGAGCTGGTAGAACAGCTCCATTTCCCTTATCTCTACAGCCACACACCCACAGTGTAAGGCTTCGTGTCATTAACTGAGCAGCCTTGCTGTGAAACACAATGGCTTTATGGTAATGCATGATCTATCATTACACAAAGCCACCAGTCGTTATCAGCTGATTTACCTCTGTGCCAAACACCAGAGCCCATGGGCTGGAGCTGAGCTAAGACGACACTGCCTTGGTGCTGCTGGAGCTGGGAACCTCCCGGAGAAAGGAAATGACCCTGCACATGCCCAATAGTCCTGCTGTGATCATTTCTATAAGGATCAGAGGCTGTGAAGCCTTAATTGAGCTACAGCTTATTGAAAGGGCTTCCTTAAATGACAATCTCCACCCCAGCACCTAAATTCACCCTTCAGAAGATGGAGAATTGACTTTTCAGGCTAAATAAGGAGTAAATGAAACTGATTGTAAAAAGAGTTATCTTCAGCACTTTCCAAGGGTTCACCTGTGTAACGGCACAAAAACCCACTGCAGGATTCAGGAAGCTTTCATTTCTCTGACCTGATAATAATTCTAAGAGGCTTTCCAGGCCTACAACTGAGTGCATAGCAGGACCCGAGGCACAAATACCAGCGCCTGTCTCTTACCATCCTCCATTAATTCTCCCCAAGCCTTTGGGTAATAGCTGAGTTTTCCTATCCCCGTTGTAGAGATTGGTTTCTTGTGAGCCCAGCTGAGCATTGCCCTGGTTGGACATAATCATGCAGCACTGATGTGCAAAAGCTGTATCTGCTGTGCCTTTAACTTGTGGGGTTGGGCAGGAGAGCGTCCCTCTTTCTGGCCTGGGGCATACCAGCAGCAGTGTGGGTGTAGTAAGATACTCCCAGGAGGAGATGCAGCCGCAGAGCCTCTAAAATCCATGCCATTCCCTTAGGAACTTGCACATTGCCCAGAACCACAGCCCAAATTAAAAGCTTCTGACTTGCAATTCACTCTGCAGGTGGACGTGACAGATATAACCCGTGCAGTTTGCACACGGGATACTAAACTCTCTTTGGCTTTACTCCATTAAGAGCATGGATGTACAAACGTACATCAAGATAGAAAAGGTGGAGTTCAGTCATTTCCTCAGCACTCTGGGATGTTTCTTAAAATGCAAGGCTTCTCTCCTGAACTCTGGAATCTCTTTACAGCTATTCAACCTTCCTACATCACGACTCATCCCACAGGGGAACATAACTTCTGCTACCAAAAGACAATTACTTCCCTGCTCCTCCCAAATCATTTTATCCCATTAAGTATCTCCAGGTTTTATAGCTCTTAACCAACATTGATTTCTTTTTTAATAGCTCCTCCCTGAACCTTAACAGGTGAAATGCTTTCCTGTTACACCAAGGACTGCAGATTTCAGTCCCGTTAGTGTTTTAGTAAGCAAACCTTGGGTTTGTAACTGTAGATAAGGCAGAGGAAGGGATGTCTTTTACCTTCCACCAATTCTCATACCCATCTGCATTACAGGTTTTAACAACCAGCTATTACCTACGGTGAAGGAGAGACTTACTAGCAAGGGCAGATACTTAGTGAAGCATCTCACTGTACAGCACTTCCTACTGAGAGCTTCACAACATGAACTGGAAATCATTCACTTTGGATAGAGATATTCCTAGGGTAAAACCCTTTACTGAGGCAAAAGGCAGCTTTCAGACATGATGAATATCTACAGGTTCCATTGGCCATGCTGGAAATTAACTGGTTTTCACCACTGGAAAGCAGCAGTTTGGTGCCAGCTCAATGTGAGATCTGAAAACAGAAGTCACAGTCCCAGGTTATGTTCTGTGCCAGCCTTTATCACCTCCACCCTTGCACTTAGATGATCTCACCCAGTGAGCACAGCATCACAAGACTGCCAGTTCTCACATTTGTTCATTTCATCTCATCAGGTGATGGCCTGAAAGCGAGCGGGGGAACATTTCTGTTCAGAATAGATCCTCAGGATAAATGGGTTCTCAGGGCGGAGCAGACAAACAATCTGCAGGTTCAGAGTACAAAATCGGATGCACACACACACACACACACACACATATATATATATATATATATATATATGCATGCTATAAAGGTTGGGATTTAAAGCCCAGCCTCTCAATTCGGTGAAGGGGCTTGATTCAGGGGTGATTTTAATGCCTATGCAGATCCTCAATCTCTATTCTGACAGAAAATGTCATGTTCCCATCTGCATTCCATTTTGATCTATCCCAGACTTCTCTTATCCTTTTGGATGGCAGGCTTTGGCTGAGAGCATTACAGAGTAAAAGGGATAAGGCACGCCATTCTCTTCTGCATTCCCCCAAGCACCAGCGTGTTCAGATCAAAGCCTGTGACACAGGCAGAGCTCCATTCTTACACCATGAGGAATACCTCTTTGTTTCAGGCAGGGATAAAAAGCCCAAGCGCTGCACAATGCAGAACAGTAAAGGCTTTTCCTCTTCTCTTTCTCTTGGCTTAGGGACTTCACCTCTTTTCCCTTCTCATCTTGTCTTACACACACACACCTTGCAGCTGGTAGCTACTCAATATATAGAATGAAAGAGAAACTGAGGCTTAGGAGCCAGATGGAGGCTTCACAGATACCTCTGGAGAGGAAAGCAAAGGGAAAGAGAGTCCCTGCTTCCAAGTTACAGCGATTTCTAAGCAAGCAGCTCCTTGAGAAGGCAGCTTGTGCTTTTTGTGGGAACACCCACACCGCCTGCTATCTTATGTATGCGCTTCCATCCCTTCTTATTCATTGTGATACTGCTGGTGGAAATGCCACAGGCCGGCGTTTGTGCTCCTTCCCAGGCAAGAGGACTCACACAGAAGGATGAGAGTGTTACAAACGCCACTCTCCGGAAACAAAGCCTTGCTGCTTTGACCTGAAATGGTTAATTGTCTCACATACAGCATGGAGCCGGATAGAAAAGGTGCCTTGAGAACCGGGTCTTCACAGACCGCGCTCCCTGATGCACTCACTGCCCAGAGTGAGGTTTCTTGGTTTCGAGAACATACCTAAACCACAACAGTGTTTGAACAGGGATCTGATTTGTTACAGCCAAGGATCTGCAGACCTCAGCAGAATGGGAATTGGAAAAGAATGCTGAGCCATGCCAGTGGCCTGAGCACACATCTGAGCGCAAACACCTCAGAACACACTATAGCAAAGAGAGGAAAAATACCTCATCTATAAGTAAATCCTGGGTGTGGAGAGGGATTTTACAGAGTGGATTTACATGACATTAACTATGAATCGAGACACTAAGCAGACAGTTTAGGTTTAAGCACCGTGCAAAATCTGGCATAGCATCTATGTACTTAAAATGCATGTCCTGCCTCACGGATGGCAGGCAGGATCTTTCACTCTGGCTGCATGCAGCCTCTCACCCAGACCTGCTCACCCTGCACTGGATACAAATATCCATAGGGTCTGCATCACCAATCACATATGCCACATCCCCCTGCGTGCTGGAAATGGCTGTCAGCGAGCCCTTGGCATTCCCAAGTCTGGAAAGCCAGGAAAGCAGCACTGGTTTAGACAGCCAGGATCAGGGATGCTGGCTAATAGCTAATGGCAGCAGGCTGTGGTTAGCTACCACGCTGCTCCGTAACACACCTTCACATCAGGTTACAGGGATGAAGCACGAGAGATGGCAGAGTTTGTTCCTGTCTGACATGATTAAAGGAGCTTTTAAAATGTATGGGCTTGAGTGGTCTGCAATAAGGCATTAGGATTCTTTGGGCTGAATCTAAAGAGAAGGCAGTCGTGCCCTTCATCCTCACCCTTCAGTGGGTATTAACCCTTATTAGAGAAAAGCTCAATAGGGAACCTCAACAGAGAGCTCCAGATCTGGGGTCAGAAACAGGCAGAGAGTTGGATTTGTTCAGCTGAAGAGAAGGGTCCTTAAGAGGAGACCTTAGAGCAGCTCCAGTGCCTGAAGGGGCTATAGGAAACCTGGAGAGGGGCTTGGGACAAGGGTCTGTAGGGACAGGCCAAGGGGAATGGCTTTAACCTGCCAGAGGGGAGACTGAGATGAGCTCTTAGGCAGAAGCTTCTCCCCGTGAGGGTGCTGAGGCGCTGGCACAGGGTGCCCAGAGAAGCTGTGGCTGCCCCATCCCTGGCAGTGTTCAAGGCCAGGTTGGACACAGGGGCTTGGAGCAAACTGCTCTAGTGGAAGGTGTCCCTGCCTGTGGCAGGGGTTGGAACTGAATGAGCTTTAAGCCCCCTTCCAACCCAAACCAGTCTGGGATATCTTCATTACAGGCTTTGGGACACCCCATATGATTGGCTGTCTTGAAAGGGCAGGTAAAGCCTGATTCCAACCTAGTGATTGAATTCCCAACACTAAAATGAAAGAAAGGATAAAACAACTGCCCTGACAGAATCATGTCCTTGGGAGCCTCTATCCTCCATCTGTCCCCACTCAAAGACACTTATATTTGAGGCTCCTAAGGAACAGAAGTTCTCTGTTATCCCAAACTGGCCGATTTCTGGCCTATAATTCAATTTTCTAGGATCCAGCTGGCACCTTCTAGAAGGTCCTCAATGTTCTGAGCTGCAAATACAACCTTGTTGTTGTGACCTGGGTAATTTACACCACTCTGACTTCAGCAGGGCTGCAGCAGTTAACACAACTTGAAGCCCTGGTATTGCCTTAGGGATAAGAAAATGATTGAGGTTTGCACTGAAGCAGCATTTTCCAGCCATTCATTCCCTCTGTCTGCAGAACATCCACCATTGATCCTTCAGGTTCACCACAAGCCAGGACTGAGAGCTCTTTGTGGTAGCTCTTGTTAAAATTGGGCAGTGCATCACTCAGCCCACTTCCACAGACACAACAGAGAAGCTGCAGTGATGCCACATCTGAACTATGTTCCCCCTCTCATCTATTGTGGGTTTGTTGTTAGAAGACTACATCCAGAATTTGTCTATTGAATTCCATCTTTTCAGTTTGGATTATTTCATTTCACAAGGATTCTGTACCTCTGCTCATGTGCCTGTAAGGCTTTTTTGAGCCTATAAATGATGCATTTGTCACTGAGCCACTGGAACGGGCTGCCCAAGGAAGTGGTGAATGCTCCATCCCTGGCAGTGTTCAAGGCCAGGTTGGACAGAGCCTTGGGTGACATGGTTTAGTGTGAGGTGTCCCTGCCCATGGCAGGGGGTTGGAACTGGATGATCTTAAGGTCCTTTCCAACCCAAACCATTCCGTGATTCTATGATTTGATTGCTAGGTTAAAGGAGAAAAGTTGGTGCAATTCCTGTTGGATCTAAGAACCTCCAAATCTTCTAAGTGAATATGTGGCTACTCGGTTATCTCTAAGTGTTCAGGTGCTGAACCATCATTACCGGTCCCCACCCGACAGCCCGCTGTGACACAGCACCCCATATAGACGTATATACCATTTATACACCATATACAAGGATCTATCTCAAAATGTATCCAAATACTGATGAAACCAGCTTCATCTAATGAGACCAAGTGAGATGGGAGACTACAAGCGCAGACACAGGTATAGGCAATAAAACACAGAGATTCTGGTAGGCCTGCTAAAAACTACCGTAGTGATGAGATTCATGACAGTTATAGCTCCATACATCTATGGATATACCCACGAGAGAGAATCCCTGAGAAGAGATTATTAGATCACAGTTTCTCCCTAAATCATTAGAGTCAGCAGGGGGTTGGTTTGAGTGACAGCATCCTGACAGCTACGAAAAGAGGTCAGCAGAATATAACAAGCAGGAGAAAATCCTACATCATCGATGCAGGATGCCGTTTCCTCTCAGTTCACTGTGGGTTTAAGGTATCTGTTTTAAGTAACAGCTTCCTCTCTCTATTTGATCCTACAAGAAAGACCCTTTCTGAATATAGGACGGCAGAGTGTGTTGCCATGGAAATTTTTATGATCTACTTAAATTCAACAAATGCAACCTTAGGGGGTGTATTCCCCAGAGGATCTCCATTTAATTCTTAACGTTCTTTTTAAACAGCAGCATCTTTTCTGGTTTGGCCAAAATCCTCAGAAGCAGAGTGAAAACAATAAACCTGGGAAGTGGCATCCTTTGTTCAGCTGCAAAACAGGGAAGATGTAAACAGCCTCCAAGCTGCCCTGTCAATGTGCTTCAACTCACACCTACACAGATCATCCAGAAGGCAGAAAGTCCCATTCAGTGCCTGTGCCCATTATCATCCCAGTCTTTTCCCTTGAAATATATCACTAAACCTAAAGCCTTTCAGCCTCTGGGCAGCTCCAGCCTCCATCTTTCTCCTTCAAGTGTCACCATGAATTCTGCAGGTAGATTTTAGGAGCCAGATGGTGTTATTCAGGCTGATCTAACACCAGGGATAGTTTGTTGTGGGTCACATAACATGGGTGGCTTAAAAGTCTAAGTTTAGACCCGCACAGACAAACGGCTTCCCAAGTCCCCAGCAGAAGAAGCAGCAGGACAAGCAAAACCCTTCCAATGAGCAGGATGAGGCCTAAGAGCCTCAAACTGCTTGTCCATGAAGGGGTCCAAGGCAGAGCATGGCCCATAGCAGCCCAGTGGGAACGGCCTGAGGCAGAGCAGCAACCTTATCACTATGGCTGTTTGACCTGCAGCCTGGGTGAGATGCTCTGCATCTTCCAGCAGCCTTCCAGTATCTGAGGGGGGGCCTATAAGGATGCTGGGGAGGGACTCTTCATTAGGGACTGTAGTGATAGGACAAGGGGTAACGGGTTAAAACTTAAACAGGGGAAGTTTAGATTGGATCTAAGAAAGAAATTCTTTACTGTAAGGGTGGTGAGGCACTGGAATGGGTTGCCCAGGGAAGTTGGGAATGCTCCACCCCTGGCAGTGCTCAAGGCCAGGTTGGACAGAGCCTTGGGTGACATGGTTTAGTGTGAGGTGTCCCTGCCCATGGCAGGGGGTTGGAACTGGATGATCTTAAGGTCCTTCCCAACCGAAACTATTCTGTGATCCTATGATTCTGCCCACACGCTCACACCGAGTGTGAGAGCATTTGGGCTGAAGACATCAAGACAAGGGTAGCCATGAAGTGTTGGATGACAGGAGAAGCTTGCCTTCCTGTGATTGTTCTGCTCTTAGTCTTGACCAAGCGCTTCCTATCTCTCATTCCTAGAGGGGTTTTCCTCATGAAATGTCATCTAAGATCCCTGGTTTCACTCCTCCAGTCAGGATTGCTCTGCCGTAAGAAAACCCATCCCTATGCAAAACATCCCACAGCATCCCTAGACTTTCTAACACTGGGTTGGAAATCTCAGCTCTCAATTCATATTTACAGTGCCAACTTCTACTGCAGAGAGCGTGCCTCATGCCCACAGCAAGGTCTATCCCGTGTGAAGCAGAACTGACAGCTTATATGGACAGAAGTTACCACTCAAGTCTGTTTTAGAGGTACCACATTCAGAAATAATAGCTAACTTGCCCTCTGCAGCACTGCTGAATCCAGGCTCTTGGTATTCCCATACAGAATCTGCAGCACAAGTCTCTTCCTCCTCCCTCATACAAGTTCTTTGTCATAAGCCTCCCTCTAGAACATGAGGCAAGCAATGTCTGTCAGGTTTTGGCTTTCCTCTAAAAACACTTATTTAAAGGCTGGCAACAAGAGATAGAATAAATGAGCTCAACTGAGCTGAATGAAAGGAAGCAACAGGATGAACTCAAGAGCTCCTTGAGCAGAAGCTGCAACTGTTGATGCTGATAGCACTGACTTGCTTGGTAGACTCAAAGGCAGGCGACACACGTTGCCTACATCCAAAAAGGCACAAAATTCCATGAGGGACATTCTTTCTAGCTCCTCACAAACAGGTTCATCAATACGGGGTTCGTTGCCCTGTAAGATTGGCCATTTTGGAAGCAAAATGATGACTGCTGGCTCCATCAGAGAGAATGGGGGAAGGCAAACTGTAGCTTTATCGACCAGTTGATCAATTCCTCCTTTGGAATTGGTCCTTATTTAGCAGCAATCAGTGTGTGAGCAGGAAGGGGCACAGCAAACAAGGAGGCAGCATCTGAAGAAACAACTGTTATGCAATGTGTCAGCAGGGCAGCGCTCCCAGCTGTCCCCCTGTTGCTCCCAAGTGTCTGTCTCCAACCTGACACCTAATCCTCTGCCTCCATATAAATGTGTGTCCCTTTTGAAACACAATCCCTGCTCTTCAGTTCTACTTACTGTACTACCAGCTTCTCTCCCCCATCAGTATAATAGACTCACAGAATGGTTTGGGTTGGAAAGGACCTTAAGATCATCCAGTTCCAATCCCCCTGCCATGGGCAGGGAAACCTCACACTAAACCATGTCACCCAAGGCTCTGTCCAACCTGGCCTTGAACGCTTCCAGGGATGGAGCATTCACAATCTCCTTGGGCAACCCATTCCAGTTACCCTCACAGTAAAGAACTTCTTCCTTATACCTAAACTTCCCCTGTTTAAGTTTTAACCCGTTACCCCTTGTCCTATCACTACAGTCCCTAATGAAGAGTCCCACCCCAGCATCCTTGCCCTTCTGGCTACGTGGCAGCCTACAGGTCACTGCTTTATCATCCATATCAAACTAAGATCCCTTGATCCTCACCTTCTAGATCCTGCAAAATGATCTACGAGGAACAAAAAGCAGAGTGTCCTACTAAGGAAACGTGCCTGCTCTGAGGTGCATCTCAAAAGATGAAGCTTGGAAAGCACCACCCATGTTTCTAGTCCTGACACGCTGCTCCAGGTCCTGCCTGCATGATGAGGCAAACCCTCTCCTGTTATCTCAGTCCTTCTCCTCAGAAACATACTGTTCATGGCAAGATAAAACACAGCTTTCGTTTTGTGGCTTCTTCTTGTTCATTCTCATCACCGTGCCCACCATCTGGTTTGCCTGTATTTCACCGATTGAGCTCAGAGCTCCTCAGAGCAGGAATCCTGTCCTACGACATGCATGTGACCACTGTACCAGGCACAGTGTCACAAAGAAATTACCAAGGAGCACAGGATCAGTCTCATAAATGATTCACACAGGAGGCAGAGCTGCATTTATTCATACATTATTTATTTCTATATTACTACAGAAGTCAGGAGAACCAGCTACAGACTAAATGCCATTGCCAAGGGTGCCTAGGGAGGAAATTAACTCTACCCCAGTGAAACCAGGACATGCTGCAAAATCAAGAACACTAAATGAGACTTCCTGCCCCAAAGAGTTCACAATCTAAAGAGCATATGAGTAATAATGAAAGTATGGGACATGGAATGGAACTATGAGACATGGGGAAGTATTGTAAGGGTGGTGAGGTGCTGGCACAGGCTGCCCAGGGAAGTGGTAAATGCCCCTTCCCTGGCGGTGTTCAAGGCCAGATTGGACAGAGCCTTGGGTGACATGGTTTAGTGTGAGATGTCCCTGATCATGGCAGGGGGGTGGAACCAGATGATCTTAAGGTCATTTCCAACCCAAACCATTCTGTGATTCTAGGGCACCTTTCTACGAAAACAGCACGTGATGAATTTCAACAACACCGGTGATTTAAGTCAGATTTCGCCATCTAAGTGTTTCGCTTGCCAAAAGCCCCATTACAAGGATGAATCCCTCTGTTAAGCTGTTTCAACTCACCAGACCTACCTGAAATGTGCTGACTGACCCTGACCCTAACCCAGTCAAGTGTTGAAATCAACAAAAGGAAACAGACTCAGATCCTAGCTGCCTAACATGGACATGGAAGAAATGTTGACAACTAAAAGTTCTATGGTAATCCAAACTGGACAATGCTCTCATGAGACCCCACCTGGAGCATTGTGTGCAGTTCTGGTGTCCTCAACATAAAAAGGACATGGAACTGTTGGAACAAGTCCAGAGGAGGCCACGAGGATGATCAGGGGACTGGAGCACCTCCTGTATGAAGACAGGCTGAGAAAGCTGGGGCTGTTCAGCCTGGAGAAGAGCAGGCTGCGTGGAGACCTCAGAGCAGCCTTCCAGTATCTGAAGGGGCCTATAGGGATGCTGGGGAGGGACCCTTTATTAGGGACTGTAGTGACAGGACAAGGGGTAATGGGTTAGAACTTAAACAGGGGAAGTTTAGACTGGATCTAAGAAAGAAATTCTTTACTGTGAGGGTGGTGAGGCACTGGAATGGGTTGCCCAGGGAAGATGTGAATGCTCCATCCCTGGCAATGTTCAACGGCAGGTTGGACAGAGCCTTGGGTGGCATGGTCTAGTGTGAGGTTTCCCTGCCCATGGCAGGGGGCTTGGAACTGGATGATCTTAAGGTCCTTTCCAACCCAAACCATTCTATGATTCTGTGAATACTCCTGCAGCACCCAAATCTTCACCTACCTTTAAGATTAGCCTGAAAGTTCCCAAGATACCACCTCTGTCTGCTGAAAGCATGGAAGCAGAAAGGCAAATGCAGTTCTTAATACTTAGAAGCAACTGCTAAAGAAGTAGGAGGCATGATCATAGAAGTATAGAATGGTTTGGGTTGGAAGGGACCTTAAAGCCAGGTTGTTCCAAGGCCCATCCAGCCTGGCCTTGAACACTGCCAGGCCTTCACCATCCTCACAGTGGTAAAGAACTTCTTCCTAAGATCTTAGGATTTACCAGTTTTAAGTAGTGTAATTCCTTGACTTAGGAGCCTGACTTGGGCAGTCTGCCTGTTGCATTCTGCTCTCTGTGACACTGACAACAGCCCCGAGGATCTGAAAGGGAATGGCTCACTATTCAGAGTATTTAACCCTTCGGATGTTTGAGAATTTCAGGTAGGAGCTATGCAAGTCCGTAGTTTTGATCTAATCAATCACAAATCCATAAAATGAACCACAAACACACTGCCCAATTCCCTTGCTCAGATCCCCTTCCATTAATTTATTGATCAAGGAGCCTGGAGGAAATATTCCTGTTGTCTATAGGTTATACAGTTATATAGGTTTTCTATGGAATACTGGACACATCACTTGATCTCCCAGTGCCTCAGCACCCTTACCAGTACAATGGCAGCAAAAATCATTCTAACACAGCACTAAATGAATGCTTCAAAGTGCTTTAATAGAGTGAAATGGAAAGAGTCCCACAAGGGCAAAACACTGTATTAGGGCAGCTGTAAAGACCAAGTCCCTCAGCTATATCCCACAACTTTAGTTTGGTACAACATCCTTCCTCACCAAACCAGGACTAGTAACATCTGTGCTGTGCACACAGAAACACTTCCCCACTGGGGCTAGAAGCATTCCCAGCGCATCTGTGCCTAAGCAGGAGTATCTGGGTCAGGCTGGCAGAGCAGCAGCAGCATTATCCTGCAGTGCCAGCACCAGGGTCGCGTTTCACACGAAGGGCAAAGCAAATGTCACACCTGCGCCTCTGTCACTTGCTGTCTCCTCTCCCCTCGGCAGAGCTGTACAGGCAGGGATGCACGTGGTGGTGCTGAGCTGGGAGCCACAGAGACTGCTTGCTGTTCATAGAATGGTTTGGGTTGGAAGGGACCTTAAAGCTCATCCAGTTCCAACCCCTGCCATGGGCAGGGACACCTTCCACTAGAGCAGCTTGCTCCAAGCCCCTGTGTCCAACCTGCCCTTGAACACTGCCAGGGATGGGGCAGCCACAGCTTCTCTGGGCACCCTGGGCCAGCGCCTCAGCACCCTCACAGGGAAGAGCTTCTGCCTAAGAGCTCATCTCAATCTCCCCTCTGGCAGGTTAAAGCCATTCCATACAAAGCAATAAAAACCAGAATCCTTCACATCACCGGCCAGCACCAAGCAAATAACACAGACTGTGAAGAGGGACCTTCACACACGTGGTGTGTAACAACTGAAACACTGACATTCCAACGACCAAAGCACTGGGCTCTCCTATGCCTTCACCTGCTTGAGCAGCTCCTGTCCCTGCCTGCCTCTGAGAAAGAGGATGCAAGTTATTTTCTGCCATCATATAGTATCTATTATATGGAGTTTGGGGTGGGTTTTTTCATTCATAAATCTCTCCAGGTTTGCCATACACACACAGGAGCAGGAAGGATGTGCTAAGTTTCTCTGAAATGGAAAAGAGGAAAGAGAAAGCTGACAAATTGTGACAGGGGAAGAAACCTCACTCATCAGGTTAAATAATTCCTTGGTTCCTCTTTGGCTTTGACAGACCTACCCACTCCCAGTGGCACCTAGAAAACAGATTACCTCTGGTAAATCCCTGTTACTTCCACACAGGGCTGGGAATTCCCTATATGCTCATAAATGAGGCTGCCACCCCACTTTACATCAAACCATGAGAGAACAGACAGGCCATTACTGATGATTTGATTTACAAGAAAACAAATACAGGCGAAAAAGCATCATTAAGGCTGTGGGTTTTCATCCTGTTTAACCATTCTGTAGTAATCCGCAATGCACTCCGAAGCTCCTCACAGCAAGAATTCAACTGCCCAAGACATGCAGAATCATGTCAACTATTGATGACCCGTCTGATCCAGCCTCATTTCTACTGACATCTCCTTCCTCTGCCACACAGTGCAGATGAAAAGGCTTTCACAGTGCCGAACTGTCAGAATTGGAGCCAAAATCTGTACTTTGCTCTGCATTGCTCCAAGCACAAAGAGCAAGTTCCATGTTTGTGGGAAAAGAATAGGAATTTCAGGCAAATGCAATAGGCTGCATTGACAAGGATACCGGAGAGAGACTCTTCATCAGGGATTTAGCGTGAGGTGTCCCTGCCCATGGCAGGGGGGTTGGAACTGGATGATCTTAAGGTCCTTTCCAACCCTAACTATTCTATGATTCTATGACTGTAGTGACAGGACAAGGGGTGATGGGTTCAGACTTAAACAGGGAAAGTTCAGGTTAGATCTAAGGAAGTTCTTTACTGTGAGGGTGGTGAGGCACTGGAATGGGTTGCTCAGGGAAGCTGTGAATGCTCCATCCCTGGCAGTGCTCAAGGCCCGGCTGGACAGAGCCTTGGGTGACATGGTCTGGTGTGAAGTGTCCCTGCCCATGTCAGGGGGGCTGGAACTGGATGATCTTAAGGTCCTTTCCAACCCAAACCATTCTGTAACTCTCTATATATACCACTTTTAACTCAAAATGCTTTTAGACAACAGCCAAGAGGTATAGCAGAGCAGTAACCACCTAGGAATGCCAGTGCTGTGCACTGTAGACAAATTGGACTCCAATAATGAAGACAAATCCCAAGTCCTTCTGCTAGAGTGGTCTCTACCATTTGAAGCAAGAAAGAATCTCCTTTGGAATGAACAGCAGTGAACTGTAGATGGCAGGACATGCCACTGATCCCTTCTGGTGTGTCTCAGGGAAGATGAATTCAGCACAGTTCATTACACTTCCCAGAGGAGCAAACCGAGATACAGGTGTGCCAGGATGTCCTCTGAGATGTACTCACAGATGATGGATAAAAAAGAGGCTGTAATTAAGCCACGAGTAAGGATGTGATCCCATTGCAGTAACTGGGAGAGACCAAGCAACAAATAACTCCAAACCCAAATAAAACCAAAGAAGAATGAAAGAATTCTTTAACCTGATGCAACAATTACAGTGATCAGAGACACCCATTGGTGGAAAAGTCACCTGTAACCTATTACCATGAGAAGAAGAACATCCTGATGTTGCTGTCATTGAGGTAAGGGAGAAAACCCCCCTGCACCACAGGAGGATGAGAACTGAGCTCTTAAAGGAGAACTATACAGGGACAGGATTATCTTTTTGTTTCAGGTTTGTACAGGTCCTGACATAATAAAGTCTTTGACTTTATCACACAGCTGTGGCAGGACAAGGTGCTGCTCTGAAGTGGGGGTCCCAGGCAACACAGCACCAGCCAGCACTCCAGCATGAACACAAGGCCCAGACACTACAGCTGAAATGATGGAAGAGGTCTGCAGCGATTTCCTGCTGAAGTGGGTGAGAAGTGCTCATAGGCTCCTCTCCGTCAGCAACAATTTGGTACTAGAAAGTGCCAGGACAGAGACAGTAAGAACCAAACCCAAGACAGCAGAAGCAACAAAGCACCCAAGAGCCAAAGCAAAGGTTTGCCTTCTGTTTTAAAGCCCTTCCTATTAGCTGAGTCATATCAGCCATAACCCCATAGAGATCAGCAGAAGAGCACAAAGCAATATCCACCGTGTGATGAAACCAAACCACATTCCCCATAATCCTTATCAGCTAACAAGATTTGATGAAAAAGCAGCTAAATAAGCATGAGCAGGGGGGAAAAAAGCCCAACCAGCTGGGCACTGTGCTTATAGCACAGCTATCTGTGCTGATGCATCAACTAGTGACTCAAAATGGGATTAGAGAAGCTAAATCTTTGTCATGATCCTAATGTGAAGACCACAGTACTCAAGGAGTTCAGCGATGCACCTAAGAGCTAACCTGAATGGGAGCAGGTCTGTGCTGTGCTGTCCTGTCTTTTCTTGCCCTCCTTTGTGCTGCATATACCTCCTGGTGTAGGACCAACTCAGCTGGTTAATAGTAAGGAAGGAGCCTGGATGAAGCTCACTGGTCACCAGCAAGAAACCACCTGACTGCCTTTGTTTGTCTTGTTAGGCTTTCCAGCATCTGATGCGATGTAAGATTATATACACGCTCCTCTTTTTTGGTGTAATGTTGGCTCTAGGAAATGGGGTTTCAAGCAATACTCTACAGAGTCCACGTTTCTTACTGGGATCATAAGAAACCAGCACTTCCTGGTGCAAAACATTCTTAAAGGTTAGGAAAGCTGAAGCCCAACTGAGCTCCCTCAGGGCTTTAAAGTGACAGAGGGGAGACTGAGATTAGACACTGGAAAGCTCTTCCCTGTGAAAGCTGGCACAGGGTGCCCAGAGAAGCTGTGGCTGCCCCATCCCTGGCAGTGTTCAAGGCCAGGTTGGACACAGGGGCTTGGAGCAAGCTGCTCTAGTGGAAGGGGTCCCTGCCCATGGCAGGGCTTTAAGGTCCCTTCCAACCTAAACCGTTCGATGATTCTATGGTACTAAGCAGCAGTGCAAAGAGTGGCGATGAAGTTTGGCTTGCCCTAGGTTTCCTGCAAAAACTCTTCTACAATCATCACTATGATTACTAAATGATTCATACTTACACCGTATATCCAAAATGTTATTTGCTCTTAAAATTCTAGCATAACAAATAACTGGTACCACCTTCTACACAGCTGATTTCACACTGTGACATGCTATTCAGATACATAAAGCTGAAGGGAACAGGAAGGTTTCTATGTTCAGCTGATTCCTGACTACAGATATCAACTGCTCTATGAACTGCCCCTACCAGGTTTTTACCCAGTCCATGTGTCTTCGGTGAAATCACCCATACATGTGCCTGTGTGTCAAAGCAAGGAAGTTAAGCTACTGTCTCTGTGTAGACTTCTTTGTTGGTGAGGATGAGCTGGGCTATGTGATGACAGGTTGTTTCAAAGTGGAAATAACACTAGTAAAGAAAGAAAAGCAGCCTTGGACAACTCATCTCCCATTGCTATCAGAGACACCTGCACAGTTATACTGGTCAAATTAAATCACTGAAATATTTAACATGCCTCCCCATACTGAAGTGCAAACCCAGTGACACTGCAGCTGAATCCAGGTGATAACAGCTCCAGGGGCTGAATACAACTCTGGAGCCCCTCCAGATATTCATATCCGACAGCCACCTGATGTCTCAGTGACACAGAGACATGGCTTAGACCAAGGTGAGCTTTCTTTATGATGTTTCATCTCATACAGCAGAAGAGGAGACCTTGACAATGCCTTGCTGGAACCATGCTGCTGGTGCAACATCATGGCATGTTGCTTTGAGACAAAGAAAGCTACAGGCCCTCGCAGCCCCTCTGCAATAACTTAAGAGCACAACACATGCTCTCCTCGGTCTGCAGTTCTGTGTAGCAGGGCAGAGGAAACTGGCAAAGGATTCATGTGATTCAGTGCACTAACCTTGACCAGCCCCGCTTCCAGCATGGAGACAGAGCAGCCAGCCTGCTGCCCCACCTTAAGCCTCAACTCCCTCCCTCCTCCCCCAGGAATTTTCCCTAGTGCCATTAGAAATGCTCTTCTCCCACTGAACCTCTTCTCAGGTGCGGCACACGAACATAAACCTCGAGCTCGCTCCATTTTTCCCCTGGTGCCTGGGAAGAATTTCCAGGGATTTCTACATGCGTTCCCACCTACAGCCATGGGAAAGGCTGCAGGACAAGCGCAGAGCGCCACACGCTTCTCCCCAAAGGTTAGAGAGCAACCGAGCCCAGGTTTTGAGAGGACAGCAAGGTGCCAAGAGGGAAGGACGGGTTTGGGGGTTTCTTTACCCAAAATAAGAGAGGAGGCGGCAGCGAGGGGAGACCCCGCAGCGCCTCTCCCGCGCCCCCTCGCGAGTCCCCGCCGAGCCCCGCTAACAAAGCGCCGCTGCCCAAACCCACCTCCATTTCCCCCCCGCAGATGCTCGGTCCCCTCCATCCTGACCCCGAGCCCCTCCATCACCGCGCGGTACCAACCATCCTCCTCCTCCTCCCTTGTCACCTTGCTTTATCCCCTGGGAATGCCCCCACGCTGGCAAACACCGCCTGACCCACCTATTTTCTCCCACCAAAAGCAGCCGAGCGCCACATCCCTAACAACAACCGGCTAAAATTAGCCGAGCAGCCGCTAGCACCGCGTATTCACAGCGCGGGTGAGCGGGACCAGGCAGCGCATGGTCATACAGACATGGACATATAGACATGCATATGCATACACACACACACACACGCACAGGCAGACAGGCGCATGCAGGTGCCGGCCGGCAGCTTACTCACACCACGAGCCTGGAGATGATCCATGAGACCATGGCGCTGCGTGCCGCAGGGCTCGGCTCTCCCGCTGGGGAGGGCTCGCCCCGGCTCCTCGCCCGCCGCCGGCCGCCGCCCGAGTGAGCGGGGCGGGCGGCTCGGCCATCCGGCCCCGCAGCCTCAGCGCAGCCTCACTGGCGGCGCCGCCGCCGGCAGCCAACGCGCAACCGGGCCCGGCCGCGGAGATTGGGCAGGGCCCGCGGCCGCCTCTCCCCCTGCCCGCCCCGGTGCTCGGCGCTGCGGGAGGAGGAGGAGGAGGGATGAGGAGATGCTTCCCCGGCGCTCCCTGCCTCCCCAGCGACATCCATCCATCCTTCCCCTTACGGGAGGGCGGCGGCTGGACCACCATAGCCCTGCAGGACACGAAGCCAACCCAGTCTAGACTGCTCCTGTCATAGAATGGTTTGGTTTGGAAAGGACCTTAAGATCATCCAGTTCCAACCCCCCTGCCATGGGCAGGGACACCTCACCCTAAGCCATGTCACCCAAGGCTCTGTCCAACCT
The DNA here is from genome assembly GCF_033815535.1 of Pezoporus flaviventris. Classification (NCBI taxonomy): domain Eukaryota; kingdom Metazoa; phylum Chordata; class Aves; order Psittaciformes; family Psittacidae; genus Pezoporus; species Pezoporus flaviventris. Next base: position 2,981,727 of record NW_026892550.1, on the reverse strand, counting down.
GGCTTTGAACGCTGGCAGGGATGGAGCATTCACCACTTCCTTGGCCAACCTGCACCAGTGCCTCACCACCCTCACAGTAAAGAACTTCTTCCTTATACCCAATCTAAACTTCCCCTGTTTAAGTTTTAACCCATTACCCCTTGTTGTACCAATGCAAGGGCAAAGCTAAGGTGTAGTGTCCATGGGCTTCTTGGATATATAGGAAGAGAATGGATTCCTCTCCACACCCCAAAGCTTCCCAACACAACAGACAAGGGTGTGAGCCACACAATCCAGGTGGATCCCCGTCAATGGCAGTGACAAGACCTAGCCATCTCTCCTCCATGCTGGTTTTCATTAGGGGTCTCACAGCTGGCAAATCTCATGTCCACAAGCAGCATTTGCCCGCATGCAAAACAACAAATCATAGAATCCCAGAATCATAGAACCCCAGGTTGGAAAGGACCTTAAGGGTCATCTGGTCCAACTTGCCTTGGCAAAGCATGACCTAGTGCAGATGTCCCAGCACCCTGTCCAGTCAAATCTTAACAGTGTCCACCACTTCACTGAGGACAGGGGTTCATCCACAATGTTGGCTTGATCTGCATGTGGTTCTGCCCTGAGCTTCCTTTAGGTTCTGCTTCTTTTCCTTTACTACACTGGCACATGCCCAATGTGACAATTGACAGAAATGGGAATTCATTTTAGTCTTGTGGCAACCCTTCAATCTCAAACTTGCCACCGTGAAACCAGCCCTGAGGTTTACTCAGAAGCTGCTCCATGGAGCAATCAGTGGTTTCAGGTGTTAGGGCCAGGGCTCCAGCCACACTGGAGGGGTGGATCCCTGCCTCTATGCCCAACAATTGTTCTTTTCTAGGACTGTGCTTCTGCAGCAAATCTGTCCCCATCAGTCTGAGACAGCAGAGCTGCGAGAGGCTGAAATTCCCTCAAGTATCATGAGTCACCTGTGAGGAGCTCTTATAGGGAGAGATTGATCATTTCCAACCAGAGACAGCAGAGGCAGCAGCTGATCTCAGACCTGTCCAGCCCCAGCTGGCCACAGACATCCTCAGACTCCTGCCCATCCCCATGATCATCCTGCAATATCCAGTCCTTACCTACTTCCTTTCTCCTGCTCAGCTCCACAATGGGATCATCTGTAGTTAGGATGTAGATATGTAGCACCCCTACTACCCAGCTAAAGCTGCAACTATAGACAGACACAGAATCATAGAATAGTTAGGGTTGGAAAGGACCTTAAGATCATCCAGTTCCAACCCCCTGCAATGGGCAGGGAAACCTCACACTACACTGTGTCATCCAAGGCTCTGTTCAACCTGGCCTTGAACACCACCAGGGATGGAGCATTCACAACCTCCCTGGGCAGCCCATTCCGGTGCCTCACCACCCTCACAGTGAAGAACTTCTTCCTTATATCCAATCTAAACTTCCCCTGTTTAAGTTTTAATCCCTTCCCCCTTGTCCTATCACTACAGTCCCTAATGAAGAGTCCCTTCCCAGCATCCCTATAGGCCCCCTTCAGATACTGGAAGGCTGCTCTGAGGTCTCCACACAGCCTTCTCTTCTCCAGGCTGAACAGCCCCAACTTTCTCAGCCTGTCTTCATACAGGAGGTGCTCCAGTCCCCTGATCATCCTCGTGGCCTCCTCTGGACTTGTTCCAACAGTTCCATGTCCTTTTTATGTTGAGGACACCAGAACTGCACACAATGCTCCAGGTGAGGTCTCACAAGAGCAGAGTAGAGGGGCAGGATCACCTCCTTTGACCTGCTGGTCACGCTTCTTTTGATGCAGCCCAGGATACGGTTGGCTTTCTGGGCTGTGAGCACACACTGAAGCCGGCTCATGCTACATTTCTCATCGACCAATACTCCAGTCCTTCAGCACCTCTACAACATTATCTTCTAGAGGGAGCATCCACATGGCCATGTTGCTCTATGACTCTACGATTTTGCCCTCTTCTCTCTGTACCGGGCCTGTTCCTCCACCAGAGGGAACTTCCACCCCACGCTCTGACCTGCAACAAGCTGCTACCTCCTCATCTTGGGTTGCAGTCTGCTCCGTGACTGGTGTTCTCTGGTGACAAAGAAGCTGTGAGCCACAGCTGGAGCTGCAGGGCCACCACCAAACATTCCTGCCTCTGGGACTGCAAGTGCTTACAGTGCCAGCATCACTTTGAGTGCTACCCAAGCACCACAAAGACAGGCCTGGGTGGTTGGCTGCAGTGAGCAAGTGGAAATTAGGCAGCTTCTCTGGACAAGAATGCTCTCTGCAAGAGCTGCCTTCTCTCCCAGAGAAACCATTAGGCCATCTAGCCCAAACAGTGAATCATTCCATGGCTGTTTTGCTTGTGTATCATAGCTACATAAATACTTGGAAATCTGGTATCCAAGATTTTTCATGTATCAGGATTATTTAGTGTGAGATTGTAGACTGCGTGTTGGCAGACACTCCACATTATTACAGTTACTGATGTGATATTATGAAGTCTAAGGCACTCATCTCTCTGCATGAAAATCTGTGGAGTCACCATAGCACACAGAACCCAACACTTAGTACTTGCTGCAAATTCCAAGCATAGAAAAATGGAGCAACAGGAGAAGATCCCAGATGCTAAAGAGAGTACACAGGGGATAGCACCCAATGGTACAGCAAAACATCTCTGTGCCCAAAGCGTAACTCGACCTCATGCCCTCTTGGCTCCTTCCAACCTCTTCCAGCTCACGCTGTTCCCTGCAAATCCTGCTCATTGCCATCACTTCTGACCCACAGTTCTCCTTTCTGTCAGGCAGGCTTGAAGTGTTTCCTTCTGCTTGGCAAGCATAGCATGGACCAGTTTTGTGTTGCTGCTTTGTAAGCAACTGACATAATCACCACCTGATGTTTGTTGAGGGATCTTAAGCATCAAATACAGTTAGCAAGGTAGGCTGGTGATGGAAAACCCAGCCAGCCTGCCAATGGGAATTCAGGAGCTTTACTTAAATAACTCTCTGGGACAGAGAGGGTGAAGGAGAGGAATTCTGCTCTACTGAGTCATCAGTGGAAGGGTGACAATGCCCCCTACCTACTCTTCATGGGCTGTGTCTTAGGATAATGGTCATACGGGCCTGTAAGCTCAGCACAGGCCATCCTGAGCATCCTGGAAAGAGCCTTTGCTTGGAGAAAGCCTTTCCTTTGGTATTAAACCACCTGATACTGATATGAAGAAATAACAGAGAGACACGAGAAGTGTTGAAGCTGGAGGGACAGATATAAATTCATTTACACAGCCAGCTCAGCAGAGATGCTAGTGGAACATTTGGGAACAGCTTTAGCAGTGGAAGAAGGTCAGGCAGTGAAAAATCCTACAGAGACTGTACCAGTAAATACTTTGATCTGTTCCCCAAATGACACAATAAAGAACTGTTGTTAATGAAGGCAGAGCCACTATCTTTGCCCTCAGTACTGTGCAGCCTTCTCCTAGCAACTACTTGTCCTGAACAGTTCACAGCCATGGAGAAGTCAGACCCTCCAACCCCTCTATGTAACCAGATTCATCCCTCTTTGGCCACAGGGAGAGGGGATGTCAGCTCACAGCTGCCAAACCAAGGTTTCTTAGAAGAATTGACTGATATATATGCACAGGGCACTGAAAATAAAAGGTCAGGAAGGAGCAAGTGCAGACAGCTCCTAGCAAAGCATGTCCTCCAATGGATCAAGCCTACATGAGAGGCATTTCAGAATGGCTTGAGAAGAACAGGCAAGCTCAGCAGGAAATGGCCCCAGGTAGAGAGAAACATATCAGACAGGAAACCTGTGGTGATGTTTGGGTGCTGAAGTTGATGTGGAGAAAAAACAAATAACTAAATTGATATAGAAACAAATAAAACACACATGCAACAGCAATGGGCTATCTATACATACAATGTGTAGCATTGCTACAGTACCTACAAAGTATCGGGATAAGACAGTTTGGTCAGGAAAGAGAAATTCTGCATCCCATCAAGGAATACACACACATACACATATATATATACACATATATAGATACACATACATAGATATTCCGTATCCCATCAAGGAATATACATATACATGTATACACATATACAGATACACATATATAGATACGCTCAGCCTCTTGGAAGAGAAATGTTTGGCCTTCCACCCACTGGAAGAGAATGGCTCATCTCTTGTATTCATCTCCTGACTCTTACTTGGGAAGCAAAAGTAAAACCAAATAAACAAACCCCTAAACCTGTGGACATTTGGAGCAAAACCCCAAGAGGAATACAGCTCTTGAATAGAGTCATGGAAATGCCCATTTCTGAAACTACAGCTTTACTAATAGATACAGACTAGATAGGAAAAGGTTAATCCTACTCTGTAGGAAGTATTGTTAAAGCATGTGGAGCCAGTCAGCATTTTCTGGCTGCCATTTCCATCTTTCTTATTGAATTACGTGCTTCAGAGCTATGGCCATTAGCAAAGAGAGATGAAGAAATGTCTCTTTTGCCTCAGAAGTGGTGTGGTCTGGCATTAGAGCTGGGAACCGTGACAGCCGAGAAGCACTCTTCATCCTCAGTGACTCATTGCAAGAGCTTGGGGGCAACATGGAGACCAGTGTGCTTGAATATAGCATTTTGCTTTAGGTTACCAAAATAGGTCATCTTAACCCCAAATATTCTAGTACAAACCTCTGCAACACAGAGATCAGCCACCGGTACTTAGGATCTCCAAATATTAAGCTCAGAATGCTCAAGTTGTGCATCAAAAGTGTCTTGTGAGAAGTCTGTTCTTTCCTTCCTGCATCCCCTTCTGTAATTTACAGGGTACAAGATGGCTTTCCCTTGGAATAAATCCATGTGTCTTAGATTAATACATTAGTGGCTGTGAGGCATCTGCAGACCCTCCAGCTACATGGGAAACTATCCCAGTTCAGCATGTTTTCCATTCTATTTCAGAATGAAGGAAGTGCTCAGATTACAGCACTTTATAAACTGATAAAAAAGGGCTGTATCTTGGAGCGGAACTCACTTTTCCAGCCTTAAAAGCCCATAAAGACACTAATAAATTCCCACTGTTATCACAGTACTTCTGGCACTCAGATTAGTCTCCTTGTCCCTTGTTACCTGTTACCATCTTTCCACTTCCTTGTAGTCAAGCACATTCCATGTCTCCAAATGATCTCCCTGTTTATGTTCTGAACACCGTGCTATGGACAGCTTGCAACAGAAATGTAAAGGGAAAGGAAATAGCTCAATAAAGATATATGTATGAGCAAATAAACAGTGATCAGAAACCAGCTTGTTGGATGAGAGATCTAGGTGAAATTGTACAGTAGGTAAGAAGAGATGCTGCCTCCTCTCAGGGATGTGATATACAACTCCCTTTTATGAAGCACTTCTCCCTCTGGCCCTGCCAGACAAGAACCTACCCGGCTCCTGGAATGATTAAGGGTCTGGAGCATCTCTCATATGAGGAAAGGCTGATGGAGCTGGACCTGTTCAGCCTAGAGAGGAGAAGGCTCTGTGGGGATCTGATCAATGCACGTAAGTATCTAAATGGAGGGTGTCAAGAGGATGGGGACAGGCTCTTCTAGGTGGTGTCAGGCAATAAGACAAGAGGCAACAGGCACAAACTAAACCACAGGAAGTTCCACCTGGAGATGAGGAAGAACTTCTTTACTGTGGGGTGACTGAGCACTGAAATAGGTTGCCCAGAGACATTGTGGAGTCTCCTTGCCTGGACACAAAAGCTGTCTGGACACAGTCGTGAGTAAGGTGCTCTAGGTGACCCTGCTGGGGCAGGAAGGCTGGGCTGTATGACCTCCAGTGGTCCCTTCCAACATCCATGCTGTGATTCTGATACTCACGTATTTGATAAAGGCTGCAAACAAAGAGGAAGGCATGCAGCTCACCTATCCTGGCTGGGTGCTAGGAGAGTGTCTGCTTAGGATTCCCCCATGGCAGTCTTGGATCCTCACCATCTTCCTCTTGAGGATTTTCTTCTTTGCAAAAACTCGCTCTCTGAATGTCTGCTGGAGCGAGAAGGCAAAACAGCAGAGATGTTCCCTCCATTAAGGAAAAGAAACTTCTAATATCTGAAGGGGACCTACAAGGATGCTGGAGAGGGACTCTTCATCAAGTACTGTAGTGATAGGACAAGGGGTGATGGGCTCAAACTGAAACAGGGGAAGGTTAGATTGGATATAAGAAGGAAGTTCTTTACTGTGAGGGTGGTGAGGCACTGGAATGGGTTGCCCTAGGAAGCTGTGAATCCTCCATCCCTGACAGTGTTCAAGGCCAGGTTGGACAGAGCCTTGAGTGACATGGTTTAGTGTGAGGTGTCCCTGCCCATGGCAGGGGGTTGGAACTGGATGATCTTAAGGTCCTTCCCAACTCAAACCATTCTGTGCTTCTATGAAGAACTGCTGTGACTTCTAGTAATAAGGCATACTCTCAAGACTGGAAACCAGCAGCAAGACCAAGGCTGTTCTAGCTTTAAAACAAGCCTTTAGTCATCTGAAAAAGGAAAAGAGACACTTCCAGGGCAAACTCCTGTGGATGGTGCCTACTGAGTCAAGACCAGGGAAGGGTTACACTTTAAATTGGGTGGTGTGTGCCTCTTTGGGCTCCGATTATCAGCTACCACCAGGGAGAAGATCCTGAGCTTTGGTCTGATCCAGTGTATCAGTTCTTTCAGTCTTGTATTGGAAGGATGGGCTTTGATGAATTTCATTACTGTATA